>NC_079136.1:83041992-84445489 GCF_945859705.1 Episyrphus balteatus | reverse complement strand
CTCTGAAACGCTTCCAAAACGTCTCTGAAACGCTTCCAAAACGTCTCTGAAACGCTTCCAAAACGTCTCTGAAACGCGTTCAAAAACGCGTCTGAAACGCGTCCAAAACGCGTCTGAAACGCATAAAAAACGCGTGTGAATCGCGTCCGAAACGCACCCAAAACGCGTCTGAAACGCGTCCAAAACGCGTCCAAAACGCGTCTGAAACGCGTCTGAAACGCGTCTGAAACGCGTCCAAAACGCGGCTGAAACGCGTCCAAAACGCATCTGAAACGCGCCCAAAACGCATCTGAAACGCGTCCAAACGCATCTGAAACGCATCCAAAACGCATCTGAAACGCTTCCAAAACGCGTCTGAAACGGGTCTGAAATGCGTCCAAAACGCGTCTGAAACTTGTCCAAAACGCGTCCAAAACGCGTCTAAAACGCGTCCAAAACGCGTCTGAAACGCATCCGAAACGCGTCCAAAACGCGTCTGAAACGCGTCCAAAACGCATCTGAAACGCGCCCAAAACGCATCTGAAACGCCTCCAAACGCATCTGAAACGCGTTCAAAACGCGTCCAAAACGCGTCTGAAACGCGTCCGAAACGCATCTGAAACGCGTCCGAAACGCGTCCAAAACGCGTCTGAAACGCGTCCAAAACGCGTCTGAAACGCTTCCAAAACGTCTCTGAAACGCTTCCAAAACGTCTCTGAAACGCTTCCAAAACGTCTCTGAAACGCGTTCAAAACGCGTCTGAAACGCGTCCAAAACGCGTCTGAAACGCATAAAAAACGCGTGTGAATCGCGTCCGAAACGCACCCAAAACGCGTCTGAAACGCGTCCAAAACGCGTCTGAAACGCGTCCAAAACGCGTCTGAAACGCGTCTGAAACGCGTCTGAAACGCGTCCAAAACGCGGCTGAAACGCGTCCAAAACGCATCTGAAACGCGCCCAAAACGCATCTGAAACGCGTTCAAAACGCGTCCAAAACGCGTCTGAAACGCGTCCGAAACGCATCTGAAACGCGTCCGAAACGCGTCCAAAACGCGTCTGAAACGCGTCCAAAACGCGTCTGAAACGCTTCCAAAACGTCTCTGAAACGCTTCCAAAACGTCTCTGAAACGCTTCCAAAACGTCTCTGAAACGCGTTCAAAACGCGTCTGAAACGCGTCCAAAACGCGTCTGAAACGCATAAAAAACGCGTGTGAATCGCGTCCGAAACGCACCCAAAACGCGTCTGAAACGCGTCCAAAACGCGTCTGAAACGCGTCCAAAACGCGTCTGAAACGCGTTCAAAACGCGTCTGAAACGCGTCCAAAACGCATCTGAAACGCGCCCAAAACGCATCTGAAACGCCTCCAAACGCATCTGAAACGCATCCAAAACGCATCTGAAACGCTTCCAAAACGCGTCTGAAACGGGTCTGAAATGCGTCCAAAACGCGTCTGAAACTTGTAAAAAACGCGTCCAAAACGCGTCTGAAACGCGTCCAAAACGCGTCTGAAACGTCTAAAACGCGTGTGAAACGCGTCCAAAACGTGTCTGAAACGCATCTGAAACGCGTCCAAAACGCGTCCAAAACGCGTTTGAAACGCGTCTGAAACACGTCTGAAACGCGTCCAAAACGCGTCTGAAACGCTTCCAAAACGTCTCTGAAACGCTTCCAAAACGTCTCTGAAACGCTTCCAAAACGTCTCTGAAACGCGTTCAAAACGCGTCTGAAACGCGTCCAAAACGCGTCTGAAACGCGTCCAAAACGCATCTGAAACGCATAAAAAACGCGTGTGAATCGCGTCCGAAACGCACCCAAAACGCGTCTGAAACGCGTCCAAAACGCGTCTGAAACGCGTCCAAAACGCGTCTGAAACGCTTCCAAAACGCGTCTGAAACGCGTCCAAAACGCATCTGAAACGCGCCCAAAACGCATCTGAAACGCGTCCAAACGCATCCAAAACGCATCTGAAACGCTTCCAAAACGCGTCTGAAACGGGTCTGAAATGCGTCCAAAACGCGTCTGAAACTTGTCCAAAACGCGTCCAAAACGCGTCCAAAACGCGTCCAAAACGCGTCCAAAACGCGTCTGAAACGCATCCGAAACGCGTCCAAAACGCGCCTGAAACGCGTCCGAAACGCGTCTGAAACGCATCTTAAACGCGCCCAAAACGCGTGTTATTCGCTTCCGAAACGCGTCTAAAACGCGTCTGAAACGCGTCCAAAACGTGTCTGAAACGCATCTGAAACGCGTCCAAAACGCGTCTGAAACGCGTCCAAAACGCGTCCAAAACGCGTCCAAAACGCGTTTGAAACGCGTCTGAAACACGTCTGAAAACGCGTCCGAAACGCGTCTGAAACGCATCTTAAACGCGCCCAAAACGCGTGTTAATCGCGTCCGAAACGCGTCTAAAACGCGTCTGAAACGCGTCCAAAACGTGTATGAAACGCATCTGAAACGCGTCCAAAACGCGTTTGAAACGCGTCTGAAACACGTCTGAAACGCGTCCAAAACGCGTCTGAAACGCGTCCGAAACGCTTGCAAAACACATCTGAAACGCGTCCGAAACGCGTCCGAAACGCTATTTGTTATTTGTGAAAACTATTTTCTCTAAACAATATCTACCACACAAATTCTTCGGCACGCCACAAAAATTTATTTCCACCATCAAAATGCACAGCCTCAGCCTTGTGCATTTAGAAAAAAAAGTAATACAAAAATGATACAAAAACAACCACCAATTGATTTGGAAAATAAAGGTATGCTGATTATAAAATTGATAAATTATAAAGTTGTTGATTTTTCTCTCTTTTAGTGGCGATCAATTCCAGACATCATTGACTGAGTTTACAGCAGCTTCAGCCTTGAGCATTTAGAAAAAAAAATCAAAACAAGATACAAAAACTACCACCAAAGTGCACACTGCAGACGCAGAGTATTTTTTTCTTTTTCATTTTTTTCAACTGGCCAGGCCACAGTCGCGTGCCCAAGGTTTTTTTTTTTAAGTGTATTTTGTTTTCAAAAAAAAAAAAAAAAACTATTTTGTGTTTTTCCAATAAAATATTAAATAATAGTTTAAAAGAATTGTTTGTTTGTTTTGAAGATTTTTTTATTTTCAGATGAAATTAAAATATGGATTTTAGCAGTACGGATATAAACCCATGAAAGTGCTCCAAATAAGTACTTTAAAAGTACAAGTTTCAGTGCTTTTTCTGTAGGTAAAAAAGTACTGGAAAATGTACATCAGGACCACTTCCAGAAGTGCTTCGCTGATGCACTTTTGAAGTACATTTGTCTGTACTATTAATGGAGGGGAAATTTATTTCATCTTGCATGCAAGAAAGAGATAGCTGCTTCACGTATCAAGGGGCACGGTAGTGCCCAGCCAAGTTCTCTAGCAACTTTGGCACTACACCCTTATTTACAGGAAACAACTCAGGCCATTTTCGACCCCCCTCTAACTTCCACACCAAATATGCCAGAAATCTCAAACTTGCTACATTTGTTGAGCTGGCCGAACCCAAATTCCTCACAAAATTTCAGCTTCTTACGATGAGTAGTTTCTGAGATATAGGACTTCAAAAATCGCGAAAACCGTAACTGACTCATTGACTCACTGACTCACTGACTCACTGACAGATCATCAAAATTATGGAGAACTTCCCGCTATCGTAGAAACTTGAAATTTTACATGGTGATAGGACTTGTGGTGTATACAAAGGAAAAAATCGAAAATTTGAGATTTTCAATTCAGGGGGCGTGGTAACCGCCCATTTTCGCCGAATTTTCATCAATTATTATAGAGCACTTCTGACTATTGTAGAATCTTGAAATTTAGTAGAATGGTAGAGCTGGTAGTTTATATTAAGGAAAAAATTTAAAACCTGAGAATTTCAACCAGGGGGCGTGGCAACCGCCCATTTCCGCTGAATTTTCATCAAATATTATAGAGCACTTCTGAATATCGTAGAATCTTGAAACTTAGTAAAATGGTAGAACTGGTAGTTTATACAAAGAAAAAAATTTTTAATTTGAGAATTTTCGCCAGGGGGCGTGGTAACCGCCCATTTTCACTTAATTTACATCAAATATTTTAGAGCACTTCTGATTATCGTAGAATCTTGAAACTTGGTAAAATGGTAGATCTGGTAGTTATTACAAAAGAAAAAAATTAAAATTTGAGAATTTTAGACAAAAGGCGTGGTAACCGCCCATTTTATCTGAATTTTCATCAATTATAGAGATTTTAATTTCTACAGCAAAACCTTGCAAAAAGAAGTGAAATCACAACAAAAACATTACTGTTAAAAAAAGAGCCAAGTTCTCCTATGTTGAAATTATGCTAGCACAAAAAGTACTGAAATGTAAAAGTGTACAAAGTTCTAAAGCTTGGCTTTAAATTTGTATAAATAAAATTTTGGTTGTTTACTTGGCAATTTTTCAAATAGCTTTAAAAATCGGTAATTTAAAGTTAAATTGCCAAGTTAACAACCAAAATTTTATTTATACAAATTTAAAGCCAAGCTTTAGAACTTTGTACACTTTTACATTTCAGTACTTTTTGTGCTAGCATAATTTCAACATAGGAGAACTTGGCTCTTTTTTTAACAGTAATGTTTTTGTTGTGATTCTTATATACAGAAAGTATACAACTGATTTTTTTCCCGAGCTCCTATCTTTTTTCAGTGGAAAAGAAGTACTTCTTTTACGTACATATTTCACCGGTTTTTTCTGTAGTTCTGCGTTTGCTGGGAAAACACATCTGAAACGCGTCCGAAAACGCGGCACTGGGTTGGGGCCTTAACGTTTTGTTTGAACGTTGATCAGGTGTTGTGGGTATGACAAAATGTTGATTATGGGTAGGGGAAATTTTTTTTGACAATTCTAAAGGTGCCAGGTGAAAGATGAAGGAAAAAAATTAGGGGTCTGATACGGATTTTTTTCCAACACTCTGCGTTTCGAAATATGAATTTTTGAAAAATACCTACTTTTTTAGGGGTATTTTTGGGTAGTTTTTGATTTTTAGCTTTTTTTTGGAGCATTCAAAAAATCTCAAATTATATAGGATATGCTGATCAATGCGCATACATGTGCAAAAAATTGGAATCGTTTAAAGAGTTTTGACAGAATACGGAGAAAAATAAGTTTTAAAAAAAAGTTTTTTTTGCCGTTTTTAACCGATTTTCATCGTTTTTTATTTGTATCTTTTTTTCTTTAATAGATAGAGGAATATTATATATTGAGTAATGATAGACCATGACCACGACAATATGTGTGCGAATCATTCATTTTCGTAAACACAATTTTGAGATAACGGTAAAATAAAATTTTAGAATTCAACAGGTTATAACCTTTTACCAACAGCAGATAGAAATTTGATTAAACATTTATGAGCATTGTGATACAATTACCTTTCATTTGGTATATCACACATAACGCTAGACTAACTACAAGCCACACAATGTTAAATCAAGAAACTTGCGAAAAACCTCAAACCACCAGTGGAGATCTGTTGCGCCATGAACAGCCACCTGTGTGGGAAGTACCGTCATCTCAGTCTGGAAATTCCACATGGTTGACTTTAAAAAATTCTAACTTCTCTTGTAGGCATCTTTGAAAAGATATTGATACGTCATTTGAAAGGTGAATAATAAGCTTTCACATGGTATAAAATTTTGTATAGGTTTTTATTGAAAAAATTCATTTAATAGCATGAGAACATAAAAATAATTTTTTTTGTTGCTTTTTTTGATGAAATTTTATCGAGTTTAAAAAATTCTAGCTCTTTTTGTAGATGTCTCATAGACTTGATCTATATATATATTTTTAGCTAAGACAATAAGCTTTTAGATGGTGTAAAAATTTGTAAAGATTGTTGAAAAAAAAAATGGATTTAATAGCGTGAGAAGATAAATTTACATGTTTTTTTTGCTTTTTTTAATGAAATTTGATCGTATAAGACATCCATTTACTGTTTATTCATATAATTCTCATTTAAATGTTCAATATTCTAAATTAATACTTCATCTTTAATCACTTTAAAATAATTTATGTTTGTAATCATATATTTCATTGATTTAAAATTATTTCAAAAATCATATAAAAGACAGAGCTTGATTCAAAACAAATCACTCTTGTTTGATATTTCGTTGAGCAAAGGTTGCCTAGCGCTAACGTTCTCAAAAAAGTATCACACCAGGGGGAGTGGCTTTAATTATAAGCCAACCTTAAATCGTTTAATTATTTTTTATTATTTACGACGTTTTCTTCAAAGCGGCTAAATATTTTACAAAAAGTAGTTCAACGCAGTTTATGGTTGCCAACTCATTTCATTTAACGTAATTTAAATTTCTCAATTAATTTATTAATAAAATTGTTTATATTTCTATTTGAAAATACAACAATACGTCTTTTCATTCAACTTTGTTGGTGATTCAATTTTCTTTTGTTTAATACCTTTGTTCATCTATCTGTTCAACGTTTACTGCGGTCTTCGGACAGCATAAGCGCCTCAGAATAAATAAACAAAGCTGCGAATTCTAGATTTGTGACAGATAATTTGAGAACTGATACTAAACAATAGTGTGTAGTCTAGACTGTTGAAAATATTGTTGGAAATGACGACAAAAAAATACTGTAAAAGTTTCAGCCCTTAATGTTAACATTTAGTACCGCCGCATCGCAATTTTCTATTTCCCATACGATTTGTATGGGAAAGATTGTGTATTTGTGTTTAGAATTTTGTATCTTTTTAATGGTTCATCAAAAAGGCTTGACAAAATCATTTTCTTTTATAAAATTGTCCGATCTACAAAAAAGCTCCTATTAATTTTTTTGATTTACCCCCGCATTTCGAAGTTATTCAACTTTAAAATATAAAAAGTAATTTTTTCTCATTTTTTTCCGATTTTTTGACGATATTGTTATGTTTTTTCAAAAAATTTGGCAAAATTTTCGAATATTTGTATTCTATGTTGTGTTTTGGTTTCACAGATCCTTTTATATAACTCTCAAACCCCTAAAACTATCATATTAGATTTCTTCAATAAATTCGAATTATTAATTTTTTCAACTAAAAATTATTTTAATTAATTTTTCGCGTCTGTTTTTTTTTATTTTCATAAATGCAATCTTGTAGAGCGTTCAATTTTATACAAGCAAATGATTAAATTTAGCCTTTTTGATGAACCATTAAAAAGATACAAAATTCTAAACACAAATACACAATCTTTCCCATACAAATCGTATGGGAAATAGAAAATTGCGATCCGGCGGTACTAAATGTTAACATTAAGGGCTGAAACTTTTACAGTATTTTTTTGTCGTCATTTCCAACAATATTTTCAACAATGCTTTGAACAAAATAAAAAAAAATTTTTTTTGAATCAGTCTAGTGTAGTCACACCCACAAACATCAAGGACGAAAATCTGGTCCTACAATCGAGTTCAAAAAATTCTAGATCTCTTTGAAGATGTCTAATAGACATGATCTATATATATATTTTGAGCTGAAGCAATAGGCTTTCAGGTGTTATAAAATTTATTATAGGTTGTTGTATCAAAAAAATGAGTTTTTGTGTGAAGTGATTTTTTCACTTTTTTCATAAGAAATTATTGTTTTCAATAAATTATTTTAATACTTTTTGCTCATTGTAAAAATTTAAAAATGGTTTTATTATTTAGAAGAAATATTTGGCTTTTTAATGTGAGCTTTTAAAATAAAAAAATTAATATAATGAGAAAAGGTATTTTTTTTAGCTTTTTCTTGTAAATTATGATTGTTTGAAATAAATAAACGCTATACATGAAAATTTAATATGTAATGTAAGGATAAGCATTCATTAAAATCTTTAAGTTAATTCTTATCTAAGTTAATTTAAAGTAGAATCCTTCTTCTATCTTATACGAAACTACTGCAAATAAACAAAACACTTCGATTCAGCAATTCAGCTAATAATAGAAATTAACCAAGAAAATATACCTACAATGCAACGGATTGAATGCAAAACATCGTAAAATACCACTGATTGGAATCCTTTCGATTTTGATTGCTTGTTGCCCCGCAAACAACCTTTTTTTCAAAATGGATGCAAGAACACTATTGTAGATTTTGGGTAGACTTTATTCAATTGTCCCAGAATGCAATGAAAAACGCTTGTTCTCTGGTTGTCGACGACCGACGATAACACACAAAAGAAAAGCCTTTACTTGTGCAGTTTTTCTTTTTATCCAACTCCATCATCGCCATCATCGTCTGCGTTCGTGTCATTCTTACGTCCATTCCTTTAGACGTATAGTTTGGTTAGCTGCATAAATAAGGACTAGGCCTTGTTATAGTCCATTCAAATTTAGCTTACTCACTTCCGTTTTTGTTGTGCTGGTGATGGTTATAGTGGAGCAGAGAGTCTTTAGTTAGCTTTGCTTGTCTGTATTGATTTGTCTTTGAAGACAATGAAATTTAATTTGATTAGAATGACATTGAATGAGCTTGTATCAAGCAACAGTGTTTTAGGAATTCATCTACAATTTTGTTCGTTTTGCTTGATGGTAATTCATTTTAAATTGTTTTCAATGTGTGAATATTTAAAATTTGGCTTATTAAAGGTAAGAGTATATGAAAATTATTGAAAGCTAAAGAAAAATGAATCAGAATCCCAGAAATCACGGTGACCCTAGCGACTCTTACACAAAATTGGACAATGCACTCAAAAAACAGCGAAAACGATTGCAGCATTTTTTTTTTTTTTGAACTTAGAATAGAAGAAGTAGGTACTCGCCTTCACATATTGATATGCCCACCTAGGAAGAACCATTGATTTGTTCTGCATGATTTGATCTTAGAACGAGCAAAAAATGCATAGTCTCTGCAATCCGTCTCACTATTTTACGTAATAAAATGACGCGCGTCACTTTTCAAAAATAACGCACGTCACTTTTGAAAATGACACGAATCATTTTTCAAAAGTAACGCGCCTCATTTTTAAAAGTAACGCACGTCATTTTTCAAATGTGATTCGCGTCACTAGCGGAGTTCACATTAGGGGGGTTCACATTGACCAACTTACCGGACAGACCGGTTGTCATTTGGCCTGATGGCCGAATTATATTTTCCGTTCACACTCATCAGACAATTTTTTATCAAAACCCATTTTTCAGCTTATTTTTAATATATCTTTACCTTATTCTGCTCTCAAATTAGGGAGAATGGATTATCACTGTCTGCCGGACAGACATGTCGTTTAATTGACTAACATGTCCTTCCGACCACCAAAAAATCAAAATCAAATGGCAGCTGGTCTGTCCGGTAAGTTGGTCAATGTGAACCCCCCTATTGACTAACTTACCGGACAGACCAGCTTCAATTTGGTGTGGTCTGATGCTGTTTTGATAATGTTAACACTCATCCGATTTGCCAGATGGTTTTCAAAAAATTTGGATTTTTTGGTGGTCGGGCGGACCTCTGTTAGCCAAATATTTTTAAGAACTTTCCTTGTCATCATCAGTGTATCATCTTTTTCACATGGGTGGTAAAATTTATAATATGTAGAGTGGAGAGCAATACGACATAGCGACAAAGCGACGTAGCACCAAGGCGACATGGCGACAAAGCAACATAGTGACAAGATGATATAGCGACATGTCGACAAGGCGACACATGGCGACAAAGCGACATAGCGGCAATGCGACTTGGCGACAAGGTGACATAAGCCCTGTTCCATTGGAGGTGGTAGTTTACTCGTGAGTAGAAATCTAGTACAACAACTACACATCCCTATCTTCTCGAATAGAAGATCGTGTGTTAATTGTAGTACTAGATCTACTCATGAGTAAACTACCACCTCCAATGGAACGGGGCTATAGACAAATAGCGACATGGCGACAAGTTGACATTGCGAAAAGGTGACAAGGCGACATGGCGACAAGGCGACAAGGCAAAATGGTGATTAGAATATGAGATTAGAAAAATTTTGCATTTCGCTTCAGCAGCATTCTAGGCTTTAAGCTTAGTACGCTGCTGATGCGAAACGAAATTTTCCATACTAGTACAGGAAAGTTAGTAAAAAAACAGGCATTTTGTGGAACGAAATACAGGACGGCTGAATTTTTCAAATATGAAAAAGGGGTATTAGAAAAGCTTAAGTCCTGGTTTTCGGGACGCCATCGCCACCCCCCTGGCGAAATCCGCCATTTTGGAAAACGCGAATCACTCTATATCTCCAAAACTATGAGTCCTATAGAAATGGTTGTCAGACCAAAGTTCTTGGAAATTTAATTATCTTTTTCTTTGTAGTACATTATTTTTCTCAGCGGGCAATAGTCTTGAGGTTATGTTGTTTTAATTTATTTTTTTTCGGTTTTCTTAAGATTATAACAATCCCAGTACTAGTTACATAATTTTTTAAACAGTAAAAGTTATAGACCATCAAATTTGCAATAATTTGGTATATTTTTGAAAGTCATGCGATGTATGAGTCGAAAGTTATTGAATTGAAAACTATAGTCTAAGTACAGGAAAATTAGTAAAGAAATCAGGCATTTTGTGGAACGAATTAAAGGGAGGCTGATTTTTTCAAACCTGAAAGAAGGGTATTAGAAAAGCTTAAGTCCTGGTTTTCGGGACACCAACCCCCTGGCAAAATCCGCCATTTTTTAAAACGCGAATTGGTCTATATCTCCCAAACTATTGGCTTGATCGAATAAGTTACTGAACCAAAATTGTAGGTAATATAAATATCTTTTCTTGTGCATGCACTGTTTTTCAGCGAGGATATCACTTTTTAGGTTATGTTGTTTAATTTTTTATTTTTTTCTGTTTTTTTTAATTTTTCTGAGTCTCTATGATAGAAACATAATTTTGCAGCATCATTAAAGTTGTAGAACATCAAATTTACATTAATTTGGGATACTTTTGAAGATTATATGACTTTTCATATACGGAACTTAAAGAGCAATCCCTCTCAATATTTTCAAAAAATATACTAATATGTTTTTGCATAAGGTATTGTAACGATGAATTACTGAACTACTTTTAAGATAAAAGTCTGAACACACTACCTACTACTGCAAAGGTAGAAATGTGAACGGACCTTTAATAATCAAGAAACTACCTACCCTCTGAACACATCCCAAAATATCCCACTAGACTGGAAGCATGAAGCGCCCCTCGTGGAAAGGAAGTTTCGAGAAGCAAAGACGAGAACCTTCAAAGACATTCTCGAATCTCGAAATTCCGATATAAAAGGGCAGCGTAGACACCGACCTAATACAGTTTAATCTTGAAAGTGAAAGAGTACAGTACAAAGTGAAATAAAGTGTTGCGAATTGTTAGTAGTAAATAAAGTGATTTAAAAGTGTGTTTGTTTGAGCGAATAATAAAAGTAAATTGAGTTGAAATAAAGTGTGTTCTTATTTGAACGGAAATATAAGTGGAAATTAAATAAGTTTTATTGTGAACCCGGAATAAAACATTACAGTATGAAAAAAGGCTAAATCGGGTACCTAATGTAAAAACAAGAAAAATATTATATAAGGGGGAGTTATTAAGGTAGGTAATGGTAAAACTTACAATATTGAGGTACACATACTTTGTTTTAAGTCAAACATCATACTTGTATGATGCTAAAAAATAATGTTTCTATCTGTTTCTATCTTCTACTGAGAAAAATTAAAGAAAAAAAACAGAAAAAAATAAAAAATTAAACAACATAACCTAAAAAGTGATATCCTCGTTGAAAAACAGTGCATGCACAAGAAAAGATATTTATATTACCTACAATTTTGGTTCAGTAACTTATTCGATCAAGCCAATAGTTTGGGAGATATAGACCAATTCGCGTTTTAAAAAATGGCGGATTTTGCCAGGGGGTTGGTGTCCCGAAAACCAGGACTTAAGCTTTTCTAATACCCTTCTTTCAGGTTTGAAAAAATCAGCCTCCCTTTAATTCGTTCCACAAAATGCCTGATTTCTTTACTAATTTTCCTGTACTTAGACTATAGTTTTCAATTCAATAACTTTCGACTCATACATCGCATGACTTTCAAAAATATACCAAATTATTGCAAATTTGATGGTCTATAACTTTTACTGTTTAAAAAATTATGTAACTAGTACTGGGATTGTTATAATCTTAAGAAAACCGAAAAAAAATAAATTAAAACAACGTAACCTCAAGACTATTGCCCGCTGAGAAAAATAATGTACTACAAAGAAAAAGATAATTAAATTTCCAAGAACTTTGGTCTGACAACCATTTCTATAGGACTCATAGTTTTGGAGATATAGAGTTATTCGCGTTTTCCAAAATGGCGGATTTCGCCAGGGGGGTGGCGTCCCGAAAACCAGGACTTAAGCTTTTCTAATACCCCTTTTTCATATTTGAAAAATTCAGCCGTCCTGTATTTCGTTCCACGAAAAAGTCTATCTTTCCTGTACTATACAAAATTTCTTTAACGAAATCTTGAACTAAATTAAATTTTTGTTTTGTTTTTGCTTTTAAACTTATTTCCTGATGTTTTTTCTTTAATTTTTTAATTTGTATTTTCATAATTTTTACTTTGCTATAATACCCGATAGTATTTTTTTGTTAACATGAGCGCCGCTGCCGGCTTTGGAGACTTCAAAATTTTTAGTTTAGCTTAAGCAGCTTACTATTACTAGGCTTATTTTTAAGTCTCCAAAAATACCATCGTTAACAAAAAAAAATACCATCGGGTATTATAGCAAAGTAAAAATAATTTAAATACAAATTAGAGCCTACGATTTTGTTCGTGTATTTAATTACACGTGTACCCGATACACGTGTACACGTGTATCTAAAAAACGTTTACACGTGTATCTTATTTACACGTGTATTTATTAAATACACGTGTATTTATATTTACACGTGTAAATACGAAACAAAATGATTTTTTTGCTTTTTGGGGGTAAAATAAAAGTTTTTAAAACTAAACAACTGAAGATTATTGTGCAAATAAATAGTTCGAATTGGAAAAATAGTATTTGAACTTTTTGAAGACCTTATAAATAATTTATTCAAAAATTAAAAATAATGATGTGCCTTTTCATTAAAAAAAAAACGTGTGTGTACACATGTACACGCGACTGAAGTTTTACTTCTCACTTTTTTTTTTGCAAAACTACAAATTTTATTTCTAATAACATTCATTAATTTCTAATAACATAGGGTAGAGTTGCCTATTTTCTGCCGTCTCCAGTTTCCGGCCACCTTTCGAAAAATCGTTATAACTAGTGATTTCGAAGGCGTTTATTCCAAATTTTCCCTCGTATGCTGTTCTAACAAATAAGAAAACAGCATAAGAACAAAATTTTGGAATAAACCCTATGAAATCCCTAGCTATAACGATTTTCCAAAAGGTGGCCGGAAACTGGAGACGGCCGAAAATAGGCAACTCTACCCTACCTAATAAGTTCAGGACTAATGATATTGCAATAGAAAACAATACCATTCTGATTAAAGAAAGCCGACTAGGCTCTTCAAAAATTTCACATCTTATTTCACATAATTATGTAGATTAAAAAAGAATCGATTTTTTGTTCAGTACAACAGACTTCGCGAATTATTTACGACAAGTAAAACGCAATGAGATCGATTTTAATTCGATTTTAGAAGAAGTTTGTGTATGGGCAATTCCATGGTAACTCACGTTACATTCACAAAAATTTCCAACACATAAATAATTTTTTTTTCAATTTTAATGTAAATTGATACGAAATTACTATCCATGAATGGAGCATAACTATTACTTTCATAATTCACTAAAAAAATTGTCTTTATTTTTAACATTTACTAGGGAAAAATAAAAGTTTGATGGTAACTCACGTTACAAAAATCGGACACGAATTTTAAGGGTCCGACAGTATGAAGTTTTTATGTGAAATTAAGTATCTTAATTTGTTTTCAATGAAGATTCCATACATACAAAATTACAAGCTTTTAATATGAGTGACAAAACCAAACATTTTTTCAATATTTCAAGGAAAAATTTTTAAATATTTAGGTAACTCACGTTACATTATTTTGGTAACTCATGTTACCTGCGATTTGTGGTTCCAAAAGTAAAAAAAAGATGCATTTTCACTCAAGTTTTGTTTTAATCGAATAGTGTGTAACGAAGCTTGCTTAAATGTTAACTTATTTTAGCACTCACCAGGGGATATTGTCATCGTCACTATTAGACTCATCATATTTTCAGTTTGCTTGTTTTTCCGTCATTTTCATGTGAAATTCTTCTGTTGCTGGCAAGCTTATGCTATAAAAATGCTTTAAGATTATTAAACTCCCTGAATTTTTATGTTGCTATTTATAAATAGTAATTTTCTAATAAAAAAAGTAAAAATGACTGCATAATTTGTTCAAAATTCGTGTCCACTTTTTCATGGAATTACCCGTATGGCTTTTCATTCTTGCAGGGAAGCTGCCTATGTAATCAATTTATATTGAAGGTTTTGAGTGAACAACAACAACTTTGATGCGTTCTTTTATTCGACGATGTTAACTATTGTTAACAATAGTTAACTTTCATCGTTCCTAAATGAGAAAAAAGTTACAAAGTGTAACATCGTGACGTCACAACATCGTTCCTAAATCCAGTGTTGAAGTGTCAAATAGTTACATTTTGTTACTTTTTCCAACTCAGCTTCTGGACTTGAGTTTCAATGTTAATCTGTCAAACACAACTAAATTGGGAAGAGAGGGGATGATGTGAGAAGAGAATTTCTTGTTTGTTTCCATATTTGAAATTATTGAATGCATATTTTTGTTTCAATTTGCTTAGAATTCAATTAAAAAGAATTATTTCAGTAACAAATTAATTTTTTCTTGTTTATTCATTAGGGGGGTTCACATTGACCAACTTACCGGACAGACCCGTTGTCATTTGGCCTGATGGCCGAATTATATTTTTCGTTCACACTCATCAGACAATTTTCATCAAAACCCACTTTTCAGCTTATTTTTAATATATCTTTACCCTATTCTGCTCTCAAATTAGAGACAATGGATTATCACTGTCTGCCGGACAGACATGTCGTTTAATTGACTAACATGTTCGTCCGACCACCAAAAAATCAAAATTTTTTGAAAACCATCCGGCAAACCGGACAGGCTGTCGGATGGGTGTTCACACTATCAAAACAGCATCAGATCAGACCAAATGGCGGCTGGTCTGTCCGGTAAGTTAGTCAATGTGAACCCCCCTATTCATAAAATTAATCTCAAAAAATTTTCTTTTGACAGATCAACAAAATGTAACATATAGTCGTTCCTAAATCAAAGTTAACATTTTGTAACAAAAAGTAACAAAAACAAATACAACGATTTTTTTGACATAACAACAATAGTTAACATTGTTCAATAAAAGAACGGACCACTTGTGTGTACTTTCAAATAAACTACAAGAAACAAGAATCTTATGTCAAAATTCAAATAAAAAAAAACACTACTGGAAAAGTCAAAATGACATTTTCCTATAGCGTAGATAACTCAGCAGCTACATGTGCATTATTTTTGTGTGCATTATTGTGCCTGTTCACACGTGAAGAACGTCTAGGGTTATCATACGTGAAGAATTACTTCTGCGTATTTTGTTTTTCATTTTATGTTTAAAGAAAAATATAAAAATGGTTTTGAAACCAAATTTATGTTTTTTGCATCTTTGTTTAAAATTTTGTCACAAAATGACTTTGTAAATTTGCACTTTTCTCTTTTGGCAAATAGTAGTAATGGAATGACGACACCAGAAAGAGATGCGTACCTACGGGAACGGGTAGTTGTATGAAAAAATTCCAAACCAGAAAGTCAAAGTTCAAGTGTGGAAAAGTTTCTCATGTAAACGTCGGTCGTCGCCGTTCCAGCTTGGAATTTTTCCACACGTGAACGTTGACGTAAATCACCGGTTTGGAATTTTTTTTCATACAATTTCCCGTGTGGAACTGTTCCGGCTTGGAATTTTTCCCTACCGTAGTGCCACCGTATTCACTTTTTCGATTTTGGTTTACAGCTGTGGTGAGTTAAAAAAATTATTTTTCCGAAAAAATCTTAAAAAATTAGGTAATTTGCCTACGGCCTCTAATGGCCCTATTCTGGAAAACCTCACAAGTTATGAGGACCTCACAAGGTGAGCTGATTTTGATTTTGTGAGGTTTTCGCGTCACAAAAACTTTCGAATTTGTGATCTGCTCTGAAGGAGGTCACAACTCACAAGTTGGATTTTTGCTAGTAAGAAGTTTGTGAGAAATAAATTCTTACAAAATCGAGTTATGATCACCTTGTGAGGTTTTTGTGACTTGTGAGGTTTGCCAGAATAGGGGGGTAAATCACTTGATTTACCATACAAATATAAAGGCTTGGCCACACCGGAGGGTACATGCGGTAGCGGTACGGGTATTTGTATGAACAAAATTCCAAACTGACACATCAACGTTCAGATGTGGAATTTCTTTCATACAAATACCCGTACCGCTACCGCATGTACCCTTCGGTGTGGCCAAGCCTTAAAGGCTTGGCCACACTGGAGGGTATGCGGTAGCGGTACGGGTAGCGGTGAGGGTACTTGTATGAAAAAATTTCCAAACTGACACATCAACGTTCAGGTGTGGAATTTTTTTAGTACAAATATCGTTACCGCTATACCGCATACCCTCCGGTGTGGCCAAGCCTTTAAATCTCCCCAAAACAAGATTTAGGCCGTTTTTGAATTGGGTTAAATACTTAACCTCTGTTAAATTTTTGACACTATTGTGGTGAATAAAAATGTTAAGTTGTTAAAAATTTAATGGGCTCTGGGACCAGGTTAAATTTTGTTGGCAGATGTTTTTTTTTTTATTGAAAAGGAGTAGTATCATGGTAGAAAGAGGCAGAGAAAAATATTAAACAATAAGCTATACAACTGAAAATTTTTTTATTCACCTCAATAGTGTCAAAAATTTAACAGAGGTTAAATATTTAACCCAATTCACACACGGCCTTATAATCGAAATCGAAAATGAGGAAATCAAACATACCCAAACACACAGATTTTGATGTGCTGAACGCACTCATTTTCTTTTTTGACAACTTATGAAAAAAATGTCATAATAGGGGGGTTCACATTGACCAACTTACCGGACAGACTAGCTGCCATTTGGTCTGATCGGATAGTATTTTGATAATGGGAACACACATCCGACGGCCAACCAACTAAAGGCTTGGCCACACCGGAGGGTACGCGGTAGCGGTACGGGTAGCGGCAACGATATTTGTATTAAAAAAATTCCACACCCGAACGTTGATGTGTCAGTTTGGAATTTTTTCCATACAAATACCCGTACCGTTACCTGTACCTCTACCGCGTACCCTCCGGTGTGGCCAAGCCTTAAAGGCTTGGCCACACCGAAGGGTACATACGGTAGCGGTACGGGTAATTGTATGAAAAAAATTCCACATCTGAACGTTGATGTGTCAGTTTTGAATTTTTTTCATACAAGTACCCGTACCGCTACCGCATGTACCCTTCGGTGTGGCCAAGCCTTAACTATTTCGATATTATAACGATGGTGAGAAGCTTCTCGTCATGACTAATTTCACACCTAAAAGACTCATATAACCCTGTTTATCATCAAAAAGGCCCCCTTTTTCACTCCTATTAAACTTATGAGAAGTGCAATGAAATACTCCTGTAAAGTTTCTCATCAGTAGCCGAAAGTGGTATTCGATCCTATAAGTGTGGGAAGAAGTACACTGTAAGACTACTGTAAAGTTTGTCATCAACAAACGCAAGTGGAGGAGAAATAAAAGGTGAGTGAGGATATAAAAGGAGTGGAAATAAAACGAGGAGAAATAAAAAGAAATTAAATTGTGTTGCATTTATGTTGATTTTTATTTAAGTATTAATTTATTTTTATAAAGTTTATCTGAGGAGCTAGGCCCAACTAGCACAACAGCTTCTATAAATTGAGATCTCCCCAACTAGCACAACAGCTTCTATAAATTGAGATCTCGCAGGATCTACTTTTTATACAGCTTGTATTGAGCTTGCTTCAGAATTTAATTTCTTATAGAAGTTTGAACTTGTTTAACAACTTCTAATAAGTTGTTTAAATATTGTTAAAGAAACTTAAACGAAAAAAGCTTGTTTTCGGAAAAGCCTGCTTAATGAATTTATAGAAGATTTAAAGAAATTACCAAGTTTAGTATTTGGTTTTTGGTTTTGATATTGAATAATCTAGCTGGGACACTTTTGGGTTTTGACATTGAATAATTCAGCTCAGACATTTTTTTTTACATTTCTGCTATTTGAACTGATTAAGTTTTTGATTTCATTAATTAATATACGAGGATGGCCGAGTGGGTAGAGTGGTGGACTGCCACCAAGCAGATACGAAGTTCGATTCCTGGGTGTGGTAAAAAAATTAAATACTTTTAAAACTATTATTAATAGATATACTAAAAACTAATGGAATAATAATATAATTTCAGATTAAAAGATAAAATTCATGATTTAAAATCAAATAAAAACCATTTAAAAAAGAATTATTTTTTGTTTTTATAGTAGTTTTTTTTTATTTCGATAAGACATGTATTAAAGAGCTATACAAGCTCTTCCGAAGCTATCTGTCAAATCTCACAGCTTCTGTAGAGCTTCGGTAAAGCTTCGTTTAAACTTCTTATAGAGGGTCAAACTTGTATAACGTTCTCCTTTTTCCATGCCCAACAACCTTACTAAAGTTTAAAAGAAGCTAAAATGTAGCTTTTGTAATACCTTAACCGAAGCTGAAATGTTAGTTGGGTCTACTACTAATACTACTTTTTATACAGCTTGTATTGAGCTTGCTTCAGAATTTAATTTCTTATAGAAGTTCGAACTTGTTTAACAACTTCTAATAAGTTGTTTAAATACTGTTAAAGAAACTTAAACGAAAAAAAAAATTGTTGTCGGAAAAGCCTGCTTAATGAATTTATACAAGCTTTACAGAAATTACCAAGTTTAGTAATTGATTTTTGGTTTTGATATTGAATAATCTAGCTCGGACACTTTTTGGTTTTGACATTGAATAACTTAGCTCAGACATTTTTTTTTGACATTTCTGATATTTGAACTGATTAAGTTTTTGATTTCATTAATGAATATACTAGGATGGCCGAAAGTAAAAAAGAATTCTTTTTTGTTTTTGTAGTTGTTTTTTTTTTTTTTAATTTCGATAAGACATGTATTAAAGAGCTATACAAGTTCTTCCGAAGCTATCTGTCAAATCTCACAGCTTCGGTAAAGCTTCATTTAAACTTCTTAAAGAGTTTCAAACTTGTATAACGTTCTCCTTTTTCCATGCCCAACAACCTTACTAAAGTTTAAAAGAAGCTGAAATGTAGCTTTTGTAATATCTTAACCGAAGCTGAAATTTTAGTTGGGTATTGTGTAACAAAAAATAAAGTATCTTGGCACTACTGTTTTCATCGAGATAATAGTAAAATCTGGATAATGATCTGGATTTTTCAAATATTTATACAATTAAAGTTGTTGTTGTTGTTGTTGTTTTTAATGCGTAAATTGTCTTGATTTCAAATGTCTCGATTTCGTTTTTTTGAGCAAAACTCTATATAGAAAAACAAAAAAGCACACCAAATAGCACAAACTTAAACAAATTTTGAATTCATTTAAAAAATAAAGAAATAATTAATTGTTAAATATAATTGAGAAAATTGAACGAAATTATCATCTTTAAATTGTTTGCATTTCCGATTTACAATTGTAGAGATAAAATTTAGTAAAGCGCGATTTGTATACTGGACTTTTGGCCAGAAATTCACTTTCTACCGTGTGAACATTAATTATTATAATGTGCGCAATAATTATGCCCATGTAGCTGCTAAGTTATTTAAGATTGGTACTTGTAATAGAGCTAGGTGGCGCTACTTGCTAATCCTTTTGACAGTTCTTGTCAAAAAGTAAATTTTCACAGTCCACCGCCGGAAAAGAAGTAAAACTTCAAAAAAGCTAATAAATTTTTCCAAGATATATTTGCATATTGCCTACTGTGTCTTTCTCAGAAGAAAGTGTACCAACTGTTACATGTTTTTTTTTTTTTTTGTTAATCACCGTTTATTTGAAGATCATATGGTTTACTAAGTTCATAGTGAAAGTGTAAAAGGTGTTTTATAAATAAAGCGACAAATTCAATCAAAATAAATTTTAAAATAAAACTAAAATATGAAGCCAAGGAGTTGGGTATGGCAATATGCCCACCGAGAAGGGACAAATGCCTACTGTGACTTATGTAGTTCACAACAAAACAACCGTTTTTCTTGTCCCGGTGGAACAACCGGAGCCCTTGGACGGCATTTAAAGGGACTCCATGGAGTCAATTTAATTATTTTATATGTTTTGTTGCTTGGTAATCTAATCTAATCTGCTTTATTTTTTTACTTTTTAGTCGTATAATATTTGAAAGAAGATGATAATTTGCTTGGGTGGTATGAGCTCCCAAAGCCGCTCTCTTGCAATTTACCTACAAAAGCTTTTACGATATTTAGAATGGGATAAAATAGATTTGGGGTGTTTCAAACCACTTAATGCCCCTCCCCTGAGTTCGGACCCCAAAATATTGCGTTGCAATCCAAACTTCATATGTGTACAAAGTTCAGTTCGATACGATAATGGGAATCGGGTCAAAATTTTTTTCCAAGATTTATATGGCTAGGGTTGAATAAGAATTTCCAATTAAATTTTCCGTGTAATTTCAATGTGTAAATCTAGCCAATAACCGCAAAAACCTGAACAATATCCTTTTCATTCAATATAATACATATTTTAGGAAATCGCCACCAAATCTACCTGTTCGAACGCTATTTACACGTGTAAATATAAATACACGTGTAAATATAAATACACGTGTAAATATAAATACACGTGTAAATATAAATACACGTGTATTTACAAATACACGTGCTTCGGCACGAATTATTTAAATACACGTGTAGCACGTGTACCTTAATACACGTGCAATAGTAGGCTCTAATACAAATAAAAAAATTAAATGAAAAACATCAGAAAATAAGTTTAAAAGCAAAACCAAAACAAATTTGATATCGTTCAAGATTTTGTTAACGACATATTAGGTGTGTTTTTTTATTACCACCGGTCTTTACTGGTTAAAAAAACGCCTCGGGGCTTAGCGAGAAAAATTGGCAGCACTGCATACTAAATGTTCCGAAATCAGCTGACACAAGAAAATATAAAGTTGTCATATTTTTCGCTTTTGGGGTTTCTTGTTGTTTTTGAAAAAAAAAGTTTAACTAACTGTTAAATAAATATTTAAAATAAAATTGTCATTCCAAACATCAGTTTTGATGTTTTTAAACAAATTCTAAACAATTTACGAACAAGTTAATTTGGTAGCACAGATTTAAATCTGTTGAAAAAGTTAAGCCCAGAGAATTCTCCGAGCTAAACAACTAAGCCCAAGGGGCTAAAGTGTTGTTGCATTTAACATGTAAATTGCTTAGCCCCGACTGCGTTTTTTTTGTCCAGTTAAGACCGATGGTAATAAAAAACACACCTATTGTATGGAAATTTGTGTTTCACTTCAGCTGCGTACCTACTAGGCTTTAATACTCAACAATACTTCAATTTTCAAATTCAACCGCCAAATTTTACTCAAATGTATTGTCTAACACCTTCATTTAATCAGTTTTAAGAGAACCGAACCGATTCGCTTTGACATCTGTAGTTGTCATTTTAGCTGTCAACCAGCAACAGAGTTTTTTTTGTTGTTCTTCTTCTCCACGTGAATCAAAACTTTTGTTTACTAATTTTCAAAAAAAAAGTTGAAATTCATTTAAAAATAAATCAAAATCAATTAAATTCTATTAATCACACAATGAATATAGCAAATATTGATTATAAATTCAATGAAAATGTATGTGAATTTAAAATACCAATCACTAAAAAATCACAGAATGTAACAAATTGTGATATCTTTGTTAAAGAATCATCTTTCATTCTTGTTTCTGATGTCGATATTAAACGGTTAGTCTTTTCATTTTACAAATATTTAATTTAATATGTAAGAATGCATTTGTATAGATTTGAATGTCCACGTCGATTCGATTTAATGGACATGAAAAATATTCCCATTAATTTCAATACAGAACAATGCGAGTACACATGTACTTTGCCCTGTTATCCAGACGAAACAAAAGTAAACAAAATCGAAAAAGGAGAAATGGATAAGAAAAATCCACGAAATGTTGAAACTGAAGAAACAAGTCTCAATCAATTTGCACGCATTACAGAGTCTTGTATTCTGTCGGTGGATGGGAAAGTCAGCGAGATTCAATCTGACTTTCCTTATGGATTTTCTGGACGTTATCGGGGCAAACCAAAGTACCACGAGGACGATCTTTCACACATTTGCCGGATAACAGATCCAAGTCAATTTAGTTCAATTAAGCGAACTATTCAGCGAGAAAGTGACGAAGCTAAAGATTTCTGTCCAGATCAATATAAATTGAATTTCGTTGAGTTACAAATACCGGAAGGGCATGACAATCCTATTAAGTACACTATTCCTTTTGATGGTATGTAGCTATACTATTTAAGTTATTTATGAGTTTTTCGAGAATCAAGTTCCTAAGTGGGAAAAACAATTTCAAAATAATAAAAAAAAAATCCCCTACTTTTTGCAGATTTTTATCCGACCCCGTTTTTTAGCGCACCATCTTTCTAAATTGAACCCTTTAAGTAGTATTTTGCCAATCGATATTCTTACCTATACTAGAATAATTGGAGAGTTTTCAAATATTTTTCACTCATGTTTGTCCAGATCGAATTTCTTGGTCCAAAAAAATTGTGTGCCTTGTGAATTTCTTATTTCCATTTTTTTTGTCTTCAAAATTTTTTTTTTCTAATTTTAATTTGATTTTATTTAATTCTGATTTTGACAGAATAATTCATGATAATGCATTTTTTTTGTTTTGAAAAATTTAAATTTTAGTTAGAGTTATCATTCCATCAAAAATAAAAAAAAAAAATCATGTGTGCAATTCACACGTGGTTGAAGTGAAACCTTAAAAATCATTTTAAAAAAAATTGAAAAAATATAACTTTTTTTTTATTCCATCACTTTTTTTATATGACAACCTACAATAAATTTTATACCATCTGAAAGGTTATTGTTTCAACTCAAAATATTTATATCGACCATGTCTATACAACATCTACAAAAAGAGCTAGAATTTTTTTAACCCAATTAGTTTTAAAAAAAAAGCAAAACAATCAATCTCTTTTCTCTTCTAACGCCATTAAATCCATTCTCTAAAAGACAACCTATAATAAATTATATATAATTATTATTTCACCTTTTATATGACGCTTCAATCATATTTCTAACATGCCTACAAAAAAAAGTAAGAATTTTTTAAAGCCAACCATGTCGAAATTTCAAACTGAGATTACGGTACTTTCTCTACTGCTGGCTGGTCATCGGAAACGAATCCTCACAGGTGTTTTGAGGTATTTTTCAAGTTTTTCAATTAAAAATTATATAACTTGTAGAGCACGTACTGTTATGTGTGTATTAAAGTATTAAATAAATTTGTTATGTGCTCTAGATCAAAAGATATAACGTGTTTAGAAAAAGAACATCTTTTCACCGTTATCTCAGAATTTTGAATATGAAATTAATTAATTGCACAATCATAATTTATTTAACTACCTATCTACTGCATAAATTTCATTAATCTATCTATTAAAACAAAAAAGTTATGATCAATTGATTTTTCGTGTCGCTTTTTCGTTTCATCTTGTGAAGTTTTCACTTCAAAAAACAATTCAAATAAATCAACTAACCAACCATCCAACCAATAAGTTTGAAATACATCAAAAGAATAATTTTTTTCCGATATTTTCAGATCTTTTTGTATTTTTTCAATTTCTTTTCGTGAGAGAACGAAATCCGAAAGGAATTTGTATATTTTTCCGATCCCTCACGAATGATAAAAAGAGAGAAAAAAAAATTTAATTCGTTCCGAGAGAGAACTGAAATTTTCGGATACCGAGAAAAGTATCTGTATGAGAATTTTATCTTTTCGGATCGTGAGAAGATCGGAAAAATTTGAGAAGTATCTATATTTTTTTTAAATTCGCGAACGATATTTTACGAACTCTGGTTTTTTGTTAAGAAACTTGCTTAAAAATATATAAATTTTCATTTTTTTCGATTTTCGGTGAGGCCATTCGCTAAATTTGTTCCACTTTCATAACATTAACGTTTTGGAATTTCAATTCGCTAACTAAAGCGCAAAAGGGCTGGTAACAGTTCATTTTTTTAGGTTTTGTAGGTAACCTAATTTAAAAAAAAAAAATTTTTTTTTGTACAGCAAATATTTTATTTAAGTTTTACTTGTCTTTATAAAACATATAAAAGATTTTTTTTTTTTGAAAAAAATGTGAGCAATAACACTGTGCAAGTCGAAATCTTACACATGTGCGCTGTTGACTATTTCCCCCTATTTCGGACCTGAGCAATCGATTGGCATCATTAGTTTTTCGATTTATCGGTACGACTTTAAAAACAATTTTTTTCTGTAGTTTTTTTCAATAATTTAAAGATTTTGCCCGGTTTAAAGTAATTTTTCTTGTTGATATTGCTATTCATTCTGCTCAAACGTTATTTACTACCAGCATAAAGACAATATTAACAATTTGAGAGCAATTTATTTAACAATTTAACGATTTTTTTTTTAGAAAAATTTCAAGAAATTTGGATTTTTTTTTGCATTGTTATCGTTTCATTATGTTTTATTGGAGTAACTTAAGCAAATTACAGATCCAATTTTGATGATTTCTATTCTTAAGCGTCGGTAATGAAAAATAATTAAACCTATGTCGGTTAAAAATTACCGGTGTTGCCGTTCTGTTTAATAGCTTCAATGTACTGTGTAACGCCCCAATAGGGTTAAGGTTTTTCCTCATTTGAAATAGGTTATAGCCTTAAAGTAAAAATGTTTGATAAGGTGCTTGTCTACATTATACACCGTTTTCAAAAAGGTATAAATCATTTTTCTATTACCAGGGATTAATTAGGGCATGCATGTTTTTTTTTGGTTTTATTAAAAGAAGCATGTGTAATTAAAACAAGCATATGAAATACCAAGAAAAATAAAATAAATCCCTAAAAAACATGCATCTCCAGACTAAATCCCTGGTCCTAGAAAAATTGTTAGTCCCTTTTTTGAAAACAAGCGTCGAAATAAAAATCTTCAAAAATTAGGGGATATTTTTTTTTATTATTTTGAAATAGTTTTTCCTTGAAACTTGATTCGCCCTAATTCATATTACATTTTTTTACCAACATGAATCCGTTTTGACTGCTTTCAGATTTCAAGTTAACACAAGAAGAAGAATGCATTTTAGAAAAGATTCGAGTAAAACACATTCCAATCGACATTGAACCAGATCAAGTAAATATCGATTGTGGTCTTGTGAGCATATTGTTGGGTATTTGCTATGACACTCGGTAAATCACACTCAAATTCCATAATCTATTTTATAACAATTTATTCACTTTCTAGCGTCACATCAAATGAACCAACTTGTGTAAGTCCATGGACACGATCAATCCTCTCCTCAGCTCTAAGTTATTTCGAACGTTTTGAGAATCTTACTCCTGTTGTTGAGAGTTTCCTTCGACGTTCATTGATTTATCCAATTTATAGAAATTATGATCTATCTCGTCTTTGTGTTCAAGATACAGTAGAAGCACTGCAAAGAGGAAAGCCATGGATATTAAAGCAATTACTTGTCACATACAATTGGTTTTGTGATATTACTGCAGATTTTGATCGAAAACCTTTAAATAAATATTTTATCAAACATTATATTTGGTATATTGATACCATAACAGATAAAGAACATCTTCAAATGTTGTCGAGAAATTTAAAAAATGTCCTTTTGGATACAACAAAGAAACATTTAAGACTTGGATTGGGAGAAATCGAGACGGAATTGCTAAAGGAACTCATTGAAGATATACATTTGACGACGTCAAGTGAATCAGAAGGTGATGTTAACAGCAGCAGTGAAGAAAGCGGATCAGATTCTGAATCTGAAAGTGAAAGCGAGACTGATGATAGCAATGATGAAGGAGACAGTGGAAGTGTTATTGAAAAGAAAATTTAAATTATTTTGTAAAAAATAAAAATTTTAATTTTTTCAAATTTTGTCTTTTTTTTTATTAAGAAGACCGATAAAAAAAGAGAAGCAAGGAGTTAAGCGTCACAAATATTCAAATTACAATTTGAAAAAAATAATTGATGATTCCATCTATACGTCCCATAGAACTTTTAGTTGATGAACAACTAAAAGTCAAACGATTTTTTTTTTGGAAAAATTGGAAAATTGTGAAATGCTTTATTTAAGACCGTTTGAAGCTACAAACCTGCAGTTGCACCTAATACCTTCCACACCATGACTTCTGTGCACTACCTTGAAAAATGTCCTGTACTCAAAAAATACCTTCCAAAAATTATTTAATTCGAAAAAATGAATTATTTTAGGATTAATTGATATTTTAGGGTAAGGCACTTTTGAAATAAGATAAAACACGCCTGACCCGGACAAAATTAGATGTGCCCATGATTATGAAAGTGGACTAAGTCACTTTTTGCATTGTTTGGAGAAAAACTTGCATAATAATTTTCTTATAACGATTTAATTATATTTCTTTTATGAAATCACTAGAGGAGCAATAAAGAAGTTTATTTACTGCAATTTCGCTTTCAAATAAACTTTACTAACAATTACTAATAACAACAATTTGTAGGCTTATTTTGATGCCATTTTTAGGAGTGAAATAGTCCACTTTCATAATTAAGGGCACATATGCAGAATATGCATTGGTTTGTTCTTGAGAGGTCATTTAAAAACCAAAACAAGACTCCAAGTGACTCTACATTTTTTTTTTAATGTAGTACCTATTTTCAATGCAACAGGTAGGTACCTACATATTTTCTGAAAACCGTGATCAAGACCAGTACAAATAAAATGCACGACTGGGTCGCACGAACTTGCTCTTGGAGTTAAAGTTGCTTACATTTTTAAGACTTTTTATATAGAAATTTTGAAACAAAAAATAAAATTCGTTTAAAAAAAAAATAAAATAAAATCTGAAATTAAATTGCCCTCCAAAACAAGTATGCAGTTTTGATTGATATATTAACGTGCATTTTTAGAAAAAAAATTTTCAAAATCGTTAGAGCCGTTTTTTAAAAAAACAATTTTTTTTAAATAATTTTTTGGAAAAAAAGTTTTAAAATAAAATTGTAATGCCATTTTCTAGACATCACTAATCAACATCTAAAAACAAAATTTCAAAAAAATTCAATGTCCCGTTTTCGAAAATTTGATTTTTCAAAAAAAAATTTTCAAATTTTTTTTAAAAATCCAAAAATTATTTTTTTGGAAATTTAATTTTTGGTTTATATTTAAATTATATAAATGCTTCTTCACAAAAAGTTTCGTTGAAATCGAATAAGAAGTTTCGGAGATATTCGAATTTGAAAAAAACGGTTCTATGGCAGGTACCGTTAATAACGATTTTCGAAAAAAAAAATTTTCATTGAAATATAGACCTCAGCTTAAAACTAATATTTGAATTTTTTAAACAAAATCGTTGGAGCCGTTTTTGAGATATTTCAATTTTACTAAAATCGGTATATGACAAGTACCGTTATTTTTGGTCCAAAAAAATTAATTCCAAAAACCCCTCTGGAGAGTCGCCAAATAACGCTACATACCAAGTTTGACATTAATCGGTCCATCCGTTTAGGCTGTAGCTCCTTATACAGACAGACAGACAGACAGACTGACAGACTGACAGACAGACAGACAGACGGACTTCCGGGACCCACTTTTTTGGCATTGTCTACCATCGTAATGTCATGGAAAAATGTTATCTCAACTTTTTTTTTTTGTACGAATGCATAACTTGATATATAGTACCTATATCGCAAGTAAAAATTATAATATTTCGATTGCAAATTATTCAGCAACCAGATTTTCAAGAAACTTTTGGTTTTCAGCTATGAATAGAGCTCTAAGGACCTTTCTTTTGATGTCTCACTCGATTGATTTGGACAACATTTTTGAAATTGTATTTTTTGTAGGCAAGGGGTTAACCTTGATTTTTTCTCGAAAATTCGAAAAAAATAAATTTATGATTTTTTTACATAAATAGATAGGCCTGTTGATTGTGAACCCGAATTTGTCAACAAAAACTTGTTTGGAAACTTTGATCCGAAAATATCGGTTTCCAAATGCAAAAAAAAAAATAATATTTCGATTGCAATAATAATAATAGCTATGAATAGAGCTTAAAGAGACCTTTCTTTTGATGTCTCACTCGATTGATTTGGACAACATTTTTGAAATTGTATTTTTTGTAGGCAAGGGGTTAACCTTGATTTTTTCTCAAAAATCCGATAAAAATAAATTTGTGATTTTTTTACATAAATAGATAGGCCTGTTAATTGTGAACTCGAATTTGTCAACCAAAACTTGTTTGGAGACTTTGATCCGAAAATATCGGTTTCCGAATAAAAAAAATATAATATTTCGATTGCAAATAATTCAGCAACCAGATTTTCAAGAAACTTTTGGTTTTCAGCTATGAATAGAGCTCTAAGAACCTTTCTTTTGATGTCTCACTCGATTGATTTGTACAACATTTTTGAAATTGTATTTTTTCTAGGCAAGGGGTTAACCTTGATTTTTTCTCGAAAATCCGATAAAAATGAATTTGTGATTTTTTTACATAAATAGATAGGCCTGTTCATTGTGAACTCGAATTTGTCAACCAAAACTTGTTTGGAGGCTTTGATCCGAAAATATCGGGTTCCGAATGAAAACAAAAAATATAATATTTCGATTGCAAATAATTCAGCAACCAGCCCTTCAAGAAACTTTTGGTTTTCAGCTATGAATAGAGCTTTAAGAGACCTTTCTTTTGATGTCTCACTCGATTGATTTGTACAACATTTTTGAAATTGTATTTTTTGTAGGCAAGGGGTTAACCTTGATTTTTTCTCGAAAATCCGATAAAAATAAATTTATGATTTTTTTTACATAAATAGATAGGCCTGTTGATTGTGCACCCGAATTCGTCAACAAAAACTTGTTTGGAAACTTTGATCCGAAACTATCGGTTTCCGAATGAAAAAAAATATAATATTTCGATTGCAAATAATTCAGCAACCAGCCCTTCAAGAAACTTTTGGTTTTCAGCTATGAATAGAGCTTTAAGAGACCTTTCTTTTGATGTCTCACTCGATTGATTTGTACAACATTTTTGAAATTGTATTTTTTGTAGGCAAGGGGTTAACCTTGATTTTTTCTCGAAAATTCGAAAAAAATAAACTTTTGGTTTTCAGCTATGAATAGAGCTTAAAGAGACCTTTCTTTTGATGTCTCACTCGATTGATTTGTACAACATTTTTGAAATTGTATTTTTTGTAGGCAAGGGGTTAACCTTGATTTTTTCTCGAAAATTCGAAAAAAATAAATTTATGATTTTTTTTACATAAATAGATAGGCCTGTTGATTGTGAACCCGAATTTGTCAACAAAAACTTGTTTGGAAACTTTGATCCGAAACTATCGGTTTCCGAATGAAAAAAAATATAATATTTCGATTGCAAATAATTCAGCAACCAGCCCTTCAAGAAACTTTTGGTTTTCAGCTATGAATAGAGCTTTAAGAGACCTTTCTTTTGATGTCTCACTCGATTGATTTGTACAACATTTTTGAAATTGTATTTTTTGTAGGCAAGGGGTTAACCTTGATTTTTTCTCGAAAATTCGAAAAAAATAAATTTATGATTTTTTTTACATAAATAGATAGGCCTGTTCATTGTGAACTCGAATTTGTCAACCAAAACTTGTTTGGAGACTTTGATCCGAAAATATCGGTTTCCGAATGAAAAAAAAAAAAATATAATATTTCGATTGCAAATAATTCAGCAACCAGCCCTTCAAGAAACTTTTGGTTTTCAGCTATGAATAGAGCTTTAAGAGACCTTTCTTTTGATGTCTCACTCGATTGATTTGGACAACATTTTTGAAATTGTATTTTTTGTAGGCAAGGGGTTAACTTTGATTTTTTCTCGAAAATCCGATGAAAGTAAAATTTTAATTTTTTTACATAAATAGATAGGTCCCTTTATTGTGAACTCGAAATCTGTTAACCAAAACATGTTTGGAGACCTGGATTCGAAAATATCGGCTTCTGAATGAAAAAAAAAAAATATATAATATTTCGATTGCTAATAATTCAGCAACCAGCCCTTCAAGAAAGTTTGGTTTTCAGCTATAAATAGAGCTTAAAGAGACCTTTCTTTTGATGTCTCACTCGATTGATTTGGACAACATTTTTGAATTTGTATTTTTTGGAGGCAAGGGAACTTTGATTTTTTCTCGAAAATCCGATAAAAGTAAAATTTTAATTTTTTTACATAAATAGATAGGTCCCTTTATTGTGAACTCGAAATCTGTTAACCAAAACATGTTTGGAGACTTTGATTCGAAAATATCGGCTTCTGAATGAAAAAAAAAAAAAATATAATATTTCGATTGCTAATAATTCAGCAACCAGCCCTTCAAAAAAGTTTGGTTTTCAGCTATAAATAGAGCTTGAAGAGACCTTTCTTTTGATGTCTCACTCGATTGATTTGGACAACATTTTTGAATTTGTATTTTTTGTAGGCAAGGGGTTAACCTTGATTTTTTCTCGAAAATCCGATAAAAATAAATTTGTGATTTTTTTACATAAATAGATAGGCCTGTTCATTGTGAACTCGAATTTGTCAACCAAAACTTGTTTGGAAACTTTGATCCGAAAATATCGGCTTCCGGATGAAAAAAAAAATAATAATAATATTTCGACTGCAAATAATTCAGCAACCAGACTTTCAAGAAACTTTTGGTTTTCAGCTATGAATACTTATAATATTTGTATATTTAACCTTAAGCTCTGGTTATAAAAAACCATGGGTTCCAAGTTAGCGGTAATGTCGTGTGCAGATAGGACAACCTTCAAACTAGATAATGTCAGTTCGGGACTGGTGAGGATAACGTTTTTTGTACTGAAAAATAGCTTTTTTGTTGTTATTAGCATTGGAAAAAATAATTGTTTACCTCTTCACCAGTACAGATTAACAATGAAAAAGAAGTAGAAAACCCCAATGATCTTCGATGCTCAGATACCCTATTTTTCAAAATACGTCATCACTTATCTATGTAGATACCTGCTATGAAAAAGTGGGTTATGAGCTTAAATAACGTTTTAATAATTATTTAATATCGAATTTTCTTTGGCAAAAATTTTACAATATTCAACGGAGAGATATAACATTACCAAATCAGGACCTTCATTATAAATAGTGAATCGAACTTCTTAAAACCTTGAGTACCTATTCGATAATTTCCTATTAAGACTAGATGTTCGATAAATTTAAGTTCGCTTCATAATAAATATGGAATTTGATATTCGGCGGATTGGGAATTTTTAAAATTAATCGATCTAAGTGTTTTCTGTATGAAGCCTTTAATGTGGTATTTCGTTGAATTAAAATTGTTTAAACTAAAATAAATTATTTCCATGTAGGTATATTTTTTGTACACTTTGGAGTCAGCAAAAAATTCAACCTCACACACGTCCTTAAAAACCTATACATTTTATTTATATTTAGAATAAAACCAACAAAAACAAACAAAATGTATAGGTACAGTTGAAACTAATGTTAATTCCAAACTATATATAAATTTAAATTAATTTCCTCAATTCTTCTTGGAAGACCCAAACAAAGTTAGAAAAAGTTTAGCAATCACTTTTCATCCACACAAAGGGTTATACACAAAAGTGTCCTTTTTCTCAGATTCACCTCCTTAGGCGGTTTGTATATATATATTCATTTCCTGGTTAAAGAACGAGATCACGAATCATAAAAAAAATAATAAGAAAACAAGTTAAAATACCTACCTAAAAAAAAATTTGCCTTCCTCTATTTGGGCATTTAGCAGACCATTTTCACATCCTTATTCAAGAAAGTGTTCTACTTTACCCAGCAGCAGTATAAAAAGGACACAAGGACAGAAAAGTCTCACCTGGTCTAAAGCATAGGTTGTATAAATAAAGCAGGTGTTATATAGCCCTTTTTTTTTTGACTACCCCACCCCATTACCGACCGCCTTCACCTTCGAGAAGAAGTTGAAGAAAAAGAGCACAAATAAGAAATTCTACGAAATGCCTTGCAGGGTTGAAATTAATTGTCTGACAAACCCAACCCACTTTTAAATCAAAAAAGGATATATTACGAGCGAGCATGCATGGCGCTTCATATTAATGTAGGTACGACACTATAATACTCCCATGTCCCACATCCTACATATCCGCTACCCCACTACTCACTAAGAACCCTTGAATAAATTGTTTTTGGTATTCTCATTCGGTTTTTGTTTTTGTCAATTCGGAAATGGAAGTCCCCTAAACCCTCTCTGCCACTGCCGAACCGTACTTGGTTACGGATAGATATTTCAGTCTCATTAAAACCGCTGAAAGCGTATTTCGTATAGGAACTCTTTCGGGTATATGGTAAACCGGGTATAGGTAGCAAACTACCAATATCGAATATCTTCGAAAGAAAATGGAGGGCGGTTATAGTGTAGAAGGAGGTTTAAGCCCCTGCTGTGTGAAACGTGTAATAAAAAATCACAAAGGTGTTAACAAAATAATAATTGATGGTACTTTACATTTACGGGGTAGCGACACGTAAACAACAGCCAAGAACTACAAAATCAACGTTGGCGAGGACGGAACAACTATTCCAACAAAACACTGCTTAATTTGTTTTTTATTTGCAGTCATCATGAATCGTAGCTCAACAATATGCGGAGGAGTTGGGCTACGTTGTATATCGTGTGTATACCGATGGTCGCAGATGGGATGTCAAGGGTTAGTTGGATAAGAACAAGTGATGAACTCAAGCGACACATTACGATATTACACGGCTATGTTAGCGCTTATAAAAGAGGGAAATTATGGAAACAGTGCGATATACAAACAGTGTGCTTCTGATAGAATTACAATTCTTGGGTATTGGGTATTTGTGTAACAAATTGGAAACATTAGTGGGCACACCAAAATGTGTTTTTTTTTATAATGAAATTTAACGGATTCACGATTTATGTGATCCTTGACTTAAATATTGTAGCTATTTAACTACCAATCGAAACATTTTTTTCCTCCTTCATTTGGAAGCAGATATTTTCCGAAACAAGTTGGAAGCGGTACGATTGATCGCAAACTAAAATCTCTTATAACAAAATCTCGCATTTTTGCAAAAATAAAATAAAATAAAATTTCGCATTTTAAACATCTCACATAAGAAAATCTCGCATTTTCAAAATCCTGCAAACTTAAATCTGGCTAGTACATTAAATTCATGCATCATGCTTTATCAAAATCTCTCATCAAATAAGAATTAGTTTTGAGCGTAAGGTACCGTAAATTTAAATAGCTTTTTTGGCAGTAAGCATTAGATTAATTAAACAGGGAAGTTCGAATACGATAAGTTTACATGCATTAAGTGCTTTTAACTTCAACATCTCCAGTTGATCCTGAACACTATGAACATTTAAAATAGGCACCTGACAGATAACAAACCTTTAGGTACTATTTTTCTCTTTAAAACAAATAGGCTATTGATTATGTAGTTTAGAAAGGAACTAAGACGTTCACGGGTTTTTATTGCAGGAATCGTTCAATGGGTTATAAAAGAAGATAAAACCGCGGAGTGCTATTAAATGAGAGGGTGGAAACTGAAGATAGGGGTGCAAAAGCCCCCTTTTTGGTTTTTTCAATATACCTCATAAACCAAGCAAAATTTTGATATATTGTATATACAATATTGTGTCCGAGAAACACAAACTATTTTTTCTATCTACAAATGATACCCTCTTAAAACACATACATAGGTACTTTACTCTTCTTATTTTAATCAATGTTGGGTTTTTAACTCATACATTTTTAGGCATTCTCCTAATGCATTGAATAATTTTAATAAAATTTCAATGTTTTTAAATAAAAAGTCTTAACTTAAATTAGAGTCGTTCGTGGTAAGTGTGCGCAGCCGGTAAGTGTGCGCATTGCTAATATCTCGAAACTAGTGTAAAAATTCAAATTTCTGCTAATGCACAATTAATTAGATATCTGATCTTAGTCGAAGTCCGTTATATTTATGCTTCTGTTGTTTTTAGTGTTTCGAGAAAAAGCAAAAGAAAAAAAAGCTAACTTTCCTTAAAATTTTTCACAATTTTCAAACTCTGACAGTGATCTGCCTTTGACTTAAAGTGAAGGCAAGGCAATTGATTTTTTTTATTGAGCTTACTATTTAAACTTTATGTTCCAATTAAAATTTTATTGTTTTTAGTATTTATTTATTAATATTTTATCAAAAACAATAAAAAACTGCATTTGGGGTAAGTGTACGCAAAAATTTGGGGGCAAGTGTGCGCATGCAAATGCATGGGATTTTACTGAAAATATATATGTATAGTTGCATAAAATGCTTCAAAATGCATCAAAATTTCACAGTGTACAGAATCGATCAAAATAATAAGAAAATCGTATGGGGGCGGGGGTCTTAGGCCCCTCGTTTGGTTTTTAAATGTCTTTAAAAATTGAAAAAAAGAACAATTGATATTCATTAAGATTACTAAGCAAAAGTACCTTACCCCTACTAAGGGGTAAGTGTGCGCAATATGACCTGTTTTGGTTTTCTTAGAGAAACATAATTAATTTTATAAATATTAGTTATATTTTAATTGAATTTAAGAAGTCAAGACATGTATCTCTAATAATCAATTTACTTTTTTTATGTACATCTTATATTTTGCTTGTAATACTTCTTCAAAGTCAAAAGTGCGCACACTTACCACAAACGACTCTATAAGAGCATTTCCATTTGATTCAGTAGTGCTAATATCTATTACCTTACCAAATACCTACCTTTTTTTAGTAAAATCGATGCACAACTTTCGAAATGCCATAAAAATAAGAAAAAAAAGTATTTAAAATTTAATTTAAAGTTTAAATTGTATCTATGTAGGTAAAAGGTAAAAGACGTGATCTGAATTAATTTAAATAAAAAAAAAAAAACACAAACACACATTTCGTATTGACAAGTCATGCAGACATTAAAAAAAAAAACACACATCTGCATGCATATTCAATATTCATTGATATAAAATCCAACATAATGATTGATTGATATTTTTAAATCTACCAACATAGACAGAGAGTAAGTAAGTATAAGTATATCCTTGCTATAATATACCTACATAGCAGTAGCACATGCAGACACAATTTCTTATTCGAATTATTTATTAACTCGTATTTTATTGGTAAAAAATCATCAAACCATGTCGTCCGAACAATCTGCGAGCCAATTATCTTGTCCGAACTCAATCCATATTGAAATATGTTCGTAAAACAAAAAAAAAAAAAGAGAACCAATTTCTGACACCAAGCGTATAAAACCTGATTAACTGTAGATTATCCACGAGCTTTCAAAAGCGCCATAATGCTTATTGTTCTTTCAAGCTAATTATACGCGGCTTAATATCAATCAATTCTGGCCTCGCTTTTTCTCTCACTCTGTGTGTCGCACCAGGTAAAATCACATATGGAAAATTCATTAAAATATTAAAATTGCATTATTTCCATAAATAAATATTAAAAATTCCGACAAACAGACGTACCTAGGTATAGTACGTAAATATTAATAAAAGATGGGCTACCTAAAGTGCGTACAAAAACAAAAAATTATATATATCCAGGAGTGTCTGCAGTAAACATAACTCAAACGTATGACATGAGTTTATCATAAATCACATGTCACTCTTCCAAATATAGTGTTTTCGATCAAAATCCTCACCACCAAAAAATGTCCTTCGGCCCTCACTTTTCGATGAGTTGAATAATAATAATAATCCATTCGTACATAAATACACACAAATTAATTGGAAAATGAAAACGGCTCGACCGCAGTTGATAATCAGCAAACCCAATCAATTGAGAGGCAACCGAAGTTATTTATCATAGTTTCCTTTCACTCAATGAGCACAAAACTTGCAAATAATATGAACTGTAAACATTCTTGCATCCTCATGCTCAACATATGACTTTGCGCCAAACCGATAAGTGACTTGTACTTATATATCCTTTTTTTGGAACACACATGGAACATTTTTTTTTCCTGGCGATTAATCATTTTATATAAATGAGAAGATATGTGTGTTAATTTTTGCATTCCTACGGGACAATCCCAGTCACACTCACATATACAACACCTTAAATTCACTTTTAGGGGTTTATCAAGGACGAAACTTCACCGTTTAGGATTAAATTGTTTTATTAGTTGATAAGAGTTGCGTCTTGCGTAGAGAAAAAGTTTGTAGCTAAAGAAACAACAGAAAAAAACACACTCACGGGGCGAACATAAAACAAAAAAAACTTCTAATCCCAGCACTTAAATGTTGAAAGACTGAGTTTTTTTTTTGTTGTTGTTGTTGTTGCAAAAATCCTATTACTTAATATTCTTAACTCAACCCCCGCTAAGCTGATCACATTTAACAAGGCCGGATTGAAGATCTAGAATTCAAAGGAGTTTGGGTTTGAAATTGAATAACCATCTTGTCACACTACCTAGAGTCCATGGTTGTAATTTAGATATTGTGTCAAAAGAATTTAAACCGCACCACTTCCGGTACATTTTTTTCTCTAATGGTTTCTTGGAAATGTTGCCAATTGTTATCTGAGCTTTCTGCTGGTGGGTTAGGACCATTGAATGAGAATTGGTGGTTGATTCTGATGACTTGATTCTTATTTGAAAGGATTTTGTTTTTTTTTTTTGTAACACTGGACGACAAAGAAGATAAAGTTATTGTTCGATTACACTGGTCAACAAGGTTTTTGCCACAAGAACCAAAATATACTTTTCTAGTTGTTTTTGGGGTGCTAAATCCGAATCTGAAGTCAGAAAAATTTGATTGGCTTTCGTTTTTGAAATATTACCGTTAGAAAATGTCAAAAAACGTAATTTTGGCTGTTTTCGAGTTTATGTTTTTATGTGGAGTAATTATATGTGAATAGATTTGTAACGGTGCCAATAAGAGCTAGTTTTATTCATTCAAAAAATGTTTAAATCCTTCCGATATCTCTTTTATTGCCCGAGATAATTAAAATATAAGTAGCGGTCTTTGAATCAGAAACAACACTGGCCAACCAAATTACACTTTTTTTGCCACAAGAATCAAAATATACTTTTCTGAAGGTTTTTGGGTTGCTGAACTCGAATCCACAATCAGAAAAATTCTATTAGCCTCCGTTCTTAAAATATTACCGTTATAAAATGCAAAAAAGGGTTTTTTTTATAACGGTTATATTTCAAGAACGGAGGCTAATAGAATTTTTCTGATTGTGGATTCGAGTTCAGCAACCCAAAAACCTTCAGAAAAGTATATTTTGATTCTTGTGGCAAAAATTCTGTGGCCAGTGACTTAAACTTTAGATTAAGTTTAGTTTCTCTTTGACTTATTAAATGAAACTTAAGATATCTCGAGCAATAAAAGAGATATCGGAAAAATTTAAACAGTTTTTGAAAGAAGAATATCTGTTCTTATAATAACCATTACAAATTTGTTTATAATGAATTACCCCACATAAAAACAGAACCTCGAAAAAAGCCAAAATTACGGTTTTTGACATTTTCTAACGGTAATATTTCAAAAACGAAGGCCAATCAAATTTTTCTGACTTCAGATTCGGATTCAGCACTCCAAAAACTACTAGAAAAGTATATTTGGATTCTTGTGGCAAAAAAAAAGTTAAATTTTGTTGACCAGTGTTATTAAGTGAGAGTTTTATTTAATATCAATTTGAGTGTGTTGGCACTTAGGCCAAAGTTGTACTTTAGATTACTTGTTGTCCGTTGTCCGCGTGCACTATGGCGTATACGTGCTCTTTTTTTGTATTTATTTGCACTCTTGCACTAAAACATGTTATTACTTGCGATATAGGTACTATATATCAAGTTATGCATTCGTACAAAAAAAAGTTGAGATAACATTTTTCCATGACATTATGATGGTAGAGAATGACAAAAAAGTGTGTCGCGGAAGTCCGTCTGTCTGTCTGTATAAGGAGCTACAGCCTAAACGGATGGACCGATTGACTTCAAACTTGGTATGTAGCATTTTTTGGGGACTCTCCAGAGGGGTTTTTGGAATACATTTTTTTGGACCAAAAATAATGGTACTTGTCATATACCGTTTTTAGTAAAGTTGAAATTGCTCAAAAACGGCTCCAACGATTTTGTTTAAGACACGGTCTATCTTTTAATGAAACAATTTTTTTTTGAAAATCATTATTAACGCCATGCCATATGCCATAGAACCGTTTTTTTTTTTTAAATCCGATTTTCTCCGAAAATGGTTATTCGATTTCAACGAAACTTTTTGTGAAGAAGCATTTATAGAATTTTAATATAAACTAAAAATAAAATTTCAAAAAAAATAATTTTTGGATTTTTAAGAAAATTTTGAAAATTTTTGTTTGAAAAATCAAATTTTCGAAAACGTGACATTGAATTTTTTTGAAATTTCGTATTTAGATGTTGATTAGTGATTTCTACAAAATGGCATACCAATTTTATTTTAAAACTTTTTTTCCAAAAAATTATTTATACAAAATTAGTTTTTTAAAAAACGACTACTCTAACGATTTTGAAAATTTTTTTTCAAAAAATGCATGTTAACATATCAATAAAAGTTGCTTACTTGTTTTGTGGGGCGATTTGATTTCAGATGTTGTTTATTTTTTTTTTTGAAAAACGAATTTTATTTTTTTTATTTTTTTGTTTTTAAATGCCAACATTTCCCAATTTTTTATATAAAAAGTCTTAAAAATTTAAGCATTTTATATATTAATTTATATTTATGTAGGTATCGTCCCCCTTAAATCAGAAAATCATATGAATGCACAAATTAAAGTTGTTTGCCCTTGCTTCAGTCATTGGTAAATAATTCGCCAATCTCTGTTGTTCAATAAGCAATAAGTAAATAAGTAAGTCCGGTAAAAAGTACTCTTTTTTGTGTGCCTGTATAATTGCTGATGATCGTGGTGTGGCTGATGGCGGTCGTTGTCGCAGTTAAATCTCAAGTCTTTCTGTTTGTGTCTACTTCCAACGATGAATCCACAATCAAATGAACGATGTTGAGGGTAGCAATCGCCTTAGTAAATACATTTTGCCCGGCCCTTCCCATTGTATTTCTTACAAATTTGACTGTTTGACCATACATTAGCTATTTAAACAATAATATTGAACCTTATGTAAGGCTAAATAGCCAAAATGGTAAAAAAAATTTGATGAACACATTTTGTATTGAATTTTTTTTTTCAATGCAGAAAATTTTTAATTTGCGATAAAATAATTTTTTTCAATGCAAAATATTTTTATTTGGTATACAAATTTTATTTTCAATACAATTATTTATCAGTTGCAATACAATTTTTTTTTAATGCAAAGGAGACTGGGCACTTTTGTATGGGACGTGGCCCATCGGTGTAACACATTGTGAGATACATCAAAATTATTTTTTTATATGGGCAAAAGTCTGTATCTCGTGCGGGGAAAGTGCAGTCATGCATTTTTTGTTCAAAAATGTATGTAATAAAATTCAGAAAATTATACATTTCGATTTAGTCGAAATCTTGCTCGATTCTTGCTCGATAACTTGATTCAAAAACGTTATAATAACGGTGTTGAAAACTCAATTGGAATATTCCATCACCAGTTTTCACCCATGACGGAATGCATTTTTCTGTTTTTAGAACACATTTGTATGTGACGTGACTCATTGGTGTAACACATTGAGACATATGGATGGCTAAGAGCTGAAGTGAACCAAGTCACAAAAAGTGAATTCGGAGATATAACGAGTTAAAGTAAATACGTTTCCATTGATTCTTATGGCAAATATTTTTTCCGAACAAATGACAATTTAAATCTAAACACTTTATGATCAAACTAATGAAAGACTTTTGTAGAGTCAAACCTTGCGTAGAATTTGGAACTAGATTTGGATTTTTTTTTCTTTTTTTTGGCTTGGTCCGTTTCAGCTGTGAAGCCTCCATATATCAGATGAAAGATCTCAATGAGCGTATTATTTCTTTGTATGGACAAAAGACTCTATCTCGTGCAGGGAAAGTGCAGTGGTGCATTTTATGTTCAAAACTGTATTCAAGGTTATTTTACATGTTTGTGTTTTTAGGTGAATAAAAGACTAAATCCATGTCGTTTAAATTCATAATACTTACAAAAATTTTATTAGTAATAAAACTTATAGTTTGAGTTGCATTTTTGAAAAATTAGTCACAACCTTCGTATATTTAAATTATTTTAAAACCAACAATTTAGTTTCGCACACGACTTCAAAGTACTGAAAATCATATAATTACTCAAACATTTTTTGTTATTGCATTTCATAAATCCATAAAAACCGATAAATGCATTTTTTTGAAAATAAAAGCAGTTGATGGATTAGTCCAATAGAACAACGTTATAATAATGTTTTTGAATCAAGTTAATCGAGCATCTACTCAAAATGTATGCCTTTCTGAATTTTATTAGATAATGCACTTTCCCTGCACGAAATTCAGACTGTTGCCCATATAAAAAAGTAATACACTCATCGAGACCTTTTATTTGAAGTATGTCTCAATAGCCCAATTGAATGTACCTATACTTTTCTGAATTTTATTACATACACTTTTGAACATAAAATGCATCACTGCACTTTCCCTGCACGAGATACAGACTTGTGCCCATACAAAAAAATAGTACACTCATATAGACCTTTCATTTGATGTATGTCTCAATGTGTTACACCAATGGGCCAAAATGCCCAGTCTCCTTTTTCTCAGTTGCAATAAATATTTTTTTTTAATTCAAATTTTTTTTTTCTTGAACTTGGAAGAGGCCCCAGAAATTATTATTTCTATATTTTTTACAGAATAAGTATAACAACCACAACTTTCAAGCTATTTTTAACTTAAAAAAAAATATTTTTTTTTTCCAAAAAATTACAATTTTTCAATATCGATAAACACTCCCTTTTATATAAAATAGGAGGCTGAAAATTCAACAGTACTATACCAATAGGATGTGGAATCAAACTACTGGTTGACCCAACGTTTATTTGAAAATTTTATTTTTGTATACTAGCGTGGACCATCTTACTCCCCCTCTATCGTTTTCCGCCAACAACTTTCCACTGGTGTTTTAGCCAATCTAAGATTGGGTACTAAGCCGGTTTGGTTGGTCTCGCTGAGGGCTGGATCAGAACAGGTTCAATTAACATAAATATTGTAATTAGAAATAGTTTTAGTAAAATTCCTGCACTGCTAGTTGGACCATTTATTCTATGACTAAGTAATATTTGTTGCTTTTTATTAAATGCAGCCCTGAATAAAATCGCCCGCACTCCTGACAAAAAATAAGAGAAATGTTGAAAATATAAAAAGTTCCTCTCTTTTAGCTTAGTGTCACATACAATGGGCCATGGGAAATGTAAATGATACTCAAGCACGATGAGTGAATGAATGAGCGTTCGGGTACACATTTGTGGACCCGTTTTTGTTTCCTTCTCATACCCCCCATATACGCAAGTTGGTTAATTAATCCTTGTGGAGCAATTTCATGGATTCAGGATTCCAATATTGTTGCCGGATAGATATTTTGGGGGACATACGTACAATAAACATATCTACCTCCACCTCCTCCATACTATCAAGCTCGGGTGTCGTATCCGGCTGACTCCTTTGCAAAAGTAGATTAAACTTCAACTAATGGCAAGAAACTTTTAATATAAATTATAACATCCACAGAGAGAAATAGAGAATGAGAAATCTAGTGTGCTGTGTGTGTGTGGGTGTGAGAGAATTGACTCCATCCACACCAATACAAAATTCTATGGATGTTTCCCCAAAAAGGATGACAAGTCTCTGTTAAAGTATAGAAAGGAACCTCTGTCACACATATACTATGGGCTCTTTCCTTAAGTTGTTCCTCAGAGGGACCGGCAATCCGACACATGAGTTCTTTTCTCGATCCCCATAAGAAAATGACGACGTATTTGTATAAGTATATATAGAGTTCATTCAAAGTTCGGAAGTTACCATTTGATGCGATTAATTTGTATAGGCGAAGAATATTCCGGAGGGATCTTAACATTTGTATATGATGGTCGCATCCAAGTCAAGGCTTCTTGGGTTATTTGCAATTACTGAATGAACTTGCATATGCCAATCAACATCAATGTCGGATGTAGAAATTGGTAAATGGGAAATTGAAGTCGGAGATGTTGGTGGCATTGGGAAGGATTTTGATAAAGGATAAAGTCTGCCAAGGACAAGGTTTTGTCTTGAATATAACTTTTTACACATCAGTTTATTTAATGCAATTTTTGAAAATTTAAATGTAGGTAGTTATGAGTTTGGTGAGATTCTCTTGAGAAGAAATTGAAATTATATTTTTAGAACCAAAACTAACGTTATTTACCATATACTCAAAGTAAAAAAAACATATGTACATACTTTACACAAAAATAGCAGTAATTTTGATATCGATTAAAAACTCTTTTATCAAATAAAATCGTTACTAACGGTCGGGGAATACCTGTTTGTATGTATTCAATATCCGGAACTTTTTGTATACAAAAAAGTTTTAGTTACTGTTAATTTTAAAATGAGTAAAATTCTGGAAAAAAAAACACTTTTGAATTTTATAAGAAATATTAAATTTTTGTTGTTTTATTTTGAAAAAAAAAACAATAATTAAATTTGATAACGTGTCGATACATTTTTCCGAAACTTTGTTTTTCAGTTTTGGTTGACAAATAATTTTTAAATGACATATTATTTTTTTTTTTAATTTTTTTAAAATAAATAATTTTTATTTTATGGAACGACTCCAACATTTTAAATAAATAATAAACAGAAACTGAATTGGTGTCAATGGATTAAACCATTGGCCTATCACTGTGATCTCATATCTGAAAACCAAAACTTGTTTTCAGGATTTTGATCCGAAAATATCTGCTTCCGAATGAAGGCTTGGCCACACTGGAGGGTATGCGGTAGCGGTACGGGTAGCGGTGAGGGTACTTGTATGAAAAAAATTCCAAACTGACACATCAACGTTCAGGTGTGGAATTTTTTTAGTACAAATATCGTTACCGCTGTACCGCATACCCTCCGGTGTGGCCAAGCCTTCAAGGCGTACGCGTACCGCTACCGCATACCCTCCAGTGTGGCCAAGCCTTGAAGCGAAAAAAATATTTTGATTGCAAATATTTCAGCAACCTATAAACTTTTGGTTTTCAGTTATGAAAGAGTCGAAAGATGTCTCAGATGATGGATTTGGAGACATACATCCTTTATTTTAGACATACAAAATTGCATAATTTTTGAAAATCTTAAAAAAATAAATTTAGAATTTTTTAGCTGAATGCATTGCCCTATTCACTGTGATCTCATATCTGTAAACGAAATATGTTTCGGGACTTTGATCCGAAAATATCTGCTTCCGAATGAAGGAGGAACAAAACTATTTCGGTTGCAAATAATTCAGCAACCCGAACTCTTACAAAATTTTGATTTTTCATTTAGAACTACTAAAACGTTTTTGCACAAAATTTTAGTTTAAGATCGGTTTGGTGGTCAGAAAAGTCAGAAAGTCGGAAAGTCAGAAATAAAGAGAACGGTTCTATGGTAGATATTGTTAGTAACGGTTCAAAAAATATTTTTTCTATATTAAAAGTAGGACCTTATACGCCACAGCACATAGAAATTTTTTAATCAAAATCGTAAGAGCCTTTAAAGAAGATCGCTCCAGTAGTTTAGGCTGTACAATGTGTTGTGTACATCATAATGGATGCAGAGACAGACAGACTGACAGACAGACTTTGTACGAAATAATTTTATGATTTGCTTTCGGCATGGGTTAGTGGGTAAAAAATACTTTACCCATTTTCGCTTATTATTACGGTAACCATATTTCTAGAAGCGAAACCCGGGACCGATACAAAATTTGTTGGATCGTTTTGAAAATAATGATTTTCAAAAAAAAAAAAAAAATTAAATGAAATTTATGAAGCTGGGTTCTTTACTCTTCCATAATCCATATGTTAACCATTATTCGAAAAAAATTTGCTGGTATAGCTTTTCAATCTGACAAATACAAGCTGGAACTAAAAAAAAAATGGAGGAAAAATTTTAAAAACTAAAGCCTAGTCTAGAGGCGAAACGAAAATTTTGCTTTTCGTTGCACATTACACAGATTAACCAACGAAATTCTTACCAGTGCTAGAATATTTGGAGTATTCTGTCGTTTGTTTTTTCTTGTTCCAACAGAGTAATTTGCTTGGGAAAATTTTCGTTTTGCTTCAGCAGCATACTTTGCTTTGATCCGAAAAATTAGAAAAACTTTTAATTTTCAACCACTATTTTCTTGTTCTTGTTTTCCATACAATTTTTTTTAATATTGAATAGAAAAAAGATCAGAGAATGTGTAAATACGGGACAAACACGGGACAAATTACAAAATACGGGACACTTATACGTCCCGGGTTTCTTAAATAAAAAACCGGGACAAGCTGTAGAAATACGGGACAGTCCCGGGTAAACCGGGACGGATGGTCACCGTACTTATGATACTTAATGGCTCCGAAATATGTAAAATTTTGACATTTATAGAATGGTCAACTAAGGTGAATAGATTGTTTAGTCAGCTATAAATTTGTTTCAATTATTTTGTGGGTCACTGTAGCGTATGCGTAATTTTTTATATTGAAATATCTTGTTGGTTAATACCAATTGTTCTTTTTTTTTCAATTTCAATTTCAATTTATTTATTCAGAATATGATACAAAACTATAAGGATACTTTAAGCTTAGAGATGAGAATAATATAAATTCTTAGCAACTATAAATTTAACAAAAATGAGAAATAACTAGGATAAGTGTAATACAAATTGTTCTATCCATGATCAATCAGTCAGACCTATGAAAATATTTATAAAATATGGTAAGTAATTTTGTATTTATTAATTGAACTTTTTAAGTAAATTTTTCCATTCAATATCCCAACAAATAATTTTGATAAGCTTTTTGGGTCACCTTTGTGCAGCGGTGGCGGGCTGGCGTTCTATGTCTCTGTGTGACGAGGATTATGTATGCTTGAGCTGTGCCTACCGTTTGGTTGCAAGTTTGAGAATTTTGGAACAGCAACGCGCCTTTGTGAATTCGATGCTATTTATGTGTTTCAAAATTCTTTTCTTGGCCGGCTTGTGAGGTCTACGTCTGTGGGACACAATTAAGAAATTTTGGTAAAAGGTTATCCAGATCTACATATGTTTTACGCCGACTTTTCACGAGTCGATTTTTGCCGTTCAGCAAAGCTTTATGGTTTAAGTCGACTCGTGTAAACATAAGCCGCAGGTGACTACTATTGAGTCCAGTCCCAGTAATACCGTGCGGCATACTGTGCGGCTAAAATCCCTTAAGGATAGAAAAGTTTTCAAAACATTGAAACTAGCATTTTTCTGAAAAAGTAGCTAGGCTACTACATCCAGATAATAATTTGTGTTTGGAAGTTTCGTTGTTTCGATGCTGGCAAATATCTAAGCAAATGCTTACCTGTCCTTGAAAATTTAGTTTTTTATTAGTGTTAGACTATTTTTAAAAGTTTTACTGTCCATTTTTTATTTATTTATATGTCCCATCCAACTTCTCCACTCATTTTTTAAGACCCTCCCATTAAACGTTCTGAACTTCGGTATCGAAGCTTTTAATGTTGCTAAATTGGTTGGTATTACCCCATCTATGCTTTTAGTCCTAATCGTGGTATATATACGTCACCGAAATCCCCTCTACTACGCCGAAGCTTGGTAAGAACGATGCCAAACTGAAATCTTTTCAACTCCATTAAAAAAAATCGTAAATAGCAGATATGTAATCGGGATCAAGTAGTGCATTTTATTTTTTTTTTGAGTGATTACTATCGCCTCTGAAAATAGAAAGGTAAACAGTTTACTAAGAACCTTTTGATATAAATAACCCGATGTTCCTTAGTTGATAGAAAATGTTGAAATATTACATTACAGCAGTTACATTTCGAAACTATTACATTGTACTTACTTTGATATAAGTTGGGTTAATAAGGCTGCTATATCTCGAACCACATGAGACATGAAAAACTGTGGTTTTTATGTCCGCGTCTTGATGGACATATTTAATGTTTATCTCTGGACAGGACGTGAAATATTACCGGACAAGCAGGTAAACTGTGTACATTGTGCACAACTTAAGACGTACATTCACATAAACCTTAACAAAATGGTCAACGACCACAATCTGAAGATACAACCGCAATAAATAATTGTGTCGTCCACTTCTGATACACAAAAACACTGCTACTATACAACATATAGCTAAAACTTGATAGTTCTTTTTCGGTTACTGCGGTACAATTGGATACACTTTGTAGCCATCATCATCATTCGGTGGATAGGTAATGTATATGTATTTTTTTTTTGGTTGTCCGTCCTTTTGGTCATCTGCCGACAATCCTTATATGTGAATGACCATTGTATTCGTTTCATATATATATAAAAGGACACTCTGTGTTGTGCACAAGGTTGAGCTAAGTGATAAGGATAACATTTGCCATTCACGACATAAGCTGCCACATTGGGCCCAGTGTAGTGTGTGCGAATGCCTGCGAATAAACATTATCGTCACAGCTTCAATCACGAACATGATATTTTGTGTTGTTAAACACAGTTCACGGGCATTTGTAACAATTGCACTAGACCGTGCATAGTGCCGCATGACAAATGTCCTCTTTTTACCTACAAATGCAAATACGAAATCAAAACGACTGAAAGGAGCATAATTGCAACTAAACGTATTTCCAAATGGCACGCGATTCTGGTATTATTATGTGCGAAAAAGGATATATGATTTGGCTGTTGTTGTTGTTGAGTGTTGACTGTTGAGTGTGCTTCAGTAACCTAGTAAAGGATTTTAGGATAGAGCTTAATAATATTTATGTATGGACATGGACATGAAAGAAAAGTAGCTGTCATTTTGTTGACAATTGAAGTAGTTATTCAAATTCATGGCTAAATGATTTTTTTATTTGTAATTGTCATCACCTAGGACACTGGGGAGTGATTATATGTGATATTTACTGCCAAAGAAATTTTTGAATTAATTAAAAAAAAATCAAGAGGTGTATCCCTCCCTTGTCGAAAAAAAATTCGTTTTTAAAAAATTTGCAAATGCATCGAGTCAGATATCAAAATGAAGGCCTCTTTGAGCTCTATTTATAACTGTAACCCAAAATTTTCTTGGATTTCTTGTAGTTGAGTTATTTGCTTCAAAACATTATTACTTGAGATATTATATCGGGCAAGTTTAGGATTCGTCGAACTCGAGATAACAATTTTACACACAGAGAAAAATAGACCACATAAAATAGAACAAAAACAATAAGATTTCTCTATGGTTTTCATCCAAGAAGGAATCCTTATTAAAACAATCGGGTTTTCCTTATTGTTTTAAAATCTGCAAAAAAATAAAAAAAACGATGACCAGGCTGGGAATCGAACTGGAGACTTCAAATCATTAGTCGCCCACCTTACCACCTGAACCAACCTGCCATGAAAATATTGATCGCGATTTTTGTTCTAGTGCTTAGTTGCAAAAAAAATCAACTTTTCAGTCAAATTTTAATAAGATTTTCTCTATAAAAATAATAAGAAATCTCCTTAAAAAAACCTTATTAATCGTTGATTTTAATAAGATTTCCTTATGAAATGTATGGACGGTAAAACAATATGGCAATCTGTTAGTTTTTAGCGGGTCATATTTTTCTCTGTGCATGACATAATGATAAATGGAGAAAGCCAAAACAATGGTTCCGGAAATTCTGTCCATCAGTCTGTCCGTCTTTGTGTACCTCAAGCTACGGCCTAAACTACTGCAGCGATCTTCTTCAAACTTGGTAGTTAACAGTTTTTTGTGATTCACTGACTTTTTTTTTTAACCAAAACTAACGATACCTGTCATATAATGATTTTGATTAAAATTTTTGTGTGTAGTATTACACATAAGAGCCAACTTTTCAAATAAAAAAAATATTTTTTGTACCGTTATTAACGGTACCTGCGATAGAACGGTTTTTTTTTCGTTTTCTGAATATCTCGTACAAGCCTAGCCTGATTTCAATTAAAATTTTCATACAAAAGCGTTTAAGTAACGGTAATAGGTATTAAAATTTTCAAAAAACATTTTTTCGACTTTTTAAAAATATTTCAAAATTTTGTTTTGAAAAATCAATTTTTTTTAAAACGGGACAGTGAAATACTGCAAAATTTCTTTAAATGTTAATTAGTTATTTCTTTAAAATGACATACCAACTTTTTTTTTTTGATATGTGAAAAAAAAATTATTTTTTTAAAAAACGGCTCTGACGATTATCAAATATTTTTTCCTAAAAAATGCATCTTGGTTAACAAATACAAACCTATTTTGTTAGATGTTGGACAAAATTTCAAGGGCTACCCCTTGTCGACAAAAATTTGTTTCAAAAAATTGCCTCCAAATTAATCGAGTGAATTATCAAAAGAAAGGTCTCTTTAAGCTTTGTTCATAAATTAGACCCTGTCATTCGTTCGGGCTCCCAAAGTCTTATTTTTTTTTTTAATTTTTATTTTTATCACTCATCGTTTCGCAATAGTTTGACATAATCTAGGCTATCCGTTATCTTCAGCTGTAATCATTTTTAAGCCACTTAAAACCACTAAATATGTATGTTTTAATTTAATTCCGATCAATGGAATCTTTCAAAAAATCCACTCTATTACCATCAAACATTTACCAATTTGTCCATAACATGAAAGAATTATAAAAAAAATCCATTTCCCTTTACCATCCTGTGTGTCAGGAATTGAATTTAAAAAATTAAATTAAAATAAAAACGCACAAGAAAAAACAAAAAAAAAAAAAAAAACAAACGAAAACAAAATGATTCGTAATACGGCAGATCAAAACTAAATTTAAACATTATAATCGAGTTTTAAACTGCACTTTACCATTTACCGCAATATACCTACAGAAGCTGCATGTGCAAATGGTTGATGATGGTGATGGGTTCTGAGAACGGTATAAAGATTCAGTTGTTGTTAATTCACTTGTAGCGATATTTAAAAACCGATTACAACGATTTATTGACACTGCAAGTGCAGTTCTACATAAAGTTTTCGATATTTTAATGTTTTTTTTTTTTTGTATTTTTTTTTTGTTTGTTTGTGATTTCAGTCAATTCGCACAAATCCAATCTGAACTCCATATTCGCAACTCTGGTTTGACTCTCGAATATTGGAGAGGTCCGCATTTGGCCGATGGCGAATTTATTGAAATTTTCACTTCGTAAACTTTTGAGGAAATTTCCATATAACAACATTAGCTGTAATTAAATGGCAATAAAATATTAAATTGACATTCATTTTGTCGCTATAAATATTCAATGGCATACATTCTCACTTAGTGCGTGTTGTACAACATCACGATACAATCAACGTGTGTTATGTTGCATCATATACATTTATACCATCTCCACTCCCAATATTCAGAGTTTTATTTGATTGCATTGTTTTTACACTCATACTCAATAATTTCATATTCTTTTTTTTTATTTTAACGGATAATATACAGCATTCGTGATATTAAGTCATCCTGATAAAAAAATTTAAACCTAAAAGCTCAAAGAAATGGTCAATAGAAAGTATGAATAAATCTTAATAAATTGAACATAAATAAAAGTTTGGTAAATCTTTTATCCGTGATTTAAAGCGGACTCTAGACAACAACAAATTTTAAGAAAAATTCAAAAACAACGAAAATTCAAGACTATTGTTCAATGTAGCTTTTAACAAACTGATTTGTATATTTATTGCAACTAAAAAATTTGCATTAAAAAAATTTATTGCAACTGAAAAATATTTGCATTGAAAGTAAAATTTTCACTGCAAATAAAAATATTTTGCATTACATAAATAAAAATTGTATTCACAATTAAAAAATTTCTGAATTGAAAAAAAAAAAAAAAAATTCAATGCAAAATGTGTGCAATTAATATATTTTTTTAATATTCGTTGAATTTTTTACAATTTTGACTATTTTGCTTTACATTAGGTTCAATAATATAGTTGAAATAGCTAATGAATGATCAAATAGCCAAAATTGTAAGAAATTCAACGAAAATAAATTGCACGACTGGGGTCGCACGTACTTGCTCTTATGGTAAAAGTTACTCTATTGTTAAAGTTTTTTATTGAACAAAATTAGGGAAAATTTGACATTTTCGGAATTTCGTTAGTGGTACAAAAAAAAATAAAATCCGTTTTTATAAATAATAAAATACCGTTTTAAATGATCTTTTACAAAAAACAAAGTATGCCATTTTATTTCTAGTATAAAAAGGAATTTTTAGAAAAAAATTTTCGAAAATCGTTAGAGCCGTTTTTTAAAAAAATTTTAAATTTTTTTAAATAATGATTGATTAAACGTTTCTGTATTAAAAATTTGGTCGAAATCTGTTATGTCGTTTATGAGAAATTCATAAATCAAAAAAACCGTTCTATGGCAGGTACCGTTGATAACGGTACAAAAAATATTTTTTTTATTGTCAAAGAAGGCTCTTATCTGTAACAGTAAGCAGAAAAATTTTAATCAAAATCGTTAGAGCCGTTTTTGAAATAAATCAACTTTTCTGTTTCCGTTATATGACAGGTACCGTTAGTTTTGGTCCTAAAAAAAAAACTTCAATTTTTCCTCTAGGGAATCACTCAAAACTGTTAACTACCAAGTTTAAAGAAAATCCCTTCAGTAGTTTAGGATGTAGCTCGAGGTTCTTACAGACAGACAGACAGACAGACAGACAGACAGACAGACAGAATTGCCGGACCCACTTTTTTGGCATTCTCCATCATCGTAATGTCATGTAAAATTGTTATCTCGAGTTCGATTTTTTTTACGAATCCTAAACTTGCCCTATAGTTACGGTGACCATATTTCTAGAAGCGAAACCCGGGACAGATACAGAATTCCTTGGATCGTTTTAAAAATATTGATTTTTCAAAATAAAAACAAAAATATAAAAAATTGAATATTTTTTAAATGAGTTTTCATGATTTTTCCTTATTATGATTTCTTAAACAATTTGATGGGAGCATTTTCGTTGAAATAATTTGAACCGTTTACGAAATCAAGAAAGCGGATTTATAATAGCTATAACTGTTAATACCTTCTAAAAAAATATTTTTTTCAATAAAATCTTGAGAGTTTTTTTTAACATTTTAATTTTTTAAATGATTTTGAAATTGTATCATCTTTATTAAACTTTTAACATGTGCTTAAAAGTTTTGAAGTTTAGCTGGGTTCTTTACTCTTTCATATGTTATTCATTATTCGAAAAAACTTTTCCTGATATATCTTTTCAACTTGACAATTCAAGCTGGAACTAAATAATTGACAAAAAAATTTAAAAACTAAAGTCTTGAGGTGAAACGAAAATTTTCAAGGAAATACAAAAATTTAGCTTTTCGTTGCACATTTACGCAGCTTTACCAACGATATTCTTAACTGTGTTAGAATATTTGGAGAGTTTTCAATCGAGAATTTTTTGACTTTCGACACTTTCGTTTTTTCGTTTTGCTTCAGCAGTAGGCTTAATATTTTTATCGGAAAAATTAGAAAAATTTTAACCATCCAACCAACAACTGTTTTTTGCTGTTTTCCATACAAAGTTTTTAAACTTTTGAACAAAAAAATCAGAAAATATGCAAATACGGGACAATCACGGGACAAATTACAAAATACGGGACACTTATACGTCCCGGGTTTCTTAAATAAAAATCAGGGACAAGCTGTTGAAATACGGGACAGTCCCGGGTAAACCGGGACGGATGGTCGCCGTACCTATAGTACCTATATCGCAAGTAAAAATTGAACAAATCTAACTTTTTTTCTTCCATCAATTATTATTTAAGCTTTGTTATGATAAATTTTGTATCATTTGAAAGCTTATTATTTAAGCTTTATTATGATGTTTCAATCATATTTTAACGAAATTCAGAAAAAAAAAATTATAATTTTTTAAAGTAACTATGTCGAAATTTCAAACTGAGATTATGCTACTTCTTACACTGGGTCTGATCATCGGCAACAGAACTCCTCAGATGTTTTGAGGTAATTTTCAAGTTTTTCAATTTAAGATTGTGTAACTTGTAGAGCACGTACCGTTATGTGTGATATATCAAATGAAAGTTAATATTATCACCATGCGTATTAAAGTTAATTAATTTGTATGTGCTCTAGATCGAAAGATATAACGTGTTTCGAAAAAGAACATCTTTTTACCGTTATTTTAGGTAACTTTGCACTATTATACTTTATTTTATTACCTATCTACAGTATAAATTTTATTCAGTATCAATTTAAACAAAACAGTTATAATCAATTGATTTTTCCTGTCGCTTTTTCGTTTCTTCGTTTTTCAAACCACCACGATACTAAAGAAGTTTCACTTCAAAAATATTAAATGCATACATTTTGCATTGAATTTTTTTTTCAATGCAGAAAATTTTTTATTTGCAATAATTTTGTTTTTAGTGCAAAATATTTGTATTTTCAATAAAATTTTTATTTTTCAGTTGCAATTACGTTTTCAATGCAAAATATTTTTAGTTGCAATAAATATTATTTTTTTAATGAAAATATTTTTCAGTTGCAGTAAATATTTTTTTTAATGCAATTTTTTTTTTTCAGTTGCAATAAATATTTTTTTAATGCAAATTTTTTTTATTTGCAATAAATATTATTTTTTTTTTTATTTCAAATGCATTTTTTTTAATTGATATTTTAACAACCCTGCCTGGTGTGAAATACAAACAAGATCAAATATCTCGGATGATGTTGGCATAAAATATATTATAGGATATAGGAATTTTATAAATAAAAATAGTTTTCAATATCGATATACCAATGTATTTTAAATTGAAATTTCTTGGTAATTGTTACTTTTATAATTTGAGCAAGCTCTTACGACAGTGCCAATGATTTTAGCTTCTTCTATTTGTATATATATGCATATTCATATAAATTCGAATCGAAATATAAATAAACTAAGGAACCAAAAACGGGCATCAGTTGAAAAAGTATGGCATGCAAACACCAAACAGGAGGGTTCTACAAAACGCCGTCGATGACATTTTATCAAATGGGATTAATAACTGAAAAAAAAAAAAAATGTTAAAGATCGAAAGTCATCGTAGTAGAGAACCGGGGATATACTATCCAGGATTTATTTTTATTTTGTATGGTTGTTTTTCTTTTAGGCACCGGATGTAGGTGCATATCCGCGCCCATGGTGAGCCATCATCATGTCGGTCGTTCTAGCTAGCTGCTGCATTCCTGCAATGAAACATCAAAATCCCACATGTGTCATCACGATGACGAGTTTTATTTATCCGTTCAAACTGTATATCCAATCAACAAGCGAACTAATGCTTCAAGCCAATATAAACACAGTTGGGATATATTCTCGATAACAAAAACATATAAGCCCTATACCGTAACTAAGCTTATATAGTTTGTGCTATTGGCACTAGGACTATACCTATAGGGTGCAAGGGTGCAACATATAGAAAAGTTGTTTGTATGTATGTATAGTTAAAACGCCTTTAGGTCTCTGTAGAGTTACTGTGGCTTTTCGAAGGTCGCAACCATCATGAGAGCAAAAACTGGGTAAATGCATAAAAGTTAATTTACTCATGAAAAGGTACGATATGGAAATATTTTATTAGTACACATACATATTTGTCTGAACATGTACAATATCTCGCATGCCCTACAGTTGGTTAATAGTTTTTTTTTTTATTATTAAATTGCTTCAGTTGGAATATAAATGTAGAGCGATTTCTATTAAGATTGACAGCGAATGACAGCTTGATTGGTTAGTGAGGTGGAATTAAGGTCGACTGGGGGGTAGAATAACTCTATAAAATTAGGGCACACGCACCGGGACTCTTAGATTACTTTAGGGATTTAAACATGAAATGAAAATTTCTTTGAATTAAACTATTTAGTTTAAAAATTAACTTAATTTAAGATTTTGTTTTTAACGATTAATTAACTTTGTGATCTTCTCATATATGAATAATATGCAAGGCCATATATGTGTGTCCTTAATGGAAGGAAATTAGCTGTTACACTTCTGTTTTTCATAAATTGAGAAAATAATATGAAAAGAATGTGTTATTTTGTAATGCAATTAGTAGATACAGCCAAATTAGTCAAAAGAAGGTTTAACCTTGGAACTTGATCGGAACTTACCGCAAAGTGAGTATGTATCTAGAAATATAATTCTATTTTCATATACCTATAACACAATGGTACCTTTTATAATTGAAAATAAAAATTTTATAAATTCCAATAAACTCTTAATGCCAAACACAAAAACCAATTAAAATCCCTTCAGCATCAAGCTAAGAATCCTTTTTCCAATTCTATTTAAGCAGTTATAGCTATAGATTTGCTCATTGAACCACATTCCTTATAAATTGCAACCAATCACTCACTCTTGATGCGCCCTGTTAGTATGGTACGTTTAATTGCTGCGTTAAAGAACGCATTTCATTAAGCAATTATTTCAGGATTTTCTATTGTTCTTATAAAAAATAAAACTTAAAAAAAAGTAAACCCTTTTCATGGAACTTTTTTTTTTTGCTCGTTTTTGTTCATACTTCAGATGCAAGATAAATATTTTTCATACACAATTAACACAATGCATATCTATATATTAAATACATACATGCACCCATTGTCGTAATTAAAATTAATTTTTAATTGAAATTATTGCACAAAAAATTCTTGCTTTAAGGGTCACAGTGGAGTGATTAATCTTTATATAAAGCAATAATGCAAAATTTGTTAATTATTTCTTAGTGTTTAAATAAATGTAGGTACATATACAAGTATGTTTCACAATCTTCAAAAATATTACAATATTGGTAGTAAATTTTGAAGTTCATTTCAATCATTCTGATCTCGTATCCGATTAAACGTGGAGGAAGAAAAAAGGAGGGAACTATATTTGAGAATATTTTTATAATAAACACTTTATTTAGAAGATTTTTGCCTGAGGAAACAAAAACTTGTGTGTTCCAAGAGACTGGACCAAATAATCAGATTTTGTTTTATTCTGTTTATGAGACTTTTATGTTAAATTAACTTGATGGGCTCCTTCGCAAGTTGGGATTTGAACAAGAACCGTTTTCTTAAAAGTTATGCAAGGTAAAGCAAAAGTAAAAAAAGTCATTAAAAAGATTTTCCGCTTTTTATTTTGTATTAGTTTATTTTTGAAGTGAAAACTTCTTTAGTATCGTAGTGATTTGAAACACGATGAAACGAAAAAGCGACAGGAAAAATCAATTGATTCTAGCTTTTTTTGTTTTAATAGAAAGATAAATTAAATTTATACTGTAGACGTGTAATAGAATAAACTATAATTGTACAAAATTTCAATTAATTTCATATTCAAAATCCTGAGATAACGGCGAAAAGATGTTCTTTTTCTAAACACGTTATATCTTTTGACCTAGAGCACATACAAATTTGATTTAACTCCAATACGCATGCTGATAATATCACCTTTCATTTGATATTTCACGCATAAGAGTACGTGCTCTACAAGTTACACAATATTAAATTAATAAAATTTGAAAAAATACCTCAAAACACCTGTGGAGATGTGTTGCCGATGACCAGCCACTAGTGATGTAGGAACTAGGAAGTACCGTTATCTCTTTAATTAGCTTTAATGGTGTAAATTTTTTTTTTTCAAAAAAAAAATTGTTTTTTAAGGTTTCACTTCTACCACGTGTGAATTGCACGCATGATATTTTTTTTTTTACCTCATAACTTTGGACTGAGTGAAACAATTTTGATAATTCTTGTATTCGAAAGCTAGTGCCCGCAGTGTGGTCCCATTTCAATATCGTCCGGTTCTGGCTACATAATCTATGAGAAAAACCACAAAACCCAGTTTCGATGCATGGAAGTCGGTTTTGTTTTTTTTGGTAAAAATGATCATACAATCAATGTACATTAGGGCGTTCGTTATTTTGGAATCAAGTTCTTAAGTTGAAAAAATGTTTCTAAATAATAAAAAAAAACCCTAATTTTTTCAGATTTTTATTTTGACGCTAGATGGCGCCCCAAGAGGGTTAAAGTTTTTTCTCATTTGAAATAGGTACATGTTGACTTATCACAGTGAGCCTGAACAAGTTTAAGGTTGACCTAAAATGACGACAAAAACTAAAGATGAGGCTTTGTTCCTGAAGGCCTCAGCAATAATAATCCGTTTTTACCAAAATCGGATTAGCTTCCTTTTTCGAGATACCCCCCGTAAACGTGTTTTTTTTCGAGAAAAATTCAGTTTAGTAGTTTTCCAATTTTTCAATTTTCTCAAAAACTAGAAGGCATAGAAACATATGGTTTTCAGTATTTGATAAGGAATTTATTGAGGCAGTTTACTTTATCAATTTATCCCGTAATGAAACCCAAAGTCTTGACAAAAATAGTATTCAATGTATTTTTTTAAACTTCTTTTTCACAATTATTGACTTTGAAATCGATTATTTCGAAAACAACTGATTAAAATAACTTGATTTAAAAACTATAATTAAATGTAATATTCTAGCTTTTGAAAAAGATATCACTCATAACTGTTAGTGTTGCCATTGTTTTTTAATAATTTTTTGAATGATTTTTTAGAAAATTGCCCCTCCCGCCCAAAGGAGGGGACATAGACCCTCCCTCCCATAACAAAAAATGATTGTATTGAATACCCTTTACTAAAAACCGTTTTCAATTCTCGGCGCCTAAGTTATCGTACTCAAACCTTGCGTTGATATGAATTTTTCTCGAAAAAAACACGTTTACGGGGGGTATCTCGAAAAAGGAAGCTAATCCGATTTCGGTAAAAACGGATTATTATTGCTGAGCCCTTCAGGAACAAAGCCTCATCTTTAGTTTTTGTCGTCATTTTAGGTCAACCTTAAACTTGTTCTGGCTCACTGTGTTATGAGGCCATTTTTTAGATATAGCTTTAGAGCAAAAATTTTTGATGAGGGTCTTTATTATGTTAAACACCCTTCTCAAAAAGGTATAAATCATTTTTCTAGGACTTTGGGTTAAGTCAGGACATGCATGTCTTTTTTGGTTTTGTTTTATTTTTCATGCTACTCATGTGCTTGTTTTAATAAAACTTGGTATAATAAACCCAAAAAAGACATACATGTCCTGACTAAACCCCTAGTCCTAGAAAAATGAAAAAAAAAACTTTAACACTCTTGGGGCGCCATCTAGCGTCAAAATAAAAATCTGAAAAAATTAGCGGATTTTGTTTTATTATTATTTAGAAACAGTTTTTCCACTTAGGAACTTGATTCCCGAAAAAAATCCTAAATAACGAACGCCCTAATGTACATTATAATAAATATGCTCTACAAAACGAACTAGGTCACAAGAAAAATATTTTTAGATTTCTTATTTTTTTTTAGCTAAACAGCGGAGTATTGAAATGTAAGAATCTGTCAAGTTATTTTATTTCTTCTCTCCAAAATAACATACAAACTACTATGGCAAATACCTTTCAATCGTTTTTTGGGGATTTTTTTTCAAACATCGAATTTCACTTTTTTTTCACTTTTAAACGTGCACATCTTGAATTGCAGATTTTTTAAATTTTTTGTTTGTATGACTTTCATGTATTTATAATATCTATGGATTCCAATATCAATTTTGTTTCTATCACTTTTTGTTAAGAAAATAGTTTTTTTTGTCCTTTCTCTAAATTCACCCTCTTTCCGACTAAAATTTCAAACTTGTAATTTTCTTTGAGATGATATTTGTTTACACCTCTAAGACTTACCATAAAAACAGGTACTAAAACAAATTCAAAAAATTAACTTTTAAGCGTGCATGGCAACCCTTGACAGGATGTCCCTAGGCAACCAATGTGCAAACTGTTTCTAAAGAGACCACGTTTATTTTTGTTCAATTCATTTTTGAAGTTATACCTCTTTTGGGGCGTTGGAGTATGAAAATGTATTAAAAAAAAAAGAAATGTCAAAGGGATTAACAGGTAGCACAATGTAGGACTCATAAGTGTAAAAACAGTTTTGCTTTATTGTATGAACCTACTAAGTGAATTTCTGTGACTGGGAAGTATAACTTCAATAGACGTGTGTGTACACAGTGTGCTCTCCCAAACAAACTACGACCGACTGCAAAAAACGCTGCCGATAACGTTATTAAAACCTCCAGCAGCGTTTTTCTTTTAGGGTACTCCCTATACTCCTATAAGAAGCTGGGTCACTAAAACGTGTTTTACCTTTAATCCAAGATGCCGGCTTAAGCACAAGGTCGATTTTCCCGAAAAACTGGTTTTAAGCTCTCAGTGATTCCCTCTACCGTCCTATGAAAAAAAATTGCACGATCTAATTATTTCCATTTCAGCTTAATTTTTTGTACATCCCGACTGGGCTATATAGATTTTCAATAAACATCCAAGTTAATATCCAAAATTCTTCCCACCGAACTACTCGAAAATACAGAAAAACATAACTAACTATTAGCAGGATCAACATTTTAACCAGTTTTTGTTATTGTTAATATTGTTGGTTTATGAAATGTACCTATAGTATGATTAAGTTCTCCAATGTATCCCAAAACATCCCCGAGAATTTCGCAGTAGATATTACAAAATCTTACCAAAATATATATAAAATTCCTCCTCCAAACACCACTGGTCGCTGCTGACAGCAATACCCTTAACCCAGTTTTGACCTTCTCTTATAAATGTATTTTTATTTTTTTTTCTTTAAAGTTCGTTTTGTTTGTTTGCCCGGAAAGTTTAATATCTTATCACATATTCGCATTCCAACTAAACGCCAAAGGGTGAAAGATGATATGTCAGTTTGAATCGGCAGCAGCGGTTAGATATAGAGAGTTTCACATCACACAGGAGTTTTAATCAATAAAGCATGTGAATCTGAGTGGGTGACAATGATGAGATATGGGTGATGGCAGGCTGTGTGGGCTTTGTGAGCATCCTTCTTATGATGATCCTTAACCCTTTTTTTTTTGTTTTGTTTTGCATTTTGATCCCTTACGTTTGGTACCTCTTTGCCTTTAACATCCACAATCCAATAAAAGTGGCGAAATTAGTCGCATAAAAATTTAATTATTCCACCGGAAATTGCGCAATAAAAATTCCACTTAAACTTTATGTTTACGATGTGAAGTTTTTTAGGGCATATGACTGTCATAACGGTAAATCCAACGACTGCGAAATACCCCATAATGCATATATCTACATAACCTATGTGTGCTGGGCTTGTAGTATGTTGTATCCATATATCCAAAGGTGAGTGACAAAAAAGGTAGATTGAAAGAGTGTGAGTGAGAGAGAGATAGACAAGTGAATTTAGAATTTACATATTATTCAGAATTTATAGGATGATCCCGGAAGGATATCTATTCGCACTTTGGAAATATATATGTATGTGAAGGGTGAAGCCCTAAAAGTCGCTAAACTTTTCGATCTGTATAAAGCGGCTGTAGTGCGGGTCGATATACGAGTTTGTAGAGAGGTTGCCTTTTCTGATTATATTATATTTGAGGCAAAATGCGAATGTTTTTATTTCCGCAGTTCACGGTTGCAAAAAGGAAGTTTATATAAAGTAGCTAACCCATTGAACCCCTAAGTAACACACAAACACACAAACACACTCTGCATCTAGTTTAGTTAAATTGGTTGAAGTTTCGTTTTCGGAATAAATTGTTTTACACGACAGCCAGCAACAACAACAACAGGTTAAACTATTTTTATTGGGATAGGTTTGGCCTTATTTTTATAGAAAAAAACATCATCAGAGGGATATAACCTAAATATAGATACTCATATTGTTCAATCCGCACCATTGTTGTTTGAACTCAGAGTTTTTTAAAAGGCAAGGGAGAATATAGGGTTTAATTTCTATAGGTAACACAGCTTTAGGGTATTTGGTCGATGTGTATAATGTAGGCAATGGATGCTGGGTTATGTGAGAGGTTAAGGGTTTACGAGGCAGGTAAATTTTTGTTTATAGTTATGTATGGCCACCTTACCTACGATATTTACACACATTGTTGCTTTGCAGTTGTGTAACCTGAAAAAGTTTACAGAATTTTTTTTATCGGTACTTTATGATAAAGTGGTCATGTGGGTTGTTTGTTTGGACAATTAATTTTATATATTCAATCGTTTATACTTTCTGTTCTTTATAAAAATATTCACTATCATTTTAAAAATGAAATTGCTTTTCATGTTCCATTATATTTGAAACTTGAAGTTTTTTGTGTTTGAAAAGTTTTTTAAGGCTACTATAAGGTATAAAGTTCACGAACGTATAACGTTCAAGACAGTACTGTTTCTCCCTGGGTTTGAACTTCTGCTAGTACCTATGTGCTAATACAAAAAGTAACATAACTTTAAACGTAGAACCTGAACTGTATTACAAACATTTTATCTAGGTTAAATAACCATTTAGAAGTCAGACACAAATAAATCAGTCAGATATATTCTCTATCAACCGTTTAACTTTTTCAATAAAAAAAAAGTTACGCATACACCACAGTGACCAAAAATAGCTTCTTAAAAAAACGGTATAATTGAGTTTTTTAAACTGTGTTTACAATAACAGTTTATTAAAAAAACCTAGGTAAAAATGTTATAAATTATATCAAACATTCCGGCAATACATCTTCTATATTTTTTCTTGCTCTAGGGCAAGTATTAGTTACGAGTCAAACGAAATGTCAAGGTTTTTATCTGTACATCTTGCTAGTGATCGAATGGCTGGATCACAGATCATTTTTAAGGTATTTGCAAGACTTTTTTTTTGTTAATTCATTGTTAATATGGAAACCATAAATTTTAAACTTTCGAGATATTTCAATTTTATCGAAATCGGTTCTAACGATTACGATCAAATAGGTTACTGTGCCTTAAATGATTTAAGAAAAACTATACGTACACAAAAAACTAATTCTCAAACAAAAAAAAAAAAAAAAAAATCGGATATGGCGTTTAAAAAACAGAAAAGGTCGCTTCTGTGGGTTCTTATTAGCGATTCAACCATTTTTTTTTTAAATTATACAAACAAAAGTTTATATTTAAAAAGGATATTGTGGATTCAAATTAAAAAAAAATCTTTGAAACTTTCTTTAAGGGCCAATTTTCCAATAGTCAGATAAACCTCAGTTAAGCCTGAACTACATCAAAACACAATGTCAAAAAAGTACAAAAAAGTAAAAAAAACTCAAAATATAAAAATCACATGTATATTTACCTGATATCTATTGGAAAAAAATTAACAAAAAAAGCTCTTTTGTTTTTGAAGTTTTGAAATTTCAAATAAAAACAAAATTGAAAAAATAAACAAATTACAGTCAACTCCATCTAAGTCGAATTGTCACAGGACACTAAAATTGGTTCGAGTTAGAGGGAAATTTGACAAAGAGGAATCTATCTATCCTTTTTGCTGCAGGCCGTTTCATTAAAAACGGTAAAAAAAATTGAGTTAGACTAAAATTTGACCTAAAGGAAGTACGACTTATAGGGAATCGACTGTATTTTAAAATTTCAATTGTTTGTCAAAAGAGCTTTTTTTTCGCAAAATTACAGGAACTATGTGATCGAAGAGCTACCTTACGGAAAGGATATAAAATATTGTTTGAGTGTATTTGTTTTTAAAACTTTGTGAAAATTGAAAGCTTGGTCTTGTTCAAGCTTTTTGAATCGAATACTTTTTTAAAATGAAAGGGAGATATACAAACAAGCTACTAGGGGGAAGAAGAAAAAACATCTTGTTTACTTTTTTGTACTTTTTTGACTTTGTGTTTTGATGTAGTTCAGGCTTTACTTTTTTGTACTTTTTTGACTTTGTGTTTTGATGTAGTTCAGGCTTTAGAGCTTATTCCTAGGAATAAAAGTATTTTTTTATATTGACATTTATTTTTCTGAAAGTCTAACTGACGATTGAAAAATCAGGCCTAAATCAAATAAAAGAGACCTACTTATATGAACGCAATACTCAAAAGATTACATGAATAATAAAATAAATTAGCATAAAATGTCGAAAATGGATTTCTACCAGAATGTGGTGATAAATAGCGTTAAAAGAGTAAAAATAAGGGGAAACAAAATTAATACAAAAATGCATTTTCACAAGAGTTAGTATCCAAAGAAAATGTTCCAAAATTTGAAGGGATTCAGCTTTTAAAGCATAAAGTTACCCTTTGACTGGACTTTCTTGTACTAAAAACAAAAATCAGATATTGTTTTTACATCTTCTGCATTTTTTTAAAATTATGCGTTTGAGACCAGAGTCCAAAACCATTATAAGATGTTCATTAGGGTAAGCAACTATCACCAGAATTTTTACCGACTTTTTGCAGATTTTGCAAACTGACACATCAACGTTCAGATGTGGAATTTTTTTCATACAATTACCCGTACCGCTACCGCATGTACCCTTCGGTGTGGCCAAGCCTTTAATTAGAAACATTGAAGCTAAACGTTTAGCAATAATTTAATCAACAAAACGCAATTCCTTTCCCATTTGAATCGCCTTCAGTTTTCAACACAAAAAAAATAAGATGTATTTGCATTCAAATAATTTATTGTATTTTATTTGTTTCTTAAACACAAAAAAAGTTGAACATTATTATGATTATTATTTTTATATATGCATGCGAAAAATCGCAAAACTTAAAATGCAAATATGCGTAAGAAACCAAAAAAAGACAAAACGAACAAAAAAAAAACAACCAAAACAAACTCTGGACCGCAAATTTCTATATGGCCAGCAAAAGCTTAGCAAGAACGCATAACTCATACCATATGCTCTCTACTCCTACTTCCCCCGGATCTAGGTTTGTGTCTTTCTCCTTTTTGAAAAAAAAAAGATAAACCGAAAAGTATATAAATTTGAAAACTGGGAAAATTTACTACAACTGTTAAAACAGTTATCTCCAGCTATTCTATATTGTTAGTCCTTTTACGGTTGCTAGATATAGACTACAGCTGACACAACTTACATTTTTATAACCGAAGATAATACGCTTTTAAGCATAAGGATGAATGTTACGGTTGTAGCTTTGCTCTGGTATTCTTATATTTTTCTGTTAAAAATACAAAATATGACAAAAAAAAAAAAAAACAACAACAAAAATTTCGATTATTCTTTTGCCCGTAAGAAAGGATGAGAGTTTCAAAATGCAGGTGTATTTCGTATTAGATAGTTTTTTTTATCTTTTCTTGTGTTCTGACTGCGGAAAAATAAAAGAATGTAGGGATGTAGTCGGTATGGGTATTTGCAAAAATAAGCATAGAATTACACTATGTATTATTTATTATGGACTAAAAAATGTTTTGTTTTGAGTTGTTTCGTTTTTTTTTGTTAGTTAACTTCGTATTGAAAATATAAAAATGCTATGATAAGAAAATATTAGGGTAGTTTTGATTATTATAGTACTAAATATTAAGAAAAATTGTAAGTTGCTTTAGAAAAATTCAAATGATTATTTTAAAATAGGATAGGAATTTTCGAGTTTGGTTTGTTTCGGGGATATTGTTAATTTCCTCACATTCTTAACTATTTAAAATATTTTTGTCAATTAAAATCAAATACACAATTGATTCATGTTAAAGAATCTATAAATGTCCACGATTTCATGCTGTTATACCTTATCATCGCAAGCCTTCCCAACTGATTTAATAGTTTGCCTTAAAGGAATCCGAGAATAATTATTTTTATAATTACTAGACAAAATATATATAAATCTTGCCAAGGTTGACAATCAATTGGAGTAATGAGAAGAATGCCCATTCAAGCATTTTAATGCTATGCTGTATATGACTGTCTTTACCGACAAAGATCAAAGGAAGTGCGTTCTTTTTCAAAGCAAATGGTTTATTTTTATTTTCTATTTTCTACTTTTTTTCATTTTTTGCTCAAGATTATACCTATTTGTATTTATTTATGAAACATTACCATTTAACTTATTTCCCCACGGTCATTTTTCTTTTTACTTGCATCAAAGGACCTTCACTTATTTTTTTTTTTCCTCAAAGTGGCATTAACAAAAGTGCAGAAAATGTCAATTGTACTTTCCGTACTATCTCATACAACAGTACTCTAACACAGAAGACAGAAGTAGGTATATCCACTTTGGAAACATAGAGACTTTGAAAACTGTGTACATATGAAAATTAACATACTCATTTCCCAAATAGAATTTTCAAGGATAACAAACACCGTGAGAAGAAAAAGCTGAAGCATCATTCCACATCGGTTAATTACCATCCGCAATTGTCTAGAAGAAGAATCCGTGTTGTCTCTTCGCAGCACTCAGCGCAGCAGTGTTGAGCTGCAAGCTAACAAGAAGCATAATATGGAGAATTCAAGCTTATCTTATGTTAATGGTTACCCTCTTTGCTATTATAAGTTAGGATTTAGTTTATTTATTCGAAAAAATTAAATTACATAAATGCTAGTTTTGATAATTTGAAGAAAAATTTTGAATTAAATGAAATAGATTCAAATGTAGACATAACAAAAAAACACCAAGTGAAATCTGTTTTAATTTTGAATATTATGTAGTGTTTGAAATTTTTTTTTTTGAAAATCGTATTTTTTTAAATACTTTTTTTTATAAATACATAAGGGTAAAAGCGGGTGATATGGCGCGGCGGGTGAGATGGCGCACTTTAAATATCTTCTACATTTATTGCTCTAAAAATGTAAGAAAAATATTTTTAGCTTTCTTTAAATATTTTAAATCGAAGTAGCCAGTAATCGTTTCTTTATCTGTGATACAAAAAATAAAAAAAAATTTCAAAGCAAATCATGTGATGATTTTTTTCGAATTTTTTTTTTCGCCCTTTTTTTTTTGTTCCCATATTTTCTGGGTCGTTGGGATCTTAGATTCCCTTGATATACCAATACATACAAGAGAGTATAAGTCATTAATTGAGTGTGAAATCTGAGCTCTAGTTCTATCTGCTTTTTATGGGTGCTTACGAATATGAGTTATGCGCAAAAAGGTGAGATGGCGCAGTTTTTTGCGGGTGAAATGGCGCATTCCCTACTAGAATTTTTAATTGAGTATAGTTTTAGCATGTGCCATATCACCCTCAAAATATTTTTTTTTAAGTAATTCAGCCAACTTCAAATTTTATAAAATGACGACTAGTTGCAATCTATTATACAGCATGCATTGGTGCTTGACTCCTTCACATCGTTCAACCATTTGTGCAATGAATTTGGCAATAGAAGCCTAAAACAAACTCATGCGCCATCTCACCCACCCTATAGGGGGAGATGGTTTTTTCTTAACTTTTTTTCTATATTAATTTAAAAATATAAATTTTAAATATAAAATTCTGTAAAACAAACAATACGTTGGATATTGAATATAGAACATTTTTGCATTGTTAGAAATATGAAAAGTGGTTTACTTTGAAAAATATGACAAAAACAAAAAAGGTATGCCATCTCACCCGCTTTTACCCTAGTATAGTTACAAATTTTCAAGCTTTTTTAAAAACCATTTATAGAAAATATTAATCGGGACATGAAAACAAAATTTCAAAAAAATTCATCGACCCATTTTGAAAAAATTGATTTTTCAAAAAAAAAAAAAAAAAGAAATTGATATTTTTTTTTAAATACCAAAATATTTAGTTGGAAATAAAAAGGAATATTTTAGAAAATTGCCCCCCTCCAATAAAAGGGATGGATCAAAAGGAATTAACACCCACGGGTGTTAGTTCCCAATTGTTACCCACGGGGGTAAATTCCTTTTAACTAGGATATAACTTTCATGGGGGGGTAATTCCGTGGGCGTTTATTCACTGCACTGGAAACGTTATATTTTTTAAAATATATGAAAGAAAGAATATTAGAAATTTTTTTTTAGATTGTATCTTTATGACTCCTTCTTTAGCAAAAAATAAAGTTTGAAAAATTTTTTAAGTATTAATTATTTCACTCTTAAAAGTACAACTTACTTTTCACATGATCGTTCATATATCATGAAAAATCACAAAATTTACCATAGCTTTTTGGCGTATCAAACGAGCTTTCTCATACTTACAGACATAAACGATCCAGTCAGTGTTGCAAAAAAACATTTTTTCAATGCATTTACTTTCCATTAATAATAATTAAAAAAAAAAAAATATTTCCTGCAACTAATAATATTTTGCATTAAAAAAAAATGTTATTGCAACTGAAAAATTTACATTGAAAAAAAAATTTTTATTGCAAATAAAAATATTTTGCATTAACAAAAAATAATATTTAAAATAATAAAACTTTTGCATTAAAAAAAGATTTCATGCCAAATGCGTGCATTAGTTTTTTTTTTTTATATTTTAACTAATATTGAACCTTAAGTATGGCCAAATAGTCAAAATTGTAATAGAAATTCCACGAATATTAAAAAAAATATATTAAATGCAAACATTTTGCATTGATTTTTTTTTTCAATGCAGACAATTTTGTACTTCAAAAATTATTTTTGTTTTAATTCAAAATATTTTTATTTGCAATAAAAATTTTATTTTCAATGTAAATTTTTCAGTTGCAATAACATTTTTTTTTAATGCAAAATATTTTTAGTTGTAATTTATTATTTTTTTTTAATGCAAATATTTTTCAGCTGCAATAAAAAATTTGTTAGTGCTAATTTTGTACAGTTCTAATAAATACTGTTTTTTAATTCAAAACTTTTTGTATTTGCAATAAATATTTTTTTTTTTAAATTTCAAATGCATTTTTTAATTGATTTAATTGATATTTTTACAACCCTGGATCGATCATATCAAAAGTTATTTTTTTTTTGTATTGCAAGTTCTTTTTTCATACAGCATAGCGTAACGGGTACAATGGTTGGCACCTGTAAGCATTTTTTCACTTTGAATTGCGAATTACTCTCGCATTTAAAGAGTTAGGAATATGTTTTATATGTCAAATTAAAGCTTAAAGAATTTCTGACTTGAATGTTATTAGAAAAAAATGTTTAAAAAACAAAGATTTTTTTTAAAGTATTAAAATAGGAAAAGCTACCCAAAAGGAAGTACAATCATTGGCACCCAGGTACAATTGTTGGCACCTGAGGGTATGGCACCCTCAAAATTTAAAGAAATATACAAGTGTTTTTCATGATAGTTTTTATCAAAGATTAGTTAAAAACAGTTTAATATAACAAAAAATCTTCATTTAACGCAATTAAAAAAAAAGTATATAAAATGTATCTACGACTGGGTCGTATACTGAGGAAAAAAACGCAACGTAAAATGTAAAATGTTCAAAGTTGATTTAATGTGGAAAAAATTAACATGAAACTTCTTCAAAATAAAATTGAAACAACGTAAGAAATTTTTTTATTTTTGTCGGATTTCATCTTTTTTTGCATTTTATCACTCTAATTTTCAACAGTGAGATAGCACGTTGGTAAAGCATTCGCCTAGTAACCCAAGAGTTGTAGGTTCGATCCCCAGCGGCTGCCCATTTTTTCTTTTTTTTAATACCTAAATTGATGCTTTTTTTTAAGTTGAAACAGCTTTGATTAAAAAGATGTTTTATAACGGCAAACCACTTTAAACTGACGATGTTCTACTTTGATTTTAAAATTTTCGTCTTCAACGCAAAATCATTCCAAAAAATAGTTGAATCAACGTGGTTTTCATTGATTTTAAGTTGTTTTTTCCCTCAGTGATGTACTGGCTCTTGCATTTCAAATTACATACCTTCATCTTAGATAATTTTTGAAAGTTAAATCTTTTTTTAAGTTTAAATTTAACTAAAAATTATGTCATTTTCGCAAAAAAGAGAAACGTCATATTTCAGCTGCACAATTTGTTTGCTTTTTTGTTAGAATTTTTTTTAGAACGTACGCCAAATCGTTGGAGCCGTTTTCGAGAAAATTGCAATATATCGAAAACTATATATAGGAGATTTTCGTTAAGAACGAGATATTAAAATAAAATAAAATAAAATAAAATAAAATAAAATAAAATAAAATAAAATAAAATAAAATAAAATAAAATAAAATAAAATAAAATAAAATAAAATAAAATAAAATAAAATAAAATAAAATAAAATAAAATAAAATAAAATAAAATAAAATAAAATAAAATAAAATAAAATAAAATAAAATAAAATAAAATAAAATAAAATACCTAAAATAAAATAAAATAAAATAAAATAAAATAAAATAAAATAAAATAAAATAAAATAAAATAAAATAAAATAAAATTTAAACTCGTTATATACGAATTCACTTGACTTAGTTCACTTCATCTCTGCTCTCTATTACCTATGTTTTTGCCTGTTACTCTACCAATTTTATCATTAATTTTGATTGAAAGAAATAGAATTTGTATAGTTTCTTAGCATTTGCATAGGGTTGCCGAATACTTGTCAGTTATTTGGGTGTTGTTTGGCATCTTCTTCTTTAAAATTAAGGTTGTGTTTTCAGTTTTTGGAAGCTAAAACTTTTGGCGTTTTGAGCGTATATGTTTTTGTTGTAAGAGTCAACGCCATTCGAACTTTTTATTGTTATTTAAAAAAACTAATTGGCAATAAACTAAAATTAAAAATATTTAACATATATTTGAATATTTTTCATCTTTAAAATATTCAAAAAAATCTTTTCTTTCAATGGCAACCATGCTCATATGACAATGGCAAACATACAAAACATAAAGTACACTACATATGACATTCAAGGATACAATAACAAAACACTGCTTAGCTTCTCGGTAAATGAAGAACAGAAGATTCGAGAAAAATTCCGTTGCGTTTTGTGAGAACCCCTCTTCTCCAACCCCGCAGACGTTGCTTTTAACAAAAAAACAAACAAACAAACAAACAAACAAAAAAAAAAGAACAAAATATACACGATGATAATTTATTCAGTGCTAAAAAGAAACGAAAACAATAAACCGCTCTCATCTCATCTATCTACTGTGTGTGGAATTTTAATTATGAAATTGCATAAAATTAACTTTGACAGACCTAAAACCGTTTTTCGTTAGCGGCAAGGATATAAATATATATCCTACACGAGACACGACCGTTAAGATAAATTTTTTTTTGTTTATATATATTTTTTGTTTTATATATTATTTTGTTTCGATTCTTAGCGAAAATATATATTTTTATCTATCATCTTCGTCAACATCAACATGAACATGAAGTTCAGCTAGAAGGTTTGTTATAAGATACCTTTTCTTTTTTTGTTTGTTTGTATATATAGATACACAGTATACATGAAGATGTCATAGCGTTGCATCTGGCTGGTGTTTGTTGGTGGTGTTGCAGCACTTTTAACGATTCATTAAATCCTATTGCCAAAAGGACGGAATGAGTTCAAGGTTTTACCAGGATGCAGCAGCAGCATCAGAAGCATGTTTGTCTCCGCATTGAGCATAGTTGAAGATATAATCACAGCTTCTGCAGCCAACTACTCAGTTGTCATCGACTGCAATGTCGGCGGCAGCGGCGGCAACGACGACGGCGGCGGCGAACAGGCTGTGAAGTGTATCTTTAAGAAAACACTAAGCATACCTAAGAGTATTCTACAGAGAATCGCAAATGAAAATTACGAACGAGTATACAAGTGAGCTCAGAGATTTGAAGGACACGTTTTTCTTGCAAGAAAACTTATAAACAAAACAAGATTTTTGGCTGGAGATTAGTAAATTCTATGGTAACAATGCAGTTGTCACTTGCAAGTTTCGTTGAATAACTTTTCCAAGGTTGTTCAAATATTAAAAATTACAGTTACAAGATGAAAAGGTCATGTTATAGATAAAATAATGTGTAATGACATTGATTTCATTTATAGGTTTGAAGGATATGTCCTTGTTAAATTGATATGACTAATAAATGTTAATTTTCAGTTGGAATAGCTTTATCACAGAGACAAGTTATCCAATATATTTGTCTGTCCAGTGTTCAGCCAGCACAGTTCATAGCTAGATATCGTATAACAACCCTCATGATTAAAATACTCAACGTTTTGTTTTATTGCGGGTTTTTTGTCCATGATGACAAATTTGTATGGGAAATTTTTAACTCATACATAAAATTTTTTTTCTCTCGAGTTAAATCATCTATTTTTAAAATGTTTGTTGATTCTGGTTGGAAAATAGTTCCTTTAAAAGATTACATTCAAAATTTCCCGTTAAAAATTTTTTTTATATTTTATTTCGGTTTTTGAAATTATTAGCTGTTTTCGTAGTTTTTGCTTTCACCTATCACATATAATTTTAAATGCAGTTTTATTGGTTTTTAATTCTTTTCAAATATTGCATTCAAAAATTTGTGTATAAATCAAAAATTTTAATTTTTTTAAATTTTTTTTGAAATTTTTGCCGTTTTTATACGTTTAAATTTATTTTTTTTCGAACTACAAAAGATATGTTTACAATTTTTTTATTGAATTTTGTTTAAAAATTATTCACCTAAAAAATGACATCAAAAAAGTTGCAAACAAGAAAGTGTAAAGTATTTAATAATATTTATTTAATATAAAAACGGCAAAAATTTCAAAAAAAAATTAAAAAAATTAAAATTTTTGATTTATACACAAATTTTTGAATGCAATATTTGTTAAAGAATTAAAAACCAATAAAACTGCATTTAAAATTATGTAATAGGTGAAAGCAAAAACTACAAAAACAGCTAATAATTTCAAAAACCGAAATAAAATATAAAAAAATTTTTTGACGGGAAATTTTGAATGTAATCTATTGAAGGAACTATTTTCCAACCAGAAACAACAAAAATTTTAATAATAGATGATTAAACTCGAGAGAAAAAAATTTAATGTTTGAGTTAAAAATTTCCCATACAAATTTGTATGTTGAAAGTATGACCTTAGAGGCACGGGTTAATGACCTCCAAAAAATTTGTTTTTGCTAAATTCCCCGTTTTTAGGCCCTAAGCTTTCGATCTGGGGGGTGTCACCCCCGAGAACATCACTTTGGGAAATAACGGACACCCTAATATACATATACAATCAGATATGATTTAAATTTAGTTTCAGCTCTTAAAAAAGTGGCAATTCTTTTGAAAAAATTCAAAATGTTAATTTAAGTCGTTTTTCATTTTCATCAAAATAGTTTTTTTTTTTCGAGAGCTTTCATTTTCAGCCGGTATAAAGATGATAATTCACGCCTTCAGTGGTTGCGATATCACCTCTACTTTTTTGTGGAAAGGACAAATTCAGGTATTTTTATTTTCAAAGCAGCCAGACCTTTTTGATAATTCTACCACAGGAATCAGCTCACTATTATCTTCAATTGAAATGCCTCCCTATTAGAGCAAGAGCCCACGACGGCCAGACCTTCGTTATTTTATACCAGCTGAAAGTTTGTCTGTGCATACCCCCCATAGAGGTAAGAACGACCAGGGACTTTTTAATTCTGGGTTGTGGTTGCTTTGGCAGGTAAACGGTACTAAAGGTGTAAAAAATAGGACCTTACTTTCGTCATAGTATACCGCTTCATCTTTTTATATTTTCTTAATGATAACTTCAGAAGTCTAGTCGTCCATTGCCAGACACCTACGGCGGTTGTTTCCCCCTGCCAGACACCCCTAAACTTGCAAAAATTAGGACCCTACTTTCGTCATAGTATACCAGCTAAATTTTATATATGTTATTTGGGGTCCTATGAAAAGATGTTACCTCAAGAGCCAGACAGTTTTGATGGTTGCAACACCTTGCCAGACACAATTTTCTAAAAAATTACTCAAAATAAAAAAAAAAATATTAAAAAACGACGGCAACACTTACAGTAACAAATGATACTTTTTTCAAAAGCCAGAATTGTACACTTAATTTTAATTTTTAAATCAAGTCATTTCAATCAATAGTTTTTGAAATAATTGATTCCAAAGTCAAAATTTGTGAAAAAAAAAGTTTAAAAAATTACATTGAATATTATTTGTGTAAAGGCTGTGGATCTAAATACAAAATATTGTAATAAAATAAACTGCCTAAATTAATTCCTTATCAAATGCTGAAATCCATATGTTCCTATGCCATCTAGTTTTCGAGATATTTGAAAAATAGGAAGACTACTTTTTTTATCAGATTTTTATTATTTTTGCTGTTTTCGTTCGTAGTTCTTATTCATAATTTTATAACATTCACAGCCGTGTTATAGAAAGTAATAAATAAAATGCAAAAGAAAAATAATATTACAGGTAAAAATATTCATTTTAATAAGTTTCGTCGTCGTCGATATTTTCATTTTCTTCTTCACTCCAGTCGATGTCATAATCGTCGTCAATATTGCTTTCTTCGTCAGTTTCTGAAAAAATCAAGTTTGTACAATTAGGAATTATTAAAAAATTATTTACACAATAATCACATACCTACCTGATTGATTTTTGAGCGAATCACTAACATAACTTGGTAGTTGATCCCCTTCAAACCATTTAAACTGGTATTTGTCATCTTTCAATACCCAGCCGTTATTGTCTGGTTGATATGTGGTTGGATTTTTCAGATGAGCATTATTCCAAATGGTACATACATAATTTGCTCGCAAAAATTGCTGCAATAACTCGCTTTTGCAAGGTGGAAGATTGCTAGCGTCAAAATGTCTCAACTTCTTTCGGTCAAAAGCTTCGTTTACATCGGAGGAGGCAATGGACGACTAGACTTCTGAAGTTATCCTTAAGAAAATATAAAAAGATGAAGCGGTATACTATGACGAAAGTAAGGTCCTATTTTTTACACCTTTAGTACCGTTTACCTGCCAAAGCAACCAAAACCCAGAACTAAAAAGTCCCTGGTCGTTCATACCTCTATAGGGGGTATGCACAGACAAACTTTCAGCTGGTATAAAATAACGAAGGTCTGGCCGTCGTGGGCTCTTAGTCTATATATTATAACAGATCATCCACCTCTTGATTTCGAAAAAAACAGCGTTGGGTAAGCCACTCCATAAATCATCTGTGTAACTTTATAATTCCTTATTAAATACTTCTAGTTTTTGAGAAAATTGAAAAATAGGAAAATTACTTTCTTTATCAGATTTTTATTTTCTTGGTTATTTTGCTTTACCATTATCAAAAATCAAAAATTAAAAAGTATACTGTTCTTAATCTACTTCCATTTAAAATTGGATCTTAAAAATAAAATTTCTTGGTACCAGTGTGGTTCCAGAAGAAAGTAGTTTTCCTATTTTTCAATTTTCTCAAAAACTAGAAGGCTTAAGAACATAAAAGGTTTTCAGTATTTGATAAGGAAATCATTGAGGTAATTTACTTTATCGATTTATCCCGTATTGAAATCCATAGTCTTGACAAAAATAGTATTCAATGTATTTTTTTAAACTTATTTTTCACAATAATTGTTGACTTTAAAATCGATTATTTCGATTTAAAACTCAAATTAATTTGTATAATTCTAGCTTTTGAAAAAGGTATCATTGATAACTGTAAGTGTTGCCGTTGTTTTTAATAACTGTTTTTGTAGTTTTTTTTTTAGAAAATTGCCCCTCCCACCTAAAGGGAGGGCATACACCCACAACAAAAAATGATTGTATTGAATACTTCTACAAAAAAACAGTTTTCAATTCTCGGCGCCTTAGTAATAGTACTAAAGCCTTGCGTTGATATGAATTTTTCACGAAAAAAACACGTTTACGGGGGATATCTCAAAAAAAGAAGCTAATCCGATTTTAACCGACTTCCAAAAAGGAGGATGTAGGTATTCAATTCGTCTGTATTTTTTTTTTTTTTTAATCTTTGTTACCTCATAACTTTAGTCTGAGTGAACCAATTTTAATGCTGGTGCCTGCAGTGTGGTCCCATTTCAATTTCGTTCAGTTTTGGCTAAAGAAACTATGAGAAAAACCATAAAACCCAGTTTTGGTCCATGGAATTCGGTTTTGTTTTTTTTTGATAAAAATGATTATGGTAAAAACGGATTATAATTGCTGAGGCCTTCAGGAACAAAGACTCATTTTAAGTTTTTGTCGTTATTTTAGGTCAACCTTAAACATGTTCAGGATCACTATGGGAACTTATTCAAATTATTTAAAAAAAATTTTTTACATTTCTTATAAAAGTGCAAAAATAATATAAATTCACTGGGTATTGAAATATTGTTGAAAGCAAAATGACAAACTGCTTTGCAAAATCCTACCTCATTTTTACAAGAGTTCGAATTTGAAATTCATAAAAAAGCACGAAAATTTTTTTTCACAAAAAAAAATCCAAAAACAGATCGATTAGAGATAATTCAACTTAAAATCACTTTTTGGTTAATTTCAATTTATAATCAGTTAGGTTCCCGAAGTCTTCAAACATGACGTTTTGAAAATGCAACGCTAAGGAACTATGTTATTATAGCAACTATTATAAAAGTGCTAGAAATCTACTGTTGTTTAAAGGTCACCTGTAATCCCCAAGTTCCGGTTGTATTCATCAAGATTTCATATTTGTACATTATTAAAATAATGATTTGAAATTCAAATTCCAAACCCTAATCCTTCGTCCACGCGAAGGGAAGAAGTTCCATAAGTGGGTACATTTCCTCATGTTTAAATCAGAAATAGATACATCATTAAACTTTGACAACGCCGCATTTCACAATAGATCACTATTACAGCTAATTTAACAATCACAGCTAACGAATTTGACGCATCTTCCTCTACCTATACAGAATTGACAAGGTCACTGGACCATAATCGGGGTCATTTTCTTTCTGCAAAGTATACGAATATTTGTAGCTTGTAGCATATTGATGTCAACACAAATTTTCCTAACCATATCAGTCATGAAAGACGTTAATTTCTAAGCATCCGTTGACAACCTTAAATTAAATCTATTACTCTTTTCATCCATAACCTAACATTTCTATTTCATTGCTTGATTAATATTCTTTTTTGTTTGTAAGGATTCAAAATACCTTCAACTGTTGTTTGTCTTTCTTTAGTAGACGTCTCTACTTAATACAAAGCTTCATTATATCATTATCATTGTCATTATAAGCAAAACTGAAGTGACATTAAAAATTAATGTATTTCTATATCCACTCCGACGCATTGATGTTTCTTTATGACAGACATTTGGTTCGCACGCAACCTGTAAAATAAAATCAATCGTATTCGTCGTTTTCAGTGTAAGAGCTTTGAAGAGAACTTAACGAAAATGTATAAAAATGGTAGAAAACAATGAAAGTTTATATTTTTTTAAGAGAGAAGGATATTGAGCTGAATCTGTTAAATGAGGGGTAAGAATTGGAATTGGAGAATATTCCAATATTAATCCGGTCAATATTTTACTCTTCTCAAAGAGTTATATGATTACATTAAATATTGGTAAAGAGAATGCAACATGAGCTTTTTTTCTCACTAACATTACCGCTCAAATAGTTGAAGGTTATTGCGATAAAATACCTACATATCTTATTAAGGTAGGCACGCATAAAGATTTACGATTTCGTTGCCCTTAAGATATGCGTCGTCGTCGTTGGGAGGCAGGATAAATATATGTGTGGTAAAATTTTATGGAAATCAGTTCTAACTAATTCATAATACAATGTACTGAAGAATTTCAAATTAAAGCAAGAAATAATTTGTATTTTTTTTTAAACTAAAGGATGACGTTATATATAATTTACCTGCTAATTCTTTTTCCAAATGAATTCTTTATGTTTCAGAATGTTTGCATTGAAATCATGGAATTTTATTAAATTTCAATGGAATTTTTTTAAATTTACATTTAAATAAAATTTTAATTTTAACAATGGAAATGATATGGGACTAAATAAATGCTTTAGTGGTTTTGAGCTCGAAACGACGCACTTCCAAAGTTTCACTTCTGTTTCGGGTAAAATAGATATTCGGTAAAATTAATTATTCCAAGGAAATTAATTCATAGAGTGAATTTTAGCTGAAATTTAGTCAATAGACACCATTATATCCTTTTATATATATTTTTTGTTTTACTTTTAATATATTTCCCTGATTTTATTATTAATATTGTTTATTTCTAAAAATATCATAAATAGAGGTGAAGTTAGATGAAAATTTATCGTGAAATTGCACCTTATCCAAAGGTTAGTAATTTTTGCTGGATGTTCTTAAATAAGACTAACAATAGACCTCTGCAGTGTATACAAAATTTTATTTTTAAACAAAATTTCATTTGCAGAATGGGCCTAGTATATAAGGTTACGATGTCAAACTTAAATGTTAAGGGCTTATAATGTTATGTTTATTTATCAACAACACTTAAGGCCCGCGCCCGAGAAAGGAACGTACAAATGATAGATTATTTAAACAAAATTTGTATTCATTATTTTTTATAAATAAATAAACGTTGTTCCAAGAAATATGACGCTTTGTACCAAAATTTCTCAAAGTGATAATAAAAATAAATAAATTTAATTTTGATAATCTAGTTTCTAATTTCGATATCAAAAAGATTTATCATTGCGATTGGACAAATATATTAATATTATATGTATGTTATAAGTGAGTTCTAGTTTTATTTATAAGCATCTGCGTACATTATTATAATCAAAAATCAAAAATATTATGACCAAAAATCGTTTTACATTATGAGATACAAAGTAAATAAAATGCACGACTGGGGCCGCACGTACTTGCTCTTGCAGTTCAAAGCACTTTTATGTTAGCTTACTTGTAGATTATAAGAACTGCCTCTATTATACATTTTTAAGAAATTTGGTTGATGTAGGGAAAGAGCCGTCATGGAGGCCAAATGTTAGTTAAATATAATTTTATTTTATTTGACTTGATTTTTTTGAGAAAAACTAAAAATGCAGTTTTACTGCAATTACTCTGCATATTACGTATGCAAAATTTTATCAAAATCATTAGAGCCATTTTTGAGAAAATTGCAATAACTCCATAATGATGTACGGGAAGTGCCGACATCCGCGATTTAAAAAAATGTAAAGACCATATTTCCACTATCCGTATTTTTTGAGAAAAACTAAAAACGCAGTTATGTTAGAACTATGTACAGCATTACGTGTGTTAAATTTAATCAAAATCGTTAGAGCCGTTTTCGAGAAAATTGCAATAACTCGAAAATTTTGTATGGGAGGTATACGTTCTAAGCGAGATATTAAAAAACAAAAAAAAAATCAACCTTGGAAATTACGAAAAAACATCCATAACAAATTTCAACAAAATCCGTCCACCCGTTTAGGCTGTAGCTACTTGTACAGATGGACGCACGGACGCACCGACACGCACAGACCGACAGACGTCATGACGAAACCCACTTTTTTGGACTTCTCCATCATCGTAATGTTAGTTTTGATTCAAACCTCGAATTTTTTTTTTGACTCGAAACCAATACTTGCCCTATAGAGCAAGTAAAAACAATTAAGGTCTAAACATAATTTCTGGGAATGCTAAAGGACGCTGAATAAAAAATGGAGTTTTTTTTTAATTTTTAATCAAAATCGAAGTATATGACTGGAATATAAATTCTTAGAAAATAACCAAAAATTAAAAATTGGTCCTTGAAACAACAACAACCAAAAACGAAATAAAGTTACTCGTACATTCAGACCTCGAAATTTATCACCTCCATGATTTTGACTTTCATGCTCTTTTGTTAATTTTATTTGAACTAAGGGCTTAACTTTTAACTTGTTTGACATCTGAATTTGATGACCCTTTCACGCAATTAACCCGATGAATTTGTTTTCTCCTTAATTTATACTTGCGATAGGTGTATAGTGGGTGATCAAACTATAACACAAAAAATATTCTTCGATGTTGGTGGTTATGAGTTAAAAAAAAAAAAAATTAAAGGCAAAATTAAAATATTATTTTTAGAACTTAAATTAACGTTAATAATGGCATTATGTGTCACCAAAATGAACATGAACAATCTTACTTTTCTCACAAAAGACTAGACATTTTATTAAAAAAAAATTTCCTATTATCTGTGAAAATTAAAATCGTATAGGTAATTTTGAAATACAAAAAAAAAATTTAAGCAAGTCAAATGTGTATACTTTGTGATTTCCATAGTTGGTAGTTTTGGTGGTATCATTCCAACAACTTTTGAAATTATAAATGTTCTTAGCAAAACTCTCTACAAATCTTTATTAACTTTAAAGAAAATACTTTATATTTTTTTTTCTTATCAAGTCCGAAAAAAGCTATTTAGAAAAAAATGCAATACAAATTTAAGAAAGGAAGACAAAAAGGAAAAAAAATCATGTGTGCAATTCACACGTGGTAGAAGTGTGCAAGTGCAAGTAAATCAATTTTTTTAAAAAATCATTTTTCTTGCAAAAAAAAAAAATTGAAAAACTCTACCTATTTTTATTCTATCACCTTCAAATCCATGTTTTTTATATGACAACCTATATAAATTTTATAGCTTATTGTCTAAGCTCAAAATATATAGATCGATCAGGTCTATGAGACATCTACAAATAGAGCTAGAATTTTTTTAACTCGATCAATTTCCATCAAAAAAAGCGGAAAAAAACACGTATTTTTGTCTTCTCACGCTATTAAATGCATTTTTTCCCTAACAACCTATAAAGATTTTATACCATCTGAAAGCTTATTGTCCAAGCTCAAAATATATATATCTATCAGGTCTATGAGACATCTACAAAAAGAGCTAGAATTTTTTGAACTCGATCAATTTCCATCAAGAAAAGCGAAAAAACACGTATTTTTATCTTCTCACGCTATTAAATCCATTTTCTTCCCTAACAACCTATAACAACCTACACCATCTGAAAGCTTATTGTCTTAGCTCAAAATATATATATAGATCAAGTCTATGAGACATCTATACAAAAAGAGCTAGAATTTTTTAAACTCGATGAAATTTCATCAAAAAAAGCAAAAAAAACATTTATTTTTATGTTCTCATGCTATTAAATCAATTTTTTGTTTGACAACCTATAAAAAATTTTATATCATGTGAAAGCTTATTGTTTTACCTTGTATATTGATGCATAAATCTTTTTCCAAAGATGTCTTTAAGAGAAGTTAGAATTTTTTAAAGTCAACCATGTGGAATTTCCAGACTGAGATTACGGTACTTCCCACACTGGTAGCTGGTCATCGCCAACAGATCTCCACAGGTGTTTTGAGGTATGTTTCAATTTTTTCAATTTAAGATTGTGTAACTTGTAGAGCACGTACAGTTATGTGTGATATATCAAATAAAAGGTTATGTTATGAGCATGCGTATTAAAGTTAAATCAGATTTGTATGTGCACTAGATCAAAAGATATAACGTGTGTTGGAAAAGAACATCTTTTTACCGTTATCTCAGAATTTTGAATATGAAATTAATTGAAATTTTGTACAATTATAATTTATTTAATTACCTATCTACAGTACAAATTTTATTCATCTATCTATTAAAACAAAAAAGTTATAACAAGTTGAAGTCGTGTCGCGTTTTCGTTTCATCTTGTTTCAAATCACTACGATACTAAAGAAGTTTTCACTTCAAAAAAATATTTATTAAAAATTAAAATAAATATTAATTGCAAATAAAAAAAATATTTTTCCAATTTGTAATGTAAAGCTAATGCATTATTATTTCTACAACCCTGGTTATAGTAGGTTGAAAATAATTTTCTGTCGTGCCTGTCGTCTTAAAGTCAAGAAAATGAAACACAGTCGCACATAACTTTGTTTGTTTAAAATTTTGAAGTTATCTAAAAAAGAGTTGATAACAAATCTTAAAAACTATAAGGAAGTTAGATTTACTTGTTCAAAAATAATAACCTTAGGTATCTATTAGTATTACCTTTGGCTGAATAGTATATTATGTGTATTCTAAGGCTATCCAATTTTCGTTATGAAAATCGCCCCAACAGAAGAATCAAACAAACTATCATTTTTCACAAAAAAAAAAAGAACCTGATGCTATCGTATCAACTATGCTACACTTGTATACTTATTCACATATATTTCTTTGTTGCAGAAGATTTTCCAGTATTAGAATAAGAAAATAAATAACAGACTTTCAAAGAGACTACCTAAGCACTAAAGCTTCTTTTATGTAGGTCTCTGTCTACTCTCCTAAGCAATCCTCTTCAATCTTCTTTTATCTGCAACTCCAGGTCTATCCCTCTATTAGAAATCATTTTTTACCGAAACTCAGAGACGCGTGTAAACTTGTGGCAACTATATCATTGAAACAAATCAAATATGCTGCCATGAACTTTCCCTACATCTCTTCTTCATCCGGTGGAAATAAGAAAAAAAAAAAAAAAAAATGAAACCTAAGAATAAGAAAAAAAAGAAAGAAAAAAAAAACTAAAACTTTGGCAACCCCTTGTGTTGTTTGAGACTGGGACTGGAACAACTACCAGAGTCCTGTGTTTTGTGTGACTCTAAAGGGAGTGGATCGTATACGTTTTTGGTCACAGATGTATGCCACAGCTTCAATAGACACTTTCACACCCGAGAGCTACATGCAGAAGTGAACCAAACCAAACCCCAGAGGAGCATATATAACATGTACCTATGAACGTGATTCTCCACAAACAGTTTGAATGTGAATTCACAAACTTATGTGTTGCGTCCAAAGTCTTGGACTCGTTTTCGTCGCATCGTGTCGTCGTCATCGTCATCGTCCAATCCAAGTTCAACTATAAAGAATCTATTCTATCTCCTCATCCAGATTTTGGCCTGGTCAAAGTATCTCTATCTCCGGATAAAACTTTCTCCTTAGGAATATCATATCGTACACATAATATAAATTGTGCCAACAAAATTCCTTAGTTTAATTTAAACGTTTTCTCAGTTGGAAATCTTCATAATCCCTCAACCACAATCAGGACAAATATCGTCCTAGATATGCTGCTTTAGTCTTGTATATATTCATTTTTGCATTAGTTGTGGGTTTGGGTAAGATATAATGAGAGAAAAAAAGGATGTTAAAAAAAAAAAAAAAAAGAAAACGCAACTATTACATTCCATGTCAATTGATTAGATTTACTCTTTCGTATAACACATTCTCTTTCTGGTGTAAAAACTGTGTTAAACAATAAATTCAAGGACCACACGATAAACGTCCTCAAGCTTATTGATTTGTTGAAAATTTAGACAGGTTTCTAGTAATTCGAAGGGTACTAAGAAAACGAAATGGATTTGGGTAGCTTGCAACCCATTGTGAGAAAATAATAAACAGAACAAATATTACGGTGAAAGGTCAAACCCGTGGATTTCTATGGAACCTTTCAGGATTTCAAAGATTTCATAGAAGTACTTAAAATTCACACCAAATTCATCAGCAAATATAGAAAGGCCTTTTGCAAAATCAAATTGTATAATCTGTATAAAAAAAGGCGAAGCTTTTATTGCGAATAGGGACAACTTTATAACAACACCGATATAGTTTGCAACTAAGAGATTACAGCACAAAGAATGTGGGATCTCCTATAATTATACTGCGTACTTGCATAGAAAACCCAAAACACAGTTTGGGGGGGTTTCAAAAGGACACTATCAAGTAACTATGAAGCTAAAGTATTGGCAAGCTGAAATAAAGTTGCTTTGAAATTCTGGTCAAAAAGTCCCTCATTAAATTCAGATAAAAGAAAGTTCGTGTGAGATGGGCCTTAAAGTTGAAGTAATATAGTAAAAGAGTAGTTACCAATTTCGATATTGTAATTATAGCCATGATGTTCAAAAAGAATAAGAAGAAATAAGAGTAGATTGTCCCAAAGGCAATTGTCAGAACAGAAAATAGATCGAGGACCATTTTATGAACTCTCAGAATTTGGTAACTTGTTCATCTCGAATCATAACGATTGTCTTCGATTAAGCCTTGATTTTTCAATCGTCAAATCTTTTAACTAATCAGAAGATAAATGTCAATATAAAAAAAAACGTTTATTCTTAGGAATAAGCCATAACTGCGGTTTATCTGGCTAGTGCAAAAATTGGCTCTAAGTGAAGTCATGGAATTTCGAAGAGCCTTGTAACTTTGAACCAGCTATAAGAATGAATTGAATAAATAAATATTATTTGACTTAGAGCCGATTTTTCAATCTTCTAATAAACAGTCAGTTAATTGTTCGACGAATAAAGTTATTAGGCTCATAAACAATCAGATAACAAAATTGAATTTTTCAATGAAAAAAACTCTATTCTACAGAATAACAAAAAAAATGTCAAATTCAAAAATATTCAAAATTAAACGTCATTTTTGTTCATAATTAATTTTGTTTTCTTGTGTTCCCTCATATTTTTTAAACGTGGTCTTTAATTTAGTGGTCTTTAAATTTGTGAAAAAAAAGCATCTTCATAATTTATAATCTCAAAAATATCCATTTCATCAATATTTTCTTTAAAACAGCTTTGACAATTGACACACTATTTTTGTTGAGATTATTCCTTAGAATAATTTTTATTCGTCTCTGAAAGAAGCAGATAGATTTATTCCTCTAATAAATGTTTTATTAAAGTAATAAGCTATATCCGGCTGTTGAAAAATTGATTTTTTCTCTATTTGAGGAATAAGTGCTAACTGACTGTTTAACTGACTATTGAAAAATTGGCCCTTATAAAAACAGTAGTTCAATAAAATTTAACAACCCCTTTTCACAAAATTGATTTTTCTAAAAACAATTGAAATATTTTTAAAAAATCACAAACTGAGGGTTTTTGACATTTTAAAATTATGGCCATTCAGACGCTTCGCTATAAAAAATTTTCGTTAAAATCGGTTAAGTCGTTTATGAGAAAGTAAAAAAAATCAAGAAAACAGTTCTACCGTCAATATCGGTTCAAAAAATATATTTTTTATTTCAAAAGTAAAAAAATAAAAATCATTTTTGAGAAATATAACCTTTTCCATTTTGATTAGGTATATGGAAAGTACGGTTAATTTGGGTTCTTAAAAAAATTCCATTGGAAATAACCAAAAATTGTTAACAGCCAGTCTTGAAGCAAATCACTTCTGTAGTTTGGGAGAGGACTGACGTTTTGAATTTTCGCTTAGGGGTATTTCAAATAAACTAGCCCAAAAAATTAAGGGAACAAAAAAAAATCGTCATTTTTTTAGTGAAAAATGATCGAATCATGACAAAATAAAAAGCATGTGAAAGCTCTATTCTTCTAGTTTAAGGATTCGATGTTAAAATATTTTCTTTCTAACGGTAAAATAGCTAAATCATTGGAACTGTTCAAAAACCAAAATTTTCCAATTTTTTTGTTTTTAGTTTTCTCTTAAGAAAGTGAGAAGATTTTTTCTGATAAAATGATTATTATTTTTACAAAGGCTATTTATTTGGCTTTAAGATTCATTTTGTTTCAAACTTCTACGATTTTTTTTAGACTGCATTATCAGTCATCAAACCAAAAACCATACTTTTGATTTTGACTATCAATAGCTCAACAACGGATCACCGTACAGAAAATTCAAGGACGCATTCAAAAACTTCATTCAATTCTCTAAAAAATTAATTTTGCTTTGTTAAGCAAAATGTTTTCTTATTTTTGAGATTAATTTAGAAAAGCTATCAAAATAGGCATTTTTACGGTGATAAGATTAAACTTGGTTTATCTAAAACTTAAACGACATTTATCAATAAAATGTTCAAATAAACTCAAAAGAATTTGATTTTGCTCATAAAAAAGTTCAAAGAAGTACGTCATTTAGACCTGCAGAAATATGGTGTTTTATTTCATCTCAAAAGTTAAAACGCTCACAACAGAAAAACTGTTCAATGAATAAATCTGTTACTTTGCAAATTAATTTCAAGTATTTTAAACTTCAATAATTAAGCCTCAGTTTAATCTTATCATCCAAACCGTAAAAATGCCTATTTTGATAGCTTTTCTAAATTAATCTCAAAAATAAGAAAACGTTTTGTTTAACAAAGCAAACTTAATTTTTTTGTAGAGAATTGAATGAAGTTTTTAAATGCGTCCTTGAATTTTCTGTACAGTGATCCGTTGTTGAGATATTGATAGTCAAAGTCAAAAGTATGGTTTTTGGTTTGATGACTGATATTGCAGTCTAAAAACAATCGTAGAAGTTTGAAACAAAATGAATCTTAAAGCCAAATAAACAACCTTTGTTAAAATAATAATCATTTTATCAGAAAAAATTTTTCCACTTTCTTAAGAGAAAAGTAAAAACAAAAAAAAATTGGAAAATTTTGGTTTTTGAACAATTCCAATGATTTAGCTATTTTACCGTTAGAAAGAAAATATTTTAACATCGAATCCTTAAACTAGAAGAATAGAGCTTGCACATGCTTTTTATTTTGTCTTAATGCGATCATTTGCTACTGAGATATAGCCTATCGAAATCACTAAAAAAATCACGATTTTATTTTTGTTCCCTTAATTTTTTTGGCTAGTGTATTTGGAATTGAATATTTCACGCTAGTGCAGAGTATTTAAAACTAAAGTCGTGTTTTTTTTTTATAATATTTTAGTAAAAATTTGAAAATTTGAATAAATAAGAACAACAAAATATTTACAAATGTGCCAGTATATAATTTGTGTCCTATGATATTTTCAAGCAGAAGCAGTCTTGAATTTTATGAGGACCAGAAAACACAAATTATGAAATATTAACTCCTTATTGTTCTTAACAAAGCAATGCTTCTTGAATGCTTTGTATTTATATGCCTAAACGAGTTAGGTAGTCAAACTTTTGATAACCTCAGCATTTTCTGAAGAACTTTGACTCCAACAGAAATATACCCAATTTGTTGACATGGAGTGTAATTTCTTAAACTTACGAATAAACTGATATTCTGCTGGACATTGTGCGATGGTCCACAACTTTATCCTAATTCTTTCTTTATTTTTTTTTTCTGCACTGACTTTATTCTATCGTTCTATGCTTCGATTTCTATACCTACGCACAGTTGTATTTAAGCATCACCAGAGTGGTGTATAATAATCAATTCAGTCACGTATTCCAAGTCTTTTCATATCCGGAATTAAATGTGGTCCTTGATAATATTAACATTTACTTCTTTGCGGTTTGTTGGCCTTCAAGATTGGATATGAGTATAGAAGCCTGATGTAGTGTATATCACATACTACACACATGTTGCCACAGTGAAATGAACTGCTTCTCACTGTTTCCTGTGTTAAATCTCACTCCAAATATCACACATATCCATGCACACATCCAATATTACTTATCACACATATTCGGGTGGGGGTGGAGGGAGGCACCCTCAAACACACAGAGTATATTCTAACGAAGTTATGAAATTTTCAACAAAAATATCCTGTTAGCCAAGTGTCATTTATTATTAAGAGAATAAAAGAAGAGTCCTCTCCTTCTCCTACACGATTAAGACACACATACATACAGCAGAATAGAGATACCAATACCACTTACAAAGAGTCTAATTGCGTCAACCAATATAATGTATCTTTTGGGTGGATTAGATATTAGATTCTTTCGGGCAGCAGCGTATGTGGTTCGAATCAGGAAACTCATTTTGTTTGTTTAAAAAAGGATCTTGGTCCGAACGGAATATGTGGGTGTACGGTACGAGTATGAACATCAGGGAGCACAACGTAGAAATAACTTGAAATATTTTATTTAAAAAAAAAAAACTTTATTTATTTTGAAAAACTTGTTTTATTTTTATCAAAGTTTTTGATAAACCTACCGAGAAAGATGGAGAAAAAATTGCGATTTCTGGCATACAAAATCGAGTTTCATGTTTCCAGTTAACAGTATGGTTGGAAAGAAAACCTATTTGTATGTGCTTCTTTATAATAATTGGACAGAAAATTACTAAAACAGGCAAAACAACAACAGCACCCGAGTAAAAATTGAAAAAATCGTTTATCGATTAAAAATATCTCAACCGCCGCACCACCGCTGCACCACCACCGCACCATGACTGCACCACGTCCGCACCATTTCATTTTGTATGCAAAATTCACTGCACTATGATATATAATTTTGGATTATTGAAAAATAAAAAAAAAAAACTAACGATGAGAAGGAGATTTGAACCCGATTATTTAGAGCACTTTAGAGCAGCGCACACTCGACCACCAAGTCATGTTTGTAAGGACTGGCAATTTGTTGCTTAAGTCAAAATAACTTTGAAGACGACTTACACATTTGTATAAGTGCGAGAATAGATTTTTTGATCATGGTGTAGACGTAGTGCGCAGTGGTGCACCGAATTTTTCATTCAAAATTAAATGGTGCGAATTTTGGTGCAGTCGTGGTGCGACGGTGGTTTACCGATTTTTTCATACAAAATGAAATGGTGTGGACATCCTGCAGTTATGGTGCGGCGGTGGTGAAGCGAATTTTTTTCATTTTTTCAAAGTGAAATGGTGCGGACGTGGTGCAGCGGTGGTGCGGCGGTTGAGATATTTTTAATCATGGTCAAAAAGTGGTGCAGATGTGGTGCAGCGGTGGTGCGCCGGAATTCCATTTTTACTCTGGCAGCCTATCCACCGATACCAGAAGAAATCATAGAGAGGTTGAATACCCTGAAATATGGTATATTTAATCATAATATAGTTAAATAATATACCAGATATTAGTTAAGTGTACCAGAAATAAAGTTAAATTTACCAGAGGTTAAGTTATCCCTGTGTGATTTTCTCTTTGTGTATGCATATATGTTCCACTGTTCTTTTTAACTTTAAAAAACTTCTTTGTCTGTGGAATATCTTGTTGAACAGCGTGTATTTCAATTTTTCAAATAATTAATTTTGCTAAAACTGTGGTAAAAATCCCTCTTGAGGGTTTTTGGTCAAATATGAGCCAAATACTTTGCCAGGCTTCTTTCTAAAAAAAAAAGTTGAAAAGCCTCAATATAAGTTCATATGGATACATAGTCAAATATATGAGCAGAGAAAAGAAATTATATCTCAAATAGGAAAAGGTACATAGGTATACATGGGGACACATTTGGGAGTTTGTGAATTTGGCACGTTTTCCGAACGGACGATATGAACTTAAGGGATAAAATTGCAACATTATGAACACACAGATTTTAAGTAAATTTATCGCCAGATTTGCTCTAACATTCACATACACATACAAACATACTTACAAATATTTATTTTTTTTTAAGGTTTATTTGTCGTTTGCTTTTTGGATATCGGTTAAGTTATGACTGCAAGATTATCCTTTTGCGACTAGACAAATTGGCAAACAAAAAAGTTGGGTAAATCATAATTATGAACGTGATTATTTCTTTGGTATAAAGTATAGAGCATGGAGTATGACCATAATGTCACCATAAGATAATGGCATTGAGAGAAAATTGAGATGTCATTTAAGTCCTTCGTAATTCCTTCAGGGATTTAATTTTTCTAAAGCTTATTTGTTTGTAAAAGAGCCAAAACTCTTTTATATATAATTTTTCATTAGGTATGAAATAGGGGATGAAAATTTTATTAATTGCTCAATCTTGATGAATGGTCTTTAAATACTGCTTTTCAGCTTTTGATAAAAAAAAGGAACACTAGGCAGGTGCTTGGGGAACTGAAATTGAAACAACCTCTGCCGTGAATGAAATTCTTTTTATTTTTTTTTTATGTTTTAAATCATAAAAATTACTAGTTTTTATGTTGCAAATCATTAAAATTGCTTAAACGATTTTCGCTCTTCCATAATTTAAAAAAAATTTTTAAAAATTAAAAAAAAAAAACTTGTAAAATTTAAAAAAATTTAAAAAATATTAAAAATTTAAAATAATTGAAAATTTAAAATATTTAAAATTTTGAAATTAAAAATTTAATATTTAATACTTAAAATTTAAAATTATATACAAATTTATTCCTCATATCTGTCATTTCCGGCAGACGGCAGCATTGTCATGTCCGTATTTCCAGTGGAAAAAAATTGTAATTTATCTAATGAATAAAGGAAGATTCTAATCTAATCTAATCTTAAAAAAAAAATATTTATTGAAAATAAAAAAAATTCTATTAAAAACAAAATATTTTTTGCAACTGAAAAATAAAATTTGAATTAAAATAAAAAATAATTTATTGCACTTGAAAAAGTATTTATTTGAAATAAAAAAATTTTGGAAAGTAAAAAAATGTTGTAACTGAAAAAATATTTGGATTGAAAAAAAATTTTTTCAGTTGCAATAAATATTTTTTTTTTAATTGTAATGGAAAACAAATTCTATTAAAATGTAGGTATCTCCAACTGAAACTTTGTTGAATTTTCTTTGACATATTGAATCAATTACCATACCGTACGACCAACACTTTTCTATCTGAGAGACATTTTAGGAAGTGGAACCACTAAACCACATAAAGAACCCAATCACAAATTTCTTTTAAGACTGAAAATACCAAATATAACGACAAAATTCTTGAACTAATTCTACTGTCAATAAATGTAAGGAATCCGGATGTAGGTTGGGTAATAAATTACCCTTAACCAAAATAGATTTGCTATTTTTATTTTGTATTTCTTTCCTAGAAAATCACATCCGTAATACCATTACTGGTATTAAATCAATTTAAAAGGCTTTGGAGCCCTCCATTTCTCTTTGTCTCAATATAACATTGCCCTTAATATTATATGATATAAAACAATTTATAGCAAATCGAAGACGAAGCAGAGGAGAACCATGTATTGGCATTTTTAGAAAATATTAAACAAGAGGTATTCTTAAGTGTAAGATACACGTAACGTACATACATTCTGATCCTTTCGATTCTATTTATCATTCAAATTGTATAAAACAAATGTAAATTAAGTTCGAAAACTATAACAATAAATAATAATTGTTTTATGTATTCGTAAACAGGATATCGCTTATAATTCAATAAGTTGTGCATGCGAGAGTGTGTATGTGCGTGTGTGTGTGTGTGAATGTGTATCTTCTTTGGATTGTAAGAAACTTCAAGATGAGGACAACACCGAGAGGAAGCAACACATCCTTTCTGATGTTGCTTACCTTTTGCCAGGGAATTCAATCGATTTAATATGTAAAACAGATAATAATTGGCTCAAGGAAAACGTAGTAGAGAGAAAAAGAGACACCTTTGCTTTGAATTACCTTATGGATACACCTCAGAGGCAGGACTTTCAGCCTCAGGATAGATGTATACATTATTCGAGTAATGTACTTGTGTATTGTTTGCCGCATACTATACTTTGTGTAAGGAAATATCTTCTGACATCCGACATGTAGAGCTTCAGATTTTGGTGATTTAAAGTAAACAAGGGCATGAGAATGCGAGGATAGGAATGGTTCGGAGGGACAGGAAAATAGATCGATGTTGAAAATCAAGTAATCCATAGTAGGTATATAATACACAGAGTAGATACGTACCTTCATACAAGTTTGTTTATTCTTAGACTATGGTAGATATTCAAAAGGATAATTGCTATTTGTTCATTTTCAAAAAAAATAAAGACTTGCGTTTTCAATGATCGACTTAAGATAGTAAAGTTTTATTTTAGATTTAAAAAATACGCCAATACTCATTAACGTTATAATGATGAAGTTCTATATACATAGATCTATGAACTTAACGAATAAAAAGAGAATATTAAATAAAAAGCACCTAGAAAAGGACAAAGAAAGAGGTACCCACACTCACATTCCTCCTATAATAAAGAAAACAAGCTTATTTTTGTTTACTTTCAAAACGTCACGTTTTTGAAGTATACTTTTATATTAACATGTCAAAAATCCAAGTAGGTACATAATTATCCTGGTTATTATTCGGATTTCTGTTTTTTGTTTATAACGGAATCAAGACTTGGGTCGATATTTGTTATTATTGGGAATTTTTTAAACGGTGGAATAATATTATTTTATTTTAAATTGGTAAAACGATGAACAATCAGTAATAAATTTTCTTTTTTTAAAAGTTAATGCGTCTTGATAAATTCAAGAAAAATAATTTGGAAAAAATTTAAAAAGTATGAAACAAAAAGTCAAAGAAATAGTGAAAAAATTATGAGAGTATTTTAAAGTAAAATAAAACAAAGTGTTTTTAATGAGGAATTCAAAATTTTAAAAATGAAAAAGCGGCTTGATGACATTTATGTATTCATTTTTTTTTTTAAATTAATTATTTTCTCAAAGATATTGTAAAAGAAATTTATGATATCTCCAAACCTTTAGTAGGTCCATAACATAATGAATGTTTTTTTGAAGCACATAATCTTTTTTTTAACCGTTCAAAAATTGTAGGGAAATTGACAATACTACTAATGCAAACAAAATTGAAAAATATCAATTTTCCTTAGGATTTGACCCCAAACCACCGAAAGTAAGAGGCAGTAACCTTGTCACCTACTCTAATAGAACTTTTAAATTTGTGATATCTTTAACGTACCAAGAAAGTAAAATAAAAATGTTTATAATCCAATGAAATAAGGTTTTAACCTCGGTATGAATGCTAATAGCAATTTTTTTTGCTAAAAATTCTAGAAAAATCTGATGACCGCAAGTCGCGATTTCAAGATCAAAATCGCGAAATGGAGATTTTCAAAATTAACAATAATAGACAAGGTATTTTTTAATTTTGATTCCATAAAATCTAAAATCAAGTTAATCTGACGTCTCTGAAAGAAGTTATACCTGTTTTTCATGTGTCAAACCATATTATTATGACAGTTGCAAACTTACTACCGAAAAACCTTTAAAAGTTATGGTAAAGTAAGCATGAAAGTTAAAATATCTATCATCATTAAGAATCCAAACAGTGTAATGAAAAAAGCATATACATGTATTTATGAAAAATTGTAGTTTTTGAGAAAGAGGGAAATTTTTAGAATGCACTAAAAAACGTCCTAAGTTAGGTGCAGATTTAAAAAATTTAATAAGAAAACTTTAGATTTTTAAATGTATACTAACATAAGCGACATGATTTAAGATATTTTTTTAACACTTTTTTCAACAAAACTTACAAACAAGTCAATCTGACCATCCCTGAAAATTAATGCACCTTATTCATTTTGATCTTAAACAAATATCGGAAGTGTAGTTTTTCAATTTTTTTAAATCTGCACCTTATCTTCAAACCAGGAAAATTCGGACTTGCGGGCATGAGATTTCTTAGATTTTTGACATAAGTTGTAGAATATCCAAACAAAGAAAAAAAAATTAGCCTATTAGCACTAATTCCAAGATTGCACCAGGATGTTTATTACTGCATATCCCAAAATTTCCCCATTTCTCAAAAAATACCATTTTTTCATAGATATGATTTTTTTTTATTGTATTGTTTTGATTTTTAATGATAATGGATATGTAAACCTTCATTCAAAATTTGGTTCTTCTACCATAACTTTTAAGGGGTTTTCGGTAGTAAGTTTGCAACTGTTATAATAATACACAGAGAAAAATAGACCACATAAAATAGAACAAAAACAATAAGATTTCTCTTTGGTTTTCATCCAAGAAGGAAACCTTATTAAAACAATCGGGTTTTCCTTATTGTATTAAAATCTGCACTTGTAGGGTTTTTGGAAAGAAAAAAAAAAAAACGATGACCAGGCCGGGAATCGAACTGGAGACTTCAAATCATTAGTCGCCCATCTTACCACCTGAACCAACTCGCTATGAAAATAATGATCGCGATTTTTCTTCTACTGCCAAGTTGAAAAAAAATGAACTTTTCACTCAAATTTTAATAAGATGTTCTCTATAAAAATAATAAGAAATCCTTATAAAAAAACCTTATTAATCGTTGCTTTTAATAAGATTTCCTCATAAAACATATGGGTAGTAAAACAATATGGCAATCTGTTAGTTTCTAGGTGGTCATATTTTTCTCTGTGTATGGTTTGACACATGAAAAACAGTTATAACTTTTCAGAGACGTCAGATGGCTTTGATTTTAGATTTTTTGGAATCAGCATTAAAAAATACCTTAAAATCATGTATCATATGTGTATACAATACCATCGTCTATTATTGTTAATTTTGAAATTCTCCATTCTGCTCTTTGACCTTTGTTCGAATTGAAATTTAAGTTGAAGTCTGAAACTATGATTTATCTGTTATTATATTCGTTATTATAAAAAATGTTTATAAAAATTTAATGTATGTACATTTTTAAGATTTTTTAATATAGAAGATACATTTTTGCTTTTGCGGTCAGTAAAAAATAAAAAACTGCTTGAAAGATCCCCGGGACATAAATTAATCAGCGGACTTGTTAAGAAAAACCTAGGCTGAATTTTCATTGTGCGCAGACCCTTCCATCAAGGCAAACATGGGAAGGCCTTTAAAAATACAAGGATATTTTCAAAAAAAAAAAAAAAAAAAAAAAAATCCACCACCTTCATCTCGTCTACTTAACAACTATCCTTGTAATAGCTCTCTACTAGTGCAGAACTTCGATTGCAGTAAACAAATTTTTGAGCAACCACCATCACACCATATCGTCGTCATCGTGTCGTCTGTCCTTTGGATAAAATGGACATTTTCCCTTTTGAGTACAAGCATTTAAAAGCCTTAACTTAAATTGGTAAAAAAAAAAGAAAAACCCAGAAAAAAAGAAATAAATAATCCGTATACTGTGAGAGAGTGTTGGATAAAGAAAATCCTTACTCGTTTACCTTGTGCTTGCAAATAAAATTCCCATCGACAGACAATATGGGGATGTGGCTGTCTGTTCAGTCTGGAATCCTGGGGACTATAGAGAAGACTGCAGATCGACCCAGCATGAAAGCACTAACTTGCTTGACTCAATTCATATGCTGTCCTGTCTGAACGTATAAATTCTGTGTATGTGAGTTCTTTCTTTTGTCATATTCCCTTTGGCCGTTGTCGTCTTCTTTACCGGCCGGACCGGGCTCGGCCCCTACTATCGTTGACTTGACAGCGTAAAAAAAGAGACAAAAAAAAAAAAAAACTCTCATCAAGCCGACGGCAATGGCGGGCTATAGCGACTATGGTATGAAGAAGCCACGTTTTCTCAGTGTTTACAGTGCCATTGAAGAAAAAATGTTTGCAAATTGTACACAAACAAAGAAACGGAGCGAGTATCACTAGGATTGTTGTTTATCGGCAAAACATGATTGGCATGGGAATGACAAAGACTTGAATGGATGTTTCTTGCGAGAGCGTTAAACACAAAAAAAAGCAACAGAAAAAAAAAACAACGAAAATGCAAAAAGCTATAAAGGCTGTTTGTAGCAATTATAAGACAACGAAACGACGACGTGATGGATGAGAATATGCTCGTTGTGTGCAATCAATAAAATGCGTGTTTGTATTTCTGAGGAATATCATCATAGAAAAAGGAGAAAAGCAAGCAATCGAAAAGATGAAAACAAGCAAAAATACAATAAGTTTCTTTTTTTGTATCGGCAAAGTCAAGTAGAATATACACAAAGGATCTCTAATTTGTTCATTTGGTATTTGGTATGCTCTAAAACGCAGGTTGAAATCTCAAAAGCCTTTCATTTGTCAAGAATTATTATTTAGCATGAAACTTGACTATTCAATTCTTAATGAACTCATCAGGGGACTTAACCATTAAACAAAAATTCTATGGTAAAGCTTTTAGAGCACAAAATACTTTTTTTTCGTGAAATGATCTAATACTGAGTTTTTTTTATGAAATGCACTGTCTATGATGAAAAGGCGCTATTTTCATATTTTAAGAAAAATCTGTCCAAACATTTAGGTGGTGGAAATAGGTATACATTTACAGGCATATATAGACCCACAACCGCACAGACGGACAGAAAAGAAATATTTAAAGTAATGCAAGTATTTGTATTGCAGAATAATTGGTTTCATAAAAAAAGTACGTATTCGCCATGGTGACCATTTTTGTTCTAGTTCTAAAAAAATCATTATTGTCAGTTTTTGCAAAGTATACGTAAAGTAGTTCTAGGTTAGTGCTTGGCATCTTATTTTAATAGAAGTGATGTTAATTCATTTAAGTTTTTTCTCCAGCCTACTTTTTTATGTAAAAATACTTTGGTACAAGGGACTCAAGTCAAAAATAGTAGAGTAACAGCCGAACAAATTAGATTTTGATGTACTTTTTTTTCAAACGTCGGTAGTTAAAATACAAATACTTGAAGTCTATAGATTATATTAGATTGCCTTTGTTGCCGTTTTGATTTTTTAAATTTAATTGAAGGCTTTTGTGAACAAAACAAAATTTTTTTTTGTCAAAAATTTTTCTTAAATTTCATAAATTAATTGATGCCAAAAGATTGTCTAGGAAATTCAAGGAAAAAAATAAATGACAGTGAGGGACATTTCTCCATCGTTCAAGCGATGGATGCAATTTTCTTATTAATTTATTTCAAACACAAAAAAAAAAAATTTGAACACAACGGCAACACCTACAGTATTTAAGTATACATTTTTAAAAAGCTAAAAGCTTAGTCATATTTGTAAAATTAAGTTAATTGAATGAAGGGCTTTTGAAAGAATGGTAATTGAACTCAGATTTTTAACCAAAAAAAATTATTGACAAAATTTTAACATGTCGTTTTTAAAATTTTTTCGTAATATCAAATGCATTTATTTTCAATTGTTTTTTGGCCACATTTATTATGATTTGAAAATAAATGTCAATATATGTTTATTAAAAAGTATTTCATTTTCGAAGAACCTTTTTTTAACTTTTGAAAAAAATTTAACTTATTTTTTTTTTTTAAGTTCAACATTAATATAAAGTTATTTTTTATTCATTTAAAAGCCCTTATTGTTGAAAGTTTAATAGCAAAAGTTTAAAGTTCTTATTTGCCAAAGTCTTTGAGAAAATCAATTATTTCAATGCAAAAATTCAGTTTTTATCAAGAAAATCCGATGAAATTGAAGTAATCTTTATATTTTTTTTTCAATACTGTAATATATATATTACCTTTTCCTCTTCGGAATTCAACTGATAATATTTATGGCCAAAAATTTTTTATAAACAAATTCATATTTTACTAGGAAAAAGTTTGAAAAAAAGCCATTTAAAATTTTTTAATAACGTTTTTTTTTTCAAAATTTTGAGTTGAGTTGATTAAATTTAGTGGATTTAAATTTTACAGATAGAAATGAGATTCTGGCTTATTTAAAAACGTGTCTGTAAATATTGTAGGTGTTGCCGTTGTGTTAAAAATATTTTTTTTGTGTTTGAAGTCAGTTTGTGAGAAAATTGCATTTATCGCTTAAACGACGGAAGATTGTCCCTTACTCCATTACCTATATTTTTTTTCAAAAATTATCTAGAGAATCTTTTGCCATCATTTGTTTTCTGAAATTTCAAAATCAGAGCTATTCGGCCGGGTTCCTAATAATTAGCTTTAGTCACTCCACAAAAAGTTTTTAAATTTTGTGGTATGAAGGGCGTAAGTTGACTTAACTCCTTTGTACATATTTATATTAATTTTTAATCTCCAAATAATAAATCTGATCCTAAAGCTTTAAATCTAGAGGGAGACACAAGGATGCAGCCCAAGAATCCTTCACAAAATTTGCCAACGTGACGCTGAAACAGCAGCAGTATTTTGGTAGATAATTTGATCAACTCATGGTTTCAATCTTAATAAAAATATCTAAATATGAAAAAACGATGAAATAGCTTAATTTTTATAATAAAAAATAATTGGTCCCAAGCTGACTGAACCTCTGCACAATAAACAGTTTCAAAAACTCAATTTTCAATTATTTTAAATTGAATACCATAAATTCTACTCCAATCTTTAAAGCAACTTCAACTTTAGAACTCTCATCAACCAACATTATACCAAAACTTTCTACTCTGACGAAATTTCAATGACAAATAACAACTATTGCTCACACACTTGTTAGGCTTAAATTTTATTGCCAATAAAATTTTACCCCCCGCCCAACTATGAGCTTACTAATCCGGCATAAAAAAGAACACCAGTCCTTCCGTCAGATATGGCTCTATGAATGTCCCATTGGTCACAAAAACCGCACAATATCCACACAGCCAATATACCGTCAAAACGATTGTGTCCCATAAACATTATTTTAGATCAGATCCCTCCCAATGACCTTAACTCCACATCCGGTATCTATAAAATCACTATTTGGTCACATATTATTTTTAGTTTTTTTTTTTTTTTTTTTTTTGTTAGAAGTTTATATAATATAACAACTTTGGGATGGAGGCTCAAGCCCAAGACAACCCAGCATCACCGCACTACCGCATCGCACCACACCATTGTCGTGAACCGAAATCAAAACCAAATTAAAAGTAAAGCTCAGCAATAAATCTGAATCTGGAAAATCTCTGTGGTAATCCGTTTCCGATCGTAAATTAAATAATGTTTGCCAAAGAAACCGGTCGATGATGCTAGAGTATAGTCGCAGTGTGAGGAGAAGAAGGACATCCACAAAAACGACAACCATGACGACGAGGACAAACGCACAAAGTTATAAGGCTGATGATGGTCTGGCTGGTTTTCTTCCAGAGGAAGAATAAATTGCGAAAATTACTATTGATTTGGCAATGTAATGGAAGTTCATCCGCTGGCTGTTTGTGGTTGTCCCCAGATACCTACTTCTGTCCTGACACCGTGGCCCTGGCCATGTGTAATAAAAAACACTCCTTGCCTCTGTTAAATGACCAAAAAACTATGTTCCATGTAACTTTTTCTCTTTTGGAACTCTTCCATCATTACAACTATTACAACATGTGTGTGTTGGGCCGGACTGGGTCGGTCGGGACAGCGACACGCCATAAGCCTGGCACAACATGGTATTCATCTGGAATCTTGTAGACCTCGATATGGGCAAAGGGCCTTTTACCTAACCTACATATACTTCCGTCGTGTCGGTATGTGGTCGTCATCGTCTTCGAGTCGAATGAGTTTTTCGTTTTGAAGCCAAAGACCATAAAGAACGATTTCGGTTCATTATTAATATTGAGCTTTTATGGCTTATCGTCCGGCGGCCAGGCCAGGCATATCCTAAAAGACCATGTCTCGATATGTGTATTTCTACCGGTCGGTCGTCAGGCAGGATGAGGCGTCCAAAAGGACATAAACACATAACAACACCAATAAAAGTTACTTTTTAATCATATCTAAAGAACATAATAAAAATGGAGCTGAGTTGGAAGTTTGAGCACGCATTTTGCTTGCTACTGTGTACCCTAGTATTTCAAAGCAAAAAAATCTATATGTATACAAACACACTCACATATACATACATAAAACATTTATAGGCCTTCCAATCAGTTTTTCTTGTTCAATCATATTTCATAAGGGAAACGGGTAAAGTTTAAATTGAATTTCTTATAACCCAAATGATTTCCTGTCATGGCATAAGGATTTGAGTTACATAAATTTATGTGTTTTAATGATGGCTTATATACAAAAATATGGCTATCAAGAATGTTTGCAAACTTGTGAAAGTTTTTTTTTTCAAGACTCTTTCACCAAGAAGTTAATTAAATAGTGATAACTAAAATATCGATTTTTTGTTTTGCTTCTAATAACGATTAAGATTAAAGATATGGAATTTTTTTAATCGATTTAAAGAAATTTGAAGAAATTCCTTAATTCATTTGTCCATTTTGACTGACATGACAAATTAAATGCACAATTATAAAATTGACTAAAAAACACAACATTTAACTAAATTTTGAATTGTTAATTTTCTTTTGTGTTCATCTGATGGCAAATTATAGCGGAATATTTTGTGTAATCTTATTAATAGAAGGAGACACTCAATGGTCAAGGGACATCAAAAACGTGGTTGAACGAATTTTTTAATATTTCGAAGATATGTTAATATTTTTTGTATGAGGTAGGTATTTAAAAAAAAGAGTTTATAATAATATTTTGTGATCTCTGACGGAGCGTCGCACATATGTAGGAGTATTGCCATCAAAAACCTGGTTTTTGTTATTATTTCTGTTTAAAATGAGTATTCCTACAAGAAAATACAATATAAACCTAGTTTTTGTTATTTTTATTTTTTTAGCAAAAACTCAAAAATTTAATTAATGGCCTGTACTCCGCCTGTCGACATTATTTTTCTCAAATTTTTTTCCTCATTCCTAATACGCAATTTTCAGATCAACCAAAATAAAATACACTAATAACATCAGTAAATTTAATTTAAAAATAAAAAACTTTGCATACAGTAAGGAGTTTTTTCTATCATAAAGTGAAAAACTAATTGAAGCTCAATTCTCTAAAGAGCACGTAAGAGCACCCAATTTTTGTTGCAATGTGTTAAAGAATATATAAACTAAGTCATAATTTTCAATTCATCGCAGAATAACGGGGTATACTAAAACAAAATCATTAAAGTTCAAATAATAACTTAACAAAAATATCAAGTTTTTAGATACTAGTTTTAAGCCCAAATTAAAATAAAAACACCATCCAACATTTCCAAAACTATATTAAAATCGTTAATAAATAACTGAAGAAGAATTTTCCATTAAAATTTTTTTAGATACTTCGCATTCAAATAAAAATGAGGTAGATGTAACAGTTAACTTTGAACTTATTTTTTAACAAGACACGATCTAAAAACAAAACAATGAGTGCAGCATATTAACACATGTTTATTTTGCACCCATTTTGCCAAACTTTTTGGTGTCAATTTTGATTTTCAGAAAATCGACTTATGACCAGGTTTTTACTGCAAAAACTCCTATGTGCGTCGGAGCTGAAGAAAATTATCAGTCGCGAAATTATACATACACATATCCGATGGACCTTTTTCGACAGTGAATGCGATTAAATGAACTGCATTTAAATAATGTTGCTTTCAAAATAAACTAAGAAATTTAATCAACGGTCTTAGTGTATTTTTTTTTTTATTCGCGTTCGAAAACATAAATTTTGCACCGGCCAGCCGGACACTCTTTATTTTATAGGTACGTGTTTTATAATATTTTTAGCATTATAATATCCCAATGAGAGAAAACATAATAGCACCTTCAGTGGAAGAGAACCATAATTGATATTTTTTTATAAACAGCGTTATCTGGATGAAAAGGTGGGTAAAATCTGTTATTTTCTGTAATCGAAAAAGTAGAAGCAGATCCCGACTCAGGACAACACGACTTTGTACACTCCGACTCACGACAGCCCGATTCAACCCATAGCCCGACTCAAGATAGCCCGACTCATCGCAACTCGACTCAGGTAAGAACTCGACCTGAGTCGAGTTGCGATGAGTCGGGTTATCTTGAGTCGGGCTATGGGTTAAATCGGGCTGTCGTGAGTCGGGGTGTACAAAGTCGTGTTGTCCTGAGTCGGGCTATACCCTTCCCAGAAGGAAACCTTACTAAAACAATCGGGTTTTATTTATTGTTTTAAAATCTGCACTTGAAAAGAAAAAAAAAAAAAAAAAAAAAAAACGACGACCTGGCCGGGAATCGAACTGGAACCTGAACCAACCTGCCATGAAAATATTGATCGCGATTTTTTTTCTAGAGTCAAAAAAAATTAACTTTTTACTCAAATTTTAATAAAATTTTCTCTATAAAAATAATAAGAAATCCTTATAAAAAAAACCTTATTAATCGTTGCTTTTAACCCTTTCGAACCCAGCGTTACTCTCATGTACCATTTTTTTTTAAATTCGTAAAAAATATTCCATTAAATATTTTTTTTAGGTTTCGATGGCTTAATTGAAAGATAATGATGCCTAGTTACTGGATTACTACAAAAATTTAGTCAAATATCATACCTTTAATTTTTTTTTATCGAAAAAGGAACTGAATTTCACATTTTTTCTTTTTTTTTGCAAAAAAAATTTTTTTATAAATTGTTATAATTTTGAAAAAAATATATAAAAAAGTTAATCCAGAAAGTGTTTTGCTCTTTGGCTTAGAATAAGTAGCATACACTGGTGCGATGGTAATGTGTTGGTTTGTTCCATCATGGAAGTTATAAAAGGTGCACAACATTTAAAAAGCCTCAAAATGCAAAATAACAACATTTTAAGTTCTACTACGATTACAAAAAAGTTAACTATTTTATAGTTGCATTCGAACTGAAAAGAAGTGAGGTAAAGAGTAGTTTTTTAAAGGAAAACATACCAACTCAGATGGACCACGTTAATATTAGTCCTATTTCATGGGTTTATGAAAGAATAACGCCACCGAACTGCACTAAAATGTGTTATACGCTTTGTTTTTATGATGTGCAATAGCAAAATTGAAGCTTCACGCTTCGAAAAAAGATGCAAACTTTTACAAAGAAATAATGGAAGAAGCTCTTGGGAAGTTTAGGAACGTGGAAAAACAACCCTCTTAGAGATTGCACAAGGATAGTTCCAGAAAAAACAACGCAATAGAAACAAAACAGATGCATTCCGGATGAAAACGAAAGTTTATTTCACTTATTCAAACCTTAAATTGTAGAAAATGTCATTTTCTTAATTTGTAAGAAGTTACCAAACACTTTTATCACTTTCTCCAATTAGGTCCACGATTGTGTACAGTACAAGTGCATTTTCAATGTGTAATTCTATTTATGCATTTTCTGTGGTGCCTAATGGTAGCTCGTAGCCCATAATTGGTTATAATGTGCAAATAATGTCAAAGTAAAATATTGCTTTACTAAAATTAGTGTTGTCCATGATTTTTCATCATTTTTATCTAATTTAAGAGCTTGTTTCTATTCAAGTGACGCAAAAATAAAACTGTTTTTTGTGAAGTAATGCGAAAAAACGCAACTAGTAGCCATACGGTTTCTGTTTTGGGTTTTTTGTTTTTACAACATTGTTTGTTAAAACGTCCTCTTTGAAACTGCAAAACCAAAAATCTACTTAGTTACCTCACCGAAGCTCCAATCGCTATTTTCTAAAGAAAAATTGTTGTTTCTATTCAAGTGACGCGTAGTGTATATTATTGTTCTATAAAAAGTTATTTTTCAGTTGTCCGACTTTGTTTGGTGGTCATAGGCAGTGTGCATGTTACTAATGGCGTTTTCGATTGGCAGTCCGGAAGCGTCCGGAATCATTCTGAAAGCGTTTTATTCGTACAAAACTGACAGTTTTGTGTGAATAAAATTTTTTTAGAATGATTCCGGACGCTTCCGGACTGCCCATCGAAAACGCCATAACACATTAATTTTGCTATTTATTGTTTTGGAAAATAACTTTTAGCTATTCATATTTCTTAGTTGTGATTTTTTTGATACGATAATACTGAAAAAAACATTTTTAAATATTGATTTTCATAGCTTGGGTCCGAAAGGGTTAATAAGATTTCCTCATAAAACATATGGGCAGTATAACAATATAGCAATCTGTTAGTTTTTAGGTGGTCATATTTTTCTCTGTGTAATAGTATTGAAAAAATTTTCATGAAATTGACAATATTAATGCTAGATAAAAGAAACTACTAGGACCATGAAAATGGGTAACAAGCTTCATTTGTACATATTATAAAAAATTTATAAAGATAAGTTTTGAAAAAATCATTTGAAAAATCAATCGATTATATTACATTTGGTAAGCGATCAATTGTTTTTCTAGAGAAAAAAATGTTACGTATACACCTAAGTGTCCCGCAAAACTAGTTAAATTTTCCAATACATAATCTCTCCGATTAGAAAAGCTGTTATTTACTTTGATAGTAAATAATTGAATTACAGGTAAAACTGGATTATTAAAACCAAAAAACTTAAATAATTTACCTTCATTGTGAAACTTAGGATTTAAAAAAAACTTATTATTTAATCTTTCAAGGCCCGAGGAATCATAAGGCCTTTGTTTTCTTTTCACCTCTTAGCACTGAACAGATTTGATATTCTATATTCATACAAAACCTTTCATTGAGAAAAAAGAAGATAGTCGAGTCAAATAACCAAGGTTCTGGAACCAGTCAAAATACCAGTTTTTCAAAAATTGTTTTTAATTCAGGGATAATTAATATACGTAGTTTTTTTAATATTTATTTAAAAATTACTATTCTTAAGCTTTAAAATGCCGTTTCAAACAAAAAGCTATCTTCAATAGACGCAAAACTATTGTAACATGAAAATGACGTTTTCCAAAAGTTCGAATGCGGGTAGCAGGGAAACCACCCAACTTAAAATTAAATCATCATGGATTTGCTTCTTTACAGTCCTACAGATCATCCCTACAAAGTTTGAGCAAAATCTAAAATGAGGCAGCAATTCCGATTGAACGCTTTCATACGGAATGACAGTAAGCGGTCTTAAAAAATTGTTGTTATCGAGAGCGGTGAAATTTTTTGTTTGAACTTTCTTATTTGACCTTTTAATAATTCAGCCCTATACTAGTTTTACAGATTCATCGACTTTCCCTGGATTTAGTGTGGTAAATGTGGCCCACATGTATAATATGGCGTACTACAATATTTTCCAAACTAAAATCAAAGTAAGTAATTGTAACTCCTACGTGGACTTGAGGTTGAAATAATTTATTTAGTAAGGAACATGAGTTACTTGAAGTTTAACACCAACTGAATCATTTTTGTCCCAAAACTAAATTCCTTCATTAAGTTTTTTTTTTAAAATCAAAGTCAGTAACACTGAAGTAAAATAATTTTAACACTGTTAAAAAAAAAAATAATAAAATGAATTCACTTCAATTTATGGCTTTATTTTAAAAATAATTTGAAAAGTGGGCCGCATTTACTCCACATCCTTTTGTTTCAATAAAAATAAATATTATTCCAAAAACATTTTTAGATTTAATTTATTAGGAGTGTAATCGCCTGCATTTATTTTTTTTTCTGCCTGCAGAAAGCAACCGTAAAAAAGACCATGCATTAATAGTTCCGCCAGTTTTCATTCTTACAAAAATCCTACTCATGTAAGTGCAGCACTAATTCACTCCTTTTCTTTTGTTAAAAAAAAAAAAATACAAAAAGGAATAGTCAAAGCGCCTCAGTAGACACTAGACATCTTAAAACAAACCACTTAGCGGCCAATTTCATCCAGTTGAATTGAAGAACAGCAGAATAGGACAGGACTTGCTTGCTTGGTTGCTTGTGGGAATGAGTCCATAAAAGGTTAAAAATGCATTTCTGGCAAAAAGCATTAGAAGCCACGAAAAGGAATGGAAACACACACACATACTTAACTTAGGCGAACAAAAAAAAAAAAAAAAAACTGTAATAGAAATGCTCTTAAAAGCCTTCCGCCAAAGTGATTAATGACAGCAATAAAGCTAAACTTAAAATCGTTTGTACCTCCTCCTCGAATGGAGGTACATTAGGCAGCGGTAGGAACTATAAGCATACGAACGTAGAATTGTTCTTCTATTTTTTTCTTTTTTTTTTATTTTATTTTACTATCTAAGCAAACGAAGCCAATGATATGCCACATTTGTAGTAGTTGTTATAAAGGGGGACCTCAAGACCGTCTATATAAGTATATTTTCGACTTTGCCACTGGCTAAATATATATATATAGCTATAGAGAGAGATAAAAGTACACAGTCAAAGATAATATTCCCTCTCCAAATAGGCACGAAAATTACGCTGATCCAAATCTCAGTACATGTTAAGGCAGAGGATTTCCGAGTATTTTTAGGGTGTCCTTTTAGATGCCACTGCGCTGCCGATAGAAATCTCTGATGAAGGGTGGCAATGCCAGTCAACACACATACACACACACATTCACAGATACACTCTCAAGTTCATACACTTACACTGAAAGTCGGGTTTTGAAATAAGAAAAAAAAAAAAAATAACAAAATGGAAGGATCAAAGTGTCCCAATTTTCATTTATCCAGACCCACTTCAATTTGAGAATCGTATATTGTAGCGAGAAAGATGGGTTAGGGGGAGAGAGAACTTGATAGGGTGATGACATCTAGTCGGCCTCGATTTCAATTTTCTCCTCGAAAGCCTAGAACAGCGGGTGACAAACATCAGCAACAAAAACAGAAGGAACGCCATTAATAGAGAGGGGCGGTGGTGGGATTGAAGGAAAAACCTAACAATGAAAAAGACGACTTTCGCGCTGTCATCTATCTTTGCCAACAGCAAGTACAAGGAGCTTTGCCATATACATACGTGGTATCTATACACAGAGTATATACACTTACTCGTTGTATAGATACTGGAGGAACCTCTTCCTCGATTTTCAACTTGTTTCTTTTGCTTAAAAGCAATTGGAATTATTTATATTGTTTTGCCGCCGCCGCCGTCGCTGCTGCTGCCGTCATCGTCCTTCCTAAGGTCTTTGTTTTGTTTTTCTTTCAATACGATTTTATAAAGTGTTGCCAATTTATAGAAGGCAGGAAAAATATTTGAAGTTCTATCGATTCATCAAAACAGGGTGATACCTACTAAAAGAGTGAATAATAAATTTTGTTAAATTTATTTTGAACCATGATCAACTTTATGTGATAAGTCTGAATAGATAGTTGTTCAAGCAATGACATACTATTTAATTTCAAAATTTTTTGAGAAAATAATTCTTCAGCGTTTTAAGCGAACTATAAAATAGAGGACTTTGTATGGTTAAGAAGCAAGCTCTCGACAATTTACAAATCACTGATGTCATTGAGAAATCTCTGAAAGAAGAGATATCTTATTTGATTTAAAAAAATTATATCATTTAAGCTTACATTACAATAAAGATAAATTACATTCGAAAATGAGTACTAAGGCAATAAGGAAATACAATGCACGAAAAAAAGATAACAACCACATTGAAAAAAATTATGAAAATGACAAAAAAAAAAACTTATGAAACATTGCTCAACAAGGCTTTTGCCACAAGAATCAAAATATACTTTTTTGAAGGTTTTTGGTGGTGGAACTCGAATCAAAAGTCAGAAAAGTTTGATTGACATACGTTCTTCAGATATTACCGTTATAAAATGGCAAAAACGTCATTTTGGCTGTTTTCGAAATTATGTTTTTATGTGATGTAATTCATTACAAAGAAACTAGTTGCCTTCTTCCAAAAACTCTTTAAATCTTTCCGATATCTCTTTTATAACCAGAGATATCTTAAGTTTAAATATGTCTTTTGCTCAAAAACAGCACTGGGCAACCAAATTTAACTTTTTTTTTGCCACAAGAACCAAAATATACTTTTCTGAAGGTTTTTGAGATGCTGAACTTTTTTATTATAACGGTAATATTTCAAGAACAAAGGCTTATAGAATTTTTTTGATTTCGGATTCGAGTTCAATACTTCAAAAATCTTCAGAAAAATATACTTTGGTTCTTGTGGCAAAAATCTTGTTGACCAGTGACCTAATCTTTAGACAAAATAAAGTTTGTTTTTGGATAATTAACTTAAACATAAGATATCTCAAGCAATAAAAAAGATATCGGAAAGATTTAAACTGTTTTTGGAAGAAGAAAATAATCTTTCATAGAAACCGTTACAAATTTGTTTGTAATAAATTACCTCACATAAAAATATAGCCTTAAAAACGGCCAAAATAACGTTTTTTGTCATTTTATTATTTAATAAACGTAGGCCATTCAAATTTTTCTGACTTCTGAATTGAGTTCAGCACTCCAAAAATCTTCAGAAAAGTATATTTTGGTTCTTGTGGCAAAAAAAAGTTCAATTTTGTTGACCAGTGAAATTGGTCGGTTTTTTATTTTATTTAAGGTTATTTGCATTTAAATAAGAAAACTTTTTTTTTCATAGATTATTTTAAATTTTGGATTTTTTAAAGTTTTTTTTTTGCATTTTTGAAATCGATGAAGTGCGAAAGGTTAAAGCCGCGTTTCATGTTTTTGGTCTTAAAGTCATATTTTCTGGATGATCATAATCAACATTTTATCCACTTGCCTCTGGTGTCATATAAAATGCAATAATTCATTTTGGTAGATTGTCATCGACCAAAAGTTTTTCATTAATATTGATATCCGATTATCTACCAGGCCAATTGGCAAAAATATTGATTCCAAGCTGCTCAAAATTGGCAACAGTTAATCTGGCAACGTGAATTTGACAGTTAGTTATATTGTTGAAATTAGCAGTTTAAACCTAGCGGCCTTTTTTTGGATTATTCCCATATATATCTTTTACGGCTTGATCGATTTAGTTCTAATTTTACACAATTAAACTAAACATTATCCTTAGTATCATTGCATTAAATGAAATACATTTTTTGAGTACCTACCTATTACGTTTATTACACTTTTTTCTAGATTTTTCAGAAACGACTCAGCCAATTCTTTGCAAATATCGTCAACCACACGTTTATATGCAATGTTTAAATAATGTTTCACAGGTAATTTAATTTAATTTTAATGTACAAAATTCAAAATACTACATACCTATGTATTTAAATTTACAAGGAAATTAAAACACTTCTAAGAATTTTTAGTTTGTAGGCTAAAGCTGACTGCGCTTGAAATCAACAGACGAACATTTAGTTGTTTTAACACGGAGAAAAAAGTGTCACCTTAAAAAAAGATGATGTGGACATTAAATTTCAATACCTTAAAATAAGGTGATATCAGCTTAAAATAAGGTGATTCCACTTAAACTCAGTTAAATTTATTGTGAACTTCATCTTCTTTATAAGAATTTAATGTGAATGTTCATCTTAAGAAAAACGACCAAAAATAAAAATTTTAAAATTATAGTCACACTTTAGCTTTACTCGAAGTTTATCATACTTATTTCCAACAGTGAGATAGCACAGTTGTAATTCACTGGCCAAGTAGCCCAACAGTTGTAGACTCGATCCTTGGTGGCTGCCAGTTTTTTTTTTTTATTTGAGCATTCAAGAAATTAATTTTACTTGTCACCTTAATTTAAGGTGTTGTCACCTTACTTTAAGGTGAAAGTCATCTTGACAAGAAACCATGCAGAAATCCGCTTAAATTAAGGTGCGATCCGCTTAATTCTATGTGGTCTGTTTTCTCCGTGAAGTTCTCAATGAAAGCCAACTGTACCGAAAAAAAAACTATAAAGCATCTAATTTTGCTCATATTCTACAGGATTTACCAACTTTGCTTGTTCTTCGGAATTTTCGCACTCACTATTACCGCTAAACAGGAATCGGAAGGTAATCGAATTAAGGTAAGCTTAAATAAAAAAAAGATAAAAATATTAACACCGTTCCACAGGTAGGTTAATGAAACGTCTTCAAAGAAGAATTACATTATCCAAGACTATCCAAGACATGCAGTTTGGCTTATTTTCTCCATTGTACCAACAGATAAATGCCTCATTTTTAGAAACATGTTCTCCTTCGATACATTGGCTCACCAAAAACTCTACGGGAACAACCTTCAAGTGTAGGTACTGAAAAAGTGGGCTTTATAAACAAATCATTTTTTGGCAGTGGGGATTTATCTCGATTTCCTATGTGAATTTATAGTTTGTAAGGGGTAGATAAATTGAACCTAAAAATACAACCATTGAATAATTATATATAGAAGTGACACCGATAGTTTCTAGCGCTACAGAATTTTATTTTTTTCGGCAATCAGATGTACTAAAAAATCCCCAGAGAGAATGGGGCTTGTCTTAGAAAACTATTTTTCCAAAAATTTGTTTTTAAAAAAGGAAATTTCACAAATACAAACGTAACAAAACAAATATCAAATAAAAATAAATTGTATCAACACAACATCCTATAGTAGAAAAAAAAAATAAGGAAATTTTACTCACACATAAAACATAAAACAAATATCAAACAAAAATAAATCGTATCGACACATCGACATCCTATAAATGAAAAAATAAAATAAGGAAATTTTACTCATACATACAAAATTACACAAATATCAAACAAAAATATTGAAAAGTTAGTTGACATTATAAATGTATCCATAGTAACTCGAAACTAAAAACAAGAAATTTTGTATTAACGACGAGAATTTGAACAAAATTAAATATTATTGTTGTATATCCTAGGCACGTTATAGCTTATAGGGCATGAAAGTTACCCTTGTTTCAATAGTCCTATTAGCGTAGGTGACAAGGTGATTGCTGTTTAATTTTGCTTTCTGAGTTCGTATCCCCACAGAGATTGCTATTTTTTTTATATTATATTTTGTTTTGGAATATTATGAAATGCGTAACAATTAGAGTCTTTTTTTGCTGAATCGAAACTTAAGCATTTAATTACAACATAAATCCTTATGTGACAGTTTACGCCGAAGTCAAAATAGAGCCTTAAAATTTATGTTCAACATGAATTATTTAAGGTTCGTTTCAGCTAATGGCCCTTAAAGAAAAAAAGAAAAACGTTAAGAAAAACTCAATGTAATAATTTAAATGAGGTAAGAGCTCAAACCAATAAGTCGTTTTGGCTCAAACTTTTTGTTTATTTTTGATTCCAAGGAGGGAAATTTGAAATTTTTTAACGGCACCAACTAGAGATGCTGCAAATAATGATTCGGTCGAATACCGAACATTCGACCACGCTTATATGTACAGTGCGGTTCACTTGGTTAGACGCACCAATTTTCGTTTACATAAATTTCATTTTTTTTGTGTGTGTGCAAGAATAACCAAAAAAATTGTATTTATTAGAATGGTTATTTAGTTCTTAATAGAAAAACAAAAAGAATTAGTGGGTGAGTGGAAGTTAACGGTACCTTTTAGTCCTTCTTGTCCTTGATGTAAGAAAAAGGGCAGCTTTTTTCGGTTCACATGATTAGACGCACACCTTAAATTAGTTAGTTTGGCGAGATCTATACAACTGATTTTTAAGATATAGTAGTTTTTTTTGAGATTTTCAAAATACTTTAATGCGAATATCTCAGAATCCTGACGTGATAGAATTTTTTTTGACTTCGGATTCTAACTCATCACATCAAATACTATAAGACAAGTATACTTTTGTTTCTAGGAGAAAAAAAAGCATTACAAGGCGGTTTAGTGAATAAGATATTTATAATTAGAAAAATAGTATATAAAATTACAAAACACGTAAAAATTTTGTTTAATGTATTTTATTATGGTTTTCTTTACATATCCCTCTGTAGGCACCCCTCTTTTTTTTTGACGTGATAGGCACACGGGTGCGAATTTGGTTTATGCTTTTTCATGTCGCTAGAACTTTTTTCGGTCACAATATTTTATAGAGAATCAAGCATGAAATTAATGTAGAATATTCCGAGGAATTCGAATATTGTATTCACATTTCCGAAAAAAAAAATATTTTCACCCTTATAAAGAAACTTTTTTGTGACTACTTTTTTGAAAAATCGTAATTTTTTAATTTTTGTCCTGCCATATTATGAGGAATAAGTACTTCAAATTTGAGCTCAATGCGACAAGTAGTTTTAATTTTATACAAGTTCAAATGAATCTAAAAGGATGATTTTTTAGAAACTACCCACATTTTTCAAAAATCATTTTTACAAAAATGGTACCTGATAGAATTTTTCTGAAACCAGATTTAGATTTAAGAAAATCTAATCTTTCATAATATCAAAAAGTTATTTGAAGGAGAAAAAATAGTTAAATTTTGCAGACCAGTGTAATCAAATTAAAGGTTCACTTAAATATTTAACTGAATTATACATATTTCTCTCAACCAATATAAACAATTTAATACTCAGATTAAAGGCTAAAGCTCGGCTAAATTTAATACTTGAGTTTCATAACCATAAAATTTAACCGAGCATTAGCTTTTAACCTGAGTTGTTTTTATACACTAGCCCAAAAAGTTTAAGGAACAAAGGAAAATTCGTGATAGCTCCAAAACAAGTACCAATTCGATTTGATTTTTTCTACTAAGATAGATTTTTAGAAAAAAAAAATTTCAAAATCGTTGGAACCTTATAAATTAAAAAAAAAAAAAACTCAAAAATAAAATTGGTATGCAATTTTGTAGAAATTACTAATCCAAAAACTATTATTTTCCCAAATTTTCTTTCTGTTTTATATCTAAACTATATAAATGCTTTTGTATAAAAAATTCGTTGAAATTAAATTGGTAGTTTGGCACGGTTCTACGGTAGGTTAATAATAATTTTAAGAAATGTCCATGATTGCCCAAAAACTATTATATAATTTTTTTAAACAAAATCACTGGTACCGTTTTCGAGAAAATTAAACATTTCCTAAATTGGTTTATGACAGGTATCGTTATTTTTGATAAAAAAAAATTAGTTCTAAAAACCCCTATGGAGATTCTGCAAAAAAATGCTACATACCAAGTTTGATGTTACTCGGTAGATCCATTTAGCTGTTCCTTTGGGAGGTGGCAAAGTACTACTAATAGTTAACTAGCGATTTTCAATGGAACGCACTTTCAACGAATTCAATACAAATCGTATCCACTCGGGAAGAAGAGCATGAGTAGGTAGATGATAGTACTAGATTAAACAAAAAATCTACTATTAGCAGACTACCACCTCCAGTGGAACAGGGCTATAGTAATCCCATGTCTGATTGTTATCTCAACTTTTTTTTTGTACGAATGCATAGCTTGACTATATCATGACAAAATAAAAAGCATGTAAAAGCTACATTCTTCTAGTTTTAGAATCTTAGAACCAAATATGTATTTTATTTCAAATGGTGAAATAGAAAAATCATTGGAACTATCCCAAAACCACATTTTCTTGCATTTGCGATCAAAATATGCCCTTTTACCTTTTGAGTTTATTTTAACATTTTATTTATAAATATCGTTTAAATTTTAGATAACAAAAATGTTTTAATTAAAAATAAAGAAAAGTATACAAAAATGGTACGAAAAGATTTTGTTTTTAAAATTTAATATTTTATAAAAACTTTTAATTTTTATTTGCAGTTGCAAATTTGAACAAAGCCGTATATCCAGAGTCCTTGTTCGCAAACATAAATCAGTTTAAGCAAATAAACGAGGTTGTTTCGTATTGTATTAAAATACTTTAAAATAATGTGAAATATGGCCATATTGTATGAACTTGATCCCTACCTACTCTTGCATTATGCGGTTTAAGAAAATAGTAAGTATATGCCACAGTGCATGTGGAAAACATTCAAACAATGTGAACTACAACTTTGGCCTAGATATTATTACAAAAAGCACCCTAATCAAAATTAAATAAACACTTCTATAACTGAAGAAAATCTTCTTCTTTTCGTTAATAAAAACAAAAAACAAAATCCTTTTAAAACATACATAAGAATCAAACATTCAAAAATAAATATTCAATTCAAAATAATACAAAAATTTAAAATAAATTCAATTTCAATATTACAGAAACAAAAATAAACAAACACACTACTAGCACAAAACAAAACTAATACAAATACACCAAATATAAATAATATTGTAAATGTGGTTACTTAGTAACCAAAAGTCCTTTTCAGGGATTTTTCGGCCATCGAATACACAATCCTAAAACGATTGTGGCGCCACCCCTCAAACGATTGTGGCTCCACCCCTCAAACATAGCGGACGTTTTTTCCGGTGTCACTTCTATATATAATTATTCAATGATACAACTTTTACAGCCCTATCGAGGTATCCGTTCGGAAAAAGTTCCGAAACGATAGCCCGTTCCGATCGGAACTTACATATCTTTCAAGGTATCCATTTCTGAACAAAAAAAATAAAGTATACAATCGCATTCATTTGACACATATGTCAGCGTGATTTATTCAATAAATAAAAATCCTTGTGATGCTCAAGTCTTCTTAATTACAACCAACGTCTCTTGCTGAGGCTTTGTCACTATTTTTTTTTTTATTAATCTACACTAAAAAATCAAAATTATATTTCCATTTTTATATTTCTTTTTGTGAAATTCCTCTTTTCTTAAAATATTCCGCAACTATTTTATGTCGGAGAATTTCCGATGAAATTCAAAGCACAACTGTCAAAAAATCTTTGTTGAACACAAGGAAGATTCTCCGATATGTCAATCGGAACGGATACCTCGATAGAAAATTCTCCGATTTCGAACAAATCGGAAAAAAATTTTCTCCGAACGGATACCTGGATAGGGCTATTAGTGTTGTATGGTTTTATCAGCGATGTACATACAATTAATAAATATTTTATAAAGAAACTTTTTCATCAAACAGTATAATACAGAGGAGTATCAATCCTATACCACGCACTAGATATGCTTTAGAGATGCTAACCAAAACATAGTAATGTCAATTCCAATTATTCTGCCCATTTGCATTAATGAAAACCCAACCAATTCAAACCGTCATTAGGTGTAAACATGTTCTATAGAAACTTCTAAACTTACCTATAACCTTACGTATATGTATGACGGTTCTATTATTTTTGTTACGCTTCACAAATTAACTTTATAATCAAAGCTTCGATTCCTATTCAATTGCATGAATAACCACGTTGGCGTTGCTCTTGCAATAGCATGTCACAGACCACGCCATTTTGTCTACGGCTTCCAGTTTTTCATTAAGCCAATGGTTTCTCAACCAAAATAGCTAAAATGTTATTTTTCACTGCAATCTGAGTAAAGCCACATCACAGCGAGTCCCCACCATCACAATTATACACCCACTTTGATAAACATATAGACAGACCATCACTCAATATTCGGTGGTTTTTGTTTTCAATTTTCTTACCCCTGTGCTTGCTGCTCGTTATAGATAGGGATATCTCTATTCTATACATATATAAAAACGCTGAACCTGGATGATGTGAATGGGCTGTGTATATGCGCTTGTAGGGTATTCGGGCATCATTTGGAACCCAGCTAATGTGATACTAATGTGACCCGGTTATTATGTTTTCGCATTGGTGCCAGTGTCGGTCGATGCGGGTCCAGTCCTTGTGCTTGAAGCCACTGAAAGTCGTTAAGGCCATTAGGCACACACCAAACTGAATATCCTCGCGGAAAATAGCCTGATGTAGTCGTTGTATAGTAGGGTTCGGTCTAAAATAGGTTTTATGTCAATCATTCGGACAGGGTCACATCACCAATTCACAAAATATATACGTTCGCGTATATTTATTATCAATAATTTAATTTTGGGAGTTTGTTCGTTTGCGGTACAGAACGATATTCTTTTTTTTTTTCGCTGTTGGCGTTCAAGGCTCAGTGAATTTTCTATAATTTTCATCGGGTACAGTGGCTCAAAAAGATATTTTTGAGTTTTAATAAATGTTAAATGTTCGTTCGAGCGTAATTTGACCGTTGGATATTTTTAGTTAATTTCTGACAGTAATTAGCATAGCATCAAGAGTAATGTAATGTGAAATTTTGATGTTGGAGGAAATGCGACCTATTTTTGGTTAGATTTAGGTTTTCAGGCTCAAGCAGCGATGCCAACTGAGGCATAATTATGCCTTTTAGGCATAATTTTATTAGCTAAGGCATTGAGGCTTATTTTTTTGCCAAAAAGGCATAATTTTTTTCATTCTACTCTTGATTTATATTTTAAAGGTTTCTTATAATTTTTAAATATTTTGATAAAAAGACTAAAAACTAATATTTTCTATATCTTTTAAATAAAGGTTGTTCGAAATTTTATCTAGAGAATTTGTTTTTACCATTTAACTCTTGGTAGTGTTTAATTTTTCGAAGATTTTTATTTCACACTAATCACTTTTACTAGAAAAGAATCTAATTTTGTTGCTGTAAAAAGCTCTAAGACGCTTGCAAATAGGCTAATACTTTTTATTGGTGAAAAAAATTGGCCGCTAATTTCTTCCAATTATATGAAGCAACGTCTTGAAATATTCCTTTCGAAGAAAATAAATTTCCGTTACGTGACAAATAAGTTGCCTTAGCCCCGATTTTTCAATCGTCAGTTAGACTATCAGAAGAATAAATTTCAATATAAAAAATTTTATTCCTAGGAATAATCTCTAAGTGAGGTTTATATGACTATTGAAAAATTAGCCCTTAATGTATAAATTGATTAAATAAACATTTCGTATATAATAATTTTTAAACATAAACTAAGAAATTTAAATTGAGGCATAATTTATTTGAAAAGGCATAATTTTTTTTCAAGTGAGGCATAATTTGGACTAAATGGGTTGGTAACGCTGGGCTCAAGCCATTATTCTTCCCTTGTTTTTCTGATGAAGCATTGATGCTAAAAACGAAATTTACTTAACCTTCCGGCTCGTAAATAAACACGAACTTTCAGTCTCAAGCAGCGTAAGGGGTTTCATTATTTTGACTTTTCTCTCCTCGAAAAATATCAGAATAGCATACTCCCACTTTTTGAGCAGCATTTACAACTTACAAAAATAATTTAGTTCAATTAGAAGATTCCAAGCCTATCTTTAAGTAGATCAAAGGTAGATTCACTTAACAATCGATACTAAAACAACTCTTGTGAAGCACTTATATGCTCTCAGACTTAGTTATTCAGACCAGTCTTCAGCTACAATTTTCTGTGTTGCAAGCCATCTCAAAAACAGCCACAATGAGGCTCCAATTCTTTTAACGAAAATTCTGGCAATAGCTATGCACCGAACTATTCTTCGACGCAAGTGAAATTAATTTTCTAATTTTCTAAGTTTCCCTAACTTCATTTAGGCTACTTCTGTTCGTTAGTTCTAAATAGTAATTTTTTAGCAGCAACAAAAACTTTATGTTGCTACTACCAAGTTTAATGGCTGAATCTCTAGTCAAGTAATTTTTCGTTTTAGTTAAAACAAATGGTCTCGAACGGCCATATTATTCACTAATTTAAAAAATACATCTGGATGTAAAGAAATTGAAATGTCAAAAATAAATCCACATCTATGATATTCACAAACACACAGAAAAAAGTAGTAATTTTTAACTATTTTCATAGTTAAAATCGGGATAACTATTTTGGATTTGGATTTATTTTTGACATTTGACAATTTTACATCCAGATGTATTTTTTTAACTAATGAATAATATGGCCGTTACACTTGGCATTTGAATTAAACATACAAAATTGAGGAACAAAAGAAACGAATCTTGACAAACATCAAAAACCTCTCAAATTATTTCCTTCCTTGAATATGCAACCAATTTTTGGTAATTCATAGCTTTCAGCTTTGTATAAGGAAAATCATTTAAATATTTTATTGTCTTCTGGCACCTTCTTTGTTTCTCTTGTGTTTTTGTAAAGCCTGATTCACAACATTGCAAGACAACAAGACGAGAGCGTAAGCTGTCTAGGATATTTTGATATTAAAATTTAATTTTCGAAAAATCGTCGTGTTTCAGAATTTCAACGCAACGAGAGTCGCAAAATTGTGTATTGTTTCATACAAATTCATTGTTTTGAAATTTTAAAAATCGTCAACGAGACTCTCGCAACGCTTTATGGCTGTTATTTAAATTACTGGATTTACGCTACTGCCAATTAAGTTTTTTTTTTCAATATATTAATTTTTGTCTTTTTAATTTATCATACTTGTTTTCTATATTTTTCTTTTTAGTTTACAATTGTGCCATTTTTGTATCTTCTAAACATTTGCAGGTTTTAGTTTGACTTTTATTTAAGATATTAGCATTGATAAACCTGGCAACTCTATGATTTGACCTAAACTTCGGTAGCTTTGTTTCCTTAAATACCTACTAAATGACAGGCTTATACTTTTTCGAAATATTTTTTTTTATGTTTATTCTAAATTTTTAATTTCGATGACTTATTGTATTCACCAACGCATCTAAAAGAAAGGACATAGCATTCCTGGAAGATGATTCGATCTGATACCGACACGACCGATGGATTTAAAACTGAAGATGGCGTTGGTAGAAATGTATAAGTTTTTTGTCATAATTATTTTTTTTTTTTTTTGGTTTTTAATGTGAAATAAAACAAATCAGGTTAAGCTTACAGGAATGTTATATGGACTACATTCAATCAAATAAGAATTCTAAGTCAAATAAATAAAATTTGAGGTGCAGTACCCATAAAAGTAGATTTACTTTTTTTAAATTATTAAAAGGGTCACTGCGGCGTATGTGTACCATTTTTTTCTAAATCATTAATGAAACTCTAGTTGGCCTTTGTAACCAATTATTGTTAGAATGACGAAAATAAATGTTGATTTAACCTGGGCTAAACTTGGGCAAACGAAACAGAATTTTAAACTAACAATTTTTTCACAGAAAAAATCATACCTAATTTTTTCGGCTTCGGATATGAAAAAATGTTTTTTATTGTATCTTTTGAAAAAATGGTGGAAAATAGAAAAAAATGGTTTGACTATCTTGGACTAACATTGGACAAAAGAACCACAGTGCAAAACCAACAACTTTTACTGAATAAAAAAATATTTCTTGTGATTTTTGAGGTGAAAAAAAGAAAAAAAATAATTTCGTTATACTTTTAGAACTAAGGGTGGGCTAGAGAAAAAACTCTTGGGCTAACCTTGGGTAATCGACTTGAAAAAAAAAAATTAACATTTATGTGTGCCAACTTCAAATAGCCTTTTAAGTGCTGTCCTACTGAATAAGTTAATAAGAAGATTAGATACCTATTCACAATATTGGTTTTGTAAATTGTGAAAAATTGGATAAGATAGAGAAAATGAGAAAGAAGGCAGGTTGTACATTTGAAAAATGTTCACAGTAAGCCATTTCTGATTTCTTAGGATACGGAGATTTCCCAACAAAATTCTCGGATTTTACTAATAAAACAAAATATTTTGGATTAGCTTGTTTTCGTTTCTTTGCAATAATAAAAAACCATAATTTTCACACTAACTGTACCAATAAAGTTTCAAACAAGTTTAATTTAACATTTTATACCGAGGTTTCCATAATACGATGGAATAATCGTCAAACAAAGTGGTTATACACACATAGAATATTATAAAAATAACAACCACCCAATTTGGGGAGGGTGCTTGCTGCACTGAGACTGACTGGTCCTATAGCTGAACTGGACTATACCAGCATTATAATATGAGAACGCGTTCACCATAATATGCAGGATGCGTGGTTAAGCGTGTTCCATTAGCGGAAACCGACATTTTATTGCATCGAAATTCTGTTTACTTTCATTCCGCTAAGGTAATTTTTGAATGGTGGGAAAATGCTGTATTTGTGGTCAGATAAATGCCTATTAACGCATTGCTTATACAACTACATGTACTACTCTCGTACATGGTTGTGTGACAGACGTGGTCATTTGCGCGACGAAGGATTGATATGCATGATGCAATTTATACCAACTCCTCTTTTAATACAATACCTTTTGACTATATAGATATGGACATCAATTCATACTTAAATGCATATCTATATGCATATAATAACTATACTAGAGATGGGATATAACTGGGATATATGGAGATTTTGTTGCAATTTACTAAATTGATCGTGTAATTTAAGTTGCCACCCCCTTCAATAAAGAGTTATTTTAATTTGTTTGGTGTTAAACATGTATTTTTCAACTTGCAGCGTAAATTTAATAAACGATAAAAAGATTGTTGTATTTACATTTTTAATTATTATTTGTTTGGTTGATGGTTTTGTATATCACATTGTTAAAGTCGTCAATTAAAAAAAATATAAAATATATGCATGAGAAGGTCCTTGATACTTTTATAAAGTAAATATTGTTAAGCGAATTAAAAGCAAATTTAACATTGCATTTCATCATATGTATTATGAAAGGTGAATATAATAAATTAAACAAAAATCAAATAAACATTCTCTTTGAATTTTTGTTTTATTCAATATTATCTGAAATGCATATTCTAGAATATTGATACATTTTGAAAATTTTGTATTTAAATTTAAATTTAAGCATTTTAACACAGTCTTATTAAGAAAACCATGAATTTTTTTTATTTTTATATTTCTGTCTTCAGTTCATAACCTATAGTTTAATTCCACAGAAATATGGAGATGTCGTTAAACCCGTATTATCCCGCCTAAAAGAAGGGATAACGATTTTTTCTTGTCTGAGTGCAACCTATACGCCTAAGCTTTTTGTTACACCTTATGCAAATTATCCTGTATAATACCTATTTTTTGCCTAAAGATCGAAAACGGTATTTTGTGTGTCTGTCTTTATCTCAAACTAGAGCCCAAACCACTGAAGCAATGTGCTTCGAACTGAGTAGTTTTGAGAGATTGAAATTTTCTTAGGATCAAAATAATTTCATTATAAATAAACGGTTCCATATAATCAAAAAAAAAAAAGTTTGTTTTTGACAAAAATACGGCCCTGACGATTTCAACTGAAAAAGTATAAGTGAATCGTTTATTTCAGAAACAGCATAAGTCAATGAGCACTAACTTTTCATGAGCAACAAAAAACTGTTCTTTATGTTAAAACTCCTCAACACTTGAAATTTAGAGTATGCCGAGTTATAATCTAGCTAAAGACGCATTTAAAAACCTTAAAAATATAAACTTTTTTTTCAAGTCTTAGCGGGTTTTTAAGACTTTAAAGTCGCTGGACTTATGTCGTTTCTGCTCAAAACGAATTTTTGTTGGTAAAACTTTTGTTTTCATCTAGCTATAGCTTTTGAACCCTGCCTATGATTTTAATGAATAAAATAGCAGTAGACAGAGTAAATATTTACCTCTTCATTGAGACACTCTATAATCGGACCACCTCCTATTTGGACCGCACTTATTGCTTTCCCTGCTATTTTTCATACAAATTTCCCTCTATAATTGGGACAACTGCTAATCGGACCATGGACCACCTTCATAACATTCTTTGCCTATTGTTTTACCTGTTTAATTGGACCAAAAGTCAAAAATATGAAACATGTGTGTTCAATATTCATGTACGTATGCATCCCATTTTTTTTTTCTTTTCCAATTTTGCAAAGTTATACTTGTTATATGCGGGGATTCCTCAAAATGTTTAATTTTATTTTTCGTTTCTTGGCCAAGGAAACAATTTGACAGTGCAATAGAGTTTTTGAAGTTGATTTTATTGTGAAATTGATTTGAAAAAAAAAATGTTAATGTTATTGCCATTTTTAAGTGGGTTAGAGATATGAATGAGAGAATTTTTTTTTCTAAATGGACCGGTCCGATTAAAAAGGAACCTCTATAAGTGGACCACCTCCTAATCGGAATACTTTTCTTCGGTCCCAAGGGTGGTCCAATTAAACAGGTTTTACTGTATATAAATGAGAATATTCAAACAAAAAAAATTTTGGGAAAAATGGACTTATGCTGTTTCTGAAATAAACGATTCAAGTACTGCCGTTAATAATCTCCTACTTTGGAAATAAATCAATCATTTTTTGAACTGCTATTAACGGTATCTGTCGTATAACGATTTTTTTAATTTTTAATTTTCTAGTTAACCAGTCAACCGATTTCAGTGAAAATTTTTATAAGAAAACGTTAATTTAAAAATAAAGAAAAAAAAAAAATCTAAAATATTAGTTTTGGATTTAAGAAAATAAACATTTTTTTTTTTAAATTAACTTTTGAAAAATAATTTTTTGAAAATTATTCACGGCTCCAACATATTTCAAATTAAAAATTACAAAACTCTTTCCTTCGTGTTCCAGAAATAAAATGGCATTTTTTGTCTGATGGTAAAACTTTTTCTTAGTTAAAAAAACTAAATCAAAATAATGATAATATTTAACTAAATCTACTTTTACTATAACAGATAGTACGACCCAGTCGTATAATTAATTTTTGAAATTATCAAAAACTGATAATCCCAACCAATAGAGAGTATAGTAGTTTGTAAATGTCAAGAAATATTTTCGTTTTTACATTTTAGTTTTAATACAAAAATTAAATCTATAAAATTTCCCATCGTTTTTAGAATTCCCATTAAGGAGACAAACACTTTCTCAAAAAAAAAAAAAAAAATTACAATCGGATAAAGTCTCCAGAAAATTTTTGAACCCTTGGATAAAATCTCCATGGGAAAAAATACCCAATGGACAAAATTTCCATCAATTTTTAATTTTTTCTCCTACTTTCTCCAAATTCCCAAAAATCTCCAAATAACAAAAACAAAACGGTATAGAATGATACAAAACTACTGTAAGTCAAAGAAAAATCAGAACTGAGCACGACAATTTTAAAATCATAAAGGCTCCTCTTTAAAAACGCAACAGCAAAAAAAAAAATATGTAAACAACCGTGATTTGAACCTTCGTTGTTTGACCTACCACTCGTGTGCCTTAACCACACTGTTAAATACAGCAAAAGTTGAACTAAGCAAAATGTTTGAGGTAACTTAAGCAATCAAATCGCTAGCGCGATTACGCATTTGAAATTTTGGGATTTTCTCTCGGAGATTTTTTCCTGGAGATTTTATCTTTACCCAGGTCTGTCTTTGGGTATTTCGGCCTTGGGGATTTTCTTTTTGGGATTACGGGTTTTGGTCATTCATCACCAACCCATTATTGGTTTTTTGACATTCATCACTATCCCTTTTTAATACCAACCAGATTCAGTTCTGTGGATTTTGCTGTCTGAAAGAACATAAGCCATACTTCAGTACCTTCATTTTGATACAGTACAACCAGCCAAACTAAAAGGCACTTTACCCTGAATCTCTTTTCCAATGATCTTTTTCATCTACTAATGTGGGACAGTCTCTGAATGGTTAACAACGACCAGTTTACTTAATTAAGTAAAATTTCTGTTAATCCCTTCATGATGTGATTGTACAAGAAATGTTTTACAAAGATCTTATTTGTTTAGCAAAAGAAAACGTTTTTCGAACCAAAATAAATTTGGTAGAAAAATGTTACACATACACCACAGTGACCAATTATATTGCAACTTTAAATTTTGAAATAATTTTTCTTACCACTGTAACACAAAGATAAGATAAAATAAAAAAACTATTAAAAAAAAAACTAACAAATAAAAAATAAATTAGGTCTTATTTAGTGATTTAACTACCTATATCTGTCGCCGTTTAAATCTGTTTTTATTTTGAAAGTCAGTCAACCCTTATGAATGACCTCTGTAAAGCTTTTCCTTTTAAATGAATCATGAGCTGTCATATTTTAAACTCCCAACGCTGTTGACAAGTACTGTATCACTAACTCTTCCTGATAGAAATGTTTTTGATTTCTAAAATGAATCATTTTATTAATCTATGAACAAAAATTTAATTCAAATAAAATTGAGAATCATTTTTGTTAATGGATTTGTTTTGTATAAAAGAGATCAACAACAAACAAAATCGGTTTAAAAAAGCAAAAGCAACAAAAAAAAAAAAAAACATGTTACATATTTCTCAAATCATTGAATTTCATATTTTTTCAAATGTAATACTCAATTTTTATCCTAACCTTCAGACACTTTGAGGACACAAGAAAACAAGCAAAACTCACACAAAAGTAAAAAAGGGAAAAATAAAAAAAAAAAAAAAATAATTTCGGAAAATGGAATTTCAATCTTCTTAAAATAATCCTTCGTCGTGTGACTTCAACACGTCCAATCGAAAAATACGAACACAAATCCATGTCCTTGAATTGAAAGCAAAAAAAAAAAAAACGAAAAAAAACGAAATTTTTCCTCGGTCTCGGAGGACTTTCAATCAAATGCATCCAAGTGTGATAACTCAAGCACATACGGTGTGCTTATTTACCCACCCAAACGCAAATAGATCGTATGCTACCTCATTGTAAGCCTTGCAGAAAATCCCTGACACATTTTTCGACTTCATTTCTACAAATCCCAAGTCAGAGGTAAAAGCCAGTCAAGCCAGTAACATCAGCAGCGTGGTGAAAAAAAAAATAAGATGAAGAAAACCAAAAGTTAACAAAAAAAAAAAAAAATCACACACACTGAAATCCCACACTCCATTGCGAGCAAACAACTTTTCTCTGGCTAAACACTCGTCATTCAGCTACTAATCGACCCTTAGTCGTTCCGTGAGGAATTCGCATCTCCTCCACTTCCAAGCCAAGTCATGAGTGTATGCATAGCCTTGAAATTTTAACTTCCATTTACATTCGATTCCCGATACCAATCGCAATCCGCCTTGTTGAGGAGACTCCAGAACTGCGCTTCCACATCAGGTGAACCAATATTATGAAGGTACTTTGGCGAATCAATAAGACAAATATAATGTTCCATGCCTTTTGCTACCCCAATAGCATTAACCCCATAATACCAACACTAACACCAACCCTATAAAACCCATACCGCATAACCATAATTCTCTCGAGAGCCTTGGAGTCAAGAAGAGGGATTATGGATTCGCACACCGGAATCGAGCTTCAATGAACCTCCGACCAAGAAGTAGATATCTTCCAAGTGGGAAGTGAACTAAGATGTATCCAGGATCAGGATTGTCGGGTTAACCTTTTCAAAACAACATTTGTTGGAATTAGAAATCTATACAAGGTGATGTCTGGTCTTGGTGCGATGGTGGTGTAAGTTGGCATAATATTAAATGAAATTCGAAACGAACACAGTGAAAACACGAAAATATTTGTTCTCGATTTATAATACAGAGAGAGAGTTTGAAATGAGTTTTTTTGTTGTTTTTGGGCGGGTATATCTTTGACTTTGGCAGCCAGACCTTCGAATTAAAAAAAAAGGAAAAAGTATCTTCAACAGACCAGCTAAGAACGCCCTCACTTTTTGGTTGAGGTAACGCATTGAACTTGTTGCTTATCGGTCTTATAAGCTTGGCTATAGCATGTTTGGGACGAAAAACGAACGAAAGCAAATCATTTGGGATTAGTCATAAAATTGTGCCAAAGGACAACACCTCTGCTATATAGAGTCTTGAATGCTGCGTTCGAAATCATCAAGAGGCGGATAGTCAATTGCTAAAGCTGACCCACCTACAAAGAATGAACGTTTTGTTGTATAGCATATAGCTTTAGTTGCTTAAAGTCTTCATGATGGTCATTTGTGTGGATTGGTTAAGGTGGCCATAATGACGTGATGACAAAAGAAGGCAATTTCAATTTGCCAAGGCGATTGGAATAGAGTCGGAATGTGTAAAGAGGCAAAATGTTCAAAAGAAATTTTTGTGATTTTATTCTTCAACAGGTTTTTCTTTGTTTAGTTGTTTTATTTAATAAAGATTTGTTATAACAAAGTGAAATTAGTTTTACTTGTTGGTTTGTTAATTGAATTTGATACCAAAATAAAATGCACGACTGGGGCCGCACGTACTTGCTCTTGTAGTTCAAAGTATCTATATCTTAGATAACTATTGGAAATTAAATTTTTTTTCAAAACTTTTTAGATTTTTTTTTACACTTCTAAATGACAAGAAATATCTGTCTGCAAATTTTGAATAAAATTGGCTTAGCCTTTGATGAAATATACGACATTAACTAAAAAATACATCAATTTGGCAGAAAACGGCAACGCCATACCGTTCTAGGAAATTTTTGTGAAAAACTAAAAAAGCTGTTTTATTAGACTCATTAAGACTATAACGAATACCAAATTTAATCGAAATCGTTAGAGTCGTTTTCGAGAAAATTGCAATAACTCATTAACGATACACGGGAAGAGCCGACATTAGCGATTAAAAAAAAAGAAATTGTCATATTTCCACTATCCGTATTTTTTGAGAAAAACTAAAAACGCAGTTATATTAGATATACGTACAGCATTACTTGTGTCAAATTTAATCAAAATCGTTAGAGCCGTTTTCGAGAAATTTGCAATACCTCGAAAAGTTTGTATGGGAGGTATACGTTCTAGGCGAGATATTAAAAAACAAAAAAAAACAAACCTTGGAAATTACGAAATAATCATCTGTACCAAATTTCAAGAAAATTCGTCTACCTGTTTAGGCTGCAGCTTATTGTACACCTTTTTTTGACGACGCACAGACGCACAGACGCACAGACGCACCGACGCACAGACCGACGGACGTCATGACGAAAACCACTTTTTCAGACTTCTCCATTATCGTAATGTTAGTTTTGATTAAAACCTCGAATTATTTTTTTGACACGAAACCAATACTTGCCCTATAGAGCAAGTAAAAAGGTTTGTAGAGACATATTAATGGTAGGAAAAAAATACTAGAAGATAGGGCTGAATTGTTGTCTTGTTGTATTGACAAAGTGATTAAACCGGATTATACTATTTGAAAAAGTCAATTTAATAAGTCAATTTCTTAAATTTTAACTTATACAATACCTATACATTCAACGTTTTCGTACACATAAAAATTATCTTCTATTTGCTCAGGAAAAAAGAACAAGTATGCAATTTTAAAAATACTTAAAAAAAAAACAAAAACAAAAAAAAAAATAATAAACTTGTTTTCAAAAAAATATTTTTAAAGAAAATTTTTCAAGATTTTTTTTTTAATCCAAATATGGGTCTTTCTAAGATTTTTAAAGTTTTACTATTATACCGACTTTTCACGAGTCTATTTTATCCACAAAATACGTCGCCCAGATAAAATCTAATAGGATTCTTTTACAGGGATTGTCACTATATTCCGACTTACTCCAAAAAGTCTCGCCGTATAGGGCAAAAATCGACTCGTGGAAAGTCAGCACAAGGATTTCTTTAACGGGTGGGACAAAAAAAAAAGCGATTTTGAGGTATTTTATTTATTTACAGAATCTCTGTTTATTTTAAATCTTTTTTACTGCGAATTCTTTGACTAAGTACACAAAATATTCGTAGTTTCTATTATAAAAAAGCGAAATAATAAAAAACTAATTTTCTTTACATACAAAAATCGTTTTAAATCTAATGGGTGCTACAACTTTTTGTCACATGTTCTAGAAGAGGTTCTTAACAAAAGTCTTCTTGAAACGCTCAAATAAGCAAATATAATATTTCTTTTTTAATTTCTTGGTTTTTGTAGATGCATTTTTGAACCTTAAATAAAGTTTTTTAATGCGCTTTTACTTACTTCGCTTGTAACTAACTAACTAACTAACTAACTAACTAACTAACTAACTAACTAACTAACTAACTAACTAACTAACTAACTAACTAACTAACTAACTAACTAACTAACTAACTAACTAACTAACTAACTAACTAACTAACTAACTAACTAACTAACTAACTAACTAACTAACTAACTAACTAACTAACTAACTAACTAACTAACTAACTAACTAACTAACTAACTAACTAACTAACTAACTAACTAACTAACTAACTAACTAACTAACTAACTAACTAACTAACTAACTAACTAACTAACTAACTAACTAACTAACTAACTAACTAACTAACTAACTAACTAACTAACTAACTAACTAACTAACTAACTAACTAACTAACTAACTAACTAACTAACTAACTAACTAACTAACTAACTAACTAACTAACTAACTAACTAACTAACTAACTAACTAACTAACTAACTAACTAACTAACTAACTAACTAACTAACTAACTAACTAACTAACTAACTAACTAACTAACTAACTAACTAACTAACTAACTAACTAACTAACTAACTAACTAACTAACTAACTAACTAACTAACTAACTAACTAACTAACTAACTAACTAACTAACTAACTAACTAACTAACTAACTAACTAACTAACTAACTAACTAACTAACTAACTAACTAACTAACTAACTAACTAACTAACTAACTAACTAACTAACTAACTAACTAACTAACTAACTAACTAACTAACTAACTAACTAACTAACTAACAAAAATATCTAAAAATCCGAATTTCTTTGATTTCTGCCTATATTTTGAGCGATCCAAAGACATTAATTAAAATGAAAATTGTAAACGCAGGATTTATTTTTGATAAGTAATGCAACTTTTAAAAGCTATTACATTTGAAAATTCCATACTTTAGCATTTTGACACACTCTAATGTATATTCACATTACATTTAAACTAAATACAAGAATAAATACTTTATTCCTCCTTAATTATGTACCTATATAATGTGGATAAACACTCACGTCTCAGATCGAAAATAAATAAAAGGAGTACCATAAAACCGTTTTCTATTTTTGTATTTTTTATTTGTGTTGGCAGGTATTGTCTTAAATGTCAAAAGACATGTTTTTAAAAAATAGTTTTCACTTATAAAATTGTACTGAAGTAATAAAAACTATTCGTTTTAATACTTTTTTTTGACTTTGTCTAAAGGTACGTCTGTCCTAAACTGCCCCCACTCCCCTACTCACTACCATTTTTCCACAAGGAAGTGGGTAATTTTATTTTACATTGTAAGTATATTTAATAATATTTTTGCCATCAAGTTCTGCAAAATATTGTTTATCGTTTCTACGCTATTTTGAAAACTAACATAAACTGTAAATATCCGGATTTTTGGGTAAAAAAGGCATTGACAAATTAAAACAGAGTACGTACTACAAACTAGAAAACTTTCCGGTAGAAGTAGGTGATAAGTTCTTTCCTAGAATCATAAAATTCTCTTTTACTTCAAGCCAAAATAAAATTTTTGTTTTTGTTTCGTTAATCTTTTCTGACAAGGATCAATATTGACAACAACAAGTTCAAAAATATAATAGGCATAATAATGATTTACGTTATTTTCCATAACAACGCTTAACTGGTCTTCAACCCTGTATACCTTCACTGACTTTCGTCATTAACGTAACATTTATTTGTGTGTAATGTTTGTTCGCAAACAATCCCCAGGTACTTATCCTTTTTGACATCCTCTTCACTTTACATCGCACTGCTGATGAGCTAAGACCTCCTTAAGTAATGTTTGTGTTTTATTATTATTATTTTTTGTCCAATTTAGACTTCCTTTTCTCGTGTCGTAGGTAGATATATAAACCTACCCATCTTTCAGCCTTCCTCAAAACTAGGCACTGTCCATGTCCGCTATGATATGCTTAATCATACCCCGCTCCACCCACTCCCTCTCACTCTTTACTTTATTCTCTCATTTAAAGGTAACCCAGGGTAATGTCGGCTGGCTGGTCTTAAATGCCAGGTTCAAAGTTGCTCTCTGAAGTGTACAGCCTTTTAAAGCAGGCACGCAAGTACTTCAAGATCAGTCTACGACTGGGATACAAATAACACAACAACAAAAAAAAAAAAATAAAGAAAAAAATAGCAAAAGGAAAAAATAAATAAAAGATACACACTCCTACCAGCGAATAAAAAAAATAAAAATACATAATTTTCAGTTCACGAGAAAAGCAGAACAGGCAAAGTCCAATGTCGTTAAAAGTTCAAGGATTCTACACACACACACACACCCAAACACATAAACATAGATAGAAGCATTGGCAGCAGCAACATAAAAGGGTAGAATGTGATATTTATCTAAGATTACAAGTGGGCTCCTCTCGAGTACAAGAGCGCAATTGGGCTGTGGAATGGGACGACGACGAATGACGAGGGGTTTGTTGATGGCGAGCGAATTCCATGGAAAAAGTTATGTATTTGTCTACACCCGGATTTACATATTTAGAGATAAACGACTGACCATTTGTTGCTTCTGCTTTCCCGTTATTGTTGAATTGATGGCAATTATTTTTTATAAAACTGTTCTTTCTTTGAACTCGTTTTTATATTTGCGCGCTGAATTTATATTTGAATGAGGATATTATTTCTCAGAAATATCTCTTTAACCAAGAGGTTAAAAATAGCTGAATTTTTTTTGTTGTAGTATTTAATTTTTTCATATAAATATTTAACTTGACAGATATTTTTTTTTTAATTTAAAGTATGATTATTAGTCTATTGAATAGACCCTTTTGGATGGAACAAATTCGTTCAAGAGTTTTTATTGCTGATTATGATTCCTTGGCATACAAGAATACTCCAGCCAAAAGTGCTACTAAATCCGTTGGTGCATTTCTGAGAAAACGGCAACACTGGTCGGTTTTCAGTTTTTTTGATTTAACTCGAAAACCAAGCCTGACTTTGAAGTGGTTCAAAGACACTTTTCATAGCAAATTAAATTTTCTGTCAAGTTAAGATGGTTAAAAAATTTTAAAAATTATTTTTGACTAAAATTCTAACCTAAAATCAAAGAAAAAAAAGTTAAAAAATTGACAATTTTATTTTTTTTTACTAAATCAAGGGGCATTTTGTGTTAGTAGCCGGGACGTCCAAACTTTGTACTAATGAAATAAAGTAGAGGTAAAATCCTTTGATAATATGCAATTTTTAATTTTTTTTGTCAACAAACAACTTAAATGTACCTATTCAAAAATTAGCACTTTTTCTAAATGTTTGACTTTTTTAGTTAAAAGCTAGTTTTTAAAACTCGATAAAATCGTATTAATTGGTAACTTTTAGACTTTTAAAGTAAACATACTTCGAGGGATTGATTTAATATAAACTAAATATGACAAACAAAAAAATTTATTTGCATCCTTATGGCCTTTTGTGCAATTTTGTGTATGTGCATTTTTATAAATACGGGTCGAATGGATGGACGGAGAGCCATTAGCTTTGGTCTATTGCATAGAAGAACATTTTATACCAACTCTTTTACTGTTTTCAATGGCCTGAAAAACAATTCTTGTAAAATCCGCGACCAACGAAAAGTTTCTCTTGAAAAACGAAAAAAATACTCTAATGAGTTTGAAACAAAATAGCTCAGGCAAATTAGTAAATCAAATTGCATTTTTCGCGGGACAAATTTTTTTCATGGAACGTGTTTAGGTGAATGTCCTTATCGTAAAAGTGAATTTTTTAGGATGATAAGATATCGAGAACAGCCGCCATCTTGGAAAAGAGGTCGGTGCCGTTTTTATTTTATAACTCCATTTTTACTCATTTAAACCAAAAATGTCCGAGGATAGACTTATTATCAATTAAATTATCTAAAAAATGATATACAAATGAATTCCGTGAGTTAGTTAAATTCCATTTTATAGTCGGTCAAAGTCCGGGTTCTTCTCGCAAGGTTAAGACAATATGACATTTTTTCAAATATCTGAAGAACTTTTTATTTGTTTGGGATTTTCTTAAAGAATGAATTATAGTACTTTTAATTATCTATAAAATGAGCCCTTTATCGTAACTGTAACCATCACATTATAGAAGCAACAAAACGTCGAAGTCATGATATACGATTTTTTAACTGAACATATTTGGGATTTCAATAGTTCAAATAAACAATCAAAAATTAAACACAATAGTCTCGAAAACATAACGGCTTACACACCTCATATCTTGAGTTATACTTATCGTAATGCTGAGATTGAGGTGTTCATGTTTAGGAAAAATGACAGGGCATCAGTTCTTATATTTAGAATTTTAAATAGTGTCACTTTAGCTTATTCACATTAATTGGAAAATTCACTTCATTTAAAACCTCGAAAACCATATAAAGGTTAACATTAAGGATTTCAAACTTTGAATTCAATATTTAGACGAATATAGTTAAAAAACTGTTTACTTATATTTTGGTTACACCTCCACTTCAAAAATTTGCTCAGTCTAATAGAAGAAAATTTGTTATTTTCTCACTTTTGACTAGTAGAATGTGAACTTCGACGTTAGATGGCTTATACATTATGATGGTTACAGTTACGATAAAGGCTTCATTTCATAGATAATTAAAAGTGCCATAATTCATTCTTTAAGAAAATCCCAAACAAATAAAAAGTTCTTCAGATATTTGAAAAAATGTCATATTGTCTTAACCTTGCGAGAAGAACCCGGACTTTGACCGACTATAAAATGGAATTTAACTAACTCACGGAATTCATTTGTATATCATTTTTTAGATAATTTAATTGATAATAAGTCTATCCTCGGACATTTTTGGTTTAAATGAGTAAAAATGGAGTTATAAAATAAAAACGGCACCGACCTCTTTTCCAAGATGGCGGCTGTTCTCGATATCTTATCATCCTAAAAAATTCACTTTTACGATAAGGACATTCACCTAAACACGTTCCATGAAAAAAATTTGTCCCGCGAAAAATGCAATTTGATTTACTAATTTGCCTGAGCTATTTTGTTTCAAACTCATTAGAGTATTTTTTTCGTTTTTCAAGAGAAACTTTTCGTTGGTCGCGGATTTTACAAGAATTGTTTTTCAGGCCATTGAAAACAGTAAAAGAGTTGGTATAAAATGTTCTTCTATGCAATAGACCAAAGCTAATGGCTCTCCGTCCATCCATTCGACCCGTATTTATAAAAATGCACATACACAAAATTGCACAAAAGGCCATAAGGATGCAAATAAATTTTTTTGTTTGTCATATTTAGTTTATATTAAATCAATCCCTCGAAGTATGTTTACTTTAAAAGTCTAAAAGTTACCAATTAATACGATTTTATCGAGTTTTAAAAACTAGCTTTTAACTAAAAAAGTCAAACATTTAGAAAAAGTGCTAATTTTTGAATAGGTACATTTAAGTTGTTTGTTGACAAAAAAAATTAAAAATTGCATATTATCAAAGGATTTTACCTCTACTTTATTTCATTAGTACAAAGTTTGGACGTCCCGGCTACTAACACAAAATGCCCCTTGATTTAGTAAAAAAAAATAAAATTGTCAATTTTTTAACTTTTTTTTCTTTGATTTTAGGTTAGAATTTTAGTCAAAAATAATTTTTAAAATTTTTTAACCATCTTAACTTGACAGAAAATTTAATTTGCTATGAAAAGTGTCTTTGAACCACTTCAAAGTCAGGCTTGGTTTTCGAGTTAAATCAAAAAAACTGAAAACCGACCAGTGTTGCCGTTTTCTCAGAAATGCACCAACGGATTTAGTAGCACTTTTGGCTGGAGTATTCTTGTAAGCCAAGGAATCATAATCGCCAATAAAAAGTCTTGAACGAATTTGTTCTATATTTGCTCTGGAGCTCGGGTCTATTAAATAGACTATATGGTCTATTTTAAAAGAAATGGGTCGTTATATATAAAATACAGGGTGTCCCACAGTCACCGCCCCAAATGAAAACCATGGATTCCTGAGGTCATTTTAAGTCGAAAAACTTAAGAGGTAATTTTATCGTTTTCGTCCCGTTTTCGAGTTACCACGGTTTTTATGATTTTTGCTGTCTTGTCCTTTAACTGGCCTTATCTTTGCCAAACTAGGTTTGATTTGAAAGATTTTTTTTACAACCAATCAAGAATTTATTACAGTTTAAGTTTGTCTCAAAACTTTTTTTTCTGCGGACAACCGTTTCTCCACAATTTTGCATCAAATACAATTTTCTTCGTTTTTTAAGTTGTTTTTTACACCTTCATATCATTTAAGTCAAAAAAACACGTTAATGAGTATTAGTTTTTTGGGCTTTTTATTAAAGCCCAGTTTATTTCCATAAAAAAAATAAGTTTTATTTCATAAAAAAGGCTACTGAAAGTAATTAAAAAAAAAATAAACAAACTGAGTGAATTAAAAAAAAAAAAATTTTAAATACAAAATTAATTTAAATGAATTAAAACTTTTTCTGAGCTTTATCTATTTGTTCTTTTCTTAACCACAATAGCTCGGAAAAAGTTTATAATTCATTTAAATAAATTTTTTATTTAATTTTTTTTTTTTTTTTTGTTAATTAACTCAGTTTGTTTATTTTTTTTAAATTACTTTCAGTAGCCTTTTTTATGAAATAAAACTTATTTTTTTAATGGAAATAAACTGGGCTTTAATAAAAAGCCCAAAAAACTAATACACATTAACGTGTTTTTTTGACTTAAATGATATGAAGGTGTAAAAAACAACTTAAAAAACGAAGAAAATTGTATTTGATGCAAAATTGTGGAGAAACGGTTGTCCGCAGAAAAAAAAGTTTTGAGACAAACTTAAACTGTAATAAATTCTTGATTGGTTGTAAAAAAAATCTTTCAAATCAAACCTAGTTTGGCAAAGATAAGGCCAGTTAAAGGACAAGACAGCAAAAATCATAAAAACCGTGGTAACTCGAAAACGGGACGAAAACGATAAAATGACCTCTTAAGTTTTTCGACTTAAAATGACCTCAGGAATCCATGGTTTTCATTTGGGGCGGTGACTGTGGGACACCCTGTATATTTGGCTGTTATATTCAAAAGTGTAATTTTGTACCTTTTTTAGGGCATGCTATCTAAAAGCAAAGAGATAAAACTGAAACTAGTTGAAACACTGATATTTTTAAAAGTAGCTTGTATGGGAAATATTTTTATAAATTAAATATTTTTTGAAGGATTTTTTTCCTGTTTCATCTTACTTGAGTTTTTTTTAATTAATCGTAGGAATGTTGAGAAAAGAACTAAATATAATATGTTCTTTGTTGAAAAAAAATAAAAAATGATTTATCCACTTTTGAAAAGTCATTCAACAGTTAGTTTCAAAAGCAATTACGCTTCATGAGATAGAGTCGGTTGGGGTTAGTGCGCGCACTTTTCACTTTTTAGACAAAATTGTGAAGATTCTGTAAGAGATATCAGCATAAAGTTTTTTACATTTGATAAACCTTTATTTTAGGAACAAGAAAACACAGAAATAAAGGTTTTTAGTTTAAATATTTCATATGACTCAAAACAAAAACCATATGAAGTCAAAGTGCGCACTCTTGCCCCTAAGTCAGCGTAAGATCGCGCAAACTCTTGGGTAAGAGCGCGAACATAATTTTAATGGGAATCTTGATAGTTTACGGCTACTAAATTTCTAAACACTTAATGTAATACTAAGTTAAACAAAACTTTCTTTCAAAAGTTTCAAGTTTTCACTAAAATGAATGAAAATATTTAAGAAAAAAACAAATTAAGTTCAAATACAAAAACTTAAACTTTATTTATAAAACAAAACAAACAAAATATGTTTCTAATTAAATCAGAGCCTTTCTTTTTTGGAATTCATGAATAACAGCCTTCGTTTCTCAAGATTCAAGTTTACAAATTCTCTGTAGGTACTGTAAATCAGATTAAAAAAAGAAAAGTTTAATGTGGGGAGAAGAACGTGCTCTTACCGACAAAAGGACTGCACGATTTTACCCACAAAAGTACTTTTTTTTTTTATTTATCAAATTTATAATAAAATAAAACAAAGTTTAACAAATTTTTGACTAAAATCAAATATAAATATGCACTATTCAAAAATATATGCTACTCTCGGCATCTAATGCTGCCACGCCGACGCCACACACTTTCCCAGCACAACTTTTTTTTTGCTTTTAGCCGTGTTTTTTCAACACTCTTTTAAAATAAAATGGAGCTGGGCACACACTCGCAAAAATCGTCACTTATTGACGCCTTACTAAGCGTTGAATTCCTTATTTTTCGTTTTAATTTTGTTTGGACACAACTCGAGAAATAAGCAGTGCGCGCTCTTACCCACTGCGCAATCTAACCCTAAATGACTCTACCTATGCGAAAAACAGATATTTTCCACTATTTAATTATTTTTTTTTTTTTTTTTTTTTGAACTAACGATGTCTTCTTAGAGATCGAAAATAGGAAGAACATTTATTTTTGTAGAAAGTTGTACCTATGATCACGGTAGCCGGAGTGGGTAGGATCCTACCAAACTGGGTAGGTTTTTTCACCTTGGGTAGGTTGGTAGGTTTGAAGTCAATTTGGTAGGTTTTTCCAAGTTCTTTCTCTAAAATAATTTTATTTTTAATAATTTACAAACAAAATTGTAATTATGTCAAATCTACCCAAAATATTTGTGCCAAATAAATGTGCCCATCTAAACCGAGAGTAATAATATTAACTAGTGTATGTAAAGGAAGTATCTTCATTGTTGGTGTCTGAACTCATCCATTTTCATATAGGTACCAATACTGCTTTTTTATGTATGTACTTTACTGTACATTGTATAAAAATTTGTTTCTCTTTATTTGTGGCAATTTTCAATTTATTTTTATTATTATTAATATGTTTTGAGTACCAAGCACTATGATTTTGTGATAACATAAAAGAACTGAATTCAAATAAGTATTTATTTTGAAATAATTTATGATTCATGTTCCTTATTAGACTTAGTTTTGATTTTGTGATTAAAATAAAAAAAACGAACTGTGAATTAATATTAATCAATAATTTATGTTTTTATTTTTCCAATAAAATATCAGTAGGTAATTGCTGTTGTTTTTTTTTTTAACAAGAATTTATTCTCTTAAAATCGAAAATTTTCGTTGGGTAGGCTCTTCTTTGATTGGTAGGTTTTTTTGGAAACTTTGGTAGGAAATTTTTTATGCGAGTGGCAACCGTGCCTATGATACTGAAATTTTGAATGTTTTTATGGGTTTCATAGTTTGAAAGTTATGCAAAAAACAACGATATTTCCAAATAACGAACTTGAAATTGGAACCAACAACGCAGTTGGTCACGATTCGCTTATGGACTAATATGCAATTGCATTTCAACACATTCAGTTGGGTTTGGCAGTTTGGCCATTTTGGTTTGGGAATATTATAAAAAATATTATCAAAAGACAGGACTCTTAAGATTCTATTCATAACTGAAAACTAAAAGTTTGTAAAAGTTCGGGTTGCTGAATTATTTGCAATCGAAATATTTTTCTTTTTTTGAAGTGAAAACTTCTTTAGTATCGTAGTGATCTGAAACAAGATGAAACAAAAAAGCGACAGGAAAAATCAATTGATTATAACTTTATGCTTTAATAGATAGATGAATGAAAATAATACTGTAGATAGGAAATTAAATAAACTATAATTGTCCAAAATTTCAATTAAATTCATATTAAAAATCTTGAGATACCGGTAAAAAGTTGTTCTTTTTCTAAACATGTTATATCTTTTTATCAAGAGCACATACAAATTGTATTAAACTTTAATACGCATGCTGATAATACCTTTACCTTTCATTTGATATATCACACATAACGGTACGTGCTCTACAAGTTACACAATCTTAAATTGAAAAACTTGAAAAATACTTCTGTCGAGATCTGTTGCCCATGACTAGCCATCAGTGTAGGAAGCAGAGGCGTACGTTGAGTTGCCGGGGCCCCGGGCCAAGATTAAATTTTGAGGCTCCTTTGATATTTGGGGCCCTTTTAATATAGAAAATAAGAATAAATAAAAAGAACGTATACGCCCTACCTCATTTGTTGGTCGCTAAGATTATTTAAGTAACATTTTTTGGGGCCCAAGGATAATATTTATATAATTTTTCTTTAAAAAAAGCTATTTATGTTTTTTGGGCCCCTGAGCTACTATTTTTTTTTAGATGTATTATTATGTGGCTGGCTATCAATTCATTACGCATTACACTGAAGAATATCATTCGTCTCTCTTGTGTCCGAAGTGATTCATGTCAAATTTCTTATCTTTTTGCTTCGTTACTTTTATAACAACGTGCCTTTTCTGCTTTGTCTCCAGACGGGGCCATGAGGTGTCGGGGGCCCCGGGGCACCGCCCTGCTTGCCCCAATGAAATGTACGCCCCTGGTAGGAAGTACCGTAATCACAGTTTGAAATTTCCATATGGTTACGGTAGAAATATGATTGAAACGTCATATAAAAGGTGAAATAATAAGTTTTCAGATGATATACAATTTATCATTGGTTGTCATATAAAAAATATGGATTTAAAGGTGAAAAAGGTAGGTAGATTTTTTCGTTTCCTTTTTTTTTGCAAGAAAAATGATTTTTTTTTTCATTCGGAAGCAGATATTTTCGGATCAAAGTCCCGAAATCAGTTTTGGTTTACAGATATGAGATCACAGTGAATAGGCCAATGCATTCAGTCTTAAAAGAAAGGAATTTTTAAAAATGTTCTCCAAATCCATCGAATAAAAGGACTCTTAAGACTCTGTTCTTAAGTGAAACTCAAAAGTTTTTAGGAGTTCCTGTTGCTGAATTATTTGCAATCGAAATGTTTTTTTTCTTCATTCATAAGCAAGATTTTGCAATAACAATTAATATTTTTCAAAAAAAACAAATTACACATTCGCCACAGTGACCCACACTATACCCATGTTAAAACGCGATCAAATAATTAAAAAAAAAAAACTGAAGCGGTAAGCTGAACGGAAACTTTAGAATTTATATAAGTTCTTTTGACATTGTTTACGTTGAGAAAAAAATAATATAGAGCACAAGCTTAAACTTTAGATTTTTTTTTCTTGATTATTTACTGACTTTTAAAACCATATAGTTTTTAAGTTAATGATGCTAAGTGAAACCTGACTATCCGAAATGATGTGGATATCCATCGTTTTTTATAAGAGTAAGTACAATACCTTTTGTAATGCGAGAAATGCGAGTGGAATACGTTAAAATAGTTTCGATTTCTACGTAGCCTTGTCACCTTTTCGTTTACCCGAAAGCACAAATAGTTAATATGTCATATTGAATTAATTTTAACAATAAAATTCATCTGAAACTACCTCACTTTGAATCTTAAATATTTGTAAACATAAAGATTTTTGTATTCTTAGAATTTCTCTCTATATCTCTAAAACATGGTAAGAATTGAGAATTTTCATTTCAGACAAATAATGTAGTAGTCAAAATGCTAAAAAAAAACATAATGTCAATGTTGACTCCCGTCAATGGTATATATAAAAATGAGGGTTAGAAAAATCAATATCTATATTTTTCATGCTAAAAAAAAAGTGAATTTTCATTTTCGCAGAGGAAAATAACAATAATAAAGTTATGTGTATTCAAATATTTACCTTTTCAAAAAGATTATAAGAGATTTTCTTTAAAAGCTAGCACACGTGTAAGCTAAGAGTAAGAGCGTGTTTTTGATTATGTTTTTATTATGAAGAAAATATTTAAGTGCATTGGTGATAGTATATTTTTTTTTTTATTTGTAAAAAAGCATTAAGTCTGAAATTTTTAATTAAAAAAAAAAATATATTTAACATTTATACCACCTAATGTAATCGAAAATGAGCAAAATCTGGGTTTTAACTGACCGGAACATTCTTTTTTCTCCCCGAAAATCAGTTATTATTTATATTGGAAAGTAGTTAGCTTAGAATAGAGCTGGTTGGAGGAGGTTGTTGGCTAAGATAATCCCCAAATTCAGACTGCATTTCGTCTTAGCGGAACAACAAAAAATGCACATAAAATCATTTAAAGACGGTTTTTTACTAAATTTAGCTGTAGTAAAAAGTTCAACGATCTCTTGTCTGGAAATGTTTTTTTTTTAATGTATTTTTTTTCCTCCGAGATTAAAACGGCTGCTTGCAACTGAACTCGTCTAGATAATTGTTTGCTCATTTTGCTCATCGAGAAAAAAGTATACATAGATCAAATTGAAGAGGGTAAAAGCGGCTTAGTTATGAATCTTATTTTTACATATATCTTCTTCGTTAAAAACAAAAATAGAATTCTAAGAAGATGAGTCCTCTTAAATAGACAGTCTCTGTGCATTGTTTGTTTCCTGGCACTACCCTAATCCCTACCACAATCATCACACACATCTAACACCCCTTTTATTCCAGCTATTGTAATCCCTCAACCTCGAAATTTCCTACTCCAGCTTAAATTTAACAGATGGATGAAGAAAATGGTGTAGGTTTTCGTTCGTTGTTTTTTTTTTTAACAGAAAGAAAAATTATTCAAAAATATATATACATATATAAGACACAAAAACAAACGAAGGAAAGACTGAAACAGGGTAATACACTCTATCTTAGTGGATCCATAACTGGGGATGACATCCTTCTGTCCCCCGCTACTCACTCATGGCATTTTTTTTTTTTTTTAATTTACTCCGTTTGTCGCAGGATCATTTTGAAGAAAGACGAAAACAAGGGTACAAGCGATGGTTTGTAGGATGAGAATATAACAGCAGCATCGTTTTCTTCTTCTTCTTTTGAAAGCTTTTGTGGATTTTGTTTTTGAAGTGATTATTCGAAAGTAATTTCCGTCTGAAAGATTATCCTCCGCGATAGACTTCACTTTATTAATGGGTAGATCTCATTCCATCACCATCTGTGTCGTCATTATTGTTATTCTCCTGCGACACCTCTACCTCCTAAATCATTTTTTTTTTTTTTTTTGTATTTTTAATTCCAAACCACTTTCAATATTCTGATTGAAATTGAACCGAGTCCCGTTTTTTGAATCGCAATTTGATGTGCTTCAGGCAAAAATCACTGCTGCTTTGAGATTTTTTAAGCTATTATATTGTGTAATAAAAAAATTTAAAATTAAAGCGAAAGAACAAAATAAACATCGAATCGAATGGAGAGAGAGAGAGAGGCAGATGATTTTTGATTCAAAATTGTTTTTAAAGCAGCAGACTGTTCAATTGTTCCTTTTTTTTTTTGTATTTTAATATTTTTTCTCAACAAATCTGATAAACAATTTAATAAACGAATCTTTTTGAGTGTTACTCATACTCATACTCAATGAGAACTTAATTTGAGATATTATAATTTATGTTTAATATGACACAGCAACATTATTTTTTCTAAACTTGAACCTATAAGGGTTTTAAAATAATCTTTTGCTTCAAAATATGAAATTATTGATTTTATAAGCAGTAGTTGAGTTAATAATTACTTGAACCTTTGTTTTTTGTGTTTCAAACTAGAGTTAAGCTGCTGCAAATATATATTGAGAACTTAAGATCTAAATACTGGGAAGGATAATAATACTTCAGGTCTAAAAAAACGTTAACCTCTGTAGGCGCCTGGATTAATAGACAAGTGCCAATTCGGTTTTCGGAGGGCAAAAGTTGACAACAATTATAAGCAGCGTAAGGGTAGTGGGAAATTTGAGGATAAATGGTATATGAAAGATGGAAAATAAAGAACAGGGTGTTCGAAAAAATGTGGTGGTTTTTAACATTTTCTGTCAAAAGTGGACCTCCCATCGAAAAAAGTAAAATACAAAAGATGTAGATAGTAAAAAGGTCTGCTACTTTAACTCAATCCATTTTTTTTATATAACCTCAAATATATTGGTAAAAATGCAAAAATAAGATATTTTTGTTTTTTTATTTTTTAGTGGAGTAACTAAAGCTCAAAAATTGGCAATATTAGGGAACCCGGCCGAACAGCTTAGATTTTGATGATCTTTGATTTTTTAAATTTAATTGAAGATTTTTGTGAACAAAAACAAATTTTTTTCAAAAATTTTTCTTAAATTTCATAAATTAATTGATGCCAAAAGATTGTCTAGGAAATTCAAGGAAAAAAAATATATGGGAGTGAGGGACAATCTTCCATAGTTCAAGCGATAGATGCAATTTTCTTATTAATTGACTTCAAACACAAAACAAAATATTTGAACACAACGGCAACACCTACAATATTCAAATATACATTTTTTAAAAGCTAGAAGCTTAGTCATATATGTAAAATTAAAATTAAGTTAATTGAATGAACGGCTTTTGAAAGAATGGTAAGTGAACTCAGATTTTTGAAAAAAAAAAAATTATTGAAAAAATTTTAACATGTCGTTTTTTAAACTTGGTCGTAATATAAAATGCATTTATTTTCAAATTTTTTTGGCCGCATTTATTATGATTTCAAATTACAAAAGGAAATGTCAATATGTATTACGGTTTATGAAAAAAATTAAAAAGTATTTCATTTTCGAAGAACTTTTTTTAATAAAAGTTTTGAAAAAAAATGTAACTTATTTTTTTTTTTAAGTTCAACATCTAAACATAAAATTATTTTTTAGTCATTTAATACTGTTATTAACTGTTGAAAGTTAAATAGCAAAAATTTAAAGTTCCTATTTACCACAGTCTTTGAGAAAATTAATTATTTCAATGCAAAAATTCAGTTTTAATTTAAAAAAAAAAAAAACCATTGAAATTGAAGTAATTTTTCATTTTTTTTCAAAAGTGTGATATATTTTACCTTTTTTGCTTATAAATTCAACTGATAATATTTATGGCCAAAAATTTTTTTTAAATAAATTCATATTTTATTAGAAAAAGTTTGGAAAAAAGTCATTTTAAATTTTTCTAAAAACATTTTTTTTTTAATTCTGAGTTTGAGGACCATTTTTTCAAAAAGTCTTGATTAAATTTAGTGGATTTAAATTTAAGAGATAAGAATGAGCTTCTGGCTTTTTAAAAATGTATTTTAAAATATTGTAGGTGTTGCCGTTGTTTTCAAAATATTTTTTTTTGTGTTTGAGGTCAGAATGTTAGAAAATTGCATTTATCGCTTAAACGATGGAAGATTGTCCCTTACTGCCTTTTATATATTTTTCTTAAATTACCTAGAGAATCTTTTGCTATCATTTGTTTTATGAAATTTAAGCAAAAAAAATGGTTTTGTTAAAAAAAAAAATTAATTTTAATTTTAAAAAACTTTAAAGTATTTTTAATTACCTACGTTTGAAAAAAAAATCGTCAAAACAGAGCTGTTCGGCCGGGTTCCCTAATAATTTGCTTTAGTATTTTTTTGAACAATATATTAATTTTTGGATTTTTGACGAATTTAATTTGAAAAAATAGTCTATTATTCAATCAAAAAAGTAACCGAAAAAATTTTTGATTTTTCAAAAGTTTGGAATGCCGTTATTTAGATTAAAAGCTTTTATTTAAGACTATGTAGAAAAATTATACTGTTGTTGCAGAAAATATTGAGAAAAAAAAAAACAGTAATATTGGCGAGAAATATTTTTCCATAGAAACCAAATTTCAAAATCGCCTCTAAGGAGTCTTCCGAAAAATAGATGTTGTCCCATTATTAGTAGTACCTGCCTGTTATATAAGTATTGTTATCACTTCTGGCTTACTTTTAAGCGATTCAACTGATTTCAAAAGAAAAATAAGTAAAATTATGTATTCAAATAACATATTTTTTGGATTTAAAATAAAAAAATAATTGTTTTTATGAATACGAGTTTTTTTTTATTTTTCCATTAATTGTTTCCTTTGAATGATACTCATTAAAAATTTTTTCAATGCGTGAACATTTTTATGCGTAAAAAAATATTTTATTTTACAAAACTTGGCTACAACCATTTTTTTAAATATTTGTAGTATTAAAAAAAAAAACTCCTAATTTGAACCACTAGGTAGGTATTTTAATAGATTTTTATATTTTTGCAATTTTTTTACTTAAACTTTGGTCCATAGTTCAGAAAAATGTATTTACTTGAAAATTTTTTATTTTGTCCATCAGTTTGACAGAAAAAATTAACAGTGCTTAGTTTTGTTGAAATTCAATTTCTATTTAAAATTTCACAAGACTTTCATTTATTCAAAAACCGCAAGAAAACGGGATGAACAAGTTAATGAATTCTGAGAGTTCATAGTATGATGGTCCATGTGGACCATTTATTTTGGGACACCTTATATCTTGTTTTTATAGGATGTCATTCTGCAAAATGCCCCTCACTTTTATATGGAGGCAAACAAAAAACCCTACCTAATTTAATGTTTCCCTTGTCTTGAGGCTACAAGCCGTCTTAACGCTTTAGATTTTTTTTACATTTTGTGTAAAAATATTTTAAAATTGAAGCAACCTTATGAAATTTTTAAAAAATGTATTAGAAGAGCTTGATTCAAAACTGACTTGATATGTCAAGTGAAGCCATGTTACTGTCTCCGTAAAGTAACGTTGTAGCACTTTATGCAATGCTTTGTGCGATGGAATGTCACGTCAGAGGTTTCGGGTTCAAATCCATCCTCGGCTTCTTGTGCGGAATTGATAAAGCTACCAAGAGGTATCACTGTCATGAAAAAATGTACCTCTGCTTGTCCGTTTAGAAAATTGTAGATCCCTTTCATTCTTGCAAACTAAGTCAATAGCCTTTAAATTTTCGAAGAGTTGTCGTCCCAAAAATGTATGTATTTTGACGTAGCACAAAACTTCAAAAATGTTAAACTTAAAAAACTCTTTAATTTTTAAAACTAAATTATGTGTTTGTATAAATATGTACCTACATGTATATTAGGGTGGTTAAAAAAAAATAGAAATTCGTTTTTTCGATTTTGTACTCTGAAAAAAATATATTGCTAGACACCTCTAGAATATACACACCAAATTTCTTTTTAAATTCTTGTAGGAAATTGAACGCTCTACAAAAAAGGCCTTATACACTTTTTTCGTTTATCTAACCGTTTAATAGATATTTGAGGTCCAAAAATCGAGAAAATCTTTTAAAATTCGTTTTTTGTTCTTAATTTTGTAACAAATTGAAAAAATTATAATAATCAAACGCGCATGACATATTCTTGTAGGAAACAGATTGCTCCACAAAAAAGGTCTTATTATTTTTTTTCATTAATCTAACCATTCAAAAGATATTTGAGGTCAAATTAAAAAAAAAAATATAAAAACAATTTTTTACAAATTTTTACTTTTAAAAATTTTCCAATTCACTAAAACTTCATTATTTTCAAATTAACAAGATGTATTCTTGTAGGGGCTTAAACGTTCTACAAAAAATTTGCTGGCATCAAATTGATTGCTTTAACTGTTTAGAAGATATTCGTATCCAAACAAATGCCCACTGATTTCAATAGTTTTCTTATGACCCGTATGCATTGCGATTGTATATCTATATTATGCATAACATAGTGAGTGCAAAAGTATACTGTGTATCTAAAATGTATTTTGCTTTTAAAATCTTAATGCTTTCATTATATTCCCTTACATAATAAGAAGCACCTTCTTAACTAAGCGACACACTTTCAAAAGAAAGCATTTCATCAGTACAACAGCATCTCCGCACATAGCATTTGGGTTTAAATATAAATTCCCAATGTGAAGTGAAGAACAGAAATTAAGGAGCATGACAAGTTCAGAGATCCTTAATTGCAAGATGTTTGCACACGGAATGTGAACTGTTTTCCTTTGGGAATAAAATAAAACAAAAAAACGAAAAAAAAAAACATACAAAACAAGGAATAGAAACAAAAATGAAGTAAAAAAAAACCTAGGTGTACCGCTATAAGAACGCAAGAGTATGAGTGCACTTGTGTTGTACCCTGGGAGCCAGCTGTTGAAAAACTCTTCGCCAACCCGATTATTGGATTGAAAACATTAGCATGACCGAAAAAGGAGAACACTTTTCCAGGGAATTCCTTCTCAAAATCATGCAATTTGCACCTTTGCATGGTTAAACACAGTTTCCTTTTTTTCACCTTTCTCTTCTTCTTTGGTCGTCATCGTGCCATCCACGAACAACTGTACGGTGTACAATTAAAACATCAAGTCGCTTCTAACTATTCCCCGATGTTAATTGCTTTCCAACGTATATAGTAAATGGTAATGGTAAGGTTTTTCTTGAGTTCGGAGCAAAAAAAAAAAGTTTCTAGTATTTAAACTGCTTTTTGGTTCTTGTATTGTCAAAAGGGATGACACACAAGCTGCTTAGAAACAATAAGAAGTTTTATGTTATTTGGAAACCATTAGAACATTTTGCGCAGGAAACTGCATTAGAAGTAGAAGCTGTTATTTAAATTATTTTTACTTCTTTCTGTCAACAATTATTGTAGGATAACTTCTTGTATAAATATTTATAGAGTTCATGGGTGTTTAGGTAAAGTTAACATTAGCCAGATATTCTAGCAATAATGACGGCAAGGTAAAGTTATGAAAATGTGTCAACTCACTTGATACTACTGTATCAGCAAATTCAAGGGTAGACGAAAATTAAGGATTCTCAACGGTTTATTTTACAAAATAACAGCTTCAAAATGTCACTCTGGTACCTTTTCATTGTCACTCTGGCGCCTTGTTACCTTGTCGCACGATCACCTTGTCACCCTGACACTTTGTCACTTTGCTGCTCAGTCACTCTATCACTTTGCCGCTCAATGGCTTGTCTCTTTGTCACTTGTCATTTTGTCACCTTGTCATTCTGTCACTTTGTCACTTTGTCACCCAGAAGCCACCATCCTACTCTGTTGTCTTGTCGCCCTAGCACATTGTCGCTTCATCGTTTACCACCCTGTCGCTTTGCTGCCCTATATTGCCTTGTCACACTGTCACCTTGTTGCTTTGTCATCTTGTTGCTTTGTCACCTTGTTGGTTTGTCACCTTGTTGCTTTGTCACCTTGTTGATTTATCATCTTGTTGCTTTGTCACCATGTTGCTTTGTCACCTTGTTTCTTTGTCATCTTGTTGCTTTGTCACGTTGTTGCTTTTGTCACCTTGTTGCTTTGTCACCTTGTTGCTTTGTCACCTTGTTGCTTTATCATCTTGTTGCTTTGTCACCTTGTTGCTTTGTCGCCTTTTTGCTTTGTCATCTTGTTGCTTTGTCACCTTGTTGCTTCACCTTTTTGCCTTTTCACCTTGTTGCTTTATGTCACCTTGTTGCCCTGTCCCTTTGTCGCTTTGTCACCTTGTTGCTTTCGTCACTTTGTTGCTTTGTCACTTTGTTGCTTTGTCACCTTGTTGCTTTGTAACCCTGTTGCTTTGTCATCTTGTTGCTTTGTCAAATTGTTGTTTTGTCACCTTGTTGCTTTGTAGTCTTGTTTCTTTGTCACCTTGTTGCTTTGTCACCTTATTGCTTTGTCATCTTGTTGCCCTGTCCCTTGTCGCTTTGCCGTGTATCGCTCTATCTCCTTGTCAAATTTTCGTACTGTAATTTTGAGGCTTTGTCGCTCTATGGCTCTGTACTGTAACCTTGTCACCTGGTCTTTTTTTTCCTTATTTACTTTCAAAACAACTATCATCGCTTTTTTCTCACGATTTCTGTCACTGAATTTAAATAGTATTTAAAAAAAAAATGGTTTTTAATAAAGTAATAAAAAAGTAAAATTATTTCGATTTGATAAGTTACGTTTTCAGCCACACATACAAATTTGTACTCCTTTTTCTAAGAATTCTAACTCTCAGTATTACCAATTACATCAGTTCCACCCGCAATCGTATATACATTTTATATTTAAATTATCTGCAGGCGATAAAAGCAACAATTTTTATATATGCTTGCACCCGCCCTTATTACTTACCATGTCAAAATAAAACTTCAACCCTTGCTTGCAGTTGTCTTATGGTTGAGAACATAATTGAGCTATAGATACACTTCAATTAAAAAATCCCACCTTTAGATCACGCGAATCATACGGTCCGTCGACCTATAATAGTAAAGTCTCAATTTTCACCACAAACAAAACCGCTCCCCTTGGTCTTTTACAATCGCAACACACAGCAACTCTCCAACTATGTAGATATATTGCAAACTGTTGTTTTCGTCAATTTTCCTACGGTCTTTTTTTATTTCTTTTTCATTTTTTTTTTTTTTATTTTTTCGTTTTAATATATTTAAGTGCACCATTAATGGCTATAGTTCACCCCGAATGAGCTTGTTTGAAGCCCTGCAATTTAAACAGCGCGACCTATATAAAACGCGACTTCTATGGCATGATGTGGTTATAATAAGGAGTTTTTTCAGCAGCGCAGCTCGAAGGGTGGCAAAGGACTCTTCGAGCAATGATGTAATTTTCAGCATGAACTCACCGATACCATTATGACACTGCAATTTTCTTGGTCAAGTATATGGTTTTATTGGATGAGGGGGTGCTGCAAAAGTGGGCGTTTTCAAAGGATTGTGTGAATAAAAAGTGTTTTTTTACTATTACTAACACCCTTGCTTTTTACCTTCTCCACCACCACCACCGACAGATCGTTAGTATAAAATCATAAAATTGCATACCAGCGTGTGTAAACAAAAAAAAAAGGTAATAAAAGTCACAACAGAAAAACTTTATACTTGCGTTCTATTTTTATTTTTTGTATTTTTATTAAGTTTTAAGGCCTTTTAACCTTTTTCAAACATTTGACAAACAGTCAAAAACGTCAAATCTAAATTCCCATTTACATATGTGCTTAGATTATTTATACCAAAGCTGAAAGCTCAGTCGATTCTTTTGCTTTATGTTGTATTTTTTTTTTATCACATCCATAGCATGAATAATTTTCGGCAGCAGCAGCCGCGTAGAACTAAATGGATAGGATGAGAGAGGAGGAAAAAAATTGAACAAAAAAGGTCATTTTTTTTCTACAGCCAAAGAACATTACTGTGCAGGAATATTTTTAAAAATTGAATAACCCTTTGTCAGTTATAAATTTTCATGTACTCTTATGAATGATATACGAAATCAAACGTCATTATTATTTAATTACAGAATAGATAATGTTTAATCAATTTCACTATTGAAATTTTTTTTTTTTTAAATAAAACATATTTTTTTTTTAGTTAAAAATTACTTGAAAGTTGTGGTTGTTGTACTTATTCTGAAAAAATATTGAAATACAAATTTCTGGGGGCACTTCCAAGTAAATTTCGTCAACAGGTAATACACAGACTTTTTTTTGCACATTTTTCTTATTATTTATTACCTACTTTTAATTATTTCTCACTTTTTTCCGAAAAAAAAAAAAATATTTTATATGTTCTATAAAGACAAGTAAAACATAGGTAAGTAAAATATTAAAAAAAAAAAAATGAAAAAAAAAATCAAGATTACCTACAAAACCTAAAAATTGAACTGTCACAAGCACCCTCTTGCGCGTAAGATAGCAAATTGAAATTTCACAACGTTAATGTTATAGCTAAGTGGAACAAATTTAGCGGTAGGCCCGACCGAAAATCGAAAAATATATTTTTTGGATCACACTAATGTGCCTATTATCTTAATTATTAATTCCATCCATCTACAGTCGACTCCTTCTTAGTCGAACTTCCTCTAAGTCGAGTTTCCCTCTAACTCGAACTTTTTTTTTTACAATTTTCGAAGAAAATTTTATATTAATCCTTCTAACTCAAATTTTTTCTCTAACTCGAATCAATTTTTGTGTCCCGTGAAAGTTCGACTTAGAGAGAGAGTCGACTGTATTTATAAAAAAAAAAAGATATAAATAAAAAACGGTTGAAAACCCCCAAAATATTTGGGTAAACAAAAATAGTTTTTCCCGTTATTCGGTAAAAAAAAATATTTTACACATGAATTTCGCACACGTACATACGTTAATCAATTAATTTAAGATTTAATTAATTTGAGATTTTTCGCAAGCTTTCAAAAATTCCTCAAAATAAAAAAAAAACTCAAAACTACTTCGAAGAAAAATAGGTGTTTTACTAAAATTCATATTTCAAAAATTAGGGCTTTGAAAAAAAAAAATCGGTATCAGACGTTAATTTTTTTTCATCATCATCTTTTTATTGGTACATATAACTACAATTTCTGTAAAAATAATAACCACTTTGTCGAAAGGATACCTCAACCTGCATAGTTAAAAAAAACGTTCATAGCTCAGTGTTGAAATTTTTAGATTTTTTTTCAACACTTTTGCCATTCTTCTAACAATACTACCATTTAGAAAATAATTTTTTTTATCAAGTCATTTCACCCTTATTTAGACTATTATTTAATGATCAAGTTTTTAAAAATTCATTGTTTACGTTAAGGATATAACCTTTTAAATATGCTATCGGTAGTAAATGTTTATATCTATAACACTGGTTTACAAAACTAGACTTTTTTTTTGTGTCCTTAAACAAAACATAATTTTCTGAAGGTATTCAGTGTGCTGAACTCGAATCCGAAGTAAAAAAAAATTAATCAACTTTAGTTGTTGTTTCTATAAGTAGTTACATCCTTAACGGTTGGACAGTTTACAGTTTAAGTTTGTTTTAAAACTTTTTTTTCTGCGGACTACCGTTTCTCCACAATTTTGCATCAAACACAATTTTCTTCGTTTTTTAAGTTGTTTTTTACACTTTCATAACATTTAAGTCAAAAAAACACGTTAATGAGTATTAATTTTTTGTGCTTTTTATTTAAGCCCAGTTTATTTTCATTAATTAATACTCATTAACGTGTTTTTTTGACTTAAATGATATAGTCACATCCGGACCCTTTAAATAGAGTCAGCACATTCTTAATTCTTATGCTTCTCATAAGAATGCTTTTAATAAGAATCTTATCTATCTTTAAATTCGCAGAATGCAATGCAGCACTTTTAGCTGCAATGCATTCTCGCCCACAACTTGCTGCTTGCTTCTCTTTTAAGATACCTATTGACACCAGTTGTGTTTTGATCGTCAGAAGTTGAAGTTACAATATTTATTACAAATTGAAATAATAAAATATCATTTTAAGAAAAGCAAATAAATACATTTTTTAAATCAACCACGGCACCCACGATCACTGGCGACGAGGATTAAAAAAAAAAATATAAAGAAAAACAACAAAACCACACTCAAACAACAACAACAACAAAAATTTGTGCCCAAAATCGAAATCCCAATTTGAAGAAGTGACAAAGAATTATTGCCAAGCGATGGATGAGCTCAAAAGATGTAATTCAACACGAAATAGGATTGAAAATGCAGGAAATGGTGATTATTATTATTAAACATTATATTTTAACTAAACATAGCTGTGCCAAAAAGAATTGAAAAGAAAGAAAAATAAATAAAATAAAAAAAAAAGTCTATGCCATCTACCTAGTGTATAAAATTTGATGAGCAATTCATTAATGTGTTTTCCCAAATGAAGTGAAAAAAAAAAAAACAGAACTATAATTTTTGTTGTTACAATTCTTATTTTAGTATTTTATAACGAAATATAAGTGAATTTCATAAATACCTGATCATATAAAATAAATGGTCTATTTGAAAAAGAAGGCGACAAAGTTTCTAATCCAAAATTGTAAGACAAAAAAGCAAACCCTATCTAAATATTGACAGAGATACATAGTGCAAGAAGAAAAAAAATAATATAGCTAGCTAAGCTGTTTTGAAATCAAATGACTCCAGTGAATTTTTAAATTGTCTTTTAGTGTATGTTTTTGTTAATACATATAAACAAAAATTATTCATTATTCAAAATATAATCATAAATTTTTTTTCTCCACATTATTATAAGATTTGTAAAAAAAAAAAAAAAAAAAAAATGGCTAATTCAGTAGAAAATATGAATTTAATTCTTAATTGTATTAAGAACATACAAGACTTTGACGGAACTGACAAAAACCATTTAGTGGACTTTCTACAGCAGGTTGACATTTAGTTCCTACGATTGACAGCTTTGACGACAACAACAAAAAAGTTCTAATAGGTTTCCTTAAAAATAAATGCGTTGGACGCACACGTCCAGTTCTCCAAAGACACGGCTTGATAGAAAGCTGGAAAAGAATCAAAGAAATTTTGCTTGAGAATTTCGGTGAAAAAGAAAATAGTTTCACCTTAATAGACAAATTGAAAATGTGTAGAGTAGACTCTACTATTGAAAAGTATTTTTATGAAATAAACAAAATTACCAGTAGAATACATATTCGTATTCTATCACATGGTGACACAAACTACACAACTGATGAGGTAAACAGGATAGCTCTGAAGGTTTTTAGAGAGAACCTTCCAGAGCCTACTAAAACTTTGATTTTTAGTAGAAACCCAAGTAACTTAGATGCCGCTTACAAAATTATTCTAGAAGCGCGTCACCAAAGTTATACGATTCTTGGTCCTGTTATCAAAAATAATTTAAATTTGAATCAAAATCAATCAACAGGAAATCCATACAGAGGTAGGAACAATCAAAACTCTTTTGTATATCAAAGAGGTACTAATACGTTTAGAAACAGAAATAATCAAAACTTTAATGAGAATCAGGAATCAGGTAACACATATAGAAATATTAATAGGAATAATCAAAACTTAAACGAAAACCAAGTATCAGGAAATACTTACAGAAACATAAATAGAAATCATCAAAACCCTTTTGATAATTATGGGTCAGGAAATACGCGTACTAGTAGAAATTATCAGAATTTTAACGTCAACCAGCAAAATGGAAACCCCTTCAGAAATAATTCCAATTCGAACCAAAATCAGGGAACAGGAAATGGCTACAGAAGTAGAAATCAACAAAACAGTGGTGCACGATCTACAGAACCAATGGAATTGGGAAATTTTTTAATGGAGAGCCCAAACACCTTCCCTATATAATAATTAATACTAAAATTAGAAAACTTTACTTTATTGTTGATACAGGCGCAGAAGTCAGTGTCATTAAACCTCAGATATGTCATCCAAAATGGAAAAAACAAGTTCACATAGGTACCAGTGAGATCGATCGGAGATAGTTTTGTTTTAAATACAATGTGTTCAATTCCAGTTTTCAAGGAATTCAATGAAAACGAAGATGTTTTTTGCGAGTTTCTAGAACACGATCTCAAAAATAACTACGATGGAATAATAGGTAATAATATTCTTAAAAGATTTAATGCAATTGTAGATTACCCTAAACAGCAGTTAATATTGAATAAAGCAGTGCTTAAGTTGTATTTCGATAAACAAGAAGAAATTTATGACAATCTTGCATATAATAATGAAAATGTAGTAGAAATTAATTTTAATAATGAGGTGGGAATCAATAACAATATAGGTGAATTTATTGAAAGCGAGCATTTAAGTGAACATGAGAAAGGTTTACTTTACAGTGTTTTGAAGAAATTTAAAAGAACATTTTACAATGAAAATGATGACTTATCGTTTACAAATGAAGTAAAGCATCACATACATACAAAACATGAACTACCAGTTTATTCAAAATTATACCGTTACCCGGAAGTACATAGGGATGAGGTCGATAGACAAATTGAAGAAATGCTTAGGCAGGGTATAATTAGGGAATCTAATAGTCCTTTCAATAGTCCAATATGGGTAGTTCCCAAAAAAGAAGACCTTTCAGGTAAAAAACAGTGGCGCATAGTTATCGATTACCGAAAACTTAATGAGATAACAATAGAAGACCGACAGCCTATGCCAAATATCGAAGAGATATTTGATAAATTAGGTCGATGTCAGTACTTTACAACGCTGGATCTCGCTAAGGGATTTCATCAAATTGAAATGCATCATAGCGACATTCATAAGACCGCGTTTTCCACATCCAATGGTCACTACGAATTTCTTCGTATGCCATTTGGATTGCGTAATGCACCTGCCACATTTCAAAGACTGATTAACAATGTATTAAAAGAATATATTGGCAAAATTTGTCTTGTTTACCTGGATGACATTTTGATTTTTTCAACTAGTATTGAAGAACACATGGAATCACTATCCAAAATTTTGAAACGATTAAGAGAGGCTAATCTAAAAATTCAATTGAATAAATGTCAGTTTATGAAAAAAGAAACCGCATTTTTAGGTCACGTGGTTACACCTGACGGCATTAAAACTAATCCTAAAAAAGTTGAAGCTATAGACAAAATACCACTCCCGAGTAATCAGAAAGAAATTAAAAGTTTTCTTGGCATCACAGGTTATTACAGACGGTTTATTAAAGATTACTCTAAAGTTGCTCATCACCTTGTTAAGTACTTGAAAAAGAATACCAAAGTCAATAAAAAAGACAAAAAATTCATAGCTGCGTTTCATAAGCTTAAAGAACTAATTAAAAATGATCCAATTTTAGTACACCCTGACTTCAAAAAGAAGTTCACATTAGTAACAGACGCCAGCAACTATGCGTTAGGGGCAGTCTTAACCCAAGATAATAAGGCTATAAGTTTCGCAAGTCGATCTCTGAATGATCACGAAAAAAAATATAGTACAATAGAGAAAGAGCTTTTGGCCATTGTTTGGGCAACCAAACATTTCAGGCCTTACTTATATGGAAGAAGTTTTGTGGTCAAAACTGATCACAAACCATTAGTTTGGTTAAATTCCTTAAAAGAGCCCAACATGAAATTACAACGTTGGAAAATAAAATTAAATGAGTTTGACTTCATAATAGAGTATATTAAAGGCAAAGAAAATGTAGTAGCCGACGGGCTAAGCAGAATAAACTATGAAAAGATCGACAATGCAGATGAAGTTTTAATAAATCTCAACGAGATCTTTGATGACGAAATTGACACCGTGCACAGTGCAGACACTGACAGTGCCGATTTTATATCTATTACTGAAAAACCACTGAATATTTTTAAATACCAATTCGTATTAAAAAAATCAATAAGGGAATCCACGACAAAAAAAAACATTTTTAAAAAGAAAATACGAACCACGTTGTATATAAATTCTGAAAGCAATTTATTAGAATTAATGAGAAATCAATTACCCGAAAAAGGTTTAATAGTTGTATTTTGTGAGGATAATGAATTGTTTTTGACTTTTCAAAACAATTACGTAAAATATTTTTCAAAGAATAAAAATCTCAAAGTAATGAAAACTAGTAAAGTATTGGAAGATTTAACCGATAAAGAAAAATTGTTGAAAATCATTGAATATGAACATTTGAAAAATAATCATAGGGGGATTAGCGAAATATTCTTAGAAATGAAAGCTAACTACTATTATCCAAACCTTCAAAAAGAAATTCAAAAATTCATAAATAATTGTAACATATGTAACTCAGCTAAATTTGACAGAATGCCTATAAAACATAAATTTAATATAACAGATACCCCTACAAGACATAACGATATTGTTCACGTAGATATATGGTTTCCTATGCGAAATGTCATGTATTTGACAACAATTGATAAACTCACCAAATATGCTACGGCTGACCTTTTAGAAGACAGAACATGGATTTCAATTACAAAAGCACTTAAAACCCGAATGAAATATTTGGGAAAGCCAAAACTTATCGTTACTGATAACGAACTAGACACAGTTTCAATAAGACAATTTTTAACTTCATATGACATTCAACTTCATGTCACAACTCCTTATTTGAAAACTGGCAATGCTGACATAGAACGCTTGCATTCAACATTTAATGAACACATAAGACTGTTTAATGCTGATCCTTGCAACGAAGATAGTCTTGATGAAAAAGTTTTTAAAGCTGTTGTTTTATACAACAATACAATTCATACAAGTACGAAAATGAGGCCAATAGACTTTATAAACAATATTATTTCAGAGGAAGAAATTACCTCATTGTCTAAGTTATTACATGCAAATAAAACAAATAAAATAAATAAGTTGAACGAAAACAGAGAAACTGTTACTAATTTTGAAAATGAATTCGTTAGAAATAATAGAATAGGGAAGTCAAATCCTAAGTATATAAATATAAAAAACTATAAACAAGCAGGCAATCATTTGATATCTGACAAACATCCAAAAAAATCTTATAAGAACCAAGTCAAACGTAAAACTAAATTCCAAAATTATCATTACAGACAAAATGATGACGTTGGCAATTCTAATGCTGTTAGTTCCTCTAATCAGCGGACAACGAATTGACATTACCCCAATTCATAATGACAATGGGTATACCATTGTCAGATTCGAAGAAACTAAAATAATTGATCATTACAATAAGTTTTTACACATTGTAAACATATCAAAATATTTAGAGGCGACAGAAGCAATTGAAACAAGCTTTAAACAAGTAATTCAGTAATGGAAATCGGAATGACAATTATTGAAAAAGAAATAATTTCAATAAAACAAGAACTGTATTGCTTTAGAAACTACATGAAAACTACACGCCAAAAGCGAGGTTTAATAAATATTTGGGGTAACGGTATGAAATTGTTAGCAGGAACTATGGACAGTGAAGACTCTAAGCAAATATATTCGTTTATGGAAAATGTAGAAAAGAATATGAAACAATTAACTGACGAAACGAACAAACAAGTTGAAATAAATAATAATATGATTCAGAATTTTGAAACCATCAGAAAGCACATCATAGAAAACGATGTGAAAATGAATCAATTTTATAAAAACATTTCGACTTTGACAGAAGACATTCTTTTTAAGACGGACAAAAACTCTTTGATCCTACAGCTTTACATGTACTCATGTAATTTAAAAAATGAAATCTCTAAAATTAAAGACAATATTTTGTTATCAAAAATAAATTTACTAGAACACGATATGTTTAATATTGATGAAATGAGAGATTATAACATAACTATTGAAATGTTACCACTTATAAAAACTGCTGTGCTATTAAAAAATAATCTTATAATATTCGTTGTATCAATTCCGATATTTTGCAAAGAAAAATTTTATAATTCAGCCATTATACCTATTCCAAACCTAGATTCAATGGAAATTGAATTTGATATAACATTTGTAATCATAAATGAGATGAAAATTTACCTCTCAAATACAGAAAATCTTTTAAAAAATAATTTAATTCCATTTCCGAACAAATGTATAAGAAATCTTTTAAATGAAAATAATGTTTGTAACTATAAAAGTAACAAAGAAACTTCAATAACAAAAATTAACGAACACACCATTGTAACTAAAAATCTGGAAGTCATTGAAATTGATCAAGACTGCATTGATCAAAAAATTGTCATTAAAAATCACAATATTATTAGTATTGAAAACTGTACAGTAAAATTAAAAGAATTCGAAATAAGTGTAAAACAGAAAACTTATTATGAAACTTTTGTAATACCGCATTTTATAACCAATACAAGTAAAATATTTAGTAACTTTACATTATCTGATTTAAATTTAAGGAATATTGAAAATAGAAAATATATAAAATATGTTGAAAATAACCACAAGGTAACTTCAAGTTTAACTTTTGTATTAATTATGTTAATTATAATTACAATTTTTTTATATTTTAAATGTAAATCTAAAGGAAAAGCAAGCAATACTATTGAATTAAAAATTAATCCTTGTTCAACGGAGACCGTTGAATCTATGGGGGGAGGAGTCACATCCGGACCCTTTAAATAGAGTCAGCACATTCTTAATTCTTATGCTTCTCATAAGAATGCTTTTAATAAGAATCTTATCTATCTTTAAATTCGCAGAATGCAATGCAGCACTTTTAGCTGCAATGCATTCTCGCCCACAACTTGCTGCTTGCTTCTCTTTTAAGATACCTATTGACACCAGTTGTGTTTTGATCGTCAGAAGTTGAAGTTACAATATTTATTACAAATTGAAATAATAAAATATCATTTTAAGAAAAGCAAATAAATACATTTTTTAAATCAACCACGGCACCCACGATCACTATATGAAAGTGTAAAAAACAACTTAAAAAACGAAGAAAATTGTGTTTGATTCAAAATTGTGGAGAAACGGTAGTCCGCAGAAAAAAAAGTTTTGAGACAAACTTAAACTGTAATAAATTCTTGATTGGTTGTAAAAAAAATCAAAGAGACATAAGAGGAGAAGGTTTAAGGCAAAAAAATTTAAGATTTTATAGGGTAAATAGGGGTAACACGACATTGAAAAAAGAGGCTATTTTCTAAACGGTAAATCATAAAGAGTTGACTTTTTTTTAAATGATAGACAAATTTATTCAATAGTTAAAAACGGTATTGAAAAAATTCAAAAAAATTTCAGAACCAAGTTGTGAAGGTTTTCTTTGCAGTCATAGACCTTCGACAAAACACTAATTACAGGTACGCAAAATTTTGCACAGAAATTTGAGTTACACCATTAGAAAGATATAAAAAAAAAATTAGGGGTCCAATACGGATTTTTTTCATAGGCCCTGTATTTTGAAATAAAATTTTTTGAAAAACAACTAATTTTTAGGGACATTTTTGAGTAGTCTTTTATTTTTTTGGAATTTTTAAAAGTCTGCAAAAAATCTCAAACTTGTAGGAAATATAGGTTTTAATCATGCACATGCATGAGTATTTTGCATAGGCCACTTTTGCTAAAAGTTTAAAAGTTAATATTTTTAAACTCATTTTATGAACTTTTCAAGTTTGTATCCCCTTTTTCATTTGAAAGAGTCGAAAATTAGAAATAAATACAAGAAATGGCGGAACGAAGTCCGCCGGGTCAGCTAGTAATCTTATAATGGAAAATTTTATTTTTGACAATCATTATTATTAATGATACCTGACATAAAACTTTTTTTTTAATCTGATGTACTTTTAAATTACTAATTCGATTTCAAAGATTTTTTTCATGCAAATGCATTTTTGTGATCCTAATATAAATTAAAAATAAAACTTTTGAAAAAATTAATTTTTGGATTAAAACAAAAAAAAAAAATGATTTTTTTTTTTCAAAAATGAAATTTTCGAACATTGATAGGAATATTTTGATTCATAATTTATTACTGCAAAATGGCATAACAATTTTATTTTAAATTTTTTTTTCCAAAATTATTTATAAAAAAATGCCTTAAAAATTAAAGCAATTTGAACTCCAAGAGCAAAGTTCGTCCAACCTAGTCGTACATTTTATTTTGACTACTTTAAACGTTATTCATTTTTGTGAGGAAAATTTTTTAAACATAAATCGTTACATTTTCTATAAGAACTGATTTCTTTTTTTCTTACGATTCAAGGTATTTCTTCGACAGTAGTTACGAGACAGCCAAAAATAGAAGATTGCACTACAATTTGCAAAAAAATATCAACTATTTATTTTTCCACAGCAATGTATACAATAAACCACCACTATCCTACTCTACCACAACAATATATTTTACCGCGAAAGCAGCATCACAGAGCTCGATTGTGATTTTCCTTTTGAATTCGATTTGAGTTGTGCCATCAATCAAAGCAAAACCACATGATTTATTATTTGACATGATGGATAAGGCGTAAAATATCCTTTCAATCAGCTTGTACGTAGATGATGCGCAACGGAAACGGAACGATGAAAAACAAGAAATGAAAATTTTACAGAAATCGCTATGGCTTTTTTTGTTCGATGCGTATATGTAGTGGGGTCATAAACATAAATACCAAAAAAAAGGAGAATGCGGAGGAGGGGAGTCCGCTTTTGTAGCTGAAATTTTAGATGGTTATAAAGTGAACAAAAAAACAAATAAACACACACAAAATCTGAAAACGACTTCAATGTCAAGAAAGTTTAATGGTGGGCTAAGTTGTACACGACGTTTACTAAGGAGAGTGTAAAATGGACATTTTACAGTACAATAATCATGTCAGTAAAATTGATGGTAACATATAGAATAAATATGTGATATATTGGAAGATTTTAGTTGGAAATTTTTAGGATCCACTAAATATATAACGATTTTGTTTTATGGTGAATCAAGAAATCTCGGTAATTTATTCACAAACTTATGAAGTAATAACTTTTGAAAAAAAGGACCTACTAGCACTAAATCAAAACTAATATTAACATCAGACAGAAAATATCTATCACAACAAAAACATAACTGTAAAAAAAAACCAATAGGGGAACTATGTGTTTAAATTATGCTGGTACAAAAAGGTGTAGGGAACTAAGTCCACGGGAACTAAGTCCACGGGAACTAAGCCCACTGAGGGACTTCGTTCTCATTCAGTGGGAACGAAATCCACTTTAGTAAAGTGGTTTTCTTTCATATTCAAGGTTGGATTGAATTCCACTCTCTAATGGGAACCTAGTACACACTCAAAAAAAAAAAATTAAAAGAGAATTTATTTTCAAAAAAGATTTAATAACCAATAACGAAAGTAATCAAATAAGCGTGATTTTTCGTAAAAGTGCTTTTTAGTAAAAAAAAAAGCGCAGGGGCATAAGCCCCGATTTTTTGTATGTCCCACTTTACTAGAATCCAATTCCGGACTTAGGTACATATGTTCCTCACTACTGAGGCATAAGTCCCAAAAAAAATTTCGGGACTCATTTCAGTTAATATGACTACTGCTGATGAAATAATAGAACCGAAATAGTAGAACCGGTTTTGATTTATTTTTTTCGGTAGTACCTACCGGTTGTTTTCTTGGCAAATTGTCTTTTAATTACCAATTTTTAAATTTGTTTGAAAATTTGCCAAGTAAACAATCAAAATAAAACCTTAAAAAAATTGTTTCAAATTACAAAAACTTTTAGAAATGAGTTTGAAATAAAATAAAAAAAAAAAAAAATTGAAAGTCGTCAAAGACGTTTAAAAAGTACAAAAATAATTCGTAAGCCATTTTAAAGACAATATTAATAGAAACTAAAACCAAATTTCATAAAAAAATTGGCCAAAAAAAAATTTTAATTTACACTCTAAAAAATCACTTAAAGTCCTTTGCAACGAAATCGGAAGTGAATCGTTTCAGGTGCTAAGATTACAGCGCAAGATAGAGATAAAACCACACTCATGCAAACAGCCAGACAAAATTTAGAGTCCAATTTTGTTAGCATTCCCTATTATAAAATGTCTTGTCTAATTGTTCGATTTTTTTCCGAATCCTAAACTTGCCTTAGGAATAGTTTCAATATTGCAAGCAAAAATAGTTTAGTTGAAGATTAAAAAAGTAAAAAAAAAAAACATATATGTAAATATATTAAGAATAATTTTCCTAAAAAAATATTTGAAAAATTATTGAAATAACGAAAACTCCTTTTTATTTCATTTCTCAACAAACTATGCCATTTGATTCCTTGTTTTTTAATTTCATTTTAATTCATGAAGCAGTTTTTTTAATAATTTTTATAAAATAGATAAATTTAAATAATAATAATTTTTTTATTTACAAGTTTTTAAACATTAAATGAAATTGAATTTAGAAGAAATTAAAAATAAAATTTCAAGGACAAAAAAAAAATAAGGTTAGAAGCGTTTTTGTGCGTGTTGGTGGACGAGATTTCTGTCTATAAAAAAACAAAATAACGCGTCATTAGCATTTAGATCTGAAATGATCTTCTGCAAATAGCTTGACAGTTCTAGAATAATAATCCAAAGTAAGTATATGCTAAACTATGATTAACTCAGGAAAAATAAAATTAAATATTAGTTGTGGTCATTTTTACTAAAGGCTATAACGTCTTCTTTTGAGAGCCAGAGATTTTTTAATTAAACATTTGAAAGTTTTGATATGCAGCCTATTTTATGGTTGGGAACGTTCATTTCTTCTAAAACTCCCAGAGTTTTCGCAGCAAATTGCCATACTTTGATCTCTAAATTTTGAAAGGAGATATTATTACCTTTATTTTTACATCATTGATCCCTTAATGCCATAATTGAATCGTTTATTTCAGAAACGACATAAGTCCATGAGCATAAACTTTTCAGGAGCAACAAAAAACTGTTTTTTACTTAAAATTCCACAACACTTCAAATTTAGAGAATGCCGAGTTATAATCTAGCCTAAGATGCATTTAGAAACCTTTAAAATATAAACTTTTTTTTAGGTCTTTGCGGGTTTTTAAGCCTTTAAAGTCGGTGGACTTATGTCGTTTCTGAAATAAACGAAATTTTTGTGGTAAAACTTTTGTTTTTATTTAGCTATAGTTCTTGAACCCTACTTTAGATTTTAATAAATTAAATAGCAGTAGATAGATTAAATCTTTACCTTTTTATAGATGTATAACTTAAAGGGTTGCGTGTCATGATGTTTGGTAAAATGTCATATTATTCAAGAGTTAAAAATGCTGCCACCACCAGAAATCTGGCTATAACTTTTGAATCCTGAGTACAATTTTAATGAATTTAATAGACATAGATAGAGTAATTCTTTACCTTTTTATAGATATGTATATAACAAAAGGGGGTGCGTGTCAAGATTGCTGCCAAAATAATTTAAAACTGGTAAAAAGTCATGTATTTAACAGTCAAAAATGTTGTCACCAGGTGAAAATTTTCCATGTATTTTGAACCCTTTTCTTTCAGTTTTCGTATTTTGGGGGGTCTGACATACTTAATTTTTTTTTCAGAAGATGAATAACTATACATAAATGAGAAATTTCCAAAAAAAAAATTTTTGTAAAAAGTGGACTTATGCTGTTTCTGAAATAAACGATTCAATTATAAATGTTTGTAGCACAACCTTTTTTAAAATTTTCCTCTTATTTTTATTAATTTTAAATAAACCTTTTTCATAAATTAAAAAAAAAACTATCAATTAGTGATGGGAACTACCGAATAAAAACTATCAAACTATCGATAGTTGTAAAATATTCATTCATTCGATAGTTGGAAATCATTCATTCATTTAGTTACTATTTTCATTCGAATAGTTTTTTCATTCGATAGTTTTTTATTCGAAAGTTTTTTCATTCGAGTAGTTTTTTTATTCGATAGTTTTTTCATTCAAATATTTTATTCATTCGAATAGTTTTCTTAAACGATAGTTTTTTCATTTGAATATTTTTTTCGGTTCGATAGTTTATTCGATAGTTTTTATCTGATAGTTTATTCGATAGTGTTTATTCGAATGAATGAATGAACTATTCGATAGTTCAAATCATTCAGTTACTAAATGTGGATAGTTCAAATCATTCGATAGTTCCCATCACTACTATCAATATCCTCAAAAACGTATTGTATGTTAGGAAAGTGCTTAATTTTACTTTTGATTTAATATCAAAAAAACTTCCCTAACTCGTCGACCAACACACTAAAAACAGGACTTTTTCAAAAACAACTCAGTTTCATCACTTATAATTTTAAAAGAGGATGTACATTGTACATACCTGTGTCGCGACTTCCAAAATTGCGACCCGAAAGACCGCTGAGTTTTGAAAGTTCACAATATTATCTTTAATATGACAGCAATATTAGGGTGGGTCAAAAAAATCGAAATTCGTTTTTTTCATTTCGCACTTTAAAAAATCGATTGCTAGACACCTCTAAAATATATACACCAAATATGAGCTTTTGATATTATTGGGAAGGTCATCCGCTTCGCAATTTTAAATTTTTACATCAAGTTTCTACGAAAAAAAAATCATTTTTTTATTAATTGACTTTTTAGCAAATTTTTTTTTAAATATTCTTGTAGAAACGCTGTACAAAAAAGGCCTTATACACTTTTTTCAATTACCTAACCGTTCAGTAGATATTTGAGGTCCAAAAATCAAGAAAATCTTTAAAAATTCGTTTTTTGTTCTTAATTTTGTAACAAATTGAAAAATTATAATATCAAACCAATGCCCACTGATTTCAATAGTTTTCTTATCACCCGTATGCATTGCAATTTGGATACGAATACGAATATCTTCTAAATTTTTTGTAGAAAGTTTAAGCTCCTACAAGAATACATCTTGTTAATTTGAAAATAATGAAGTTTCAGTGAATTGGAAAATTTTTAAAAGTAAAAATTGTTTTTATAATTTTTTTTAACTTTGACCTCGAATATCTTTAAAATGGTTATGGATTAATGGATTAATGAAAAAAGTTAATAAGATCTTTTTTGGGGAGCAATCTGTTTTCTACAAGAATATGTATGTTAAAAAAATTTGCTAAAAAGTCAATTAATAAAAAAATGATCACCTTCCCAATTATAAAAGAGCTCATATTTGGTGTGTATATTCTAGAGGTGTCTAGCAATCGATTTTTCGGAGTTCAAAATCGAAAAAACGAATTTCGATTTTTTTGACCCACCCTAACCAATATCTTCTTTTAAGTCTATATTAGATGCAGATATGCACTTTTCCACATTGGTTTTGTAGCTTCTAATAGTCATCTTTAACTTCTTATTGATTACGAAATAAATTAAAATTTAATTGAAAAATTGAGTAGGTACAGCATTTTTGAAGTGGCCCTTTTTAGGACATTTTTCTTGTTTTGACTCAACACACTCAGTGAAATTGTTTGGCTGTATGTATGCAATATGCATTTTCTTTAAAAGATATAAGTAATTATTTCCCCACTCCAAATGTTTGTTATTATAATTAGTTTTGTTTTGATTGACTCGACTGTTGACCTTTCCAGGAATACCAGAAGCAGTGCCTTCCGCACTAATGTACACTAATTTTATCGACATAGTCATTAAATCCTTTGATTACATACCTATAATTTTTTAAAGGTAAACTCAATGAAACGCTTTAATATCAACATGAACGTGTCATGTTTTTAATAATCTCTTACATTATAAACCAACCTCTATTGATTACTGATTTATATGTAGTGGGGTCATTAAAAATAAGCTTTATTTCCTTCCCACATAATGATAACGTAGTGTATGTTCTAAGTGGTAGATGAAGAAGCATAAAGAAACCAAGCCAAATCGTGAAGACGAATAGGTATAAGAGTATCCTAGCAACTATTTATATAAGAATAAATCGGTTAAGATTGATCTTTGACATGTTTCCTTTGCTTCGTGGTTTTTAGCCTTCCATTACTAAGGGATAATTTAACAAAAAATATATACATACAATAATACATATATCTTCAAATCTATGTGTATTGTATGTATGTATACCTAAAAAAATAAGAGATGAGCGTACATTATTATCGCAATTTGTTGTTTATGCCCGTCTATTACGCACACATATATTTTCTTTGTTTAAGGCTTTTCGTTTGATTCCTTGACTGTCATTGTCAGAATCAAAGGGGGGATTAAACTAAGTCGATTCAACAAATAAAAATAATTAAGAGGATTTGGGTTTGCAATTGGCAATGCGAAGGATGGTGCGGCGTAGGCAGTTTAGTGGTTTTGCTATAGGAATTAACTTGCACGAAGTATTCATCAATCAGTGCGCAATCCTTGATTGATGATTATCCCATATAAATATATAGAAAGATGCGATTTGAAGAGCAGTGAATGGCCACAAAAGGGAATCTTTAGGGCATTGGTCTTGTTGAGAAGAAAAAAAAAGAAGCCATTTCATTATAAATGTGTATTATAGGCAATTTTATTACTTTTTTTTGTAGATACTTTTACACTCATGCCTAACCCACAAATCTTTTTTAAGTGCGGTTTCATGATTTTTTGACTCTTCTTAAACCCTTGCTCTTCTCGAAAAAAGATATACCTTTATGTACTATGTACAAAAGGTTCGTATATTTTGTCTATAATTTTTACTGGATATGTAGGTAAGGCATGATTATAGAACTCCTAGGAAAAAAGTAAGAATAAAATAACAATTAGCAAAGCATTCTCTACCACACGTATTGTCATCGTCTGATAAGCTTGTATTTCTCTAAAATAAAGTTATTTTGAAAGAATGTAGAAAAGGAGCACTATTTTATTCTATTTTATTGAATATCCTTGTACCAAGAAAAAGAAGATATTCAATAGATGTTAACATCTAATCCAAAACACGAAGACAATACGAGGACGATATTTTCTATTTTTTTTTTTTTTCATATAGGATCATGGATCTGCATCAAATTTATTAAGGGTCGATAAAGATGTAGAAACTGTGCATAAGCAAGAAAGGAAGAAAAACAAAGGTAGATAAAGTGGAAAGTTTCTTAGATCTTAGGGGTATTATCTTCCGAAGGTGGAACCAAAAAAAACTTTCATTGCTTTGCGAACCAAGCAATGCAGTGGAATCCACTCACTCCAATCAACAAGCGCTTCACTTAGCTCTCGGAAATTTTATATTAGGATTCTTGTTTAAAAATCTCCTCTCGTACTGGGTGAGTCTTTCCGTAATTATTAAGGCTGTTATTACGTTTACAAAAAAAACGGGTTTTCTTTATATGTATGACACTTCACAGAAAATTTAACCGCTTTCTTAAAATTTAAAAGTTACAGCACTTAAAATTCTCATGTCATTCATTATGTATTCTTTCTAATAAAATGGAGAAACTAGATGTTTCTGCACAACATGCAATAAGTAATCAGATCATAAATAAATCTACAATACCAATATCTTCACCATAAACCAACTTGAAGAAGAATGCATCTATTACTCCAAGCCAGATGTTTCGAGGCTCCAAATAGGCAACGACGAGTATATTACCCTACCTCAGGGGCGTACACACCATTGGGGCAAGCGGGACAATGCCCCGGGGCCCCCGACACGCCAGGGCTCCGTCTAGAGACAATGCAGAGAAAGGCAACTTTTTATAAAAGTAACAAGTCAAAAAGATAAGATATTTGACATGAATCACTTCGGACCCAAGAGGAGAGACAAATTATACTCTTCATTGTAACGCATAATAAATTGGTATTTGGTAGCCAGCCTCATACTATTTCATCTTAAAAAAAATAGTACCTAGCTCAGGAGCCCCCAAAAAATAAATCGATTTTTTGAAAAAAAAAAAAAAAAATTTTATTTTAGGGCCCCAAAAAATGTTACTTGAAAAATCTTAGCGACCAATAAATGGTACATCAGGGGCCCCAAAAACGAAGTAGGGCGTATACTTTTTTATTTGTTCTTATTTTCTATATCAAAGGGGCACCAAGTATCAAAGAATCCCCAAACATTTAGACTTGCCCCGGGGCCCCGGCAACTCAAAGTACGCCTCTGCTCTACCTGCAAAGACAAAAAACTTCAAAACCATCAGATAGATGCTACAATTGGAGATTTGGAGAATGTTGTGCGAATTACACAGGTCGACAAAAATAAAAATATTTTTTGTGCTTGGGTTTAATTTGCACTTTTTGGGTTCATGGTAGATAATCACATTTTCCCCTCCTAAGATTTGCTTTTGTAGTGTTGGGAGCAAAAATACAATTTTTATACCCTGTGAGTCTAACTCGAGTTTTATGAGATATAGTGCAAGAACCGTGCATTGTGCAAAAAAACTGTAAAGGTATAAAATGTAGATAATTGAAAGATTTACATTTTTACTACAGCACTTTACTCGACTTAAATTATAAGAAAAAAGTTATGATGAATACAAGGGTTTTTTGATCTAAAAAACCCTGGTTTTTGAGTTCAAACTGAAATATTTTTTGATTAAACTTCAACTTTGGAAACTTGTATACTTTTTTAAAAACTGCAATACCGGGATAAGTTTTGAAAATAATAACCAGAGTTACACAATACAAATTTTTTTCGTCTTGTTGCTCTGAAATACAAGTAAGAAATTGAGTTTTTACGAAACTTGGAACTGTTAATTAATTTGCGGAAAAATGGTGTATGAAATAAAAAATATTTTTATTAATTAATTTTTTCTTTATTTTAAGCAATGTTTTATTGAAAGAATTGTAAAAAACAAAAATCAATTATGGGCTGAGGAAGCAAAATTCTGTTGCAAAGTAGGGAAATTTCACAGGAACTGTATATTGAATCGAAAACCGTAAGGATTTGGGCTGAACAAGCTACCAAATTCTGAGAGATCTTAAGTTTCGTTTGATCCATTAGACACCCTTTATATGCAACAAAATAATAAAAATACTATGCAAACAAATTAATTTAATGTTTCAATAAATAAAGAATTTCAATATGAACTAGTTTGGCTACAGTTTGGATACAGTTATTTTTGTAAATTAAAAATACCATCAGAGTAAATAACTTTTACCATAAATATTGAAAATAGAAGGTATCAAATAATAGAAGGTATAAAGGTAATCAATAATGCTCCCATTTGACAAAAATTCGAACAAAACGAAAATTTCGATTTAATTTTTCTTTTTTCTTCTTAATTTTCTGCATTTTTTTTATTTTTATGTATATGAAAACAGCATTAAAATGAAGAAAACAAAACAAAAATCAGCCAAATCGGTTAAGACGTTCTAGAGTTTTTGCCAAAATTACGTCCGACAATTTTTGTAAAAGACAGATTTTATTGAATACTGGAAATTGCTCTGCTGACTTCAAAAGCAAATTAAAAAAAAAAGAAAAATGTTTTCCAGATGAGTGTCAATATATCTATCATAATTTTATAGTCACAACCCAAGCACAAATTTCGTGTTGACCTGTGTTATCGATGGACTTCAAAGTATAGGCACGAATATCTATGGTGCAGGGCCATAAGTCGACGAGCCAAAAGTCCATAATGGGTGGGTTAAAAATCCACAAATCAATAATTATGGACTTACAACCCACCCAAGTGTGTCAAAAATCCACAATAAAAGTGAGCCAAAATTGCTTTATTTCAAAAAGAGTTTGGATTAAACGTGCTTTAGAAATATTTATTTGTATAAACATTGTGGAAACGCTCAATTTTTTTAAAGAATATTTTTAAATAGATTTTTAATTTTTTTCTATAGATTTAGACCTATGTAGGTCTTCCCATTATATTTAAAGTCACCATTAAAAATCTGTCAAATCGCACAAAAATTTTAAAGGAGATGGCACATTTTTCTATGGAGCTTGGGCCCAGTGTGTTCACTAACGAAATTGGTATCAAATGAAAGGTGACGGTAAGCACATTACGTGGGTAAAATATTTTCAAATTCGTTAGTGGGGTTTTGGAGATATTTGAGTTTGAAGTTTCGGATTTCACAATCAAGATTTCAGCTAATTTTTCGAACAATTAATCGTAGAATGCGTAATAATGGATGTACAGAAATAATATTGGTATAAAATAAAAGGTATTTCTCTTGTCTATAAATCTGAATCAAAATTTTTTTTCTTTGTTAAAAAAAAATAATACATATTAGGTATTTACTTCTCAAAAGGTGATTTTTTTAAGCGAGGCATTTGGCACATCGAAATATCAAAATATTCAGTGGTGACATGCATTTTTTTTTGTAATTTTTCGATAGCTTAATGTGTTACCTTTAATTCTATATATAAAATAGTTCTATAAGAGCCCCCGCACACTACAGACTTTCTATCGGCCGATAGTTTAGTCGGGTTGGGCTCCTAGTGTGCGCACAGGCAGCTGACTAAACAATCGGGTCGCTAGGAAACATTTTAGTTTGAAGGCAATTGTGTAGCAAAACAAACTTTTTTTTCGATCAAACAAACTTTTTGATCGGCCGATACTTAATCGTTGTAGTGTGCGCGCTCTCATACATTTTCATTCTGATTAAGAGACCGACTAAACTGTCGGCCGATAGAAAGTTTGTAGTGTGCGGGGGCTCTAAAACATACAAAAACCTTATAATAAGCAAAATACACAAAAACGCGCTGAAATATGCCTATTAAATAATAAGAATAGAAACTATAATTCAGTCAATGGGGAAAAATCTGGAAAAAGCTATGACTTGAGCTAAGTTTGAATGCAGTATTGAAAAGGGGTTTATACCAAGTACAAATCTCAGATTGCGTATTGTTTGGTCTTGTGGGGCGACCGCCATTTTGAAAAAAGCATTTGTCTCAATATCTCGAGAACGACTGGTCGGACAGAAAACTAGAGAGGACTTTTTAGTTGGAAATTAGTTAATCTTTCTTTTTCTAGTACATCATTTTTCTCTAGGAGTTATAATTTCAGAGTTACACTACCGAAAATTGTGTGTTTTTTGATATTTTAAATATTTTAAACAACCCTTAGAGTTAAGTGCGGAATTACTGAGAATGAGATACTTTGCGGTTCTGTTACTCTGAAAGTATAACTCCTAGAGAAAAATGATGTACTAGAAAAAGAAAGATTAACTAATTTCCAATCTAAAAAGTCCTTTCTACGCATTCTACGATTAATTGATCGCAAAAATAGCTGAAATCTTGATTTTGAAATCCGAAACTTCAAACTCAAATATCTCCAAAACCCCACTAACGAATTTGAAAATATTTTACCCACGTAATGTGCTTACCGTCACCTTTCATTTGATACCCATTTCGTAAGTGAACACACTGGGCCCAAAAATGTGCCATCTCCTTTCTCGTTTTTGGTGGAGATTTAAAATTTTATGAGATGTGAATTGTTTGGAAATTATAAAAAAAAATGAGGCTTGTGTTTTATTTTTTTAAAGCTTTTTGAAGATATTTTCTAAATGTATGTCGCCCCAAAAAATTTGACTCAAAAGATTAATTTGGTGTCTTGGGGAACTATCTAACAAACAAATCGGGCTAATTCATGATCAGTCGAATTAACTTTGACTTTTTTTTTTTGCATTTCTTAGTAGTTCTTCAACACATAATGCTTTCAAATTTTTTCTCACATTTTTCACTTATTAGGAAGAAAAAAACAATTTATTTTTCCAAGGATGAGAGGAGAACTCAATTTTCCTAACATTTCCCTTTTACAGATTGGTGAATTTAAAAAGATTTAAAAGCCTGATAAAATTTAAGAATGTTTTTGATAAAAGTGGTTTTAGTGTTTTTGTGTATGAAATTGGACATTGCACTGCCACAGGATGCATAGAAAACATGTCAGTAATAAAAAAAAATGTATGAAGAAGAAAAAATTATAAACTGGAGATACCTATGTACCTACCTCATCAAATCTGACAGAAGATTCCTACAGAACCTTACCAAACAGCCAAGCCAAGTTACTGGAAGAATTATAAGCCAGATGAGGCTATTAGGAATTTCTGGATGAGGATTTGATACCAACAAATGACGAACAGAACATCCGAATCCAGCTCACCAGCTCAGTGGGAACCGTTTGACAAATATAACAGAGAACTAATAATTTCCTCTACTTCACTGATGGAAAAGCCACCATAAAACTACGTAAAATCAATGAAAACCACATTGATTTAACTATTATTCGGAATGATTTTGCGTTGAAGATGGACACTTTAAAATCAACGTGGAAAAAAGGTTATTTTTTTATGGTTTCGTATCTTAAAGTCACATAAATCAAAGTAGTCCATTTTTGAATCAACGATGTTTCAACTTCAATTTATTTTTTCCTTCTGTATTGGTATTATTTTTTACTTTTCATCTAATTAGAACAGAAATAAATATTTTTTGATATAATACACACTTGTAAATTAATTGGAACTACCATAGGCCGGAAATAGGTTGATTTTTTCTTACTAAAAGTTTCCTCATTTATTTTATCTGTAATTTGAATTTCACAAATCATCATTTATAAATTAAAAAATAAAAATTCTGATATATCTCCACTATTTGATAAATATCTTTAATTTAGGGTTTAAAAAAAAAAAAACAAAAAACATAACACACATCCTTTCATTCAAACCATTCGAATTGAATTTGAATTCGATGCTCTGTATTTACGTACATATATCTTTTAGTTAAGTTAATTAAAATAAATCTAAATATTTCCACCAACTTGGCTTTTAATATTGCAAAATTAAATTTCCCACGTCAGCGGCATGTTTTTTCAAATCAACGTTTAAAAAAAAAAATAAATAAATAAAAAAATAAATCTAGAGAGCACATCCATTTCGCTCGCCCATAGCTGCCATATGTGTTTAAATTATTCAATAAAATATATGTTTGTAGGTAGAAATAGAGACAGCATAAAAAAAAAAAATATTCTGCTCTCTATTTCATTCTACAAACAGACACTGGAATCTGGTAGGGTAAAAGCGGGTGAGATGGCATACCTTTTTTGTTTTTGTCATATTTTTCAATGTAAACCACATTTCATATTTCTAACAATGGGAAAATGTTCTATATTCAATATCCAACGTATTGTTTGTTTTTCAGAATTTTATATTTTAAATTTATATTTTTAAATTAATATAAAAAAAAAGTTTAAAAAAAACCATCTCCCCCTATAGAGTGGGTGAGATGGCGCATGAGTTTGTTTTAGGTTTCTATTGCCAAATTTATTGCACAAATGGTTGAACGATGTGAAGGAGTCAAGCATCAATGCATGCCGTATAATAGATTGCAACTAGTCGTCTTTTTTATAAAATTTGAACTTGGTTGAATTACTTAAAAAAATATTTGTAGGGTGATATGGCACATGCTAACACTATACTCAATTAAAAAATTCTAGTAGGGAATGCACCATTTCACCCGCAAAAAACTGCGCCATCTCACCTTTTTGCGCATAATTCATATTCGTAAACACCCATAAAAAGCAGATAGAACTAGAGCTCAGATTTCACACGCAATGCATAACTTATACTCTCTTGTACGTATTGGTGTATCAAGGGCATCTAAGATCCCAACGACTCACAAAATATCAGAACAAAAAAAAAAGGGCGAACAAAAATTTGAAAAAATCATCACACGATTTGCTTTGAAATTTTTTTTTATTTTTTGTATCACAGATAAAGAAACGAATACTGGCTACTTCGATTTAAAATATTTAAAGACAGCTAAAAATATTTTTCATACATTTTTAGAGCAATAAATGTAAAAGATATTTAAAGTGCGCCATCTCCCCCGCCGCGCCATCTCACCCGCTTTTACCCTAACTAAATTTATGCACCAGCGAACCACTTTACTCCGCGCAATCAAAAAACGAATAGAATAATGTATATTGTGCCTTACAAATGCATCCATTATCCATACAGAGTCCTCTTTTTTACTTTTTTTTTTTTTTTATTTTTTTACTAAGCGAATTTGTATATCCTGGAATACGTACGGAACGGCAGCGGCATGGTTTCCCTTCGCGGAATCCAGTTGTACCTCCTCTACTCCACATCCTCGGCTCGATAGTAACAAAAAAAAAAAATTAAATCGACAACTTAAAACGCTTCAGAACAGTAACGAATACAAAATAACTGAATAAACCCACCCAAACACTGACACACACAGGCATAAGCTGTTGTGAATTGAGCAAAAACCCAGCTACCCGCCACACAGATACATGTTTTCCGGAAATGGGAAATTTTTCTGTAATTCTGTTATTCAATTTGTACAGGAAGTTGAATTTAAACCATTTACTCCCACACCTTTGTAAAATCTTTGGAAAGTTGCGCAAGAGAAAAGGCAGATCGCAAGTTGTATACAAAATATAAGTAAACGACTGACTGGGTTGAAAGTACTTGCGGTCTTTATACAACTTGAGTCGCTTGGGAGTTTTAGGGTTGACTTGGGTAAAAAATGTCATTATAAAATGAAATAAAAATATTACAAAAATATGATGAATTAAAAGAAATGTAGTGAATTAGAAAATTATTATTTGATTTTACTAAAGCATTTTTGATAATGTAAAAAAAAATATATAAAATATGTTTTTATAATTGAGGAGCGTTTTTTCAAAACTCAACAAGTGCTTTTTTCAAATTTTTCAGGAGAAGGTTTTTTCTTTCCCATTTGAATACTTACACAGAGAAAAATAGACCACATAAAATAGAACAAAAACAATAAGATTTCTCTATGGTTTTCATCCAAGAAGGAAACCTTATTAAAACAATCGGGTTTTCCTTATTGTTTTAAAATCTGCAAAAAAATAAAAAAAAAAGTGACCAGGCTGGGAATCGAACTGGAGACTTCAAATCATTAGTCGCCCACCTTACCACCTGAACCAACCTGCCATGAAAATATTGATCGCGATTTTTGTTCTAGTGCTAAGTTGCAAAAAAAATCAACTTTTCAGTCAAATTTTAATAAGATTTTCTCTATAAAAATAATAAGAAATCTCCTTAAAAAAACCTTATTAATCGTTGATTTTAATAAGATTTCCTTATGAAATGTATGGACGGTAAAACAATATGGCAATCTGTTAGTTTTTAGCGGGTCATATTTTTCTCTGTGTACTTACTTACTTAGGGTGACCAGCGCCGTAAGGCGGCTACAATCCGCTGTGGATTTGCGAATCAACCAACAAGCTTCGCCAGCCAACTCTATCCTTAGCTCGCTGCTTCCAGTTGCGCACGCCAAGTTGATTGAGGTCCCCTTCCATTTGGTTGCGCCACCTAAGACGAGGTCTTCCTCTACTGCGCCGTCTCTCTGGGTTGGAGTCGAAAACTTTCCGGGCCGGAACATTGTTGAATACAAAGCCGAATTTTCAAAAAGTAGAAATGATTAATTGTTCTTTCTTGAATAGCTAGTCGACCACGCTTAATTGATAAACACCGTTTTTAGATCACAAAACAAAATATTCCATATGATTTCTTGTATTAAATTGAGTTTTTAGAAAAAAAAAATTTATATTGATTTGAGCCGTTTAAGAGAAAAAAAAATTGCATACAAATTTTCCAACATACCTATTTCAAAAAATTGTTGGAAGCCATTTTGAAAAAATAATAGGTAAGATACCTAACACTAAAAGACAAAATTTCGAAATATTTCAGAAAGCCGTTATCCAAAAATTGATTTTTCAAAAAAAAATTTGAAATAGATATGAATTTTTTAATAGTCCGAAAATGTGTTTTTTGAAAATTTTCAAAATATTACGGTTACTTAAACGGGTTTATATAAAAATTTTCGTTGAAATTGGATAAATTATGTACGAAATATTCACTAGCCAAAAAAACCGTTCTGTGGTATTTACCGTTAATAACGGTGCTTAAAGTATTTTTTTTAATTTCAAAAGTTGAGTCTTATTTCTATGGAGTTTGGTATTAACAGCATTAGTCCAATTTTTTCGAAAATGAGTTCAGTATGCAGAACTATTTAAAAAAAATCTATTTTCGTTTGGTCCTAACAGCATAACTCTAAGTAAACTAGTTCCAAAGGTATTCAATGGTCCTAATCACACTAAACTCCTTTTTTTAAAACAAAATTATGTTTGATCATAATGGCATAGCTCCAACTTGTGCTGTTTTGACCAATCAAAAATGTTTAAACTTTTTAATACGTTTTTGGTCAAAACAGCAAAACTCAGTTAATAAGCTTTTTTGATCAATGAAGGAAATGAAGGGAAAATATTTTAATCGATTGATTCGTTTAAAAAAAAAAAAAAAAAGTCAATCGCGGTAAGTCCGAAAAATTAAAATTCTTAAAAAAAAAAACAATAGTTCCTATATCGGCACTAAGGACACAACTCGAAATAATCTTATTCTTGAACGAAGAATAGTTTGGTAGAAACATAACATATCTCACTAAGAATATATAAATAAGTTTAAAAATTAAATTTTTTTAATTTATTTGTGTAAATATTTATTATTTAAAAAAAATTTTCTAACTCTAACATGCATTTATCTCAAAACGACCATTTTGGACATATTTGTTAATACCCAACTCCATAGATTTATAACATTACACACAAATATTTTAATCAAAATTGTAAAACCTGTTTTTGAAAAAAAGTTACTTTTCTATTTTCGTTATATTGCAGGTACCGTTAGTTTTGGCCCAAAAAAATCAATTTCTCCTCTAGGGAATCACCCAAAACTGCTTACTATCAAGTTTTAAAAAAATGGCTCCAGTAGTTAAGGCTATATTGCTCGAGGTATATACAGACAGACAAAATTGCGTAAAAATTTGGCCAAAATGAAGCTATTACAAAAATTGTAAGAACTCGAAGACGAAGAGAAATAGAGAAAATTACCTCATAAGTTCTTAGACTTAGACCTAAAAAATTCTTAGTTTTTGCCTCTTGCGGTTATTATGGGTCACACTGTATATTTGCACCATTGAGTCTAGACAAAATCATCCTGTTTTGTTCAAAAATGATAACGGTACCTGAAAATATTTTCTTTTTTTAATAAATCTAAAATAACTTTTTTTTAAATAAAACATTTTTTGATATAACAAAATTGAATTTTTTTTAAATCAAATTTTCGTTTCAGTTGTTGATTTATAGTGACTACAAAATGGCATACCAACTATAACTTTTCACCAATGTTTCCTATGCCCCACAGAAAAAGGCAATTTAATTTTATAAGAGGGTGATGGTAATTCAAAATTATACCACAATACACTTCTCTTAATATAAATTCATATGTTTTCACACTCTATTTATTTATTTCTAAACGTAATTAAAGGTGTTAACACATACAAAATTCTACTTTACTCAACATTTCTGCTCGAAACAGAAAAAAAAAAGAAATTTTTGGAGCAATTACTATCTTTTTTTTTTTCAAATTTTCTTATTGATCAGCTGAAAAAATGTCTTCAAGAAGGAAAGTTTCCTGTAACTTTCGGTGGGGTTAAAGTAGATAACGGCCCCTCGTGTGTTTAACAGATTTTCATGCTAAATCATAATTATAACATTCATAATTCACACAAAAGCACAAGGCATTGCGGTCACCATGGTGTATACGTACTTTTTTTTTCATTTGTTCGATCTAGAATGTTTTTGTCTATAAAAAAAATAATTTCAAATTCAATTTTTTTATTAATGCAGTATTTGAAATAAATATGTTATACCTACGTAAACCACATAACGTAAAACGATTAAGTCGTAAGTCATACACATTTTCCCATCTTTCCCAGCCTTCAAAACCTCAAAAACACCATCACTACATCATTTCTTTTCATATGGATCATTGTAACAAAATAAATTTTCCAAGCCACCAAAAACAACCTATTTCCCCTACTTTTTGCTTTCATAAAAACCCCAACTTTTGCTACTCCCCAAAATCGTTTTATACAATTTACACAATTTTAAGAGTAAAAATGCAAGGAATGATGCTACCACAGTCTAACCATCAGACCGCCACCTTTTTTGTGGGCTTTTTTTTTTTTTTTTTTGATGGATATTACATTTTTATCAGACCAGACGAATCTGTCTTACAATTTTTGTTCTTTATATGTGTGTGTGTGTAAGACAAAAATCGAATAAAATAGGACAGTGTAGTAAGTATATCGTAAAAAGCAATACGGAACAAAAAAAAATTCCACAGTTCTCAATTAAACTTAAATTACAAGGCTTTTCCTTAGAGGTGGTGGCGGGCAGAGTATCAGTCAGTGGACGTAGTCGTGGGTGGCACTCTTGCTTCAATTATTGAAAAAAATGTGCTGAGTTCTCTTTGATGTCTTTGTGTTCATTCTTTTGGAAACCATCTGCTTTCTTCATAAAAATTTAAGGTATTTTTATAATATCGTTTATTTGCTTTCTATATTTAGGCGTTCTGCACACGGAGTATTTTCTCTCATAGGCACGTTATTAATAATGTAACGAGTAAGATGTTCATTCCCTGTTTCACAAAGGGAACATAAGGTGATGGAGTTCCAATTTTTGTAATGAAGGTTTAGGTAACGATAAAAGAATGTTTAAAAAAAAATCCAAAAATGTATTTTTTGAACATTTTTGCTTAATTATATTGTCAAAATAAAGCATACGTCATTTTTATCCTATGACAAACTGAGTCGGAATATTGTCTGATAGAACATCAGGAACCTTTACTGAACTATCATCTAAAAGTAGGCAAAAATAACAATTGAATGCTCTACCCAACGTAGTATTGCAAAGATTAATTACTTACTCATGTGGTAATATAATGCGGTGGAGCCTCAAAGCAGCATTCAATAATCTATTTCATTCGGCTCGATTGTCAGCTAAACATCGCCAATTTCACACCTAAAGCCAACGGCGGATCTAGGGGGGGGGGGGGGGGGCTCAGGGGCACGTCCCCCCCCCCCCCCCCAGAACTGGTTCATACTTAAAGCAAATCAAATTATAAGTGTTGTTAAAATATATGAATAATAACAGAAAGAACTTGAGTGAAACTCTTGTCTATGTAATTCTGACTGGAAATGCGAATTTAATTGTTTGTTGCATCCCTTTTCCATGAAAAGCTCCACCCCACAAATTAATAAACGACTATTTGTTGGGTAAACACAAATTGTTTCCGATTAAAAAAAAAACTGAATTTTCTAAATGTTTTTTTTTAACTTCAAAGTGATTTTGGTGAAAAATTTTTGTATGGACATTGGGGTGTGTCACTTTTGTGTGGCCGAAAAAAGTACTCTAATTTTGCAATGTAATAGTGATCAAAAGTTTTATTAGGCTCTAAGGTTTAATAGTATGTAAAAAAAAATAATATCGTTCCTCTTTGGCTCGCTCAAATCGGTTGAAGTTGTTATGAAAAAAACGATTTTATATGAAAAAATGTTTTTTTTCCTTTGCATATTATTTCGCAGCTTCTTTACTAAGTGTTCAATTCCAACATAAAGCTTGAATGTTTTTTCTTATAAAGATATATATTTGATAATATATTTGTTTTTGTATTCAAACGGCGCAATAAAAAAAAAATATATTTCAAAAATCTCTAAAAATTCAAATTTCTTCGATTTCTTCCTATATTTTGAGGGAGCCAAAGAAATATTAATTAAAATGAAAATTGTAAACGCACGATTTATTTTTGATAAGTAATGTAACTTTAAAAAGCTATTACATTTGAAAATTCCATACTTAAGCATTTTGACACACCCTAATGGACATCGACAATCAAGGTATGAATGGTATTCTTTAAAAAAATGTAATTGTATTATATACAACTCTATTTTTTCGTGGTTTTTTTGTTACATTAGTGTTTTTAAAATAGCGGAACACGCCACAACATTGCATAACCTATATATTATTGAACTGCTGGATATGTAGAACAATCTTGCATTTCAAGAGTTTGCCCAAGTTTGCACCCCCGAAAATAAAGACCCCTTTAAAAAAACCTCTACTTATAGATTTTTTAAAATATTATGTGTTTGGGTATGGTTTGTAGAGAAAAAATCAAGTTGAATAAGAAAAAATGACTAAGAAATTGTTTTGAGTATTGTGTTTTATTTGTAGGTCTTACCTTTAAGATGGGTTTTATAAAAGTCAACTAAATTAAGTTAGTAAAAGTAGGATAAGGGTTCGATAAGGGAAATTTAAAGGGATATATCACTTCAAAAGGAAATTGACTTAGCGCCATCTAGTTTCTCAGGATTTTTACTTCACCTGAACATTATGTTTTTGAGAAAATTTCTCCAGGGATACCTTTAAAAATATGGAAATAAATAATGTTCCAAATTTCAAAAGAATCGGTGCAGTAGTTTTTAAGTTATTAAAATACTCATAACTTGGTCAATTTGGCTCCAATAGACCTACAATTTGAACACAAGATTTCTGAGTTACAAACAAAATTTTAATGCAAAAAAAGATCTGGGTTTCCCGGGAAAAAAGTATGTTTCAGTTTTTTTTTAATTCTTTGGAACTTTAATATTTATTAGAATGTAGTATTTGACTTAAAACTATAAGGTAATTAAATAATGGTATAAATATGTCCATAATATTGCAAAATTTTATACAAAATCAATTAAAAAACGAAACATTTTTTTTTCTAAAATTCATCTTTAAAACTTAATTTCTCAAAAACTATTTAATGAAACAACTTGAGTCAAAAAATAAAATAAAGAATAAATTACTAACTTTAAGAAAAAGTAAAACACAGGATTGTACGTGCATTTTATGATTTTTAATATTTTTTTTTTCTCCCGGCTAATCGGGAGGTAAGTGACTGTACCAAGAAAATGTAAATTTTTCCTTCCGAATAACTTTTTTGTCATTTGGTACCTATTTGCTGTGGAAAATTTGCCCAAATATTTTTGGCCAGGTTTTAGACCAAAATACCGCACTGTACGTCGTTAAAAATCGCTGCTTCTCATTCAGGTATGATACTTCACTTTATTTCTAACTGTTATTGCTGATTTTTTTGTCAATCCGTCCCTTGTGCTCGCCCCCCACCCCCCAAAGAAAAAAATCCTGGATCCGCCCTTGCCTAAAGCCATTGGAGATAAGATTTCCTGCTATTGCATGTACCCAAATCTATAACAGTGGCAACAAATTGAACAGCAGTTGTATCTTCTTTTGCCAGATGATTTCTTGCATATTTCCGCAGCCTAAATCTTTCATACGAATGTGTCCCGAGAGCTTGTAATGAAGCATTATTCATAGTATAGAAGTGAAGAGTGAAAATCATTTAAAGTACCTTTGTTCTTTGCTTAAACCCAGCATAAATAACTGTATTGTACTAATATAACACTGGGCAACAAGGTACAAGGGTTTTGTTTTACTAAGTTTGATGAATTTTCCCGAATGTTTTTAGGGTTCTGAATTTGAATCCAAAGTCAAAAATTTTTGAGATATTCCCGTTGAAAAAAAAATATTCTACTTTGTAAGCATTTCCCTAGCTAACAATGGTGGTGTTTCAGGAACAAAACAATTTTTTCAAATTTTTTTTGGAGGCATTGAACTTGAATCCGAAATCAGAATTATTCTTTCACCTAGAGTTTTCGAGATATTCCCGTTTGAAAATCTTAATAATCGATTTTTGTAGTGATAAACCCCACAGTGAGTCTGAACAAGTTTAAGGTTGACCTAAAATGACGACAAAAACTAAAGATGAGGATTTGTTCCTGAAGGCCTCAGCAATAACAATCCGTTTTTACCAAAATCGGATTAGCTTCCTTTTTCGAGATACCCCCCTTAAACGTGTTTTTTTCGAGAAAAATTCATATCAACGCAAGGCTCGAGTACGATAACTTAGGCGCCGAGAATTGAAAACGGTTTTTAGTAGAGGTATTCAATACAATCATTTTTGGTTTGGGAGGGAGGGTCTATGTCCCCCCCTTTAGACGGGAGGGGCAGTTTTCTAAAAAATCAAACAAAAAATTATTAAAAAACAATGGCAACACTTACAGTTATGAATGATACCTTTTTCAAAAGCTAGAATTGTACACTTAATTATAGTTTTTTAAACCAAGTTATTTTAAACAGTTATTTCCGAAATAATCGATTCCAAAGTCAACAATTGTGAAAAAGAAGTTTAAAAAAATACATTGAATACTATTTTTGTCAAGACTTTGGGTTTCATTACGGGATAAATTGATAAAGTTAACTACCTCAATAAATTCCTTATCAAATACTGAAAACCATATGTTTCTATGCCTTTTAGTTTTTGAGATAATTGAAAAATAGGAAAACTACATTTTTTATCAGGCTCACTAATGAGCGTTCTGGTACCACACTGGTACTAAGAAATTTTATTTTTAAGATCCAATTTTAAATGGAAATAAAATAAATTCATGGAATCGAAGTAGATTAAGCACAGTACTTTTTAATTTTTGATTTTTGATAATGGCAAAGCAAAATAGTCAAGAAAATGAAAATAAGATAAAGAAAGTAGTTTTCCTATTTTTCAATTATCTCAAAAACTAAAAGGCATAGAAACATATGGTTTTCAGTATTTGATAAGGAATTTATTGAGGTAGTTAACTTTATCAATTTATCCCGTAATGAAACCCAAAGTCTTGACAAAAATAGTATTCAATGTATTTTTTTAAACTTCTTTTTCACAATTGTTGACTTTGGAATCGATTATTTCGGAAATAACTGTTTAAAATAACTTGGTTTAAAAAACTATAATTAAGTGTACAATTCTAGCTTTTGAAAAAGGTATCATTCATAACTGTAAGTGTTGCCATTGTTTTTTAATAATTTTTTGTTTGATTTTTTAGAAAACTGCCCCTCCCGCCTAAAGGGGGGGACATAGACCCTCCCTCCCAAAACCAAAAATGATTGTATTGAATACCTCCACTAAAAACCGTTTTCAATTCTCGGCGCCTAAGTTACCGTACTCGAGCCTTGCGTTGATATGAATTTTTCTCGAAAAAAACACGTTTACGGGGGGTATCTCCAAAAAGGAAGCTAATCCGATTTTGGTAAAAACGGATTATAATTGCTGAGGCCTTCAGGAACAAAGCCTCATCTTTAGTTTTTGTCGTTATTTTAGGTCAACCTTAAACTTGTTCAGGCTCACTGTGACCCAAATTCTTAATCTTAAGTTATTGGAAAAAGTTAGCATACGCTTGATTTCTGTAATGATATCATTGCAGTGCCACATTAAACAAATTCTATGTTCAAAGATTCTGAACAAATCTATACGGGAATTGATACTAAATTGATGGAAACAATGAAATATATGAATGTATTTTACATCATTAATGACAAAACCTTTTGTTTTGACCTCAGAGCTCATTTACATAAGTGGGCCTATTAGTATTCGAACCAAATTTTGTATCGATGATGGTTCTGCGCAAATTTTTTTAGCAGTAAAGTCTAAAGTGCCTTAATAAATATTAGGACAGGGCTATCTAGTGCTAATTAGAACAATGTTCTTCCCAAGTAAGAAGTAAATAAGCCTGAAATTTGTCAAAGTGATGTCGTGCGCGCCATTCCAAAGTTTTTGTTGGAGAATCAATCCATTTTCTTAAAACTTGGTGAGAGCTCAACATAAAGTCGATGTTATTGAAGTTTTACGAAAAAACTAATTAAACGTAGGTATCCAAATTATTCCCAGATAAAGACGGTAATGGAGAAGACGCGTATTTGTTTTCTCCGTTACCGTCTTTGTGTCTAAATAATTTAGCTACGTTTTAATAGTTTTTCGTGGAACTTCTAGAACATCAATTTTATCATAAGCAATTATAATACTCATCAAGTTTCAAGAAAAAAGATTGCTTCTTCAACGAGATTAATCTATAAATCTCTAAGTTACTATGGAATGGACGAGCTGTCATTTCAAAAAAATTTCTTCCTAACCTCAATGTGGACTGTCAAAATTCTTTCGCTGGCGTAGAAGCTCAAAACTCTATCATTTAGTCTTTCTTTGAACCCGAATCCACATGGGATTCACCCATTGAGTTGGCATTTCCACAGTAAAAATGTCGCAAATTTTCACCTTTTTTTCTCACTCAATTCTTCACATCTATTATCTTCTTGAAGGGCTCCCATATCGTTGTTGATTTTGGTAAGGGTTTTGGCAAAACTGTCGAGTATAGTCAACCGGTCTGAAAATCCCAGACTCATATATGAGACAAAGCAAGCACAGACCGCAAGAGAAAAATCAAGCTCACGAGGTAAACCAATTGAGCCTTTCAAGTTGGATAATTGCATATATAGACCAAATCCAAATTTCCAAAATTGACCAATTTGAACTCCTAATTACCTACATAAAAAGTCTAATAAAACGTAAATAATAACATCAAAGCTAAAGCTTGTCCTACAATTTGGGAAATGTATTTGATAATAAACGATTGGGTTAAAGGTTTCCAGAACAAGAAAACATTTTGTTTCAAATTCAGTAGACTGTATAAAATACAAAAGGTGTGAGTTGAGCAGTTGGTTTTTGCCCTTATCGATTTGTAGTTACATAAAATACTTTTCTGTCAAACCAATCAATTCAATGAACAATTTATATATATTTAATTTTCATAAAAAAAAAACCTCAAAGAAAATAAAAGTTGTGAATCTACCAGACCAAACAGGCAACAATTTTGGACAAGTTATAATTTTTTTTTTTTTCATTTCATTCACAACAATTTATTTTATTAATAACAACGTCCCAGTTCTTTCACCAAAAAAATATATATATTCCCGCTGTCAACCTTGATAAATTTCGAATTCAAAACACCATTCACACGAAAACACTCTTCAAAAAAAAAAAAAAAAAAAACATCAAAGGAATAACAAGACCATTTCCAAAAAGAAAAACAAAATGTCACATCCTACAAGACGCTTTCAATTAATCATAAAAAAAAAAAAAATTCCCATTCCAATATTCTTCAACCAAAACCACTCAACCACTCAAACCACCACACCAACACAACCCAACCTTTCTCCAACCACTTGAATGTCAAATAATTTTCAAAAAATAAAACCTCAACTGGAACAATGAACGTGAGACTATACAGTATACACCCAATGCACAGAGTTGTAGTCCCCGCACTTTACTTGCGCAATACTCACACAACCGTTGCCTTTTCTTTCCATTTTTGTTGATATTTTTAGACTCAAAACTCGAACTAAAACAAGGTTCCGAACGGAACTGGAAACGTCGGTAGCAAAAATTCCTTCAATGTCGCACAAATGACAAATGACCTCTTATTGAATTATGTTCCTCAATTGGACACAAGTTGACAGCTCCTCAACAGTAAACAAAGACCAAACAACCCTAGACCCGGAAGTTTCAAGGATATTTTTATTACTGCTATTATTTGTGTGTGCGAACTGTGGACTATAATCAGTAAAAGAATGAATTGGAAACTGCTAGAATTGTAATTTAACTTGCCATTGACGCCACTGCTGGCGCTGCCGCCCTCTGCCATCTTTGATTTATCAATAGCCTAGCCAGGTATTAGACTTGTAATCATATCGTCATGAAAAAAAAAAGTTAAGGTCAGGATCTTGATCGTATAAATGTCTGTCACAGTTTTCTGAATCATTAACCGCAGGACGACGACGACGACGACCGACATTTCCAAATTCAGATCAGATGGATTGGACTATACAAAGTGGATAATGGTGTCCATTAAATGCGGGTGAGTGTCCTTTTCACCATTTCACACGAACAATTTAAGTAGGTAAAATGACAAATTTTTGAAAGTCGATAAAACTAACACAGTTCACCAAGTGAACTGGGATTAATCACAAACAGGTTTTCAGCTGCTATTGACTATATTGTTTGCTTGACTTCTTCATGTCTGATGGTGGTTGTATTTGTATTATTCAATGGAGCTCGTCTAGCTGCTAGATAATATAGAGTGTCAAAAGCAAACGAAGAAGAAGTTTAACAAATATACAGCAATTCATTTTGTAAAGCTGAAACTTTGATTGACATTTCAATTCTTCAAATATACTAACGAGAACGACCGATAAAAAGAATATGTCCTTGCAAAATAAACTTTATTTTGACTTCGTTAAGAAGTAAATGTGTATGTGTGAAATATTAACACTCTTTGGACTGGGATGCGTGGTTCGGGGGAGTAGTTTGAAAATGAAAATAGTAACATGTCCCCATCTATACACTAGGATCGAAAAACGAGAGACGAGACTCCTTATCGAATTCAGAAACAAATCTCTCACCGCATCCTTCCTGTTATCAGTCAATAACAAGAGTTTTAGTCTTTGTCTTTGTTGATGGTGTGTTGTATCTATATTTGGAATTGTGCATTCTTGTTCGAACACAGAGAGTGTCAACTTTACGTTAAAGTTTAAGGTAAACTAACTTCCAAATAGCCTTGAGAATAAATGTGTTCGGGCGAGTACTTAAAACTTCTACTAGAATAGGTACACGATAAACGTGTTGTAGGTACTCTCTCTCTCTCTCTCTCTCTCTCTCTTTTTAGTCCTGAGGTTATTTGGTGGGTGGTAATGCAGATATCTTTTTGCTCCAAACTCGATGGACAGTTTTGCTTTACAATTGACGAAGACTAATCGCTGTTGGATTGTGTGACGGTAACAGTAGCTATGTGTTCCTGTGTTTGGAGCACGTCGGATGTGGATTTTTGAGGTGAAGTGTATTTTGGGTTTTTGTTTTATTGTGAAATGACAATGCCAGGCAGGTAGGTAGTCACTGTTTCTTGTTTGACAAGAAAAATAAAAATGTCAGTTATTTGATTAAGTTGTTTTTTCGGAAGGGAATATCAAATAGAAACAGTTTAAAGATGAGTTGTATGGGTACAATGAGGAAGGTTCTACAGAATAAAATTTTATAATGTTTGGTATTATGCTGCACGTGCTTGGTCTTAAAATTTGATAGAGGTCCGAAAAGTATTTTAAACTTGTAGCATTTTTTAAAGTTACATGTCCCTTAAGTAATTCTGTGCTATGTACCTATAAATAATCTAATCAGGTTGTTAAGGGTCAAACAACCTCACTCTTTTATTATTCTTTAGTACTAAAAATTCCACGTTATGGTAATTCCGCTCAAGTTAGTTATGGCATTTTTACTTTCATAATTTCATGTTAGTTTAAATTGTTTGTATATATCAATACCTTAATCTAAAAATTTAAAAAATGAGGAGTTTTTGAGTGCGAAAAATTAACACTATTAAAATTTAAAAAAAAAAACAAGCATTATTTCAAAAACCGTAGGTATAATAAACTGTATTTTTGGTAGGCGCTTATTTGTATTTAAAATTGAAATAATTTGTTCAAAAAAAAATTTGAGTCAATTATTTTAACGTTTACCTACTCAGATTCTGAGCCTTATAATTAGTAAAATAAATATTTGAATTAATGATAATTTGATAATAATAAATTATTTTAATAGATTTAATGAAATACCGCTGATGTAGGCGAGAAATTATGACAAAACGTAGGAAAAAATATGAAATAAAAATTTTTATTTGCAAATAGACGGAAGCGACCAAAAAAGCTCGATTCAACATAAACAAAAACACCGTAACGGGTACAATGGTTGGCACCCCTAAGAATTTTTTTTACTTTGAATTGCGAATTACTCTCGCATTTAAAGAGTTAGGAATATGTTTTATATGTCAAATTAAAGTTCAAACAATTTCTGACTTGAATTTTTTTTAGAAAAAAATGTTTAAAAAACAAAGGCTATTTTTAAAATTATAAAATAGGAAAAGCTACCCAAAAGGTACGATCATTGGCACCCAGGTACAATTGTTGGCACCCAAGGGTACAATTATTGGCACCCTCAAAATTTAAAGAAATACAAGTATTTTTCATAATAGTTTTTATCAAAGTTTAGTTAAAAACAGTTTAATATAGCAAAAAATCTTCATTTAAAGCAATTAAAAAAAAAGTAAATAAAATGTAGGTAAGACTAGGTATCGTATGTACTAGCTCTTGCATTTCAAATTACATACCTTTATCTTAGATAATTTTTGAAAGTTAAATCTTTTTTTAAGTTTAAATTTAACTAAAAATTATGTCATTTTCGCAAAAAAGAGAAACGTCATATTTCAGCTGTTGGAGCCGTTTTCGATAAAATTGCAATATCTAGAAAACTTTATATAGGAGATATCCGTTAAGAACGAGATATTAAAATAAAATAAAAACGGGTCTTAGAAATCACGTACAAATCGTCTGTAACGAGTTTTTGGCAAATCTATCAAACCTTTTGAGCTCTTTTTTCCCCATTTTTCAAAAATAAACTTATAACGGATACACGGTATAATTATTGGCAGTCTTAAAGGTACAATTATTGGCAGTGCCAACGATTGATGTCCCAAAGCACGCATTATTGGCACCCCCCCTGCCAATAATAAAACCACTACTTTATATGGGACCAATTATTGACACCCCTTTTTAATTAATTTGAACATATTTTTTATATAAAAAACAATTAAAAACATTTAATTTATTATATTGTTAAGCTAAAAAAATAAATCTTCATCGAAAAACTCAAAAAATAATCAAAAACGGACAATTACAAAATTCAGTGTCCTTAGCGGCAACACTGTATTTTTTGCACTTTTTTCATGAACTTAAAACGGCTTTATTTTTTTACTAATTAAAAGGAACTGAGAATGAAATAAGCCTAAATAAATATGCATAATTGTAGAGAATTAATACAGATTATAAAAAAAAAACATGATTTTTGTTCCTGGGCATAGTAGTTTTTGTGAAATGCTTTATTGCATGAAGGATGCCAATTATTGGTACAAAAACCGGGGGTGTCACACCCGTAACATTTTTGAATTGTTATAACAACACAGTTTTTTTCACAGTGAATAAGATTTTCACAACTTTTCATTGAAAAATATACAATAATGCATCTAAAAGTCACTGAAACAACTGAATCGATTTTCTAACATCACACCCGTTACGTTACATCCAATCCTTAAGGAAAAACCAAATTATATTCCAAACTTTTAAATGACAAAAAATTTTCATAGACAACAATCGTAATTAACCAGTGCGGGTTGCACCTCGTACCCAGTAGCCTTGTTTTAATTCAACTTTGTCAATTTGCTGCTGTATTTGTATACGTACAAAAACTGTTGGTGAATTCTACGTTCACATACAGACAAAGCTACCGTCACGTACAGACAATATGCCTAATTACTTCTCATATTTAAAAAAAAAATATAAAAACTTTCTTACTTCATTAAAGTCCATTAAGTTCATAAAAGTCATTATGTTTGCAAGACCTTTTTTGTGGAGCAATCTGTTTCCTACAAGAACATGTCTTGCCCGTTTGATTTTATTATAATTTTTCAATTTGTTACAAAATTAAGAACAAAAAACGAATTTTTAAAGATTTTCTCAATTTTTGGACCTGAAATATCTTTTAACCGGTTAAATAAACGAAAAAAGTATACAAGGCCTTTTTTGTAGAGCTTTTAATTTCCTACAAGAATATGTTAAGAAATTTCCTTAAAAGTCGATTTATGAAAAAATGATTTTTTTTGCAGAAGATTGATGTAAAAATGGAAAATTGCGAAGCGGAAGACTTTCCTATTAATATAAAGAGCTCATATTTCTTGAGTATATTCTATAGGGGTCTATAAATCGATATTTCGGCTTATATAAAAAAAATCTATACTATACATCTTGGCCAAACAACTGTTTAAAATCTGTACTTATGGTACATCTCATAAAATCTTGTTTATTAGAGTCTTTCACCATTCTGCCATGCCATAAAATGCATCTTCTATGCCATCGGTTCTCAACCTGTGGTCCGCGGACCCCTGGGGGGTTTCAACCAATTTAATCGTATTGCATTTTCTTAACCCTCTCAATAATAGATAAATGAATTTAATTTTAATTAAGGATCACGAAGTGCTTTTCTATATGTATAATGACATGGGCTTGCTGCCTGCCTAGTGCCGGAGCGAAAACTAATTTTCTGCAAATTCAAAATTCTACCCCCTGCTAAATTCAATGATTTTTTCAAATATATTTTCCCACCGCTAGGGGTCGCGCATTGCAATGCAAAAATGTGTGTTTTCTTGCATTGTATTTAAAAAAACAAATGTTTCACTTTAGAGTTATATAAAATATATTAAGGAAGTAAACTAAAGTTTTAAATTGAAAAATAATAATTAAAAAATATTTTTACTCCGTAAGCCCTGACCTATCGTTTGTTTTCTAGGCTCATTTTTTCAGGTTTCAATTCCAATAAGGAATAACTAATGGATTCTTTTTAGAGAAGAATAAATGCATAAATTAATAAAAAAAAAAAAAAAAAACAAAATACAAAATTCGTTAAATAAAAAAAAAAACAAAATGCAAGTATGTGTTTTATAAGCCAATTTGTTTTTTTTTTTTTTCAATTTTTAAAGCGAATGCGTGACCTCGACCCTTAGGGCCAGTTGTACAAATGGGATCGGGTCAAAATTCTGGCTTCAAAATTCTGCTTTTCAAAATTCTGCTTTTTCAGCGAAAATTCTGCTTTTTTTCTATTCTGTTTTTCAAAATTCTGCTTTTTAAAATTCTGCTTTTCAAAATTCTGCCAGCATTATATTTGAACAAAAAAATTCTGCTAATTCTGTTTTTTTTTTTTTTATAGCATATGCGCTGGCTAAAGAAAAATACACCTCATTAATGTAATTCAACATTGGTACTTTCCTAAATTTTTTTATTTAAGTGTCCCAAATATTTTTTGAAATGCATATACTGACTTTCTTTCAAATAAAATATGTATGCTAATTGGAACCGATGTTGTGTATTCCTTTTCTTATTCAAATTTTTGAATATTCATCTTTATTTGATAAATTAATAAATTTTTAGTTATTTTCGGAAATGTTTAATATTAAAAACCTTTTCTTAATATTTCCAAATTTATTCATTTATAAAACAAAAATTAATTCGCATTTAAAAAATGACAAATTATGTAGGTAAGTAATCAAATAAGCAGATAATTTTTCAAAAAGATGATTTTACAGAATTCTGCAAAAAATTAAAAAAAGGTTTGGAAAATGTTAAAAAGCGCGCGCTTTTTAACATTTTCCAAACCCTTTTTTATTTTTGTGCAGAATTTTGAAAAGCAGAATTATGAAAAGCAGAATTTTGAAAAACAGAATTTTGAAAAACAGAATTTTGAATAGGAGAATTTTGAAAGCAGAATTTTGTAAAGCAGAATTTTGAAAGCAGAATTTTGACAAAAGAATTTTGACCCCGGCAGAATTTTGACCCCAAAACTGTACAAATATTTAATCCGTGGTTCAGCAACTTTTATCTTCTGAAATCGGTGGTAAGTTTCCGGTTTAGCAATGGTGCAAGGTCCACATATGTAAAAATAGCCACATCCATGCTTGAACCGAAGTTGACCCGAAGTTGACCCGCAGCTAATCCGCCGAAATCGGTGGGTTAAATTCCTGATCCGAGGCTGAACCACGTTTGTACAACTGGCCCTTAGTGGTCATTTTAAAAATTAAAAAAAAATCTTTTATACGTTTTTGGATCCAATGCAACTATTGCGCGGGGTATGTTTTTTTTTTTATTTTTCAATTTAATGTTATCACCATTCAATTTCGCTCCTCCAGCCCAATGGGCAAGATTTACAGTCAGCAACAGTGTATAATTGTTATTTAATGATTCTTTTCTTACACATAATAATAAATTAAATTTATTATTGAAAGGGGTCCGCCAACTGACAATTTTTTTGTTAGGGGTCCGCATACTCTGAAAGGTTGAGAACCGTTGTTCTATGCAATCAATTCTCCATTTTGAAGCTAATAAAATTCAATTTTTGTCGTGTGAATTGTCCACTTGTACTGAATTTTCATAAATTTTTGTCACTATAGGTGGATGAGGATTGAAATGCAGGCCAAATTTCAAATCATTGTTGTTTTGATCCAACCTTAAGACATAAAAATTTTATCTTTGTTATAGTTAAGTCAAAACGGCATACTTTTTCGCAGCTTTTTTCAAAAATAAGAAATATTGTATTGTATTCCAATACAAAATTCCAACAGAATTGTTTGTGTTAAACAAATCTGTTTTAAACAAAATATTTTACACTTATTTGTTATGGAATATTTTTGTGCTTACAGTTAAATAGATGACACCGCAATTGACTTAGCAAAGTGATAAGTTATAACTGCTCGTTCTTGGATTTTTCCACAAAGATTAATGGTTTTAAAATGTGGTTAGCAAAAATGTACAGATGGTTTTTGTTTTTTCTCTCAAGACCCTAAAGGTGTTTCTATACCATTCCAATTTAAGGAACGTAGCTATATATAGACACAGAAAATAAATCACTACTACGTCCATTAATACACTTCTCACAAAGTCCTGATTGCCTTCATTACCTTTCCGCCATATCTTATTTTAGATCATTTCTTTTTCTTAAAACGCAATTATTCTTCATTTTAGGCTTAGGTTATTTGAGTTAGGGACTGCGAAGATTAATACAATACATCTTGAGTAGATTTTAGCTGCTTTGGCTGCTCATTCTACAATATATACTGTGCGGCATGGCATCCTCATCTCATCTCATAAGACTTATGTTAATAAATTTAAGTTCCTTTTTAGCTGCTATCCCACACTTTCTATCTCTTTCTTCTGCAATGATGGTCCATTGCGATAATCCCAAAAAGAGATATTCTTTGTTCTGTTCTTTTAAGCGTTCGTTCAGTGAAAAATTTAATTAATAAACTTGGACTATTAAGAAATTCATTACGTTGAATACATCTTCATTACACACGAAAAACATGGCTGCGAAATACTATCATCCCGTATACTATACTATGTGTAAGGTACCTCTCTTAATGCATCGATTTATATGCAAGGATAATTCCATCTTAAATCTTTATTAGCTTGCTCCAACGTAGTAATTCGAATTCTCTTCTCTCTGGTTCTGATGATGGTTTGGTTTGGTTCGTTTTTTTTTTTCTCCCCAATTTAACTCGACAAGAAGCAGAAGAAGACTTTGTTAAGCATTTTTTTTTTGTATAGGTATATAATGTGTTTGGAGTTCCTAAGATTAATATTATTTAATAAGGGTATTTTGGGAGTAGTTAGAGAAAACAAAAAAATTGTAAGAAATTGCTGGTTCAAATTGTTAAAAAAAAAAACTAAAAACAATTATTTTTTTTTAATAAAAGTACATACAAACATACAGAATCAATACTGAAATAAATTTTAGGGATTTTTTTAATAGTAAATATAGCGTTAGTGTCAAATCAGATCCAAGAATTGAGATATAAGGCTTTCGTTTAGCAATCAGAGGACAGAGTCAACCAATTAGAAAAACCATTCTGCCAGTAGGTTTTCCCAAGAAACAAACCAACAAAGCTTAGAATTATTATCTGTTATTACTTATAGAGTCTGGATGTAGTGGATGCACATTTCCACAGTGTCATAAGAAGACCGGATATTTTAAAAATATTTGGCTTCGGGCTTACCAAAGATTTTTCTGACTTCATTTGTTTTTAACTGTAGTACCCTTATTACTAGCACATAATTTCCAGTTAAGGCGATGCCAATGGATGATTACAAGTTGCAACAATTATATGTTGGGTGTCATAAAACAAAACAAAGCTCTTCTTTAGTCCATGAGTTCTACGTGGATAAAAGAACAGAGTGAGGCCAACTTCTAAACAGAAGAAAAAGGAAAAAAAAAAAAAAGAAATTGAACCTATGGTTAAGGCACGGGAAACAAGTTTCAAGCTCTGGGGCATAAAACCACGTTAGATGATTTAGTAAGAAATAAAAAAAATTAAGGTAGTGTGTACCATCGACCCATCGACTTGAAAATTGTATGTGATCGTATCGTCGTCGGCACAAAGCCAAAACCGCGAATCTGCATTTTTGGAAACTTTCACTTTAATTTGACTTGATATTTCGTCGGCGTAAAGCAAAATTTTTCTAAATCCACTTTTTACCGAAAATGAGTTAATGATGCAGTTTTATTAATTTGAGGTTGCTCTTTCCAAATTTGAAAACCGTTTTTGTCAAAAAAATTTCATTCCGCAGATAATAAAATTTAATGGGACATAGAAGAATAAAAACAGGTCCCTGTGCAGGGACGGGTTAGAATATTCCTGCAGCGCCTCCCCGCTTGTCGTAAAAGGCGACTAAAGGAGCAAATTTATCTAGGTCACAAACACCAAGGTGAACCTAGCGACACTTAACACCTGTAAACTTTCCCAAAAGTGTGCATGCCAGTCCCTGGGTTGGCACGACTGGAGATCACCGGTGCTGTTAAAGAGAGATCAAATACAAAACTGGAGTATGCACGCGTCGAAAAAACAACAACAACAACAACGTTTCGCAAGATTTTGTGAACTGAAGCATTATGGAAGTACTCGTCCAAAGAAATGACACTACCCCGCCAGGCACTACCATTACTAATGGTACTGATCCTGGACCGAGTAGCAATGCTCGGGTCAGAGCTAGACGGATTCCGGGGGCTAGCAAAGTAATGCCACAGATTATACAAAATCTGAGAGTTGCGAGTTGGAACGTTGGGAGTATGACAGGTCGAAGCTTCGAGCTGGAAGAGATGATGATAAGAAGGCGAGTAGACATCTTGTGTGTCCAAGAAACGAAATGGCGTAACACGGGAAATAGGGCCCGTTTCTTGGATACAAGGACAAAAAATTACAAGATGTTCTACTATGGAACGGAAAAGGGTAAGAACGGAATCGGAATCATCCTTGCAAAAGACCTCTTAGGCAGCATATTGTCCATTTCGAAATTCAGTGACCGTTTGATGTCCCTTAAATTGGTGATTAAAGGAAAGTTGTGGAATATTGTCACTGCATATGCTCCCCAAATTGGATGTGAGCAGGTGGAAAAAGATGCATTTTGGCTAGATTTTCACAACCTACTTAAGGACATCCCAAAGGAAGAGTTTTTGTTCGTGGGCGGAGATTTAAATGGACATGTCGGGAAAACAAACGAAGACTATGAAGATTGCCATGGAGGCCTCGGATACGGCATCAGGAACTCTCCTGGTGAAGACATCCTGAGCTCGTGCAAAACATATGGTCTTATCGTACTTAATACCATGTTCATCAAACAAAGCCGACACCTGGTCACTTACAGCAGTGGTGGAAATGAGACTCAGATTGATTACCATTTGGTATCTAGTTTCATGAAACCTCGGGTCAAGGATTGTAAAGTGATACTGGGAGAAGCGATCGCCCACCAACACCGTCTCCTACTGACAGAATTTTTTATGGAGACAGTGAACGACAACAAAAAGACAAAGACTTTTGGGAAGATCAAATGGTATGATCTGGATAAGGAAAAGGCGAAGCTTTTATTTCGAATATGCAAAACTATCTGTATAACAACACCAATATATTTCGAAATGAAGAGAGTACAGCACAAAGTATGTGGGACCTCCTACAGCGAACTTGCATAGAAAAAGCCAAAACACTGTTAGGGGTTTCAAAAGGACACAACCAACAAGGCAAAGAAACATGGTGGTGGAATGATGAAGCTAAAGCAGTTGTAAGTAAAAAGAAAATGGCTTTCAAAGCTTGGTCGAAGTGCCCCTCTAATAATACAGAGCAAAAGTCACGCCTCGAAGTGGAATACAGAAACTGCAAGAAAGAAGCGAAGAAGATATGTGCCCAAATTCAAGCCAAGAATACGGAAGACCTGTATCGGGAGCTAGATGAAATTTCTTCCCCGACTGCTGGTGCTATTCAAGAGCTACGACAAAACGTGAATAAGGGCGCAACCATCTTCAAAATAGCCGCTCAAAGAAGAAGAAATGCTCAGGAGATCTGTTCGCCAAAGTTTATTAACAATGCTCAAGGCCAACTACTTGTGGAAAACGAAGAAATCCTCCACAGGTGGCGACAGTATTGTGACGAACTTCTAAATGAACAATTTCCAAGGCTACACTTTCCAATAGCTTCACCTAACTTAAGCGAAGTATCCGATGTCACAGTCGAAGAAGTTAGTGAGGCTGTAAAATACTCCAAAAAGGGAAAAGCTGTTGGGCCAGACGAAATACCCTCAGAGTTTTGGAAAAAGATGGGAGACATCGGGTCTAGATGGCTCATGGTTCTTGTTTCCAAGCTTATACGAGGTGATCGAATGCCTAATCAATGGAGGGAAAGTTATCTTCTTCCAATATACAAAGGGAAGGGTGATACTCGAAGCTGTGATAATTACCGTTCGATTAAGCTGATGTCACACACCATGAAGATCGTTGAGCGAGTCTTGGGTAGCCGACTGCGAAAAATAATAAGGCTATCTGATGACCAGTGCGGGTTTGTTGCGGGTAAATCAACCACAGATGCAATCCAGAGTATCAGAATCATTATGGAAAAACATCGAGATTCCTTGGAGGATTTGCATGTGGTATTGGTTGATTTTGAAAGAGCATTCGATCGACAACCACTAGATCTGATATGGGTGGCCCTCAGACAACGAGGAGTTCCGGAAACCTATGTGCGGATAATTATGGACATGTATGATGGAGCAGTTACTAAAGTAAGATGTGCAGCTGGAGTCACCGAAGAATTCGAAATCACAGTAGGTGTACACCAGGGAAGCGTCTTGAGTCCTCTGCTCTTTATTACCGTTCTTGATTACCTGCTTCAAGGCAAAGTGACGGACCCAAAAGTGCATCAGTTATTCTTTGCTGACGATGGAGCCATCATAAGTGAAGACCCGATATCCCTGCAACGAGCACTTGATGTATGGGTGGATGTTCTAGAAGGTAGTGGGTACCGCATAAGCGCGAAAAAGACAGAATACCTATGCTGCCCATTTTCTGATCCACACAGGCCTATTCCTGACATTTATTTGAATGGTGTAGTGCTTCCCAAGTGTGAAAAGTTTAAATATCTGGGGTCTATGATAAATAACGAAGGTACTTGTGATGACGATATCAATCATCGCGTAAGCGTAGGGTGGATGAAGTGGCGGGAAAATTCTGCTATCTTCTGTGATCGAAAAATGCCCCCTAAGCTGAAAGGAAGGCTCTACACCGCAGTTGTGCGTCCAGCACTCACATACGGTTCACAATGTTGGACAATGTACAAAAAGTATGAGAGTAAGTTAACGGCAGCTGAGATGAAGATGCTTCGCATGACAGCAGGAGTAACAAAGCTTGATAGAATTAGAAGTACGAAGATCCGAGGAAGCCTTCATGTTAAAAATACCATCTCCCAAAAAATTGAACACGACCGACTCAGTTGGTATTGCCATGTTCAAAGGAGAGATCCTGAGAACCCCGTCAAAAAAGCAATATCATATAACGTTCCAACACGAAATAAAAAGAAAGGTAGGCCTAAAAACTCCTGGTACAAGCAAATGCAAAAACACCAGCATTCAGTTGGCCTCAGAAACGGAACAATACAAAACCGGGAGGCTTGCCGCCGATTTCTGAGGTCAACCCGGCGAACCCCACAGGCGGATCACTAGTGTGAAGCAGTAACGTGGGAAGGTTATGATCCCCTCGACATCGAGATCATAACAGCGCCGAGAAAAAAGGAAGAAGAAGAAGAAGAAGAATAAAAACAGGGAAGTAGCCTTTTTAAAATGAGCCCGAGTGTTCTTGATTGTTCTAAGTCCCATTATATTTTGTTCTGAGTCCACTTTTTATTTAAGGAAAAAACGAACTTGTATAGGAATTGTTCTATGTCCAATTTTGGGTTTTTAGTTTTAAAAAATATTTAAAAATATTATGCACCTACAAATGAAGTAAACTTTTATATTTTATTCAAGAGAAAAGAACAAACATTATAAAAAGCATAAATTGAATGGCAAACGAGAAGAAAATTGTCACTTTTAAACCAATTTGAAACTTAAAAATCGTCCCCTGTAAAATTTGCTTTTTGTGACCTAGAACAATTTTGCTTTACGGCGACCCCAATCCCCAATTTGCTTTACGGCGACCCCAATCCTCTATCTGTTGCCCAGAAGCCTAAACTATCAATTTCCGTTGCACGAGTTTCCATAAGTTTGCATGAGTTTCCAAAACTTTGAAGCAGTTTTTCTCAAAACTACAATTTTGCAGATTCGCGGTTTTGGCGTTGGCCGCGGCACCCAGCAAAGGTGAATTTGATAGGTATGGATATCTTTATTTGATATCAGGTTTTTTAAGCCAAGACTGGTCGTCCTTTATAGCCGAAAGTTGCTTTCTAGCTTTCAGAGAAAAATAGCGAATTGGTGGAAATTATAAAAGAAGATTCAACGAAAAGCTGGCTCGTACAATAATAAAAAATAAATTCTCAGTTTTTTACATTACATCATGTTTTCTAATATTTACTTAAAAACATAGTTGGCGACCATATAACTGCAATATTTTCAATTGTCTTATGAAACATAAATGGAAGAGATCTCAAAATTGTGCTAATTTAAAATAAAATCCATGAAATAGCGTAATAAGGGGTCTTAAAATTTGTTTTACTAATTTGTCATTTTTTTGACTTTTTTTTTAAATTTTTGATTTTTTTTTAAGAATATAAATCTATGAATCCTAAATCTAAGATCTAAGACCTAACACCTTTTTGTCATGAATTAAGCACAATTTCTAGCTTATATACTGTTTTGAAAATTCTATTTTAACGCCCATTCTTTCCGCCATTTTGGAACCGAAATTTTGAATAAAAAAAAGTTGGCAGATTTTTCTTATTCTCCATACTATTATCATTCAGTGTACCAAATTTCATAATTTTTCGTCCAGAAATGGATGTGCGAATGAATTTTGACACCAAAAACGACCAATGGCACCACTGTGTGCCGCAGCACACCCGAACCACAGCCGTTTAGCGTAGTTTGGTTAGTAAGCAATTTTTGATTAGGTGCGGCAGTGGCTTAGTAGTGGTCTGGATCTCAAAAAACCATGTGACGATGGTTCAGTGGAATTCCACATATATTAAAGTCTGATATTTTTAATTTTATCTTAAATTTTGTTTCTGGATAAGAACTTGTAATTTAATTAATTAAAATATTGCTTTCATGAAACCCATCATAAATCCAAACAAAAAATATTTTACTAGGCATGATTTCAAAAAAAAAAAAAAATATCCTGAATGCCTCAAACACCTGATGAAAGTTTTATTTTTTTTTAAGTCAGTTCCTTAAAAAATTTAAATTCAACAAAGAATGTACATCATATATGTATTTGTCGGTAAGAAACCTACATTTGACAAATATTTTCTTTTTAGATATCCTTCATATATAAGGTATTATATTATACTTCCACCACAATTTCTTACCTTCTCTTCTGAAATTTGTTGGAAATTAATTTATCACATTTCAATGAAAATCATTTTGGGATTCAATTTTGAAAGCACACACGACGACGACACGACACGACCAAAAGTTTTATCCTTTTTGGAAAATCTCGTATATTATTCCCTGGACAGATAACAAGGCAGGTTCTGTCTTGGTGGATGGTGGTTCATCCCACTCAAGAAAATTAAACGGAATTGAGATGACAAAATGTGAGACAGGCAGGGCAAGGCATCATATATATACTGAGATGCGGATGGTGCAAAAGAAAAGGACAAAGATTGTGAAATTATATAGAAATTGCCGATGATTGTTATTTTCCCTCCAATTTCGTGCTTTTAGGAATTTTTGTTGGTTTTTTTTTGTGTTTTAGTTCCAATTTTTTTTTTCTATTAATTTTAAAAGAAATCCTTTGAAGTCCTACGGCAGAATCAAAAGCTACAATGAAATAATACATATACTAATATAATGTTTGATCTAGTTTTTGTCTATTTTAAAGTAAGGCTTAGAGACTTGACTTTCGTTTGATTCAGTATTTTTCTATCAAGAACAATAAAGGTGGTACCAGATAACCAGATGGTTATATTTAAAAGACAGATATGGCCAAAAACTATATCTACATATTTCAAAAATGAAGTAAGATGCTGTTACCTGCTACTAACGGTAACGACAGTAGCGTCACCATTTCAGTGAGGCTAAACAACTTGGCGTACACCTTTCTTTAGACTTATTTAGAGTCTTTAAAACTTCATGTCCTTGGAATCATTCATTGGGGGTTCCTGCGACTAGGCTTTCTGCAAGAAGTAAGCGTAATTCTCTTATATTGAACTAACTAACAAATATGCAGTTTTGATTGATATACTAAGATGCATTTTTAGAAAAAAAAATTTCAAAATCGTTAGAGCCGTTTTTTAAAAAATTAATTTCTTATAAATAATTTTTTTTTAAAAAAGTTTTAAAATAAAATTTTTGATTGATATACTAAGATGCATTTTTAGAAAAAAAAATTTCAAAATCGTTAGAGCCGTTTTTTAAAAAAACTAATTTTTTATAAATAATTTTTTGGAATGCCATTTTGTAGAAATCACTAATCGACATCTAAAAACAAAATTTCAAAAAAATTTCAATGACCCGTTTTGAAAATTTTTTTAAAAACTCAAAAATTATCTTTTTGGAAGTTTTATTTTTGGCTTATATTTAAATTACATAAATGCTTCTTCACAAAAAGTTTCGTTGAAATCGAATAAGCAGTTTCGGAGATAATCGGATTTGAAAAAAAACGGTTCTATGGCAGGTAACGGTAATAATGATTTTCAAAAAAAAATTTTTCATTAAAAGATAGACATTAGTTTAAAACTAATATTTGAATTTTTTAAACAAAATCGTTAGAGCCGTTTTCGAGATATTTCAATTTTACTAAAATCGGTATATGACAAGTACCGTTATTTTTGGTCCAAAAATATTAATTCCAAAAACCCCTCTGGAGAGTCGCCAAATAACGCTACATACCTAGTTTGACATTAATCGGTGAATCCGTTTAGGCTGTAGCTCCTTATACAGACAGACAGACAGACTGACAGACAGACTGACAGACTGACAGACTGACAGACAGACAGACTGACAGACAGACAGACAGACGGACTTCCGGGACCCACTTTTTTGGCATTCTCTACCATAATGTCATGGAAAAATGTTATCTCAACTTTTTTTTTTTTTGTACGAATGCATAACTTGATATATAGTACCTATATCGCAAGTAAAAATGTCATATGATATGATAAATCTTATCAAAATTGATATTTTAATTGTTGGACAACTTTTGTCACTCAAAAAAGTTAATTTTATACCTGTTATTATTAATTTTTTTTTTGTTGTATTTCCATTGTAACGGGTGTGACAGTGTTACTTAATTTTTTGTCCCTTGTGTATTATTCACTAAGTATCTAAGGTATTTAATAGCTGCAACACCTAATATATTTGGTTGTTAATACAAAAATGTTTCTCAAATAACTATTTTTAACCTGTCGTTCGAAGTCTCAATCAATCGGATTTGGGTCCTTTAAGCGGTTTTGGCAGTAGCTCAATTTTTTAAGCTCCCAGTGGTCCCCTTCATAGCCGTATTTAGGGTTAGGGTTAAACACCCAAACCCCCCCCCCCCCGAAATTTTTTTTCAGAAAATCAAAAGATACCTATATTATAAACATATACAAGTCTAATATATGCAGCACTAAATGATTTGTTTTTGTATTTTAGTGATTTGATTACCTATATGAAAATCTCCCTTAAAATCACTACCAATTTTGCATCGTTGCAGAAGCTGTCGATGAAGTTTGTATAAAGGAAAACAAAAATTGTTTGGTCCATTACAAAGAGTTTTTATCTCTTTGACCATTTCCTTAAGCACTATGTTAACACCTTAAAATGCTCTTTTAAGAACCCTTTAAATACCACAAGTACTTATGCAGGGTTTTTGGTGCCGGTACTAAACTATGCTTTTTCAAAGGGTTTAGGTGGCCGAACTCGAATCCAAAGACGGACTTATTCGATCACATCTCGTTTTTGAAATATTACCCTTAAATCTATTTAAATCTTTCAGACATCTCTTCTACTGTCCGAGATATCTTCAGTTGCTTATTACCCACTTTTGTTCTATGTTAACCTTAAATCCAGTATGTAAGCGAAAATAAATGTATCGATTTATTCAGAGACTGTAGTACCTACCAACGCTAGGAAATAACCTCGAAAACTGGCAAAAAGCGGGATTTTCGATTTTCTAACGGGAATATCTCAAAAACGCGATGTGATAGAATTTTTCTGAGTTCGGATTCGAGCTCAGCACATAAAAAACCTTTAGAAAAGTATATCTTGGTTTCTGTAACAAAAACCTTGTTGGCCATACTCAAAATAAAAAAAATGCGATTATACTTTTGCAATGGAAGAAAAACTTGTTTTTATTTCTAAAAATTATAAGAGAAAGTAACGGGACATTTTGTTCTTCTCAATATTCTTGTTTTTTGATCCCCTTTAATAAAAAAATAGTAGAGTGTCACTGCAATACTCGGTTTTATATAAATGGCATTTTTATATGGTGCGATTATACTTTTGCAAAGCACTGTATTTACAACATTTCGTTATTCTTTTGTTTCAAATTATAAAATTAAACAATTTCAGTTTATTGTTAAATTTCAAAGTGAAGTGAATTACAGAAACCAGGGTATACTCTTCTATAGGTTTTTTGTGTGCTGAGCTCGAAACCGAAGTCAGAAAAATTCGATCACATCACGTTTTTGAGATATTCATGTTAGAAAATCGAAAATGCCGCTTTTTACCAGTTTTCAGGGTTATTTTTTAGCGTTTACTTATTTTTTTTTTTAAATTGAATTTGTAACAGTTTCATAAATATCCGTCAAACCCGCAACGGCGTATACAAGGGGGGGGTCACGGGGTCATGACCCCCCCCCCCCCCAAGAACTCAAAACTTAAACAAGAAATTGTTATGTTATACTCAATTCCTTTAAGAAAGACCGTTTTAAAAATATTGAAGTTTTAGAACATGAACGAAAATGAAAAGTGAAAAAAATTTTTGGTATTCAAACAACCTATTTTACCATTTTTTGGGGATGCGATGATATTTTTAGCGAATGCTATGCTGGATTAGGATTATTTTCATTAGTTCGATAATATTACAAATTGACAGACACTAAGTTGAGTTCTGCTGTAGAGTTTTGTGTAGATTTAAAATCCGAACAAGAATACATATTTAGAGCTTTAAAAAAAAATTGAATTGGGTATGTAAAAAAAAAATCACCATTGGAGCAACTTTCCCTATAAAAATAAACGGATTAATCCTCAAGAACTCATCGATTTTCATACATTACTCAATCTTCAATCGCGTTTTAAGGCAAACTATAATTTTAGTCCAGTGAATAGAGACATTTTACTATGAAGCAAATGGAAAAAATAGGGACAGGCTGAAATCTTGCAGAACTGAAGTTTTTTGAGGTTTGTTCAATTTTTGGCAAAAATCTCAGTTTTTACTATAACTACATAGCTAATTGAATCATCTGAGAATATTCGGAAAGCATTGATATTTCATAAATAAGTACATTTTTACAAAAAAATTTTTGGCCGCCATTTTGAAAAATGCGTTTTTGTGATTTTCTCGGCTTCCGTTTGTTGTAGAAAAGATTTGTTTTTCTTGTTTTGTAGAAAAACTCATTCTCTATTTTTTTTTAATTAAAAAACTTTTTTTTTTGTAATGTTTCCGTATAAAAAGTTTTCAACGAAAAAATGTAGGTAAAATTTTCGGAGATAGTCGTCAATATTACATTTTTTTCTCGATTAAGGTTCATCTAACCGAAAAAATCTTATCATAATTTTTGTACAAATCTAAATTTACATTTACATTATGTTTTTTTTTGCACGCCCAAAACTGTTTAAGTTATAACGAGAAAAAATTCACAACCACCCCGAAAATTTTACATTTTTGTGTCACTTCTAATACGAAAACAATACAACAAAAAATTATTTAAAACAAAAATTAGACAATTAATTTTTAATTTTGTCTGTACTGAGGTAATTTATTCAAAAATTATCTTTAAGGTGTAATAGCACCGTATAGACACAAAACCGAGTGTCATTTTCATCAGTACCTACATAAAACAAAGAAGAAACTTTATTTTCTTTTAAGGTTTTTCTTAGCTCGATTTGGTGTATCAAACTCCAAACTAAATTTTTATCATTCAATTTTAAAACAAAATTAAAAAACAAAATTATTTTCAAATGCGATTCGTTTGCCTGAGGTTAAGAAGACTTTTAATTCAAAAGTTACCACTGTTTATTACATAAAAAAAGATTTAATTTTTTATTGTAACTTTTAAAATTACTTTAGGCAAATTATTCAATGGAAGCAAACGAATCACATTCCGTTTTTGTTCGATTCAACTATCACATTTTCCACCTATCAAAATTGTTGTGCCAAAAATTTTGGCATGACCCCCCCCAAGAAGTAAACCTGTATACGCCCCTGCAAACCCGAAATAATCCATGGAATAAGTTTGTAAGACTGCATTCCAAACACAAATTTTATTTAAAAAATTTCACCCAACTTGCAGTAGGTACCTAACCTTAAAGTTTGTTCAAATGATTTATTTTAATTGAACACATATTTTGCATGCATGCTACTACTACATATTATGAATAATTTGTCATCAAAATGTAAAAATGTTTCCAATTTTTGTTTACTTCAAACCTTTTGCCATCTAGGCAAAAGCCAGGCATATGGATGACAAAAATGCAGTGGCGTATTGAGGGGGGGGCTCAGGGGGCTCAAGCCCCCCCCAAGCCTTCCAGATCATGTTATTTTTTACATAATTTCATTGTAATGTATATGCTTCACTGAAACTTGTTCGTAAATCTTATAGATTTAGGCCCATTTGCTCATACGGATCATAAATTTAAATCTTAACTAGGTCGAACATAGCACTTATGTTTTACTTAGTTTATTCCAAGTTGCTAAAAAATATTAATGTTAAACCTAGCAATGATTTACTTTCATGCAAGAAATTGCTGAGAGCTTCTAATCAAATTGTCAAATCGACACAAACGTCAGTTAATTTAAATTGTTTTTGAACAATTTACGGAAAATAATTTAAGAAATTTTGTTATTTTATCTATTTTTATTGAAGAAAAAATGAATAATAGTGAAAGCGGTAAAATAAATGGTGTTTAATTCAATAATAATAAATTATTAATTTGAAAGATTATTTTTGTGTATGTATTTGTGTGTCATTATGTTTGTTTATATTGTGTGTGAAAATTTTGACAACAAATTGTTAAAAATTGTATACGAATTTGTGCGGCAAATTATACCATCTGCTTATGGTTAACACGTATAAAGTAAGTTAACCGTTCTTAAACTTATAATTATTGTTCACTTTACACCCAAAATCATTTTTAAGAGGTGTCTTTTTCTTTTTTTCGCAGTTAAAATTGCTTAAGTATAACATAAAACCCTTATGATCTACTATTTCCTTATCCTAAATTATGTTAAACTTAGTCAGATTTAGGGGTTACTTTTAAGTTCGTGCAAACCGGTATGTGAAACTTAGGCCTTTATGATTTACTTAAATATTTAAGACTCGTTTCAGCAAATGGGCCTTAGAGGCAGCTCACATGCTCGAGCCCCCTCCAAGTTCTGAAACGGCTATTTGTGTTTGTTTGAGTAAGAGCCTTAGCTGTAGCTGGGGGTTGGGTGGTTTTTTTCGGATTTAAGTCCAATTCGAAATTCTTCAGATCACTTTTTAATATAATACGTACGTCGAATATCATCACCGTGTAATTTTGCAAAAGTTCTTATGCAATCTCGATAAACACTTTTTTCAAAAATTATATACTTCTCAAAGCTATTGGAAATAGAAATATTTGATATCTCAAAATCTTAGTGGTCAACATATGTAACTAATGGTTTCTTTCAGCAAATGCCAGTTTGGACTTCGAATTCGGATTATAAAAGCAACATATTACGAAAAAATATATATTTCGAATTAAACATCTAAAATAATTTAATGGAAAATTAGTTTCTAGGCTTTCACTTTCTGCATTTTTCACTCATTTAGATTTTCTGATCGAATTCAATTCACATTATTTCTGTTTGTAAATTTGGTGCCTTTTTTAATGAATCTATAATTTTTAGACAAAATATTATCATAACTTATTTGTGTCTCCTTATTTTTTCTCTTGAATTCTTCTTTTTTTTTCATTAAAATTGCCGATAAAATTGCATCCAGCAGTAATAATTTAACTTCAGAAACAAAATTAAAAAGGATGATCCTTCAGCTATGACAGTTCGAAGCAATTTCGAAGTTTTTGAAATTGATCCAAATGAAGAATATGATATTTTATTTCACGTGAAATCTAAAAGTGATTTCAATTCACTTTCGGTCGAATTGCGGAACAAGAACTTTAAAAACAGGAGACAGCAGTACGAAGCTGTCGACGTCGAGAGCAGTTAAATGCTACTATACCACTTTCAGTATCGCAGCACAGCGCTTCACTCTCGATCAAAGGTGAATAAAATAGAGAGAAAAATTTTTCGTACCCCTCTAAAAAATGTTTGAAAAATTTTCTAGCCCCCTCCAAATTTTTTTCTGGATACGCCACTGCAAAAATGGATGGATAATGAGGCTTTGTTCGATATGATAAAAGAGAGAGCATCAGGGATAAGTTTTTGAGATATATTTTTTTTGTACCTATGCCATTTCCATTTAGTAACCGGGATTCGGTAGTTAAGGTAAAGTGCTGTGTGTGTGCGTGTGATATCAAAATTCTTTTGGCTTTTTTGCATCGGTTGGTTATGGTGTTGGCGTTCGTTGGTGTCGTTGTCGTAGCCCAAAAAATGCCCTGGTGACATATTGAAAGATAAATGCTCCATTAAAGGAATTTGTAAGGGATGAATAATGATTGGGGGGTATGAATTACATATACAATCATACATTGGGGAATATCAATGTGTTTGTCTTTATTTATATTTTTAACACATATATATACTAGGTAGGTTTGTATGAATACATATATATAAAAGATGAGTGGAAGGATTCTTTTTTTTTTAACTTTTTTGTTGTTGTTGTTGCTTCTCTATGGAATATCAAATTGTGTCTGGAGGCACTAAGGGAGTTGTATACGAGTTGAAGCGACATATTGTGCGTGAAAGGACAAAGTTTTATTATGCTTCTTCGCACACAAATGGCGCAAATGGCTGTGATGATTTCCACTTAGCCCTGGGGGCCCAGTGGGTTTCGTTCGCGTGGGTTTGTGTATAATGTGGTAGGAAGGCTCAAGCTCTATACAGTACACTCACTGCTTGTCAAGTTTTTTTTTACTTTTTTTTTTTTTGTACAGAAGAGCAAAGCTCCTGCTCTGTTTGTACAATTTTATTTGGGCGCTTCCCTTTCGCAGAATTGTAATTGAATTTGAATCAAAGAAGAGTCGTTGTTGGGGGGGGGGTGATGGTGGATATGATGAGAGGGAAGTCTGTAAAGTGATATTATTATTGACATTGAATGCTGCGAAATCTGATGTTCACATTAAGAATTTTTTTTTTGTTTTTGTTGTTGTATTTATATGAAATGGAATGCGAAATGATTGGTGGTAATAAATCTCTCTGCTTATGATGTTATTAAATTATCATAAGGGATTGTCATCAACGATGTATCTATCTACTATATATTTATGATGACAGATGGGGAAAAATGTGGCTTAGTTAATGAAGTAAATATTGTGAGAAAGTGAAGCATTAAACAAATTAAATACCTAGGTACATACTTATTTAAAGGTTTTTATGACAATTGTATAAGCTCTCTAGAGGCTATTATAAGAAGAGTGATTTCATCGTAAAAGGAATATTTTGAGTATTTGTCAAAAATTAGTCAGAATTATTATGGGGGTAAATAAGAAATGGAATTGTGGACATCCGTTACATACCTACCGGACTTTCCTTTAAAAACGATGAGTAAATGATTTTGGGAAAATGATTGAAAACACACCCATTTTTGGGTTGATTTTGATGTTACGGCGATCTCGACAAAATCTCGATACCAAAAAGAGAGTAAAAAATACCCTTAAATAACTGCCAAAAGAGTAAGAAATGCCATTGAATAACTACCGTCTGAACCGATTTCCAAAAAAAAAAAAAAAGCAATCAGTTATAGGTAAATTATCGTTATAATGGAGTTTCTGCCAAAATTCGCCGGAAAAATTGGCGTCTATAACTTTGAACTCCTAACACCAACTGGACCGATTGACAACACCTCAATATGTCAGTTTATGGCATTTTTTTTTATTTGATTTACGCTTAAAAAATTGTCGCCTGAAACTACTGCCTCCACTGTAAAGCTGGACTGATATGCACAACATGATTACTCTTTCTTAACAAAATCTCCAAACTCCATTTTTAGTTTTGATATATTTCGGACAAAAGTTATACTTACCTACTCTTAGAAACATAACCTCTAAAAATTTGTACTTTTGCGTACAGTGGTGTTTTTTGTGCTTTTTGATGTCAAAACACAGTCACAAGAAAATAAAAAAAAAGAGAGGTTGTCTGTAAAGCCGGTTTAACGGACGATGATTTTACGTGATAACGTCGTAAGAAAACATGTTGTGTGCTTTTAAAATGAGTCAATTGAAGCGTTTATTTATTTCAAACAATCATAATTTACAAGAAAAAGCTAAAAAAAATTAAAAATTTCTTCTAAATAATAAAACCATTTTTGAATTTTTACAATGCTCAAAAATTAATAAAATAATTTATTAAAAACAATCATTTCTTATGAAAAAAGTGAAAAAATCATTCCATCACCCAAAAATTCATTTTTTTGATACAACAACCTATAATAAATTTTATACGACCTGAAAGCTTATTGCTTCAGCTCCAAATATATATATATATATCGATCATGTCTATTAGGCATCTCCAAAAAGAGCTAGAATTTTTTGAACTCGATCAATTTTCAACAACAAAAGGCAAAAAAACATATAATTTTATCTTTTTATCACGCTATTGAATCAATTTTTTCAATGACAACCTATAAAAAATTTTATATCATGTGTTATATTTCACCTTTCATTTCATAAAGCCATACTTAAATTTTTATAATGCGCAAAAAGTATAAAAATAATTTATTGACAACAATTTTCATCAAAAAAAAAACAAAGAAAACATGAATTTTTATCTTCTCACGTCATTAATTCCATTTTTTTCCCTAACAACCTATACAAAATTTTATACCATCTGAAAGCTTATTGTCTTAGCTACAACTACACTGGTGGCTGTTCGGGGGGCAACAGATCTCCACCGGTGCACCGGTGTTTTGAGGTTTTTCACAAGTTTCTTGATTTAACATTGTGTAGCTTGTAGTTAGTCAGTGTTAGTAGTTAGTTAAGTGTGATATAATAAATGAAAGGTAATTATATCAGGATGCTCATAAAAGTTTAATCAAGTTTTTATCTGCTCTTGGTCAAAAGTTATAACCTGTTAAATTCTAAAATTTAATTTTACCGTTATCTCAAAATTGTGTTTACGAAAATGATTAAAACTTCGCACACATATAGTCTTAGTCATGGTCTATCATTACTTTATTCCTGTATCTATTAAAGAAAAAAAGATAAAAGTAAAAAACGTTGAAAATCGGTTAAAAAAAGGTTAAAAAACGTGTTTTTTTAAAACTTGTTTCTTCCGTTATTCAGTCAGAACTCACTAAACGATTCCAAGTTTTTGCACATGTATGCATAAGGCTAAAACCTACATTATCTATAAGTTTGATTTTTTGAATGCTCCAAAAAAAAGCTAAAAATCAAAAATTACCCAAAAATACCCCTAAAAAACAAGGTGTTTTTCAAAAGCTCATATTTCAAAACGCCTAATTTTTTTTCCCTCATCTTTCACCTGGCATCTTTAGATTTGTCAAAAAAAATTTCCTCTATCCAAAATCATCATTTTGTGATAGCCCCAACACGTGCGCAACGTTCAAACAAAACGTTATAGCTTAGTTAAAAAAATCAATTCTCTACAACTTCGCGTTTAGATTTTAGCCCAAATTTCATCTTTCCGTTTTACCCCTGTTTACCCTATTATATGACGGAATTTTTGAAAATCCTTCATTTGGATTAAGCTTTAGGTTATTATCTTTAAAATAAGCTATAGAAGATTTTTATATTTCTAATAGTTTATTTTTAATTTTTAATTGAAATTTTTTGCGCTCTGCGAAAGTGCGAGAGTGTAACGTTAGAAAATGGCGTCACTTTTTTGTGGTGGCTATGCCATGGTTCATCGATTTATAAGACGTTATCACGTCAAAAAAATTCTGACCTGGGGGTGCAAATAGATAAATTATATGTCGCTGAAACTGAAATCAATTTTAGGTACCCCATCACTTCAGGTTTTCAAGATAGCTTTTTTTTTGTTTTGTGTTTGTTACCTTATAACTTTGGACTGAGTGAACCAATTTTGATAATTCTTTTTGTGTTGGAAAGCTGGTGGCTGCAATGTGGTACCATTTCGTTCAGTTCTGGTCATAGGAACTATTAGAAAACCCATTTTTAGCCATGGAAGTCGGTTTTGTTTTTTTGATAAAAATGATTATTGAGAACCTCAAAAAAGTTGTTCGTTTCAGTTTGTCTGTGAACAGTTTTTAAGTTTATCTAGAAAACCGATAGAGATCGAGTGAAACTACAGCGATCAAAATAACTAAGTATTAACATAGTCACATCCCCAGGTCTTTCATATTTTTATGTTTTGACTCAAAACACAGCCAATTTTGATATCTCTCCTATATATTTTCATTAAAAAATTGACTATTTTGGGGTTATATTGTTGGCAACTATATTTTATAATCTTCAATAAAACTTAGTGATTCAAAATATAAATTTAAATATAATGAAAAATTATTTTTTGTTATTCCTGGCTGGGTGTTACAGTTTATACTTTCTATATGAAAGGAGGTTGATTTGGGATCTCCTATTCTTTATTTTTGAGAATGGTTAATTTCAACGAACAGCAGTACAGAGACTCAACAGATGTTTTAGGTTCAAATCATACAGTACGTACAATGGTTAATGTAATGTGTAGTCGGCATACTGGATTGCATATTTGTCATTTAAACGCACAAAGCATATATCCGAAACTTGATGAATTTAGGTTTTTATTTGAAGGTTCTATGGTTGATGTGATTTGTGTTTCAGAGACGTGGTTATCAAGCAACCAAAACAATGATCTTTGTTCTTTGAGCGGCTTTCATAAGCCTTTTAGGTGTGATAGGGTTGGAAGAGTTGGTGGAGGAGTTGCTATTTACGTTCGCAGTGAACTTAATTGTAAACTTATACGCATAGCCCCACTTGGGAGTGAGATTGATTTTATTTTTATTGAAATAATATGTAATCAAAACAAAATTTTGCTAGGTTCAGTATATAGGCCAAACCGAAACATCGACATTTCTCTTCTTATAAGAGTCTTGGATGAATTGTCCTACATTTCGCCCTACATTATTGTTGCTGGTGACTTCAACAGCAATATGCTTGAAGACTCGTCATTTGCAAATAACATGAAAACTTTAAATCTTTTTCCGGTAAATACATCTGTACCAACGCATTTTACCAATCATAGTAGTACATTGCTTGACGTATTTTTCGTCAGTCATTTGTACAAAGCTCTCCATTTCGATCAAATTTCAATACCTGGTTTTTCTCGTCACGATCTAATTTGTTTAACTTTTCAAAGTAAACCTTTGGCAGTAAAAAAATCTATAACTTTCCGTGACTTTAAGCATATAAATATGAGTAATCTGGAAGAAGATTTGAAGCGAATTGAATGGTATCGGATTTATGGAATGCCATCCGTTGATGATCAGGTGGATTTTATCCAAGGTAATATTAAAAGTCTCTTTGACTTACACGTTCCACTTGTTACTAAAAATCTCACAACAAAAAACACACCTTGGTTTAATAATAGAATAAGGAACTTAATACAAGCCCGTGACCAAGCATATAAAAGTTGGAAGCGTTTTCGACTGGGTGTGCTGTTTAATGATTTTAAAAGGCTTAGAAATAAAGTAACAACTGAGATACGTGAGTCAAAGAGACGTTATTTTGCTCCTCGACTAGACCCCTCACAAGCAAGACATAATTTATGGAAAAATCTTCGGGATATTGGCATCGGAAAACAAAAAAATATTACAACTGGTGCTATCGACTGCAACGAGCTTAACAGGCAGTTTACTTCTCATTTAGGTCCAGAAGTCTTTCCTGAAACAAACAGTACCCCGATCGAGAACAACATGTTTTCCTCTCCCAGTTTTAACTTTACACCAGTTGATGAAACGGATGTGTTAGAGAGCTGTATAAGTATAAAAACAAACTCAGTAGGACTTGATGAAATCCATCCCGTCTTTGTGAAAGCCATTCTTCCATATGTTCTTAAATACATAACGCATGTCTTTAACACGATTTTTATGTCGAGCGATTTTCCTTTTATCTGGAAAAAAGCTAAAATTATACCAATTCCGAAAAATCGAAACGAGTTTAGACCAATCGCCATCCTTCCATTTCTTTCAAAGGTACTGGAAAGGTTAATGAATTCACAGATACAGAAATATTTAAACAACCACAACATGTTATGTATTAATCAATCTGGTTTCCGTCCCAAACATAGCTGCACCACAGCTCTAATCAATGTTGTTGAAAACATTAGACAAGCCGTTGAAAAGGATAACATAACTTTTCTTATTCTTCTGGATTTTTCCAAGGCGTTTGACACAGTAAATCATAACGTCATATATAACAAGCTGATAAATCAATTCAATTTCTCTTTTTCTTCTGCGAAGTTAGTTCAGTCATACCTTTACTGCAGATCTCAGGCTGTTGAGGCTAGTGGCTCCGTATCTGAACTTCTCATGCTGAGGAGTGGCGTCCCACAAGGCTCAATATTGGGCCCACTTTTGTTCTCTATGTACATAAACGATTTACCTTTGTGCCTGCGGAATTCAGACGTAGATATGTACGCAGATGATGTTCAGATACGGAAAAGCTTCCCTCTTGGTCTTCTTGAAAATGCAGTAGTTGAGGTAAATGAGGAATTGGACAGAGTTCATAATTGGTCCCAGAAAAATGGGCTTTGCGTTAACCCACTTAAGTCGAAATGTTTGGTCATTTCAAGAAAGTCTGCTGATACATCTTACTACCCTAAAATATACCTAGATAATAAGGAAATTCAGTTTGTCGATTCAGCTAAAAACTTAGGCATAATTTTTACAAAAACTCTTTCGTGGAATGATCATATCAGATCAACAATTGGGAAAGTTTATGGAAGGCTTCGTTTATTGTGGACTAACCATAAAATTACACCATTAAAAACAAGATTAGTATTAGCAAAAACTCTTCTTATCCCTATTATGCTTTATGGCTGCGAACTTTTCAACAATTGTGACTATGAACACAAACGGAAGCTAAATGTTGCTTACAATAGTGTAGCAAGATATGTTTATGGGTTAAGGAAGTATGACCATATTTCTCAATTTTCTAAATCAATTTACGGCATAACATTAGAAAACCTTTTCAAATTAAGAACCTTGACATTGCTTCACAATGTAATACAATCACAGCAGCCACCGTACCTTTATAATAAGATCAATCAAACGCGCTCTCTTAGATCTTTTAATCTTGTGCCAACCCGTTACATTTTCTTAGTATCCGAACGCCAATTTTTTGTAAATGCTATACGTCTGTGGAACTCTCTTCCCCGATCTATTGGGATGATAGGCTGTACCTCCCTTTTCAGGATAAAACTCAGAGAGTATTTTGAGACATTTTGACGATGAAATTCTTACCTTTTTTGCCTTACCGACTTTGATAATATGATTTAATTTATATTTAGGTATTATAACAATGAATTCTTTGTAATAATAGTAACATATTTAAATTTAAAGTTTTTCTATGATACAACATAATGAATTAATAATGTTATCTGCATTTGCATCTCTTTTCATAATTTTTTATTTAAATTGTTAAATTTGTAATGTTTTTTAATACATCAATTTATTAACTAATTAATCTTATACTAATTTAAAAGATAAATTATCTTATTGTGTAAGACTATACGAATAAATAAATATTAAAATATTAAATATTAATGAAAAATTATAGGAAATGTTCAATAAAACTTAGTGATTCAAAATATAATTTTCTAATAGATTTTAATAGTTTAAATTCAAATTTGAAGCAAGAAAAAATCTATGACGTTACGTTTTTGAGATTTTAGGAAGTTGAAAATGTGTTTTTTTTAATCTTCGAAATGTGATGTCATAGAGTTTTTTTTACTTTGGATTTGAATTTAAAATATTAAAATATTAAGTTTTATAGAACATTGTAATTTTTCATTATTTATTATGTTGTTTAATATTTTCTATTAAATATTGTTGGCAACAATAAAATCAATTTTTTAATGTAGTTACAACAAAAATATAAAGATAAGATAGGTCCAAACACCTTTTTGACATGAATTTAGCGAAATTTCTAGCCTACATACATACCTACTGTTAAAAAAAACTAAGCGAAATTTCTAGCCTTAATACTGTTAAAAAAATTATATTATAATTAAACACTTTTTCTGGGCGCCATTTTTTAGCCGCCATTTTGATTATAAAAAAAGTTATATCCTTCAGCGTACCAAATTAAATGGCTTTTTTGTCAAGAAATGGCCGTGCAAATTATTTTTACTCAAAAAAACAACAGAGGCACCACTGTGCGGCGGTAATAACACTTGTTCTCGGATGTATATCCATTTTAGCTAAAAAAAAATTGAACTTGTTATATGCGTTAAATCAAATATTCCTCTCACTCTTTCCATCTGTTTTTCCATTTTATGTACAAAAAAATATAAAAAATATGATATATTTTTAATTTTTAACACCATTTTTTATAGTATTAAAGTCTTAAAATAAATTTAATTATAAAAAACACAAAAATAAATAAATAATAATTTTTTTTATTATATGACACCAAAAAAATCGTTCCTAATTCCCAATAAATAATCAATTTGTGTGTTACTCTTACAATGCAAAAAAAAAATACACTTTGTAATTTGTAACACCCCTACCCCCATAAAGAGCCTTATTTAGTTTTTACTGTGCTCTTGTTTTTGAAGTAATATTGGAAAAAAAAGTAAGGAAAACAGAAAAAAAAATCTGTGATTTATTAGAAGAAGAGTAGGAGCAAGGAGTGAATGTCTTTATTTTATTTTTTTTTTGTTGTGTGTGCATGCTACCGTTTGTTTGTCAGACCATTGTGGCGGAAATGATGGTGGTGTTCGCAGGAGTGCTGTCAAAAATTCTTTAATTTTTCTTCGTTAACTGGAGCTAGGGTGTAAGCTAGGTTGCAGAGAGTCGGAAAATTCTCCTTAGTGTGGTTGTTGTTGGTTTTTTTTTTCTCAACGAATCACAGTAAGCGATGCTGACGGGTGGGTGAAATGGTTGGCTTATAAATTGAGACACATTTTGCGTCTGACATTAGGTGGCATGAGATCGTGCCAATCGGAATTTTCTTATCAAATTGAGTTGCCAGATTTTCGACAGGTGTTCTTTTGTAAATTGCGTGGTGTTAGAACTTGAAGGCAATAAGGGAACCAAATATAATAAATCTCTAGGGGTCTGGGAAATACACTTAAGTGAGTTCGATTTTGTTTGTTTTGTTCTTCTCATTTGATGCAATTAACCAAGACAGTTGGGAAATAAATAAAAAAAAAATATTGAATTGTGTTAGTAAATGAAGTAGGTATTGTTGTCGCTGTGTGATTGAGACAAAATGATAAACTGATCAAAAAGATAAAATTGAAATAATGATGATGGAATAAAATTTAAATGTCCTTCCATAAATATTTATTATATTTTTTAATCTTAATTTTTTTAAGGAGACTTCAAAGCATAACAGCAATGATAAATTCTTTCCGAAAATCATTGAGACCTTATATTAGCTGACTTAAAAATCAATAAACTTCCACATCCACATGAAATAGCTAAAGCGATCCAATAAACACGAACTAACTATTCAATTACTTTCACATTAAATAGACATACATTTTCTAACAAAATAAACTTGAACCTGACATTTTAAGATCCAGAAGACACCGTTAGGGAAACACTCTAGGGAATAGTTTCAAATTCAAACATGCCGTCCGCACAAGGATTGTACTTACTGCTAATATACGAATGTTGTATGTAGTAAACTCTGGTTAAGGCGTTTCTGTCAGAAAATTTAAAACTGCTATAATAACTGTCGGTCTAAATATGTGTGGTATGGTAACCAACTGTAGACATTCAATACACTAACCTAAAAAATGAAAATTTGTCCTTAATATAGACCATTGGGAACTCTCGTATCATATCACTTTTAACAATACATTTTTCATTTATGCGAGTGGGTTGGGTTGCATCTACTTTGGAAAATAATTTTTAAAATTTTCTATAAGTTCCTTGATCCTTGACACCATTTTTATAACAGAATTTTAAAATATTATGGTAACTTTTTTGAAACACATTTCATGCACAAATTTTTAGCAATTGAATATAAATCTATATTTAAAATTGTTCCATCTCACGTCGAGTTTTTAACTTCCCTTGGGCATTTTATATTTTAATAAAAAATTAGAAAAGTTGTCATTTAAAAATAAAACAAAAAACCTCGATTAAATTACTTAATTAAACTTTTGTGAAGAAAACCAAAGATTTTTCTTAAGGTTTTTTTTTAAAATTGTGAATTTAGGGAATTCTCAAGTGAATGCTTGTGTACTTGCTCACAACTAAGTGGCTATAGACAGTCTAAATTAAAAAAAAAAAAAAACACAGAAATAAGATATTCCCGTTTTAAGATTGAAGTTAAAACGTCGTTGTTTCAAAGATGAACTACTTTGATTTATGTGACTTTAAGAAACGAAACCATCAAAAATCAACCTTTTTTCCACGTTGATTTTAAAATGTTCATCTTCAACGCAAAATCATTCCGAGTAATAGTTAAATCAATGTGGTTTTCATTGATTTCACGTTGTTTTATGGTGGCTTTTCCCTCAGTGTATGTTTGTTTATGTTCATATTAGTTTGTATGTGTGTATGTTCGTCTATGACATCATAACTCTTAAAATACTTGTCCCAATTTGATAAATCAAAAATTGATGGAAGCGTCTTGCTTGTCTCCTGGTATGTGACACATTGCGCCCTCTGAAGGCAAAACCACAAATAAAAAATAAAAATTTTTTGACCTGTCTTCTTGGTTTTAATGTATGTACATTTTTTGTCGTAAATTTCAGTAAAAATATACTCTGTAACTGGTTGTTTGCATTCAGTGTAGAGCTTTTGGACTTTGAGTTCATGAAATTAGCCATGGTACTTCCAATTTTTGAATTAAAGTGACATTTGTCAATTTGTTTCTATTTTCTAAAAATCACTCATAGTCCGGTCAAATTAGACTAAAATAAGGGGGTGAGGTTACATTAATTCCCAGCAAGCTGAAAATTGGTAGGATTGTTGGAAACACCATCATAAATTAAATTTAAAAAGTTCTCATCGATCCGAGGTGTGGAAAAAAATTTACGGGGGGTCAAAGGTCACAAAAACTTTCAACTTTCTTAAAAATATTCTCGTTTAAGGGGAATATGTTTAAGAAAGTTGGCCACCTAGGTTTCTATAGATTTATTTTATACCACAGGTGTTTAAAATTTTTCATAAAATAATTTTTTTACATTTTGCATCAAAAAACAGATTTCAAAATTTTTTTTACAAAAATGTGCAATAACTATGCAGTTTTTTAAGCATTAATGTACTCATACAATTATTGTAGAAAATTATAAAAAAAAGAAATAAATAAAATTCATTCATTCGTGGTTGTAGTGAACAAAAACACAAGATGATAAAATTTAAAATACACTGAACGAAAAAAAGCCAATATTTTATGAACTGGTTGCGATAGAACTTTTTTCTATCTGTTTTTAGAACAATCATAAGTGTAGCTATCAGCCGTTTTAGGGTTGTCCATTCTCTATTGCACACCCTGTATATATTCAGACATATTATAAACAAAAATTCCCAGGGAAATGGTTTCGGGAGAAGGGCCCCAATCGGAAAAATGGCGAAAAATTCCATTTTTTTTTTGCTTTCCCATATTCTTAACCGTTGAAGAACGAAATTCAAGCTTAAAAAATAATGAAATTTCCAGAACTTTTAAGTTAGGAGTTTTTTTCAAAATAGGCCTGATTATGACGATTACAACTCAACTTCAACTTTTTGAATCGTTATACCTAAGAAACGGTGGGTCTTAGGAAAAAAGTGTCAAGACACTTTTTATATATAATAACCTGGTCTACAATTCTTGCATTGAAATTTTTTTGATGAGACTTACCGTTTTGCTGAAAATCGTGAAAAACCAGTTTTTGTGACCTTTGACCCCCCGTAAATTTTTTTCCACACCTCGGATCGATGAGGACTTTTTAAATTTAATTTATGATGGTGTTTCCAACAATCCTACCAATTTTCAGCTTGCTGGGAATTAATGTAACCTCGGATGTCTAAATTGACCGGACTATCAATTCTAAATTCAAAGCAATTTTTAATCAAAAATTCCTCAAAATAGATCATTTGTCATAATTTGTTTCTATTTTTTTTTATTTTAATAGTCTCGCAGAATTTCTAGTTAAAAAAAACACAGTTGCGTTTTGGCCTTGGAACGAGGATTATTCACACAAGAGGACTGAGGTATATATTTTTTTATTTATTTATTTATTTTACAGATTTAATTTACAAAAAATGTCAAACAAATTGATTTTGTAACATTTTTTTCATTTCAATACACTCAACCTAAAACTTAAAACTTCACCTCTGCATTTTCCTGGAAATTTAAATCCTGATGAACACAACTCTAGCTGAGTAGCATCTGTATTTACAATTTCTGGATAATTGTTCTCGAAGGACTTCAAGGACCAAAGGCAGCATAGTAAAGTGGAGCACAAATGGTTGTAAAACAATGCCAACAGTCATACCCATACAACCATACCTACACATATGCAAAAGTAGTTGTAGGTGGCTGCGGTAAATCGGTCGATATTTTTGCGGTGCTGCATTTTGTACCCAAAAACCGGAGAATCTCTGACTTGGGGACGCGAGTGAACCATTGCATTTGCTTATTCTCATCGTCCTTAAAGTAAACCTATGTATGTGTGTGTGTGTAGTGTCCATGCTCCATTCCTATGTCGATGATGGTTCAAATCGTATTTATGCAGTTAATTGCAAATTAATGCGACTCGATAAATTCCCATTCGAGACATCCGAAAAACCAAAACCAAACCAAATGTCCACACAATAAAAGTTCATTTGGGCATCCTTTCGGTCTGGGTCACGATTTTCAAATGCACTTAGACCAGGCCAGGCGCATAGTATGGTATCGGGTCGTCTGTTTTTGCATAATTTAGGCCTGACGTGGTTCAGCAAGGGTCGAGTGTTTTCAGTTCTGGTTACTGTCGAGATTTAAATAAAACACGAGGTTGTACACGGTGGTGGTGGTGTGTTTTATCCATATATACTATGTATACTCGTATAGTATTGTTTTAATGCTCCCCCAATGTTTTGACTTGAACAACAAACATTTTAAGGGTTCAAATGTTGTTGTTTTTTTTTTATCTCTTTTTTGGTACCTACCTTAAGCCTATATTGTAGTTCGATTCGAAATGTTTATTTAAGCAGATGAGATTTAATCAGTTTTGCATGTTAATACATCCCTTTAGGCTATAGACGGCAATAAAAATGTAATAATAACTGAAAATTGCTATTAAAAATTATCTTTACTCCAATACATCGATCTGTAACGACTTAAATGGAAATTGAAGAGATCTTTTGTAAGATTAACTTCAATTTATTGAAAAGATGTGAAAAGTAAAAATTCTATCTGAAAAAAGTCACATAATTCTAATTTAGGGGACCTTATGAAAAGTAAAGTACCTACCTGTAGCTCAATGGTAAGTGCGACGGACTGTAATGTTTCTCAGAGGTTCTCGGTTTTTGGTGAATCTCACCTCTGACGTTTGACCTCGGGAGAAAAATTATGAGTCCCTTCCATTCTTGATGGATGATATGGTGATTCTTCAATTTTTTTGACTTGTTCTTTCTTATCAAAGTTGAAAAAAATGAGTGTGTGTACACATGTACACGCGACTGAAGTTATAGGTACTTCTCATTCAGTATAAGTACCTAAATGAATTTCATTTGATATTTTTAATTTCTATTATTAAATTAATTAATCCACACTTAGTTTTTTTACATTTTTATCAAGTGAACAATAAATTAATTCTTTCATCCTCCTTGAGTCCATGTAGTTTTCAATTTATTCTGTAAAATTTACTCATGTTGTGCGGTTCAGACCGTACGGTATATGGTTAACGCAAGTAAATGAATTGCGCATAAAATGTGCGATATGGTAATTTTATGAGAATTGTGTGTGCTCAGCACTAGTAGTAGCAATATGGAACTTGCAGGGTTGCTACAAAGCTCAAAAGTTAGCTGAGCTCAGTTCACAGCCCAGCTCAAATTTTGAGCTAGCTCACTTTTGAGCTATGTATACCATAGCTCAGCTCATTTGAGCTGAGCTGAAAGTGAGCTGAGCTGATGGTTGAGCTGAGCTGTTGGGTGAGCTAAGGTAAAGTGAGCTGAGCTGTGATGGGTGAGAGGATACATTGATTTTTATTTGGAAAGTATAATGAAATATGAAGATATTTTAAACTTTTATAAAACACTATAGCTTAAGAAGTTTGGTTCTAGTTATTAATTTAATTATTTTAACACATGGATATTTTTATAAATAAAACAGATAATTTTTCGTGATCTTTTTTCTTGGTTTTTTTAATAGTAAATATATTTCTATTTTCTTTGTAAAATATTTCTTTTTTTATCATAAAAAAAATTCCGGTACAATCCGGTTTTTCGACTTTTTTCAAAATTCCCTACCCAAATGTAGGTTAGAGTCCCCGCTACCTTTTGGCATCAAAAATTTTATTTTCATTTTCTTCAAAATTCCGCGATATAGGCGTTGGAAGTTGGGGGCGCGAAAAAACTTCTGGGAGCTAAACGCTTTGATCTAGAGACAGGGGAGTGGTGCCATATGAAAGCCTATATTCTCAGCTACTCGATAGTGGTATAATCCGGTTTTTCGATTTTTTTTCAAAATTCCGAGAAAATCGCCTTTGAAAGTTGGGGTAAATTTTTTTTTCGAAAAATCCCCGAATCTTTGAACGCTCCTAGAAGCTATACCGCTTGAGAGCAATTTTTGGGAGTGATGGCAAATGATAGCTTGTGTCATGGGCCTACGCTTTGCACATTGTCAGATTTTTAAAAAATCGCCTTTCATGTTAAACCGCCACATCATACCTATTTTTTCAGAATCGTGCCTATTTTTTTTTTACTTTTAAGTTCTCCCGGTTTGAGAACGCGTGGACCTACAGGGATGAGAGTTGTACCCAAATGTAGGTTAGAGTCCCCGCTACCTTTTGGCATCAAAAAGTTTTTTTTTCATTTTCTTCAAAATTCCGAGATATAGGCGTTGGAAGTTGGGGGCGCTCACTTTCAGCTCAGCTCACTTTCAGCTCAGCTCAAATGAGCTGAGCTATGGTACCTAGCTCAAAAGTGAGCTAGCTCAAATTTGAGCTGAGCTGTGAGATGAGCTGAAATGTGAGCTTTTTGCAACCCTGGCAACTTGCCACATGGAAATTACCACATGCAACTTGCCACATGCAGCTTGTAACATGCACCTTGCCACACGCAACTTGCCGCATACAACTTGCCACATGCAACTTGCCACATGCAACTTGCCACATACAACTTGCCACATGCAGCTTGCCGCATAAAACTTGCCACATGCAACTTGCCACATGCAACTTGCCACATACAACTTGCCACATGCAACTTGCAACATACAACTTGCCACATGCTACTTGCCACATGAAACATGTAACTTGCAACGTGTTGTGTGTTTTATGTTTGCCGTACTGCGGCGTACTGCATTTTTAAATACTAAAGTACTGCCTACTCTAAAAGTGAAACGACAGCCCTGCTACCCAGGGTGATCGCGTCATAATCCCTTTGACATTCTTGTCAAAAAGTAAATTTTCATACTCACCCTCTAATAAGAAGTATAACTTCAAAAACTTAGGTTTATTGATGAGTAAAAACCACTTAAAACTGACGTCGCTGTGTGATACTTTAAATCTACACAGAGAAAAGTATGATATATGGGGGCCCCAAAAAATAAAGGCGTATACGTATCTACTTTTTTTTCTTATTTGATATGTATTTAATGGGGGCCTCAAACATCATGGGGCCCGAAAATTTAGTCTTGCCCCTGGGCCCCGGCAACTCAACGTACGCCTCTGTACAAAACCCCTTATTTTACATAATTTTTTTAGTAATCGTAGAACATAAAATTAGCAAACATTTTTGGATTTCGTTAAAAAATGTCATTTTTATTTAAAAAAAAAACATTCTTTTTTTGAAAACAGATTGACGAGTTTAAGCTTTATTTCTAAGTTTCAGGTAGTAATTTTTTCTATGCATGAAAGACTAATTTTTTAATGTTTGAACATTTATAATTCGTCGGCGTAAAGCAATATTGTTCTAAATCCACTTTTTACCGAAAATGAGTTAATGATACAGTTTTACTAATTTGAGGGTGCTCTTTCCGAATTTGAAAAGCGTTTTTGTCAAAGTTCTAAGTCCACTTTTTATTCAAGACAAAAACGTACTTGTATAGGAATTATTGTTCTATGTCCAATTTTGGGTTTTTAGTTTTAAGAAATATTTAAAAGTAGTATGCACTTTCTAATGTGGTAAACTTGTATATTTTATTCAAGAGAAAAGAACAAACGTTATAAAAAACATAACCTGAATGGCAATTGAGCAGAAAATTGTCGCTTTAAACCAATTTTAAACTTAAAAATCCCCTGTAACATTTGCTTTTTGTGACTTAGAACACTTTTGCTTTATGGCTACGAATTCTAAAATAGATTTTTTATGAAATACCTAAAGTTTTAACAATTTTTAATTTTTTTTTTTAAATTCTGCGTTATAAATTAAATTAAATGTCATACATACTTAGCAGGGTGCTTCTTAAAAATCAATTTTCGAAATTTTAATGCTACACACTTTCATTTTGTTCTTCCTGCCTTAAATATAAATTGGGTAAAATTTGGGCCAGTTTACACACGTTCTAGGGGTCGCTACCACAATTCAAAGTTTTGAAAAATACACCAAATTTTGTTTTTTTTCCCAAAATTTGAAAATTTGTTATCAGAATTAAGTACTTTATATTAAATCTTTAGCTGTTTTGAAAGAAATTTTGATAAAAAAAACAGCGGAATAAAAATGTTTGAATATTTTTGAATTCGACATTTTTTTTGTGTTATTCTGTAGAATCATATAATTAAACGGCGAGCATAGTTTTTGTGGTACAAATTACCGGGCCCCCAAAAACCGAAGGGGCATAAATTATACACGGAACGAAAGAGAATGACGCGTAGATGTGCAGAATCACATTTTTTTTTACTTTTTATTAACCGAAATAACGAAATTAAACAAATTAAAATTCGATAAAAAATATAAAAAAACAAAAACAAAAACAAAAACAACTGGAATTCTATTGGAAAATTTCCAATCGACTGGAATGAAATGTCATTCATGACTGAATGAATGAATGAAAGCATTCAGCGAAAATCAAAAAACATTAAGGTGGGTTCACATTGGTGCGTTGTTTTAAGATCACATGTAAACTATGGTTAACTTTCATTGTTTTAGTTATCTAAGTTTAGAAGTAAGATGTTTGTTTTATTACCATGAATTTTTTTTGTTAAAATCGAATTCTATTAAAATAGAGTCTATTACTAAGGTCAAATCTTTTGTAAACACTTTTGATACCAATGAAATCTATTTTCGTCCTTTTCTCTCTTGAAAGAACATAAGAATTTGTCAGCAATTACATGAAACCTCAAGAAGCGCGACTCTTTTTAAACATAATGAGTGCAAAAGAGAAAAAAGATGAAAGAAAAAATTCTCCGACCGGAGAGTCGTGGGTCGTGAGTCCGAGACTCTTTTTTGACGTTTCTTTTTCCACTTTTTCTTTTTTCAACATTCCCTCACATTTCTTTTTGCTTCTTGGTGCAATACAACAACAACAAATTTTAATTCAAAAGATAAATGTCAAATTTGAGTCCTTGACTCAAGAGGCATCGTGTAATAGTACGCGCCTCACAGAATGATTACACACCCGACAAACAATTTTGGTTCTATAAAGCTTTACAGATGCAATTGTTGCTTCTTTAAAGCATTATAGAAGCAAAATTGTTAGTAGGGCAGCCACACAAAAAAATATAAAAGTTCTGACCTGGGATTGCGACTAAATTTTTCATATAGTTTTTGGGTCGCTGAAACCGAATCCGAAGTCCGTTTTGCTCCATCACGTCAGGTTTTCGAGATAACCTCATAAAATGTCACGAAAACAAAACATTTGTTTCTCTGATCTGGATGTGCGAATATGTTAATCATATAGTTTTTGGATCACTGAATCCAGATTCGAAGTCAATTTCGCCATATCACGTCAGGTTTCTGGGATATCCTCAAAAAAATGTCAAAACCAAAAAAACAAAAGTTTTTACCTGGGGTTGCGACTCAATTTTTCATATAGTTTTTGGGTCGCTGAAACCGAATCCAAAGTCTATTTTGGCGTATCACGTCAGGTTTTTAAATATCCTCAAAAAATGTCTAAACTCAAAAAATCTGACATTTTTTGAGGATATCTCAAAAACCTGACGTGATACGGAAAAATAGAGTTTGAATTCGGTTTTAGCAACACAAAAACTATATGAAAAACCTAGACACAACCCCAGATAAGAAATTTAGTTTTTTTGGTTTTGACATTTTTTTTAGGATATCTCAGAAACCTGACGGGATAGGGCAAAATTGACTTCGAATCTGGATTCAACGGTCCAAAAACTATATGCTTAACATATTTGCACATCCAGATCAGAAAAAAATTTTTTTGTTTTCGTGACATTTTTTGAGGTTATCTCGAAAACCTGACGTGATGGGGAAAAACCAGTGCCGGATTAGCCTCAAGGCAAACTAGGCAGCTGCCTAGGCCCCCACTTCAGCTAGGGACCCCTCGCCCCGACTACGAACAAACAAAATTTTTTTTAGTTGTACCTTCAATAAAAAACAGCATTACATTTGTATTTGTAAAAATAAGAAAAAAGAAGAATAAAAAAAACGTTTGCAAATCATTAAACATTAGCCCCGTTCCATTGGAGGTGGTAGTTTACTCATGAGTTGATCTAGTACTATAATTACCACATGATCTTCTACTTCTACCACTGATCTTCTATTTTTTTTTTTTTTTTTTTTTTATAATGAGCGCGCACTAAAGGGGTTTTGGGTACCCTTAATATACATGTGTTTATAATGAATTATGACTCCCATCCCATCCTGAAGGGCCCAACCCAGCGATGCCAGATTGAGGGATTTTTTCCTGTTTTTTTTTTTCGGTATTTTTAATTAGGGAAAAATGGAAAATCAACCCAGAACAGTCAGCTCAAAATATATCACGTTTAAATACCAAGACAAATACTGGTCTATTCGAATATTATTCCAACGACATCGAACCAGAGTTTAGTAACGAGATGGTGCCATTAAAGCTCTTCATGTTGCAATCAGATAATATGTCAGAAAAATCTGAGATTGTGCATGCAGAGAAGTTAGAAGTTAATATAGGCACCGTTACAAATTTATTCATAATGAATTACCCCAAATAAAAACATAACTTCGAAAACAGCCAAAATGACGTTTTTTTGGCATTTTCTAACGGTAATATTTCAAAAACGGATGCCAATAAAAAAAATTTGACTTCAGATTCGAGTTCAACACATCCAACACTACTAGGAAAGTATATTTTGGTTCTTGTGGCAAAAACCTTGTTGACCAGTGTTATCAATTAAAAAAAAACTAAACCACCCACAGATGTGTTTTGCAAGTGTTTCGGACGCGTTTCAGACGCGTTTTGGACGCGTTTTGGACGCGTTTCAGACGCGATTTGGACGCGTTTCGGAAGCTTTTAAGACGCGTTTTGGGCGCTTTTTGGACGCGTTTCAGATGCGTTTTGCACGCGTTTCAGACGTGTTTCAGACGCGTTTCGGACCCGTTTCAGACGCGTTTTGGACGCGTTTCAGACGCGTTTTGGACGCGTTTCAGACGCGTTTTGGACGCGTTTCGGACCCGTTTCAGACGCGTTTTGGAAGCGTTTCAGACGCGTTTCGGACCCGTTTCAGACGCGTTTTGGACGCGTTTCAGTTGCGTTTTGGACGCGTTTCAGATGCGTTTTGGGCGCGTTTCAGATGCGTTTTGGACGCGTTTCAGACGCGTTTTGGACGCGTTTCAGACGTGTTTCAGACGCGTTTCAAACGCGTTTTGGACGCGTTTCAGACGCGTTTTGGACGCCTTTCGGATGCGTTTCAGACGCGTTTTGGACGCGTTTCAGATGCGTTTTGGACGCGTTTCAGACGCGTTTTAGACGCGTTTCGGACGCGATTCACACGAGTTTTGGACGCGTTTTGGGCGCGTTTAAGATGCGTTTCAGACGCGTTTCGGACGCGTTTCAGTCGCGTTTTGGACGCGTTTCGGATGCGTTTCAGACGCGTTTTGGGCGCGTTTCAAATGCGTTTTGGACGCGTTTTGGACGCGTTTTGGACGCGTTTTGGACGCGTTTCAGACGCGTTTTAGACGCGTTTGGGACGCGATTAACACGCGTTTTGGACGCGTTTAAGATGCGTTTCAGACGCGTTTCGGACGCGTTTTTTTGTGGAGTGCCGAAGAATTTGTGTGGTAGATATTGTTTAGAGAAAATAGTTTTCACATATAACAAATAGCGTTTCGGACGCGTTTCAGATGTGTTTTGCAAGTGTTTCGGACGCGTTTCAGACGCGTTTTGGACGCGTTTTGGACGCGTTTTGGACGCGTTTCAGACGCGTTTTGGACGCGTTTCGGACCCGTTTCAGACGCGTTTTGGAAGCGTTTCAGACGCGTTTCGGACCCGTTTCAGACGCGTTTTGGACGCGTTTCAGTTGCGTTTTGGACGCGTTTCAGATGCGTTTTGGGCGCGTTTCAGATGCGTTTTGGACGCGTTTCAGACGCGTTTTGGACGCGTTTCAGACGTGTTTCAGACGCGTTTCAAACGCGTTTTGGACGCGTTTCAGACGCGTTTTGGACGCGTTTCGGATGCGTTTCAGACGCGTTTTGGACGCGTTTCAGATGCGTTTTGGACGCGTTTCAGACGCGTTTTGGACGCGTTTCAAATGCGTTTTGGACGCGTTTCAGACGCGTTTCAGACGCGTTTTAGACGCGTTTCGGACGTGATTCACACGCGTTTTGGACATGTTTTGGGCGCGTTTAAGATGTGTTTCAGACTTGTTTCGGACGCGTTTCAGGCTCATTTTGGACGCGTTTCAGACGCGTTTTGGACGCGTTTCAAATGCGTTTTGGACGCGTTTTGGACGCGTTTCAGACGCGTTTTAGACGCGTTTCGGACGCGATTCACACGAGTTTTGGACGCGTTTCGGATGCGTTTCAGACGCGTTTTGGGCGCGTTTCAAATGCGTTTTGGACGCGTTTATGACGCGTTTTGGACGCGTTTCAGACGCGTTTTAGACGCGTTTCAGACGCGTTTTAGACGCGTTTGGGACGCGATTCACACGCATTTTGGACGCGTTTAAGATGCGTTTCAGACGCGTTTCGGACGCGTTTCAGACGCGTTTCGGACGCGTTTCAGGCGCGTTTTGGACGCGTTTCGGATGCGTTTCAGACGCGTTTTGGACGCGTTTTGGACAAGTTTCAGATGCGTTTTGGACGCGTTTCAGACGCGTTTTGGACGCGTTTCAGAGACGTTTTGGAAGCGTTTCAGACGCGTTTTGGACGCGTTTCAGACGCGTTTTGGACGCGTTTCGGACGCGTTTCAGATGCGTTTTGGACGCGTTTCGGACGCGATTCACACGCGTTTTGGACACGTTTTGGGCGCGTTTCAGAGACGTTTTGGAAGCGTTTCAGACGCGTTTTGGGCGCGTTTCAGATGCGTTTTGGACGCGTTTCAGACGCGTTTTGGGCGCGTTTCAGATGCGTTTTGGACGCGTTTCAGACGTGTTTCAGACGCGTTTCAGACCCGTTTCAGACGCGTTTTGGACGCGTTTCAGATGCGTTTTGGACGCGTTTCAGACGCGTTTTGGACGCGTTTCAGAGACGTTTTGGAAGCGTTTCAGACGCGTTTCAGACGCGTTTTGGACGCGTTTCGGACGCGTTTCAGACGCGTTTCAGACGCGTTTTGGACGCGTTTTAGACGCGTTTCAGACGCGTTTTGGACAAGTTTCAGACGCGTTTTGGACGCGTTTCAGACCCGTTTCAGACGCGTTTCAGATGCGTTTTGGACGCGTTTCAGATGCGTTTTGGACGCGTTTCAGATGCGTTTTGGACGCGTTTCAGTCGCGTTTTGGACACGTTTCAGATGCGTTTCAGACGCGTTTTGGACGCGTTTCAGACGCATTTTGGACGCGTTTTGGACGCGTTTCAGAAGCGTTTCGGACGCGTTTCAGATGCGTTTTGGCTGCGTTTCGGACCCGTTTTGGACGCGTTTCAGACGCGTTTTGGACGCGTTTCGGACGCGTTTAAGACGCGTTTCAGACGCGTTTTGGACGCGTTTCGGACGCGTTTTGGACGCGTTTCAGAAGCGTTTTGGATGCGTTTCGGACCCGTTTCAGACGCGTTTCGGACGCGTTTCAGACGCGTTTTGGACGAGTTTCAGACGCGTTTTGGACGCGTTTTGGACGCGTTTCAGACGCGTTTTGGACGCGTTTCGGACGCGTTTCAGACGCGTTTCAGATGCGTTTTGGACGCGTTTCAGACGCGTTTTGGACGCGTTTTGGACGCGTTTCGGACGCGTTTCGGACGCGTTTCTGACGCGTTTCAGACGCGTTTCAGACGCGTTTCAGATGCGTTTTGGACGCGTTTCAGACGCGTTTCAGACGCGTTTCAGATGCGTTTTGGACGCGTTTTGGACGCGTTTCGGACGCGTTTCAGACGCGTTTCAGACGCGTTTCTGACGCGTTTCAGACGCGTTTTGGACGCGTTTCAGACGCGTTTCAGACGCGTTTCGGACGCGTTTCAGACGCATGGACGCGTTTCATACGCGTTGTGGACGAAAAAAGAACCGTTCCATGTTCGTTCCGGCTTTGGAACTGTTTTGCGGATCTCTGTTTTGTGTAATTTGCCTTGTCTATAATAATAATAAAATCAAAATTGAAACTTTTTCGTATGATTTCTCTTTCCAGTTTTATAATGAAACCGTAATGCCGACTTATAACGAGTCGATTTTCGCCGTGCGGTGAAGCTTTTTGGCTTCAGTCGAGTCGTGTGAACGTAAGCCTCACGCGACTAAAGTGACAATCCCCATACTAGAGTCCTAGTCGACTTAAGCCGTGAGACATATCATGTGGTTAAAATCGACTCGTGAAAAGTCGGGATAGGTATACCTACTTATACCCTTTGAATCTAATATATTTTCTAATAACTTATCGTTAATAAAAATTATCTGTGAACCATCAAGTTTCTTAAATTTTTTTGTTGAGATATCACTACAATATTTATTATAGTTATTTCAAAACTTTTAGTTTACATTTATAAAATGACATGATAGGACACCAGATTATATCCGATTAGTCTCTAGTAAGTTACCTGCACAAATTTCTAACCTAACTTAAAAATAGCTTATGATATTGAAAAAGCATAGGAAAAGGGCCCAAGAATTATTTTGCCTAGAGGCCCATGACATGGTTAATCCGGCACTGGGAAAAACGGACTCCGGATTCGGTTTCAGCGACCCAAAAACTGAAAAACTATATGAAAAACTTAGTCTCAACTCCAGGTCAGAACTTTTATTTTTTTTCGAAAAAAGAGTCAAGCCTCTTGAGGCTTAATGTAATAGCTGACTTTGACAGTTCCTTTACCATTTTACCAAGTTTTCACTTCTAGACGTTTACATTTTTGAATAAAAGTCACTAATATTTTATCGCCGCATGGCAAAGCGTTTTTCTTATGAGGTTCAGGGAAAACTAACAAAAACGTCTTTTTTCTTCCTTATACCTTCCAGCAGAAAGCTTATTTTTTCGTTTGAAAAACAATTTTTGTAGTTTTTTTCAAAAACAAATGGAGTTTGAAAGAAATAAATTTTTTTAACTTTTGTAAATTTCCCACTTTTTCACCTTTTAGGTCATTGTTAAGCCTTAAGGCTTTAAAAGTATAACTACAACGGCAACTTTTTGCGAAAAGTCAAAAAGTGATAGATTTCAAACTCATTTTATGACAGTTTTTACGACGACAAAATAAAAAATAATGATGCAAAAAGCTTATTTTTTGGTTTCCAAAAAAATTTTTGATAGTTTTTTCCAAAAATTTTTACAAAAACAAATATTGCTAGAATTTAATTTTGTAAATTTCCCACTTTTTCACTTTTTAGGTCATGGTAGTTATGGCTTTAACATGAAAAAAACGTTGTTGAGCGAAGTTGTTGTGAACGCACCTTTAATAAATGTGAACCTATCTTTAATCATTAATAAGTATCTGAACGCATTCATTAAAATTTTAATGGAAACCTTACCACAAATATCATTCCAAACTGGAAGTGCGATAAATAACTCCCTCTCCCTTCCGGAAATTTAAACTTCTACAAGCTAAGCTAAGACGAGAACCTACAAAGTATACAATGATGTGAATGACAAATTTGAGTGAAGTTGGTGGAAGTTGAATGATTGAATGATGGACTTTGAATGAATGGAACATGAAACAGGTTGAATTGAATCGCAAATGCAAGGTGCAAACACAATGCATTAAGGCGAATACACTTTGCATTTTCTTTTTCGATACTTTTTTTACGTAGTTGAGTGCAGTTAAAACGTAGTTCAACAATATCTAAATCAGGTTTAAAAAATATCAAAAAGTAGGTATATTATATATACCTGTGTATTTTGTCTTCAAAAAGTGTAGTTAATCGCAACAACAAATACTCAAAATAATGAAACTATTTTGGTATAATTGTGTTGCAAATAAAAAAAAAATAAAGAAATTGGCGCTCGAATTTCGAGGGCGGGGTCGGCTAGTAGCTATAACTAAGTGATCTTTCTTAATTGAAAAATTCAATGTTTTTATCTGATTGTTTATGAGCCTAATATCTTTATTCGTCGGACAGTTAGATGACTGTTTATTAAAAGATTGAAAAATCGGGTCTTAAGCGTAGATACTTTGTATTGTAACAAAAAAGTTTTTGTTGAAATTGATCTTTTTTTTTACTTAAATCTTTAGTGAATGGTAGCGCCCCTAAATTTTAATATTAAAATCGGAAAAAAATACCATATGCTATGCTTATGGTAGAACATAATGCAGGGGTGTCCCATTAAAAAATCGACCATTTTTTCCCATTTTTTCGACCATATAAGAATGACTCTAATACTTAGTTTAGAAGTCAGAACCTCCGAAAATTTTGTTTTTGTAGTCTCTAAATGACATTATTTTATGTATTGTTTGTACTTCTTAAAGGATTAATATGTAATAATAAATTTTAATTTTTTAGGAATGAAATTTTGCATAAATAACTTAACATTCTAAGCAACTTCTACAATAACAATATTTTTAATACGAAGAACGTACGTTTGACCAAGCCGTTAATATTTTTCATTATTGTTTCGAAAGGTCACTACGGTGTATGTGTAATTTTTTTTAAATTATATTATTTTATATTTCTGACCCTTTCTCTCAACGACTTTTATTAAGTGAATATACTTATATGGTAAGTAAATGCCACCACATAGAAGTAATCTGAATCGACAAAAACTTAGTCTCAGGAAAAAGACGCAAAGACGAAATTTGTATTTTAGTTTGACTTGAATTGATCTAACTTAAAATTGAAAAATAGTTTATTATACTCGTACAACATATTAAAGCTTATGGTTATGTTCAATTGACATTCCTATCGAATAGTAGCTAGGTATACAGAACAGGAGCCACAAAAACTAAAAAAAAAAAACTTGTAGCTTCCAAAAGACATTGAAACCTATACCCACAAGGTACATATTCACACTATTCTTTGGTGACTGCTGCAGTAACAAGAGATAGAAAAAAGAAACCTTCTTCTTACTAAAAAAATAAAAGAGAACTAACACAAGAAGAAGAAGAAGAAAAAACAGAAGAATAAATCCAGCAGATGTGGTTAGGTTAGTAAGGGATGGCTTAGATATTTTTATGGCATCAAAGCGGCTTATCAACTTTCAAAGTTCTTTTTGACGTGACGAAAATTGCTTTCTAATGCAAATTAACTGGATGGAAAATGTAGATTTTCCTATCGTTCGTTGTCGTCGGATCAGTTGGTTGGCAGCATGGGTCGCTGACGATGACGTCGTCGGTTATTGTCACTGCATTGCACAGTAGCAGCGGCGGCGGCGGTGGCAGTAGTAGCAGCAGCAGCATTGGCACTGTTTGGTGACGCTGACTGGCATGTGGTGAAACCCGGAAAACTTTTGTTTCATTATTAATTTTGAATACTTGTGCTGCTTGGCTGATGGGGATGATGATGATGATGATGATGGTAATAGTGACGATAGCATAACGATTGAAGTCTCTTATGTTTATAGTACACCGACATACACCTACCATCAACAACTTGATGCAAGTTGCCTGAGGCTGTGCACGAGCACAGCTGCCACAAACCGCAGAATTTAAAAGAGTTTTTAACGTATACAATGTTGATGATAATAAATTAAGTTCATTGATGGAAGGATAATATTATCATTATCTCGCACAGGTAGAATCTATAGACATATTGCAAAAAATTGTAGTATTTACCTACGCAGCCGCGGTTTCTACTAAGTTCTTTTTTATGAAATTTGTATAATATTGAAGTACAACAGAAAATGATAAGGCCTCGTTCAAAATTTGTACTGAAATAAAAACAACCGTTGAAGACCAAGGAGTGAAATTATTCTTTTTTAGTCCCAATCTCCCATTAATTTTTTTTTTTTAATTTTATGGCTGTTACTTTTAACTGTGCAGATTTGCAATATTATTTCTCCATATCCCAAATAAGACTCCAAGACTCTGCAACCATCACACAATACATCTCTTAGTTTCAAAACTATTGAATTTTGTTCAAGTAAAAACCTTTATAAACTTTATTTCTATTAGTTTCCTTTTCTAGTTTTCAACACATAACATTGTTACATAAACAAAACAGAATTGTATAATTTGTGTCCCCTATACGTTTTACCGTGGTATAATACCTTCCTGCATTCAGATAGTTTTTAATAGACATCTGATGGTGGAATATATCTCATTCCACCACACGCAAAAAAAAAGACGTTTGTTAATATTTGAGATAGCTCCATTACCATTATCGGTTAGTGAATTAGAACCTTGACAACAAATAATGTAATAGGAGAAACGCGATATATGCATTGCGTAGGATGTATATGTATTTGTGTGCCCTCAGGTATTGCCATATCCCGTCGTTGTCGTCGTCGGTCGTTTTAGTTAGGTAGGTATGTACTTATGCCAACGCAAGACTGAAATCGCTATTATAATTGCCGGAAGCTAAAATACTAATTAAAATGCACTGACCATGATGGGTATTAACATTAGTCAAAGGGAATCCAGTGCAGTGGCTTGAATGCAGGGACAGTTTTAATAGGCAAACGATTTTGCATTCGGTTTCGAATTAATTATTTCTCTCATAGCGTTTCTCCACATAGAATGTTTTTTAACTACTTCCTATCATTATCCTTGTTCTATTACTGAACCCATAACCATACCCAATATAAGCCCCAAGAGCTATAATACTATAGTTCCACGAATTGCTTTCAAAATGTTGATTTTCAAACTAGAACACCCATGATCCTAGTAAAGTAACAGGACTGCTTGTGGTTAATAAGTAATTGAATAGCTGACTAATTTTCAGTTCTCTTTATTTTAAACGAAATCTATTTATTTTTTCTCATAGAAAATGTCATAGTTCAAAATATGTAACAGAGAAAAAAAATATTTCCGAATTATGATTCAGTATAATAGTTAAGTATTTAGGTCATGAGAATTAGTGGAAATTCAAAAGACTTGAGGCTTATGCTTGTAACCAAATTGTTAAAATAATGAGAAATACTCAATATCTAGTGCACGATGAAAATAATATGATGGCCACCTTAAATGTCACCGTCTTAAAACAATGCGATATCCGTTTAAAATAAGTGGAATTCGTTAAATTTTGTAAATTTAAAGATGAACTTCATTTTAATTTTAATTTTAATCCAACAATTTTTTTTAAAATTATGCTCAGACTTAAGATTTATTTACAGTTTATTATATTATCCAACAGTGAGATAGTCTGATGGTAAAGCACTCGCCTAGTTTGGCTGCCAATTTGATTAAAATATTTCCACGTTAAAATACAATGATTTTCCGCTTAAATTAAGGGGATTTCTTTTAAATTTCGCATTTAAGAAATTAAAAGATTTATCCGCTTAATTTAAGATGGAAGTCATCTTGGCAAGAAACCATGCAGAAATCTGCTTAGTTAAATTTGAAATCCACTTGGTTTTTTCTTTTTTTTTTTGACTCAGCAGAGGATTTACTAAAAATTTCATACTTAAGCATTAAAAAAGGTCCAAAATTGTGTTTTACTACTTTGTTTTACAGTTGAAACAATTTTTTTCATTGAATATGAATAATTAGCTATGCATAAATCTAAGAGCTAAATTAAGCTAAATTTCTACCTTATATTATAAAGTTTTGGAAGAGAAAATTCTATAGACGCTTATTCTGACCACCATTTTAATAAGTAAAAGTTGGAAATTTGTTCGTACATTTCATACTAATATGCTTCAGTCTCCTAAATTGTATGACTTTTCGTCAAGAAATGGCGATGCAAATGATTTTCGACGCTATAAAGCTCCAAATGCACCACTGTGCGGCGAGGAGAATGAAAAATATTCAAACTCCTTTCGTAAAAATAGGAATTTCCACAAGTTTCAAAACGCCAAAAATTCGGAAGTCCTTACACAATTTGAACAATTTTTTTTTTCTACTTAATATTTAGTTCATAAAATAGTTGTCTAAAGCTATTATATTAAAAAATTAAGGCGTTAGCGTGGCCAAATTTTCTTTTCTAAAAATACAACATTTTAAAATTTTTCTCAAAGCCTTCGGGTCTAACTTGAGGCGGAAGATTATAATTAATTTTGATTATTTCTTAAAACATTTTTAGTCTTCCTCTTTTTGAGGAAGATTTATGTTCATTTTTTCAGCAGAAATTTTGTATTTTATTGGAACTTTCCAAAAGTTCTACTTGAAGAGTTTCAAAAAAATAACAATTTTCTTGAGAGGCAGTTTTTAAATACTTGGGAAAATCTGGATTGCATTTTTCAATCATATTTTCTTACAAACTAAGTTCTTGAAGACAAACAACATGGACCTACAATGTACATAACACTTTTTGCTCTAGCTTTAAGCAAAAATCTTGGCATTTTTCTTTGATAGAAAGTTTAGGTCTAAGCTACTCGTAAATGTTTGTTTATCCATTCGTGCGTATACACACTTCTGTGGGACATCAAAGTTTATGTGCATATACCGTATGTCCACTTGAGATGAATTCTCAAAACACGCGTATCATTTACGCTTGCACTCCTTGCTAAAGGTTTGCGAACATCTGGAGGAGGTATAATGCATTCACAAAGCTTTGGAAAAATGCATACCTACTTGTCCCGCGAATGCATTCATATAAATAAATACACCGCCTTCGGCCGTCTCGCTTCGTCATTGCTAAAGAACGGCAATTTTAATTGCTGTACTTACGGCCCTACGCATTTTAATTTTTCAATCTCAAAGTTCCAACATACCGTTTAACACTCTTGCAGCACCACCATCACACGCGAAATCCTTAATCTTTGGTAAATTACATATCCTGTCTAGACACAGGCAGAAAATTGAAAAGCTTCCCCATGCGTGAGCATATTTTCATACGACTGATGACGACGACTGTGTGCTGGTATCTTAAGCTTGTTTTTTGTTGTCACTGACATACCTTCGTATATTCCAAATGTCGACAGTTTTGTCACCAAGATTAGGGAAACAAAAATTAATTCTAACGACACTTCATAAGTATTGTATGTAAAATGTAGATTGTAGAAAGACTGGCAGAAAACAGAGGCATCAAGAGAGAAAGAAAAAGAAGGGCTTGAAGTACTTTAACAAACAGAACAATGTGAGGTCGCATCATAGTGCGCATTGGGCGAACAACATACATCACACAGTAATGATGTCGCAAACAACTCGGTCTGATTTCACCCATCGTCGTAATAGAGAAAGGACGAAGAGGATAATAGAGCGCGCTGACACTTACTACACCATAGCTCCAATGTAATGACTATGATTCCACAAAACAGTGGCCAACTGTGGTGCATTCTGCATTATTATTCGCGAAATGTTTGTTGTCCGCCTCTATTATATGGGTGGCAAATAATGGCGGACGGATGTGGCCCCTATGCGAACAAGTTTGTATTAGATAGGTGTGAATTAATGTACCGTACTGCACCGCACTTCAGAAAACAATAAAAGGAACAATACAAAAAAAAAAAAAACATCAAAGCTTTGTTACTCTCTACTGACTTTATGATGTGACAACATCACATCATAGTCATGGCAAGGCAGGTCGATAGGAGACAGGGACATGGCCTCTAATTGTGCTCTAAGGAGGCGTCGTCGGTCGTCGTCGTCGATTGAAGACATGGCAGAGGGTCTGGGACTGTTTTACTGCTCCAATTGCATGGGTGAAGTCAAGTGTTCTCTAAAAAAAAGTCGTTCATCGTTTCTCCGGCAGCAAATTGTTCAAGTATCAGCCAAGTGTCATGTAATAATTGTTTCACGATGTTACAATAATTACATTACAGGCTGTGGGTAGACAGAGTGGCGGCAGCGCCGCGGTGGCGGACGGCGCAGTTTCTGCTTCATTCGTGTGTAGGTAAACTCAATGGCGAAGAAGTTGATTTGATATTTCCTAGAAACGAGGACAGCAGTTCTATTTTGCACTGTACGATAGGATTTGGAAAAAAAAAAGAAAGAAACTGTTGTGAGTGTGTGTGTAGAAAAAGTTGTTGTTATTATATTATATTTTGTTTGCAATTACTTGAGTACTTACTCATACTTAACTTTGGTTACGTTAAAAAAATAATAATTTTACAGTAACTTGTTCAGGTCTTTGAACTTGTAGGAGGTAGATGGGTCGTCTATTCACAGAAACGTGTATGGTCTGCAAATTATAAAAGGTTTATTCTGCTGAAAAGATCCCATTAAAAATAGAAAGCTGTGTGTTTTTTTTCACTAGTTGTTAAAATTTTAAGTGATATCAATACGGGAAACTAGCAAATCTCTACCAAAACTGGTAAACAGAAGTCAAAATTGGTGAACTAGACTTTCCGAATTGAGTTGTTCTGAAGATGTTATTACTTTTAAATTGACACCAATATCTTTTTTTTTTTTTGTAATTGTTGATAATAACACTTTTTTTTACTAAATTTAATGAAGCTGTTACAGCCGATTTCGAGAAAATTTCAAATACTCGAAACTGCAGATGAAAGCACAGACGTATGTACATAGATTTTACCCAAAAAGGTGATCAGAATTATTTGTTGGTATTTAAAAAAATAGTTTTCTTAAAAAGTGTAATTAATATAGTAGAGTAACTAAAGCAAATTATTAGGGAACCCGGCCGAACAGCTCTGATTTTAACGATTTTTTTTTTCAAACGTAGGTAATTAAAAATACTTTAAAGTCTATAGATTAAAAATTGCCGATGTTGCCGTATTGTTTTTAAAAATTAAAATTAAATTTTTTTTCAACAAAACCATTTTTTTTGCTTAAATTTCATAAAACAAATGATGGCAAAAGATTCTCTAGGGAATTTAAGGAAAAAAAATATAAAGTAGTAAGGGACAATCTTCCATCGTTTAAGCGATAAGTGCAATTTTCTAACATTCTGACTTCAAACACAAAAAAAATATTTTGAAAACAACGGCAAAACCTACAATATTTTAAAATACATTTCTAAAAAGGCAGAAGCTCATTCTTATCTCTTAAATTTAAATCTACTGAATATAATTAAGAGTTTTTTGAAAAAATGGTCCTCAAACTCAGAATTAAAAAAAAAAATGTTAATACAAAAATTTAAAATGAGTTTTTTCCAAACTTTTTCTAAAAAAATGTAAATTAATTTAAAAAAAAATTTTGGGAATAAATACTATCAGTTGAATTTCGAAGCAGAAAAGGTAATATATATCACACTTTTAAAAAAAAAATTAAAAATTACTTCAATTTCAATGGGTTTTTTTTTAATAAGAACTGAAAAAATAATTAATTTTCTCAAAGATTTTGGTAAATAGGAACTTTAAATTTTTGCTTTTAACTTTCAACAGTAAGAGTTATTAAATGAATAAAAAATAATTTTTTTGTGTTTATGTTGAACATTAAAAAAAAAATAAGTTAAATTTTTTTTCAAAACTTTTATTAAAAAAAGTTCTTCGAAAATGAAATACTTTTTAATATTTTTCATAAACCGTAATACATATTGACATTTCCTTTGTTAATTTCAAATCATAATAAATGTGGCCAAAAAAAATTGAAAATAAATGCATTTTATGTTACGAACAAGTTTAAAAAACGACATGTTAAAATAAAATCTGACTTCAGTTACCATTCTTTTAAAAGCCCTCAATTCAATTAACTTAATTTTAATTTTACAAATATGACTAGGCTTCTAGCTTTTTAAAAATGTATATTTTAATATTGTAGGTGTTGCCGTTTTGTTCAAATATTTTTTTTTGTGTTTGAAGTCAATTAATAAGAAAAGTGCATCTATCGCTTGTACGATGGAAGATTGTCTCTCACTCCCATATATTTTTTTTCCTTGAATTGATTAGACAATCTTTTGGCTTTATTAAATTTATGAAATTTAAGAAAAATTTTTGAAAAAAAAATTTTTTTGTTCACAAAAATCTTCAATTAAATTTAAAAAATCAAAAAAAAAAGCAACACCGGCAATTTTTAATCTATAGACTTTAAAGTATTTTTAATTACTGACGTTTAAAAAAAAAGATCATCAAAATCTAAGCTGTTCGGCCGGGTTCCCTAATATTGCCAATTTTTGTGCTTTAGTTACTCCACTAATAATCACAAAAATTAATTGCCACATTTTACATTTTTTTCAATATGTATTAACCACTAAGATACATATTTCAATATAAAAAAAGTTACACATACACCACAGTGACCCGCAGTTAAAATTAATTTTAATTAATTAAAATTTACACATTTCCAATTTGCAAAAAAAAAATTTGAGTTTGTTTGCCTTTAGTTTAAAAATTTATATTCTCGATTCAAACCATAAATCTGACTCCAGGAATTCTAAGGATCTTTGGTATTTTATTTTTTTTTATTTCAAACTGGAAACAATGGATAATGCAACCGCACATACCTTTGGTAAATAATTAATGCAACTTAAAAGCTATTTGGGCTTCCACACAACCACATACGGGTCAGAACTTTGGCTTACTTTGGACAACGCGGCTCGGCACTCTTTGCAAATTTTCTGACCAAAAGCATACCTATGAACATGAAGGACTATTTTTTTTTTTTTATTTTTTTCTCAGAATCACTTGCCTCATAATCTGAACATTAAGTGCAATGGCTTCATGCACAAATGCTTTTGAATGTACATTTAAGTGGTCATCGGTAGGGTATACTAGTAACATATTATATGCTCGATAGTAAATACTATATAGTACCTACTACAATTTACAGAGCTCTTCTCTTGCTGCTCTTTATTGTATAATTAAAGTTTTAATGCTATTAATACTGAGGTAGTATATATGGAGATTGGAGACTCTAGATTTTCCTCTGATGCAACTTTGTGTAAGCTTTAGAGTGTAAGTGTATGGAAATAATAATGGAGATAAAAGACTCATGAGCGGCTTTTTAAGTGTCCACATTTAAGCGAAAAAATAATTGCATTTCAGGGGCGGTTTTATTAAAAAAAAAAAATTAAAATAAAGTGGAAGTACTCAAAGTTGATACACATTTACCTACTTACTTGACTTGAAAAAAAAAAATGGCGAATGTACCTCTATCATTAAATGTTGACATCAAATTTAATTTTATTTTCCTATCAAAGGTTTATTTTTATGAAACTGGGAGAAAGATTCTTGACGAATTAAAAATGTAGCCGATTAATAAAATCACTTTAAAATTAATTTGTTAATGTAAAAAATGATACAATTTAAAGTAATGAAGAAATGTTTCTCCTTGGATAGATATATTATGTGCATTCTGCAATGTTGTAAAAATAACAATTGAAAAAAATGCATTCGAAATAAAAAAAAAAATATTTATTGCAAATAAAAAAAAAATTGCATAAAAAAAATATTTATTATATAAACAAATTTTTTATTGGAAAAAAATTTGCATCAACAAAAAGCTTATTGCAAATAAAACACTCTTTCTGCATTGAAACAAAAAAAAAAAAATAAACAATGCAAAATGATTTAATATATTTTTTTAATAGATAGTCGTGGAAATTCTTACAATTTTGGCTATTTGACCGTACATTAGATTCGATATTATGTATTCTATTTGAAATAGCTAATGTATGGTCAAATAGCTTTAAAAAAATATATTTAATGCACACATTTTGCATTGATTTTTTTTTTTTTTTTTCAATGAAGAGAATTTTTTGTTTGCACTTAATTATTTTTAATGCAAAATCTTTTTATTTGCAATAAAAATTTAATTTTCAATGCAAACATTTTCCAGTTACAATGACATTTTGTTTTTAAGTACAATTTTTGTTATTTGAAATAAATATTTTTTTTAATGCAAATATTTTTCAGTTGCAATAAAAAAAAATCATGTGTGCAATTCACACGTGGTAGAAGTGAAACCTTAAAAAATCATATTTCTTGCAAAAAAAAAAAAAAAATAGAAAAAATCTACCTATTTTTATTCTATCACCTTCAAATCCATGTTTTTTATATGACAACCTATATAAATTTTATATTATCTGAAAGCTTATTGTTTAATATCGATCAGGTCTATGAGACATCTACAAAAAGAGCTAGAATTTTTTGAACTCGATCAATTTTCATCAAGAAAAGCGAAAAACACGTATTTTTATCTTCTCACGCTATTAAATCCATTTTCTTCCTTAACAACTTATAACAACCTACACCATCTAAAAGCTTATTGTCTTAGCTCAAAATATATATATTGATCAAGTCTATGAGACATCTACAAAAAGAGCTAAAATTTTTTAAACTCGATGAAATTTCATCAAAAAAAGCAAAAAAAAAACATTTATTTTTATGTTCTCATGCTATTAATTAAATTTTTTTGTTTGACAACCTATACAAAATTTTATACCATGTGAAAGCTTATTGTTTCACCTTGTTAATGATGGATAAATCTTATTTCAAAGATGTCTACAAGAGAAGTTAGAATTTTTTAAAGTCAACAATGTCCAATTTCCAGACTGAGATTACGGTACTTCCTACACTGGTAGCTGGTCATCGCCAACAGATCTCCACAGGTGTTTTGAGGTATTTTTAAATTGTGTGTAACATGTAGAGCACGTAACGTTATGTGTGATATATTAAATAAAAGGTTATGTTATCAGCATGCGTATTAGAGTTAAATCAAATTTGTATGTGCACTAGATCAAAAGATATAACGTGTGTTGGGAAAGAACATCTTTTTACCGTTATCTCCGAATTTTGAATATGAAATTAATTGAAATTTTGTAAAATTATAAGTTATTTAATTACCTATCTACAGTACAAATTTCATTCATCTATCTATTAAAACAAAAAAGTTATAACAAGTTGAAGTCGTGTCGCGTTTTCGTTTCATCTTGTTTCAAATCACTACGATACTAAAGAAGTTTTCACTTCAAAAAAATTTTTCAGTTGCAACAAATATTATTTTTTAATAAATTTTTTTTTTTTGCAATAAATATTTTTTTTTAATTTTATAGTGGAAAACAAATAAATTAAAAAAATGAGTTTTCACAACCCTGGTATTCTGTATCCAGTCAGGAATTTATTTAAATCAACTCTTTCAAGAAATGAAATATTACAAAATTATATTGACAATGACCTTCTATCAAAATGTGTCACTTTCACTGTCACTTAAATATGTGTAACGCTGGTATGCTGTACCTGTAGCCTGTTGTTATAACTGTTGACTTCATTCCTCAACTCAAGTTGAAAAAAAAAAAAAAAATGTTATCTTCCTAAACAATATCTCATCTAAACATCTCAAACAATAGCATTTTGGGAAAAGTCCTTGCTCAAAGGGTCCCAAGAGCATGTATTAGAGATTGTTTAAGGTTATCCACATTTCTGCCATTCCATCCAATTCCATCCCATTCCATATACAAATATATTTAGTTTGAAGCAACAATACTTTCTAAATAAAGAAACACGACAAATTGATGCCATTTCATTGGTTTCAAAAAGTATTTGTAACTCATTCCAAACTATTTGACCATTTTCAATGATGACAACGGCCATCATCAATGAACAACTTGAACAAACGAAAAACAGACTATAAGGCCACAAGCTTTGGGTATTCCGAGGATTGTTCTCATATAGAATTCACATATCGAGTATATTTATTCAAAAATACTTCGGTATCCATTTGGGGATTCACAGGCTGAATGGACAACGTTTTAGGTGTTCTATGTGTATATAGAAACTCTTTAAACTTCGATGGTTGGCTTGATATGCTTTTAGTTTGAAAAAGAGCTAAAACCGTCTACACATCAAAATTAGTTTTTCATCTCAGGATATCTATGTATATGAAGACGAAGAGGCAAAGCTTGTTTAAAAGTTTTGCCTTTGTCCGTTCACTCTCTCTTTCTCTCTCTCTGTACATAAATTTCAATTGTGCCCACAAAAAAAGGTAATATAAAGTACCTTCTGTTTAAGGATTCAGGATCAAATTCAATTTTGTTCTTGAAGCCTTCTCTAAACCGAATGGTATAGTCTCCCAAACGTAAACAAATTGACCAAATTTTTGTTTTTTCTTCCTTTTTTTTGTACTTTATAAGACAAAAAGACACAATAAATGTATTTTGTTTTGAAGCTTATGTGGGATGTTGAGATAATAGAAATGAAGAGAAGTTGAAAAAGAGGAGAAAGTTTTCAAAATTCCTTGGATGCAATTGAACGTTATTTGGCTCTGAAAAGTTACACACACATTTTGAAATTGAAATTTGTGTTTATATTGTTTTCTATGTATTTAAATTAATTTCTTTGATGTATTAAAATATATTTAAGTGGTTTTTATGAGTAAAAATGAAAGCCAAGAGAGTTTGTCATGGAAATTTTATAATCATGTCAAAAATGTCAAAGTACCTACCTATGTAATTAGGAACATACATATTTTCATTTTAATTGAAAATTTCACTTATTTCACTTTTTTTATAATTTACAATTTACAATTTACAATTTACAATTTACAATTTACAATTTACAATTTACAATTTACAATTTACAATTTACAATTTACAATTTACAATTTACAATTTACAATTTACAATTTACAATTTACAATTTACAATTTACAATTTACAATTTACAATTTACAATTTACAATTTACAATTTACAATTTACAATTTACAATTTACAATTTACAATTTACAATTTACAATTTACAATTTACAATTTACAATTTACAATTTACAATTTACAATTTACAATTTACAATTTACAATTTACAATTTACAATTTACAATTTACAATTTACAATTTACAATTTACAATTTACAATTTACAATTTACAATTTACAATTTACAATTTACAATTTACAATTTACAATTTACAATTTACAATTTACAATTTACAATTTACAATTTACAATTTACAATTTACAATTTACAATTTACAATTTACAATTTACAATTTACAATTTACAATTTACAATTTACAATTTACAATTTACAATTTACAATTTACAATTTACAATTTACAATTTACAATTTACAATTTACAATTTACAATTTACAATTTACAATTTACAATTTACAATTTACAATTTACAATTTACAATTTACAATTTACAATTTACAATTTACAATTTACAATTTACAATTTACAATTTACAATTTACAATTTACAATTTACAATTTACAATTTACAATTTACAATTTACAATTTACAATTTACAATTTACAATTTACAATTTACAATTTACAATTTACAATTTACAATTTACAATTTACAATTTACAATTTACAATTTACAATTTACAATTTACAATTTACAATTTACAATTTACAATTTACAATTTACAATTTACAATTTACAATTTACAATTTACAATTTACAATTTACAATTTACAATTTACAATTTACAATTTACAATTTACAATTTACAATTTACAATTTACAATTTACAATTTACAATTTACAATTTACAATTTACAATTTACAATTTACAATTTACAATTTACAATTTACAATTTACAATTTACAATTTACAATTTACAATTTACAATTTACAATTTACAATTTACAATTTACAATTTACAATTTACAATTTACAATTTACAATTTACAATTTACAATTTACAATTTACAATTTACAATTTACAATTTACAATTTACAATTTACAATTTACAATTTACAATTTACAATTTACAATTTACAATTTACAATTTACAATTTACAATTTACAATTTACAATTTATAATTTTTATTCTATAATATTTATGGCAAAACAAACATTTTCTTTTATGTTCAGCACAAAGGAGAGTTATAAATTTTTTTCGTAGGCAAGTTCACCCATTCCATCGTTATTTCTAAACCACCTATCGTAATTTATCAAGTGGGGTATCCTTAGAAACGTGTTGGTTGTACGCTGGTCATAGGTTATAATAAATTGAATTTGGCGCCCTCTGTGGCAAAAAGAATGAACTATTTTCATATTTTTGTAATGCTTAAAAAATGTTTATTTTTGTGTTTATTATTTTTTTAAATTTGGTTCTAAAATTTAAATATCTATAAATTTCAAGCTTCCATTGACAACTTTACAACGTCATACTTAAATATGACAGATTTGTATTTCATACCAAAACATCAATCAATCATCCACTCAAATTATTGAATAGGCACTTCTTCACCAACCTTTATTATATATGTATTGTATATAAAAACCAATGCCTAATCATTAAAACATTAAATTTTATAAAAAAAAAACAAAAGTTCAAAATGTGGAAACTATAATCGTAAATCTAAAAATCCATAATAAAATCTCATCCTCTTGAGTTTACCCTTAATAAAAAAATCATAAGGTAGTTGGCACACATACAAAAAAAAAAAAAAAACTATACCCAGAACTTGAATTGCCAATAATATTCCATCCATCAGTTATCATGAAGAGCGAATCCATTCAACATTCATGGCACGTTATATTGATTGGCCTACTTTAAGTTTAACCCATTCGCACCGTTTGGCCATGTCGAACGAAATTTTTTTTCCCAAAATCAATCAGTTGTCCGACCGATGCCAATTCAATTTTGCGCAACACAACACACATTCAAATAAACCAAGGAGACTTAACGTCCTTTATAAGCCAGAGGGGAGTTGGCTGGCATTTTCGTTTGGTTTTGGTTTAAGGTTGGAAACGTATAGGTAGTAGAAGTAGTAGAGAAAGGTTGGAATTTGTTGGAAGGTCAGAAATAATTGAAGTGATGACTGTCGTCCAGGTGCAATCATCAGGCACTGTGCATAGAGTTGTCGTTACTATTGTCGCAAAAGTTGGATTCTTGGACATAATCCGTGTGTCGTTTTTGGCATATAAGTGTTTGGATGTTGATGATGACGATGACGGAAGGACGGATTTGGTCTTATATAGCAAAAGTCCCTATAGGAAAAATATTCCCCACAAATTTTGTAGCATTAACCAAGTGCACAACTTATACATATATGCATACTATTATGTACCTTTATGCATACATGGAAAGGATAAATGATAAAGGCTCTTTCAACTCCATATGATGTGTTCTAAGGGTGCAGGTGTGCTAGAGAAAAGACTGGTGAGCCGTGAGCATGGAAGGGCAACAACTTTGGTATAGGGTTTATTAATACGAGTTCGACATCCTTTTGGGTCGGTTACCAGATGCAACATCAATGTACCTTACCTCTATACGGTAGCTGATGATGATGGTGGTTTATTTGCTTCACTCACATTGATGATCGATATTGAAGCGATATGATGCAGTGGACACGGACATGGACACGGACATCACGGTGGGTGCATACTGGGTTAACTGTATATTGCCCTGTATCGTCATATCGTCATCGACGTCATCCAACGTTTTCAGCCTGCACAAGCACATATCGGGTAGGTAGGTAGTATTTACTGCGAGTTTATTCAGTGACGCGGAATATTCGGCGAAATGAATTTATTTTTCACGTTGGTAAATAAACCTATGGGCAATATTCTGTGATATTGAGTTTGGTTTGGGGGTTATGGGCATGGCAATGGCTTTTGTATAACGTTCCGAAAGAAGAGAAAGTTGAGTATGAGTTAGTAGGCAGACTTGAGGTTTCTTTTTTGTTCATGGATATACTCGTATGAACGTATACAAACTCTCTCACATGTTGTGAACTTACGACAACCTACATATGAAAATCTCGTTTTAATACATTTTGATATGGAAACGGTATAGGTTATTTACGGGTTGTTTTTAAATGGTAGCCGTATACCTACATAGGTAACTAACTATCTTGGATGAGACATTGTCCTTCTGGCATTATGAAAGTTTATTAACTCTTGAAATGTCAAATTACACTTAACTTAGTAACAAAAATTGTTGATTTTTTTTTGTTAAAGAAAAAATGTTAAGAATGAATTTTAAAGAAAATTAAGTTTTTTAAAAAAGGGGTTCTAATTTAAAGTGAAGTCACTAGCCTGACCTAGAATCCGCGGGCAATCAACACACTTTCAATGATATCTCACTTATTATATTACCATGGGTAGTTAGGTTAGGTTAGGTTAGGTTAGGTTAGGTTAGGTTAGGTTAGGTTAGGTTAGGTTAGGTTAGGTTAGGTTAGGTTAGGTTAGGTTAGGTTAGGTTAGGTTAGGTTAGGTTAGGTTAGGTTAGGTTAGGTTAGGTTAGGTTAGGTTAGGTTAGGTTAGGTTAGGTTAGGTTAGGTTAGGTTAGGTTAGGTTAGGTTAGGTTAGGTTAGGTTAGGTTAGGTTAGGTTAGGTTAGGTTAGGTTAGGTTAGGTTAGGTTAGGTTAGGTTAGGTTAGGTTAGGTTAGGTTAGGTTAGGTTAGGTTAGGTTAGGTTAGGTTAGGTTAGGTTAGGTTAGGTTAGGTTAGGTTAGGTTAGGTTAGGTTAGGTTAGGTTAGGTTAGGTTAGGTTAGGTTAGGTTAGGTTAGGTTAGGTTAGGTTAGGTTAGGTTAGGTTAGGTTAGGTTAGGTTAGGTTAGGTTAGGTTAGGTTAGGTTAGGTTAGGTTAGGTTAGGTTAGGTTAGGTTAGGTTAGGTTAGGTTAGGTTAGGTTAGGTTAGGTTAGGTTAGGTATTTAAAAGTCACAACGTTTTTTCCTAGTCCGTAAGATTCGGAGACATCTTGCTTGAAGGAGCTACCTTGCTGGGTGCGCTACCACTAATTTTCGCCTGTGTTTCATCAAAATTCAACTAATGCGTATATCCCTAGATGAATTTTACCCATTTTTAGAACTTCTCCTGAAATAGTCCACTGATAAAGAAGATCAGAATTTTGCAACTGCAAGGTGTCTAATTCTATTCAATTGCATGAATGTACATCGGACGATAAGCTTCTGTCATAAAGTGAACTCATTAAACCAATAAATAATTCTCAATTGCCACAACCCCATTCATCGTCTTAACAAATTTTCAATCGTAAAGTTCACTCAAAAAAAAAAAAAAAAAAAACAAGAAAAACAATATATGACCCCCAAGACTATGAACAACGAAAAAAATTAACTGTAAATATCCGTTGACACTCTAATTACTATATGGATCCTTGTAATAAATTCACATTATGTCTCAAACTCAAGGGAACCGGAAAAAGCCGCACTTTTCTTCTCAAAAAACCTACTCATTCTCGTAGGTAGGTATAACAATATACGAGAAGAAAAATGTCTTCGGTCAAACCAAAGTATGCAGAGGGATCCAGAGATTTCTGTAAATTAATTTCCAGCCACCTATTCTCTCGAACGACAACCCTTTTTTTTTTGTAAAGCTATCAATCTTCAGTTTGACGACAGCCCTTGGATGCCCTTGTCACCCGCCTTCGGCCATATTAAAACCTTTGAACCATTTCGTCCTCGCTATCATCGTTTGGACTCTTTAATGAATATTTCTTTTGCGTCCATGTTGTACCCATAATAGAGTGTCTACATCTACATCATTTTATCTTTTGTGTGTGTGTGTGTAGTGTGTGGGTTGGTTTAAGAAGGGGATAGAAAATTTCTGTAATAATTAATTTCTCTTGAATAGCCTCCGCATAGATAGATACATTCATATACACTTGCGTTCGTCTCTTTAGAGTTCTATATATATATAGAGAATCTTCCTTTCTGGTCTTGGTTTAGAACCTGCTGATGGTATGTGTATGTTTTTCATCAACGAATTTCATTTTAGTTTGGCATTCTTTGAAGCGCTGTTAGATATTTACCCATTTCTAACTTACCTATGCATGTTTTTACAGATTCTCCAAAAGGAATTTTCCATCAGAAGCTTAGCTGTATACTGAAGGATGACGAAGAATAAAAATTATCCAGTGACGTAGCAAGAGGCCCTTAAGGAAAGATATTGCCTCTGGGTAAAGGACGGAAAATTTTGAATTAAGAAAATATTTTTATCAATATGTGTTTCTTTATATTAAAAGGATCTAAATGTTACGATTTTGTTTGTTTTGATTTTTAACATCAAATCTTGTAAATATGTACTGTTATTTAGGATATTTGGTCTAAATTTGGGAGGATGCCTCGGGCGAAAAAACATAAACTACACTACTGGCAGTATGAGTATCCATTGTGAATATGGTTTTCTTTGAAATTTGGTGTGATGTGTATGTTAATGGTGAGAGGATAAGTTTTTTTTTTATTATAAAATGGAATGTCCTTCACCTTTTGTAGCAATACAAACATAGTTTGGTAGTATCTATTTAAAATTGTTTCGATACACAAATATACAATATTGTCAGGACACCTTTTTTAGGGACAACAAGTGAAAACATACGTATATGCACCTACATAAGATTATATTTTTAAGAGATCTTATGTTTTTTGAAACTAAAGGACAATTCAATTTTTTGTTAATTTTTTCCAATACCATGAGAATTTCTTAGGTCTTCAGACATATGTGTTTCTATGTTTTTTTCTTTTGTAGGATCAGGTTCAAGTGATTTTTATTACGATGCGAACATTGGGTCATATGCACTAAAAATAGTTAATACTTTTACTTGAAAAATTGTAAAGTATGGACTTTGTTATCCACATTTTTTGCATAAAATACTTATTGAATTCATATGCGAGGCATTCAGGCGATGTCATGCTAACAATTCAATCTTCAAATTTCAAGGAATTCATTTCAAAAACACGCATTTAAACATAAAATATTATTATGTGCTTTTTATTCATTTTCCAACAGTTTAATAACATAAAATAATTTCTGCCAAGAATTCATGCATTTGACCCCAGTGTGCGTCGGTCGTGTAACCGTACACGGAAATATATACAAGCTCGCAAACACTACTTTTCTGATGTTTTGGCATGGTAATATCCCAAAAGCGTGATGTGATAGAATTTTTCTGACTTTGGATTCTAGTTTAGCACTGTTCGATTTCAATAGTTAAAACGTTTTTTTTTTTTATAGAAATCAAGGTATATTTTTCTAATGGTTTTTTGTGCGCTGAACTCGAATCCGAAATCAAAAATTCTACCACATCACATTTTTGGGATATTACCATGCCAAAACATCACAAAAATAGTGTTTTGGAAGTTCAAAATTTAATATCTCAAAAACGTAGCACGTTAGAGCAATTCAAATGCTAGATTCTAATTCATAAGATCCAAGGCCATTAGAAAAGAATAATTTGGTTTCTAGAGAAAAATATTTCTCGCCAATATTACTGTAATTTATGGAAAAATTGATCTTTAAAATTAAAATCGTAATTCTGCATTTTTCTCAATATTTTTGAGGTTGTATAAAAAAATGGTTTGAGTAAAAGTTGCAGACATTTTTACTATTTACAACCTTTGGATTTATCTTTTTTCGATAGGAGGTCTACTTTTGACAGAAATTGTAAAAAAACACTATTTTTGAGACCCACCCCCTTTCCCCCAACTTGTTTGTGGGCAATTTATTTTTCCATTTTCATGTACCATTTATCCTAAATTTTACCACCACCCATATGCAGCTAATAGTTTTTTCAAAATCAAAAAATATTGTCACTGGTCTAAAATCTTTATCCAGAAAACTATCCTTATCTATCGTACCGAGTCCCGCTATAAACTTTTTTTGTGGACAAAGTATGGCCAAGATTCACGGCGAACTTTTATTTTTAAATTTATTAATCAAAAATGAAATTTTTCGAGATTTTGTTTTTAAATTTGCCATCTCAATGGACACTCCCCTCGAGGCCACCTACAAAACCCACTTGCGAAAGCGTAGTCTCTTTTAATTCTTACAACTTCAAGCTAAATTAGTCTTTCTTTATTCTTATTGAAATAAAATACCTATATCCAGAATTAAATAGAATTTTTTAAAGAATTTTAGTAATGTGGTATAAGCGAAAAAGAGTGGCTTATCAAAATAAAACAAAAGTTGATTTTTTTAGCAGATCTAAACATATTAACAGTTTTTTTTTTTAATTTTTTTATTTTAATTTAAGGGGACTTAAACGTTTATAAAAAAAAAATATTTTTTGAAATCTTATGCAGTTCACTCGAAAGTCAGAAATCAAGAAAACGAATATTTTTTATTTCAAAAGTACATAGTATGTTATTTTTTAGAGTGGACGTACTATTTTAATCAACATCGTTTCAGTTCTGTTTATAAAAAAAAAACTTTTTCAATTTTGGTCATATTGCAAGTATCTTTTATTCCTTAATACATATTAAATTTCTCTTCTAGGGAATCAACTAAGATCCTTAACTAGCAAATTTAAAACAAAACACTTAAGCCGTTTGCACTGTAGCTCGAGACCAGAGGCGGATTTACAAATTTTCAAGGTTTAGGCTTTTCAGTTTTTGCTGATCTTGTCCCTTAATTTTTTTTTAAATTTATATCTCGCTTAGAAAGTGAACCTCTCATACAAATTTTTCACATTATAGCAAATTACTCGAAAACGGCAGACGTAATACTCAAAGCAATCTCAAAAAAGTCAAATAACAAAAAAAAATTTTCATTTTATAAAATTTTATCCTAAATGTCGGCTCTTCCCCAACATCAAGAATTTTTTTAAATTTATATAGAAACAGCTCTTAAAATCTACAAACAAACTAATATACACGGTTAAAAATTCTGGAGTATTTTATAATTCTTTTTGGGTTACATATAGGTCTACACTACACCAAAAATGTATTGAAAATTTAATACATGACAAATATTAAAATTTTTTAGTTAATACAAAATGTATTAAAACTTAATATAGTTGTATTTAAAAATAATTCAGTTCATATTAGAATTTAATACCAAATGTATTAAATTTCAAGTATTCCATATTAAAATTTAATCTTTTTATATTAATTTCTAATAAGAATTTTATTAAAAGATAATTCAAAAATATTTCAATTCAATACCAAATGTATTGAAAGTTAATAAAATGTATTCTTTTTCCAAACTTCATTACTGAAAATAAAAAAAAAATTTAATATTCTTGTAATACAATCTAATACTTTTTATATTAGTTTGAAATAAATTTGTATTATATTTAAATACAATTATATTAAAATGTAATATCTACAATTATTATATTAAAATGTTATACAATTATATTAAAATGTAATACAATTATATTAAACTGTAATACAATATATTAAAATGTATCACAAAAAAATTAAAATCTAATACAGCGATGTTAAAAATCATACAAGATTAGAATTGAACCCACGGAGGTTATTTTCTAATAATTTTTGTATTTTACAAGTAGGTTAATTAGGGCATTATGGCATACCTAAGCACAAACTCAAATAACTTTAATACGGACAACAATTTTAACTAATCATTGATTTTTATTTAATTTTATAAAAACGTAACATAAATTCATTATTTAAGAGTAAAAATTCAAGATTTTTAACAAAAAATAAATTAAATTAAAAATAGTCCCAAAAAACCATATTGCCCTATGTACGGGCAATATGTCGAACCCTAAAATCACAATGTCGCGTCAGTAAAATCACGGGTTTCCCCGGTAAACGGATCACTCCGAAAACATCCCGAATTACTTTGGAAAAATTACATATCTCTACACTTTCAGAATGGGTCGCTGCTGTACGATTGTGTTATTGTTTTTGCTAAAATCATCTTCTAATCACGTAATGCTTTGGCAAAATCTTCGGTAGCCGGGAAAAACAGAAATAATGGAACGTGTCGTTTAAAGCAAAAGTTGGCCACTAAAACCAAGGATAGGGTTAGTTCGGTTAAATTAATGATTTGGTTGCCCCCTTAAAATCTCGAGATTCCTCTTTAAAAGTCACGGTTTCTACACGAATCTATGGTGTATTTTCGCCAGTAAAACACGGATAGGTTTGGTAAATCGCTGGTTTTTTTGTACAACCATGGGTTTCACCTCAACTTTTTCGAATATGTACAATTGTACATACATATTACATATATGATAGCTTCATTAGTCCTTCTCATTCTCACGTGAAAACTCGTAAGGAACGTGATTATTAAAAAAAAAACACGAAGGTTAAAATATGGTTTGTTGCGTGTAATTGTTTTATTATTTTAGCGTATTTTTTTAGATTTTCATAAAAAAAAAACAAAAACAATTGAAATCACGGTTAAAAATCACACAAAAAAATCATAAAATTATATATAAACTAGCCAGTTCGTAGCCTCCAACTAGTAGTTGGACTGGCATGTATAGGGTGTTAGTGGGAAAAGGGGAATACATTCACCCCTATTACTTAAGTCGTTTGTACTAAAACGATACAAAAAACGACTCGCTCTGAACGCCAAAATTGAGGCTTAAGTAAAGCAATTATCGTGTCATTGGAAGGAGGGGCGAAGAGAGAAGGGGACTGCCAAGATAAATTTCGTATTTAAGACAAATTGTAGCTCCCAGAGCAAGTCGTACAAACGACTTACGTAAAAGGGGGAATTTTCTCATACAAAGTATGAGAAAAATGCGCTGATGCTGATTACTAGTTGAGGGGCGGCGAACTTGTTGTTTTAGTCTAGAATATGGAATGTGCAATGACTAATGGGAGAAAAGAGTCATTGCAAATTTTTTTTACAGAATTCTATCTGCAAGACATCAGAAAGTCGTCATGGAAAAATTATTTTGACTTCTATGAGGTGAACAGATCGGTCCCCAAATTTGCCGCCCTAGCCTCCAGCCTACTCAGCCTTCTGGTAAATCCGCCTCTGCTCGAGACATAAATATCTCACTAAAAGTGAAATCAATTCGAATAGGTAGGTACTGCTTTGGAAAAAGATTAATAGAGTCTAGCAACATGTTCTTTTAATTGATATCTTTTTTTTCATTTTATAAAAAATTTCATTTGTATTCGTTCAATATAAGTTGTTTTGGATGATTTTAAATCTAATATTTACTTCATAATAGCTAATTAGCTCCAGGGTTCCATTTTGTCTGCGATATATCCACTTAGATGTTTTGCAGACAAAATAACCTTCAGCTTCTTTAATAAATATTTCCAGCTTAACATCCTTGCTCCCAAAATGTAGAATTGAAACGATTACATACATACATTAAGGATAAGTTTATTGAATTCAAGCTGAGCTTGAAGTCGAAAAAGTTTTTTTTTTATTGGAATAGGAAAAAACGTTAAAAGGTTAATTAAAAATTTAGTTGCATTTGTTAAAAACCTTTTTGATTCACTAGAAGTTGGTAAAAGAATATTTCAACAATTTCATTTCTCAATCCAATTCGATTATGTTCAAAAATTTTTAATATTAAATTTAAATATTAAATAGTTCTTTTAGTTTAAGATTATAAGAAAAATTCTTCCTCACTTTTTCTTAGAAATTAAATACTTTTTCATGCAAAGCATTTCCAAATAGTTACTCCAGGTTCTTGAAGAAAAACAGTTGTTCCAAGAATCATAATTTTATTCAATAGGTATTGCTCTCTTTCCATGATTTAAATTTTCCACTGATCCTTTATAGAGTAATTGGTTTGAAGTATACCTTTGCCACTTAAAACAAACCCAATTCCCCTTGGGTTAAGAGTATTTTCAAATGTTTACCCTTGGCATCCAAGTGAACGAGTCATATAATTTTCAAACATTGCTGAAATACAAACAGTATATTTACTTTTACTCTGATATTTGTTGTATCTATGTTTATAAGTTAGGTATTTTATTAGATGCAGAAATCAAAGTAGGTATGAGGACATTTCATTTCAGTTCTGTGCTGTGCAAAATTTAATTTCTATTAATGTTTTTCATTGTTTTAATTGTCTTAAAGAGAGACAAAATAATGGTTTATATTCTAAATAAGGAAATGTATTTCTATGTTTTTTGTTTGTCGAAGTCTGTAACCACCAATAATAATTATCTGTTTTAAAAATGATGGGGAGAGAGAGCTAAAAAATATCATTAAATTAAATGACATCATACCCTTTTGATTTTTTTTCCGAAGCTTTGAACGTTGAATAATAAAAAAAATGTCTACTTATTCACAGTAATGTATTAAATGTTTCCCCCTATCTCACAAAATACCAAATTAAAGCCAATTTACATGTTTTCCAAATTTTGTGTGTTTGTGTACGTGCTCCTTAAAGTTCTTGGAATTATCATTAACATCGTCATCGTAGACATCGACATCGACATTGGCCACATCTGTTGGCAGAGTTTAATGAAAACAATAATTTCGATTTTCTCCATTGAGTCTACTGATGCAGGACATTTGAAATTTTTGTTCAAAATAAATATTCAGTGTTAAGCTTATATGTATGCTTCGAAGAAACTATGGGCCACTTGCTTCAAGGTTTTATTGATCTGCCATCTTTTAAAATGTACATATAATGCTTATAATAATTGGAGCATTTATGATTATTGAAGATGTTTTTGGTAAGGCATAACTGTGCAGAATCACTAATGCTGAACCTTGCCTTTTTGGACACATATGAAATTGATTTTGATTTTTATAAATTCAAACTATGTTTGGTTTATAAGTTAAATATTTTTTTTAACTTTTCTTTTTCAAAGAAAGCTTATCAACTTAATTACAGTCAGAGTTGTAAAAAATTATTTTTTTTGTAATGCATTTGTTATACATCCATTAAAAATTGAAAAAAAAAATATTTATTGCAATAAAAAAATGCATAAAAAAAAATATTTTCTGCAACTGAAATAAATTTGCATTAAAAAAAAAAATGTATTGCAACTAAGAAATACTTGCATTCAAAAAATATTTGTTGCCAATAAAAATACTATACACTAAAAAAAATTTTATTGCAACTGAAAAATATTTGCATTAAAAATAAAATTTTTACTGCACAAAAAAATATTTTGCATTAAAAATAAATTTTATTTCAAATAAAAAATGTTTTGCATTGAAAAAAAAATGCAATGGTAAATGTGTGCATTGAATATTGTTTTTTAATATTCTTGGAATTTCTTACAATGTTTTGGTTGAAATGAAAATTCTAACTGTCAAAATAGTAAGAAATTCGACGAATATTAAAACGCTCATATTTTGCATTGAATTTTTTTTTTTCAATGCAATAGGTACATGTTTTTTTATTGCAAAATATTTTTATTTTCAATAAATATTATATTTTGCAATTGAAATAAATTTGCAATAAAAAAAATTTTTATTTCAACTAAAAAACATTTGCATTAAAAAAAAACTCTGCAAATAACAAAAATATTTTACACTAAAAAAATTTGTATTGCAAATGAAAAATATTTGCATTGAAAATAAAACTTTTTTTAAATTTTGTGCATTGAAAAAAAAATTTCAATGCTAAATGTGTGCATTAAGTATTTTTTAAATATTTTTGGAATTTCTTACAATTTTGACTATTTGACCATGCATAAGGCTCGATATTATGAAATGTAAATTCTTATTGTCAAAATTGTAAGAAATTCGACCAATTAATACAAAAAAAAGTATTTAACGCTCCCATTTTGCCTTTTTTTTTTTGTTTTAATGCAATAATTTTTTTTTTTTTAATGCAAAATATTTTATTTCAATAACTTTTTTTTCCAATACATTTTTATAAATTGATATTTTTTACAACCCTGATTACAGAAGGTACATCTGACAGCTGAGAGCAAGATTTTTCAATTGAAATCAGGTAAGAAGTAGATAATAAATGGCAACTTGAAATTTCATGTATTTCTGTGGTATTGAAAAAATCCCGTGACTTGCAAAATAATGATACTGTTAAATATTTCAGCAAATTTTACTAGTAAAAGTTTGGCAGTCAAAATTGTAAATGATAGCATTTTTAACTGTTCTTGATAAAAATTTTATATTTCCTTCCATTTAAAAAAATAATGATGCAAGATTAAAAAAAAAAAAAACTACCTAAACTTCTACAAATTAATGTACTATTTGAAAATACCTATATTCAAACTAAAATATTTACATACACATTTTTCTTCTTTTAATAGAAACTAACTAAAATATGTGTCCAGAACTTCAATAATCCTTTATTGTCTTCTAGGAATTGTGGGTTCGGCATTATTATCATTTTACCTACCAAGGGAAATTCCCACAGTTCCTCAACCAACTGAGACACAATTTTGAAGACGAGCAGATATTCTTAGTGGAATCCCATCTATTTACCTTCATTCCACAATATAGATAGGTAGAAGGTAGATGGATGCAAAAGTTACAGCTATATTGCAAAAAAGACGCCATTGTTTCAATCCACGTGCATAAAGTTTGACTTACTTACATGTTGTCATTTGTTTTGTTCGTGTCACCTTATCTTACCTTCGAGTCCACCCGCCACCTTTGTATCCTTAAGAAATTCAACAAAAACAACAGCAATATCAACAACGTGTATCTGTATACCTATAGCAAAAATGACTTCGAGGACGACAACGAGGTTCAAGTCATTTGTCACTGACATATACAAAGCATTGCATGGAAATTGGAGAGTGAGCTGGGAAAAACGCTCACCTTTGGAATAATAAACAGATGAGCAGCGAGGCTTAGTCCTCTCTATACTCTTGTTGTTTCACGAACAAAGTTCCCTCGACAATATTTTAACCTTAGGAAAAGTTTGGTATTTCTATTCCCGAACCCATCCCTTAGCCACCTACCCCATACCCCTTAAACAAAATTGGATGGAGACCTAAAAGAAGATGCAGCTTTTTTTTTAAGCTAAACGAATATGGCTGAGCGGAATAGTAAATTAGTTGTATGTGAGGGTGTTTACAAATTGTAAATGGCTTACTTTGCGTTTCAAGAAAGAGCTAACGCATACCATTGAATGAAGAACAGGATGATGGAAGAAGTAAACAGTGGGAAAAGGTGATCTGATCGTGAGTGAGTGAAAATGATGCAGACATTTTTATTAGCAAATATATTTACTTGTACCTAAGTAAAAACACGATGAGAAAACAACACATAAGTTTATACAGGTAAAGGTGACTCAAACGACGTAAATCCCCCGAGTCCTTGAAACTTAAAGATTATAAGATATTTTCTTTAATTTTAAGTTGTATTCAGACCGTACGTGTTGTATATGGAATTTGAAATTTTAATTCTCAGAAAAAAAAAAAAACATAATTATGTAAAACCTTATACTTGAACATAGCGCTTGTGTCAAAAATTATGAATACTCACACCATATTGCTTCAAGCTTGGCGTCTGGTCTTCAGTAAAGATATTAATTTATTGATCGTCATTTTTATTCATAATTGTTTTTGTTTTCTTGTAATCCGCTGTATTTTTTTTTTTTCAAAATTTCTTTCAAAACAGCTTTGACAATAATTGGCACAATATTTTTGTTGAGATTATTGCTTAGAATAAATTTTGTTTGTCTCTGAAAGAAGCAGATAGTTTTATTCCTCTATTAAATGTATTATTCTAGGAATAAGCTAAATCTTACTGTTGAAAAATTGATTTTCTCTCTATCTGGGGAATAAGTACTTACTGACTGTTTAATTGACTATTGAAAAATTTACCCTTATTGAATTATTATAAATTTAAAATACCAATTTATTTATTTTATGTTTTACAATGAATTTCCTAAATAAAAATATAGAAACTCATAAGCCTTACGTAGTAGCATTTCTTAATTTAGCGGTAACACGTTTTGAATAAATTTTAAAATGTTAACTTCACGGGTCACTGTGGTGTATGCGTAACATTTTTTTTAACCAATTTTTTGCTGGCTAAAATAAATTTTTCTCTTTAATTTTTACTTATAAATAAAAAATTTAACTCGAGATAACAGTCAGACATCACATTAGGATGATAGAGAATGCAAGTGGGTCTCAAAATTCTGTCATTCTGTCTGTCTGTATGTTTCTCTAGCTACATGCTACAACTTAGACCTTTGGTGTGTTTTTTTTTTCTTTTAAACTTGGCAGTTAACAATTAAAAGTTTTTTTTTCAATAGAAAGGAAACTGAAATTACCAAAACTAACGGTAGTATATAGAGTCCACAGATAAAGGTGTTTAACAGTTGAACGATATGTCTTTTGCACCAGAGGTCTGGGGTTCGAATCCTAAGACAGAACAACACTTTTTTACTTTAATTTTTTTGCTCACAAATTTTTAATAATTTTTTTTTTATCTTAAACACACAACCTATTTTCTTATTCGATTTAAAGCGTTTAAAAATAATTGCTTAAAAATATTATACCAACAAGTTTTATAAAAATAAAAAAATTATTTAAAGAAAAATCGGCTAATGGTTTTGAAGAAATCAAATTTCATGCTTCACCTTGGGCTTAAAATCTTTTAATATGTTGATTAAGAAATTATAATAACAAATTTTATATTTTTTTTTTTTTAATTTTCATGAGATTCATTATATAATTATTCACGGTGGTCTTGAAAACGCGGCAGGATTTACAAAAATGGACCCCAATAGTAATGATGCAGATTTGTTCGAAATGATCTCAGGATTCCAAATTTGAAAAATTTCCTAGAATTTAATGTTTATTTGAAGTTGATCGAGTAAATAGTTTTTGAGAAAGGGTTGAAAAAAAAAACAAGAAACCTATTTATCACGTGATTTAAACTTTTACACATCTATGAAGATCCGTTTTTTCGTTTTTTTTTCACGTGCTACAAAAATTTGCTGAAAATAAATACAAAAACGAGGAAGTATCAAAAATCTTCAATTGGCAATTACCTAATAAAAAAATATATAATCGTTTACTTAATTCACCAATGGGAAATTCCAGTGTCCAGGATCTTGCCCACCTCTATCTTTTTATTTTTCTGATATCAAATTAGATACTCGCTCCTATACGATGTGTTCAAAATACCAAATTTTAATCGTTGGTAATTTTCATGATAAAACTCAACTCCAATTTTATAAACAAAAAACTCTACATACCCATTTCATTTAAATTTTCATATCCTTATCGTTCATTTCAATAGCTCATGGCACAAAAAGAAACAAAATTAAACACAAACATTAGTTTAAAATTATTTTATACATTGACCCAACCCAACAGACATGCAAATGCAGTGTAGTCGGAACCAAACAGTCAAGCCACTTTATTTTGACGGGTCACCCTCAACACATGCCCGCATATAGCCAGAAGCGTTGGGCCGGACATTCTATACCAGTATATGTAAAATTAATACAAATACCCCTTTCGACCTCCCCCCAATCTGTTTAACACAATTAAAATCAATTACAAAGCATCTCTCCTTTCATTGTGCAAACAATTGCGCTGCAATAGGTATATTTCCAAAACATGCACACACACACATTTTATTCCACATCCGAGTTCCTGTCACGTGCGTGCGTGCGTATCTATGTGACCGATAGGACCATACATTGTGTATCTGCCTCTTAACGGCTTCTGCTCTCGAGCTCAATAATTGATGTTGCCAATTTCAGAATAAATGCCCGGCAGTAATCATAACAATTGCAAATTTTCCATCATATCGCATTATAAAGGATAGATAGGTAGTAGATTTTAGGTGTAGGTAGTAGGTAACAAGAGATGGAAATGTGTAATGGGGGATTTAGCTGAGTTTACAAACATATAGAACCTAAAGGCTTCTATAGATAGATATGAGTTGTTTTTGTATTTTAACTTGTCTTTGTGCAATTTTTGATTAAAATTCTTAAAGTACATAAATTGGACCTGCTGTCAACTGTACACAGAGAAAAATATGACCCGCTAAAAACTAACAGATTGCCATATTGTTTTACCGTCCATACATTTCATAAGGAAATCTTATTAAAATCAACGATTAATACGGTTTTTTTAAGGAGATTTCTTATTATTTTTATAGAGAAAATCTTATTAAAATTTGACTGAAAAGTTGATTTTTTTTGCAACTTAGCACTAGAACAAAAATCGCGATCAATATTTTCATGGCAGGTTGGTTCAGGTGGTAAGGTGGGCGACTAAAGATTTGAAGTCTCCAGTTCGATTCCCAGCCTGGTCATCTTTTTTTTTATTTGTTTGCAGATTTTAAAACAATAAGGAAAACCCGATTGTTTTAATAAGGTTTCCTTCTTGGATGAAAACCATAGAGAAATCTTATTGTTTTTATTCTATTTTATGTGGTCTATTTTTCTCTGTGTAGTGGTAGTTTCTATTAAGACACTTGCATTCAAAAAGCACTTTCACATCTACTATTTGATTAGAAGAACCAGAATGACTTACTCAGAAACCAATATATTAGCCTGTACAGCTATCGACACCAGTTTCTTTCATAATTTAGCGAAAAAACAGCTCAAATTTCGAAAATGGGGCCTCTTTTCAAAAACGGAATGAATACCATTTATGCAATCAAAAATGTATTCCAGAAGAATTTTTCCTTTTTCGTTCAGAAAAAAACTCTCTACAGAGTCTGATAATTCTAAGCAAGCTCTGTACATTCTCTGAACTGAACGTTTTCTAAGGGCTCTGAATTATTATTGAAACAGATTTGAGAATAAAGCTGTCACCAAATATGTAATTCTGAGGCTCTGGACGCTCTGAGCAAAAAAGAAACACGATATTTTTGTTTTACTCTTCCGACTCTGTTCTAAACGAAAAAAGAAAAACCCCTCATCTATCGATATTTCGGCTGGAGGGCTAAAGAATTGTACCGTATTCTTATAAATAAGCTTTTTAGGGCAAAAGATTTGCTCAAAGTGTTTCTTACCACCATTGAAGAATTTATACCAGTACGGAGATTCAAAGAGCCAAAAAAATTCATGTCATTAATGTTATATATTTGACAAATCTATTCCGCTTGATTAAAACAAGCGTAAGCGGTCTTTAAGTTAACACAGCAAGCATGTAGGTACCAAGTCTTTCGAAAGAGCAGCTTTAGAACAATACTTTCCAATTTTTTTATCAAAAAAAAAAAAAAAAACCGACTATGGATCGAAACATAATTAACGATTTTCTCATGGTTGCTATAAACAGAACTGGAGCAAATTAAAATAGGATCAAACTGAAATGCGAGCATTCAAACACAAAAACAATCATCGAAATTGATTCATCCAGTTCAAAGGTCATTACGAACCTTCAAATGCACCTTATAAAACAAAGACTACCGGAGCAACAAAATCAAAACTGCCGTAACTAATTAGCAACAAAATAATAAACTATCTACTCCCAATTCGATTTGCGATGTACTTCCCAAAGTTCATACTCGTAACTCCAGTCTTTCATAGTAGTAGTTACTATGAATATTAGGGTGGATACGAATATCTTCTAAACGGTTAAAGCAATCAATTTGATGCCAGCTAATTTTCTGTAGAACGTTTAAGCCCCTACAAGAATACATCTTGCTATTTTGAAAATAATGAATTTTCATTGAATTGGAAAATTTTTAAAAGTAAAAAATGTTTTTAAAATTTTGACATAGAATATCTTAAGAATGGTAGATAAATGAAAAAAAGTTAATAAGACCTTTTTTGTGGAGCAATCTGTTTCCTTCAAGAATATGTCTTGAGCGTTTGATTATTATAATTTTTCAGTTTGATACAAAATTAAGAACAAAAAACGAATTTTTAAAGATTTTCTCGATTTTTGGGACTCAAATACATATCTATTAAACGGTTAGATAAACGAAAAAAGTGTATGAGGCTTTTTGTAGAGCTATCAATTTCATACAAGAATATGTAAAGAAATTTTCTAAAAAGTCAATTAATAAAAAAATGATTTTTTTTAGTAGAAAAGCTTGGCTCCGCGAAATTAGGCCCCAGGAAATAAGGCCCCAATAAAAAAATGAAATAAGGCCCCAAAAAAATACACACAAAACAACAACAACGAAATTTCTCAAATTTTGGGGTGTTATTTCATTTTTTGGGGCATTGTTTCATTTTGTTTTTGGGGCATAATTTCATTACGAAATAAGGCCCCCATGAAATTAGACCCCAACACTTATTTTGGGGCTTACTTTCATTTTATTTTAAAAACAATTTGGGGCTTTATTTCATATTTCATAATTTACATAAAAATGCTATACTAAATTATCGTTCAAAAAAACTGTTGTAAAATTCCGCTTATCAAGGACCCAGAATTGGCAAAGTACCGCATATTATGGACTCCCTGCTGGTTTGCAGCAATATCTTTACATTGAAAAGCATTAGTATAACAAAATAGCTGAACAAATCGCGCGATTTTTGAACTATTCTGTTACTTACTGATGCTTTTCAATGTAAAGTATTGCTGCAAACCAACAGGAAGTAACAGAAAAGCTGCAAAAATTGAAAGGCATTAGTTTGCAGCACGATCTTAACATTGAAAAGCATTATTAAATAACAGAATAGCTGAAAAAATCGCGCGATTTTTTCAGCTATTCTGTTATTTAATAATGCTTTTCAATGTTAAGATCGTGCTGCAAACTAATGCCTTTCCATGTTAAGACCGTGTAGTAAACCATCAGGGAGTAACAGAATAGCTACAAGAAATCGCGCGATTTCTTGCAGCTATTCTGTTACTCCCTGATGGTTTGCAGTACGATGTTTAAATTGAAAAGCATTAGAAAGTAACAGAATAGCTGAAAAATCGCGCGATTTTTTCAGCTATTCTGTTACTTTCTAATGCTTTTCAATGTAAACATCGTGCTGCACTGCAAACTAATGCCTTTCAATGTAAAAAAAACCATCAGGGATCATTGAAAAAAGCCTTAATAAGTAACAGAATAACCAAAAAAAAACAGAACAACAGTTTGAAACATCCTTGAGGAACAATTTTAAAAGTTCCGTCCATAAAGATTTTTCTGTTGGTTTGGGGTGATATTTCATTACCAAAAATAAATTATTTATGAAAAAGAAAAATTGGGGTCGTATTTCATTTTTCTTTAAAAGTTCAAAATAAGTTGGGGCTTTATTTCATTTATTTTTGGGGCATTTTTTCATTTCGATGGGGCCTTGTTTCATTGGGGCATATTTTCATTATGAAAAAATACCCCAATATGGGGCCTTATTTCATTTTTTCTTTTGGGGCCTTATTTCCTAGGTCCTAATTTCGCGGAGCCGAAAAGCTTGATGTAAAAATGGAAAATTGCGAAGCGGAGGACCTTCCCATTAATATTAAGAGCTCATATTTGGGGTGTATATTCTAGAGGTGTCTAGCTATCGATTTTTCGGAGTACAAAATCAAAAAAAAAAGAATTTCGATTTTATACAAAAATCGAGATCAATATTTTCATAGCAGGTTGGTTCAGGTGTAAAGGTGTACGACTAAACACAAAACAGAAACAGAAAAAAAAATACAAAAAATACAAAAAAATACAAAAAATACAAAAAAATACAAAAAAATAAAAAAAAAAAATACAAAAAATACAAAATTGCTTGCTGTGGCTGTTCTAGTTTTTAAGTAGTTTTAATAGCTCAGGGAAATTAGTCAAAATATGGGCATGAAATCGCATTTTTCGCGGGACAAAATTTTTTTCATGAAATGTGTTCGGGTGGTTGTCCTTATCATAAAAGTCAATTTGTTGGCATAATTGGAGGTTGGGAACAGCCGCCATCTTGGAAAAGAGATTGGTATCGTTTTTATTGAATAGCTCCATTGTTATTCATTTTAACAAAAAATGACAAAGGTAAGACTTATTAACAATAAAATTATCTAAGAAGTGATATACAAAACAATTCCGTGAGTTGATTAAATAAAATTTTATAGTTGGTCAAAGTGCGGGTTTGTATCGCAAGGTTGGGACAAAATGACATTTTTTCATATATCTGACGAACTTTTGATTTGTTTGGATAATTCTTCAAGAATGAATTGTAGTACTTATAATTACCTATAAAATGAGCCCACAATCGTTATTGTCACCATCGTATTGTAGAAGTAATCTAACTCCGAATCTCATAATGTACTAGTCAAAAGTAAGAAAACAGCTGTTTTTTTGCTAGTAGGTCGAGAAAATTTTGGGAGTAGAGGTATAACCCAGGGGCGTATACAGGTTTGCTTCTTGGGGGGAGTCATGCCAATTTTTTTTTTTTCAAAAGATTTGATAGCAGGCATAAACCTGAAAATGGGCTTTTTGAATTATTAAACATTAAAATTTGTGCGTCTTGCATTTCGAATCGAAAACTTCCGAATGTATAGTTCTAAAAATAACCAAACAAAAACGGTATGAGATTCGTTTAAGTTTAGCGTTAAACCTTAAAGCCTAGAACGCTGCTGATGTGAAACGAAATTTTTCGTCGGTCTCCACGAGGACAACGAAATGCTTGCGAAATCTGGACCGAAAAATACTCAAAAATTGCAAAACATAAATGAAAAAAAAAGAAAACACGCATCGCAGAAAGACATGCAATGACAAAATGAACAACAAAAACAAACAAAATAAAATGCACGACTGGGGTCGCACGTACTTGCTCTTGCAGTTTAAAACACTTTTATGTTGGTTTACTTGTAGATTTTAAAAGCTGCCTCTATGTTGGGGAAGAGCCGACATTTAGGGCAAAATTTTGTTAAATGAAAAAAAAATGTTTTTTTTTATTTGACTTTTTTGAAAAAAAAAAAAAAATAGAGATGCAGTTGAATATTACGTTTGCAAAGTTTAATCAAAATCGTTAGAGCCGTTTTCGAGTTATTTGGTACAATTTGAAAAATTTGTATGGGAGGTACACTTTTTTGACTTTTTTGAGAAAAACTAAAAATGCAGTTTTATTGCAATTGCTTTGAATATTACGTCTGCAAATCAAAATCGTTAGAGCCGTTTTCGAGTTATTTGGTTTGAATTGAAAAATTTGTATGGGAGGTACAATTTTTTGACTTTTTTGAGAAAAACTAAAAATGCAGTTTTGTTGCAATTGCTTCGAATATTACGTCTGCAAAGTTTAATCAAAATCGTTAGAGACGTTTTCGAGTTATTTGGTTTGAACACTTTCTAAGGGAGATACAAAAAAAAAACAAAAAAAAACCACTTTCAGAATTCCATAAAAATCATCTGTACCAAATTTGAAAAAAAAAAACCGTCCACCCGTTTAGGCTGTGGAAATGTGTACAGATGGACGCACAACCGCACGGACGCACAGACGTACAGAAGCACGGACGGAATTGTGAGACCCACTTTTTTGGAATTCTCCATCATCGTAATGTTGGTTTTGATTAAAACCTCAATTTTTTTTCGACACGAAACCAATACTTGCCCTATAGAGCAAGTAAAAACTCAAAATGTCATTTTTCCACACACAATGAATGTCCCCGGCAATTGTTTGTGTGCGAAAAAGAAGTTTAGACTTTCAATTTCGTTGTGCCGAACAGCGTACTACAGAACGAAAAGTTGAACGAAATTTTTGGTTTACCATTTCCTTGTTTCATTTTTGTATGGGATTTTTCGTTTCTTATCAGCAGCGCACTAGGCTTTAATTTTGACCAATTGAGGCTATCCTCTCCTAAAAATAAAATGTACTGTACGAGTACTTCGATTGAATAATTTGCCTTAAAACAACTGTTCATTGTTTTCCGCTAGCCCAGAAAGTTAAAATAAAAATCGTTTTTACTTAATAACAGTTTTAACTTTTGAATTAAGTCTTCCTAACCTCAGGCAAACGAATCGCAAAGTTTTCTAAAAAAAAGGTTGCATTGAAAATATAATTTTTTTTTAAATTTTGTTTTAAAATTGTATGGGAATTTAAAATACCTCTATTAAAATAGTAAAGACAAAAAAAATAATTTTGGCGATATTTTGAAATTCAACCGTTTTCAGGTATTAATCAGCGGTTTACAATATAAAAAACATTCAGATGTATTTATTAGATTAAGCCCTGCTTTTTCAATCGTCAGATAGACTATCAGAAGAATAAAGGTCACTATAAAAAAAAACTTTTATTCGTAGGAATAAGCTCTAACTTAGGTTTATCTAACTATTCAAAAAATTAGCCCTAAGTGATATATTATATACAGTGGAATCTCGCTAACTTGAACACATACGAAACCAGGCCTGTTCAAGTTATTGGATTGTTCAAGATACTGGAACATATAAAAAGTTTTCCTTTTTGCCCGAATTCAATTTTGTATTATAAATTAATGTAAATGACATAAAACACGATTGCAAAAGTAGTTTCCTACATTGAGGAAATTCAAACTTCTGTTGAAATACAATTTATTTGTTCAAGTTAAAGAGCTTCAAATATTTAAATTATTCAACTTATAGAGTCAGCAATAAAAAAGTTCAAGAAAATAGGATGTTCAAGTTATTGGATTGTTTAAGTTATCGTATGTTCAAGTTAGCGAGAGTCCACTGTATATATATTTAAATTTCCTTAGATAAGATTGCTTGCATTGCTTCTATAATTGGCTGGCCATTGATGATTAACAAATCGATAGTTGTTTCAAAAAATGCAACAGATCTAGCAAATTAAGTATGTACAAAATACTGTTATATTCTGTAAGCAAACAAAATTCACCAAATTTTATCAGACGAATGTATTGAACTGGAACATTGCAAAAAACTAAAAAGATTTGAGAAATGATATCCTTCTTTAACATTTTGCCGATGACGAATTTTATCAACAGAATTGACCTCCACACAGCAAGGCCACAGAAAGCTTCCCTATTTAAAACATATTTTATTCACTTCATCATATAAAAAAATAGAAGATATGGCTGCTTCTTTTATTTGCTGGTAAGCAGTGTCTTGCCCTTAAGATATTATTTTTGTGTACCTACTAGATTCAATTTCTTTTAAAAAGCTTTGAATATAATACTTATCCGGATTTTGTTTCCATACAAAACTCTACAGCACAGCTCAACTAATATTATCGAACGAATCAAAATAATCCTAATCCAGCATAGCGTTCGCTAAAAATATGACCACATCCCCAAAATATGGTAAAATAGTTTGTTTGAATACCAAAAATTTTTTTTACCTTTAATTTTCGTTCATGTTCTAAAACTTCAACATTTTAAAAATAATATTACTCAAGAGATTTCAGTATCACATAACAAATTCTTTTTTAAGTTCTGAGTTCTTGGGGGGGTCATGACCCCGTGACCCCCCCCTTGTATACGCCGTTGGTATAACCAAAATATAAGTACGCAGTTTTGCAGCCATACGCGTGTTAATGTCGATTTCGAAGGTCTGACAACTCTAATTTTGTGCTTTATAAGGTTTTTGGCGGGTTAAATAACGTAAGTTTTCCAGTTAATGTGAATGGGCTAAATTTATACTATTTGAAATTATGAATATACAAGCTGATGCTCTATTATTTTTCCTAAATCTGGATACCTCAATCTTGAGGATGTGACCAATAGAACTATATATAGGTAAGCCGTTTATACGATTATGTTTTAGAAGCTTTTTTTGTTTAGATTTTTGTTTGTTTATTTAAATTGAAAAGCCTGATATGGTTAGTTAAAAAAGCTTATATCGTGAGTTCTATTAACCCCATAGCCGAGATTGAGGTATCCAGATTTAGGAAAAATAATAGAGCATCAGCTTTTATATTCATAATTTCAAATAGTATAAATTTAGCCCATTCACATTAACTGGAAAACTTACGTTATTTAACCCGCCAAAAACCGTATAAAGCACAAAATTAGAGTTGTCAGACCTTCGAAATCGACATTAACACGCGTATGGCTGCAAAACTGCGTACTTATATTTTGGTTATACCTCTACTCCCAAAATTTTCTCGACCTACTAGCAAAAAACAGCTGTTTTCTTACTTTTGACTAGTACATGTTGAGATTCGGAGTTAGATTACTTCTACAATACGATGGTGACAATAACGATTGTGGGCTCATTTTATAGGTAATTATAAGTACTACAATTCATTCTTGAAGAATTATCCAAACAAATCAAAAGTTCGTCAGATATATGAAAAAATGTCATTTTGTCCCAACCTTGCGATACAAACCCGCACTTTGACCAACTATAAAATTTTATTTAATCAACTCACGGAATTGTTTTGTATATCATTTCTTAGATAATTTTATTGTTAATAAGTCTTACCTTTGTCATTTTTTGTTAAAATGAATAACAATGGAGCTATTCAATAAAAACGATACCAATCTCTTTTCCAAGATGGCGGCTGTTCCCAACCTCCAATTATGCCAACAAATTGACTTTTATGATAAGGACAACCACCCGAACACATTCCATGAAAAAAATTTTGTCCCGCGAAAAATGCGATTTAAATTATTAATTTCCCTGGGCTATAATTAGTTTTTAAGTTTTAAAATAAACAAAAAAATGATCAGAATCCAAGTTTTTTTTAGAAATTATTTCTTGGAAAAAATAAAACCTTGAAATACTATTTGAATTAAATTAGTTTTAAGGCCGAAAGGCATTAGTATTAAGAAAAAAGGAAGAATAACTTAGAGTGCCCGTATAGGGCCAGTAAGTTTTGTAAGTAATTTATAAGTAGGCTAGTTTTTATGAATTTTTGTAGAGCTTTAAGATAGTTTTAAGTTGAAGAATAATAAAAATGAAAATAAAATTGAAAAAAAGGTGTACGACTAATGATTTGAAGTCTCCAGTTCGATTCCCGGCCTGATCGTCGTTTTTTTTTTTCTTTTCAAAAGATTTTAAAACAATAAGGAAGACCCGATTGTTTTAATAAGCTTTCCTTCTTGGATGAAAACCATAGAGAAATCTTATTGTTTTTGCTCCATTTTATGTGGTCTATTTTTCTCTGTGTGGCCAATTCCATTTTGTTGTTTTTTTTTTTTTTGAAAGATCAATTTTTTTTGAAAACGAATCGAAAAATAATTTCTTAAGATACCAATGTTTTTTGGATACAAAATTTAAATTTTTTTCAAAGAAGAAACTACCTACATATTTAAAAAACAAGGTTCCTAAAATTTTCGATATCTAAAAATTCTTTATGATTTCCGTTCGAATTCTATTAGCTCACGTTTTCAAATTATAGCTGCTCTGAATTCCGTATTCGAACACATTTTGCAAATTCATGGTGTTTCGAAAAACGAACGGACCTATAATCCGACAAATTTTTGTCGTTTTCAATCCGGGTAGCAATTTGTTACTGGAAAACAATATTCTTCGACAAAAAAAAATTAATTTAAATCAGAACAAACGTTTTTAATCCGAACGGATTCAATTTTCGTTTACGTTTCAAATTCAAGCGAATATTAAAACAGCCGTGTCATACAAGAAATGCAATTAGTTTACAGATTGAAATAAATTAAAGAGGTTGTTATATTGAAAACAGTTTTAATCTTTTCTTACATTACTTTTAAAATTAATGAAAAAAAAAATTAATTAAAATTTTTGTTTTATAAATGCTATACAAAAAAAATACTTTTACAGTCTAAGCAACATAAGAGCAAATAAGCGCGACGCAGTCGTGAAATTTTTTTTTGTACCCTTATAGTTATCCACCTATTCCAAATACACCTAAACGTGTCCCATTTTTCGAGAACGTGTCCAGAATTTGTTTTGAACGAGTTATAAACGGGTCTCGAATGATTCTTGAACGTTTCCCGAAAGATCAAAATAAGGAATAATTTGAAGGCCCATTCCCATTAGGTAGCCTTTTTACCACTTTTTATCCTTTTTGATGTCGATTTCTGTTAGATGGAAAATAAAGGTGTTGAGTACGACAGATCTAACTGATGAGCCCACTGTCGTACCTGGGCGAAACGCTTTATAAAATTGTTGGAGTTGAGGTCACTTGAACTTATAAATTAAAGGTGTTGGCATCAAAAATATTCACCTGTGTCTTTTTTGTAAGGCACTTTAAAGAGCTGGTACTCTTTACAGAAATTTAATGTGATCTTCTGAAGATACAAAACTAACACTGTAAATATATTGTAGGTATAGCTTTGTTTGCTGTTATTTTAAACATATGACATTTTTTTGATGCATTCTTATAGTCCTTGATTTTTGGAATTCTGATTTAGAAATAGTTTCTCTTTTTTATTTTTTTTTCTCTTTCTTCCAATAAGTTAAAAATACACGTTTTAATATTCCAGAACTTGTTTATCTCATTCTATAAAGGTGGCATTAAGTCCTTCGGATATTTTTTCAAAACAACCCGAATTTTTAGTGAATTCCTTGCAAACAGATTCAATTTTATAAATAAACTGTTTGCCAAGGAGCCAGACAAAATTGTTAAACCAACTTTTTAAGTCTTTACTTCTGAAGAATTTCATTTTTACCACACAAAACTTTTTAACTATCTATCTCAAGTATATGGAGGTACCTAATTGAAAAAAAAAAAACCAATACCACTACCTAACTGCAATATTGAAAATCATGTAAATAAAATCTCATCCACATACTTAGTCGTCGCCCCCTCAAATCAAATTTCATGAATCTCTAATTAAAGAGAATTCATGAAAATAATATATCTAAGAAGGTTTTCCAAGAATCTATAAGATGTACCTAGAAGATACACCCAACTGGTTTTTCGGTTTGTTCAAAAAACGATAGAAAAAGTTATTGAAGCACGTCCTTCGTCTGCCAAACTTATTCGCAATCGTAATTCAGACAGCATTGGTCTTTTATAGGAGAATGTAGTAGAATGTACCTAGTTTTTCTTTTTTTATTTTTATTTTTTAAGTCGTCTCTCTGGTCTCTCATTGGAAAGAGGAAAAAAGTTATTTTTGTGGTTGGTCCATTTTTGTATCCAAGGAGTCGATGGTGTAACTCCATTGCAAAGAAAGTTTCAAGAACTTAATCAAGTAGCGAAAAAGAAAAAAAAGTTGAAGTCGAAAAAAAAAACAACAAAATCATTGAGTTTTCTTTATTATTCCTTAAATTTTTTGGTGTACAGTTAAAAGTTTTAAAACGTCACCCAGGTATATCGAGGTAATAAATTCGCGTGTCGGCAGAGCAGAAGCCATGTTGCTCTGGCATCACACATAGCACACAGAGATAGCACCCCATTGAACAAGCTATGTTCTGAAAATATTCGTACTTGTAGTAAAAAACGAACAGAACTTAAATGGGGTTATTCTTGCAGTGAGAAGGGTTTTTTTTTTCTCCTATCTAAGAAAACACCTCTACACTTCTACCTCTACCCCAACCCATACACGTATGTTAATGAATGTGTTTGTAACTTTTGTATAATATGGCAATTATTTAATATGGTTATAAGAAAGTTCCTTGTTGCATACATTATTTCTTCGCTGCTGCTGAGCTCCTTCCTACATGTAAACTGTGTTAAAAATTCACTTTTAAATATTCATTCATGCTCATGGAATAAATGACTATATATAAAAGATGGCGAGAGGCGGAGGTAAGTTTTGAGCTAACTGAAGACCGAAATAATGTCTATGATTTAGACGGAAGCAGCGAAATATACCGAAATTAAATATGCGGGTAAGAGAGAAAAAAAAAATACACACAAAAAGCAAGCATGACTTGGAGCACAAGTTTTCATATGTAAATCAGTTTCTTTTTTTTTCTTTTTTTATTTTTGGTTTAAAAAAAGTGCTGCATCTTTGTAAATACAAGAGAATAATTGAAGATCTTTTTGTGTAAGCTTCAAGAATGGTTAAATAAATGAAACTTACAAATAACTAACTAACGAACAAAAAAACATAGAAATGTACCGTTTTGATATAAGTTCATAAAGATTTTAAAATAAGTTATTATTGAATTCATTGTTGCCCATATAGACCAGTGCCAATCCGGTTTTCAGAAGGCAAAAGTTGAACAAATTATTAGCAGCATAAGGGTGGTGTGAAAATTTAGGATAAATAATATATGAAAGGGGAAAAATAAATTGCTCACAAAAAAATTGGGGGAAAGGGGGTGGGTGGGCGAAAAAGTGGGGTGGGTGTCAAAAATCATGGTTTTTTACGATTCCTGTCAAAATTAGACGTCCTATCGAAAAAAATCAAATGCAAAAGTTGTAGGTAGTATAAATGTCTACAACATTTACTCAAACAATTTTTTTCTATAACCTCAAAAACATTGATAAAAATGCAAAAATACGAATATTTGATTTTTTATTTTTATCTTTTACAAAAATAGTTCAAATCACTTTGTTATGTTTTCTATCTATAAAAAATGTTTTTTGAGCAAAAAGTTAATTTTTTGGATTTTTGACGAATTTAATTTGAAAAAATAGCCTATTTTTCAATAAAAAAAGTTACGGAAAAAATTTTTGATTTTTGAAAAGTTTGGAATGCAATTATTTAGCTTAAAACGTTTTTTTTAAGATTGTATGGAAAAACTATACTTTTGTCTCAGAAAATATTGAGAAAAATTGAAAAAAAAAACAAAAGAACGATTTTTAAGATTGATTTTTCCGTAAATGACAGTAATATTGGGGAGAAATAATTTTCCATAGAAACCAAATTCTACTTTTCTAATGGCCTTTGACCTTCTTAATTTGAATCAAGCACTAGAATAGCTCTAACGTGCAAAGTTTTTGAGATATTGAATTTTGAACGTCCCAAACACTTTTTTCTGATTTTTGGCATGGTAATATGTCAAAAACGTGATGTGATAGAATTTTTTGACTTCAGATTCAAGCTCAGCGCACAAAAAACCATTAGAAAAATATACTTTGATTTCTATAAAAAACTTTTTGGCTAGTGAAATCGAACAAGGCATTAGTTTTTTCTGCCCTGTTCGATTTTACTAGTCAAAAAGTTTTTTTTTATAGAAATCAAAGTATATTTTTCTAATGGTTTTTTGTGCGCTGAGCTCGAATCCGAAGTCAGAAAAATTCTATCACATCACTTTTTTGAGATATTACCATGCCAAAACATCACAAAAATAGTGTTTTGGACGTTCAAAATTCAATATCTCAAAAACTTTGCACGTTAGAACTATTCTAATTCTGAATTCAAATTAAGAAGGTCAAAGGCCATTAGAAAAGTATAATTTGGTTTCTATGGAAAATTATTTCTCGCCAATATTACTGTCATTTAAGGGAAAATCAATCTTAAAAATGGTTTTTTTGTTTTTTTCAATTTTTCTCAGTATTTTCTATAATAAAAGTATACTTTTTCCACACAATCTTAAAAAACCGGTTTTAAGCTAAATAATTGCATTCCAAACTTTTCAAAAATCAAAATTTTTTTCGGTAACTTTTTTGATTGAAAAATAGGCTATTTTTTCAAATTAAATTCGTCAAAAATCCAAAAATTAACTTTTTGCTCAAAAAACATTTTTATAGATAGAAAACATAACAAAGTGATTTTTAAACAATTTTTGTTAAAATCCAACTATTTTTGTAAAAGATAAAAATAAAAAATCAAAAAATCGTATTTTTGCATTTTTATCAATGTTTTTGAGGTTATAGAAAAAATTGTTTGAGTAAATGTTGTAGACATTTATACTACCTACAACTTTTGCATTTGATTTTTTTCTATATGACGTCTAATTTTGACAGGAATCGTAAAAAACCATGATTTTTGACACCCACTTTCCCCTTTCATATATCATTTATCCTAAATTTTCCCACCACCCATATGCTGCTAATAATTTTTTTTATTTTCAAATATTATTGGCACTGGTCTAATACCTTCCTTTGTTTTTATGGAACAAGACATCAACTTTCAAGATTTCGAGCACCAAAATTGAAGATATATTTTTTTTCTTAACTCTTGAAGATGGATTGGTCGAATTTTAAAATTCTCCGTGTCTTGTAGCTCATTCATTCTTTGGACTATTGCTTAGTTTCTTCTGCAGCTGTTATGCTTTTTGTAAAGAGGTATCGCACTTCAACCATTTAACAATTCAATATATAGGTACCTATAGGACCGACCCGGAGTGGAAAGTTGAGCTGGTTGAAATGCTTGTAGTACAGGTAAAATAGTACATGAAATCAAGAAATAAAAAAAAATTGTTACACTCATGAAACTTGGCAAAAAGTTTGCCAAGTACAAAAGACCAAGTACAAAAAAAAGTCTATAAAAAAGGTTGGGTGGAAGGGTGTTTTTTCGCAGACAAGAGGGAGAGGGGGTGAAGGTCAAAAAAATATACTGTTTGTCGAATATCATCATATGAGACAAGTATGTGAAAAACATGCTACACTGATAAAGATTCATAAAGTTCTTAAAATTATTTTTGGTAAAAGGGTGTTTTTTTGATGGGCTAAGTTGTGTGTGAGGAAGGTATCATAATAGCTGACTTAAATTTTATTAATTTGTAAAACTTGGTGTAAATGTTTTGGTTGGTATAAGAATTAAGAATCTATAAAGTGTACAAAATTATCTTGAGTGAAAGGGTGTTTTTTTTTTAAGAAATGATGAAATTCGGAATTAGTACCACAAAAACTAGGACAAAATTTCTACACATATGAAAATTGGTAAAAATGTTTCATTTATAACAGAAACCAAGAACCCGAACAGTCTATACAAATATTTTAGGTTAAAGGTTGTTTTTTTGGGAAATAGATAAAAATCCGCAATAAGTCCGATAAAATCAATGGTATGAATGGTACCCTTACGAAATTCATTAAATATGTTCTCTTTCCAATGGAAACTACGAATAATGGTAAGTCTATACATTTTTTTTTATGTGAAAGTGTGTTTTTTTAGAAGAAAAGAAAATATGGGTATATTTGAAAAAGTGTGTAATACTAGAGTAATATTAGTGGTACCCTATTGAAATTTAGCAATTATATGTTACTGTTAAGATAAGAAACAAGAATCTTCAGTGTCTATAAAAGTATCATGGTTGAAAGGGTGTTTTTTTTAGTGAAAACAAAAATGATGGGTCACCCTAATGAAATTTGGTAAAAACATTGATTTTGGGATAGAAAGCAAGAATAAAGAGTTTTTATAAAAAAAATTTTGGTGAAAAAGTGTTTTTTTTTTAAAGTGACAGTAAAATCTGCAATTGGTCCCAGAAAGCCAATGATTCATTTTATTTATGGTTTTGATGACAAATTAAACATTTATAGATAAGGTCTTAAGCGAATTATTGGCTTTTTGGGACCAATTGTAGATTTTACTGTCTTTTCGAAAAAAAAACACCCTTTCACCCAACTTTTTTTTATAGACTTTATTTTTGTACTTGGTCCTTATCCCAAAAGCAAACTTTTTGCCAAGTTTCATGAGTGTAACAATGTTTTTTTTTTAAATGCCTATTTTACATGTACTATTGCGTCTTGTATTTTGGTGATGGAAGAAACTATGCAGTTGTTACGCCAGTAGCGCCAGCTGCTATGTTAGAATATTCCAGTTAAACATTAAAGCTCTTTCACAATTAAGCCTGTAACACTCCAAAATCTCAAAGAGCAGCTAAATAAAGACCGACAGGGCTCGTACTACATTGACTTACTTTAAATTATGAAACACAAGTTACCAATATCGTCCACCTTGTTAAATTTGAAGCAGGGTTGTAAAAATTTTAAATTAAAAAAAAGTATTTATTGCAAAGAAAAAAATGTTTGCATTAAAAAAACTATTTATTGCTACCTAACCTACTAAAAAAAATCTGCATTAAAAAAAAAATTTTTATTGCAAAATTAATATTAGTCGAATTTTTTACTTTTTTACTTGCTCTATATAGGGCAAGTATTGGTTTCGTGTCGAAAAAAAATTGAGGTTTTTATCAAAACCAACATTACGATTATAGAGAACTTCTAAAAAGTGGGTCTTGCAATTCCGTCCGTCCGTCTGTGCGTCCATCTGTAAACATTTCCATACCCTAAGCGAGTGGACGAATTTTCTTCAAATTTGGTACAGATGATTTGTATGGAATTCTGAAAGTACAAATTTTTCAATTTAAACCAAATATCTCGAAAATGGCTCGAAAGATTTTGATTAAACTTTACAGACGTAATATTTAAAACAATTTTTTTTTTTCATTTTACAAAATTTTGCCCTAAATGTCAGCTCTTCTCCAATATCAATTTTTTTTTAATAAAAGTTAACTAGCATAAAAGCCCTTTGAACTGCAAGAGCAAGTACGTGCGACCCCAGTCGTGCATTTTATTTACTTTTAGTATATATTTAACCATATTGATTAATATTGAAATTCGACGAATATTAAAAAAGCAAAATGCACGACTGGGGCCGCACGTACTTGCTCTTATGTTATCATACCTTTTATGTCAAAGCTTTTTTGTAAAAATATTTTGAATTGGTTATAATTTGATTTTTTAAGGAATTTCATAAGAAATGCAAAAATATGTAATTTTTTTTATAATTTCTTAAGCCATATTTCCGTTATCCGTATTTTTTGAGAAACACTAAAAATGCAATTATGTTAGATTTACGTACAACATTACGAGTGTTAAATTTAATCAAAATCGTTAGAGTCGTTTTCGAGAAAATTGGAATAACTCATTAACGATGCACGGGAAGAGCCGACATCGGTGATTTAAAAAAAAATTTTAATATCATATTTTCACTATACGTATTTTTTGAGAAAAACTAAAAACGCAGTTTTGTTAGATTTACGTACAGTATTATGTGGGTCAAATTTAATCAAAATCGTTAGAGCCGTTTTCGAGAAAACTGCAATACCTCGAACATTTTGTATGGGAGGTATATGTTCTAAGCAAGATATTACAAAACAAAAAAAAACCAACCTTGGAAATTACGAAAAAATCATCTGTACCAAATTTCAAGAAAAACCGTTCACCGGTTTAGGCTGCAGCTTCATGTACACCTTTTTTTTGACGACGCACAGACGCACAGACGCACCGACGCACAGACCGACGGACGTCATGACGAAAAATACTTTTTCGGACCTCTCCATCATCGTAATGTTAGTTTCAATTAAAACCTCGAATTTTTTTTTTGACACGAAACCAATACTTGCCCTATAGAGCAAGTAAAAATATTTAATTTTTTTTTCAATGCAGAAAATTTTGTATTTGCAATAAAAATTTGTTGTTTAGGTAGGTATGCAAATTATTTGTAATTGCAATAAAAAATTTATTTTCAATTCAAATATTTTTCAGTTGCAATAACATTTTCTTATTTGCAATAGGTAAATACTTTTTTAAAGCAAATATTTTTTTAATGTAATTTTTTTTAATTGCAATACCTAAATATTTTTTTAATACAAAAATTTTGTATTTGAAATAATTATTTTTTTTTTTTTAACTTTGTAATGGAAAACAAATGCGGTAAAAAAATTATTTCTTACAACCCTGATTGGAAGACGATGTTTTTTGAAAATTCTTGGGCCCACGGGAGCGGGCAAAGAAATATATTCTAGCATTATGCTACCGAATTCAAATCCAGTAAATTAATGACAATATGCGACTATACCGTTTCCGAAGAACTAAACCTTTTAATTAAGTAATCTGTTGAAACATCGCGGTAATAACTTCGAGAAAAATTAATTGCTAGATAAGTTCCATTTGATCTTAGTGGCAATTGAGAGAAGTAGGTTGTTTAAGTGCAGTAAGAGTCCCATACACTTCTAAAAGCCTGCGCATCCAAAATTGAAAATTAGGCTCTATGTTTATATATATATTTCCATTCGTTCCAATAGGACTTCAGATGGCTTTGAAATTAGCAAATCACTGTGCCTATCAAACGGAATATTTTATCAAGAAAAACAATTTAAACAAAAATTTCAACAGCAACCACCAAAAACTTTACCTTCCCAAAATGAATTTATACAATTTGACCCTTATGATACCTTTTCTCATGATGAGTCGTCGTGATGTATTTACATCATTGATTTAATCCTATTCATACGCATTGAGATTAAAATGATTTAAATACTGTGCTCACAGTGTACAAGTAAGTTTATGCAACCTCGATTTTTGCACATTGCAAATAAGATGGCTTTTGTATCTATTTGTTATTTTTAATATGTGCTTACAGTTTAAGTTATAGCTTATTAATTTGGTAAAGTATTCCAATATAGTTTGCTCTTGGTGCTTAAATAAAAGTTTTTTTTTAATTTTTCCTGAGACTTTTCCACGAATATCCAATATAAATTCTTAATAAAAATGATTTATAACTAAATTGCAATCAACTTTTTTTTTAAGGTAGGTAGTATACCTACCTACATTCATATACGAAGTTAACATTTCGAACAAAACAGCGGGATACTTTAGAAATGCGTTATTGAGAAAAATAAAATATTTTTCATTTTATATCTATTTTTATCTATAGCACTCGAAACTAGAAGAAGAAGAAAAAAAAAAATAACATAGAGGACAATGAAATATGTTCACAACAATTTATATGAAATTTTTAACACAAAACTGAGCGGTTTCTTTTTTTTTTTTTAGATGACCATAATATAAAAAGGAAGAGAACAAAACACCTAACCACATATTATTGTGTGTGTATGTATATTGTATATGTATGTATGTGTGAGTGTTTGAAAAAGTTCAAGCTTAAGTGCAGAACATATGTTGTTATCCTTTTGACTTACAGAAGAGTCCTAAGAAATAGGATATTAAAAAAAAGGAAAATTTCTTACAGTTTTTAATTTATTCATTATTAAGTCTTAAGGTCCTAAATCCTTCTTTAAGAAGAATGTCAGAAGGGTTTAATAATTTTAAGCTCTTTTTGAATTATTTTGCGCTCATTGTGAAAATAACTTGAGTTTTCAAAAAAAAAAGATTTTCTCCTGAGGAAATGCATTTTATTAAAGATAATCTGAATTAGCGGAAAATTACAGGCCACCTCCAGTTCTGCCAACTGTTACTCCAGAAGTGTTTTATTTATTCAGATATGCACCATAAATCACAGCCCAATAAATAAATTTTAAACTTGGCTGCCGAAAATTTCGACTTACTCTTTTAAAACCATGTGCCTACAAAAATATTAAATCAAAGAAAAAAAAAATAAAACAAGATTTTTTCCGCTTCTACTGTAAATTGTTAAAAACTTAGTTGTACGTGTAAAATGTCCACATAAGTTCCTGGGGTTTTAAAAATCCATTTCCTCTTGTGTAGTTTATGCAGCAAGACTTATGGCAGGATAATATGAATAGCTTAATGGAATGGTCAGTACGTGTGGTTGGTAACCATCTCTAGGAGAACTGGAAGCAATAGCGGCGGAAAATCCTTTTACTTATATTTATGTATGTATATGTGAGAATATAGGAAAAACTGCATCGAAGGACAACGAATAAAAATTACGAAGAGAAAAACATAACGATGCACTCTGTGTGGATGTTCCATAAAAGAGTAGGTACCTACATATGATGGTGGCTTCTCCACAGGTCTCTTGGTACACAAGCAATGCAAGCAATATTTAACTTGAAAGGAATCAAAGAATAAAAGTAGCGTGAAAGCCATAAAGAACCGATTTCGATTTTCTTTTCTTTTTCTATTTTTATTTTATTTTGCTTATTGCTGGGCTGCAGTACTTATTGTGAAAATATGAAAACCTTTATGAGGCTAGTGGTTTCGTGTTTGATTCTGATTATGACGGCTTGGGAACTAGAAATATTGGCTTAGAAAATGTCTCTTAGAATGTCGTTACTTTCGTAATGAATTTACAGTTGTATCGGAATTGCAGATTTTAATAAGAATGTTTGGTTTCAGAAGTTGAAAATTGTTGCCTGGATTTAGTTTTGGAACAAAATTTAATAGGTGAACTTATTTTTGACAACTTTTCTGAAAAAGAGTTCTAAATAAGATTGAAAACTGTAGTTCTGACAGTAATATTTGAGTTATTTTACTTATTTACATCATTTATCTCCGCTTACCGTTCTTTGTAAATCCTAAGTTAAAAGTGGTCGTTTTTCAACAACTGTGTTTTTAGTTACTCGTATAAAATATTGATTCTTCTCGCCCTATACTAGATAGTGAGCGATTTTGTGTGCTAATCAAGGTTGTTAAAATATCAATTGAAAAAAAAAAAAAAAAAATACAAAAAATTTGCATTAAAAAAAAATATTTATTGCTACTGAAAAAAATTAGCATTAACAAATTTTTACTTGCTCTATAGGGCAAGTATTGGTTTCGTGTAGAAAAAAAAATTTGAGGTTTTAATCAAAACATTACGATGATGGAGAAGATCAAAAAAGTGGTTTTCGTCATGCCGTCCGTCGATCTGTGCGTCTGTTCGTCCATCTGTACATCGAGCTAGGGCCTAAACGGATGGATTGATTTGCTTGAAATTTGGCACAGATGATTTTTGAGTAATTCCCTAGACCAGTTTTTTTATTTTTTAAATATCTCCTTTTTAACGCATACCTCCCGTATAACGTTTTCGAGATATTTCAATTTTCTCGAAAACGGCTCTAACGATTTTGATTAAATTTGGTGTACAAAATAGTCTTATTGATTGTAACAAAACTGCGTTTTTAGTTTTTCTAGAAAAATGCGGAGAACGAAAATATGGAGTTGCCGTTTTTTCAAAAATTGACATATTTTTAAGGTTCGTAGATATCGTCAAAGCATAAGCCAATGTTATTCAAAACTTACAGACAGGTATTTCTTATAATTTGAAGTGTTAAATGTAACCAAAAAATTAAGTTTTTGAAAAAAAATATAAAATTTATTTTCAACTTTATATATTTTTTTTTAATTTTTTTGTCGAAACTTTACAAAATCATAAATTTCCGATAGATATTTAAGATATCGATCTTTGACCGTGCATTTTTTTTTATTTCAACTGAAAACTATTTTTTTTTCTGCATGGAAAAAAATCAATGCAAAATGTGTGCATTAAATATTCTTTTTTTTTTAAATATTCTTCGAATTTCTTACAATTTTGACTAGCTATTTGGCCTTTTACATATCTATTAGGTTCAATATAAAAGTTGAAATAGCTTAGTGTATGGTCAAATAGAAAAAATTTTGAGACATTCTACAAATATTTAAAAAAAATTGAATGCACACATTTTACTTTGAATTTTTTTGATAATACAGAAAATTTTTTATTTGCAATACCTAAATTTTTTTTAATGCAAGATATTTTCATTTTCAATAAAAATTTTATGTTTAAATGCAAATATTTTTCAGTTGTCAAAGTTTTTTATTTGCAATAAATATTTTTTTTTTTTAATGCAAACATTTTGTAGTTCAAGTAAAAAAAAATTTTTATGCATTTTTTTTTCAGTTGCAATAAATGTATTTTTTTAAAGCAAATTTTGTTTTTCATTTGCAATGGACAACAAATCAAAAAAAAAAAATATTTTCTACAATCCTGGTGCTAATATTGTATGTATGCATGCATACATTCTTATAGGTACATACGTGCATGCGTATATTTTTTGGGGTCACTGTGGCGTATACGTACTTTTTTTAATTGTTAAAAAACTGAAACAAATTTGTAAGGCACACGAACAAAGCGTAATACTAAACACGCTCACCAAAGTGATTTATATTTATATTGTTTCTGATAAAAACTTGTCAAAAAGTTATGTTTCTTGAATAGTTTTTGTTCTAGTGGTGGAAGAGACGAAAAATGGTAAATCACACTCTCGAAGTTTCCAATATCTATAACCAACAAATTTGATAAATTATTTAATATCGTTCAACCACCGTGCATATACATAATAGCGTGGAAACATTCTCAGGCTGTGTGTGGAATTTTAATCGTTGACAACTTGGTTCTCGCGCAAACAATATCTCCCGATTGGATAACCAAACAGGACAAAACAAAAGCGAAATTCATTTTAATTTATTTTTTTTGTTTGTTTTTGTATATATTTTTTTTTTGTAATTATTAAATAGCTTGTGTTTAAATAAAACTGGTGATTTTGGGTAACATTATCACGAAATATAATATTACCACGATCAATAAACAAGTTATTTGACACTGGTATCCAAGCGTTATCTTTGCTATTAGTGGCTGGCTACATGTGATTTATATATCATTTGAAAAATGGAAAACTGAATAAACATAAGTGTAACGATTGAATTAATTGCATTTAATTTGATATTACTAGCAGTTGATTTCAATGCAGTATTATGAAATTATATATGCATAAGCACTATCTTTCATTATGAATTATTGGAATAAATGAAATAAGCGAAATAAATTAAATGTATTTTTAGTTGTAAATCAAGCAACTATACTGTGTGTCATATAATACAGTGTAACTTATTAGTAATTTTAAAATTAAACGCACGTTTTGTTCTCTCACGTACGAAGTTATGTATATTTCTATCTATTTAAATTGTTTTTGCTTTAAGTTTATAATAAAACAATTTTGAACAGTATTAAATTGACCTAAGGAAAAATGTTTATCACAATGGGTTTTACAAATCAAATTGCTATTTTGATTGAGTAGGTAGTTTAGGATTTTTTTGTATTAGTTAATTGTAGCAAAATATACAATTTCAAGGAATTAATGACTCATCAAAATATTTCCACAAATATTAAAGTCAAAAATGGAACGCTATAATGAAAAAAATCGAAGTAGTTGAAACTGGAATTCCAGTTGTTTATCAACACTAAAAGACGCAATTTCCTTTAAAAAATCATCAGCCCACATTAAAAAAATTATTAAAAAAAAAAACAAAAATATTGTTCTTCCTTCATTCGGCAGAAGATATTTTCGGATCAAAGCTCTGAAACAAGTTTTGGTTTACAGATTTAAGATCACAGTGAATAGAACAATGCATTCAGCTTAAAAAATTGCAAATTGATTTTTTAAAGATTTTCGAAAATTATGCCAGGGGTACCCCTTGTCTATAAAAAATTAATTTTCAAAAATTTTCTCCAAATTTATCGAATAAGATATCAAATGAAAGGACTCTTTAGAATCTTTTTATAACTGAAAACCAAAAGTTTGTTGGAGTTCAGGTTGCTGAATTATTTGCAACCGAAATATTTTTTTTCCTTCATTCGGAAGCAGATATTTTCGGATCAAAGTTCCGAAACAAGTTTTGGTTTACAGATATGAAATCACAGTGAATAGGCCAATGCATTCAGCTTAAAAAATTACAAATTTATTTTTTTAAGATTTTCGAAATTTATGCCGAAAAAAGGAAAAAAAGGAATTTTCAAAAATTTTCTCCAAATCGATGGAAGGAGACATTAAAAGAAAGGACTCTTTAGACTCTATTCACAATTGAAAAACAAAAGTGTTTAGTAATTCGAGTTGCTGAATTATTTGCAATCGAATTTTGTTTTCTCCTTTATTCGCAAGCAAATATTTTTGGATCAAAGTTCCGAAACAAGTTTTGGAATCCTTAGAAGAAAAAGACATGCGCTATTCTTCTGTCATTCCCCTGTTTTATCGACTGCGCATTTACGAGAAGGAATCAGTCCACTTAGCCTCTGAATATTGAAATTCCTTTAAGTTGAGATCACTCCAAATTTTGCGTACAAACCACAAATCGGAGTTTCAAGTGTGTTTCCTTATAATAGCCCCTAGAGCAAGTTAAAAAAAAGTCTATAATACAATTTAATTTTATTAAAATTGATTGAAATTTTTCACCGATTTTATTATGAACATTATTATCACACAGACAGGTGTACGTGGAAGGCATTAAAAACATTAAAAACTGAACCTTCTGTGCCGAAATAATGTTAATCAATGCATTCCGTTATACCTCCATATAAGTATTCTATAGGTATTATAACATCAGGATGCTTGAGGCTTTTTAATATTACCGCATTGCTCCTGCTGCTTTTATCCAATTAACATTCATTATTTCCAATTTATTGTCATTTATTAATAATTTTGCAGAATTAAAACACATGTGGCTTCGATTCATTTGTATTGAATCAATTGGCATTCAATTCTTCTTCAGTTGTCTGAGTTTTTATTTTGCAATTTGTATATGTGGAAAATACAATATTATGAAATTAAAATTCCATAACGTGTGTTTTCTTTTATATTTTAAACAAATAATAGTCTAAGATCCGGCCATAGGACGACCTACCCTCATCGTTATACCAGTTGAGAGTTATATTTTCTGAAAGCTAGTGTCTTAGGAAATAAATCGCACATGGGTTGCCAAGCGATATCCTGTCAAGGCATAGGGTTGCCAGGCCTTAAAGTTCATTTTTGCAAATTTTTGAAAATGCGACCCTGCTTATATGGCAAGCCTAAGAGTTATATAAAAAATATAATGTCATAGGAAATTTAATTTAAAAATTTTAATTTTCAGGATTTTTTAAAATTTGAAGTTTGAGTAATGTAAACAAAGGCGAATTTAGAAAAAGGGCAAAAATCTATTATCTAAACAAAACGTGATAGAAATAAAATTGAAATTGGAATCGATAGATACTATAAATATATGAAAGCCACACATACAAATAAAAAATGTAAAAAATCTACAACTCGAGATATAGTCTTTTTAAAGTCATGATACTCCAATTCGATATTTGAGAAATAATTCACCCAAAATCAGAATGAAAGATTTTTTAAATAATTTTTATGTGATAAGTTAGGAAAAATAAAATAACTTGACACGTGTCTGTCAAATTTTTAATTTAACTTACCGTTTTTGCGAGGGGATTTTTGAAAAGGTGCTTATTTTCATATTTCAACATATTAAAGGGAAAAATCCCGTCATGGGACGACCTATCCACCTCATTATACCAGTTGAAAGCTATATTTTCCGAAGGGTAGTGTCTAAAGAAACAGTTTGCACATGGGTTGCCTAGCGATATCCTGTCAAGGCATAGGGTTGCCAGGCCTTAAAGTTTATTTTTCATTATTTTTGAATACGCCACCCTGCTTATACCCAAAGCCAAAGAGTTGTAAAAAAAATATTATGTCACAGGAAATTTAATTTGAAAATTTTAATTTTCAGGATTTTTTAAAATTTGAAGTTTGAGTAGGGTAAACAAAGGCGAATTTAGAAAAAGGGCAAAAATCTATTTTCTAAATAAAACGTGATAGAAATAAAATTGAAATTGGATTCGATAGATATTATAAAAATATAAAAGCCACACATAGAACAAAAAAATGTAAAAAATCTACAACTCGAGATATAGTCTTTTTAAAGTCATAATACTCCAATTCGATATTTGAGAAATAATTCACCAAAAATCAGAATGAAAGATTTTTTAAATAATTTTTATGTGATAAGTTAGGAAAAATAAAATAACTTGACACGTGTCTGTCAAATTTTTAATTTAACTTACCGTTTTTGCGAGGGGATTTTTTGAAAAAGTGCTTATTTTCATATTTCAACATATTAAAGGGAAAAATCCCGTCATGGGACGACCTATCCACCTCATTATACCAGTTGAAAGCTATATTTTCCGAAGGGTAGTGTCTAAAGAAACAATTTGCACATGGGTTGCCTAGCGATATCCTGTCAAGGCATAGGGTTGCCAGGCCTTAAAGTTTATTTTTGCAAATTTTTCAAAATGCGACCCTGCTTATATGGCAAGCCTAAGAGTTATAAAAAAAATATAATGTCATAGGAAATTTATTTTAAAAATTTTAATTTTCAGGATTTTTAGAAATTTGACATTTTAGAAGGGGAAACTGAGGTAAATTTAAAAAAAGGTCAAAAAGCTATATCCTTAACAAAGAGTGGTAGGAAAAAGATTGATACTGGAATCGATAGATATTGTTAAATTATATAAGTCACACATACAAACCAAAAATGTAAAAAATCTGCTACTCGAGATATGGACGTTTAAAAGTCAAAACCGTGAAATTCGATGTTTGAGAAATAATTCACCAAAAATCAGCACGAAAGGTATTTGAAATAATGTTTATGTTCTTAGAGAGCATAAATAAAATAACTTGGCACGTATCTGCCAAATTTTCGATTTGACTTAGTTTTTGGTTCCTGTGTATTTTTGAAGAATTACAGATTTTTACAATTCAATTCACTGTTTCAGTGTTATTCTTCAAAAATACACAGGAACCAAAAACTAAGTCAAATCAAAAATTTGGCAGATACGTGTCAAGTTATTTTATTTATGCTCTCTAAGAACATAAACATTATTTCAAATACCTTTCGTGCTGATTTTTGGTGAATTATTTCTCAAACATCGAATTTCACGGTTTTGACTTTTAAACGTCCATATCTCGAGTAGCAGATTTTTTACATTTTTGGTTTGTATGTGTGACTGATATAATTTAACAATATCTATCGATTCCAGTATCAATCTTTTTCCTACCACTCTTTGTTAAGGATATAGCTTTTTGACCTTTTTTTAAATTTACCTCAGTTTCCCCTTCTAAAATGTCAAATTTCTAAAAATCCTGAAAATTAAAATTTTTAAAATAAATTTCCTATGACATTATATTTTTTTTATAACTCTTAGGCTTGCCATATAAGCAGGGTCGCATTTTGAAAAATTTGCAAAAATAAACTTTAAGGCCTGGCAACCCTATGCCTTGACAGGATATCGCTAGGCAACCCATGTGCAAATTGTTTCTTTAGACACTACCCTTCGGAAAATATAGCTTTCAACTGGTATAATGAGGTGGACAGGTCGTCCCATGACGGGATTTTTCCCTTTAATATGTTGAAATATGAAAATAAGCACCTTTTCAAAAAATCCCCTCGCAAAAACGGTAAGTTAAATTAAAAATTTGACAGACACGTGTCAAGTTATTTTATTTTTCCTAACTTATCACATAAAAATTATTTAAAAAATCTTTCATTCTGATTTTTGGTGAATTATTTCTCAAATATCGAATTGGAGTATCATGACTTTAAAAAGACTATATCTCGAGTTGTAGATTTTTTACATTTTTTTGTTCTATGTGTGGCTTTTATATTTTTATAATATCTATCGAATGCAATTTCAATTTTATTTCTATCACGTTTTGTTTAGAAAATAGATTTTTGCCCTTTTTCTAAATTCGCCTTTGTTTACCCTACTCAAACTTCAAATTTTAAAAAATCCTGAAAATTAAAATTTTCAAATCAAATTTCCTGCGACATAATATTTTTTTTACAACTCTTTGGCTTTGGGTATAAGAAGGGTGGCGTATTCAAAAATAATGAAAAATAAACTTTAAGGCCTGGCAACCCTATGCCTTGACAGGATATCGCTAGGCAACCCATGTGCAAACTGTTTCTTTAGACACTAGCCTTCGGAAAATATAGCTTTCAACTGGTATAATGAGGTGGACAGGTCGTCCCATGACGGGATTTTTTCCTTTAATATGTTGAAATACGAAAATAAGCACCTTTTCAAAAAATCCCCTCGCAAAAACGGTAAGTTAAATTAAAAATTTGACAGACACGTGTCAAGTTATTTTATTTTTCCTAACTTATCACATAAAAATTATTTAAAAAATCTTTCATTCTGATTTTTGGTGAATTATTTCTCAAATATCGAATTGGAGTATCATGACTCTAAAAAGACTATATCTCGAGTTGTAGATTTTTTACATTTTTTATTTGTATGTGTGGCTTTCATATATTTATAATATCTATCGATTCCAATTTCAATTTTATTTCTATCACGTTTTGTTTAGATAATAGATTTTTGCCCTTTTTCTAAATTCGCCTTTGTTTACCCTACTCAAACTTCAAATTTTAAAAAATCCTGAAAATTAAAATTTTTAAATTAAATTTCCTATGACATTATATTTTTTATATAACTCTTAGGCTTGCCATATAAGCAGGGTCGCATTTTCAAAAATTTGCAAAAATGAACTTTAAGGCCTGGCAACCCTATGCCTTGACAGGATATCGCTAGGCAACCCATGTGCAATTTATTTCCTTAGACACTAGCTTTCAGAAAATATAACTCTCAACTGGTATAACGATGAGGGTAGGTCGTCCTATGGCCGGATCTCCTACTATAATATATATATTTTATATATCAATAACTTTTTGATAGAGCCATAACATATCGTCAATATCAATATTGGCTATACATTTGAATCCATAAATTCTGATTAATAGTAACCTTTGCATTTGTTAATAACTGAAATCCTAGTTCCCAGGCCTTACATAAAAAAAAATGCAACTGCCTACGCAATGTGCTATTAATATTAATCCTAAGTTCAGGCACGCAAAATAATAGATACAATAACATTTTTGTGCGAATCGAATTGTTTATTTTTTTTACATTGTTTTGATTTTTAATTAATTAAATTGACAGTTCAGGTATCTAATTACGGAAAATCTAGAAGCCATGTATTCATCCAGGAGCAGACTACAGGAAGATCAAAATTGCATACATTTTGCTGGAATACAATGTTAGTTATGCCATCAAGTTTTTATATCGATTAGATACCCCCGGAATTATCAGCGATTCCAAAATGGTTTTTGATAATTTTAAAAATAGCTTTTTGACCTTGTTCTAACTTCAACTTTTTGTATCCTAATCAAATTCTATATATTTGTAAAAGTCCTGCAAATATATAAAATAAGTCTGACAACATAATTTTTTTTAAACGTCAAAGACTTTTAAGAGCGCGAACTCAAAAAATGAATTTTCAAGCGTGGCAACCCTGGCAGGATATCGCTATACGCTATGATGCAATACGAATGCAGCAGCAACAACCATTTTGTGTTCAATTTTGTCAATTTTAATCAAATAAATTCATAGCCCGTTTTCATTAGAGCCCAAATGAGGGAAAGTGGCATTAAATGGCCCACTAAGGTAAAATAGCTCCTTTGTTATAAATCGTAGAATCGAATAGAATCAGAAGGTTTTATGAAAAAAAAAAATTCTTTAGTTTATCTGGCAGCCCCGACATATACGAAATTTAAGCAACATCAAACGATTAGGTATTTGAAATTTAGTAGGTCAAACTGTCTCCACAAAAGTATTATGAATGATTTCAGTTGTTATCGTTATTAAAAATTAGAAAAAAAATTATCTAAACGGGGAAAAATGCATACACTGAACCAGATCCTTACGTAAATACAACGAAAAAATTCGTTGAGCCAACGAAAATTTAATTAATTTTCAGCCGATGAAAAATTGAATTGGCTCAACGAAATGGCTTTCATACATTATTGAAAAACTTCATCAATTAACGAAAACTTTCGTATTTTATAAAATTTTTCATAAAAATTTTTGATCAAGAATTAATGAATTTTTACATCACTTTACGAAATTTTTTCATCGATTAATCGTCGCCTGAGAATTGTTTTGTCGTATACGCCAATTTTGGAATTTTGGGAAATCGCATTTTAAGGTTTGAGCTTTTATAAAAAAAAAACTGGCCGATAGATTTTTTTCAATTTTTAATAGAATATTTTGTGCGATATTTTCTTCATATTTATGTTGTCAAAATTGTCACATCTATTTTAGTTTTCAAATTATCAAGGTTTTTATCCAAAATCAGTTTGTCGTAAACGCCACCAAAATCAACTTTTTTTCCATCCCATACACGTACGACAAAGTAGACGCACGTACGACATTCCAATATTAAAAAATAAATAAAAACATTTTCACAGTTCGTTTTTATTTATTAATTAAACATTTAAAAAAATAGTTTCTTATTACATAGAAGTAGTATTGGTTTGACTTAGAGGCTCAATTATTAAAATAAATAGATAAATAAAGAAAAACCAAAAAATATGACCATAAACATAAAAAAAAAATTGAAAAAATGTCAACAAAAAATAAAAGTCATCCTATGGCTATGAAATATGAAAGAAATAAAATAAAAATAAACCAAGTTTGGTTTAATTAATAAATTAATATATGGTCATAAATAAAAGTAAACTAAATAAATATCAAACTAAAGAATTTATTCTAATTTTTTGATTTGAATAACGCTTCATAATATTCTTGGTCTGATTTAGGCATTAATATGAAAAGGCTTTTAATATCAATAATCTTATCCTTAGTTATCGAGTTAGATTTTTTAGTAATTTGAAGACATTGGCTGAACAAATTTACAGGAGTTGCTATGGTAGACTTTTTATATGTTTTAAATATTGATGAGCTTTTATATTCCACTTTTCTACCGCTCGCTTTATAAAATAGTGTAAAAGTATCATCAGTATCATCAATTTGCAAAACAATAACGCAAATTTAGCGAAGAACAATGGCGCCTTAAAAAAATAATTTTCGACCAGCAGGTGTTTTTTGCGAGCGGGTGCAATAAAAAAACTCACAGCAACCCTTTTTCGCTTCGTTCACGATAACGCGCGTGAACGAAGAGGCGCCACGGGCTCAGCGCCCACGACTACAGTCGACTTGTTGATCTTGTGTGTTCGATACAAGATCAATAAGTATACAGCAATAAAACAGCAACCTTTTTTTCACTTTACTTCGTTGAAGACAGCGCGCGCGAACGAAGTGACAAGATCAATAAGTGTACAACAATAAAACAATAAAACTGCGACCTTTTTTCACTTCGCTCAAGACAACGAGCTTGAACGAAGCGGCGCCCGCGACCGACGGTCGACTTCTTGATCTTGTGTTCGATAGAAGATCAACAAGTGTACATATTTATAAGCGGTACTTGCGACCGAGGATGAGGTCAAGTATCTAGCGGCAGGAACAAACGACAAGAACCATGACAAAATATACAACATTTGAGATGTCTCTCAGATGCACTTATTTCTTCCTTGCACCACTAGGAATAGTGCAAAACCTTAAGTAGCGCAAAGCTTAATGCAGCCCTTAGTTTTTAAATTCGTTGTCCTTAAGCACATGAAGTCCTTATTTTCAATAAATATTATATTTATTATATTTGTTTATATTCTATTTGGGTCATATACCTACATACATGTAAGACAAAACAAGTTCGAAATTTTCTACCGTATCTGTTTTGTACGACGTACGACAAACCAATACTGAAGAAAAAAAAGCTGAAAAATACATAGAATTTTTGTCGTAAACGCCAAAAGTTGGCGCTTACGACAAACCAACGCTAATCCGATGCTTATTTTGTGGATATACGACAAAATGAACACTAATTATCTCAGTAACGGTAAACGATAGGACAAATCTGATAACAGAAATGAAAAGAGAACGTTCTAAAACCTATTACTACATATCCAGTTTAAAAAAGTGCATTTTGGCGTTTACGACAAAACAACTCTCGGGCGACGTAATGTAAAATTTAATTAACCACGGTGATATTTTTCGTTAGTCAATGAAGTGGAACAATTTATTGCTGATGTGCAACAGGCCGCTGAAGAAAGTACTCCAACATTTTCTAATGGAAGACAAAGTGAAATAAAATATCCTTTAGAGATAAGAGAGTTGATAATAGAGAAAAGAAGAGCTCGAAGAAAATGGCAAAATACTAGATTTCCAGATGATAAAACAACGTTTAACCGTATAAGCAACAATCTTAAAAAACAAATTTATAAATTCAAAAATGATTCACTCAGTACATTCCTAAAGAATTTAACGACTGATGCTTCAACCGATTTTTCGCTATGGAAAGCAGCCAAGCGCCTGAAAAGACCGCAGTTACTAAACTCTCCCTTGAAATCTCAAGATGGGAAATGGATCGGTAACCCAAAAGAAAAAGCTAACCTTTTCGCGGAGCATCTTGCGAATGTTTTTAAGCCATACCCAACAAACGCGGCTGAAAATAGCTTACAGCTTGTTGATAAGATAGATGAAAGTGAAATACCAATTGTAAGATTAAAAGAAGTAAAAAGTATGTGTTTACATCAACTATCAAATAAAAAATCACCAGGTTACGATCTTATTACTGCTCAGGTTATGAAAGAAATGCCTTTGAAAGCCTTCATAAAACTCCAATATATAATAAATGCATGCCTTAAGCAACGGTATGTCCCACACCATTGGAAAATTGCTGAAGTTATTGTCATACCCAAGCAAGGTAAGCCACCTACAGAAGTGACGTCTTACAGACCAATATCGCTTATACCAATTATGGCAAAAGTTTTTGAAAAACTGCTTCTGAAGAGACTTAGCAAAATTATAGAAGAAAGAAGGTTAATCCCAAATCATCAGTTTGGCTTTAGAAATAAACATTCCACGATAGACCAAGTTCATAGAATAACGGATGTAATAGAAAAAGCATTAGAAGAAAAACAAGTCTGTTCAGCTATTTTCTTAGATGTTGCTCAAGCCTTTGACAAGGTTTGGCATGAGGGACTTAAGTACAAACTGCAAAGGGATCTTCCCAGACAGTACTATGAAATATTAAAATCGTACATCTCAGACCGATTGTTTAGAGTAAGGTACGATCAAGAATATTCGGAATTGAAGAAAATAGAAGCCGGTGTACCACAAGGAAGTGTCCTAGGTCCTACCCTGTATTTACTATACACAAGGGATATCCCAGTTGGGAATCACACCATAATGGCTACTTTTGCAGATGATACCGCAATTTTGGTACCCGACAAATGTGTCTCTAGGGGAGCAGTAAAGCTGCAATATGCCGTCGACACAGTCAGAGATTGGACCGAAAAATGGCGTATCAAACTCAATGAAACAAAATCTTCACATATAAACTTTACAAATAAAAAGATAAACAATATTCCAATATTCATTAATAATCAAGCTGTACCTTACGCCAATACGGCCAAATACCTTGGAATGACTTTGGATGCAAAGCTAAAGTGGAAAGATCACATCAAAAAGAAAAGAGAAGAACTAAACTTGAAATATAGAAAAATGTACTGGTTACTTGGTAACAACTCTGATTTATCAACCCAAAACAAAATAATGCTGTATAATCAAGTACTAAAGCCTGTTTGGACCTATGGTATCCAATTATGGGGCTGTACAAAGAAAACAAATACCGAAATCATCCAAAAATTCCAAAACAAAGTCCTTCGTGGAATAGTTAATGCACCCTGGTACATAAGAAATAGCGATAGAAACGGTTACAGAAGTTGTTAAAAAATACGCTGTATCCCATAATCAGAGACTGCAATGTCATACCAATTCTGAAATGGTGTCCGTCTTGAATACAAGAAACCATGTTCGGAGATTAAGAAGAACCAAGCCTCATGAGCTTATGGTCTAAAAAAACATGGGAAAGTATTAAAAGTTTAAACTTCCCCCAAAGTGATTTTACAAAGTTAAGAAAGAAAAATCTGATGTCGATCTCTCAAGATTGGTCCTGATAAAGAGGTGGTTTTAGTGGTTAAGAGTCCCACACTACTTGGTGTCGAATACTGCCAAGTGTCTTTTGAAGATTTCCTCCCGTCAAAAAAAAAAAAAAAAAAAAAAAAAATGTATTTTTTGATTAATTTATGAAAGAACTTTCGTTAGCTAACGAATTTTTTCGTAAATTTTATGAATAGTTTAATTAAATTACGAAAAAATATTCGTTAGGTAACGAAACTTTTCGTTGTATTAATTTTTTTTTAATAGATTATAATATATATTTATTGGACTTGTTAAATTATTATTAATTTAATACAGTCCAAAACAAAAAAATTGGCGTTTCGGGTGGTGGAGCTCACGTGGACTCATCAGTTGACTTATCCGTGAGACACCTTGTCAATACGCAAATATTTTTTATATTCAGCTCAACTTACATAGATTTTTAAACAAAAACCTAATGTGAACTATATCCAGCAAGATTCAATTTTTAATCCATAAAACAGAAATGCACATAAGTCTACGTTTTTTTTTTTTTTGTAAGGCAACAATTTTTTTTCGTTAACTGATGTATTTTTTCATAAGCCAATGTAACATTTCATTAGTATATGAAGAATTTTCATAAGCTTATGAAGATTTTCGTTAGTTAATTTTGAATTTCATAAGTTAATGAATTTTTTCGTTACTTAATTAAAACTTTGATAAAGTAAGGAAAAAATTCTTATTTTTGTTCTTTAAAATGGGTATGAAATTTTTCGTTAATTGATGAATCTTTTCATTGAATTGGATTTTTTGGCACTAAAAAGGGAGAAAAAGTGTATGAAACGTTTTCATTAATTGATGAAGGTTTTCATATTACGAAAAATTACATATTTTCGTTGAGCCAACGAAAGTTTCGTTGGGCCAACGAAAATGTAGTGTATGAAACGATTTTCGTAATTTTACGAAATTTATTATTTTCAGTGTAGTGGGCCATTTAATACTTATGTACTTTTCCATTTTCAAAAAAAATCATTGGTAAATTTAATCGATCTACAGAGGCAGTCCTTGACCGAGAACGCATTATCATTAGCCCAAAAAATGATATGGACTTGATAGAAGCATCCGAAACATTCAGAGTTCCCAAAACTTCATTAAGGAGACTAGACAAAAAGAACAACAAGACCACTATTTCCAAGCAAGTAGAAAAAGAGCTAATAGGATAAACTAGCGGACTAAAATAAAAATCAACAAAATTTCTAAAATGTTTGATGTTTTTCAAGTGACTGATGTTTTTCAAGTGACTTATGTTTTTCAAGTGACTAAAAGTGGTCGTGAAATTTAAAAAAAGAAGATTTTAAAGCTCAAACTTACTATAGTTTGGAGATTTTATTATGACAAAATTTTTCAAAAAGATCATAAATTTATGATATTTGTATCAATAGAAATGCATAAAAAGAGTGAAAAATGTTTTTTTTCCTAAAGATTATGATAATTGAAAAAAAAAAAAACGGATCGATAGATTGAATCGAAACTTTGAATTGTTTTTGTAGGCATATTAAACTGTAAAAAGCACGATCAAGATTCCTGTTATTTTCGATATTTCCAACTTAGCGCTTGATTACTAAGTCACCAAAAATCCAGTTTTAATGCAAATGTAAAAAATATTTTTTCCATAAACCAATTAACCTGATTTTTGTGGGAAATTTATTCAAAATATCAAAACACCCCTTAATTTTCTTGTGCAATCAGTGATTTAAAAGATATTGATGGTTAAAGACAAAAAAGATCCTCTTCCGTTCAAAGCTTGATATGTCAACGTCAAAGTTTTCTTATCAAATTAAAATAAAAAATAAATTTAAGCTGAATAAACAAGTGTGCCCTTGATTATGAAAGTGGACTAAGTCACTTTTTGCATTGGTTAAAGAAAAACTTACATAATAATTTTCTTATAACGATTTAATTATTGTATTTCTTTTATGAAATCACTGAAGGAGCAATAAAGAAATTTATTTACTGCAATTTCGCGTTCAAATAAACTTTACCCCTTAAATAATAATTATTTTTAGGCTAGATTTGATGCCATTTTTAGGAGTGACTTAGTCCACTTTCATAATTAAGGGCACAAGTTATCCGATCATAATAGTGATTTAGTCAAACAAAAAACCAAAAAAATTACGAAAACACAATTTGTTCAGTGTTCAATAGGATTGAGAATGTGTTCCTCTCAATCCAATTGAATACCGAAAAAAATGTGTTTCCGAATTTTTTCATAAGATCTTAAATCAAAGAAGTTCGAGCTTTGAAATCCGCAGTAATGGAAATACAGTCACTTGAAAAACATAAAACATTTTGGAAAATTTGTTTTTTCCAGTGTATATTTTGCTTTTAGAGTCACGTGTCACGTATGTTTGGATATTATTCCATTTTACCAAGCAAAATTTGAAGACGTTTTGAAAATTAAATACTTTTTGAAGCTTTTATTCTTCATACAATTATCCTTCAGTACCTGTACTAAATTTTATATACAGTCGACTCCCTCTGAGTTGAATTTTCATGGGACATGAAAATTGGTTCGAGTTTTCCTCTTACTGGAATTAATTTTTAGACTTAGAGGAATTAATATGTATTAATATTTTGCTTCAAACGTGTTCATTAAAAATTCGACTTAGACGAAGCCGACTGTATTTAAGCAATTAAATGGCCGTGGAAATGATTTTTAACAGCAATAAGCATCAAATGCACTACTGTGCTGTGGTTCTTCGGCGAAATACCATTTTTACATAGTTTTTGTTTATTCTTTGAATTCTTTAGGCTAGTGTATTATAATAAAACTAGCTGACCCGGCGGACTTCGTTCCGCCATTTCTTGTATTTATTTCTATTTTCGACTTTGTAATTTGTCATAATTCCCAATACAAAAAGGAAATCAAAACTTGAAAAGTTCGTCCAATTAATTTAAAAATATTCACTTTTAAAATTTAAAAAAAAGTGGCCTATGTTAAAAACGTTTTTTAAGTTTTTTAATTTACCATTGTGAAACTTGTAGTTAATGTAGCGTTATGTGTGATATATCAAATGAAAGGTAACATTATTAGGATGCTCAATAAAGATAAATCAAATTTTTGTAAGCTCCAGATCAAAAGATGTAACGTGTTGAAAAATAGAGTTTTATTTTACCGATATTTCAAATTTGTCATTACAAAATTAATTGAAACTTTGTACAAATATAGTCTTGCCTATTATCTATCTACACTGTAAATTTAATTTATTTATCTATTGAAGAAAAAAAGATAAAAATAAAAAACTGTTAAAAACGGCCAAAAAACTTGTGACAAAAAAAATTGTTTTTCCCGTTATTCGGTCAAAAATCGATTTAAAAATTCAAAAGTTTGTACATGCATGCGCATGATTAAAACCTATATTTCCTATAAATTTGAGATTTTTAGCAGACTTTTGAAAATTCCAAAGAAATAAAAGACTACTCAAAAATGTCCCTAAAAATTAGGTTGTTTTTCAAAAATTTTTATTTCAAAATACAGGGCCTATGAAAAAAATCCGTTTTAGACCCCTAATTTTTATTTTTTATATCTTTCTCATGGTGTAACTCAAATTTCTGTGCAAAATTTTGCATACCTCTAATTAGTCTTTTGTCGAAGGTCTATGACTGCAAAAAAAACCCTCACAACTTGGTTTTGAAATTTTTTTGTATTTTTTCAATACCTTTTTTAACTATTGAATAAATTTTTCTATCATTTAAAAAAAAAGTCATTTCTTTACGACTTACCGTTTAGAAAATAGCCTCTTTTTTCAATGTCTTGTTACCCCTTTTTACCCTATAAAATCTAAAATTTTTTTGCCTTAAACCTTCTCCCCTTATGTCTCTTTGATTAAAAAAAAAAATTAAGAAAATAAGGCCGGTTAGCGAACGTACACAAAACCAAACTTTAACATATGTATATAATAGATATCTAAAAGTAAATTTTGCAAATTGAAAACAAAAAAATATCATAGTTAAAAAATATTTTTGTTTTTTGCTCATTTTTTTTTTGACTATTCTTACAAATTTTAGACTACAGGTCAAAAACAAAACATCAAATTGAATTTATTTCATAAAGTCCATAAAACAAAAACAAATTCTTGTTTACGTTTTCTTCTTCATCTTACAAAATGCATGCCGTCCAGGTGTTTATGGCCTTTATTTCTTACTTAACTATTTAATACTTTGACTTTTAATTGTGAAGCAATAATTTCCATATACAAGGAAACCACTTTTGTTTTTAAAATTGAAGAATCTTTCCCTTTTATATTGAATTAATATTTTTATAATTCATTGAGATTAAGTCTACTTTAGATGGTCAGATAAATAATTTATTGAATTGCTTTACAAGCCTGTGTGACGTTTAAAACAATAAAATGGGCATGGCATTTATTGTCTACAATATAGTAACATGTCATAATATGACTATTATTATGTATAGATAGGTCCACCAGCCAGCGTATAAACATTTTTTGATAAATTAACAAATTGGATTTAATTGTGCGCGAATAATAAATAATTCAACGAAGAGATAATAATTGTTATCGCAGAGTTTCGAATCGATTTAACAATTTGTAAATAAACGAGCAATTACCTGACGATTCTACAATACATAATTGGTTCTTTTTGGTAATCGGACATGTTTGTAGGTATGTGTGTGGCTTAATATTTATGTTGGTACACATACATAATATAAATTCTCCGATACCGGAACCCAGTTTAATTCAAAGTGCGTTTATTGAACATTTTTTTTTTTTTTTTTTTTTTGTAGTTGCAGTTCCAATTTAAATTTATTTTTTTTTGTGTTTGTCTGCTATAGTTTTTATTTATTTGTATTTTTAATACCAGACTTTTGTTAATTGTTGAATAAAAACATTTATTGAGGATGAATATTCCATCAATTAATGACAAAAAAAAAAGAACAGACCATGGTAAGTACAAAAGTGAATTATAGTTATTTAAACATATTTTCAAACACAGATGTGGCCTTGAGACCTGGGAGAACCTCGCTGTAAAGGGAGGATTAGGACCAGAGTTATAAAAATACCAATTAAAAAAAAAAATACATTTGCAATAAAAAAAAAATTTTATTGCAACTGAAAAATATTTACATTAAAAAAAATAGGTATCTATTGCAAATAAAATAAGATGTTGGTGCATTGAAGTTAAAATTTTTATATCAAGTCAAAATATTTTGCATTACAAAAAAACTTTATTGCAAATAAAAAATTTTCTACATTGAAAAAAAAAATTAAATTGCAAAATGTGTGCATTAAATAGGTATTATCTTTTAAATATTTGTCGAATTTCTTACAATAATATAGCTGAAATAGCTTATGTAAGGTCAAATAGCCAAAATTGTAATAAATTCGAAGAATAATAAAAACAAAATATTTAATGCACACATTTTTTCAATGCATGTATTTGTAATAAAAAACTTTTCTTAATGCAAAATATTTGTATTTGCAATCAGTGGCGTATTGAGGGGGGGGGGGCTCAATCCCCCCCAAGCCTCCAAAATCATGTTATTATTTATCTGATTTCATCATAATCTAGATGATTAACTGAAACTTGTTCGTAAATCTTAGAGATTTAGAGGCAGCTGAAATGATCAAGCCCCCTCCAAATTCTGAAATGGTTGTTTGTGTTTCTTTGAGTAAGTGTCTTAGTTGACGTTGAGGGTTGGGATAATTTTGATGAGGATTTTAGTCCAATTCAGAATTCTTCCAATATTTTTTTTTTGTTATTTTGACGTCGAACTTTGCAAAGCTTCTCATGCAATCACGGCGTATTTTATTGTCTTGAGTATATTTATTTTTTTTTCAAAAATAATATTTTTCTCAAAGATATCGGAAATAAAAATTTTTTTATCTCCTTTTGATTTGGATTAAAAAAGGAACATAATTATGAAAAAATATATAATTCGGATTAAACATCAAAAAGTATTTTATTGAATATTAGTTTTTGAGACTTTCACGTTTTGCATTTCACTTTTTGAGCATTCACTTGGCGATAGTGAAATTAGGTGTTCTGTATTTTCTCACTCATTTAAATTTTTTTATCGAATTCAATTCACTTTTTTTCTTTTCGTGAATTTGGCGACTTTTTCAATAAATCTGCAATTTTTTGACAAAATATTTAATTATCAAAACTTATATTTTTATTGTTTTGTAATGTTTATTTGTTGTTAATTTAAAACAAAATACATAAGACACATGAGGCATGAAATATAATTCATCACTGCCTCTGTGTTGCAACCTCATTCGCTATACACTTTACCTAATTAATTTTTCTTTGAAAATTTGCGATAATATCGCCCATGTTCTGCATTTCACTTACATATTTGATATGTCTTGCAAAAAGTGACCTCTTTTTTTTTCTTTTAAATTCTGCTTTTTTCCATTAAAGTTACCAATAAAATTGCATTCATGTTCAAAGCAGCAGTAATTTCACTTCAGAAACAAAATAAAAATGGATAATCCTTCAGTCTTGACAGTTCGAAGCATTTTCGAAAGTTTCGAAATCGATCGAAGATCAATTTCATGTGAAATTGAAAAGTGATTTCAATTCACTTTCGGTCGAATTTCGGAACATGCTCGTTTATATCGAATAAAGTGATGAGTACAGCTCAAAAGACGTGATAGGAATAAATCTGTAAGCAAATTTCGAACGAAATAAAGTGTTTTGTTTGTTTAAGATTACTCAACACCTCGCTGTTTGTGTAAAATGTTTGGAATACAAGAACTTTGATAAAAACACTATTTTGAATGTGAAGGAGAACCAGGGGCGTACACTCCCTTGGGGCAAGCGGGGCGGTGCCCCGGGGCCCCCGACCGACCCCAGGGCCCCCACTGAAAACAATGCAGAGAAGGAAACTGTTAGCATAAATTGAGTTACGAAGTAACCAGGGAGACAAATTATGTCATTCAGTGTTATGTATAATGCATTGGTAGCCACACAATATATGTATATTGATTTAAAAAAAAGGTTACCCCAGGGGCCCCAAAAAATATAAACTGCTTTTTTAAAAGAAAAATTATAATTTTATCTTAGGGCCCCAAAAAATATTACTTGAAAAATCTTTGCCACCACAAATAATATATTAGGGGCCCCAAAAAAGCAAAAAAATATTATTTGAGGATCCTCAAAAGTAGTTCAAAACAATCAAATGGAAAATTAAATATAAATTCAGGGGCCCCAACATAAATACATCAGGGCCCAAAATAAAAACATTACGTTATTGGTGGCATTCCGAATATTACTTCAGAACAGAGGCCCCAATACCTATTAATTATTGGCTCCAAAAAAATTATATTATATTTAAGGGGCCTCTAAGCACTTAATTTTGAGGCTCTAAAAATAATTTTTCAGAGGCCCCAAAATAAAAAAAATTATGTCTCATAATGGAAAATAAAATATGTATTTATTACTTCAGAACAGAGGCCCCAAGAACTATCAATTCTTAGCTAAAAAATTTTTATTTTAGGGGTCTCTAAATATTTAATTTTGGGGGCCCCTAGTACAAGTGTTTACTACTTTTATGAGAGAAATTTTAAGTAAGTATAGCAAAGTGCATTACGAACATATTAAAACATTAAAATAAACCTAACAATAAGTAAGCCATACAAAAAAAAAAACGTATGGCGTATACGTAATTTTTTTTTGTAACTAAGGGGCCCCCAAATATCAAAGGGGCCCCAAAATTTAGTCTAACCCCGGGGCCCCGGCGACTCAACGTACGCCACTGAGGAGAACACAGTAGTACGAAGTCGAGAGCAGTAAAATGCTACTATACCACTTTCAGTACCGCAGCACATCGCTTTTCTCTCGATCAAAGATGAATAAAAACAATCATTTTTATCAAAAAACAAAACCGACTTTCATGGATCAAAACTGGATCTTATAGTTTTTCTAATAGTTTCTATGGCCAGAGCGAAATTGCATTGGGACCACATTGTAGCCACCAGCTTTCCAATACAAAAAGAATTATCAAAATTAGTTTACTCAGTCCAAAGTTATGAGGTAGCAAACATAAAAAAAAAAAAAAAAGACGAATTGAATACCTCCTCCTTTTTGCAAGTCGGTAAAAAAAGAAAAAAAATTCGTATATTCACTATATAAAAAATTTTCAAGCCCCCTTCAAATTTTTTTCTGGATACGCCACTGTTTGCAATAAAAATTATATTTTCAATGCAAATAATTTTCAGTTATAATAAAAAATTATTTTAATGGAATTTTTTTATTTGCTATAAATATTTTGGGATCGGGTCAAAATTCTGGCTTCAAAATTCTGCTTTTCAAAATTCTGCTTTTTTAAAGAAAATTCTGTTTTTCAAAATTCTGCTTTTTTTCTATTCTGCTTTTCAAAATTCTGCTTTTTAAAATTCTGCTTTTCAAAATTCTGCCAGCATTATACTTGAACAAAAAAATTCTGCCAATTCTGTTTTTTTTTTTTTATAGCATATGCTATAAATTTTGTTGTTTAAGTGTCGCAAATATTTTTTTAAATGCATAGACTGACTTTCTTTCAAATAAAATCTATAACTTATTGGAACCGATGTTGTTTGATACAAGATATTCCTTTTCTTATTCAAATTTTTGAATATTCATCTTTATTTGACAAATTAAAAAATTTTGAAATATTTTCGGAAATATTTAGTATTCAAAACCTTTTCTTAATATTTTCAAATCTATTCATTTATAAAACAAAAATTAATATACATTCAAAGAATGCAAATTATGTAGGTACCTAAGTAATCAAATAAACAGATAATTTTTCAAGAAGATGATTTTACAGAGTTTTGCAAAAAATTAAAAAAGGGTTTGGAAAATGTTAAAAAGCGCGCGCTTTTGAACATTTTCCAAACCCTTTTTTAATTTTTTGCAGAATTTTGAAAAACAGAATTATGAAAAGCAGAATTTTGAAAAACAGAATTTTGAAAAACAGAATTTTGAAAATCAGAATTTTAAAAGCAGAATTTTGTAAAGCAGAATTTTGAAAGCAGAATTTTGACAAAAGAATTTTGACCCCGGCAGAATTTTGACCCCAACCCAAATATTTTTTTAAAAGACCGACAAATGTTCATGACTCATAAGTATCACCAATATTGACATTAATAAAAAATGCGTTTTATCCGCTTGATATTACAACGATGAACAATCAACACTACACTAGCCCTATAAGTAACCTTTAACGGCAAAGTCAAAGCATACTGCAACTAATATCATGAAACACTTTTAGCATCATTCCAGTTATCCGACATTCCTTTCCTCTATCCATCAGAGTAAAAGTTACTCTGTGTTTTAATTTCTGCGTTTGGTATCCTCAAACTGCAAAGTGTTCAACACTTCCATGTAGTTCTTAAAAACAAAAACAACAAAAAAAAAAAACTAACCTAAAAAGTTAATTTAAAATTTAAATGCGTGCATGCGGCTGAGGTTGTCAAAGTTAAAAGGAAACTCCAAACTGGAATGAATTAACGAACTTTGAGATACGGAGGTTTCATGCCAAAGGATATATCATGTAGGTACCTATGTATGTAGTTACAAGCACTCCTTACATTCTACATACAAATATAATTTCTCTTTCCTGTAAACCTGTAACTTGGTTTGGCTTTCTTCATGTCCCACGTTCAATTACAGCAGTAAGGTACCTACACCCTACATACATATGTATGCAGTGAAAGGTATTCTTTATGCTATTCCGTGCATCAAGCAAGCAAGCCAGGGTGTATGACCCGCCCAGTAAATGTGTTACATCTCATGAGGACACTAAATTTTTCATAATAGTCCCAACTCAAGTTGAGGATTCTTCGGTCTTTGGCCTTCGTGCTATGTTCAACGTTTAATGCATAGTTTCGTCTTTATACCAGAGTCTCTCTACGTCTATGTCTCTCTACAGCATAGTAGAGATAGATACGAATACGAGCCAGTGCCTGTGCTATTCCATAAAACCGAATTGGTGTCCTTCGGGTGTCAGAAACTCGCAGCTATATAAAGGTGGATATTTTTTTTGTCTTTTTTATATACGGATGGTCGAGTGTTGACAGTTTGCTGCTGTAAAAATAATGCAACTACAAAAGTTTTGTGCAACATGAAATAAAAAAAGAGAAAAGAAAAAAAAATAGATATACTATACAGTTAAATAGACACAGAGAGACAAACCACGCAGTGAATGAGAATAATGACACAATGGATTTTGGTCGATTTTTTTACTTTCTTCGTTATTCAGGTCCGTTTGTAAAGTTAATTTATAAACCTTTCTATCTTGGGTGCTTATGAAACCTTAAAAAAAAAAAACAAGAGTATTTATATCCCCTGTCAAGTGTGTAGATTGTGTAGCAAAAGTAAACAATGCTGATTGCTAAAAATGAACTATGTACTAGTTTTTTAGTTTTATTTTGTTAGTCTCTATCTCTATCCCCATTTTAGAGCAGGAACTTTGATGCACAAAAAGTTCGTTAGGGCTGTGAGCAGTACATTTTGCGATTTAAATTTTAATAATAATTTTGATAATTTTGTATTAATAACAGAAGTCTGGTTCCAAAGGTTTCTCATAGTTAACCCTTTCGGACCCAGCGTTACTCTCATGTAACATTTTTTTAAAAATTCGTAAAAAAATACTAAATTAAACAATTTTTAAGGTTTCGATGGCTTAATTGAAAGATAATAATGCCTAGTTACTGGACTATTACAAAAAGTTAGTCAAATATCATACCTTTAATTTTTTTTTTTTATCGAAAAAGAGACTGAAATTCTAATTTTTTTTTTATATATGGTCATAATTTTGAAAAAAAGATATAAAAAATGTTAATGCAGAAAGTGTTTTGTTTTTTTGCTTAGAAGAAGAAGCATACATTATAGTTTCATAAAAAGTTATTTTCTCAGTTCTCCGACTTTTTTTGGTGGTCATAAGCTGTGCATGTTACTTACATGTAACATGAGAATAACACACTAATTTTGCTATTTATTATTTTGGAAAATAACTTTTTGCTATTCATAATTCTTAGTTGTGATGTTTTTGACCCGATAATACCGAAAAAACATTTTTTAATATTGATTTTCATAGCTTGGGTTCGAAAGGGTTAAGTATTTTCTGTACCTACTGCTTATAGAAAAAAAAAAAAAACAAGTTGATGATTTTTCCCTCTAGAGAAGTCAAATAGCCTTTAACCAGCGCACAGTGTGGCCAATCACGAATCTAGCTGGACAAAATTAATAACTCGCGTTAAATCGACTTTTTTTCTAAACAGTTTTAAACAAATGAATGTGAATAGATAAAATTCTATAAAAAAGAAATATTTTTTAAAAAGAAATCTATAATTTCTGCAAAAAGTGGGTCAAAATAGTGATGAAGAAAATGCATTTTTATAGTATTTGAATTTATGTTTCCGTAAACGTATTCTATGATTGGATATACTTAATTATTTTAAAAAACGCTTGAAAAATCTCAATAAATAAAAGCTCTATTGCTATTCACGAAAAAAGAGAGGCGGAATAATTAGTTTTTATTAAGAAATAGAACTTTTACACACGTTTTTGACAGGTGACATATATGATTTATTTTCTCATTATCATGCTTTAAATTAAAATTTTAGCAATGATTTTAATTAAATATGCTTCACAATCATAAAAAATGGCATCACCTTTAAAAATATCTGCAGATAATTTAAAAAAGTAACTCCTTTTTGTGCGATGCAAACTTGAAACAGAAGGGCCTATTAAAAACAGCTGTGTTTATATTACCTTCGATGTTTTTCAAGCTAATAATTCTCTAAATTTCTTCGTGACCCTATTTCTGGCCTTTTACACTTGCTTGCTTTTTGCATTGAACTTGTTTAAGATGTTCCGACAGAAAAGCATCATTCATCAATGATAATGCCTCATTAGTTGAAAATTCCAGTAGTTTAGTAGTTCCAGAGGATCAGAATTTAATTTTTTATACATTTTGATCCTTCACTCATTTCAATAAATCCTTTCCGGTATTATTGGAAAATGCTTTTTCAATTTTGCGGAGAGCGATTCTGCTGATTTTAACTATTTTCTAATGGATAGGTGCACTTAGGAGACTTTTAACCTTCCGTTTGTTATATTTTTCCCGTTTTTTTAGTTTTTAAAAATTCTTTTCTACTTTTGTTTCACTATCTACTGTTTTTGTTTATTTAGTTATCACATAATATTGGTCAAGCAAAATGATATTCATGTTTAAAGAGCGGTCCAATGTTTCTTCCACCTTTTTTGTCTTTTTTTTTCGCTTAACTTGAAGCACAAAACTTTTATACAGGGTGTCCCAAAAGTAATGGATCAAACGAAATATGCAGATAGGCCAACTTTAGGGCTCTCAGAATTTGGTAACTTGTTCATCCCAAATCCTTACGGTTTTCAATTTAATGCAGTTTTTGTGAATTATCGAAAAATCTCGACTTTGCAACAGTATTTTGCTTCCTACGGTCATAATTGATTTTTGTTTTTTACAACTCTTTCACTTAAACATTGCCTAATAATAAGAAATAATTATTTAATCAAAATATTTTTTATTTCATACGCCATTTTGCTGCAAATTATGTAACAGTTCCATGTTTTATAAAAACTCAATTTCTTACTTTTATTTGAGAGGAACATCCCGAAAAAAAATTGTATGGTGTGATACTGGTTTATTATTTTAAAAACTTGCCGTGTTATTGCACTTTTCAAAAATGTATAAAAATTTCCAAAGTTCAAATTAGAACGAAAGATATTACAATTTTAATGCAAAAAAACAGGGGTTTTCAGAGCAAAATAACAAACAAAAATCGAGGCTTTTATTCAAAAAGAAATAAACAAACAACAGTCGAGGAAATGTGTTTATTTTTCTTTGTTATTTTTCTCTGAAAAGGCCTGTTTTGTTGCATTAAAATTGTAATATCTTTTGTTCTAACATCAAGTTTGGAAACTTTTATACATTTTTGAAAAGTGCAATAACACGGCAAGTTTTTAAAATAATTAACCTGTGTCACACCATACAAATTTTTTGCAGTGTGTTGCTCTGAAAAAAAATTAAGTAATTGAGTTTTTATAAAACATGGAACTGTTAATTAATTTGCAGCAAAATGGCGTATGAAATAAAAAATATTTTGATTAAATAATTATTTCTTATTATTAGGCAATGTTTTAGTGAAAGAATTGTAAAAAACAAAAATCAATTATGACCGGAGGAAGCAAAATACTGTTGCAAAGTCGAGATTTTTCGATAATTCACAAAAACTGCATTAAATTGAAAACCGTAAGGATTTGGGATGAACAAGTTACCAAATTCTGAGAGCCCTAAAGTTGGCCTATCAGCATATTTCGTTTGATCCATTACTTTTGGGACACCCTGTATATGTTTTTAATTTTTCTTTATTGTCAAAAATGTTCCAAAGATGATACCTGCTCATTAAAAGATCAAAAAAACTGTCTTTTCGATCTTATTTGGCAGTTTTGACACATTTTTCGAAAATTTGTTTTTTTTGAAAATCTTGACTTCATTTTGAAAAGTGAAAAAAGTTGTATGGCGGTCGAGAAAACGCGAGACATGTAAATAGCTAATCTTAATGACAACACTCCACAATACATTAATTAATTAATTTCAGACCGGAAAAATGCGGAAAAATTAACTTTACCTCTAATTGAAAAACAAAGATATTTTTTTTTTGCACTTCCTAGCCTTCTTATAGAATTTATTTTTTTTTAAATAGTTGCAATATTAATTAATAAATAAAAATTAAAACACTTTACCTCCAAATGTAGATTAACAATTAAAAAAAAACAATTAGAACCAAAAAACCACCACAGCGTTTTTAATCGTCAACCAAACTCAAGCGAAAAATAGAATACTTTGTATTATCTCCATCCAACTGTTAACAAGAACCAACTTTCAAGCTTAGCTTACGCTAATCCGAGATGAAAACAAAAAAACCAAACATGAATTACAGTTACCCATTTTATTGAGAAGCTCAACTCATGATTTAAAATCATGTGGCTAAACTTTTTTTTTTCTATTTTGTCCAGTCAGATTGGCGAATTACCACACTGTGCAGCGGTGAAATTCCAACTATATGCCAAAGTGTTTGTTAGGTGGTACTAGAGTTCAATCCGTCATTTAAAATGTGTTACTCACAATTTATCTCAAAAATGTACTTACGACTAAAAAAAAACGCGGCTATAGAGTTGCTACACAGTTTTGTAGTTTTTGTTAAAAATGGGTTAGGTAAATTCATACCTGAAACGTCGACTGATACAAGTAGGAAAATAAGAAAAGACCTGTAGCCCACAAAAATAGAATTTATTAATCCCAAAATCATAGAAAAATGTAATGGTCTTAAGGCAATTAAATTGTTTAATTTTAATAAGAAACCGTAAAATAATATTTGCCCAAGCAGTTCATAATAAAAAAAAGGATTTTCACTCCAGCTGCTGAAAAACAATCCCACACCATCATCAACCCATCACCATGTTGGATTGTTTCTGAAGTGTTTTTCAAAAGGTTATCTGTATTCGGCTAACGCCAAACCAATTGTCTGCCATCGGAGCCATAAATGCCGTTTTTGACTTCTGGAAGGGGGTTATTTTCATAAACGAGCCAAAGTTGAACGTTCATTTTGGCCAGATAAATGATTTGTCGTAATACTGATTACCTATCGAAAAACACTCAAGGAATAATTCAATATTTTATTTTTTTTTATTTGCATTTCTTATGGAAAATGAATGTTATCAACTATAAAAATTCCACAAAATATATCAACCATGTACGTACTTAAAATGCACATGGTTATTATTTTTGTGTCTGAAGTCATTTTGGATTAGGAGCGCATTCAATTTTTTTTATTGAAGGGGTACGAATATTAAATTGATTCACTGTAAATTCATAAAATTTTGAAAAAATTTGTTTGAATTTTTAAAAATATTTTTTTTTTTAATTTTTGATTTAAAAAATTTTATTTAAAAGACAAGGTTTTGTATGTGTAACTGTTGATTTTTAATTTTTTTTTTTTTCGAATTAAGTATATAATTTTTTCTGAAATTGCCCCTCCCCGCTAAACGTGGAGGAATAGAGCCCCCCCCCCTCATATATGATTTTTTTCTTGTCTCGACCCAATCTACACGCTCTGGCTTTTTGGTACATTGCTCCTGAATCACAATGTAGGTATGTAAAAAAAAGAGTGTTTGTGGTTTGTACACTAAAATTCACTTGTTAGGTTCATACCATCAAAATTGTTTTAAAATTATGAGAACTACCTACTTGGAAATCCCTATGACATTTCTTTTCAAAAAGTTAATTTTCATACCCGCCGAAGTATAACTTCAAAAATTCAGCGAAATTTGATCTCGAATGACTTTGCCCCTCCCTGATCAAAGTACGCACTTGACGTCACGTTTTTGAGATATACAAATTTTAAAAATCTAGATAGATTTTTTCGACTTTCGATTTGAATTAAGGGGGGAAATCCCTCCAGACGACACCTTTTTCACTATTTTTTTATGAAAAACTGAAAGCACTTATTGAAATTAGGAAAAAGACAAGATATTACTGACATTATCAAGAATTGAAAAAAAAATTTTGAAATAAAAAAATAACAAAATGGCGGCTCTAGAGCCTTTCAAAGTTGACGCCTCTAGTTTGCGCCGTGCAATGTACAGGTCCAGGAAATCATCTTAAATCAAAAAGGAAATTTTTTTCCGTTAGATGATATTAGTACGCATTGCATGAACCTAAATTTATTTTTTTTTTAATGAAAAATAAAAATTAGAAATCAAAAAAACGAAAAAAAACATGTTTTTTTTACAAAGAAGTAGTTAAAAAAAATATTTACTGTACAAATTTTATTCAACTTTTAGGTTCATGTTGTGGCCAATGATTTAAGGAGTAATTTGCTTCAAATTTCAAGTCGATTGCTTCATTAGTTTTTGAGTTACATTGCACGGCGCAAACTAGAAGCGTCAACTTTGAAAGGCTCCAGAGCCGCCATTTTGTTATTTTTTTCATTTCAAACAATTTTTTTTTCAATTCTTGATAATGTCAGTAATATCTTGTCTTTTTCCAAATTTCAATAAGTGCTTTCAGTTTTTCATAAAAAAATATTGAAAAAGGTGTCGTCTGGAGGGATTTCCCCCCTTAAGAAGATCAAAATCTATTAGATAAATATATTTTGGTTTATCAAAAAAATAAATTCTCAGTTTTATTGAACATTGAAAATTTTCATTATATCATGTTTTTTAAGATTTACTTAAAAAAAAACATATAGTTGGTGTCATGTATTCTGTATACATATATAAACATATAACATCTAAACTAAACATATACTATTACTATCACTATGTAACTTGTATAACAATAAAGTCAGTCTTATATTCTCTTTCCTACAACACAGTCGTCTTATTTCATAGTCATCACAGTTGGCAACCATATTTTTTTTATGAAATGACTGTATACTATTTAGCTTTAAAGAACTTTTAATTAATAATTTTTGAAAGATAAATTTTTAAACACAAATTTTTGAAAAAAATTACATTTTAGGCCCATTTGCTGAAACGAGTCTTAAATATTTATCTGAAAAATAAACCTTTAAGTTCTACATAGTGGTTTGCAAGAACTTCAAATTGTGTCATAAATTCCTCTAAGTTTAACATAACTTAGGGGGAAGAAATAGTAGAACTTAAGGATTTTATGTTGCACTTAAGCACTATTAATTGAGAAAAAAAAGAAGTAATATCCCTTAAAAATGATCTTGGTTGCAAAATTAAGAGCAATTATTTATTAATCTAATAATGACTAACTTATTTTCATACCCCCTTATCATCAAAAGATGGTTTAATTTCCTGCACAAAATTTTTAAGCACTGTTCATCATTTTTTTTTTTTCATATTTTCAAAACATATTTTGACACACAAACACATTTACAGATCAAATACATTCACATGAAAAAATTTTTAGAATCAGATTTATCACATATTTTTGGTCACTTTCTCTATTTTAAACTTTTTTCTTGCAATAAAAGTTCTCAGCTATTTCTATCATGAAAGTATATCATTGCTAGGTTCAACATAAATATTTTTTAGAAACGTAGAATAAACTTTGTAGAACATAAGAACTATGTTCGACCTAGCTAAGATTAGAATTTATGACTAGTATGAGCAAATGGGCCTTAGTTATTCAATAAAAAAAAATTAATTGATATTGTCCGGCAACCCTATCATGTTTTGAAGAAGTTATTCCGGGTTTCAATTTTTGGGATATTGGATTTTCAGAACTTTTTTTATTTCAGTATTGTTTGTTTCAGAGCTTACTACATAAACTACATCAGCTACATTTACTACATCACCAAACTTAAAAATAGTGCGAATTTTCAAAACAGTGCTTCGGGAAGTCCAAAAGGCCAGCGTTTTTAGTCATTGATGTAGCTGATGTAAAGTAAACAATGTAGTAAACTCTGCAATAGGCCCCAATTCCAAGCCATGTTTACTAGGACACAATAATTTTTTAACAGAAAAAAAAAAAATAAATGAATAAATAAAAAACAGTGAACACACACATAGAAATATCATACCTACATACATGTACTGTAGGTACATATTTAAAAAATAGACTTCTCTAAAAGTTTGAAGTTCCTTAACCCTTTCTCTGTACGGCTATGCCAACGTTGCCACTAACACATTTTTTTTTTGTATTGTTGTGTTGTGGTGGTTTGTGAATAAAATATAACAACCCTCTCTGACTATAGGTACTGGCACTGCCACTACTAGCCCTCGGCATATTTAGTTTCCTGGAATAAGTTTTGCAGTCATTGGATGCATCGGTTGCACTGCACATAGTCCATATGGGGGTGAATGAATTTATTCGTGTTAAATTTGTTTATACAAATTTAATGAATGTGAAGTTCTCAAGTAGAGTTTTATATTTGCCAGAGTTTTCTGCTGAGTAAATTGTTGTTATTGTTTAGCTTGTGTGGTGTTGAAGGGGTGCGATGGGGGGAGAATAAATGGGATAGAGGTGACAATATACACATAGACTTTTACAATGGTGTGGATAAAAATAGCTTTTAGCTTTGTGAAAGGCATTTCTGTAAAATGTATATGAACCTAGATTTGCATATATGTATTTTTTGAAGTTATACTTCTTATGGGAGGGTGGGTATGAAAATTTACTTTTTGACAAGAATGTCAAAGGGATTATGACGCGATCACCCTGGGTAGCAGGGCTGTCGTTTCACCTTTAGAGTAGGCAGTACTTTAGTATTTAAAAATGCAGTACGCCGCAGTACGGCAAACATAAAACACACAACACGTTGCAAGTAACATGTTTCATGTGGCAAGTTGCATGTGGCAAGTTGTATGTGGCAAGTTGCATGTGGCAAGTTGCGTGTGGCAAGTTGTATGTGGCAAGTTGCCTGTGGCAAGTTGCATGTGGCAAGTTACATGTGGCAAGTTGCATGTGGCAAGTTGCATGTGGTAATTTCCATGTGGCAAGTTGCCAGGGTTGCAAAAAGCTCACTTTTCAGCTCAGCTCACAGCTCAGCTCAAATTTGAGCTAGGTACCATAGCTTAGCTCATTTGAGCTGAGCTGAAAGTGAGCGCCCCAACTTCCAACGCCTATATCTCGGAATTTTGAAGAAAATGAAAAAAAATTTTTTGATGCCAAAAGGTAGCGGGGACTCTAACCTACATTTGGGTACAACTCTCATCCCTGTAGGTCCACGCGTTCTCAAACCGAGAGAACTTAAAAGTAAAAAAAAAATAGGCACGATTCTGAAAAAATAGGCATGATGTGGCGGTTTAACATGGAAGGCGATTTTTTAAAAATCTGAAAATGTGCAAAGCGTAGGCCCATGACAAAAGCTATCATTTGGCATCACTCCCAAAAATTGCTCTCAAGCGGTTTAGCTTCCAGGAGCGTTCAAAGATTCGGGGATTTTTCGAAAAAAAATTTTACCCCAACTTTCAAACGCGGTTTTCTCGGAATTTTGAAAAAAATCGAAAAACCGAATTATACCACTATCGGCTAGCTGAGAATATAAGCTTTCATATGGCACCACTCCCCTGTCTCTAGATCAAAGCGTTCAGCTCCCAGAAGTTTTTTCGCGCCCCCAACTTCCAACGCCTATATCTCGGAATTTTGAAGAAAATGAAAAAAAATTTTTTGATGCCAAAAGGTAGCGGGGACTCTAACCTACATTTGGGTACAACTCTCATCCCTGTAGGTCCACGCGTTCTCAAACCGGGAGAACTTAAAAGTAAAAAAAAAATGGCACGATTCTGAAAAAATAGGCATATGAAATAGGTTTAACATGGAAGGCGATTTTTTTAAAAGACAATGTGCAAAGCGTAATCCCATGACACAAGCTATCATTTGGCATCACTCCCAAAAATTCCTCTCAAGCGGTTTAGCTTCCAGGAGCGTTCAAAGATTCGGGGATTTTTCGAAAAAAAAATTTACCCCAACTTTCAAAGGCGATTTTCTCGGAATTTTGAAAAAAATCGAAAAACCGGATTATACCACTATCGGCTAGCTGAGAATATAAGCTTTCATATGGCACCACTCCCCTGTCTCTAGATCAAAGCGTTCAGCTCCCAGAAGTTTTTTCGCGCCCCCAACTTCCAACGCCTATATCGCGGAATTTTGAAGAAAATGAAAATAAAATTTTCTAACCTTCATTTGGGTACAACTCCCATCCCTGTAGGTCCACGCGTTCTCAAACCGGGAGAACTTAAAAGTAAAAAAAAAATAGGCACGATTCTGAAAAAATAGGCATGATGTGGCGGTTTAACATTTAAGGCGATTTTTTAAAAATCTGACAATGTGCAAAGCGTAGGCCCATGACACAAGCTATCATTTAGCATCACTCCTAAAAATTGCTCTGAAGCGGTTTAGCTTCCAGGAGCGTTCAAAGATACGGGGATTTTTCGAAAAAAAATTTTACCCCAACTTTCAAACGCGATTTTCTCGGAATTTTGAAAAAAATCGAAAAACCGGATTGTACCGGAATTTTTTTTATGATAAAAAATGAAATATTTTACTAAAAAAATAGAAATATATTTACTATTAAAAAAACCAAGAAAAAAGATCACGAAAAATTATCTGTCTTATTTATAAAAATATCCATGTGTTAAAATAATTCCATTAATAACTAGAACAAAACATCTTAAGCTATAGTGTTTTATAAAAGTTTAAAATATCTTCATATTTCATTATACTTTCCAAATAAAAATCAATGTATCCCCTCACCCATCACAGCTCAGCTCAGCTCAGCTTACTTTACCTTAGCTCACCCAACAGCTCAGCTCACCGACAGCTCAGCTCACCCAACAGCTCAGCTCAACCATCACCTCAGATCAAATGAGCTGAGCTATGGTACATAGCTCAAAAGTGAGCTAGCTCAAAATTTGAGCTGAGCTGTGAGCTGAGCTCAGCTAACTTTTGAGCTTTGTAGCAACCCTGCAAGTTCCATATTGCTACTACTAGTGCTGAAGCACACACAATTCTCATAAAATTCACAGAATAAATTGAAAACTACATGGACGCAAGGAGGATGAAAGAATTAATTTATTGTTTACTTGATAAAAATGTAAAAAAACGAATTGTTTATTTATTAATTTAATAATAGAAGTTAAAAATATCAAATGAAATTCATTTACATATACTGAATGAGAAGTATAACTTCAGTCGCGTGTACATGTGTACACACACTCTTTTTTTTTATGTTTGTGTGTGTTAGGATATTTTGCTTTGTTTGAAGTTTATGAAATCGTAACTTTTGTTTCTGAATGGTTGAGACATATACACTCGCATGTGTGCAATGTGTTACTGTTGTTTTAGCTGTTTATTCATTTGATTTTAAGAATGAACATGAATATACCTACCTTTGTATAACGTACGAACTTTTACCTAAGTGTGTCGCCTTTGAAATAATGATGAATAAACCTTCTCAAAGTGCGTAAGAAATAAATTGCACGACTGGGGTCGCACGTACTTGCTCTTATGCTTAAAGTAACTATAATGTTAAAGCTTTTTATTCAAGAAATTTAAAATTCGATATTTTGAAGAAATTTCATAAGTAGTATAAAAAAATTAAATCTGTTTTTATAATTAATAAAACTCCGTTTTAAAATATCTTAAAAAAAAAAACAAATATGCCATTTTATTTCTCGTATAAAAAGGTATTTTTAGAAAAAAAATTTTGAAAATTGTAGGAGCCGTTTTTTAAAAAAATAATTTTTTATATATAAAATTTTTTTAACATTTTTCAAAAAAAAAGTTGGTATGCCATTTTGAAGAAATAATTAATTTACACATAAAAACTAAATTTCAAAATTTTTCATTGATCCGTTTTCAAAAAATTGATTTTTCAAAAAAAAATTTTGAAATATTTTTTAAAAAACCAAAAATGCGTTTTTTGAAAATTTTCTAAAATTTTAATATTATCTTAACTAACACACTTTTGTATAAAAATTTTCATTTAAATCGGGTTAATTTTGTACGAGATATTCAGAAACGAAAAAAACCGTTCTATGACAGGTACCGTTAATAACGGTACAAAAAATATTTTTTTTATTTAAAAAGTTGGCCCTTATGTGTAGTATTACACACAAAAATTTTAATCAAAATCGTTAGAGCCGTTTTTGAAAAAAATTAACTTTTCTATTTCCGTTATATGGCAGGTACCGTTAGTTTTGGTCATAAAAAAAAAATTTCAATTTCCCCTCTAGGGAATCACCAAAAACTGCTAACTACCAAGTTTGAAGAAAATCACTTCACTCGTTTAGGCTGCAGCTCCAGATAGAGACAGACGGACAGACAGACAGACAGACAGACAGACAGACAGACAGAATTGCCGGACCCACTTTTTTGGCATTCTCCATCATCGTAATGTCATGTAAAATTGTTATCTCGAGTTCGATTTTTTTTACGAATCCTAAACTTGCCCTATAGTACCTATATCGCAAGTAAAAAAGGGAACAAAATTGTATAAATCAAGTTTTTAGTGGTTTATTTCTTTTTTTTTTTTTGTTGCTTCTTTGAGTTAATGGATAGTAGGGTAACTAAAGCAAATTATTAGGGAACCCTTCCGAACAGCTCTGATTTTGACGATTTTTTTTTTCAAAGGTAGGTAATTAAAAATACTTTAAAGTCTATAGATTAAAAATTGCCGGTGTTGCCGTATTGTTTTTTTAAATTAAAATTAATTTTTTTTTAACAAAACCATTTTTTTTGCTTAAATTTCATAAAACAAATGATAGCAAAAGATTCTCTAGGTAATTTAAGGAAAATATATAAAAAGCAGTAAGGGACAATCTTCCATCGTTTAAGCGATAAATGCAATTTTCAAAAATTCTGACTTCAAACACAAAAAAAATATTTTGAAAACAACGGCAACACCTACAATATTTTAAAATACATTTTTAAAAAGCCAGAAGCTCATTCTTATCTCTTAAATTTAAATCCACTAAATTTAATCAAGACTTTTTGAACAAAAGGTCCTCAAACTGAGAATAAAAAAAAAAATGTTATTAGAAAAATTTAAAATGATTTTTTTCCAAACTTTTTCTAATAAAATATGAATTTATTTTAAAAAAATTTTTGGCCATAAATATTATCAGTTGAATTTCGAAGCAAAAAAGGTAAAATATATCACACTTTTGAAAAAAAAAATGAAAAATTACTTCAATTTCAATGGGTTTTTTTTTATTAAAACTGAATTTTTGCATTGAAATAATTAATTTTCTCAAAGACTGTGGTAAATAGGAACTTTAAATTTTTGCTATTTAACTTTCAACAGTAAGGGTTATTAAATGAATAAAAAATAATTTTATGTTTAGATGTTGAACTTAAAAAAAAAAATAAGTTACATTTTTTTTCAAATTTTTTATTAAAAAAAGTTCTTCGAAAATGAAATACTTTTTAATTTTTTTCATAAACCGTTATACATATTGACATTTCCTTTTATAATTTGAAATCATAATAAATGCGGCCAAAAAAATTTGAAAATAAATGCATTTTATATTACGATCAAGTTTAAAAACCGACATGTTAAAATTTTTTCAATAATTTTTTTTTTTCAAAAATCTGAGTTAAATTACCATTTTTTCAAAAGCCGTTCATTCAATTAACTTAATTTTAATTTTACATATATGACTAAGCTTCTAGCTTTTAAAAAATGTATATTTGAATATTGTAGGTGTTGCCGTTGTGTTCAAATATTTTTTTTTGTGTTTGAAGTCAATAAATAAGAAAATTGCATCTATCGCTTGAACTATGGAAGATTGTCCCTCACTCCCATATATTTTTTTTCCTTGAATTTCCTAGACAATCTTTTGGCATCAATTAATTTATGAAATTTAAGAAAAATTTTTGAAAAAAATTTGTTTTTGTTCACAAAAATCTTCAATTAAATTTAAAAAATCAAAACGGCAACACCGGCAATTTTTAATCTATAGACTTTAAAGTATTTTTAATTACCGACGTTTGAAAAATAAGATCATCAAAATCTAAGCTGTTCGGCCGGGTTCCCTAATATTGCCAATTTTTGAGCTTTAGTTACTCCACTAGGAAATGAGAGAAGTTTCTGTTGTTTTCAAATTGAAAAACACTATGACAGGATTTTATGGCTTTAAATCTCAAATAGATCACTATTTTGCTACCTATAGGTATTATGAATATTTAAAATTCTTCCATCAATTAAATTGGTATTAAAACTCATTATGAGACTAGAATTTGGCCTCAAAAAATAAAAAAAACACAGCTATTTAGAAAAAAAAAAAAAAAATATTTCAAGATATCTTAGTCGTCGGATTTGGAAGAAATTTTTTTCGGCAAGGGGTTAACCTTGATTTTTTTCTCGAAAGTCCAATAAAACACATACCTACATAATTTGTATTACATAAATGCATAGTTCTGTTCATTTTGATTTCATATCTGCAAACCAAAACTTGTTTCGAGACTCAAGTCCGCAGATGCATACTAACTTATCTGCCTCCGAAAGCAAGAAAAAAAATTTTATTTTATTTTAATAAGATAAATAAGATAAATCTACGGATTAGAAACACTGGAGCTTGAGAAACTTAATCCAACGGCTTCGGCTACACCACAGGACATAAATACAATACAAAAAGACAAAGATGAGAAAGAACAAGAGAAGACCTCCAAAAAACTTTTTTAACAGTTGGTTACTTGGTTTTAAGTTATTAATAAAGCTTAAAGACACCTTTCATTTTATGTCTTGATGAATTTTAAGGATATTTTTTACCCCTTTAATTTTTTTTTTTTTCTAAATCTCAAAAAAAAATAAGTTTTCATTTTTTTATTAAAATGAATAAGCCTGCTCACTATGAACTCATAACTTTAAATTGAAACCCATTTAGAGACTTGGGCCCAAAGATATCTGACTCCGAAAATTATAAAAAAAACGATATTTCCTGAGAAAATTATAAAAAAATATAAAATACAAAAAAAAATCTATTATCACTTTAAACCTCAGTATCACACTACGCCCTTCATTTGATAAATATTCAAAAAACAATTTTTTTTAGAAACTTTCATAGCTATTTATGTATATTTTTTTTTCTTAAATCCTCAAAAATTATTTTTTTTTTTTTTTTTCAAAAACCTCAAAAACACACCAAAAATCATCGTTTGTACATCCTAAGTTTAGGAGATATTATTCCAAAATCAAATTTTGTATTGAAAAATTTAAAGACTCCTAAAATCCCCAAAAATTACTTTTTCTTACAAAAGTTCAAACTCTTGTTGTTTTTCTACCTTGAGTTCTTTATAAATACCAAAAATCGTCATTTGTCCACCCTACTTTAATTCAAAATTTGCACTTAAAAAAAAACAAAAGTTCTCAAAATTAAAAAAAATATAAACATTTTAGCAATTAAATGTTATGTGTAAAACCATCGAGTCCGTATTTGTTTAAAAAATAAGAACTCTAAATTGCATGGACACAAAATGGAAAGCCAATTTTTTATGTTTTTTTTTTAATTTTTATGATGAGGTGTTTTTTTTTACGTATGAAAAAGAAAACAAACTACGCAACTTTATATGTAAGCCCCACAGTCAAAATTTTGACCCTACAGCCGCATTATTTTCTATTATTTAATTGTAAAAAAACAGAGGTTGTCTGTAAAGCCGGTTTACGGAAGATGATTTTACGTGATAACGTCGTCAGAAAACAGGTTGTGTGCTTTTGTTTAAAATGTGTCAATTAAAGGGTTTACTCATTTCAAACAATCATAATTTACAAGAAAAAGCTAAAAAAATACCTTTTTTATTTTCTCATTACATTTATTTTTTTTTATTTTAAAAGCTTACAAAAAAAATTATGCCAAGTATTTCTTCTTAAGAATAAAAATAATTTATTGAAAACAATCATTTTCATAAAAAAAAGCAAAAACAACATGAATTTTTATCTTTTATCTTAATTCTATTTTTTTCCCTAACAACCTATAAAAAATTTTATACCATTTGAAAGCTTAATGTCTTAGCTCAAAATATATATATATCGATCAGGTCTATGAGACATCTACAAAAAGAGCTAGAATTTTTTGAATTCGATCAAATTTCATTAAAAAAAGCAAAAAAAACATTTATTTTTATGTTCTCAGGCTATGGAATCAATTTTTTTGTTCGACAATCTATAAACAAATTTACCATGTGAAAGCTTATTATTACTTATTACCTTTCAAATGACGTATCAATCTCATTTCAAAGATGCCTACAAGAGAAGTTAGAATTTTTTAAAGTCAACCATGTGGAATTTCCAGACTGAGATTACGGTACTTCCCACACTGGTTGCTGTTCGGGGGGTCAACAAATCTCCACTGGTGTTTTGAGGTTTTTTCGCAAGTTTCTTGATTTAACATTGTGTAGCTTGTAGTTAGTCTACCGTTATGTGTAATATACCAAATGAAAGGTAATTGTATCAGGATGCTCATAAAAGTTTAATAAAATTTCTATCTGCTCTTTGTCAAAAGTTATAACCTGTTGAATTCTAAAATTTTATTTTATAGTTATCTCAAAATTGTGTTTACGAAAATGATTGAAACTTCGCACACATATAGTCGTAGTCATGGTCTATCATTACTCCATATACTTTATTCCTGTATCTATTAAAGAAAAACGATGAAAATCGGTTAAAAACGGTAAAAAAACGTGCACATGAATGCATTAGGCCCAAAACCTACATGTCCTATAAGTTTAAGATTTTTTGAACGCTCCAAAAAAAAGCTAAAAATAAACAAAAACCCAAAAATACCCCTAAAAACAATGTGTTTTCAAAAATTCATATTTTGAAACGCAGAGTGTTGGAAAAAAATCCGTATCAGACCCCGAATTTTTTTTCCCTCATCTTTCATGTGGCATCTTTAGAATTGTCAAAAAAAAAATTTCCTTTAACCAAAATCATCATTTTGTCATAGCCCCAACACGTGTACAACATTCAAATAAAAAGTTATAGCTTAGTTTCAAAATTTTTTCAAATTTTTTCTTAAATGCAGTTATTCTTAAATTAGTCTCATCTATCTATAGCAAAAAAAATCAATTCTTCTTTGCGTTTAGATTTTAGCCCAAATTTTATCTTTCCGTTTTACCCCTGTTTACCCTATTAAATGACGGAATTTTTAAAAATCCTTCATTTGGATTAAGCCTTAAGTTATTATATTTCAAATAAGCTATAGAAGATTTTTGTATCTCTAATAGTTTATTTTTAATTTTTAATTGAAATTTTTACCGCACTACGAAAGTGCGAGAGTGTAACGTTAGAAAATGGCGTCACTTTTTTGTGGTGGCTGCCATGGTTCATCGATTTATAAGACGTTATCACGTCAAAAATTAAATAGGTTAACAATTCAGTCAGTGAATAAATTAGAGAAAACTAAGAAGGTCACTCTGGTGTATGCGTAACTTTTTTGTATGTTAAAATCTTAACGAAAATATTTTTATATAAATAATAATTAAATTAAACAAAAATATTTGCGATAACTAAATGAAATAAGAATATTTAATGTTAACCATCTCCAAGAAGATTAAATATCTACAATAATATCAAATTTAAATCTCACATTTTGTTCACCTGGTATAATGTCCAAATAGATGGAGTGTATCTTTTTTTTCCCATTATGTCAAATATATATATATTGAATGACTTATCCCAAAGCATAGCTCATTACCCATTCAAATCTGCCAAAGAACTTCATATAATCCACTTGGGAACAAAGCTCAGCATCAGCATAAGCAGCATTGGTATATCAGCATCATTTGCTAGCAGGCATAGAAAAATACTATTACCCGTGCCGCGCCGTTAAAAGGAAGAATCAAAATTTATCACCACAATGAATCGTGTGCAGAATCAAATCATTTGAAATTCGAACGCCATAAGTGCACTCATCGCCAAAATTCAATCGATTTAATTTTGCAATACTAATTGGACCATTGTGATGGCTATATGACTATGAAAGAGTTTAAAATCCTCCTCTAAGCTGGATTCATTAAAGCGCACGCCAAACTTGTGCATGGATATTTTATAATGCAATATTTTTTTTTCTGTGTTCAACTTTTCCGATTCGAATAATTTACCGCATACCGCTGGGTTATATCTTCGTAGTTTATTTGAACATTGATCAGTTTTATGGCGAACAAAAAAGAAATTAATGTGAAAATTCGTTGTAGGGAAACAGAATATGGGCGGGATTCAAAAACCAAAATCTGGCCTTAAGCGTATTTCTGTTTGTTGGAAATGGATTTCAATAAATATACTGAATACCACATTTTGAGTGGAATTACTTCAAATATTTTGCTACGTGTAATTCATTTTTCTGTTCATTTGATATGCTTTTTCTGGGGTAGGGGATAAGCATTGATTGGAAATATATTTATTTAAAATTGAAACCGTCAAACGGTTTTGAATACCACTATTTTGGTTTGAGGGATAAATTAAGGCTATAAATTAAATATCAATTGAGGAATGAAAAGGTTCCTAGAAAGAGAATAAGTATCTTTTTTATTTTTTTTTTGTATTGTGTATGATATACACATAGGATAGGAATATAAGCCCACGTTATAACACAAGTTAATTCAACTAGGTCAAAATGTTGGTGCGTAATTATATTTTAGCCTAAGTTGATTCACTCTGAATGAAGAGAGCTTATAGTTTTTATGTATCACATTCCCGTACGAATAACTACATAACATTTGGAGAGAAGTTTCTATTATTATTGCTAGGTGCTTCCAAACATAGGAGGAAGTAGGTGGAATCTAGTCATGCATTTTATTAAGCCAAATTTTGCCAAAAATAGCTGACAATTCAACTCACTTCAACTCGTGGCGATGAAGAACCATATGACTTTATTTCTTCGTTCAAGGAATGTTCAAAAAACACCTAGACATATTCTAGCCATAGCATAAACAAGCAGATTTATCTCGGTAAAATTAAATTATCGATTCAGCGTTCTTTCCCGGAAACCTCATTCTCAAAAACGACGTTGAGACTATAATTATTTTTTATTCCTAACAATGTCAAACGAAATATATTTGAGATTAAATTGTAGTGATTTGATTTTATAATAATATCCCCAAGAAAGTGAAATTGTAATTTTTTAAAGTTTGGATCTGACTAAATAATTTAACTCGTCACTGAACGAGTTTGATCCAAGATGATGGACCCTTCTAAATGTACTATACATTATTAAGATATTCAAAACGATAGATTAAATTCAAATCTAAATAACGTTTGATTTATGTATAAAACTAAAAACAAAATGAAAAAATTAACCTTTAAATTTTTTTTTATCAAAAAATTAATCTATCCAATTTTACTATTTGGGTAAATTAAAAAAAAAAATTGTTAATCATTGAACGTAAGTAATTCTTTCAAAAAGACATTTACATTATTTAAAAATATTCTAGATCAGGGATGGCGAACCTTTTTAGAGCTTCGTGCCTTAAAAAAAAAAATATTTATTTGAGGTGCCTTCGGCGTGCCATACAGTTTTGATCTAGTTTTTTTGTTTTGCGACCAATAGAAGCAAAAATAATTAATTTTTAACTACTCAGCGTTTTATTTGTAAACACACTTATTAATTTAAACTTGAAAATAAGAGATTATTATTGTAGTTCGTTTTAATAAAAAAAAAAGAGTGTGTGTACACATGTACACGCGACTGAAGTTATACTTCTCATTCAGTAAATTTCATTTTATATTTTTAATTTCTATTATTAAGTACCTAATTAATCCACACTTAGTTTTTTTACTTTTTTATCAAGTGAACAATAAATTAATTCTTTCATCCTCCTTGCGTCCATGTAGTTTCCAATTTATTCTGTGAAATTTACTCATGTTGTACGGTTCAGAGCGTACGGTAAGTAACGAAAGTAAATGAATTGCGCATGAAATGTGCGATATGGTAATTTTATGAGAATTGTGTGTTCTTCAGCACTAGTAGTAAAAGTTAGCTGAGCTCAGCTCAAATTTTGAGCTAGCTCACTTTTGAGTTATGTACCATAGCTCAGCTCATTTGAGCTGAAAAATAAAATATTTCTTATTTTATCATAAAAAAAATTCCGGTACAATCCGGTTTTTCGATTTTTTTCAAAATTCCGAGAAAATCGCGTTTGAAAGTTGGGGTAAATTTATTTTTTTCGAAAAATCCCCGAATCTTTGAACGCTCCTGGAAGCTAAACCGCTTGAGAGCAATTTTTGGGAGTGATGCCAAATGATAGATTGTGTCATGGGCCTACGCTTTGCACATTATCAGATTTTTAAAAAATCGGCTTCCATGTTAAACCGCGACATCATGCCTTTTTTTTCAGAATCGTGCCTATTTTTTTTTACTTTTAAGTTCTCATGGTTTAAGAACGCCTGGACCTACAGGGATGGGAGTTGTACCCAAATGTAGGTTAGAGTCCCCGCTACCTTTTGGCATCAAAAATTTTATTTTCATTTTCTTCAAAATTCCGCGATATAGGCGTTGGAACGCTTTGATCTAGAGACAGGGGAGTGGTGCCATATGAAAGCTTATATTCTCAGCTATCCGATAGTGGTATAATCCGGTTTTTCGATTTTTATTTCAAAATTCCGAGAAAATCGCGTTTGAAAGTTGGGGTAAACTTTTTTTTCGAAAAATCCCCCAATCTTTGAACGCTCTTGAAAGCTAAACCGCTTGAGAGCAATTTTTGGGAGTGATGCCAAATGATAGCTTGTGTCATGGGCCTACGCTTTGCACATTGTCAGATTTTTAAAAAAATCGCCTTCCATGTTAAACCGCCACATCATGCCTATTTTTTCAGAATCGTGCCTATTTTTTTTTTTTTACTTTTAAGTTCTCCCGGTTTGAGAACGCGTGAACCTACAGGGATGAGAGTTGTACCCGCTACCTTTTGGCATCGAAAAAAATTTTTTTTTTCATTTTCTTCAAAATTCCGAGATATAGGCTTTGGAAGTTGGGGGCGCTCATTTTCAGCTCAGCTTAAATGAGCTGAGCTATGGTACCTAGCTCAAAAGTGAGGTAGCTCAAATTTGAGCTGAGCTGTGAGCTGAGCTGAAATGTGAGCTTTTTGCAACCCTGGCAACTTGCCAGATGGAAATTACCACATGCAACTTGTCACATGGAACTTGCCACATGTAACTTCCCACATGCAACTTGCCACACGCAACTTGCCACATACAGCTTGCCACATGCAACTTGCCACACGCAACTTGCCACATACAACTTGCCACATGCAACTTGCCACATACAACTTGCCACATGAAACATGTAACTTGCAACGTGTTGTGTGTTTTATGTTTGCCGTACTGCGGCGTACTGCATTTTTAAATACTAAAGTACTGCCTACTCTAAAGGTGAAACTACAGCCCTGCTACCCAGGGTGATCTCGTCATAATCCCTTTGACATTCTTGTCAAAAAGTAAATTTTCATACCCACCGTCCCATAAGAAGTATAACTTCAAAAACAAAATTTCAGATTAAAGGTATATAACTAAATCCCCACTTTTTGAAAAAAGTGGGAGATTTACAAAATTATTATTATTACAAAAATTGTTTTTGGAACCAAAAAATAAGCTTTCTGCATCATTGTTTCAAATTTTACGTTCGGAAAAACTGAGTTTTAAAAAAAATGAATTTCAAATTTTTCACTTTTCAATTTTTAGATGTACCTCAACAAAAAAAAAAAGGTGAAAGAAATATTGCAGTATGACTTCTCTTGTTGTGAACTCGATGCCAAGTAGTTTATATCAATGCAGGCTGAACTGAAAGATAAAGTTGGAATCATCTGACAATATGCTTCTAAGCGAATCTTTAATGTTATTCATTTGGACAAATTATGACTCAAAGGCTCCAACTTTTCCAATTTCATGTTTCCTTTAATTTGGAAATGTTCGTTTGCAAATCTTTCCTCGTTTCGACTAATTTTTGAGTCGATATCGGACAAATTCGTTCAGCTACATTTCAATTTCTTCAATTTCCTACCAGTAAAATTTAGACATGTTAAGTTTATCAAAGGATGTCGTATCAGGGTCCATAGTAGACCTAGCATTTCCGATAATTCTTTAACTTGTGGAAACCTAATTACCTACCGATAAAAAACTGTTCAGTTAATTTTACTTCGTCTGGTTTTTCATGTAAATTCAATCCGTTCTTCAGAACGTGAGTATCTTCTTCTGAGAAGAAGAGATTTTTACAGTTTTACAAAATCTCAAGAAAAATTTTACTGGAAAAATAGTTGAATGTCGCTCAAATGGCAATTGGATTACTTAATTGGTGGCGTGCCGGAAATATTTTATGGCGTGCCACCAATGGCACGCGTGCCATCCCTGTTCTAGATAGTAGGGGATTGGACCAGCACGCAAAGGAACTCGAGTTCGAGTCCCGTCCGTTGAAGCTCACAGGAAAATTAAGAAAAATTTTACAAACAAAATATTTTTGGATCTTTAAAAAAGATTAAACAAATTTTTTTTTCAAAATCAATTTTTGGAAAACAGATGAGTAAATTTCATGGAAACTTTGTTTTTATATGTCAATTAATATTTTTGGCATACGAATTTTTTTTGAAACATTTTTTAAAATTTGTATACAATATTTATATGTAGATATAAGAAAACCATTTAAAAAAAAAACATCTCTAACGATTATCAAAAAAAAATCTAAAATTTTACAATTTGGGTAAACTAAAAAAAGGGTTAATCATTGCACATAAGTAATTCTTTCAAAAAGACATTTACATTATTTCAAAATATTCTAGATAGTAGGGGATTGGACGCAAAGGAACTCGAGTTCGAGTCCCGCCCTTTGAATAAGCTCACAGGAAAATTAAGATGTGTGAATTTCATGGAAACTTTGTTTTTATATGTCAATTAATATTTTTTTTTTTTGAAATCTTTTTTAAAATTTTCATACAATATTTATACATACATGTATAAGAAAATCATTAAAAAAAAAAAACATCTCTAATGATTTTCAAAAAAAACTAAATTTAAAATTTTTTGTTATATACCTAAGACATTAAATGGCATAGTTACTTCGTTTTGAAATCAAAACCATACTTTTGTAAATTCAAACCAAATTTTTGTCACATATATTATATATTTTATTTTTTTTAATTCTTAAAAATATTTTTTTTTGAATTTTTTAAGAGTTCAATATTCTAAGCAACTTTTAACATGAGAGCATAACGTTCGTCATAGTCGTTCATTTTATTTAAGTTGTTCTGTGCAACTTGTGACCAAAATGTTGCTTTACAATATATTTTCTCTTAAGCACAATCAAGATGCTATGTGTGAACAATCCAGGTTTCCGGTTAAAATTGTAATTCAATTTATCCATGAAAATAAAAAAAATTATGTATCTATAAAGTAAAAATTTTTTGTAATAAATAATAAAAAAAAACATCTTATAAACTGACAAAAGACATCTTACAGAATGAATGAGTATATTTCAAAAGAAGATACATCTTAAACTAAATTGATTCATTAAGATACTCCAAACGTATACCTTTTTTTTTGTGGTTGTTCGTTAAGTTTTCACACGATATTCCTACGATTTTTTACGCCCTTCTGTTGTTTTATTTTTTCCCAACTTTCTCTCTCCTTACTACTGAGAGACTATACTTTGTCGTTACGTAAACCATTTGCCATTTAAAATATTATCTTCTTTTCGCGCAGTTTCTGCAAGCCTTGGAGAGATATCCAAACAAAAAAGAAACTGTGACAAAGTAACTGACATATTTTCTTTTTATACCTACACATCTCTCTACTCTCCATCTCCATGCGGTGTTTCTATACATTCATCAGCTATCCTTGCGTTCATTCAAAATTTAAATGCTAGAAAAAAAAAAACACACAATACGAGTTGTACAAAGATTTAGAGATTGTGTGTCTCTCTCACAATTCCAGTTCGAAAGGACCAAAATGGTTTTGAACTATAAAATGTATCCTTTTGCTTTTTTGGTATATTTTGCTTTCAAATTCTATAAGGATCCCATTATGACAATCATTTAAGTAAACATAGCACAACAATGTTTTTTAGGCCACACAACTTTAAGGACACAATTCCAATTCCATTTTTTTGTTTTCTGAGAAGAGCAATTGTGTTATCGGTCTGCTGTGTTGTATAAGAGAATTCAATTTCATTCAGCTAAATTTTGACGCAAGCGCAAAGGATTCTCAAAATTTCACAACAAAATCTTATTTCCTAAAGTTTTCAAAAGAGCAAAACTTGAGAATATGCTATTTTTGAGATTTGACTTTCCAGCTGGTATCTACTGAACTGATACTGCTGCTGACTGACTTTGCTGAGAGTTTCAACGTTTTTGAGAGTGAGAGTTTCAACGTTAAACGCCTCTGCGCCACCAAAGCCTTGCTGCTGGTATCTCTAAAAAGAACTGAAAGCGAAACTATCGGAATGTGTACCTATATCCTTTATGGATACAACACCAACTTTATACGTATACGAGTCGTTTTGGTCTTCTCATTGAGAGACTTTTTGCGATGATGCAAGAGAGAGTCCTAGAATATGGTCGTTAGATGTGGATGGATTTTTTTTCCGTTAACTTTTTTTTTTTTTTCTGTTGGTTGGTTGTATCCTTTTGCTGGCTTGTATTCTCATGTACTTTTTTGGACTTTTGCGCTTATCCTATTCAGAGAAGGGCATTTTCATTGAATTTCTCTCCGCACATACAAACCGTTTCCAAACAGAGAGTCTCAAATCCTTTAGTACTGAAAAGATCGCGGTTTTGTAGAGTCGTCGTACGGATTTTCCTCGTCGTCGTATGAGTGTCGAGTGCGTTTTTTTCATCATAGATAACACACTACAATAATAATTATATTTCAGTGTTTGATGGTGAATATATTTTTTTCTTCTTCTTTTCGTACGCGTAATAATCATTATCATCTGACCTGTATGTGTACATATAAATATATATCTTGTTTTTAAATTAAAGATGAGTCAAAATAATTATGTCAAATGAGCAATATCCTTGAGTATATTTTTATAATCAACATAAAAGAAAAAAAAAATAAATGTGTATGGTTATAGGTCAAATTTGTTGTTGTTGTTGGTTTCGTTAACAAAAAAAAACTTAATGACGGTTGCGGTAGTTAAATCCTAGTCGTGTCGGTTTTACTGGGAAAGGATATACAACAACAAAAAAAAAATTAAATATTTAATTGTTGATGCTACTTATTCCTTTGAGAGATGGCTTAAACGTGAGTGTGCGGTACAAGGAATTTCGGATCCGTAGTGTGTTCAATTTAAGATTACTTTGGTGCAAAAAGTTTTGGTCCTTTTTTGCAAAAAGAGTCAATTTGTATAAAATATAAAATAAATAATAAAAAAATGTGTCTGTGTGTATAGCGAGTATTAAACAAAATAAAAAAATATATATAAATTCTTCAAGGATATTACATTAAGGAAGAGAATATATAACTCCTTGGATTAAATTTGATACATCCTTACAATTTGACGTAAAGAATAAATGCAAAAAAATAAAACAGTAATTTAGTGGTACCCCTAAACATACACATACTCTCCAATAAAAATAACCAAAAAACGACCCAAATTTAGCTGAAGCAATAGCAGTGGCAGAAACAGGAGCAAAAAGAACGAATATCCAGCAAAAAAATACAAAAAAAAAAAACAACTCAACAACCAACAAAAAAAAAAGGATACACGCAATATGTTTAGAATACAAGGAATAGAAATATGGTACGCGAAATTTTATATCCTTATTTGAAGAATAATATTTTTTTTTTTAAGAAATCCGCAGTTACCCAAATTGTGTTTAAGGGGCTGTGTATAGTATGGGACATGAGTTTAGTGTATAAAAGGCAGCACGCACTCGTATATTCATATGTTTATCCTGGTATATCTCGATGGGTTTATTTATATGAGTTTTGAATATCTTCGGTTCTTTTGTTGGGTGGTGAATAAGATATAAAATATATATAGGTACATTATACATATATATGTATTTTTTATTCACATGGAAAGCCAAAGTTTTTTTTTATTTTTTTTTGAAGCTAAAGCAACAACAAAGGATTTCTATGGGTTTGTTTATTAAGAGTGCTTCTCGTATTCTGTGGTTGATAGGATGAAAAAATAAAAAAAAAAAAATAAAAAAATACAACGTGGTTATGGTGTGGTTGGCTTATTTTTGAATTGAGCACATGTTCTTCTGTGATGGAGAACTTGTTGTCGTAGGCGAAAATAAACTTAAATATTTATGTATATTTTTTTTTTGTATTCTTCGATTTTTTTTTTCATATGAGATGGAGATGTTATAAATGTTCGGGTTGTTCCTCATTTTCTCTGTTTTTTTTTTTTGTTGGGGGGTGAATAAATGATGAAGACTTATTTACAGTTCATTGGGTGGAAAATGGAGTGAATTTGGATGGGTGTTTTTTTTGTTTTTGTTTTATTTTTATCTTATTTTTGTCAATGGAGTTCACCTACCTCAATATATCCATCAATTTGAATAATATAATAGGTTTGTACCTATCTATCTTTTCTATTTATAATTTGTTTTTATCTCAAAAGAATATATAGGTTAGGTACCTACCTACTCGTTAACAGGAAAAATTAATTTTGAACATTTTTTTATTTGTTTTAACAAATGTTTAGAATCTAAAAAACAAGTTAATTATCTTCCTTTCTTCCTACTAATTATTTTATTTGTATTAAAATGGACACTTTGGTGTCTGATGAGAATGTGACAGCCTTATAATGTCACGAATAAGTTTCGGTGCTAATTGTAGGCATTTCATTGATATGTTCTGAGAACTTATTATAAGACCGTTAAGATTTATAAATATGATTTTCAATTCGCTACTTCTAGTTTCGTTATAGACCAAAATATTGATAAAAAATGAACTTGTTTCGGGTGCTACGAGAGACAAACAGTCTTTTTTTGATTTTTTTTTTTTTTCATTTTCAGTTAAAACTTTTTGAATTTCAGAGTCCAAAAAAAAATTTTTATTTTATGAGGTCGATATAAAATATTTTACATAAAATAGTTGCGGATGTCACGCATGTTGCATTTTGCAAACATGCAAATTTTAAGAACAAAAAAAAATTAATAATTCTTATTTTAATAAAAGTAGGAATATTTTTGTTGGTTTGATTACAAAATAATAAAAAAAAACTTTTAATAAAATTAATAAAGTGTAGCATATTTTATCGATTTAATATAAAAAATTGCAGTTTGTTCGTGATAGCTTATTTTTTTATATAAATATTTATAGGTTTACAAATATTGTTTTAGATAATATTTTTACAATAAAAATTGATACAGCATTAAATCATTCGGCGGGATGTTATTAGTACTTTTTTGTTTTGAAAAAATTATTTTGAAATATTCATTTTGCAATTAGATTGCTAAACATGAATTTGTGTTGCAAATTTTTAGTTCAAAAGTTTATATTTCTTATGCTGTCATTTTGCTGAAACATTAATGGCTGGCTTTACTATTAATTCGCATACCATTATTTTGATCTTTTAATACTTTGAACGTCGCGACGTTAAAATTATTTTGGATTCAAATAATAATAGGTATAAGATAGTAAAAAATGATAATAAGAAAAATTACAAATGTGAAGCGAAATCCTGCATTTTTTTTTGTGTTAATTTATCAATTAGTTTTATAGTTTAGAAATTGGCTGAATTTGAAAACATTAATTTAAAAAAAAAATTTTTCATTTTTTTTTTTTTTTTTTTTTTTTTTTTTAAGAAAAAAATAATTTTGTATTAATTTTTTTAAACCGATTTTCGATTCGATTCTATTAGAAGCAAAATAATGATTCTTGCATTTCATATAATCAGAGTTTTTTATATAGATTATATAAAAAAAAGCATTTTAAAACCAAAAAAAAAACCGAGCACCAACTTCCCAAAACAAAAAATAGGAGCTTGAGATAAAAAAAAACTGGTTACGTTTCATTTAAAATAAAATACACGACTGAGTAATTGCTCTTATGGCAAGAGTAGCTCTTACCTTAAAGCTTTATAAGAAATAGTCATTTTTATCAAAAACAAAACCAACTACTATGCTCCAAACTGGACGATTTTTCAAATAAAAAATAAAAATTGAAATATTTTTTTTATATTTGAAAATTTTTCAAAAATTTAAAAATTATCGATTTTTAAACCAAAAAAAAATGGTTCCACAGCAGCTATCGTTAACAACGGTTCGGAAAAAAATTGTATTTCAAAAGTAATTGTAGCATTAATTGTAGTTTTACACACAAAATTTTGAATCAAAATATTTTCTTTTCTATTTCCATTTATATGTGGCAGGTACCGTTAATTTAGGTCCTAAAAAAAATTTAAAAATTTCAATTTCTCCTCTAGGTAACCCTTTACAACTGTTTACTACAAAGTTTGAACAAAATCGCTCCAGTACTTTAGGCTGTATACATAGCTCGAGGTACATACAGACAGACATAACTGCCGGACCCACTTTTTTAGCATCATAGTAATGTCATGTTTGATTGTTTTCTCGAGATCGATTTTTTTAGGAATCATAAACTAATATATCGCTTAGTAAAAACCAAAGATAATAGAAAAAATAAAAATAATAAAAACGATAAAAATAATTTATTATATTTGCTAAATACTGCTTTGATGTTTGATATTTTTACATCTCCATCATCTTTATACGTTTAAATAAATTTTTCTATTAAAAATCTAAATTAAAAAAATAATTTTGCTAAATAATAATTTGAACATTTTTTTTTTGTATCCAAAATAATTTTTTGAAAATTTTTCTTAATTTTCACATTAAAACTGCTAAAATGTAAAAAAAAAAATCAATGAGATCGTACAATACTTAATGAAAAGTCAGAAATTGGTCAAAAAATTGGTTCTAGGGAAGTTTTCAATTATATTATACATACACAGAGAAAAATAGACCACATAAAATAGAACAAAAACAATAAGATTTCTCTATGGTTTTCATCCAAGAAGGAAACCTTATTAAAACAATCGGGTTTTCCTTATTGTTTTAAAATCTGCAAAAAAAATAAAAAAAACGATGACCAGGCTGGGAATCGAACTGGAGACTTCAAATCATTAGTCGCCCACCTTACCACCTGGACCAACCTGCCATGAAAATATTGATCGCGATTTTTGTTCTAGTGCTAAGTTGCAAAAAAAAACAACTTTTCAGTCAAATTTTAATAAGATTTTCTCTATAAAAATAATAAGAAATCTCCTTAAAAAAACCTTATTAATCGTTGATTTTAATAAGATTTCCTTATGAAATGTATGGACGGTAAAACAATATGGCAATCTGTTAGTTTTTAGCGGGTCATATTTTTCTCTGTGTAGGTGCAACAAAAATATTTTTTTGCTTCTATTTAGAAAGTAGGACCGAAATCGTTAGTGTCATTTTTACCGACTTCCAAAAAGGAGGAGGTATTCAATTGCTGTATTTTTTTGAGGAGGTATTCAATTGCTTCATTTTTTTTTTGTGTTTTTTACCTCTCATAACTTTGGACTGAGTGAACCAATTTTGATAATTCTTTTTGAAATGGAAAGCTGGTGTCTACAATGTGGTCCCATTTTAATTTCATACAGTTTTGGCCATGGGAACTATTAGAAAACAATAAAATAAAATAAAAAATTTAAATAAAAATGATTATTGATTAAAATGACTTTTTCATTTTGGTCATACATCAAGTACTGCTAATTTTGACGCTAAAACTAACTCACTTTTTTCGTATTCTTTATCATCGTAATTGATTTTTTTTTAAAGAATCATAAACTTGTCATTATGAACATTGTATACAGTGACGTGCAAAGTTGGTCAAATGTTCTGCCTTTTTTTTTGAAAAAGTTGTTTAAACTTAGTGGAGTTTACAAAATTGAAATCACTTTAGTTTTTTTTTTTTTTAATTTTCTTTATTATACCAACATTTGTGTTCATAATTTAAATTTTAAAATAAATGCTTAATTGTATGAAATTGGAGATTGAAAAATTGATGTTTGGACTTGACCAATTCTGGTCGTTTTGAAAAAAGTTTTTTTTTAGTTTACTAGTATTAATTTTTTTTGACTTTAAACATTGCCTCGACATACTAACTATCAATTTGTGTTGAAGCTTAGAACAATCCCAAAATTCATATACTGCCTTAAAAATTGAATAAAAATTTTAGAACAGATTCTCTCTCAGATTGTAGTCAAAACTTTTTGATGACCCTAACATCGTCTGAAATTTCTGTTTTCTGAAGTAAAATTCTGGTTCTAATTAAATTATAAACATTGAAAAAATAAGATCATACCATCCTTTTACGAATGTTTTTTAATTCTTTTCTAATTGTAACCAGTCATTTCTGCTTGTGCTTTAGGTTCTTAAGGGCAAGTTTAGGATTCGTAAACAGAAGCGATAAAATAAAATATATATAGCTGTATTTTAATCTTCCTCGTGATCCAGATCAGATCACTGTATTTATTTGCGAAACAATAACAAAACAAAGTCCTGATTTTGTTGTAAAGCTAATAAAAACAATGACCTGATCTGTATCACGAGGAAAATAAAACATTATTATAAAATATTTCTTGAGCTACAGCATTATCAATTACAACGATCTAAGGATTATGGCTTAATTAAGCTATAGAGGGAAAATCAATTTAAAAAAACATATTTTCTAAATTAAAGCGTCATTTATTACTTTATTTTCCATAATTTTTTAAAAATAAATTTCTCCTCAAATACTTTAATTATTATTTTTCTGATGTGTTCTTCTTTTTCACACAAAACTCAATTAATTACGACTATATTAAAAAATAAACAAAAAAAAGCAGAAATACAAAATATTGAATTTTTCAGAGAACCATCGCATTTTTCTATCCTGCATTAACACGGGTTCCTTGAATTTTTTTTTATCTCTGTTTATATAATACAATTACAAAAAAGTATTATAATAACATAAATAATTATTTTTATTATCCTTCAATAGAGTCACATTCACGACATAACAGAAGAACAAAATAAATAAAATTCCAATATTTAAAGATTTGTTAACAGAACTTCAACACAACAATAACAAAAAAAAAAATCTAAATAACAAAATGATTCCTTTTATCCAAATCAAATCAAGTCAAATAAATCAAAGGCTTAAAAGCATTATTATAGGAAACGCCTTCAATTGTATAGGCGTGGAAAGTGTGTGGGCAGACGTTAATCGATTTCATTGTGTAGAAAGTCTATAGACAAATTATATTGTTCTTGTTAATTATGCAATTAGAATGATTGGCATTGCATGCTATTTTCCTTCATGCATCTAAAGATAATTGAAATGAAAATAAGGTGGACAAAATTAGGTATAATAATAAGAAGAGAAAAGGAGTAACTTATTATAATTATTATAATTTATAACTTTGAAAAGGCAAATACACTTTATGTAATTGCATTTTCTTTATAAAGAGATATTCGTAGATATGCTTAGAAAACGTGACAAAAGGGAACAATTTATAATCCGGAAGATTATTAGAAAGTTATAACTAAGTACTTTTAATACTTTTGAAGAATAAACAAATAAACAGGCAAGAAAAATCCTACTCTACACAAAGAATCACGTTAATGGTTAAGGTCAGTTATTGAAAAACATCATTTCTGTCTCGTGTTTATATGAATTAAACTACTATTTGTTTGAATTAAACATGTTTTTTATGTTAATTATTTGATTTTAACTTGAACACAGATTAGAAAATACATAAGTGCTTGCTACACATAATGTTTTGGAATTAAGTAACAATATTCCATTTTTGTGGTTTTGATCGAGAAGTAGTAGATAAGATCATTATTCTTATTCATTATACAGGGTGTCCCACAGTCACCGCCCCAAATGAAAACCATGGATTCCTGAATTCATTTTAAGTCGAAAAACTTAAGAGGTAATTTTCTCGTTTTCGTCCCGTTTTCAAATTACCACGGTTTTTATGATTTTTTCTCTTTTGTCCTTTAACTGGCCTTATCTTTGCCAAACTACCTTTGATTTGAAAGATTTTTTTTGCAACCAATCAAGAATTTATTGCAGTTTAAGTTTGTCTCAAAACTTTTTTTTCTGCGGACAACCGTTTCTCCACAATTTTGCATCAAACACAACTTTCTTCGTTTTTTAAGTTGTTTTTTACACTTTCATATTATTTAAGTCAAAAAAACACGTTAATGAGTATAAATTTTTTGTGCATTTTATTAAAGCCCAGTTTATTTTCATAAAAAAAATAAGTTTTATTTCATAAAAAAGGCTACTGAAAGTAATTAAAAAAAATAAACAAACTGAGTGAATGAAAAAAAAAATAATTTTTAAATAAAAAATTAATTTAAATGAATTAAAAACTTTTTCTGAGCAATTGTGGTTAAGAAAAGAACAAATAGATAAAGCTCAGAAAAAGTTTTAATTCATTTAAATTAATTTTGTATTGAAAAATTATTTTTTTTTTTTAATTCACTCAGTTTGTTTATTTTTTTTAATTACTTTCAGTAGCCTTTTTTATGAAATAAAACTTATTTTTTTTATGAAAATAAACTGGGCTTTAATAAAATGCACAAAAAATTTATACTCATTAACGTGTTTTTTTGACTTAAATAATATGAAAGTGTAAAAAACAACTTAAAAAACGAAGAAAGTTGTGTTTGATGCAAAATTGTGGAGAAACGGTTGTCCGCAGAAAAAAAAGTTTTGAGACAAACTTAAACTGCAATAAATTCTTGATTGGTTGCAAAAAAAATCTTTCAAATCAAAGGTAGTTTGGCAAAGATAAGGCCAGTTAAAGGACAAAAGAGAAAAAATCATAAAAACCGTGGTAACTCGAAAACGGGACGAAAACGAGAAAATTACCTCTTAAGTTTTTCGACTTAAAATGACCTCAGGAATCCATGGTTTTCATTTGGGGCGGTGACTGTGGGACACCCTGTATATATCAAAATAAGTTAAATTTAGTGCAACTCTTTCCAATAAAAATAGACTTGTTATTATTTCTGATTTCTCTTCATAGTACCTGGGGTTAAGAAATTGGTCTTAGTTAAACAAAAGAGCTGAGTAGCGAACTTTATATATTTAAAAAAGTGGACTCCTTTTTAATTCTAATTTTAAAATATCAACAGAAATTTTGTTTAAAGGGATTGCAAATAAACTTTAGTTATTTAGTCCTGATATAGGCAAAATCCGCGTTTTGTTTATTTTTCATCTGTTGGTAGATTAGAGAGCAAGCTTTATGAAAACTGTTTACAGTTGCAAATCTTTTTTGTTTTTGATAGATATAAACCTTAATCTAGGCATAGCGGAGAAACTTTGAAACACGTCAAGATCTGAGCTCCAAAAAACTCACACTTTATTATTATGAGGCGTTCAGAATAATAAATTGGTCAAGTCTATTTGAAATATGTGCACTAAACTGAACTTTGAGAAGCTATTTCTCAGAAACTAAATTAAATTTTGAAATACATTTTTCACAGATCAATAGTTGTATATCTCAAGGTTATCATTCTTTTATTATTTTTAACATAAAAGACATTAAAATATCCAAATTATAGAGAAGTGGAATTTGACACTTTTTATTATTCTGAACGTCTCATATTAAAGTCGTTGTTTAAAACTTTATTTTTTTTTAAATATCTATTCATTTAACAGTTCCTTAAAAATCTTTTTGTACAAAAACTTATTGACCAAGTTTTTATAAAATAAAAGAAAAATACATGCAATTCGTCCTTCATAAAAAAAAATATTGATTGTCTGTAAAGAGTCGGTTTACGGACGATCAGTTAATTGTCGTCCATACCACACTCCTAACAGGCTCAGGTGAAACATCGGCATAAGTCATAACCGGCAAGCAGCCGGTGTTCACGTTGTCACGTCAAAAAACAACAATTTTTTGAGAAATGAGAAAAATAGACGCAATTTGATTCATATGCATTTTTAGAACAAAATTATTATAAAAATTATAATCTTTGAACAACAATTTAAAACTACCAAGTTTTTATGGATAGAGTACACTGAGGAAAAAACGCACCGTAAAATGTAAAATGTTCAACGTTGATTTAATGATGAAAAAAATTAACATGAAACTTCTTCAAAATAAAATTGAAACAACGTAAGAAATTTTTTTATTCTTGTCGGACTTCAGCTTTTCTTGAATTTTATCACTCTAATTTTCAACAGTGAGATAGCACGTTGGTAAAGCATTCGCCTGAGTTTTAGGTTCGATCCCAAGCGGCTGTCCATTTTTTTTTAATAAATTGATGCTTTTTTTTTAAGTTGTAACAACTTTGATTTAAAAATGTTTTATAACGGTAAACCACTTTAAACTAAAAATGTTCTACTTTGATTTTAAAATTTTCCTCTTCAACGCAAAAAAAAAAACGAACACTGGAAGCACCAGCTATCAAATACAAAAATCATCAAAATCGGTTCATCCAGTCGAAATTTTTTAGGAAACATCAAACATTACAAAAACAAAGAGGTTGTCTGTAAAGCCGGTTTACGGACAATGATTTTACGTGATAACGTCGTAAGAAAACAGGTTGTGTGCTTTTAAAATGAGCCATTTGAAGGGTTTATTTATTTCAAACAATCATAATTTACAAGAAAAAGCTAAAAAAAAAATACCTTTTTTCTTTTCTCATTATATTAATTTTTTTTATTTTAAAAGCTCACAAAAAAATTATACCATTAATTTCTTCTAAATAATAAAACCATTTTTAAATTTTTACAATGAGCAAAAAGTATTAAAATAATTTATTTAAAACAATCATTTTCATCAAAAAAAGCAAAGAAAACATGTAAAATTTATCTTCTCACGCTATTAATTCCATTTTTTTTTACACCATCTTAGCTAAAAATATATATATAGGTCAGGTCTATGAGACATCTACAAAAAGAGCTAGAATTTTTTAAACTCTATGAAATTTCATCAAAAAAAGCAAAAAAACATTTATTTTTATGTTCTCATGCTATTAAATGAATTTTTTCCCAAACAACCTATAAAAACCTATTATACCATGTGAAAGCTTATTGTTTCACCTTTCAAATGACGTATCAATCTCATTTCAAAGATGCCTACAAGAGAAGTTAGAATTTTTTAAAGTCAACCATGTGGAATTTCCAGACTGAGATTACGGTATTTCCCACACTGGTGGCTGTTCATGGCGCAACAGATCTCCACTGGTGGTATGATGTTTTTCGCAAGTTTCTTGATTTAACATTATGTGGCGTTATGTGTGATATACCAATTGAAAGGTAATTGTATCAGGATGCTCATAAAAGTCTCTTGGTCAAAAGTTATAACCTGTTGAATTCTAAAATTTTATTTTACCGTTATCTCAAAATTGTGTTTACGAAAATGATTGAAATTTCGCACACATATAGTCGTAGTCATGGTCTATCATTACTCCATATATAATATTCCTCTATCTATTAAAGAAAAAAAGGGAAAAATAAAAAACGATGAAAATCGGTAAAAAACGGCGAAAAACCTGTTTTTTTTTTAAATATATTCAGTCAATTATGCGCATTTATCAGCCCTACATGACCCATATAACTTGAGATTTTTTGAATGCTCCAAAAAAAAGCTAATAATCAAAAACTACCCAAAAATACCCCTAAAAAAGTAGGTATTTTTCAAAATGCAGAGTGTTGGAAAAAAATCCGTATGAGACGCCTAATGTTTTTTTCCCTCATCTTTCACCTGGCACCTTTAGAATTGTCAAAAAAAATTTCCCCTACCCATAATCAACATTTTCTCATACCCACAACACCTGATCAACGTTCAAACAAAACGTTATAGCGGAGTTCCAGAATTTTTTAAAATTTTTCTTAAATGCAGTTATCCTTAAATCAGTCTCTTCTATCTATAACAAAAAGAATCAACTCTTTAGGACCACACGTTTAGATTTTAGCCCAAATTTCATCTTTCCGTTTTACCCCTGTTTACCCTATTAAATGACGGAATTTTAAAAAAAGTCCTTCATTTGGATTAGGCTTTAGATTATTATCTTTCAAATAAGCTTTAGGAGATTTTTGTACCTCTAATAGTTTATTTTTAATTTTGATTTTAAATTTTTTGCCGCACTGCGAAAGTCGAGAGTGTAACGCTAGAAAATGGCGTCACTTTTTTGTGGTGGCTGCCATGGTTCATCAATTTATAAGACGTTATCACGTCAAAAATAAGAAATACAGACAAATAAAGTTGGTTAGAAAATTTCGGAACTAGTAGACTCTCGATAACTTAAACAATCCAAAAACTTGAACAAGTAATTTTTGTACAAGGAAGAATGTGTAAGCAAGAAAATTTTTTTATCTATAATTTGGTTTGAAGATACATTGTTCTTTATAAAATAATACAAAAAAGTTACGGACGCTTATTTGTTTACTAATTTTATTTTTATTTCAACATTTTCTCTGAGCTTTTGAACCAAAATTTTGTGTTCAATTGTTTGTTTATTTAAATCATTTAAAAAGTTTTAAGAGTGATTTGAATATTTTGAGGGCTTTTATCGTGAGATCTATCTGTCAGATATTTATGATGAAATTCTCTACACTCAGAAACACGTAGCATCGCTGTATTGAAAATTCAATTTGTTCATCTCGTATTAAACCTTGCATTGAATTTATAATTAATTCGGAAGTTTTTTTTTGTGGTATGGTATTTAAATCCACGACTGGGTCACACTTACTCTTGAATTTGCTAAAATTTGATAAAATGTTAAATAAAAAACAAATTAACCTTCTGAATAAATTTCAAAATGTATTTACATAATTTACCCTTGCCCTTGTAAATCTAACAAACTCAAACAAAAATCTTAAAATAAAGGTGCTATTATATTTAAAGATGATGTAAATGTCATCATCATCTAACCCATCACTCTTCCGCTTGACCTTATTTTGTAACACAAAACTTAAACAATCAATAAAATTTGTCGAGTGCTGACATTAACCTTTCAAAAGTTTCTTGTTGAAATTTGTGAAATATTTTCATTTGACTTAGTGGAATGTCCATTTGAGTATAATTACATTCATACATACAAGTACGTACTCCACAACTAATCCTACATACAAATCCATCTCGTCACAATCCAATAAACTTACCTATATTCAACCCTTAAAACCCACACATAAATTCATTTTTTTTTTTTTTTTGGTTGTGATTGGGTCAATCGATATAAACGACCTTCAAAATACAACGGCTCTCTCTCTTGGATAAAGTATGCAGGGTGATTATGTACGATTCTGCAAACTAAAAAAAAGAAACACACAACATAATACTACTTATACATGAGTTTTATAGATTTGTCCAAAAACATGAAAAAGTCAGAGAAGGATAAATTTTATAAACCGTAACATAATATGGATACAAAATGTTTTGAAAACAAATAAGAAACTATTTTTGCAGGATTTTTTTATTTTATTGACTCTGCTGAGTCGTATGAACTTGCTTTTAGAAGTAAAGTTTAGTTCACGAAATTTTGAAAGAGGTCACTGTGGCGTATGTGTAACATTTATTTTATTGGATTATTTCAACGGTTTATTCAACCAACTCTAACCGAATTTTATTTAATATATCTTGTTGAATTAACAAATATATGAAATTTTAAAATATAAATTGAAACTCTACTTCAAGTACTCTTACATGCACGAAGAAAAATCTTCTTATAAAGCAATAAAAAGACTAAGGTGAAAATCTTCTTATATTTATGGGAAGACATTAAAAATCAGTACAACAAGCTACAACTAAGCTGAATTCTGACAAAAATTTAAAAATTTGTTTAAGTTGTTTCAACTACCAAACATTTAGACGATTTCCACATTTACTTTAAATCATGTCAAAGAGAAAAAAAAAATGTGGAAAAAAAACTATTTTATGGTAGAACGAAATTTTTGAAATCTAGATTCTATAAATGCCTTCTTTCGATAACAGGTGTAACTTAAACATGGGTTAGAAACTGATTAAGTTACAAATTTTGAATTGGATGCAGTAATAAAAAGCGTTTCTTAATCCGAATATTCGGGGTATTTTGAAAAAAAAAATATCATGTGTGCGATTAACACGTGGTAGATAGAAGTGAAACCTTAAAAAATCATTTTTCTTGAAAAAAAAAAAAAATAGAAAAAATCTACCTATTTTTATTCTATCACCTTCAAATCCATGTTTTTCATATGACAACCTATATAAATTATATATCATCTGAAAGCTTTTTGTCTTAGCTCAAAATATATATATCGATCAGACCTATGAGACATCTACAAAAAGAGCTAGAATTTTTTAAACTCGTTGAAATTTCATAAAAAAAAGCAAAAAAATATTTATTTTTATGTTCTCATGTTATTAAATCAATTTTTTTGTTTGAAAACCTATAAAAAATTTTATACCATGTGAAAGCTTATTGTTTCACCTTGTATAATGATGTATAAATCTTATTTCAAAGATGTCTACAAGAGAAGTTAGAGTTTTTTAAAGTCAACCATGTCGAATTTCCAGACTGAGATTACGGTACTTCCTACACTGGTAGCTGGTCATCGCCAACAGATCTCCACAGGTGTTTTGAGGTATTTTTAAATTTGTTTCAATTTAAGATTGTGTAACTTGTAGAGCACGTATCGTTATGTGTGATATATCAAATAAAAGGTTATGTTATCAGCATGCCTATTAAAGTTAAATCAAATTTGTATGTGCACTAGATCAAAAGATATAACGTGTGTTGGAAAAGAACATTTTTTTACCGTTATCTCCGAATTTTGAATATGAAATTAATTGAAATTTTGTACAATTATAATTTATTTAATTACCTATCAACAGTACAAATTTCATTCATCTATCTATTAAAACAAAAAAGTTATAACAAGTTGAAGTCGTGTCGCGTTTTCGTTTCATCTTGTTTCAAATCACTACGATACTAAAGAAGTTTTCACTTCAAAAAAAAAAAAACAGAATGCTTACTACCTATATTCAAAGTAATGTCTAGATCCCAAGAAAAGTATTTTGACTTTTTTTACGCATTTATTATACTTTCAGAAATTCTTTTTCACTAAAAATTATTTACAAAAACAATTATTTTGATCACTTTTTTGGGTAAAATATCTACCCTATCGACCTCACTCCCAGTGTCCGCTATTTGACGGAGAACCTTTTATTGCAATTGTTCTAGGGTAGGTATGAACTTCTGGTTGAAGATGTTGGTCTAACGTATTTTGTTTAAATGCCTATTTTTGAAGTTATACTTCTTATGGGAGGGTGGGTATGAAAATTTACTTTTTGACAAGAATGTCAAAGGGATTATGACGCGATCACCCTGGGTAGCAGGGCTGTCGTTTCACCTTTAGAGTAGGCAGTACTTTAGTATTTAAAAATGCAGTACACCGCAGTACGGCAAACATAAAACACACAACACGTTGCAAGTAACATGTTTTATGTGGCAAGTTGCATGTGGCAAGTTGTATGTGGTAAGTCGCGTGTGGCAAGTTGCATGTGGCAAGCTGCATGTGGCAAGTTGCATGTGGCAAGTTGCATGTGGCAAGTTGCGTATGGCAAGTTGCATGTGGCAAGTTACATGTGGCAAGTTACATGTGGCAAGTTGCGTGTGGGAAGTTGCGTGTGGCAAGTTGCATGTGGCAAGTTACATGTGGCAAGTTGCGTGTGGCAAGTTGCATGTGGCAAGCTGCATGTGGCAAGTTGTGTGTGGCAAGTTGCGTGTGGCAAGTTGCATGTGGCAAGTTGCATGTGGTAATTTCCATGTGGCAAGTTGTCAGGGTTGCAAAAAGCTCACAGCTCAGCTCAGCTCAAAATTTGAGCTAGCTCACTTTTGAGCTAGGTACCATAGCTCAGCTCATTTGAGCTGAGCTGAAACTGAGCTGAGCTGAAAGTGAGCGCCCCCAACTACCAAAGCTTATATCTCGGAATTTTGAAGAAAATGAAAAAAAAATTTTGTATGCCAAAAGGTAGCGGGGACTCTAACCTACATTTGGGTACAACTCTCATCCCTGTAGGTCCACGCGTTCTCAAACCGGGAGAACTTAAAAGTAAAAAAAAAAATAGGCACGATTCTGAAAAAATAGGCATGATGTGGCGGTTTAACATGGAAGGCGATTTTTTAAAAATCTGACAATGTGCAAAGCGTAGGCCCATGACACAAGCTATCATTTGGCATCACTCCCAAAAATTGCTATCAAGCGGTTTAGCTTCCAGGAGCGTTCAAAAATTCGGGGATTTTTCGAAAAAAAATTTTACCTCAACTTTCAAACACGATTTTCTCGGAATTTTGAAAAAAACCGAAAAACCGGATTAGACCACTATCAGGTAGCTGATAATATAAGCTTTCATATGGCACCACTCCCCTGTCTCTAGATCAAAGCGTTAAAACGCCTATATCGCGGAATTTTGAAGAAAATTGAAAATAAAATTTTTGATGCCAAAAGGTAGCGGGGACTCTAACCTACATTTGGGTACAACTCTCATCCCTGTAGGTCCACGCGTTCTCAAACCGGGAGAACTTAAAACTAAAAAAAAAAATAGGCACGATTCTGAAAAAATAGGCATGATGTGGCGGTTTAACATGGAAGGCGATTTTTTAAAAATCTGACAATGTTCAAAGCGTAGGCCCATGACACAAGCTATCATTTGGCATCACTCCCAAAAATTGCTCTCAAGCGGTTTAGCTTCCAGGAGCGTTCAAAGATTCGGTTATTTTTCGAAAAAAAATTTTACCCCAACTTTCAAACTCGATTTTCTCGGAATTTTGAAAAAAGTCGAAAAACCGGATTTTATCGGAATTTTTTTTTTATGATAAAAAAAGAAATATTTTACTAAAAAAAATAGAAATATATTTACTATTAAAAAAACCAAGAGGAAAGATCACGAAAAATTATCTGTTTTATTTATAAAAGTATCCATGTGTTAAAATAATTAAATTAATAACTAGAACCGAACATCTTAAGCTATGCTGTTTTATAAAAGTTTAATATATCTTCATATTTCATTATACTTTCCAAATAAAAATCAATGTATCCTCTCACCCATCACAGCACAGCTCAGCTCAGCTCACTTTACCTTAGCTCACCCAACAGCTCAGCTCAGCTCACTTTCAGCTCAGCTCACTTTCAGCTCAGCTCAAATGAGCTGAGCTGTGGTACAAAGCTCAAAAGTGAGCTAGCTCAAAATTTGAGCTGAGCTGTGAGCTGAGCTTAGCTCACTTTTGAGCTTTGTAGCAACCGCAAGTTGCATATTGCAACTACTAGTGCTGAAGCACACACAATTCTCATAAAATTACCATATCGCACATTTTATGCGCAATTCATTTACTTTCGTTAAGTATATACCGTACCTTCTGAACCGCACAACATGAGTAAATTTCACAGAATAAATTGAAAACTACATGGACACAAGGAGGATGAAAAAATTAATTTATTGTTCACTTGATAAAAATGTAAAAAAACGAAGTGTGGATTAATTAATTTAATAATAGAAATTAAAAATATCAAATGAAATTCATTTAAATATACTGAATGAGAAGTATAACTTCAGTCGCGTGTACATGTGTACACACACTCTTTTTTACTCAATTAAATTGGTTTATTGTATAAGCTTTCTGAACAGAAAATTACAACATTTTGATAATGAGATAATGACTTTGTCTGGAACGGAAAAAGAATTGACTGTACTTGCTTTTGGGCCAGAACAGATTAGAAGAGGTTAAAGGTTAAAGCAAATTGTAAAAATTGTTAAACTTCAGTCAAACACTGAATCTTACCAAAAAGGCATAGGAATGCGTAGGGACCGCAGTGCAAAATAAATTGAACGACTGTTTCAGATCAAATTGCTTTTATGGTAAAAGTGGCTAAGAATATTAAAACTTATTCTATAAAAATTTATAAAAGAAAATCATAAAAAATACCACTAGCTATTATATTTAGTCCTGATTTTTCAATCGTCAGTTAAACTATCTGAAGAATAAATGTCAATATAAAGAAACACTTTTATTTCTAGGAATAAGCTTATCTGAGGTTTATCTGACTATTGAAAACTTGGCCCTTATAATACAGTCAAATAAGGCGAAAAAAGGGGTAAACCTCGGAATGAATGCTAATAGAAATTTTTTTTGCTCAATACCTTCGTTTTGGCATTCTATAACATACCTCAAAAGTCTAGAAAAATCTCATTTCCGCAAGTCGCGATTAAAGGCTCAAACCGCGAAATTTAGATTTTCGAAATAAGCAATAAAAGACAATGGTATTATATGCACATATGATACATGATTTCGAAGTATTTTTTAATGCTGATTCCAAAAAATCTAAAATCAAGGCAATCTGACGTCTCTGAAAAAAAGATAAACCTATTTTTCATCTGTTAAAAAATACCTTGGTATCATGTATCATATGTGTATCTGTATATAATATCATCGTCTATTTTTGCTAATATTGAAATCTCCATTTCGCGCTTTGACCTTCAAAATCGCTACTTGCGGACATGAGATTTTTCTAGACTTTTGAGGTATGTTATAGAATGCCAAAACGAAGGTATTGAGTAAAAAAAATTTCTATTAGCATTCATTCCGAGGTTTACCCCATTTTTCACCTTATTTGACTGTATTATTATTTGATTTTTCGTATTAAAATTTTTTTTGGTTGGTATTGTGACTAATTGGGCTACTTTTTCGGCTCCGATTTTGGGCTACAAAAAATTTCAAATTGGACTAGCGAATTTTTTTCTAAAACCTTAACTTCACTGAGGGAAAACAACGTAAAATCAATGAAAACCACATTGATTTAACTATATTTCGGAATGATTTTGCGTTGAAGATGAACATTTTAAAATCAACGTGGAAAATAGGTTAATTTTTGATGGTTTCGTATCTTAAAGTCACATTAATCAAAATATTTCATCTTTGAAGCAAAGTCGTTTCAACTTCAATTTATTTTTTCCCTCACTGTTGTCCTACAGTACCTACATAATGTATACCGCAAGTTAAAATAGTGGGAATGCGTTAACCTACATAAGTTCATAGTTTGAGAATACTATCTTAATTGGGTAATGGAGACAGATATATAGACAAACAGAGTTCAAACACTCACCAGTTAGATAAAAAAGAATAGTTTATATATATTTACATTGCGACTGATTAGGGTAAAACAAAACCAAGGTCTAAAGTAAATTAATTTTACATGCCAAATATGCCATCCCAGTTAAGAATCATATACCATCCAAAACTTCCATTCTACAAACCTGAGGTATCTTAATAATTCATTTAATTATTTTGTTAAAAAACAACTTTTTGACAGTTATTCACGAAAAAAGTGAAATTTATGAAAATGTTTTCCAATCTCCTGACTCAGGATTCAGTTATCCTGATGTTTTTTTTTCAGATATTTGAGACAACGTATTTCATTTTCAATATCATTATTGTAATTACTTTTACTTGTACCGCTATACCTTTACTCAAATTAAAATCGAGAAATATTTAAATTTTAACTTTATTTTGGAAAACTTTCTATATTTCAATTCAAACTCAAGGTGAGGGAAACATAAAATATTTCATTTATAATTATGTAGAACATATAATTTCAATGCGACCCAAATTTGTCCAACAAACGTAAAAGTTTTTCTTTCGAATTAAACATACAAATGTATACCCATTTACATATATGAACGTACTTTTTCATTTCAAAAAAATTATCCAAACCTAATAGTGAAACACATGTAGAAAAAAAAAGTTACCTGTACAAGATGGAGAAACGGATAAACAATTAAAAGTTTTTCCCATTTTTTTTTTTTTTTTTTTTTTTTCTGAAACCATAAAGTCACATGTCGTCTGACAGGTGGTATGGTAATGGCTGACTTCTGCCTACATTAATACCATAAATGTATGTATGAAAAAAACTTGGCATCAAGTAAAAACCTTTTCTAAGTACCTATGTATACGTTACTAATGCGTTAGGAAAATATAAAAGGAGAGAATGAGGGGCCATTTCTACGGATTCTCATATTTAGACATCCGCAAATGAATATGATAACTTCATCCACGCGGAATAAGTGCAAAATGTGAAAAGGCTTGTGTTCTGCTGCTATGTTATGCTCTGGTGTCACTTTGTAAGTATCTTTTTCTTCTGTATAATATCTAAACATATCTACTGTTGTATTAAAGGACTTTTGGTGTATGAAGGAAAGAAAAAAAAATAAAAAAAAACATCATGATGTTATGCCTTTTATGTGACGTCTTAGGGTTAGAGATATCATTATACTCTTGTAGGACGTACAAAATTAACATTGAGCACTTGAGCATTTCACGTTGCTACATATACTTACACATACATGCATACATTTATATAAAAAAAAAAAGAATAAGTTCATGGTCTTGATTTTAAATTTGAATTCTACTAAAAATTGTTCTAGCATTAAACTTTAATAGTTAGTTCAAGTTTAACTTAAAATGACCTTAATTTATTGTGAATACGTTTTAAAGTTTAATTAAAATAATGGAGAAAAAAACTTGAGTTATAAAAAAGGGACAAAAATGCAAACATTTTATAAACTGGAAGAAATACTTTTCATGGGAAGTTTTAACCCACAAAAAGTTTTATTTACAAATTTTGGTATACAATTAAAAAAAAAACTTATTATATTAGATGCAAGGACAAATGGAAGTTATTTTTTGTTGTACATTAAGTGGCATTATATTTATATATTTTTATATTTTATTTTGACTTATTTCTACAACAGTTTTGTAAGTAATACTTTTTCACACTTAAAAAGATTAACTGAATTAAATTACAAATTTGTCTGAAATTTTAGTATGTTGTTCTCTTGAAGCTCCTGATAAAAAGCCTACATAGGCAGAAAGTAGAAAAATGGACAGTTTTTAAGATAACGGGTTTTTTCCGATGAATATCTCAAATCTTTTAGAAGTAATAGTAACTCTCTATTGTGTTTTGGGCTATTTTTTAGTTTAATTCATAGGTTTTTAGCGTCGCACTGTTGTCCAAAATGACTTATCTCGTTGCAAAAATCATAACTTTTGAACGGATTGAGGTAGCGGTACAGTTTTTTTTTTAATTTGAAGGAAATTTCCAGGGCTGTTACACCAATGAATTTCAAAAAAATTGTTTTACAGGGTGTTTAGGAATCATCGGCCGAAAACCGATTTTCTTAAAAAAAAAAATATTTAAATTAAAATTGGTATGCCATTTTGTAGAAATCACTAATTCACATCTAAAAAAAGTTCAGATTACACTTTTCCATGATATTACGATTATAGAGAATGCCAAAAAAGTTGGTCCCGGAAGTCCGTCTGTCTGTCTGTCTGTATAAGGATCTACATCCTAAACGGATGGACCGATTGACTTCAAATTTGGTATGTAGCATTTTTTGGAGACCCTCCAGAGGTGTTTTTGGAATTAATTTTTTTGGGCCAAAAATAACGGTACTTGTCATACACCAATTTCAGTAAAGCTGTAATTGCTCAAAAACGGCTCCAACGATTTTGTTTAAAAAATTCAAATGTAAGTTTGAAAACAAGGTCTATCTTCTAATGAAAAAAATTTTTTTGGAAAATCATTATTAACGGTACCTGCCATAGAACGGTTTTTTTTAAATCCGATATTCTCCGAAACGGCTTATTCGATTTCAACGAAACTTTTTTTGAAGAAGCACTTATATAACTCAAATATAAGCCAAAAATAAAATTTCAAAAAAAATAATTTTTGGATTTTTAAAAAAATTTTGAAATTTTTTTTTGAAAAATAAAATTTTCGAAAACGGGACATTGTATTTTTTTGAAATTTTGTTTTTAGATGTGGATTAGTGATTTCTACAAAATGGCATACCAATTTTAATTTAAACATTTTTTTTAAAGAAAATCTGTTCCTTCTGCCTTCATTTTTTTTCAAAGTACAAAATCTCGGCAGTGCGCAAGCATGCGCAGCTAAATATTTTTATTTTGAATCAACAATTGATTGGTACACATACCCTATTCGGCTTAATGAATGGAACCGAATGGATTTTTTACGGTACCTGCCATAAAACCGTTTTTTTTCAAATCCGATATTCTCCAAAACGGCTTATTCGATTTCAACGAAACTTTTTGTGAAGAAGCACTTATATAACTCAAATATAAGCCAAAAATAAAATTTCAAAAAAAATAATTTTTGGATTTTTAAAAAAATTTTGAAATTTTTTTTTGAAAAATTAAATTTTCGAAAACGGGACATTGTATTTTTTTGAAATTTTGTTTTTAAATGTGGATTAGTGATTTCTACAAAATGGCATACCAATTTTAATTTAAACTTTTTTTTTAAAGAAAATCTGTTTTTGGCCGATGATTCCGAAACACCCTGTGAAATAATTTTATTGAAATTCATTGGTATAACAGCCCTAGAAATGTCCTTCAAATAAAAAAAAAAATTGTACCGCTAACTCAATCCGTTCAAAAGTTATGATTTTTGCAACGAGATAAGTCATTTTGGACAACCGTGCGTCGGTGAAACCGAATCCGAGGTCAATTCTGCCCCATCGCGTCAGGTTTTCAAGATAACCTCAAAAAAGGCACAGTCTCGAAAAATTTTTAATCTGGGAGTGCGACTATGTAAATTTAAGATTTTTGTGAACAAAAAATTTTTTTTTTTCAAAAATTTTTCTGAATTTTATAAATTTACTAATACCAAAAGATTGTCAATTAAAGGAAAATAACTTTATTGGAGTGAAGGACAATCTTCCATCGTTTAGGCGATCAATGCAATTTTCTCACAATTTGACTTTAAACACAAAAAAAAAAAAATATTTGAACACAACGGCAACACCTACAATATTTTAATATACCTTAAGCTAAAACAATAAGCTAGAAGCTTATTCATATTTGTAAAATTAGAATTAAGTGAATTGAGGAAAGGGCTTTTGAAAAAATGGCAATTAAACTCAGATTTTGAAAAAAAAATAAAACGCACGATTGGGTCTCACGTACTTGCTCTTGTAGTTCACATTATCTTTATCTTAAATATCTATTGGAAATTTAAGATTTTGTTTAGTGTCGAGAAAAAAGAAATAAAAAAAAAAATTTAAAAATTAAATTCAAATTTTTTTTTTTTCAAAAATATTTTTAAAAATATTTTTTTTTTATATTTTATACTTCAAAATGATGTCTGTAAATTTTTAATAAAATTGACTTATGCTGTGATGAAATTTATGAACTTAAAAAATATGTCAATTTTTGAAAAACGGCAACGCCATATTTCCGTTCTCCGCATTTTTTGAGAAAAACTAAAAACGCAGTTTTGTTAGTCTATTACGTATACCAAATTTGATCAAAATCGTTAGAGCCGTTTTTGAGAAATTTGCAATACCTCGAAAACGTTATATGGGAGATATGCGTTAAAATGAAGATATTAAAAAAATTAAAAAAAAACGGGTCTAGGGAATTATGTAAAAATCATCTGTACCAAGTTTCAAGCAAATCCATCCATCCGTTTAGGCCCTAGCTCGATGTACAGATGCACAGACGCACAGACCGACCGACGGACGGCATAACGAAAACCACTTTTTTGATCTTCTTCTTCTTCTTCCTTTTTCTCGGCGCTGTTATGATCTCGATGTCGAGGGGATCATAACTATCCCACGTAACTGCTTCACACTAGTGATCCGCCTGTGGGGTTCGCCGTTTTTTTATCTTCTCCATAATCGTAATGTTGGTTTTGATTAAAACCTCGATTTTTTTTTCTACACGAAACCAATACTTGCCCTATAGAGCAAGTAAAAAATTTGCATTAAGAAAAATATTTATTGTTACTGAAAAAATTTGGATTAAAAAAATTTTTTTATTGCAACTGAAAAATATATAATTTGAATTAAAAAAAAAAATATTTATTGCAAGTAAAAAAATTTTTGTTATTGCAACTGAATTAAAATATTTTATTTTATTAAAACATTAAAATATTTTGCACAAAAAAAAATTTTCTGCACTGAAAAAAAAAAATTCAATGCAAAATGTATGCATTAATTTTTTTGTAATATTCGTCGAATTTCTTAGAATTTTGTACATTTGACCATATATGTTTAATATGTATAAGCTATTTCAACTATAATATTAAACCTAATGTATGCTCAAATAGCCAATTTTTTTTCAATGCAGGAAAATTTTTTTTGAAAATATTTTTATTTGCAATAAATTTTTTTTTAATGCAAATACACGAAACCAATACTTGCCCTAAAGAGCAAGTAAAAAATGATTGAAAAAATTTTAACATGTCCTTTTTAAAACTTTTTCGTAATATAAAATACATTTATTTTTCAAATTTTTCTGACCACATTTATTATGTTTTGAAATTATAAAAGGAAATCTCAATATTCATATTCATTTTCGAAGAACTTTTTTTAATAGAAGTTTTTAAAAAAAAATTTTAACTAATTTTTTTTTTTTGAAGTTCAACATTTAAATATAAAGTTATTTTTTATTCATTCAATAGCCCTTATTGTTGAAAGTTAAATAGCAAAAGTTTAAAGTTCTTATTTGCCAAAGTCTTTAAAAAAATCAATTATTTCAATGCAAAAATTCAGTTTTTATCAAAAAAAAATCCCATGAAATTAAAGAAATTCTTAATTTTTTTTTAACTGTAACATATATTACCTTTTCCTCTTCGCAATTCAACTGATAATATTTATGGCCATAAAAATATTTAAAAACAAATTCATATTTTACTACGAAAAATTTTGAAAAAAAATCATTTAAAAATTTGTAATACCTAACATTTTTTTTTTCCAAACTCTTGATTAAATTGAGTGGATTTAAATTTTACAGATAGAATTGAGATTCTGGCTTTTTAAAAACGTGTATGTAAATATTGTAGGTGTTGCCGTTGTGTTCAAAATATTTTTTTTGTGTTTAAGGTCAGTTTGTTAGAAAATTCCATTTATCGCTTAAACGATGGAAGATTGTTTGTTACTTCCGTATATATTTTTTCCTTAAATAACCTAGAGAATGTTTTGGTATCATTTATTTTATGAAATTTAAGCAAAAAAATTGGTTTTGTTAAAAAAATTAATTTTAATTTTAAAAAACAATACGGCAACATCGGCAATTTTTAACCTATAGACTTTAAAGTATTTTTAATTACTGACGTTAGAAAAAAAAGATCATCAAAATCAGAGCTGTTCGGCCGGCTTCTCTAATAATTCGGCCGGGTTCCCTAATAATTTTTAAACAATATTGTTTACCGACATGCCACTGAATACTGCAAAAACACTTTTAAACTAAAACAAAATCGACAATTTGTTGAAATTTTGAATTTGATTGAAAATTCTGAAACGGAGGCCAATAAAATTTATTGACTTCAGATTCAGCACCCCAAAAACTACTAGAAAAGTATATTTTGGTTTTTGTGGCAAAAAAAAAGTTAAATTTTGTTGACCAGTGTTATTATTTAAAACTGTTTACAAGACCAGTATTTAAATTCTAAGTAACTGTTGTAATAAAAACTAGTGAATTTTACATCGAGAGTTAAATAGTTTATATAGATAGCTATATTTTTAAATACATTTTTTGAAAATGGGCCAACAAGATTTGTTGATACTTTGTGTTGAAGTGTCAATCAACATTTCGTTTTTAATGGTATAACACATTTTTATTTCAACTCCAACAATTTTTGAATTTTTCTTTTTAAAAAATCTGTTACATACATTTATGTATATTTGGAAGTTAAAATCTTTGAAAAAGATGTTTTTATAATTTTAAAATCAATTATATTATTTTTTATTATTTTTTATGGCAAAAACAAAATTTTCAAAAAATTGTCCGGTCAATCTCTGGTTTTGTTCATATACCTACTACTGTTGAATTTTTAGCCTCCCATCTTTTACAGAAGGGGGTGGTGGTCAATAGCCAAAAAGTGATGTATTTCTTATAAAAAAAGTAAAAAACAACAAAATTTTTTTTGATCATACTTTAAACTTAATATAATGAAAAAAAAGTCCTATCTTAAAACTGTTTTTAATATTAATCATCAGCAATCTAAAATCTTAATTGACTTAAGAGTATTGTATGTATGTGTATGTATGTAGTATACATTGCATACATACAACATACATCTATTTAGTTTAAAGCTTTCCCATAGAATTTTTATTTGGTTTTTCTTTAACCTAAATTGTGAAAAAAAAAAAATAAACCTGAATTAGATCTAAGCCATTGATGGTATAGCAGTTAGTCGTTAACAGTTGGTTTCCTATGCTGGTCAGGCTTTTCAAATTCTAAAGAAAAATTATATATACTATACTACATATAGTATATGTATGCAGAAGTAAAGGTGCACTTAAATTCATGAAAGACCCGTTTGATGGTTGTAAAATGATCTAATTGCCGTATAGAGATACCTTAACCTCTATATATGAGTGTAATGTGTAGATATATGTGTAGAATGTTCATCATGTTGTTTTTCTTAAGGTAAAAAGGTATGAATACATATAAGGTAGTTACTCTTGTGTTCTAGAATTTAAAATGAAATGTTGAGCTCTACCTAGAAAACACGTCTTTTATATAGCTTTTCTAATTCATTGCAGACCTTTATATCAACACCTCGTCCCCCTCTTCATACAATATACCTCCTATACTGCTTCCAAGAAGGTTCCAAATTGTAATGGGAAATTTTCTAGATGCAAAAGCAATCTAAAGAAAAGCTTTTGGTGTAATAAAAGACCCAGACAGTAATTCAAATAAATGAAAATAAAAGAAACACCATCTCGTCCTTCTTCTCAATAATAATAATACATAATAATTGTGGTCCTAATTTGTATTTTCATGGTTTTAGGTTACAACTGAAATTGAAACCACAGATGCGTATATAGATAAAGATTCTATAAAACTTGGATAGAGTAATAAAAATAAAACAAAAGTTTTTCAACCGGAAAATCACACTCGAATTGAGTCAAAGGCTACATTACTTACTTTATACGTATAGCGTATGTGTAGCCAAGTTCATCAGGTATCATCTAACCTACTAAAACCAGCCACGTAATATCATTCCAAATTAAATTAAAAAAGCTCTCTGTGTTATCATAGATGTTGCAACAGACGCACGATTAAGGATGATGATTATTATGATGATGATAATGACGATGATGATGATTATGAATATGACAAGGACAACAGAAACTGAAACCAAAGACTGAAGAGAAATTTAAACCATGTTCAACTATGCGAAAAACATTTTCATTAAGGAGCATACGTAGTTCGGTATAATTGTGTCGTATTCGTTTCTATGAATGTCACTGCTGTTCATATTTGAATTGTTAAGCTCTAGATTCTTTAAGGATATTAACACATACGATGCGAACTGTTTGACTATTATTTTCAATAATGATGGATTATGCTGAAATTTCATGGTTTTGTTTAAAAAAATTATAAAATAATGTCTCGTAGATGAGTGTTGCCATGGGCTATTATATATTTTCCCCTTAAGTCTTCAAACCTTAGGACAATACACAGACAATCATGGTATGCATAAAAATTACAAGATGTAGCAGGATAAAGGTTAAGGAAGTTTTTATTCCTGAATTTGGAAAAGAAAGAAACCAATTCTCAAAGAATTAATGGGCCACCCTAATGAAATTTGAATAAGGAGACATAATTTTACCTAATATGATAAGTCCTAAAAAGCCAATGATTATGTGCATAACTTCTAAGAACTTTAATATTAACTTTCAAATTGCCATCGGAACCATATAAAAAAAAGAGTTTTTGTATCAAAGGGTGTTTTTTTTTTGGGTGGAGGCAGCATGAGTATTGAGTATTCATTGTCAAAAAACTGTCAAAAAAAGTGGTACCCCATTGAAATCCAGTAATAATGTTACAAAGGAGTCAATTATCTTTGGAGGTCATACAAAAAAAAGGAGTTTTTTTTAGAGCAAGGAAAAGTAAAGATTTTAAACGAAAACTTTATTCGAAGGTATTTTTATTTCTTTCACTTAAAAAAAAACACCCTCTCGACAAAAGACTCATTTAATTATTGGTTCTCATTACAAACACAAAGTCTATGTACAAAAGCTCTAAACGAATATTGCCTGTTTTTGGGTTTATAACCGAATTTACTTCCTCCTCGAAAAAAACACCCTTTCACAAAAAATTATCTAATGAATTATTTGACCAATTAAAGAAGTTTAAATTTTTTGTAAAACAGCCGGTGAGAAAAAGTTTGGAATTTTCTCAAACATCTTTACAAAATTATTTGATGAAACCTCTTTATTCTTGGCACCTATTGCAAATGCAAAGTTATAGTAAAATTTTACTAGGGTGGGCCTTTAAATTTTTTTTTTCCATAAAAAAAAAAAAAAATAAAGTCATTACCTACATATATTTTTAAAGACGATTTAGATTCTTGCATCCAATCTCAAGAATATCATAATTGCTGAATTTTAATTACATAGGTACAATTATTATAATTACTTAGATTTTGCAATAAACCCACAAAAAAAAAACACTTTTCGACATGAAAAAATAAATTGTACGACTGGGGTCGCACTTGCTCTTATGCTTAAAGTGTCTTTAATATAACAGCTTTTTATTCAAGAAAATTAGGGAAAATTTAAAAAAAAATAAAAAAAAATCTGTTTTTATAATTAATTAAACACAGTTTTAAATGATCCTTTACAAAAAAACAAGTTTATCGGTTTATTTCATGTATAAAAAGGAATTTTTAGAAAAAAAAATTTCCAAAATCGTTAGAGCCGTTTTTTTAAAAAATAATTTTTTATATATAAAAATTTTCTATCATTTTTCAAAAAAAAAGTTGGTATGCTATTTTAAAGAAAAAAATAATTTACACATAAAAACGAAATTTCAAAATTTTTCACTAACCCGTTTTCAAAAAATTGATTTTTCAAAAAAAAATTTCAAATATTTTTAAAAATCCAAAAATGTGTTTTTTGAAAATTTTCTAAAATTTTAATATTATTTTTACTTGAACGCTGTTGTATAAAAATTTTCGTTGAAATCGGTTTAGTCTTGTACGAGATATTCATAAATAAAAAAAAACGTTCTATGACAGGTACCGTTAATAACGGTACAAAAAATATTTTTTTTTATTTTAAAAGTTGTATATTATGTGTTATACTATACACAAAAAATTTAATCAAAATCGTTAGAGCAGTTTTCGAAAAAAATTTACTTATCTATTTCCGTTACATGGCAGGTACCTTTAGTTTTAGTCATAAAAAAAAAACGGACAGACAGACAGAATTGTAGGACCCACTTTTTTGGCATTCTCCATCATCGTAATGTCATGTAAAATTGTTATCTCGAGTTGAATTTTTTTACGAATAAACTTGCCCTATAGTACCTATATCGCAAGTAAAAATGTAGAGACTTTTTTATTTGTTATTCCAATGTCAATGGCAAAAAAAAATCACCCTTCGACCAAAAAAAAATATTATAGTCTCCTTAGATTCTTGGTGTCTGTGGTAGGTGGAACATTTTTACCAATTTTTCTGGAGTATGTATTATTACTAATTCTGAAATTTGAATTTTTTGCTTAAAAAAACAACATCGTTTTGAGGAATATTCAAATTTTTAATTCTAATAACAATCGCTTTGACCGAATTAAAAAAATAAACAAAATTTATATCAGCATAACTCAACCCCGCAAAAAAACACAGTTTGACCAAAAATATTTTTGAAGACTTTATTCCTTTTTTTCTAATTTATTGATTTTGTGTACTATTGTTTACCTGCACTTTTATTTTATCTGGCTCTCTCGAGAAACTTACCACCTTCCAATAAACAAAGAATTCTTCAAAATCTTCAAATAATCACTATATCATTACGAAAAATCGAGTGCAGAGAATTTTAAAGAATTGCTTTTAGACAAAAACTTGGTTAAAATTTAAAGAAAAAATCAAAATCCTTGCGTTTCAATATCTTATAGAAATATCAATCTTAATAATTCCTAACTGGGATCTTTTGTGATCAAGGTTCAATTATACATTTCAAAACTTCATAAAAGCAATTACTATAAGAACTGTCGACACATTAAAAAAAAGGTAATTACTTAGCAGTTTTCATTTTTATGATTTTTTTTTTTTGATTTTAAAGCCAAATAAAGCTTATATCTACAAAAAAATTTCGTTGTCATTCATCAAATTTTTCAGAAGATTTTATTCTTGCCTTCACACGGTTCATGCCTTTCACATCATAATTTTCTTTAGAAATTGTTATGTTTGTCTCGTCTTGTCTCAAAAAAAAAAAAGAAGAAAATAACTCCAACGCCATTGCACACAATAAACATGAAAAATAAAAATGTGTTCGAAATACTAAGCATGTGCGAAAAAAAATATTGTTCGCTTTGAGAACCATATAACAAAAATGAAAAAAAAAAAAAATAAGAATTCTATCACTGTTGCTGCTGTTACAAAAGGACACAACTCATCAAAGAAAATAGTCTCTTGCCACATACATACTCACAATATATTTAAGTCACGTCCTGCCCCACCTATGCATACATATATGTATGTATGTATGTATCATTCGACATATTCGTTTTGTTCTTTATTTTGGATCTCGCAGGATTTCACGTCTTGAATATGAAATGCTGCCACAAACATTTTCTACAGAAGCAAACAAAAAACACAAATGAGGTTAAGGAGAAGTGTTCAAAGGCAAGGCGTGAGTTAGTTTAAGAGTAGGTACACACTAAAAAAAAAATCAAATAAATTATCTTTTTATCTATGCTTTTAAAATTTTGCAAAAACTTTAAAAATTATTCATTTATTTTATATACAAAAAAAAAAAATAATTTAAATCATTTCCAATTACATATTTTCCAAAACTTTGAAAGTAAACTACGAACACAGCCCTGAACTAATGATTTTATTGTCAATGTCAAAACATTTAAAATAAGATAGGTGAAGTTCAAGAAATGAAACATTTTCAATAATAACAGTAGTTTACAAAAAAATAAAATTTTTTGGACATCAAATTAGGCTCTCTTTTCAAGTTATAGACCAAAACTCAAAAATTAAAAAAAAAAAACAAAAAGTCGAAAATATTGATCGTTACAAGAATGGTCATATCTTTATAACTAATCCATAGATTTTGCAGAAAATTATCTTGTTATCTTAGCCAGAGAGTCTTATACAAATGCAAAATTTAAAACTACCTACATATAGGATTTGAAAGATTTCGATTTTTTCAGTTAGTCTTAGAGCCGGCAGCAGATTTCTTGCACGAGAGATAACCGATTTAGGTATTTTAATAGAGTAAGGAGGTCCATTTATAGCGATAAAAAAAAGTCTGCCAACTTGTATCGGCGCCGATTCTAAGAAAAATTGCAATAACACTGCAGTTTTTTTTAAATGACTATGGAACCAAAAAAAAATTTGGCATTACAACAGTTCATTCATTCTCTGAAACCAAAAAAATTGGTTTAAGTGAGTTTACTCATTACCTTCTGTCCAAATAATGCAAATGAAATGTCAAAATTCACGAGAATTTAAATGCATTAAACTTTGATATTTGAGATATTTGAGCTATTAAAGAAACATTAATTTTTTTTGGTATCGTAATCATTTGAAAAAATTGCACTATTATTGCACTTTTTCTCAGTAGTAAGCTTGGAAAAACAATGACAAAAAACTTTTAAAAAATATAGCTATCTGGACAACGTATTCATCGTAATTTGTTTTCAAAGTGATTTCCGAGTTCCCGAGGTTAAAGTACGTAAGAAAAAAAAAAAAAAAAAATAGTGGGATTGAGTGTCCATTTTGGCATGCGAAAAAAGGGTTTTTTATTCTATGGCTCCTAATTCATATTTGATTAATTATTTAACAGGCATCTCATTTCAGTGACAAATCGAAATTTCGGGACACTATGGTGTATGAGTAATATTTTTTTCTCACTAATATGGTTTTACAATAGTTTAACTGATGTTTAAATGATAGTATTTACAAAATTAAATATTAAATTAAAGGTAGTATTTACAAAATTGAACTTGAATAAGGAAGTCCTTTTAACCTTTATTATTATGATCTCGTGGTCATATTTTTTGGAATTTTTTTTTTGGTATCAGAAATAAAAAAACGCTTAGGCTTTAAAATACATACTATAAATTGATCTTTATTTTTTTTTAATGATCTTTAAATTGACTGACAGGCATACATAAATTGATAAATTCTTATTTTGAGATTATTATTTTAGGTTCCACTAACTAAATTATAAATAAGTATTAAGTTTTAAATCAAGGACACTGTAAAAATTGGTTACCAAAAATTTAAAAAATCATGTAAAGAAAACAAAAATATAACAAATCATATACAAATTTCCAAATTCTAACCCAGAATACCCAATACTATGTACAGTACACGTAAAAAATAATCTCTTATATCTTATGATGTGTTACATTTTTCGAGATAATTATCATAAGAATTATTAATGATCCTAAAATACACACACGCAATATTCCGTTTTTTTTTTTCTTTCTGAGAAAAAAAAAAATTAGGCACGAGAGATTATTCAAACCCGAAATTGCTTCACTGGGTTAATCATTCTGGGAATATAGTAATGCTTATATGTACATTTTCAGAGATTATGTATATGAATAGCGTAATTAATACTCTGGATGGAGCTTATGTATAAAGATTGTCTCTAGGTATATGTTAGATAAAGTAGGCAAAATTAAGTGCTTATTAAAATATAATAAAAGAGAACAACTCAAACGATAAATTAGTCCTTGACTTGTTATGATGTATTGTTTTTTTTTTTTTGTTTTTTTTTTTTTTTGTACTGTCAATGAGAGTGTTGATATGAATTAAGTGCTCTCGAGATACATACATAGGGTAGGATGGTATAAGAGTGCGCGGTTGATAAGAGTGCGCAAGGCCATTTTCTACGGTTTGAAAGGGAATATAAGACTGAATGCACTTATTTTGGAAAGATCTAAATGAGTTTGATCTACTGTCAAAATTTCATGCAAATGTGTTTGTAAACAGAGGTGCTAGTTAAGTTTAAGTTTTTTAGCACTTTTTTTCCCAATATTTCTTGCCAAACAAATTAAATTTTCCGCTTAACAACAAAAAACAACAATAAACAAAGTATGGGACATTAAAAAGTCGACAAAAAGAAAAATTTGAGGAACACGTAAGACTGGTCATAAAGTGCATTGTGAAATATATAATATATTCTTCGATTACATGTCTGAGCGTGTAAGAGTGCGCACCATGATGATGTATAAGAGTGCGCGGGTTATAAGAGCAGTAAATGCTATCCAATGCTTCAAAATAACTGGCATTTGTCCATATACCAGCAAACAGCAGCTAGAAAAAGCAATTCCAACCAAAAAGAAACCAAATAAAAGTTTTACAAAAAACAAGCGAATGAGAGTAACTAGGAAATATTGAAATTTTCTCGGAACCATTAATCGAAGACTAAATTGATTGTTCCTCATGCAAGGAGTGATGGGTTGAAAAATACTCTGTTTATTTAAAGATAGGAAATCTTATTTGCGACTTTTGTGCGAACTTACACCTGTGCGCAGCTGCGCACTCTTACAAACTAAGCCGCGCACTCTTACACAACAGGATGTATAAGAGTGCGCAAATTTCCTAATGTGGTATTTTGTTTATAACTTTTGAATTAATACATTTTTGTTACCAGTTTTAAGTTTTTTTCGTTGCTTTGATTATAAACTAAAAACTATATATAAAAAAAGTAGTTAAATTGTTTTTGTTATTGTTTTATTTGGTATTTTGTCTAAAATGCGCACTCTTATACCACCTTACCCTACATAGGTACATGAATAAGTAATTTATTCATTTAAATTAACGTTCTAGTTGAACCAACGAATAAGGCGAAAAAAGGGGATAACCTCAGACTGAAGATAAATAAGCGATAAATATTCTGTTATCTACTTCTTTGAAAAAGAATTATCGAATCACGTTTTGGCCAAGTCACTGTTTAATGGTCAAGTGAATAACATCAAAATACAAAAACGTTAATAATAATACTGGGATAGCGCTCTGTAAAATTCAATGTGGGGCTTTTGTCCAACGTAAGTGGGACATTAGCCCCACAATAAATAAAATGTACGACTGGGTCGCACGAACTTGCTCTTAGAGTTCAAGTTGCTTAATTTTTTAAGACTTTTTATATAGAAATTTTTAAAATTTAGGTACCTACTATATGGGTAAAACAAAAAAAAAAAAAATAAAATAATATTCGTTTTTTAAAATAAAATCTGAAATCAAATTGCCCTCCAAAACAAGTATGCAGTTTTGATTGATATATTAACATGCATTTTTAGAAGAAAAAAAAATTAAAAATCGTTAGAGCCGTTTTTAAAAAAACTAGTTTTTTATAAATAATTTTTTGGAAAAAAAGTTTTAAAATAAAATTGGTACGCCATTTTGTACAAATCACTAATCAACATCTAAAAACAAAATTTCAAAAAAATTCAATGTAACGTTTTCAAAAATTTGATTTTTCAAAAATAATTTTTTTGGAAATTTTATTTTTGGCTTATATTAAAATCATATAAATGCTTCTTTAAAAAAAGTTTCACTGAAATCGAATAAGCACTTTCGGAGATAATCGGATTTGAAAAAAACGGTTCTATGGCAGGTACCGTTAATAATGATTTTCAAAAAAAAAAATTTTTTATTAGAAGATAGACCTTGTCTTTGTCTTTAAATTAACATTTGAATTTTTTAAACAAAATCGTTGGAGCCGTTTTTGAGCAATCTCAATTTTACTAAAATCGGTATGACAAGTACCGTTATTTTTGGTCCAAAAAAATTAATTCCAAAAACCCCTCTGTAGAGTCGCCAAATAATGCCACACACCAAGTTTGACATCAATCGGTTCATCCGTTTAGACTGTAGCTTCGTTTACAGACTGACAGACGGACCAGACAGACGGACTTCCGGGACCCACTTTTTTGGCATTCTCTACCATCGTAATGTCATGGAAAAATGCTATCTCAACTTTTTTTTTTGTACGAATGCATAACTTGATATATAGTACCTACATATATCGCAAGTAAAAAGTGGGTGTTATATCCGACTACCAAATAATTCGCAAATTACAAAATTATATTTCACCTGGTTGGGACATAAAACTTATATAATTCGATTTTGGACTTATGTCCCACCATATTGGGACATAATGTACATATCAAAATTGTATGAAGATACATAATATCCCAACCAACATTTTTGGTTTAATGAGGTATCCAACCTGAGTTATTAGGCCTCACTCTAGCTACTGCCAAGATTTCACAATCAATTTTTGAACTGTTATGTTAAGTCCATCGAAATCAAAATCTAGATTTAACATGAGTTAAAATTCTTTCACTTCGCTTTAACTTCTAAAATCTAAAATGTTTAACGACCAATTTCATTATTTGTTTCTCTTTTCCTACAACAAACGCAAAGCATGGCCGCTTAAATTGATAAGAATCCTTAAATTCCTATACGTGGTCAAATCAGACCTTGCGTGATTAACTAAACAATTCGGTGACTTAATTTCAAGCCTTCATCTTGGTGGGTGTATCATTTTCCAAAAACACTAAAACATCTAAACAAACCCTAATACAAAACATACCTAACCTACCTCTAAAATTGGAGGTCACAAATTGAATTACATAATTTGAAACAAACAAAAACAAAAAAAAAGTATAAAGCAAAGCAAAAAAAAAAAAAAAATACACGAATGACAAAGTGCGAATGAATTTTGATTGATTGGATAAATTACGAGGAAACGGTCGAACCAAAGAATAAATTAAAAAAGTTTTCTCTGGTTAAGTTTTGTGTTTATTTTTAGGGGAGGATTTTGATTGTTATATACAGAAAACAAGACCTCTATTCATCACCCGTCGTCGTCGTAGTCGGTCGTGTGGTATAGATGTATACATAATATAGGTTATTCAGAATATAAGGAGATCAGTGCGGAGTAACTTTTTGAGGCAATTTTCAACAAATAAAAAAACCAATGTGGTTTTTTGTGTTGTGTTGTTGTTGTTTTTGTTGTTTTTTATTTGGTTCTTGTTGTTGTTGTTGTTTTGGATGGCATTTTTGGGACGAGTGTTTGATGTCAACCAATTTGTGGTAGATAAATATTGGCATTCTTTCAGTTGGTTGACATGAAAGACGTTGCCTAAGAGTAATATAAATATTTATCATCGTTTTACAAAGTTTGAAGAACTTCTTCAAGCAGAAAACTAATACAAAGAACAAATTTTGTAGTAGGTGGGTTCTAAGAGGTTTTCCTTCTTCTTCTGCTTTTTTTTTATTTTTCCTCCTCAAAATTTTGAAAATATACAAAAAAAAAACATGTCAAAGATTTTCTAAAGCCTCTTCAGTAGATAAGTCAAAATAAAAAATTTAAAAAAAAATCAGCAGAAGCAAGAATGCTGCTGAAATTTTATCTGACAATTTGAAACAGAAAGTAGAACATATTTATTTATTAATGATAATAATAATAAAGTACCTCGTGGCTTAATGGTTACTGCATTGCATTGTCACGACATTGTTCTTAGGTTCAAATCAAGATATCATTCCATCTTATGAGGAATTGGCAAAGCCTCCAAGATCACCATTGTCATGAAAAAGTGAATCTTCCCTTAGCTATTCGCTTAAGAAAATATTGTAAAGTCCTCTGCATGGTTAGATATTAAAAATGTGAGTTTTTTAAATTCTAAGACAACTGTTACGAATCATAGCATTCAAATTTCAAGAGGTGGTAATTTTCTAAAGAAAACAAAATATTTATCAGTTTTGTTCTTAAACATAAAATAGAAATGCTTTTACTAAAAATATCTCACAACATGTGAAATCTAAAGCTTAGTAGGTATACATACAATGTTTATAATGCATTAGAAAAAACATTGAATACTAACAAGAAACCTCTTGTGAAAAGGCCTTAACGAGGCCTTCTGTTACTTGAAAATATAAGGCTACCTTAGAACGGTGTCTTAAAGAAGAATTCTTTTACTGAAATTTACAATGCTTCCTCTAAACATTTCTAGGAAGTCTTAAGGAGACCTTCTTTTTTTCCCAAAATGGTTGACTTGCGTAAGTAAGCCTTAAACTAAACCTATACCAACTACAACAGCTTGTCCAATGTCCAATCTAAATAAAGAGCACTAATGGGTCACACGTCCTTGTTTTAATGGTAGAAGTAGCTCGAATGTTAAAGTTTTAATGAAAAAGAAAAAAAGGGGAATAGGTTTTATTTTTAAATTTTTGTTAGGCATAGGTACAGAAATAATTTTTTTTTAAACACTGTTTTAAATGCTTTTTCCACAAAACCATGTATGCAATTAGATTTTTTATATTAAAAGGAGTTAAAAAAAAAAACTTTTGAAAATAGGTAGGTACATATATACAAATTTTCTAACATTTTTCAAAAAAAAAAAGTTGGTTGGTTTTTAAAAAATTCATAATTTTTGTAAGTTTTGAAATTTTTGTAGAATCGCAATTATTTTGCCACTTCTACATAAAAAAAAGTTGAAATTGACTGAGTCGCTTACGAGAGATTCAGAAATGAAAAAAGCCTTTCTAATCAGGTACCGTTAATAACGGTTAAAAAATATTTATTTTTATTTCATAAGTTGGCTCTTATATGTATGTAATAATGAACAAAAATTTTGATCAAAATCGTTAAAGTCGTTCACGGAGAAAAAAAGGCACCTTAAAATAACACAAACACAATCGATTTTAAATGACTCGGAGAGTTTTTATTGAAAAGAAAATTTACAATGGACCACTTATTTTCTGTTAAAATTGTATTTAATTGTTTTTCTGATGCAATTTAATTTTTAGTACCAGCTGGTTGACGTTTCAAACAAAATGGAACAAATCGTTTCCCTGAAGTATTTCAAATTTTTCCTCTTCCACTGCTTACGAAAATTTTTTTCCTGTGTATTTCAATAATAAATAGAAGAGATTATAGGTAGATTTTGTGTGTGTCAACTGACGTAAATTTTCCTGATCGCTATAAACAACCATCAAGAAAAAATATCCAATTTCATACTGTTTCCTTTTTCATGATGATGGGTACTGACGTATTGCTCGTAAATCTTAAACACTATTATACCTTATCAGATATATTAATTATTTCAAAACTATATGATCCCTTTTTTAACCCACATTATATTCAATCAATTTTCCCAAAATGATTTACCAAAAGAAATGGATCCAAGTGGAAAATTGACGAATTAACAACATAAAGCCAAGTATTTATTTAAACTGGTATGATGTAGGTATTTTGAAAATAATCAAGATCCAATATCCTCTTTAATTTTTCGTACCTACCCATATTTTCATAATCCTTCAGAGTTTTTTGAATAGCAGCTATAAAATATTTATAAACTTCCGTAGGTAAAGATATCTATATTTTGGTTATAATTGAAAATAAACACAATCTTATTAATACAAAAACCGATAAGGATATTTCGGCATAACACAATCCTTTTCAAGTTGACTTAATAATATGCCGGATTTTATGTTCTTGTATTACATTCTCATATAGCGTGTTATAGCCATCATATAATATACCCAAATAACAAGCCCGAATGTCGTTCTACTTTATCCAAAAACCACCCTCAGAGTAATATCCGTCGTCCTTATTCATATAATGGCTTTTGTTTTCTCAGACTAATTAAGAATTATGTGCTGTGATGTATGTGTATGTGTGGGTGTGTGTATTTCATGTACTTGTGAGTTTACTCATACACACATAGAAATATGCAGACTTATATAGGTATGTATGTGTATTTACTATTGTCACGCTCCAGCTCCCATTTTATTTCCCAGCTAACTATTTTATAAAGTTTTTGACTGAACGTGTGTGTGCGTATGAATTCTTTATTTTAATTTGCTGCATATACGAGAAAGTAACCTACTCACATCTACAAAACAAGTCCTGTAAAATAGTAATGTCCCTACAGACACTGCAAATGCCTTACCGTAATTAATATTAATTCAAGTTGATTAGAAGCAAAAGCAACAACAACACAAAAAAAAAAAAAAATAAATACAGATACAGCACATACTTCTAATTTAATTTCCCTAGACAACAAAAATATAATATAATTTCGGTAAATTTTTCACAACACCTCTACATCTTAATTTTCTCTATCATCTTCATTCATTCGCCTTTCTCGCATAATGTGTTATGTGTGTCAACCTAAATCAGTGCTTTGCCTGCTTGGCTTACCCTAACCCAAACCTCAATAATATAATACCAACACTACTTATAAGAAAGTGGTTCTTCTGTATACCCTACCCTATAATCGGGTGCTAGCTGTGATTCGAATTAGTACATATTTTAGCAGGATTTATGTATAAGTATATTGAAATCCTTATACCCACTAAGTCGTGGTATTATTAAGAGCACACAGCCCAGAAGTTTGATATTCAAAATGCGGGGGCAAGGGCAAGTAAATTAGAGTGAGAGAGGGGAAGCATTTTAATTTCTAGCTTATCCATCCTTTGCAGGCAATTTTCTTTCTCTTTGGTATTTTATGTATTTTTAATTAATTCATGGCTAAAAAAAGGAAACGCTCACGCAAAAACGCTACCCTAACTTTTTTTTATTTGTATAGTCTTAAAGGGCAAATATTGGTTTTGGCTAAAAATTTAAAATAATTTTTTATTGAATATTCATTGAATTTTTGTTATTTTACAATTTTGAAATGTAAAATATAAATTAAAAACGTAACAGAGAATTCTTTCTTCAAATGAATTAAAACTCACGGCTGGGTCGCACGTACTTGCTCTTTTAGTTCAACGAATCTTTATCTTAAATAGCTAACTATAAATCTAAGGTCGAAGATTAAATTTTTTAAAATTATTTTTCAAAAACTATTTTTTTGTGAAAATTTGGTCATATTTTACACTTTAAAATGATGAGAAGTACCTATGTATCTGTCAGAAAATGTTGATTAAAATTTGCTTATTCGATTTGATAAGATAAATAGTATTAACTCAAAAATGCCAATTTTTGACAAAAAAAAAAATGACAACAACATAACTTCGTTCTACCTATATGAATCTTAAAAAAAAAAACATAATAAAAACGCTGTTTTATTAGAATTAGGTACTGATAGCAAATTTTGTGAGTAGGTACCTATCACAATTCTGGATATTTTTTTTATATTCAATTTTTTTTTGAAAAATCATTTCATTTTTTTTTTAAACGGGTTGAAATTGTGTTTTTACATGTCGAATAGTATTTTTTTCAGAAAAGGATACCAATTCTTTTTAAATTTTTTTTTAGGTTTTGGGTTAAAATTTAAAGCAAATAAAAAAAAAACGATGCCTGAGGGAAAAAATAAATTGAAGTTGAAACATCGTTGTTTCAAAGATGAACTACTTTGATTTATGTGACTTTAAGATACGAAACCATCAAAAATTAAAGTTTTTTCCACATTGATTTTAAAATGTTCATCTTCAACGCAAAATCATTCCGAATAATAGTTAAATCAATGTGGTTTTCATTGATTTTACGTGGTTTTATGGTGGCTTTTCCCTCAGTGTACAATTTTCGAAAAACAAATTCCAAAAATGAATTGTTATATAAGAAATTGAATGGCTTACTCAGTTTTGTTTGGTGTTTACTATTTTATATCCTTTCCTTTATGAAATTAATGAAAAAATTAAATTAAAACTCTTGTTTTATGAATGCTTTAATAAAGTTTGGCATTTAAAGTAACTCTTACACTTCATCTAGAAGTTTCTGGCAGGGTTGTAAAAAAATTTTTTTTATGCATTTGTTTTCCATTATAGCTAATTCAAATCTCCAAAATTGTAAGAAATTCGACGAATATTTAAAAAAAATATTTCATACACACATTTTGCATTGATTTTTTTTTTTCAATGCAGAAATTTTTTTATTTGCAATAACATATTTTTTTTAATGCATAATATTTTTATTTGCAATAAAAATTGTATGTTCAATGCAAATATTTTTTAGTTGCAATATTTGTTTTAATGCATTTTTTTTTCAGTTGCAATTAATGTTTTTTTCAATGCAAATATTTTTTATTTGCAATAAATATTTTTTTTATTTCAAATGCATTTTATTTCAATTGATATTTTTACCACCCTGGTTTCTGTGCAAAACAATTTAATAAAAATAAAAGAAGTTGTTTTTTTCTTAAGATAAGCCATATCCATACCTATTTAAGAAGGAGTAAAGAAATATTTAAGAAGTCTCTTTAAGATCAAAGAAAATTATAATGCATATACATATATTTTAGAAGAAATAGAGAAAATTTTAAAAAGAATGGAATTCTGATTAAAAAAAATTCCAAGAATAAGTTTAGATTCATAGTTCTTTCCATCGGACCGTCTACTTGCATCTTTGTTCTACTAAATATAAACTTAAATTCTTCTTAAAGGAGAATTTCAAATTTTTGGGACACCTTGTATACAAAAAACCATTATGTAATGTAGGAAGAATAAAGTTGCAAAAAGTTTAAGAATTCGTAGTTGGAATTTTTCGTCTAAGAATCGCAAAAATTTCTTTTTTTTCACCAATTTTATTGTCTGGCTGATGAATGAAAATTTACTTTTCTATCAAATTAATTGCGCAAAAAAATATCCTTCTTTCAAGTGGGTTGTTATCTATTTGATAACTGTAAACATCAACTTGACCTTATTAAGAAAATCATGGTCAACAAATTCATCCCAGACTATTTTCAAAGCTTAAATTCTAACAACCTACTTATCTCTATGTAATTTCTCAAGAGATTATTCAACCATTTCAACTTAACCTCGGAATGGCTTTGCAATTCTTACACAGAGAAAAATAGACCACATAAAATAGAACAAAAACAATAAGATTTCTCTATGGTTTTCATCCAAGAAGGAAACCTTATTAAAACAATCGGGTTTTCCTTATTGTTTTAAAATCTGCAAAAAAATAAAAAAAACGATGACCAGGCTGGGAATCGAACTGGAGACTTCAAATCATTAGTCGCCCACCTTACCACCTGGACCAACCTGCCATGAAAATATTGATCGCGATTTTTGTTCTAGTGCTAAGTTGCAAAAAAAAACAACTTTTCAGTCAAATTTTAATAAGATTTTCTCTATAAAAATAATAAGAAATCTCCTTAAAAAAACCTTATTAATCGTTGATTTTAATAAGATTTCCTTATGAAATGTATGGACGGTAAAACAATATGGCAATCTGTTAGTTTTTAGCGGGTCATATTTTTCTCTGTGTAGTAAAAAAATCTCAAGTTTCCGTTGATTTTGTTTTTTCTCAACAAAATAATTGTAGAAACATTCAAAGAAAAATTAATTTTAAAGTACATTTCGGTGAATTTTATTTATTATGAAAATAATTTAAACGACTTTGTTTTTATGTTTTTAATAATACCTAATAACACTTGTTAATCAGCCGTTTAATCCCATCCGTCTAGACCTAAACAAATTCTTTTGTTTGTTGTTGTGTAATTATTTTTCTTTATCTCTATTTGTTGGAAAATCGCCATCAATTAAGATTTTCCAAGTTGTGTCCATGTGTATAGAAAGTTAAGCTTTTAAGACAAACAAAGCTAGCTTTTATCCCTCCTTAACCATTAGACAAAAGCAAAAAAAAAAACTCTGAAAGCAAGCAAAACATAACAACTCCCTTGCTATGGTGGCTAAAATGTCCTTAGGACTGGAAAATCATTAATGAATAGGAATTCCATTATGTCAACCGTAAAAAAAAATAATAATAATAATGAAAAACAAATCACTGAACCGAACAAATTGTGGAAATGTTTTCTAATCTGTCAATTTAAAAATAAATAAAAAAAACCCTTATACACAGTTAAGCCAGCAGGTGCAGAAAATGAAAATATAAAGCCTGTTTTATGCTTTGCTTTCCTATAAAAGACTACGACCGGAATCGTTTGAAAATTATATTCCTTTTGCGAAATGCTTAATTTATTTATAAATGGAAAACTGAGCATACAAAAACCGATGCGAATAACATGGTGGAAGGCATCTTTTGATATTCCTCTGGCTTTAGCAATAAGTAGAGAAAAATGAAGCAGGCACACACACAAACAACAACAAACAAATCCTGGAATGTTTTTAGGGTTTTATGTTTTTTTTAGCAGGATGTGCATGACAAAATACTGTTAAAAATCGAATAGGTTTTTTTTTTCAATTTCCTTAATGCGTGCTCATATTTTTTAATTTAAAATTATTAAAAATGGAAAACTATATGAATCGGCAGCCTTTCATGTTTTGAAGAAGTTCTGTGTAACTCATTACTTTTATTTCCTTTGATATAAATCTACACTTGAGCTTTTTACATTTCAATTAATTTATTAAGTGCACAACTGGTTCGCACTCACTTGCTTCAACACTTAAATTAATTAAAATTTGTTTCTAGTAAGTATCAATACAAACGTAACAAAAGTAAATGAATTTCTTTTTAAGAACAAATTTATATCTAACATTAAAATAACTTCTGTTTAAAGAATTCTCGTGAACGACTTAACCGATTTCATCGAAATCGATCAGAAGAATTTAATTTTTATGATTTTGATATTTTACGACTTATACTGACTGATTGACTTATTAAACAAAAAACAAAACAAATTAGGTATACTTTAAGTTGAAGCAGTGGAGTAGGTAATTAAAGCTCAAAAAAATTGCAATATTAGGGACAAGTCCTTTTTTAAACTTTTTCGTACCTAATATAAAATTAATTTATTTTTCAAATTTTTTTGGCCACATTTATTATGATTTGAAATTATAAAAGGAAATGTCAATATGTATTACAGTTTACGAAAAAAAATTAAAAAGTATTTCATTTTCGAAGAATTTTTGTTAATAGAAGTTTTGACAACAAAATTTTTAAAGTCCTTATCTGCCAAATTCTTTGAGAAAATCAATTATTTCAATGCAAAAATTCAGTTTTTATCAAAAAAATCCACTGAAATTGAAGTAATTTTTAATTTTTTTTTTTTTTCAAAACTGTAATAAATTTTACCTTTTTCCTTTTCGTAATTTAACTGATAATATCTATGGCAAAAAATTTTGTTAAAAATAAATTCATATTTTACTATGAAAAAGTTTGAAAAAATGACATTTACAATTTTTTAACCCTTTCGGACCCAGCGTTACTCTCATGTAACATTTTTTTAAAATTCGTAAAAAATATTAAATTAAACAATTTTTAAGGTTTCGATGGCTTAATTGAAAGATAATAATGCCTAACTGGATTATTACAAAAAGTTAGTCAAATATCATATCTTTAATTTTTTTTTTATCGAAAAAAGAGACTGAAATTCACATTTTTTTTTTTGCAAAAAATTTTTTTTTATATATGGTCATAATTTTGAAAAAAAGATATAAAAAATGTTAATGCAGAAAGTGTTTTGTTTTTTTGCTTAGAAGAAGTAGCATACACTATAGTTTCATAAAAAGTTATTTTCTCAGTTCTCCGACTTTTTTTGGTGGTCATAAGCTGTGCATGTTACTAACATGTAACATGAGAATAACACACTAGTTTTGCTATTTATTATTTTAGAAAATAACTTTTTGCTATTCATAATTCTTAGTTGTGATGTTTTTGACCCGATAATACCGAAAAAACATTTTTTAATATTGATTTTCATAGCTTGGGTTCGAAAGCGTTAATAACGTTTTTATTTCCAAAATTTTAAGTTGAGGACCATTATTTCAAAAACTCTTGATTAAATTTAGTGGATTTAAATTTTACAGATAGAAATGAGATTCAGGCTTTTTAAAAACGTGTATTCAAATATTGTAGGTGTTGGCGTTGTATTCAAAATATTTTTTTGTTTTTAAAGTCAGTTTGTGAGAAAATTGCATTTATCGCTTAAACCATGGAAGATTGTCTTTTACTCATGTATATTTTTTCCTTAAATAATTTAGAGAATCTTTTGGTATCATTTATTTTATGAAATTTAAGCAAACAAATGATTTTGTTCAAAAATAAACTTAATTTTAAAAAACAATAAGGAAACATTGGCAATTTTTAACCTATAGACTTTAAAGTATTTTTAATTACAGACGTTTGAAAAAAAAAATCATCAAAATCTGAGCTGTTTTGCTTTAGTTACTCCACTAAAGAATCACAGTGTGAATTTTAAACTGATAGAAACACAATAAATATAAAAATTTACATTAATTTTTTTCAGTGTATAGTATAAAGGATAATGCTTGACCTTGAAAAATATTACGAAATTTAAAAAACATTTATATTTTAAAGTTTTAAAAAGTAAACAACATCAACAAACATAATACAAAAAAACTTGTAAATAATTTAAAATCTATTTAAATTTTATTTTTCTCAAGAAAATTTAAATTCAATATACATGTTTACTATTGACAATCAATAATGTAGGTACTCCATTAAACTACACCAAATTACTCTTACCTTAAAACTTAAATTCTATAAACGACTGGTCATCAACCTGTCTGAACGACCTTATATTAAGCGAGAATAAAGTGAATTAAACAATTTTACGACACATAATCGTTAAACGAAAGAAAAAAAAAATAACACAAATTGCAGCATTTACCTACGTTTTATTCGTTTCCCTTGATATTTACACTTTTACACACACACACACACACACTTAAATACGAATAAAAGATGCTTAGTGCAGTTGGTAGGAATCTCTATCTCTAGATCTTTCAGTGCGTTCTTCTTTTTAAATTTTTTTTGTTCCTCTTTTATAAATCCAGGTACGTGCTTGAAATATCTAAAAAGCAATCACATATTCTCCCTATACTCTATATATGTTGATTCTCTTTGCATTGCTCCTCTGCTCTCCATAACATCTAATAAAATTGTTTAAAAAAAAAAAAAAAAGAAAAACAAAAATAAAAATCGACCTCTATTCGGAGAATAAAACTCAATTCCCTAAGGATATTAAAAGCAACCCCCAAAAGCACCCCCAAATCACCACAACTATCCTGACTATACTTCGCTTTTTCCGAAACAAAACCCAAAAAAAAAAACATGTTCCATGGGTTAAAGATTCCCCCAATCTGCTGAAACGGGTGAGAACTGAGAAGAGTAGAAAAAAAAAAAGTTCGTTTTCAACTTATAAATTCCAATCGTTGTGATGATGAAAATTTTAATTACGTTGTCAAAGACTTCGTGTTTGTTTCGACACAAAAGTTAATTACAACTACGACGCTAAACATTTTGGGTTTGGTTTTCTGCTGCTCGAGAGCTGTTTTGAAAAGATGGTTGAGAGAAAAGAGAGGCTGGCGGGGGATAAAATAAAATGTCAACCTAGAAGCTTTAAATTCTATGTGAATAAAATAGAGAAAGAGCGAGAGAGAGTGTGTGGCAAAACCACAACATTCTCAATGGCAATGGTAACAGCAGTGTGGGCAAACTCCATTAGAAACGTGCAAAGATAAAAGCAAATTTGTTTTAACCAATTTTGCAAAAAGCTAGAATATTTCAAAAAAGGTTAATTCTTATAACCCGCACACAGGCTTGCTTGCTTGCTTGATTTTCAGATGACATTTCATAATTTGAAAGTGATTCCGAGAAGAATAAGTTGTTCTGGCAAAAATGAAAAGTCTTGTTAAATTCATTGTTCGTTCGTTTTTTTTTTTTTTTCTACAAATTTAAATTGGTTTTGGTAGATGTACAAAATAGAGTTTTTGACATCTTGACAATCACTCAAGTAACAAAAAAAAAACAATATTTTTTCTATTTTTCTTCGAAAGTTATGTTTTTTTTTTAATTTTTTTTAATATAATACTATAATTTAGAGTTGGAGATTAAAACAGATGAAAATGTCATGAAGTTAGGAAATATTATTTGTCATAAATTTCCAGGTAATAAATTAATAATACATTGGAATCTTATCCTTATTTTGTCAACATAAAAATGAGAAGGTAAGAATAAGCTGAAATTTCTAAAAATGAGTTTTTGTTTCAATTTTCGGAATAATCAAAAACTTTAAATAATACAAAACACACAAATTTTTTTTTTAAATAAATTCATATTTTACAACGAAAAAGTTTGAAAAAATTCATTTAAAATTTTTTAATAACATTTTTTTTTCCAAAATTCTGAGTTGAGGACCATTCTTTCAAAAACTCTTGATTAAATTTAGTGGATTTAAATTTTACAGATAGAAATCAGATTCCTGCTTTTTAAAAACGCGTATGTAAATATTGTAGGTGTTGCCGTTGTTTAAAATATTTTTTTTTTTTGTTTGAAGTCAGTTTGTGAAAAAATTGCACTTATCGCTTAAACGAGGGAAGATTGTCTTTTACTTCCATATATTTTTTTTCCTTAAATTACCTAGAAAATCTTTTGGTATCATTTATTTTATGAAATTTAAACAAATAAAATGGTTATGTTAAAAAAAAATTTAATTTTAATTCAAAAAAACAATACGGCAACATATTGGCAAGTTTCAACCTATAGACTTTAAAGTATTTTTAATTACCGAGGTTTGAAAAAAAAAAAAATGATCATCAAAATCAGAGCTGTTCGGCCGGGTTCTTTAATAATTTACTTTATTTATTTCTCAGCTTAGTTACTTCTTGTCATTTTGAACTACTATCACGAAATGGACCTCTTATTTATAATACTATCAACTTTTATGCAGTATTTGAACAAAATTTTGCTATTTTTTGCAATAAATAAACCCCGAAGCTCTCATTAATTCTAGAAATATGGAGATTATGTTTAATCCAAGTTCTCTACTCATCAATGTGAATATACTCGTACGAGTATAAACGTTTGCATGAAAAACTCGCAACAGAAACCAAGTAAGAAAACGATGCTGGGAAGCTATGAAAGAAAACATAACCGGAAAGTAAATTCTTGAAAATCCGAGAAATACAACAATGTATCTGGAATCAAACAGATACTTGAATAAGGATGTCTGTGTGGGTATGTAGCCCGAATTTCCTTGAAATCAATAGGAGCTGTAAAATAAAAAGCACAATGATGACGAACACGATGCTGACGTATAAAGAAAAAAACAGGAAGTTTGTTCAGAGTGCTGCTATGACATAACTCTGATCATACAATTTACAGCTATGACAAATTACTGTAGTCTATTACAGGAACAAGTGCATAAACAATGCTTATTTTGTTTGTCTTGCTATTTTTCTTTCCATTCTTTCATATTGTTGTTCTTTTTACTATTCTTTCTTAATTTTTTTTTTAATTATTACCTAATTATTATTATCATCTGAAATTTTACTCAAAAAAGTTTATCTCAATTTAATTTAAATGTATATGATAGACTTTCATATTTTTAAAAGCATGAACTTATCTTTGTTTTAACAAAACACAAATAAAAAAAAGAAACACAATTAAATAAATAGAGATATATACCGCACAGATATTTATACTTAAAAAATACTCTTAAGCAAACACTCATACAATTCGTTCTATTTTAAAGGTGCTGCTGGCGATATGACTGCTTTGCTTTTGATGATGTTGCTGTTTATTTTTCTGTTTTATTTTTTAATTTTTTCCTGTGTTTGTATCTTTTTCCTCAAAAAATGTATATGTCCCTCTGACAAGCAAAAAGATATTCCATAACATCCTGAAAAACCGGGACACAGACTATTTGACACACTTAAGACATCTTTTGATCTTCTTCAAACAGCTAGCACACGTGTTATTAGGCTCGCTTTACCAAATCAAATCACTTGTTTCAAATGTGTATACAAAAAAAAAAAACTAAGATAAAAACCCGGTTGCAACATCTTGAATTGCCTCTAATTAAACATTTGAAATAAAATCTTCTTTTTTTCCGTATAGGTAGGTAGGTTATTATGTCTTTGTGTTATACCTACCAACATTTGCGAAAAAAAGCAAAAGGGACGAAAGGAAAAGTGGAGTATGCTTTTGGCTCTTATGACTAAAGTTTGATTTATTTAGTGCCTAGTGTTGTGTAAAACTGTTATAGGTCTCAGGTGGATTTCTTTGAATATACATAAGTTTTATTTGAAATGAACATGCAACTCATTTACACGTCACATCTGAACGAGATGTTTTAGACATCCATTTTAAATTTTCAATTAAAATACCTAATGCATAAGGCCATTTTAAACTCATATCAATTTACTACTCGTGTTGAAAGAAATTCAACCTTCAAAGCAAATAAATTGGGTAAAGCGTTCTAAGTTTGTCTTTATTGTGGCTATTAGATAGTATAAGATCACGCTAGTAGTATAGTAGATCAACTTTCACTCATCGAGTTTACAAAATTATTATACATTGTATCTATTAAGGAAGTAGGTAAATGAAACCTCAGCTAATTTCCAAAATATTTGGGTTAGTGGATAAAAAATTAACTAAATTAAATCTTACAATCTCACATGTATACCTTTTACTCAACAACTATACTACTGTCACAGTCCGCGAATTAAAGTTAACTTGTTGAACTATTAAGTCAATATAAATTATAAGGAACTCATACAGGGTCACTGTGGTGTATGCGTAACTTTTTTATGAACTAAATTAATGAAAATTGTTTCTTTTTTTTATTAAATTATAATAATTCGTTTGAGAACTATTTTGTTAGGGTAAAACTATACAATACGCCAAAGTTTACAAAACGCCCCACCAGTCTCGTACACACACAGGTGTTGTTAAGCAAACAAAACGAAAACTGTTCAAACTAATTTAAGTTGCTCGTCAATTGTGTTATTGAGTTATAGTATTCTGTGTGCCCTGAAAAGAAAAAAAACTGCAAAACAAAAAATTTGGTACCAAAACATATTGCGGAGAGCGCAGACAAAATTTCATTTTTTCAAAAAGTATAAAGACCATATCAAATTGATATATATATTTAGAAAGTTAAAAAATTGGGCTTCTTAGTCCTTTTTTGACAATTCCTTGAAATCAGTTTGGATTGATATATTTTTGCATGCGCGTATTGCACTTCGAAATTTACAAAACGCCCCAGTACAGTAAGTGTAATACGCCCCAGTAAATTATGAAGTAAAGTACTCATCAACATTTTTTTTTATTTGCTATATGCTTAAGAATTGCATTAAATTACAAAAGGACGGCACTGCGGCGATTATGGTCAAAAACGAAAATTATTACAGTACCGTTTTTAAAGAAGTTTAGTTTTCAGCGCATATCTTGCCATATGGCGTTTCACGAGTTTTTTTTTTTCATGTATACATACCAGATTGCAACATTTGTGGCCGCAAAGCATCGCAAAATTCTTTATTCCAAAATCAAATAATTTAATTTTTCTAATTTAATACATTTGTACCTACTTTTTCCTTAGGGGCGTTTTGTCACTGGTGTGGGGCGTTTTACCCAGCAAATGAGTTACAAAACGCCCCACTTGAACTTTTTTTAAACGATTTATATATAATATATGCTAACATATTTTAGTAGGTACATATCGCACCCTCAGTGCAAAAGAGCGATAAGTCAAAAAATGACATTTTTGAGATAATGATGAGGAAATGTTGCTTTTTAAATTATTATCTTTTTTTTTGAAGGGCTTGTTATTAACGTAAACGAAAAATTCGAAAGATTATGACTGTTTTTATCCAATTCCTACTATATTAAAAGTCAAACTCTTTCCTAATTTAAACAATTTTGCTGTCCCATGGAAAGTTATAGGGGAAAGTTTAGAGTCAGTATGTAATTTGCAGAAGCGTTTTCTCGAAATGAATTTTTTTGAGTTCTCGCTCTTTTGCACTGAGGGTGCGATATGAATATGCCAAAAGTAAGAAAAAAGACTAAACTTTTTATATTTACCAAAAAAAAAAAACTATTAATTTCCTTTATTTTTTTTTTTGTTTTATTAAAGATTCAAAAAAAGTGGGGCGTATTGTATAGTTTTACCCTATTTTATAAGCATTTTGTATATTAGAGACATCACTAAGGATTAAAAAAAAAAAAAATAATTTCAGCCACCAACATTATTTCTTACTTTCAGTACAATGAACAAAATTTCGCAAAAAACAATTGTGAATTGCTACCTAAAGTTGAAATGTGATATCGGAGTTTAAAACTTGAATTTAACGTCAAGGAATTTTGTGCTTAGATCGATGCTTTTTGACGTTTTATGGGAAAACGGTCTTAAAATATAGGAATACGCTGACAATACAAATTAAAAAAAAAAAATAGTTACATATGTATGGTTCGTAGTGTATAAGTCATTTTTAACCTTACTGCGGCAAAGCAAAAAGTGGGTTATGTGTATGATCGGTATGTACATATGACTTCATGTAAGTTCAGTGTTCACATGTGGCTTTATAGATTATATATTACTTATCGTTCTTTGTTTAATGAGGTATCGTTGAAAGCGTCTTGCTTGCCCAGTAGTTAAAGGTTATAAGACATTCCATGAAATTGATTATAACGCCATTTAGAGGCAAAAGTTATGAGATACCTACGTATCATTTTTTTTGACGTGATAACGTCTTATAAATCGATGAACCATGGCAGCCACCACAAAAAAGTGACGCCATTTTCTAACGTTACACTCTCGCACTTTCGCAGTGCGGCAAAAAATTTCAATTCAAAATTAAAAATAAACTCTTACAGATACAAAAATCTTCTATAGCTTATTATAATAACAAACTAAAGCTTAATCCAAATGAAGGATTTTTAAAAATTCCGTCATTTAATAGGGTAAACAGGGGTAAAACGGAAAGATGAAATTTGGGCTCAAATCTAAACGCAAAGTCGTAAAGAATTGATTTTTTTGCTATAGATAGATGAGACTAATTTAAGAATAACTGCATTTAAGAAAAAATTCTAAAACATTTTGAAACTAAGCTATAACGTTTTGTTTGAACGTTGTATACGTGTTGGGGCTATGACAAAATGATGATTTTGGGTAAAGGAAATTTGTTTTACAATTCTAAAGATGCCAGGTGAAAGATGAGAGAAAAAAAATTAGGAGCCTGTAACGAGTTTTTTTCCAACACCCTGCGTTTCGAAATATGAATTTTTGAAAAACACCTTGTTTTTTAGGGGTATTTTTGGGTAGTTTTTGATTTTTAGCTTTTTTTTGGAGCGTTACAAAAATCTCAAACTTATAAGAAATGTAGGTTTTGGCTTTATGCATACATGAAATCGTTTAGTGAGTTTTGACTGAATAACGGAAGAAACAAATTTTTAAAAAACACGTTTTTTTAAAGTTTTTAACCGATTTTCATCGTTTTTTATTTTTATCTTTTTTTCTTTAATAGATACAGGAATAAAGTATAGAGAGTAATGATAGATAATGACTACGACTATATGTGTGCGAAGTTTCAATCATTTTCGTAAACACAATTTAGAGATAACGGTACTTTTGACCAAGAGCAGATAGAAATTTTATTAAACTTTTATGAGCATCCTGATACAATTTCCTTTCATTTGGTATATCACACATAACGGTAGACTAACTACAAGCTACACAATGTTAAATCAAGAAACTTGCGTGTGGGAAGTACCGTAATCTCAGTCTGGAAATTCGACATGGTTGACTTTAAAAAATTCTAACTTCTCTTGTAGGAATCTGAAATGAGATTGATACGTCATAGGAAAGATGAAAGAATGAGCTTTCACATGGTATATATTTTTTATAGGTTGCCAAAACAAAAAAATTGATTCCATAGCCTGAGAACATAAAAATAAATGTTTTTTTTTTGCTTTTTTTAATGAAATTTGATCGAGTTCAAAAAATTCTAGCTCTTTTTTTAGATGTCTCATAGACCTGATCGATATATATATTTTGAGCTAAGACAATAAGCTTTCAGGTGGTATAAAATTTTGTATAGGTTGTTAGGGAAAAAATGGAATTAATGACGTGAGAAGATAAAAATTCATGTTTTCTTTGCTTTTTTGATGAAAATGATTGTTTTCAATAAATTATTTTTATACTTTTTGCGCATTGTAAAAATTTAAAAATGGTTTTATTCTTAAGAAGAAATACTTGGCTTTTAAATTGCATAATTTTTTTTTGTAAGCTTTTAAAATAAAAAAATTAATATACCTAATAAGACAATAAAAAAGGTATTTTTTTTTTTAGCTTTTTCTTGTAAATTATGATTGTTTGAAAAAAGTAAACGCTTCAATTGACTCATTTTAAACAAAAGCACACAACTTGTTTTCTGACGACGTTATCACGTAAAATCATCGTCCGTAAACCGACTTTACAGACAACCTTTTTTTTTAATTTTTTAATGGACAGAGACAAATTAATTTTAACAAAAAATTAAGTTGAAAAACTAAAACCCTTAGCTCATTAGAGGAACGTCGATGTTTTGTAGGATCTCTTACTGTAAAAACAAAATTTCATGATACATTTAAACAGATTTTGATGAATATGTTATTTATTTTCACTTCAGTTACTCTATAAATATAAAATAATAAATCATAAATTTCACATGCTGTTGTTTCGGTGTTATTACAAAAAACAAGGTAAGTTTTACAACACGGCTTTTAAAAATGTGTAGAATTTTGTGCAACTGATAAAACCGAACACTTTTTATTCCACTTCGTGTTAATAACAAGTATCTATCAATATCATATATTACTCCTTAATTTTTGACCTAGTTTTCTTAAAATATTTCCTATTCGTAAGAATCATGGAAATCAACCTTTTTTCCCACCACACCGAATAAAGTAATATCAACTATTTCTGCTGGATGGTTTAATCAATAGCAGGTTAGATTGAATTCCCGAAGGTATGATTCATGACAAAGTGACACAAAATTAAAGATAAATAGGTTTCTACCTATATCCATATCTATTCACTGGGAAGTCAAGGATTTATCAATTTTCAAAGGAAACTCTCTGTACCTATAAAATTATTACAAATACACAATCATATCACCCACACTATTGTGTTGTAGGTTTCCGTATACACTCAACTGTTCATTTATGTGTCAAATAAATTGTCACATCGTTTCCTACCTTTATCGCGACAAATATCACCAAATCACTAAAAGTATATCGCTATATCTACACACATCTTCGAACTACGATTACCACGCATTTTACTTGCGGTGGTGGTAGTAGGGCTCGGGCTGGCAAATAGTAGCGCAAACCACAAGCAAATCATAGAATTTAATCTTGCTAAGCCTTTTATACCCGCAGGAAAGTGAAATTATTTTTTGTGGGAACAAAATAACATCGAGAGAGAGAGAGTGGTATAGAAAAATATACGCCCCCGATACCCACTCAAGAATAATAAACAGCAGTAGCGTTTTTTTTTTTTTATAAGAGTCTGAGGTAGAGTGCTAAACCAAGTCCCCCCAGTTGGCTTCTTCAATTTTTCACTCGATTTGCTTGTGCACAGCCTGTTGTCTGCCTCATACCCCAAATGATTTACAATTTTGTATTAGAAAAACCCACTGGGGTAAAAAAAAGGGCAAAACCAATTATCCTTGTGATCCCTTTGGTGGCATTTCAGGCTTAATCCGCATACACACATATATGTAAAACACACAAACACAAGAATACAAACAAAAAAAAAAATACTCTTACTCGGGCGCGATGGAGGAGCACACGTGCTCTCATAAACTAAACGCAAGTTGTCAGACCTTGTTCCCACAGAGAGCGAGGGTGGTTAAAAACTGGTTAGAGTATTGGTTGAGGAGGAAGGGGAAAGTGATTTTATAACCATTCGCAGGATAACAACACGCTATATACACTCGTTTTTGTAATAAAAGGATTTGGAAGGATTTGTACCTTAACAAACGAGCAATTCAATGAAGCCACCAGAATTATTATAGTCCGTATAGGTATACCTTATACCTACTATACCGCTATACCTCCTCTCTCTCTCTGCCTGCTAAACTTAAAATCACTGTTTTTTTTTTTCGTTCCTATATCATTGAGAGAGTGTTATACATGCTGTGAGTCTCAAACTGTGCTAGTTCATGTTAGCGTTAAGATAAGAAAGACTACCCAGGATATATTTACTAGTGAAAACACGCATTAAAGTCTGATTATATAGTGATTAAGTTTCATGTGACACGATTAAGGGATAAATATATTGGCTTTTCTTACTTCCTTCCTTTTTTTATTTATTTTTTTATTTTTATTTTCTAAATAGAAATGTGTGTTTGCTTAAAGTGTGTTTTATTTGCTTGGTATAACTTAATTCTAGTAAGATTAAAAGATGTATTAGTCAAATAAAGTATCTTCTTAGTGACTTATGGCAGGTGCTTTTCAGAAGCATGATTTTCCATAAAGTATCATTGTGGGAAGGCTGATATGATAATTCTCACAGAAGTATTCAACTTAATTTCTTAAGGAGTTTTAGAGTTATTATTGTTATTTTCTTTTAAAAAATCTAATAAACCTTATCATCATATTGTATGCGTTCAAGAGTTTGTTATAGGAACATGAGAAAAACAGACCCATCCTACGTGGTTCATCTACTATAGCTCCCTTACAAAAGTGGGATCTGATGGCGATTTCTTTTTATGTTATCCTTAATAAGAACTGTCAAATAAGACGTAAATTTGAGAGTAAAAACAAAATTATTAACAAGACTTTCTTTTGATTTTATTGTTCTTTGAAGGCTAATGAATGCATTTTCTCTCCAAAGCTTCTTCTTCTGTTTTAAAAGTTAAATAATTTAATCTGGTTGCTTTTTTTTACGTAAATATTTTTAAATTTATGAAGAATCCATAATTTTTAAAAATTCAGAAAACAGTCCTTAGTGAGGCGGCTTAGCATCTAAATCGTGCAGTTTGTGATAAAAGCATGAAATTTATATCATGGGTATTACTCAATATTAGAGTTATTTTGAGATATTGGGCCACTTTGTATTCCATCCAGGAACGTAGATACAAGAGATTTTCTGTGTTGCACCCGCATTGTTGCATATCATAGTATAGCTGATGAAACCTTTTTATTAATATAATACATGATTTCGAGGTAATTTTTAACGCCCGATCGAATAAAACCAATAGCAATATGCCTGGACCGTCATGTAAAAAGTTATTGCACTTTTTATAAATTGTCTTTTACTGAAACAGCAAGATTCAGAATATTACCAAGTACTCCTTGAAAAAAAGTGGTAGGTTGATAAAATTTAGTGTGGACTTTTCTAATACCATAGAAAAAAATAATAAAATATGTCCATCAAAAATAATTGTTCAGTTTGTGACAAAGGGATCAAATTAATAGGATTCTTAGTACAATATATAACCCTCATTTAAAGATATTGGGCCACTTAATATTTTACCTTTAAAGATGTTTATAACGATGCACAGTAAGCAATTTAAATGAAGTTTTGTGAAATTTGTGATTATTAGATGGCTCATGTACATCCTCATAGGTGAAATATTAAAAGGCCCAATATCTTAAAATGAGGGTTACATATTGTACTAACAATCCTATTAATTGGATCCTTCTATCACAAACTGCACAATTATTTTTCATACTTTTACTTTAGCACCTCACTCCTTCAAAATATTAATTTGTATGAAAATTTAATAAAAAATAAAAGCAAGCTATTTAAGTTTTGCATAAAAATTCAACATTCCATGGTAAATATAATTCATTTTTTGATTATTTTTGATTCTCATACGATGTATAAAATATATATGCGGTTAAAAAAAATTCAAAAATTTTCCATGTGCTGCAATGGTACCATTTAAAAAGTGTTCTTTCTCGCTAAAAAAACACCCTTTGACCTGAAATTTTTTGATGAACATATTTTATTATTTTTTTCTATGGTATATGAAACGTCCACACGAAATTTTATCAACCTACCACTTTTTTTCAAGGAGTACTTGAAAATATTTTAACTCTTGCTCTTTGAGTAAAAGACAATTCATAAAGAGTCCAATAACTTTTTACATGATGGTCGAGACATTTTGGTAATGATTTTATTCGATCGGGCGTTAGAAAATATCTCGAAATCATGTGTAATATTAATAAAAATGTTTCATTGCCTATACTATGATATGCAACAAATTGAGTGCAACACAGAAAAAGTCTTGTATCTACCCTTCCGGATGGAATAAAATGTGGCCCAATATCTCAAAATAACTCTTATATTGAGTACTACCAACGATGTTAATTTCATGCTTTTATCACAAAGTGCACGATTGAACTCTTTTTTAATGCTAAGCCGCCTCACTACCTTATTTTTTGTTCTATTTGATTGAAATTTACATTTCACGTGAATGACTCTAGAAAAAACTTTCATAGAAGTTCTTAAAATCTTGTTTATTTTGAATGCAAGACACTATTATTGTTTATTTTTGAATTTCTCAAGAAATTTCTTTCTGTTCGAAAATCAATTAATTTCAAGATTCACTTTCACTTTTCATCAATGTTAAAGGTGTGGATAAATAAACGAATAATTTGAATTATTTCGAAATACAATTTCTCGTGAAATAATTTGTCAAAATTTGCATCACATACATATCTTACTGATTATGTAATAAAAGATTTCTAAGAAATTTGTTAAAATCAAATATAAATTTTTCAGAGTAATTCCATATAGGAAGTTCAAGATTTATAGCCGAACTGTGAGTAATATTGGGACAATGATACATTTCCAGGGAAAAGACATTTCCATGGTGATTCTATGTAAAGCCCATAATATAATACAAGCGTACATATTTCTTGGAAGAATAAAACTGTACTCAATGTCATAAAGTTCAATATAATTGAATCTACATATCATTGGTGCAAAAATGATGTGAATTGATTTTTGCTCTGCAGAAAAAATTCTAAAAAATTCCAAAACTAAGCTATTAATGTTATTCTAAAACTAAAACATGAAGTAGACCTTTGCCAAAGTAGTGATTATAGGTCGGGAAATTTTTATTTGACACTTTGAAAAACGTCATTCGAAAGATAATAAAAAAAAAGTTAGGGGTCTGATACGGATTTTTTTTTTAAGTCTCTGCGTTTCGAAATATGAATTTTTGAAAAACACCTACTTGAAAAACACCTACTTATTTTGGGGTATTTTCGGGTGAGTTTTTATTTTTTTTTTAATTTTTTGTAGCATTCAAAAAATCTCAAGCTTATAGAACATGTAGTCTATAACTGTGAGCATACATGTGCAAAAAATTGGTATTTCAAAATGGCTTTTGACCGAATAACGGTAAAAACAAGTTTTTTTTGTCCTAAGTTTTTTGACCTTTTTTAACCGGTTTTTACTTTTATCTTTTTTTGTTCAAAAGATAAATAAATGAAATTTATATTGTAGATAGATAATAGACAGGACTATATCTGTTCAAAATTTTAATCAATTTTGTAGTCACAATTTTAAGATAACGGTAAAATAAAGTTTTATTATTCAACAGGTTATATCTTTTGATCTAAAGCAAATACAAATTTGATTTAACTTTATTGAGCATTCTGATGATGTTACCTTTCATTTGGTATATCACACATAACTGTACACTTACTACAAGCTACACAATGTTAAATTAAAAAACTTGCGAAATACCACAAAACACCTGTGGAGATCTGTTGATCATGAACAGTCACCAGTGTGGGAAGTACCGTAATCTCAGTTTGGAATTTCGACATGGTTGGCTTTAAAAAATTCTAACTTTTTTTCTAGTCATCGCAGGAATAAGATTGAAACGTCATATGAAAGGTGAAATTATAAGCTTTTATAGGTTGTCAAACAAAAAAATTGATTCATACAATTTATTATAGGTTGTTATATCAAAAAAATGAATTTTTGGGTGATGGAAATGATTTTTTCACTTTTTTCATAAGAAATGATTGTTTTTAATAAATTATTTTAATACTTTTTACGCATTGTAAAAATTTAAAAATGGTTTTATTATTTAGAAGAGATATTTGGCTTTTTAATGGTATAATTTTTTTTGTAAGCTTTTCAAATAAAAAAAATAATATAATGAGAAAATAAAAAAGGTATTTTTTTTTTAGCTTTTTCTTGTAAATTATGATTGTTTGAAAAAAGTAAACGCTTCAATTAACTCATTTTAAACAAAAGCACACAACCTGTTTTCTGACGACATTATCACGTAAAATCATCGTCCGTAAACCGACTTTACAGACAACCTCTTTTTTTCATTTTCTGTAATAAATCCAAGGGGAACCCCTTGCCAAAAAAATAATTTTTTTTTTAATTTCCTCCAAATCCATCGAATAAGTCATAAGAAAGGTCTCTTTAAGCTTTATTCAAAATTGAAACCCAAAAGTTTCTTGAAAGTCTGGTTGCTGAAATATTTCTTTTGGAACAAAATGTTTATATCTAAGATAATAGACACAAATTTGTGTTTTTAGGGCCTTGATGGAGTACAATAAGTCATTTGATTTGGTGTTGCCACTTTAAACATGAAACCAGCTATCGTCAAAAGCTCAAAATCTTTTAACATAAAGAATTTTATTTCACAAAAATATAATCACTTCAAAAAAACTATAATCACTTTACACTACAGTTTACAGCTTATCATAATAACAAGTCATCATAGCCCATCAATGGACAATTCATCACAAAAAAATATTTCACCACTAGAAACATTTTTAAAAAAATAAATATTTTCCAATTGAACTTTGTGATGACATTTCTCATGGTGGGTTGTGCAGGATAAGTTGTGCTTTGATAATCATATGCTGTGGCTTGATCTGGAAATTCTATTCCTTTTTTAAAGTAGGAACATCCCCAAACTTGTCACATAAAGACATTTTGTATAGACTTTGTGACAATAAATCCTTTATTGACTTTCATACATTACTCGAGCTATATCTTATTTTACAACACTTTAATTTCTAACTTGGCATCAAAAATATATGAATTTAGTCATGCTTATTAGGAATTTTAAAGACTAGCTTTTTAATTCTCCTTATTGTCTTAATTATATTCCTTATCTTTATTCCAAACTATTTATGAAGCCCTAAAATAACTTTGCTAATCAAATTAAAACAAAATTTGAAATAAAATTCAAATTATAATTTCAAATTTGTCTTCCCGCCCCATGATGGGTAAATTCTCATCAATTTAAATTGTTATTATGTAAAAGAAGTCCAGTCGGTGGAAACATAAATTCTCCAAGGAACTGACCCTTTTTTGATCCACCATCCACCGCGTCCTTTTAAATGAATACATTATAGCAACCATTTTAAATAAAAAGAAAAACAAAAACAAAAAAAACCGCACATACTCGGTATACTGAAGTAAATATGCTGTTGCTAGTAGTTAATGGTCTTCCTTCGCAAACGCGCAAGCGAAATAATACGTTAATAAAATGAATACAAAAAAAAAAATCAATATACCTTCACTCCAAAGGCTTATAAGCCAACCCAACAACACTGCCGTTTTGGTCGTTGCGACTTCATAAAACCGAAAATTCCAAAGGATATTAACATACCATACAGGTGCATGCTTACATATTTCAACTAACACACCTTTATATTTTTGCAGGATACCATATCATGCATAAAAAGCAAATTAAATAATTTTTATTCAAACTCCCTCGTTTTATTTCAATTGCTTCTCTTCGGTGTTGGAGTGATCCGGGCCGGGGTGATGGCTCCTCCAGAGTATTCATAGGGGGCGGACAAGGCTAGCTTTTCTACCGCATTCAACCTATATTGTGGACTATGTGTATGTATATTTTTCTGTAAATGGCTATAGTATTTTAACAGACTTATATAGAAATTGTTACTTCTCTGTAGGTACGTGGTTCGGCGTTGTTGTAAACTTGTAGGAACTAGAGGAGCCTTAATGGTATGAAGAGGTGGGTTGTTTTTTTTTTTTTTTTTTTTTTGAGACTATCCGTTCGGGCTTGGGCAAATTGCCGACAAATTATGTCGGCTGGGATTTAGTGGATCCGCGGTTGTTTCAATAATTTCTTTTCGCTTCTCTTATGGATAACTTTCGTTTTCACACGATACGAGACGGTTTGTAATTTTCTTTTTGTCTTCAATTTACTGAAATACACTTTTTTTCTGTACCCAACTTGAATAGCCAATTGAATAAGAGGAATACATTTTTGAATACAGGATGACACAGAAAAATAGTTTTTCTGATAGGGAAGCTTTGAAGCTTTTTAATAGACTGTTTAGCAAATTTTGTAATCATATTCTATTAGATAATTAGGTAAACGTATACTTTTTCATTATTCTCACCATTTATAAGATATTCGAGGTCTAAAATTTGAATAGTAAATAAATTCAAATTTTGTGTTTTCTTAATTTTGTTACTAACTGAGCAGTATTTTTCATTCATCTATAAATAAATAAATAAATAAATGAATGATGAAAACGATTCTTATTTTCGAAATTTTTATTTCGAATTTTTTACTGAGAAGTAATTATTATAAAATGTGTAAGACAAGAAAAGTTTAGTGCTGAGCCTTGTAATAGTTTTTGATAAGCTAAAAGGTTCAGAATTAAAAGTCCACAGTCGATCCAAAAGTCCAAAATGAACGCATCAATATTCGAAAGTTTTGAAAACACAATAAAGTAATGTTCAAAAATTCGCTCCAATTTTAGAAAATTAAAAACTAAACTCGAGTCAATTTTCGAAAGTTTTGAAAACTTAATAAAATAATTTTCAAAGTGAATTAAAAAAAATCATGTGTTCGCACGTCGTAGAAGTGAAACTTTAAAAAATCATTTTTCTTTCCAAACAAAAAATAAAAAATATCTACCTTTTTCCCATATTTCTTATATGACAACCTATAAGAAATTTTACATCATCTGAAGGCTTATTGTTTCACCTTTAATATGATGCTTGAATCATATTTTTATCATGCCTACAAAAAAAGTAAGAATTATTTAAAGCCATCAATGTAGACATTTCAAACTGAGATTACGGTACTAATTACACTGGTGGCTGGTCATCGGCAACAGATCTCCACAGGTGTTTTGAAGTATTTTTCAAGTTTTTCAATTTAAGATAGTGCAACTTGTGTAATATATCAAATGAAAGGTAATATTATGAGCATGCGTATTAAAGTTAAATAAAATTTGTATGTGCTCTGGATCAAAAGATATAACGTGTTTAGAAAAAGAACATCTTTTTACGGTTATCTCAAGGTTTTGAATATGAAATTAATTGAAATTTTGCACAATTATAGTTTATTTAATTACCTATCTTCTGTATAAATTTCATTCATCTATCTATTAAAACAAAAAAATTATAATCAATTGATTTTTCCTGTCACTTTTTCGTTTCATCTTTTCTCAAATCACTACGACACTAAAGAAGTTTTCACATCAAAGCACGCATAATCAATTTTCGAAAGTTTTGAAAACTTAATAAAGTAATTTTCAAAAAATGACGTCAGTTAAAAAAAAACTGTTTTTTTAATTTTCCAATATTTAACACGCATCAATTTTTGAAAGTTTTGAACTTAATTAAGTTATTTTCAGAAATTCGCTAAAATTTTAGAATATTAAATAGATCATAATTAAGAGTAGTCTGCGTAAAGTGTTTCTGGTAGTTCATGCTTTTTTTAATATTTTTCTACGATAGCCCGAAATTGTATTAAATCATTCGCAAATCAGTGAAATATTTTTTATTTAGAATTTTTTTCTTACATTCCATTTAAAAGGTGCAGATTATTCGGAAAATTGTCAAAATTTTAGGTACCAAAATGAGAAGTAATCATGTACATTAATAAGGTAATAAAGTTAAGTTCATAAATGAAGCGTTATGAATGAGAAAGGGGTTAAGTGAGATTTTTTATATTTTCAACACATAGAGGTTTTTAAAGACAGCTAAATTAAAATTATGGGGCTATTGCCTTTCATCTATCGCAACAATTAAAATTTAAATAAAATGTTATGTAAAAACCTTTCCTTGTAGTGTAATTCGCACAATTCCAACCCATGACAAAAAAGTGTCAAGACCCTTAAATTAAAAATTATTTTTTTATCCTATAATGTCAATAATTTTTTTGTTAAAAAATAGCTCTTTATTGTGTAAGCTACTTATATTTTGTGTAATAAACTGAAGAAATTATATAGAAATTGAAATAAATTCACAGTGATGCCGTAGGAACTAGTGATCGGAACTATCGATAGTTGTTCACTTCATTCACTCGATAGTTTTAAATCATTCATTCATTTAGTAACTATTTTCATTCGAATAGTTTTTTCATTCGATAGTTTTTTATTCGATAGTTTTTTCATTCGAATAGTTTTTTTTATACAATAGTTTTCTCATTCAAATAGTTTTCTTAAACGATAGTTTTTTCATTCAAATAGTTTCCTTAAACGATAGTTTTTTCATTTGAATAGTTTCCTTAAACGATAGTTTTTCATTCGAATAGTTTTTTTTATTCGATATTTTATTCGATAGTTTTTATTCGATAGTTTTTACCCGATAGTTTTTTTCGAAAGAATAAATGAGTGAATAAATGAATGAACTATTCGATATTTCAAATCATTCTGTTACTAACTATCTATCGATAGTTCAAATCATTCGATAGTGCCCATCACTAGTAAGAACATAGCCTACCTTAAAATGTTTTTTTTTTTTTATTCTTAAATCTCCTTTTGAAAGTTTCCCACTGGTGAGGAATACTTCATATAATATCCTTATCTTAAATACTAAGACAGTATTCAGGAAAATATACCGCATAATATAATTTATTCTTGATCGGGTCACTTAGGCGTATGAGTCACTTTTTTTTTCTTTTTGAACTCATTTGTTTGTTAGTTAATATTTCCAATTTAGATTTTAAGTCAATTTATCTATCTTGACTATTTCAATAAGATAAACTATTTAGTGGCTTAAACATCAACAATAATTTTAAAACGCAAAAACCAAAAAAAAAATCTCAAACAATAAATAAATATATCGCACATGTACTACAAAAGTGTCACAACTCAAAAAACAGATTTTTTTAGTTATTGACAAAAAAAAATATTTGAAATTTTCCCGGACAAATCTATCTAGTTGCCATTGATATAATTTGAATAGTTTTTATTCCAGAAGGTAAAATGTCGTTTTAGATGTTTCATTTGAAATAAAAACTACTTTGACAAAAATGACACATTTTTAGTCCAAAGATCACGAAAATTGTCACAACTCTAAAAACGTGAATTTCCAAGGTTTAAGATAGTTAAAATGATGGTGGTTGTCTAAAATTGGTTAAAAGTGTGTTTCCTATTCTAAAAATTAAGTAAATAATAAATATACTCGTTCTATTCTCCTTAAATTGGTTTATCGTCTCTATTGAAAAATGAAGATTTTTGAGTTGTGACACTTTTGTAGTACATGTGCGATATCAAACACAACAACACTTTTTAAAAGTTCTGATTAAATGATTAGACGATTTCATAGATATTAAAACATTTCTGCCTTAAATGAAGAATAAGAAAGCAATCTTATAGGTATAGAAATAGCTTTAGATGAAGGGACATTTATATGATAAATAAAAGAAATAAATGAAAAGAAGTCATAAACATCCTACTCACCATGTAGACTTTTTGGATGATGGTGATTGAAAAAAGCTTGATGCCATCAAATCAAACAATTGTTAAACACATGGAGTCGGTATTTATCTGTAAGAAAAGAATTAATAAAATAATTATTCATAACTTGCACCATTGTAAATGTAGGAATCATACATTTAAATGGATGTATACTTAATAATTTTTATCATAGCTTAATCATCTTTTCTTAAAAAATCATTTCTTTAATCCACTTTCGTTTGAACTTTCTTAAAATATACTCAACTTTTGAATTAGTAATTTCAGTTTATTATTAAATTTACTTAAATATTCTACATATCTGAATTTTAAAATTCAAATATAAAATTATGTTTTTATTATTTCTTAAAATTAAATCAAATACAATTTTCTCCTTTAATTTTTGAAAACAAAAATGTTTCACCCTGTGTTATAAGGTGCAAAATAAAATAAACACCAAAACGAAGAATATTTTAACATTAAATAAGGTGCTAAGGTTAATATTCTTCATATATGAACCTTAAGGGTAATAATAATGTATCTGTGTAAAGTGTTGGATGATTGAAACTTTAGTAGGATTTCTTATGCAAGGAAATCACTTATCACATGTGTATGTGTGTGTGTGTGTGTGAGTGGTGTTATAAATTTCAAAATTCGACAAATTCGAAAGAAAACATTAATAAGTAATGAAGGTGTTGATGCAGAAAGGAAAGGTATATTCTCAAACCTATGTCCATCAAAAGCAAAAAGCATATAAAAAGGGATAGCTATGAAAATTGATATGTGTAGAAATGACCCTTTCTTTATAAAACTTAACATACCTAGTGTTTTTATGCCTTTGGGCAGTTTGGTCAAATAACACTTAAATGTAATATACCTAATCAAATTTATTGGTTAGGTCGAAAATATTTCGCAGGGATTTGACTTTAATATAAATGTATTGAATGTAGATGTAGGTCAGATTTTGTTTTGATGTAAATACATATAAACTTATATTTGGCATCGGGAAGGTATCATTGATTCAAGAAATTCATTTAAAATGTATATACTCTGACCTAATGATATAATGATAAGATGAATTTTGAAAGTTGACATTCAAGTCTTTCAAAGTGAGTGGTGATAATTACTTTTTCTAATGAAGACTAATCACTTTAGTTAGATAGCATGATTTGAATGCAGTCCAATAAATCAATAGAACTTTTTCCTTATATCGTATAAATTCTTGAAGCATTTTTCAAGCAGATGAGATTTTAAAAAGTTTTATAGAAACACACGCTCAAAATGGTCTATTTTTTACTTCAAAATTTGTTTTTGTTTTTAAGGTCAAATGTCTAGTTCTTAGTTTTTCTTAGCGATTTTTGGTTTGACTTAAGATATTTAAATTTTCAACTTGCAATATCTTTGGATTTTTTTTCCAAAAAAGCGTATTTTAGAAAATGTTAAAACATCAAAATGTTCCTTGTAAGTGCATTTTCGAGTTGACACTCTCACTATTTTAAAACCTGCAAACTCTTTCATAATAGCTGCGTTCCTTTGGAAATATTTATCTACTGCTTAGTACTTAAAGCTTCTTTGAACTACTTTTTCAGTATAGCAAAAGTAGTTCAAAGTAGTTTTAAGTACTAAGCAGTAGATAAATATTTCCAAAGGAACGCAGCTTATATCTAGATATGTAGGGGAAGTGGGGGCAAGACCGCCTATATGGGCAAGACCGTTTTTGTACTATGTTATTGGCAGGACTTTTAATATGAAATAAATGGCTTCTGGTAAGATCGATTATGCCCCATACGGGGGCAAGACCGTTTTTTGTTAGATGTTTTTTCAAAACTTATTATCTTTTATTCAGTATTTTAAAAATTTTTTTAATGATGAAGTTTCCTACAAAAAACATTAAAGTTAATGAATAAACACTTTATTTTTTATTGGTTTTTAAGACGGTTAAACACTAAAGTTGAGGTCTTGCCTCCACTTCCCCTATACCTATAAATATGTATTCAAATTCAATAAAAAAAAATTGGAAAACAAAAAAGTAAAATTTGAGTTTTTTGATAAAAACTTTTCAAGGCAATATCTCTAAAAATATAAATTTTAAAGACCTCAAATTTTGAAAAATAGCTTAGTCTTAGAACACTGAAGAGGAAGGAAATTACAACTAATTTTTGAAAACCACAAGTTTGTAGAATTACCGTTTCACCAAATATAATTCTTTCTTGTAAGCAACAAGTTTATCTCACCAACTTGTAAAGCTCGTTATAGTCTTAGCGGTGACTGTTGAGTTACTTAACTCATAACGACAGAGGTTAAAATTGGTTTCAAATGAAAACTAAGTTGATATTGAATATGAAAAAATAGGATTGCCATTTTTAAAACTTGAGCTCTTACTTGGCAACCATTTTTCAAACGGGAAATTGTCAAATAACTTATACTGTCTTTCTTAGTAGTTTGATCAAATAAGAAAATTTTTTAAATGCCAAACAAAATTTTAAATATATATTATTATTTTTGTATTGCTGGATTATTTTTATATTTATTATTTTATAATGACATCCATGGATTTAGTAATTAAAATTGTAGAGAGTGAGGAAAATTAATAAAATAATTTAAGGAATGAAGAACTACAATAATGAGAAATAAAAAAAGCCTCTTTGATAAAAAGAGAACGAATTCTTACATACTTAAGAGGCAGGTTATAGCGATCAGGAAAATTTTGTAAACAGATATTTTGTAATGTTTTCATTCGATTTGAAACACAAATGCTATACCAATTTTTAAAACATTTGTTTTCCATTACAAATTAAAAAAAAAAAAATATTTATTACAAATAAAAAAAAAATTAAATTAAAAAAATATTGATTGCAACTAAAGAAAAAAATTTGAATTTAAAAAAAATATTGCGACTCAAAAATATTTGGCTTAGAAAAATATTTATTGCAAAAAAAAATATTTTGCATTAAAAAATGTAATTGCAACTGAAAAATATTTGCATTGAAAATAAAAATTTTATTGCAAATTAAAATATACTAAAAACAAATTTTATCGAAAATAAAAAATTTTCTCAATAGAAAAAAAAATCAAGGCAAAATGTGAAATGTGTGTGCAATAAATATTTTTTCTTAGTACCTATTCGTCGAATTTCTTACAATTTTGGGTATCTGACCATACCTACATTAGTTATTTCAACTGCCTATACCATTGAACCTTATCTAAGGCCAAAAAGTCAAAACTGTAAGGGATTCGACGAATATTAAAAAAAATATTTAATACACACATTTTGCATTGATTTTTTTTTTAATGTAAAAATTTTTTTATTTTTTTTTTTTGTAATGCAAAATACATTTATTTGCAATAAAAATATTTTTTTCAATGCAAATATTTTTCAGTTGCAATAACATTTTTTTTGAAAGCAAATTTTTTTATTTGCAATAAATATTTTTTTAATGCAAATATTTTTCAGTTGCAATAAAAATTTTTTTAAGCAAATTTTTTTCATTATGAAATTTTTGAACTTGCAATAAATGATTTTTTTTAATTTCAAATGCATTTTTAAAACCCTGAATAATAATAACATAGCTTTTCTAAAAATAATAATAATGGCCTTCGGCGAGGGCCATTTTAAACACTTTAATCACTCTAAATACGGTTTTTACAAACTTGTATCAAAAATGACATACCTCTTGACTCTTGGAGAAAATTTTCACAAATAAATAGAAACTTGTAACTTTTTTTTTTTTGTGAAACAGAAACCCACAGAAACTTGAAAGTTCACAAATTTGTTACTTGTAAAATACAAGTTTCGGTGAAACAGAAAATGGATTTTTTCACAAATTTAAAATTGTAGGTTACAAGTACAATTTTGTGATCACAAGAAACTGGTGAAACAAAATTAATCGATTTTTTCACAAATATTGTGAAAATTACTTGTAATTACAAATTTGTAAGTTGGTGAAATAGGGCCCCGGATGTAATTGACATACAAGAATGTTAATAGTACCATTGAAAAAAAAGAAGAAGAAGCTAAGAACTCAAAAATCCATTCACTTTATAAAAATATCCAATCAACATAAACATACTTCGTAAGGAAAAAAAGACGGAAATTGAAACAGAGAGTATCTGGAAAGTTTAACATTAAAAAAAAATGAAGTGCAATTTATTGACAGATAGCGCTAGTACTATCGTATGCATTTTTATGTTTTCCCAACAATTCAATGTAAAAAATCCGATTTTTGCTGCTAAATCTAATTTAAAAACTGTTTTTTAGTTCTAACACTCCCATCTTTGAAAATTTTTCGAAAAGCATTTGGAGCATTCCTGAACAAATCGGGAAAAACCTAGAACAACTTTCAATAATAACAACTCCAAAAATGAGGGGCGGGGCGGAGAGGGGGGCTAGCTTCACACACTCTTTGGTAAAAATCGTTTTCCGTTTTCTGGATTTTTTCACTACCATGTTCATCATGTGATATAATGTGATATATCAGAGACTACTCATTTACTTCATTAATCCAACAAGATTTTCTTCGCCGAATTTGTAGTTTCCTTTAGATTTTCCTAGCAGTGATTTCAGAGATTTTTAGCCCCATCAACTTTTTTTTATAAAACTCCGCACCACTTTGGGAGGAATATCTTCAAATTTTGAACTGTATTTTTATTATTGATTTTTCTTTTATAATACCTTTCACTGGAAAAGTTTTTTGATTGCTCAAAATTTTACTTAACTTTTATACATAAAATTTCTCGTTATAACAAGACAAACATAAAACAAATACATTTCTTTTTTTTTCTATTAAAAGAAATCTATAAAAAAAAAAACAAAAACTGAATAAAATATACGCCAAAGAGCTTCTTTAAGTATTAAAATTATCACGCGCTACAAAACTCATACATTTTTCAACAGCTTTTAATTCAATTAAACTCTGCTGCTCTGCTACAGTACCAGCTATACTTTTAGTCAAGAAACACCCACCTCTTTAGAGAAAGGACTCACCATGTGTCCATTTTCTTTTGTCATAAAACACATCGAAAGGCAGCAAACAACAATATCGTTGCCGTCGTCGTAGCAGCTGACAAAAAACACCACTAAATCAAAGTCCCCTTGTGGCTATCATTATTATCCAGGTAGTTTGTACTTGTGGCTATGATGGCTGGCGGCGGGCGTGTGGTGGCAACAACGGGCTAACAAAAACACTGTCACGCAACCACATGTCGTTCATTTGTATGTACACGTATCGGTTCGGTTCTACACCCGTTTGCTTTTGAATAGAGATTGGTGTGTGTGAAAAGGATCCTGGGCTAAACTAAACAATAAAAAAAAACACACACACAAAAAAAAATAACAAAGCCTCCCATCAGTGTCCCAACCATGTACGTCCAAAAAAGGCTTCCAGATCACCCCCAAAGGTATACACATTGCGTGTGCTTGTCGTGATGGAGTAGTATAGTCCTTTCGACTGGCTCCAGCGAAGGCGCTAGGGAAATTACCGATGACCGAGGTCGTCTATTCAATTCAAACATATCCCATAACGGTGGTATGTTGTGTATACATAGGTACATGGACTTTTAACCGTGCAGTTGGGACAACAGAAAAAAAAAATACTAACAGTGGGCTTGAATCAGAATGTTAGACATTAAGGTAGTAATGTTTAGTTCTGGTTATTGTCACACTATCATGTTAATGATGGTAGAGCATGGTAAAAAGAGGAAGCGGATAGAACGAAAGAAAGAACTTTCCCTCTTGAGCCATTACATGTCCTTTATTAACAAATAGAAAACTGGGGTCGTCAAATTAAATGGGGGGGGGGGGGGGGGGGTGAATGAGCTTCTGAACGATAAAAAGGAAGGTCACCGATACAACAACAACAAGTATTATTAGCTATACTCTTAAATATTTGTGCTGGTAGGTATCTAAAAGCCAAGTTCGTAATTTTGTTATTTTTATTTATTATTTTAAGGAATGTGTATATTTGGGTGATAAGAACTGTTGCATGTGTTTGTTTTAGTAATCGCGAATAGCACACTATTATAATCGAACAATAGTTGAGTGGTGTTATTATTTATTGATTTAACTGGGAGAAAATGAAGGTTTATGGGATTTTAAGATTTAATGGTTCACAAGTAATTAATAGACCTAAACTAATTAAAGAACGAACACGAAGATTACAAAGCAGTACCTACGGGCTGGCGCCGAAAAAGTCATAGGCAATTTTCATTCTTTTTAACCACTAAAGCCGGTCATTACAGAATACGATTACGATCATTCGCTATCGTTTTTAATATTTGTGTCTCTATTTAATTAGTAGAAAAAGAAAGCGACATATAGCAACCATACGATAACGAACGTATGCCGTAATTCGACCCCAGGATTTTTGTTTTATCTCAATACGATAATTTTCCACAATCTATCGTATATCAGTCACAATATCACATTTATAAATCTTTACTTTCTCTATAAGGCAAGTATTGGTTTCGTGTCGAAAAAAATTTGAGATTTTAATCACAACCAACATTACGATGATGGAGAATTCCGAAGAAGTGGGTCTCGCTATTCCGTCCGTGCGTCTGTGCGTCAATCTGTACACATTTCCACAGCCTAAACGCGTGGACGTATTTTCTTCAAATTTGGTACAAATGATTTTTATAAAATTCTGAAAGTTGTTTTTTTTTTTTTTTGAAGTGAAAACTTCTTTAGTATCGTAGTGATTTGAAACAAGATGAAACGAAAACGCGACACGACTTCAACTTGTTCTAACTTTTTTGTTTTAATAGATAGATTAATGAAATTTGTACTGTAGATAAGTAATTAAATAAATTATAATTGTACAAAACTTCAATTAATTTCATATTCAAAATTCGGAGATAACGGTAAAAAGATGTTCTTTTCCAACACACCTTATATCTTTTGATCTTGTGCACATACAACTTAACTTTAATACGCATGTTAATAACATAACCTTTTATTTGATATATCACACATAACGTTACCTGCTCTACAAGTTACACAATCTTAAATTGAAAAAAATTTAAAAATACCTCAAAACACCTGGGGAGATCTGTTGGCGATGACCAGCTACCAGTGTAGGAAGTACCGTAATCTCAGTCTGGAAATTCGACGTGGTTGACTTAAAAAAATTCTAACTTCTCTTGTAGACATCTTTGAAATAAGATTTATTCATCATTATACAAGGTGAAATAATAAGCTATCCGTCGATCCATTCGATCTGTATTTATAAAAATGCACATACACAAAATTGCACACAAGCCCATAAGGATGCAAATAAATTTGTTTGTGTGTCATATTTAGTTTATATTAAATCAATCCCTCTAAGTATGTTTACTTTAAAAGTCTAAAAGTTACCAATTTATACGATTTTATCGAGTTTTAAAAACTTGCTTTTAACTAAAAAAGTCAAAAATTTGGAAAAAGTGCAAATTTTTGAATAGGTACATTTAAGTTGTTTCTTGAAAAAAAATTGCATATTATCAAAGGATTTTACATCTACTTTATTTCATTAGTACAAAGTTTGGACGTACCGGCTACATACACAAAATGCCCCACGATTTAGTAAAAAAAAATAAAATCGTCAATTTTTTAACTTTTTTTTCTTTGATTTTAGCTTAGAATTTCAGTGAAAAATAATTTTTAAAATTTTGTAATCATCTTAACATGACAGAAAATTTAATTTGCTATGAAAAGTGTCTTTGAACCATTTCAAAGTTAGGCTTGGTTTTCGAGTTAAATCAAAAAAACTGAAAACCGACCAGTGTTGCCGTTTTCTCAGAAATGCACCAATGGATTTAGTAGCACTTTTGGCTGGAGTATTCTTTTATACCAAGAAATTAAAATCAGCAATAAAAACTCTTGAACGAATTTGTTCTAGTTTTGCTCTGGAGCTCCGGTCTATTAAATAGACTAACAATAAGCTTTCAGATTATATAATTTTGATTTGAAGGTGATAGAATAAAAATAGTTAGATTTTTCTATTTTTTTTTTTTGCAAGAAAAATGATTTTTTAAGGTTTCACTTCTACCACGTGTGAATTGCACACATGATTTTTTGTTTTGTTTTGTTTTATATCTCACTTAGAAAGTGTACCTCCCATACAAATTTTTCAAATTATACCAAATAACTCGAAAACGGCTTTAACAATTTTGATAAAAAATGTATAGTTTTACAAACAAGGTTTGAAAGGTTACTAACGGTACCTGTCATAGAACCGTTTTTTCTTACAAGACTAACCCGAAAATTTGTATACAAAAGCGTTTAATTTACCATAATATTAATATGTTAGAAAATTTTCAAAAACCACATTTTTGGATTTTTAAAAAATATTTAAAAAAATTTTTTGAAAAATCATTTTTTTGAAAACGGGTTATTGAAATATTTTGAAATTCTGTTTTTAAGTGTAAATTAATTATTTCTTCAAAATAGAATACCATTTTTGAATGTTAGAAATTTTTTATTATAAAAAATTAATTTTTTTAAAAACGGCTAGAGACAATTTTCAAATTTTTTTTTCTCAAAATTCCTTTTCATACAAGAAATCAGAAGGCATACTTCGTTTTGTGATCAAAACCTTTAAGAACGTTGTTTTATTAATTATAAAAACAGATTTTAAGTACTTTTTTATATTATGGGAAATGGTTTAATTAAATCTAATTATAATTTTTCCTCATTTTTTTATAAAAAGCTTTAAGATAAGATCTACTTTTACCATAAGAGCAAGTACGTGCGACCCCAGTCGTGCATTTTATTTTGTCTTGTTTTAGCAGCGCAAAATAAAAATTTAATACTTACAAATTTTTAGAACCAGTCCCGATAAACTTAATTCTAAGGAAACAAAGGTCACAAAATACTAGCACAAAGCTAGAAGCGAAGCTAGCAATTCATTGAATACATTTGAATGCTCACTCTGGCGTATACGTACTTTTATTTATAATTGCGCAAAATGTGTTGTGAAGGTGTTTTGAAAACTTTATGGAAGAATTTTGGAAAAAAAAACCACACTCAATATTGTTTTTTTTTGTTGAGGTGTATTTTAACCATTATTAGAGGTCTAAGCTAAGAATTAAGAAAAACACTTATATTTACTAAAACAACTACAACATCTTTTTTATAGGATATCAACTTGAGCTCAAAATGACTTTTTCCCTCTAGGTCCTTTCTACATTCTGGTTTTTTTATTAATTTATTTTTTTTGTTCCTCTTTAAAATTTGTTCAAAACATCAGACATTTGTATCGATTTTTTAAAACAAGTATTAAAATGTTGGAGAGAGATTATATGACAATTTTTTAAAGATAATTATGCAAAACACTTAACTTTTCTGTTTTATATCCCCTTAGGGTTTTATTTTACTACCAGTAAAACCATAAAAAAAGAAAAAAACAAAAAAAAAAACCTTGAAGAATCTGCCCTAAATAATTTACCCATCAAAGACAACGATTCCCGAAAACAACATTCAAAGTCATAATATTTGATGTCGCGCTAGAAAAATTAATCTTACCTCTCCAACACAGTGAACACGATGTTCAATTTTTAAAAGCCCATCACTTAGTGTTAGCAACACAAAAGTGTATAAAAAGCAATATCCTTGTTGTGGCCATTTTCCCTCAGAAAAACAGCCAACAACAAAAAAAAAAAACAATATGACAATACTTCACTAATGAGTCATTAAAAGTTTTTATTTAATGACACCATTAACAAAGAACACAGCACATTAATGATATCGTCTTTTTCTTTTATAATTGCAGATTTCCAAAAAGAGTGCCAAAATAAACAGGAGATAGCGTTGTTGTGGAACAAAAAAAAAAAACGAAGAACCAAAAAAAAAAAACATCTCCATCTCCGTTGTTGTTAAGTCTCCCCCTTCAGTATGATACGATATTTTGCAAAAAGCCAACAAAGTGGCCGAGCATCATAAATACCAAATAACATCATCAATCCCATGCAGATGTTATGGACCAGGGGATGGTAAAGGGGATGATGACGATGATGAACATATCGCATAATCGTGTCCATCACAGCTACAAAATTTAACTCAGATTATTTCTTTTTTGCTCTTCCATTACTTCGACGAATATAATCATATGGGCTGCCACTGTCATCAGCAGGAGCAACATCACAAGCCGGAACAGGACCTGCTATTCAAATGAAGCAATTTCCTCAGCGATAACAATAAAACCTCACTTCCTTCGCAGGAGAATATACACAATCGTATATACACAGAACCAGAAGCTAACAGAGAGTAGCAGCATCAGCACTGCGACGTACTGCTGTGCCCCAATCCTGTCATCATTGTCCTGGGTATATTCATAAAAAGGACTCTCGGCTTCCTTCCTGTTGGGGTCGTCAGCGTTTTGGATGGATAAAAAAAAAATATATATATTTATCGTAAAAAGTAACCGCATACCAGTGGGGTTACGACTGACGGGATCTTTGTCCTGAATCAAAGGGCCCACACTGCGCTACTGGATATGTGCCTCCAAACATCCAACCCTATAGAACCCTGCAGATCGATGCGAAAGTGTTCAGTGTTGTTCACCATATGCAGGAAATATAAAGGATGAATCGTATATTAAATACATAATTTAAAAAAAAAAAAGAAGATATTTCGCTCCACGACTCGTGCAAATGACGTGTAATCGCATAAAAGTTACTATATGTACATTATAACGCACGTGTGTGGCAGCCATTCATCCAAAAAATACGGTACATGGTTGTAGAAAATGTACCGATAATAATGATAGCTCGGAGTTGTTATTCTGAAATTTGTACCTTAAAAGAGAACACAACAAAGCATTAACATAACATAAGACATTATAATATCTATCTCAATATAGCTCCTGTAGATTTTTTGAATTAACCAACATCCCTATTTGTGGCGGATTTTTAACATAAAAAATAAGGGCTTACTTAGAGTATAATCTTCCAAAAAACATCTTTTTGTCAAACGCAACAAATCCTTTTTATTCGTTCTGTTTTTTTTTTTTTGTCGTGTGTGTCTTTTGATCGAGTATTTTTTTTTTTCTACGAGTCTCTGTGATATCTATTGTGCGAGAATAAAGTGCGGGAATAACCTATATCTCTTATACCGACCGACCTACCTGTGTGCGTGAGATCTTTTATCTTTTGGTTTTTCGTTTAGAAATTTTTGTTTGCTTAAATAAGTTAGACTTGTTTCCGGTTTTTTTTTTTTCAAATTTTCCAACTCGACGTGTTGTAATATCTACCATTTTGCGAGATAAATCTACGAAAAAAAAAAAGAAAAAATGGAATTTGCTTCGCCGATTTTATTTTGCATCATTATGATTTGTTTGCGACACATTTCTTCACACGAACACGCCGATGGATACAAGCCAGGTGAGTTTTAAAAACTTTTGAATTTAATTTAAGTAGGTACCAACCTTTTTTCAGCTAGAAAGTTACTGATGATTGAAAATATTTAGGACAATGAATAACGTTATACGGATAATACATTGTATAGCAATAAAAACAACTAATTTCAGTGTTTTAGTACAGAATTGTTTGAACAGCAAAGTGATGTTCAATTAGAATCACCTTTGGACCTAAAGGTGAAACTGTCATGTACCATTATAATTGTTAACTTAATTTGGGTCTGGGGTGGTTAATTTGGCAACCGGGGTCTTTGGAAGAGCAAACGAAATGTCTGTTTTCTTAAAATTGTTAATTATAAAACAGGTTTTCTTGTTGCCTAAAAGTATTCTTGAAGGCCCCTTCACCTTTTTGGAGTCCTGAGCTCTGTCTGAGCCCCTATCTTTTCTGCTTGAGACCCTTAGAGCTCTCTTGAAAAGCCGGTTGCTTTGTTTGGGACCTCTCAAGCTCTGTTGGGTTTCCCGCCTGCTGTGTTGGAGATCCTACAGCATAAATGGGGCACTATTTTAACTCTGTCGAAGACCCTTTGAGCTCTCTTGAAACACTTACAGCTTTTTTATAGACCCCTCCAGCTCTGTTAGGTACCGCTACAGCATTGTTGGTTTCCCTTTCGTTCTGTTGGAAGCCCTACAGCTTCATCTCAAAGGGACACTGATAACTCATTTGGGGACCCTTAAAACTCATTTAACTCTGTCGAAGACCCCTAAAGCTATCTCGAAACGTTTACAGATTTATTAGGGACTTTTCCAGGTTTTTTGGGTAACCGATCAACTCTGTTGGAGACCTTTAGCTCTAATGGAGCCTATTATACTCTACTAAAGCCAGGAGGGCTCTACAGCTATGTTTTCTGCCTTTAACAGCCCCGCTAGAGCTGAATATAGCTGATATTAGCTTTTTAAACCAACAACTTCGAATTTTTTTTGAGGTTCTTGGTTCAGCTTTTTTTTAAGTTTTAATTATAGGAAAATCTTTTGAAAAAAAGTGTTGAAAATAACTTATATTTTAAGTTCTATGAATTGGAAAATTACGTATAAGTAGAAAACGCTAATAATGACTTGTTTTCAAAATCAGTATGCCCATGAATTATTATTTCTTATTACAAGTTGATGTTTATTATTTCCTCTCAAAAATTTAAATATGTACCTACCTACCTACCATTTTTTCAATTTTTTCTGATTTAAAAATCAAATCAAAAATTTTTTAAATTTGAGAAACTTTGCATCAAAATAAAACAAAAATATAGCTTCGAGATATCTACTTAAGACTCTTCCATCCCATGGATAATAAATTTAGAGCAGAATAATGAACAGTAACCTTCGTTGTAAGGATTTCTTTTCTTTTCGTTTTTTTTTTTTTTTCCTCTAAACTCCAAGTAAACAAGAATGAAATCCTCCCTTAAACAGTAACTCAACCAGATAACTATTGCTCCCTCAGGCCTCTTCGATAACGTCAGTCTGTACGACTTCGAGAAATTATCCGTTGCCTTATATACACTTTGTATATAAATATATCTTTCTATATACCTTAGACTTAAGTATACCGTTACCTCTCTGTACCTGGGAACCTTACTATATACATAAATCTGTTCAATGTTTAAAAGCAGATTTAACTCCCAACTGAAAAGTAAAATCGCAAAATGTGCAAAAATAAAAATAAAAACTTATAAGCCGAAGAAGGTGGGAAGATACCTTACAGCTATTGAGCTTCTTGAGAAATCTTTTTTGGTTTTGAATTTCTGAAACAAACGAGATAGAGAGACACACAGAAAGGGAAAAAAGATATAGTAAGACCAAGTATCCTTGACGCAAAGCAAATAAAATAAAATAAAAATAATAAAAAAAAAAAAAACAAGAAAAAAAAATAAAAGATATAATCGATTTAAAAAAAAAAGGAAAGAATGAAAACCAGTGGTGATTCAATCCTCCAAGCAATTTACTCACAAATTGATGAAATAAATTTTCCAACACACTTATTCCTTTAGAATATTTTTGCCGTTCTCCAAGAAAGAAAGCCTTCTGCTTAAAACACCCAAAACCATATCTACCTTTATTATATACCTACTCAAGCCCATTACCATCCATTCACCTTTTGCGGCTTTCTTATTTGTAATGGCGGCTGGGATGTGTTTTCCTGTTTTTTTTTTTTTTATTTTATTTTTTTTTACCGTATTTAATGTCTTTTGTTTTATATGCTTGTAGAAAATTATTCTGCCTTGCGACACCTGAATCGTTTTTGTAAAGCAACTCGTGCGGTAACCGAAGAGAAATATTTAAAAAAATAAAAATAAAAAACAAACAAAATAAATAAAACAAAAAAAAAAAAAAAAAATTGAGGAAAAAACCAAATTATAATGGGAACTGAAAATTGAGATGGAATAGGGTTGCGGTTAAAGGAATTTTAAATGAATTTTAGAAGCTCTACCAGTTTTGTTATAGAGGTAGAGGTATAAATTTTAAATAATAATATACCGACTAAATTATTGTTAAATTTTTCAATGATGATGATTTTTGCACTGTACATCATTATGTTGGCTTATTGGGGATTTGTTTCTTCTTCTTTAAAAAAAAAAAGAACCTTTCAATTTTTTGAGTAAGTTAATCCAGCATGGTTCATTGAAATTAATCATCAAAATGATAAAAGCTCGAAGCCTAACGTTGTACTTGTTGGTTATTTGATTTATCATCAAACTTGAAAGTTTTCTTAATGGTTTTTTTTTTTTTACTTTTTTGGTGGTTGTTGGATCAGTGCGATGCCTTTTTTTTATAGAAGAGAAATAATTTGAGATTTTAATCTGTATTAGTATTTTGATTAGGAGGAAGAACAATGGAATAGGGTTCGATATAGTCTTCGATGGAGGAATACGAAGAAGAAAAAAATAGATGGCTACGTTAGAACGTTCGTCTAAAGTTTGTAATAGAACAACTTTATAAAATAAATAATTTTATTGAACCAAAATTTGGAGAAATTAAATTCCATACTTTAACAACTTAAAAAACTAAAGAAAACAAAATTTTTAATACAATAGGCGTTTTTCCCTTTTTATTTCTGAGCAGGGTGTTGAGCTTTCAAAAAAAACCCGTATTTCTTTTTTAGCTCAGATATATCTGAGCGATCAACTTTTGTTTATTTTTTCGACAGACCGTAGTCAGAGGGCGATCTATGAGCTCAGAAAAAATTGATGGAGTAGATGCAGTGGCGTACGTTGAGTCGTCGGGGCCCGGGGCAAGACTATATTTTGGGGCCCCTTTGATATTTGTGGGCCCCTTAGATACAAAAAAAAGTACGTATACGCCATATTTTTTTTTAGCTTAGAATTGATAGTTCTTGGGGCCTCTGTTCTGAAGTAATATGACCATGTACATATTTGATTTTCCATCATCAAACATAATTTTTTTTACTGTGGGGCCCCTGAAAAATTAAATTTGCGGCCCCCAAAATTAAATATTTAGCGGCCTTTAAAATCAAAATTTTTGAAGCTTAGAATTGATAGCTCTTGGGGCCTCTGTTCTGAAGTAATAAATACGTATTTGATTTTCCATCATCAAACATAATTTTTTTTTACTGTGGGGCCCCTGAAAAATTAAAATTAAATATTTAGAGACCCCTCAAATAAATTTTTTTATCTTAGAATTGATAGTTCTTGGGGCCTCTGTTCTGAAGTAATGTGTACACATTTGATTTTCCATCATCAAAAATAGTTTATTTCTTTTGGGGCCCCTGAACAATTATTTTTGGGGCCTAAAAATTAAGTGCTTAGAGGCCCCTAAAATATAATATAATTGTTTTGGAGCCAAGAATTAATAGGCATTTGTTCTGATGAAATATTCGGAATTCCACCAATAACGTAATGTTTGTATTTTGGGCCCTGATGTATTTATTTTGGGGCCCCTAAATTGATATTTAATTTTCCACCACTGAAGTAATAGCTTTTGAAGATCCTCAAATAATATTTTTGTCATGTCATCAGAAAATTTGATGAATATTTTTGGGCTCCTTAGTAATAGATTTTGGGGCCCCCAAATTAATATTTGATTGCCTCTCAACTAAAGGGGTTTCTGAAAAATTATTCTCAGCTTGTCAATTTTTTTTGTTATGTGTGACATTTCCGTGCTCAGGTTTGTTTCTTTATTAACTCGGAAAGCTTACTTTGCTTAGATCCAGCTCGATAAGCTCAAGCTCTGCTCGGGGCTCTTTTTAGAGCTAAAATAAGAAAAACTTCTATGATTATGAACTAATTTTTTTCGTCTGCTTTTAGTTTCTTTATTTGTGTTAGAATATAATAAAAAAAATACTAGTTAGAAGGTAATGAGCGTTCTATGGATTCGTAGTATATTTTTGTACTAGAAATAGTGAAGAAAAAAAGTACGTAGGTATACGCCCATTAATTGTTTCTTAATTATTTTGTTTTTTATAATTTTCAAAACAATTAAATGACATTTCTATACATTTGATCATATTTTGATGATTAATTTCACTTACTACAGCTAACAAGATGAAAAATGTAAGTATTACTTTTTAACCAAGGTCTATCTTTTAATGAAAAAAAGATTTTTTTTATAATCGTTATTAACGGCACCTTCCATAGAATAGTTTTTTTGAAGTTATACTTCTTATGGGAGGGTGGGTATGAAAATTTACTTTTTGACAAGAATGTCAAAGGGATTATGACGCGATCACCCTGGGTAGCAGGGCTGTCGTTTCACCTTTAGAGTAGGCAGTACTTTAGTATTTAAAAATGCAGTACGCCACAGTACGGCAAACATAAAACACACAACACGTTGCAAGTTACATGTTTCATGTGGTAAGTTGCATGTGGAAAGTTGTATGTGGCAAGTTGCATGTGGCAAGTTGTATGTGGCAAGTTGCGTGTGGCAAGTTGCATGTGGCAAGCTGCATGTGGCAAGTTGCATGTGGCAAGTTGCATGTGGCAAGATACGTGTGGCAAGTTGCATGTGGCAAGTTGCATGTGGCAAGTTGCATGTGGTAATTTTCTATGTGGCAAGTTGCCAGGGTTGCAAAAAGCTCACATTTCAGCTCAGCTCAAATTTGAGCTAGGTACCATAGCTTAGCTCATTTGAGCTGAGCCGAAAGTGAGCGCCCCAACTTCCAACGCCTATATCTCGGAATTTTGAAGAAAATGAAAAAAAAATTTTTGATGCCAAAAGGTATCGGGGACTCTAACCTACATTTGGGTACAACTCCCATCCCTGTAGGTCCACGCGTTCTCAAACCGGGAGAACTTAAAAGTAAAAAAAAATAGGCACGATTCTGAAAAAATAGGCATGATATGGCGGTTTAACATGGAAGGCGATTTTTTAAAAATCTGACAATGTGAAAAGCGTAGGCCCATGATACAAGCTATCATTTGACATCACTCCCAAAAATAGCTCTCAAGCGGTTTAGCTTCCAGGAGCGTTCAAAGATTCAGGGATTTTTCGAAAAAAAAATTTACCCCAACTTTCAAACGCGATTTTCTCGGAATTTTGAAAAAAATCGAAAAACCGGATTATACCACTATCGGGTAGCTGAGAATATAAGCTTTCATATGGCACCACTCCCCTGTCTCTAGGTCAAAGCGTTCCAACGCCTATATCGCGGAATTTTGAAGAAAATGAAAATAAAATTTTTGATGCCAAAAGGTAGCGGGTACTCTAACCTACATTTGGGTACAACTCCCATCCCTGTAGGTCCACGCGTTCTCGAACCGGGAGAACTTAAAATTAAAAAAAAATAGGCACGATTCTAAAAAAATAGGCATGATGTGGCGGTTTAACATGGAAGGCGATTTTTTTTAAATCTGACAATGTGCAAAGCGTAGGCCCATGGCACAAGCTATCATTTGGCATCACTCCCAAAAATTGCTCTCAAGCGGTTTAGCTTCCAGGAGTGTTCAAAGATTCGGGGATTTTTCGAAAAAAAATTTTACCCCAACTTTCAAACGCGATTTTCTCGGAATTTTGAAAAAAGTCGAAAAACCGGATTGTACCGAAATTTTTTTAATGATAAAAAAAGAAATATTTTACTAAAAAAATAGAAATATATTTACTATTAAAAAAACCAAGAGAAAAGATCACGAAAAATTATCTGTTTTATTTATAAAAATATCCATGTGTTAAAATAATTCCATTAATAACTAGAACCAAACATCTTAAGCTATGGTGTTTTATAAAAGTTTAAAATATCTTCATATTTCATTATACTTTCCAAATAAAAATCAATGTATCCTCTCACCCATCACAGCTATAAGATCACTTTACCTTAGCTCACCCAACAGCTCAGCTCAGCTCACCGACAGCTCAGCTCACCCAACAGCTCAGCTCAACCATCAGCTCAGCTCACTTTCAGCTCAGCTCAAATAAGCTGGGCTATGGTACATAGCTCAAAAGTGAGCTAGCTCAAAATTTAAGCTGAGCTGTGAGCTGAGCTCAGCTCACTTTTGAGCTTTGTAGCAACCCTGCAAGTTCCATATTACAACATAAGTAAATTTCACAGAATAAATTGAAAACTACATGGACGCAAGGAGGATGAAAGAATTAATTTATTGTTCACTTGATAAAAATTTTAAAAAAACGAAGTGTGGATTAATTAATTTAATAATAGAAATTAAAAATATCAAATGAAATTCATTTACATATACTGAATGAGAAGTATAACTTCAGTCGCGTGTACATGTGTACACACACTCTTTTTTTTTTTTTTATTTTTCGGTTATCTTCACAAATAACTGGTTCAATTTTGACGAATTTATTTATTCAAAAGCATGTATGTCACTATTCTGATTATATAAATCAAAATCAAAATTTTTAAGAACTATATTGTTGGATTAGAAAAAAATTTAAATAATCTTTTTTCTTGAAAAATCAAATTTTCGAAAACGTGACATGGGTTTTATTTGAAATTTTGGTTTTGGCTGTTTATTAACAATTACTACAATATGGTATACCAACTTTATTTAAAAAAATACATGTTTTAAATAATTATTTATAAAAAATAATTTTTTAATAAACGGCTCTTACGATTTTGAACTTTTTTTTAAAAATGCATTTTAATTAAATAAATCATGCCCTGACTAAACCCCTGGTCCTAGAAAAATGGTTTATACCTTTTTGAAAACGTTGTTTAACTCTCTTGGGGCGCCATCTGTTGTCAAAATAAGAATATGAAAAAATTAGAGGATTTTTTTTTTTATTATTTAGAAACAGTTTTTCCACTTAGGAACTTGATTCTTGAAAAAAACCTAAACAACGAACGCCCTATTGTACATATTTAAAAAAAAAAAAAACTAAATTTGGCCTGTATTGATAATATTTTTTTTTTTTAACTCAAATTGACAAAAATCATCAATACTATTTACGATATAGCCTCTTATAATTAAAAACTTTTCTTTATATTTCGATTTGAAAATCGCTTGGCTTCACATTTGAATGAATGATTAATTTATATTCTATTTGAATTTTGTCCACCCTTCATTTTTATTATTAAAGATTTTCAAAAGTACTTATAAATTTCCTTTTAAGTCTTCACTTACTCTTGTCTGTGCTATTTTTGGCATAGTCAACATAAATTTGAAGAAAATTCTAACAAAATTAATGATTAATTCCCTTTCATGGCATACAACTTGTATAACTGTATTTATATCAATTGTATTTTTTTGCTTTGAGTTTCATCGATTTATAATTTAATTTATTGTTTCTTTTCTTTTTTTCTTTTTAAAAAATGTTGATACAAAAAAAAAAAAATAGAAGCCAGGAAACATCAAATATCACTTTAGTACACCCACACCATTAAATTCTCTTTCTCAAAAAAAAAAAAAGCCTCAAATGATAAAACCCATAAAAAAAGCCAAAGAATCTTGATTGCTCTTAAAAATACCATTCATTTTGTCACATTCTCTCGCACATATTTCCAAATCAAATGAAAGAAGAAAAGATCCTTTTCTCTCTCTCTCTCTCTCTAAAACCCCGTTTACAATGTGAAAAAGTCCTCTTAAATCAACCAATATACCCAAACCATTTCTAGAAAAATTGCTATAAGAACACCCCTTCCTTCTTCTAAGACGAAATGGTAACAAAAAATGTTCTTTGACACTAAAAAAAAAAAGAGACACAAAAAAATAGAAAAGCCGAAGAAATAACAATAAAAAGTGAAAATGAGATCTACAGCTTGACAAAAGACAAACACAAACAACCAATAATAAATCAAAGGACAACCAGTGCCAGAGTACAGAGCATAGAAAGAACTAAACAAGAATACAAAAAAAAAAAAAACAGCCCCTTTGCCTCCTACTATATGTCTACATGTATGTAGCATAGAACAGTAGCGAATGGCAAAAGCCAGTTAGAGGCGAAAAGAATGGTTGCGGTAGAAGTGTTTGGTTTCCAGATATGAGATACTGTGCAAAAATACATTCTAACTTCTAACCAGAAATTGAGTTTTTCTATTGGATTTTTTTCTTTTTTTTTTTTTGAGCCGTAAAAAAGTTTACTCCTACAAAAAAAAAAACGAAAGAACATAAACATCGTTCCAGTATAAAAAAAAAAAACAGGATACAAAACAAGAAGTACAAAAGAATGTTTGAAAAAAAAGCAACGGAAAGTACCTACCCCAACTTCACACATTCTATACTAGACACCGCGAAAGTTAAAGTGTTATTTTTTTTGTAGAGTTTTTTGTACTTTTAGGAATTTTTCTTCAAAAAGCTAACATTAAAAAAAAAACTGACAGATGAGAAGGAAGTCTTGTGTATATTCTAGTCAAAGGGTTAGGACAAATGGCAGCGAAGAGTTCTTTGTGTCAAAGTTTTTATTTCATTGATATACAGACGCTTTTTAAAAAAGCTTGAAACCATATTTGCATCACCAGATCACTTTTGTTATGAATACAAAATGCATTTTTAAGAGCTCGTAATTTTTGAGAGCCGACAGAAGTCAAAAGTCAAAGTCAAAATCAAACAGTTTAAGGTCACAGTCACAATCACAGTCACAGCCAAAGTCAAAGTCAAAGTCAAAGTCAAAGACAAAGACAAAGTCAAAGTCACAGTCACAGTCACAGTCACAGTCACAGTCACAGTCATAGTCACAGGCACAGGCACATTCACAGTCAAAGTCACAGTCACAGTTAAAGTCAAAGTCAAAGACAAAGTCTAAGTCTAAGTCACAGTCGGAGTCACAGTCACAGTCACAGTCAAAGTCAAAGTCACAGAAAAAGTCAAAGACAAAGTCAAAGTCAAAGTCACAGTCGGAGTCACAATCACAGTCACAGCCAAAGTCAAAGTCAAAGTCAAAGTCAAAGTCAAAGTCAAAGTCAAAGTCAAAGTCAAAGTCAAAGACAAAGTCATAGTCACAGTCACAGGCACAGGCACATTCACAGTCAAAGTCACAGTCACAGTCACAGTCACAGTCACAGTCACAGTCACAGTCACAGTCACAGTCACAGTCACAGTCACAGTCAAAGTCAAAGTCAAAGTCAAAATAAAAATCAAAGTCAAATTAAAATGAAAGTCAAATAAACCGGTTTTCAAAAAACCAAAAATGTTAAATTTGGTGTAAATATTCCAAAGATTTTTTCTAAAAATTGTTCTAATTTAACAAAATCGAAAAAGTAAGAAATTCTTCAGCAAGTATTGTATTTGGTACCTACATATTTATGAGCAAGTTCGTTCAACGCCTGTCGGGTATTTTTTTTTATTTCCCTAAATTATACTTTTTTTGAATAACAAATTCAAAGAGTAATTTCATAAAAGACTCAAATTCTATGAACGTTTTTTTTTTCAACACTACACAAGCTTTTAAAATTACGAGAGTTATTGTTATAGAAAATTTATAGTCTCATCTAATAACAAATATTTCCCAAGGGAATATATCCAGCACAAAAATAAAATGCAAACCTCATTCAAAAGCATCGCGTGCTGGGGATTGTCATGTTGTTTACATACCACACGCATATTGAATAATGTAATGTTAGATGCTCGAAGCGGTGACATGTGCTCGTTTGTTAAGCTACATACTTGTAAAATATTATGAATGTACATTCTACTACTATAAACATAACATATATGAAGTGAAGCCCAGGACCTTTGTCGGCATTCACAATTTCCTTAAGCTTCAGTCAAACACAAAATGAAATACTGACATGAATTTACTCAAACTATTCAGGTGAAATGTGAAATATATCAAAGCTCTGTTGTAATGTATATTTTTCCTTTCTGGCACGTGTGATAGACTAGGTTAAGAGTGTTTCTAGAAGGAGTGAAATTTTGAAAATTTCTTTTGATAGCTACATATATTGAACGTATGGCAGCTTGTACCAGAACCCCTTTTTTCATAGTTGTTTTGGTTTAAAACTTGTGGATATTTGATATTTTTCTTTGGTTTTCTATATTTTTAGTCAAAATAAACTAAAATATATTCCCAAGGAACTGCAGTTTTATTTTTTTTTTTTTATTGTAGAAGATTAAAGTTATGAAATAGGTCAAACCCAAGTTAAAATTTTCTTTGATACTTGGGTCAAATTACATCAATCTGCTACGAGTACTCGTGTTTTAATTTTTTTGAATAATATCTGTCTTAGTTTCTTGAACCCTGCAGGAAATTTGAGACCTATCTCAAATTTTTATTTTAATATTGTATAAATTTAAATTTGAATACCACTATTTAATAGAAAACTATAGACATTTTCTGGAAAACGTTTCAAATAATTTAGATAACAAAATTCAAGTAGTTATTATTTTTATGATAAAGTCTATCTATTGATAATTTTTTCTTTTTATCACACAGGTCTGCAAAATGTATCCTTTTTTTTTTCTCCTTCAAATATTTTTTTTGTTGAAATAATGAATAAATTGACTTCCCTGAATCTAAAACTGGTCGCCCAGGAAAATTCTAGCAAGTACCATTTTTTTTTAATAATTTTTGAAAAATATGATTAGTTTATAGAAAATAAACCTTTTAGATTCGGCTGACCTAGTACAAAAATAAAACTATTATTTGTATTCAGCTCAAATTTTAAGGACTTATTTCTCATAATATGTTCTATCATTTGACACCAAATTTGTATTTATTTATTAAAGTTTACACAAATTTTAAGATACTAGCTAATTGACAAAAACAAAAAAAATATTGAAATCCTGCAGTTCTTAGTAAATCTCATATAAACAAAAAAATCTTTGTTTCTCTTTACAAAAGTATACTTTTCTAACGGTTTTTGATGTGCTGAGCTGGAATCCAAAGTCAAAAAAATTCTAGCACGTCGGGATTTTGAGATATACGCTTTAGAGAATCACAAAATTATTTTTTTTAGAAAATCTCAAAAAAACTACTATAGGATAGTATCTCAAAAACGAGAGCTGACCGAATTTTTTTTAATTCGGAATCAAAATCTTGGTAGAAAGAAATATGAATTTTTAATGATCAATTTCTTTATATGTCAATATGTCAAACCTACTTAACTTACATACTAACATTTAGATATCTTGAAGAAGAAAAGAGATATTAAGAAGATTGAATCTGAATTTGAATGAAAAAATCAAGTTCTTTCACAAACCGTAACAAATTTAGTTGAAAAAGATTACATTACGCCAAAATATTGCTTCGAAAACAGCAAAAAATGGGTTTTCGAGATATTCTAACGGGAATCTAAGAAACGTGCAATGCTAGGACAATTTTGACTTCAGATTATAATTCAGCACAAAAAAATGCTTTAGAAAAATATAGTTTTTTTTTTAAAGGAGGATTTCCTTGAAGACCAGTGTCATTATCAAGGTTACCTTTTATAGAACAGTTATATAAATTTCTGAATTTAAATTCAAAGATTTTTTTATACAAAAGCATTTACATAATTTTAATATAAATAAAATATAAAATTAAAGTTAATTAAAGTTAATTAATTAATCGAGGTCACTAATATAAAATATTAAAAAATATTTCGTTTAAAGCAGAAAGCTTAGTTTTTTTTTTTTGCCTAAAATCAATTTACACACTCTTTTCTCAAACCGATAATTTTTCCAAGAGGCATTAAAAAAAAAATAATTTAAAAACCGCAAAAAGCTTTTCCCACTAAATTCAGTTCTGTTATGATTTCAGTTTTTTCTTCAAAAATGAAGCAAATTCATTAACTCACCAAAAAGTAAGGTATGAATCATCAAACAGCAACAAAGTGTCATAAACTTCAAAACTCCATTGCATTTAAAAGAAAATGACACGTGTATCAATGTTGTACAAAAAAAAATTGCAGGTACCCTCTTCAAGGCATGCATGCGTACTTTATCAAGAGATTTCTACTTTTCTCAAAATTATGTACAAGTCTCTGTGAATTAATTACAAACATTAACTTCGTTTAAAATCCTTTCATAGCTTCACTCTTTGACTAACACGCACTCTCAAGTGTTAAAATGTTTTATTTTTTTAAATTTTTTTTTTTTAAGTTTCACTTAAAAATCCAGGTCACCGCATATAGTTTGCTGCCATCCAGTAAAACACCATGTTATTAAGCATTCACTTTGCCTTAAATGCTCCACAAAACTTCTTCTACTTTTTTTTAGATCTTTTCCTCAATTTGCACAGAGAATTTATAGTAAAAAAAAGTAGTAGAAAAAAAAAAGAGCATCACACACAAACCCCTCTCTCCAAAATTAAAGTGTAGGCATTATCCATGTCAACTGGCATAGAGTATCTAGGAGAGTATGCTATAAGGATGAGGGGATACACGACCGACGTGGATGGATGCACCCTGCATCATTAGATCTCCCTTTTAACTGCAGTAATTAAATTCGATTCCAAAAACGTTCGTTCTACACCCGGTACAACACGGTTGTTCCTTATTAAATACACACGACACTCAAAAAAGACGGTATCCTAAGCAACCTTGTAGGTAGATATAATATTCTCTTGCGTTGTTCACCCTCTTCTCTGACAGGATACCATAGCTTGTTATACTTCAATATGAAGCAAGCACAAAACTCAGGTACCGTCGTATCTGTACTGTTTATTATTACATCTACAACCTACAAAAGCAATATTCCTAAATACAGTAAAATCTCTATTTTGTGATATTTCATACGAATTTAAAACTTTGTTATTTTTTAACAAAAATTATGTTTAAGTAATATTTTTGAGAAATACCTACATTATTTACAACTTCGGTATTAAAAATTTAGAAAAATGGATCAAAATATTCTGGAGAAGAAATTCAACTTTAATGCAACTCTTAATCAAGTTTCTGACAAGAATTTAAAATACCATTTATCTAAGTTCAAAATGAAAAACAAATGTAATTAGCCGTTCATAGTATTTTAAATTTCTGTAATTTTAGTTAAATTTCTGTATATACAAAGAATAGGTAGCTTATACCAAAGGAATCCAGGATAATGACTTTTCGGAATAAAGAAGCTGTAATGTAGTTATGTTTGAACACCCATCCACTACAGCAGCATCGTATAGTCGGTCGCTATACCAAATGAAAATTCTTCTACTGATACCCTACCAACTCTTCTGGTTCTGGTGTTCTTCTTCTTGCTTTTATCCTGTTTTTTGCATTAATTATCCTGGGAAAAATCTCATTTTGATGGCATAGCCAAGCCAAGAGTACTAAAGAAATATTATGATCATCATGAGTGGCTCTGATATATCGTTGGGGGAAGGTAGATGATACCTTCCTATAACACTGCTGACGCTGCTGCCTTTACTTTTTCGTTTTTGCTTCGCAAGAAAGGAAAATGAACAAAAACAAAAAAAAAAAAAAAAACGTTTTAGTTTTGGAATTTTTGTTGGCACAGGCTTGTGAATATACATTTACCTACCTACTTACTCAACTTACCTACCTCTACCTTCCTATAAAGTCTTAGCTGTTGGGGCGGGAGGTTGTAATTTTTGAATCTAATTAACAAGTTAAATCCCTGTGTTATTAGTGACCCGTTAAATAATTAAAACCTATATTTCTGGAGCACACCAAAGTGTGTGTGTGTGTGTGTTTGGGGGGGGTGTTTTCTTCTTATAACTTAGTGTTTGCCTGTTACCTATACCTTGTTTGCCCTAATTTTCTTCCTTTTTCGTTTGTTTTTCACTCTTTCTCTCTCTTTGTCTCTATGTTACCTCAGTTTTGTGTGATCTCTTGACTAAATTTTTTTTTGTATTTTTAATTTTACAAGAAAAAAAAAAATACGATATGAAATTTAACAGGAATGTTGCCAAAGTATTTTGTAACATTTTAATCGCTAGCGATTTTTCGGAGTCATGTGAAGTACTTTTCTTGTTTATAATAAACATAAATAATGAACGAATTTTATTTACCTTTCTAAAAATTTTGTGAAAACCACAATTTTTTTAACAAAATTCATGTTATAATATTTAATAACTCTTAATTAGGAGAGCGTTATTTCGAGAAAAAGAAATTGTTTAATTTTTGGTACCTATTTCTGGGGGAAGCCCGACACACATAATTGTTTCGTGGAAAAACAAATCGAAAAATAAAATTGTTCTTGGAAAATTAATATTTATTATTTATGTATACATATACGAGAAATAGGCTCTGGAGTCTTGAGTAACCATAATTCGGAAACAAATATATTAAATAATCTACTTCTAAGAACTGCGACTCCCTCTTAGACCAGTGCCAATAATTTTTGAAATTAAAAAAATTATTAGCAGCATAAGGGTGGTGGGAAAATTTAGGATAAATGGTATATGAAAGGGGAAAAATAAATTGCCCACAAAAAAATTGGTGGAAAGGGAGTGGGTGGGCGAAAAAGTGGGGTGGGTGTCAAAAATCATGGTTTTTTACGATTTCTGTCAAAATTAGACGTCCTATCGAAAAAAGTCAAATGCAAAAGTTGTAGGTAGTGTAAATGTCTACAACTTTTACTCAAACAATTTTTTTCTATAACCTTAAAAAGATTGAAAAAAATGCAAAAATACGATTTTTTTATTTTTTATATCTTTTACAAAAATAGTTTGATTTTAACAAAACTTGGTTAAAAATTACTTTGTTATGTTTTCTATCTATTAAAAATGTATTTTGAGCAAAAAGTTAATTTTTGGATTTTTGACGAATTTAATTTGAAAAAAATAGCCTATTTTTCAATCAAAAAAGTTACCGAAAAATTTTTTGATTTTTGAAAAGTTTGGAAATGCAATTATTTAGCTTAAAACCGTTTTTTAAAGATTGTGTGGAAAAACTATACTTTTGTTTTAGAAAATATTGAGAAAAATTGAAGAAATCAAAAAAACGATTTTTAAGATTGATTTTTCCGTAAATGACAGGTGAGTAATAATTTTCCATAGAAACCAAATTATACTTTTCTATAGGTCATTGACCTTTTTAATTTGAATCAAGCACTAGAATAGCTCTAACATGCAAAGTTTTTGAGTAATTGAATTTTAAACGTCCCAAACACTATTTTTCTGATTTTTGGCATGGTAATATGTCAAAAACGTGATGTAATAGAATTTTTCTGACTTCAGATTCGAGCTCAGCGCACAAAAAACCATTAGAAAAATATACTTTTATTTCTATAAAAAAAAAAAAACTTTTTGAATAGTGAAATCGAACAGGGAAAAAAAAAAATCGAATGCCTTGTTCGATTTCACTAGTCAAAAAGTTTTTTAGAGCTATTCTAGTGCTTGATTCAAATTAAAAAGGTCAATGACCTATAGAATGACCATTAATTTGGTTTCTATGGAAAATTATTTCTCGCCAATATTACTGTCATTTACGGAAAAATCAATCCTAAAAATCGTTTTTTTGTTTTTATTCAATTTTTCTCAATATTTTCTAAAACAAAAGTATAGTTTTTCCACACAATCTTTAAAAAACGGTTTTAAGCTAAATAATTGCATTTCCAAACTTTTCAAAAATCAAAAATTTTTTCGGTAACTTTTTTGATTGAAAAATAGGCTACCTATTTTTTTCAAATTAAATTCGTCAAAAATCCAAAAATTAACTTTTTGCTCAAAAAACATTTTTAATAGATAGAAAACATAACAAAGTAATTTTTAACCAAGTTTTGTTAAAATCAAACTATTTTTGTAAAAGATAAAAATAAAAAATAAAAAAATCGTATTTTTGCAATATTTTTTTTCAATATTTTTGAGGTTATAGAAAAAAATTGTTTGAGTAAAAGTTGTAGACATTTACACTACCTACAACTTTTGCATTTGACTTTTTTCGATAGGACGTCTAATTTTGACAGAAATCGTAAAAAACCATGATTTTTGACACCCCACCCCACTTTTTCGCCCACCCAACCACTTTCCCCCAATTTTTTTGTGGGCAATTTATTTTTCCCCTTTCATATACCATTTATCCTGAATTTTCCCACCACCCTTATGCTTCTAATAACTTGTTCAACTTTTGCCTCCTGAAAACCGGATTGGCACTGGTCTATCTACTCTCATATTGAAATCTGTTTCGTTTCGATTTTCACAACGAAGCTTATATTTTTTATAGCTGAGCTTGCTATAAAATAAGATATTATGTGATCGGTGTTTCATTTGTTCCCTCATAACTTCTAATCTACTTAGTACTTACCATAATTTGACAATTAAGGTATTTTTGGAAGCAATTACCTAACACATTTTCTGCTCATAAGTTAAATAACGTGAAAGAAACCTAGAGCTTTTAAGAAGCAAAAGTCATGAACTAATGTCTTGTGCGAATTGCGAAAAATATTTTACATAGAATACATTTTTGACATTTATAGTTTTGTGTGTTAAATATACTAAGACTTAACTTTGATGAAATCTGAAATTACGTTCAATAATAAAGATAAAAACATATTCATATAGAAACTCAAATATATAATTTTCTAAAAATCCTGAATATTCAAATTTTCTAATTAAATTTTCTCGTGCATAATATTTTTGTGAACTTTTTTGAAACTAACCTTAAAAAATTAGCCTACTAGCACTTATTCCAAGATAGTACAGGATGTTTTTTAGTGCATGTCCTAAAATTCCCCAATTTCTAAAAAATAGCATTTTTTCATAGATGTATATGTTTTTCTTTCATTGCATTGTTTTGATTCATGAAAAATTTGGTTCCTCTACCATAACCATAATAATGACAGATAAATAAATATAAATATAATGACAGATGAAAAAGAGGTATAACTTTTTTTAGAGATATCAGATTGCCTTGATTTTAGATTTTTTAGAATCAGCATTAAAAAATACCTCGAAGTTATATATCATTATGTTTATATTATACCATTGTCTATTATTGCTAATTCTGAAAATCTCCATTTCGATCTTGAAAATCGCGACTTGCTAACATGAGATTTTTCTAGGTACATATGTTATAGAATGGCAAGACGAAGATATTGAGCAAAAAAAATTTCTATTAGTATTCATTCCGAGGCTTACCCCTTTTTTCGCCTTATTTGACTGTATTTAACTCTCTGTAGGCACACCTCTTTTTTGTGACGTGATAGGCACACGGGTGCGAATTTGGCTTCAATTTTTTCATGTCGCTAGAACTTTTTTATGTTTCATATTTTATAGAGAATACGCATATGAAATAGGTGTAGAATTTTCCCAGGAATTCGAATATTGCATTCACAATTCCAAAAAAATATGACGTCACCATTATAAAGAGACTTTTTTGCATACACTTTTTTAAAAAATTGTTATTTTTTTATTTTTGTCGTGCCAAATTCGTACCCGTGTGTCGACAGAGGGTTAATCATAAAAAATCGATTTTGGAAAAAAAAATAATTAAAAGAATTAGACTGCTGAATTTCTTCTTTTAGGAGTAAAATCGTTAGTTACGATTTTAAAAATTATGTACATAGATTGTTTCAACGGCGGATACAGGGGGGGGGGGGGGCACGTGCCCCCAGAACTTAAAGTTCATACTTAAAGCAAATCAAACTATAAGAGTTTTTAAAATATATGAATAATAACAGAAAGAACTTGAGTGAAACTCTTGTCTATTTCTGGCTGAAAATGCGAATTTTATTGTTTGTTGCATCCCTTTCAAATGAAAAGCCCCACCTCACAAATAAATAAACGACTAGTTGGGTAAATGCGAATTTTTTTTCGATTTAAAAAAAAGTGAATTTTCAAAGTGATTTTGGTGAAAAATTTTGATATGGACATCGACAATCAAGTTATGAATGGTATTCTAAAAAAAAAAATAATTGTATATGCAACTCTATTTTTTCATACGGAGGGGTTGAAGTACACACTTAAAAAATTTGCACTTTTTTCGTTGTTTTTTTTTTTTAACATTAGTGTTTTTAAAATAGCGGAACAAGCCACAACATATGTAGAACAAACTTGCATTTCTGAAGTTTGCCCAAGTTTGCACCCCGAAAATAAAGACCCCTTGAAAAAAAAACTGCTCAAAACCGACCCTTACTTATAGATTTTTATAAATATTATTTTATTAAGAAAATTTCTCCAGGGATACCTTTAAAATTATGTAAAAAAAAAAATATTGTTCCAAATTTCAAAAGAATCGGCGCAGTAGTTTTGAAGTTATGAGGAGCACCGGTGGCGGCGTTGAAAAAATTAGTTGTGGGGATAACGATTTAAATTTTTGAACTCTGGAATAAAAGACTAAAACTTTCGTAAGCGAAGTATTAAAATACTCATAACTTGGTCAATTTGGCTCCAAGAGACCTACAATTTGAACACAATATTCTTGAGATATGAAACAATTTAACCCCTTGTAACCCCATGTGACATTTCTGTAACAAACCGAAAAAGATCGCATAAAAGCTTTACAAACTATTTTTTTTTCTTTTGAAGCTTCTAATATTATCCTTAAGTATTGCTTTATCGAAATAGTACTTCAAATTTCTAATAAATAGCACCAAAAGTTTTTAATTGACAGTTAATGTTGAAAATTGGGCTTTTTTTTTAAATAAGCAAAAATTCAGAAAAAAATAGTTTTTATTAGTAAACCCACGGGGCTTTATTTTTGGATTTTAGGAAAGTGCCTAAAAATTAATATTAGATAGTGTTTTGCTTGAATTTTTTCATTTTTATATAAAAATAAATTATTTAAACTTTTTTTTTACTCCCTAAATATCGAAATAACTAAGTAAATAATAGCTTTATTGGATTTGAAAAAAAAAGTGTTTTATAAAAGATAAAGGCCAATCGATTGACTTATTAATTTTAAAATTTACGACCTTGGGTTACAAGGGGTTAATGCAAATAAAAAAAAAACAAAACTGGGTTTCCCGGCAAAAAAGTATGATTCATTTTTTTTTTGTTATTCTTAGGAACTTTAATATTTATTAGAATTAAGTCTTTAGTATTTGACTAAAAACTACTAGGTCATTAACTAATGGTATAAATATGTCCATAATATTGCAAAACTTTATACAAAATCAATTAAAAAACGTAAACATTTTTTTTCAAAATTTCATCTTTAAAACTTAATTTCGTAAAAACTATTTGATGAAACAACTTAAGTCAAAAAATAAAATAAAGAATAGATTACTAACTTTAAAATAGCACAGGATTGTACGTGCATTTTCTGATTTTTTATATTTTTTTTTCTCCCGGCTAATCGAGGGGTAAGTGGGTAAGCACTTAAGTGGCTTTTACTGTAACAAGAAAATGAAAATTTTTCCTTCCGAATAAATTTTTGGTCATTTGGTACCTATTTGATGTGGGAAATGTGCCTAAATATTTTTGACTTCACTTTATTTCTAACTGTTATTGCTGTTTTTTGCCAATCCGTCCCTTGTGCCCCCCCCCCCCCCAGAAAAAAATCCTGGATCCGCCCCTGGATTGTTTAATATTGTGTTAAAGAGATTTCAATGGTGCTTTATTCATTTCAATGGTAATTTATTTATCAGCATTAAAACTAAATTAAAAAAAAAAATTCTCGAAAAATTAAAAAAAAAATATTTTAAAACTAAATTTAAAAAAAAAATTCTTGAAAAAGTTTATTTTAAAAATGTTCAACTTATTTCATGTGTTTTTTTTAATAAATGGAAGGTACGCTCCTTTTAACTTAAAAAAACCAAACATAACTCTGGGAGTATCTAAAAATCGTATAATGTCAAATTTAATGTGAATCTGTCCATTTTGTGAAACGATTGTTGTTTTTGGTCTCCTCTGAAGGTGATTTCAATATTTTCAGTTGACATTTAGAGTTACTGAATCTTTTCAGTTTTCAGTAAAGTCAGAAAGTGTCAAACTTAATGAAAATAAATCAATTGAAAATTTTGGCGAATCAAAAGAACTAAAGGCCCCACCATTTTTTGGTTACCTTACTTCGTTAATTGGTTATTTTTGTCATTGAAATATCTACTAAAACATCATTTTAAACGATCTTGAGCTCAAAATGAGGAACGCCATTTGATTTTTTGTGTACCAAAGAATTGAGATATTTTTTACTGTTGTTGTTATTTTTTTTGAGTATCTTGTTGGTAAAATTTTAAAAACTTTTTTTCAAAACAAAAAATTGGAATGTCATTACTCAGAACTTATTATTTGACATACTTAAACAAAATTTCAAAAAAATATTTTATTTTAACAAAATTAAAAATTATATTTTTTGAAAAATTTTCAAAATTGTAATATTAGACCTAATAACTCAAACAGATCTGTAAAAAATTTTCGTTATAATTCGTAAAAACATTTAGCAGAAAATCAGAAATCAAGAAACAAAAGTCATGACAGCTACCTAATAACGGTTCAAAATTATATTTCAATTTTATCACTAAAAAAAAGTATGTTAATTTGCAACGTTATATTTCCGTTTTTAGAAAAAAAAAAAACTAAAAACCGTGTTTCAGTTCAAATTAAACAAATTTGTATATACCTACAAAAATTTAAAAAAAAAGTCTAACCCTTTTTATTTTACACTCTGATAACTTGCAACCCTGACATGGAGTTTACCATTTTAAACAAACAAAAAAAAAATTGTAGATTATTTTGCTTACATTTATTTAAATTTTATCATCCAATGTGTGACACATAAAATCATTGAAAAACTACAAAATTTGTTTACAAAAAAAAAAAACTGTATTTAAAAAAAAATCAATACCGCCCTTAACTCGGGTAAAAATGTTTAGCTTGATATTAACTTAAACTAGGACATGGAGCACAACATCCAAACATCCGAATATAATATTACAACACTCAGCTAAATATTTTTACATTATTTGTTTGTGCATTCAACATTTTACATCAAAAGCACTCATGCTCTGGTTTCCACAACCATTGGCAAGCTTTTGAAGTGCAAGCTTCCTTTGCTATGTCAGTATTTCAGTTTTGTAAAACATTTTGTCCTTTCGTTGTCCTTTATTCTCTTGCTTTACATTTCACGCTTTGCACTTGAAATGTTCTGTTGTCATTGGTTCTGAGTTACAAAAAAAAAATGAAAAAAAAAAAAAACTGTTCACAAGTCATGGCTACTGACGATGATGTTGGGTATGGAAAATAATGTGTAGTACGCGTCATTACACAAGTAAATTCTGACTCAAAGGAGGTATGATACTTTTCCCACCCACAAAGTCAGCCTCATTTTACAATATCCTACAATGAATTGTGTGTAAGAAAAAAAAAAAAATAAAGAATGGAGACACTTTTAAGGACATTTTCCTTGAAGATTTATTGCCGTCAGTGAAATCGTTTTACAAAGACTACACAAATCCTATTCCATGAAGAGATTTCAAGTGAGAAAGATTCGATGCCTCCAGTTTGAAGAGGAAAAAATAAAAAATCGTATCCTTTCAAAAGTTCGAGGTTAGAATCAATCAATGTCCTCTGGTACACCAATAATCTTCAAAAGCATTTTTTTTCTTCTTCTTCTTTTTGTTCATTGAAATCCATTCGAGATATTATTGCATTGCACTCTCCTTATACAATTCAACGGAACGAATAATCTTTTGTATTTGGAATCAAAGAAATAATATTCCAGGGTTGAATGCGGCGATACTCGTATCAATGATGGGTGACCTCAATATTACCGAAGGACACTGAGTTTTCCATTATGTTTTCTCCATTGCATTGTTGCGTGGCAATTGCCTTGTTTTTTTTTTTTTTTTTTTTTTTAATTTTATTTTTTGTTCTCGACGAAGGGTATAGTTGTTTATGTTGTTGGACAAGGCAAGGACTAAGTAAATGGTTAGTTTTTTTTTTATGTTGTATATAAATAATGAACGTCTTTTGATATGGTACGATGATATCCTTTTTGCTGCATTGTTTACCCATAATAAGTGAACCGATTTAAAAAAAAAAAGCTTACAATTTTTAAATTATTGTTAAAGGGTAAGGATTAATATAAATATGTAAATATGTGCATATAAACATAAAAAGCCATCCTAATGGAAATGTAGAAAATAGTAGAAAAACCTGCATCCTTTCTGATTTTATAATAATTTTTTTTTTGCACATTTCTTTGTTAGTGATATTTATACGATTATGAGATAATCCTATTTTATTAAGTGATTAAACTTCTTGGAATTTAGATTGATTCAATTTTCTTTAAAAAAATAGGAGAGAGACAATTTACATTAATGGGTACATACCTTTGAACTTGATTGAAGACGTTCATGACTTGAAGATGCCTTTATTGGTTATTGTTGATTTTAGGGATTGGATGAAACTGTTAAACCAAAATCTTCTAAAGTTGATAAAATGTTCACACAAGTTTTTGAAAATGTTTTTTTTTTAATATGTATTTTTTTTTTTCACTGAAAACCGAACAAAAATAAAACTTTTTCTTTAATGAATTAAATTTTATTAAACATGAATTTCAACGAATGAATGCGAATTTTAAAATAAATAAAACAAGTAGATATTTTTTTCAAGGTTGAATTGGAATATTTTTGTTAAATTTCAGTAAAGATGTAGTGTTCACAGAAGAACTCTTATGAAAGCCTCTTCGACAACGTATTGCTGAGGAAATTTTTGTTTTAAGAAAGATTTCTTTGAGGTTATGCGTCATGAAAGTCGTATTTTGTATTGCTAAGGTTATGTTTATATGCTCCAACGTTACGATTAGTATCTGAAATGCTCTGTGTTGTATAAGGCAATGCAAAGATGACGCATTGGTGGAAAAAGCAGTCTCATAAGTCCATAATGGTACACTATGAAAATATATACACTATGGCGTATGTGTAACATTTTATTTTCAATTGGTGACTTTTTCTTTTTTTCTTTTTTAGGACTTTAAAAAATCATTGCGATGATAGAGAATGCTAAAAAAGTGGATCGCGCAGTTCTGTCCGTTTGTCATATTATTATCTTCAAAGTTGGTTTTCTTGATTTCTACCTCTATCGCAGACAATTAAACCGATCATAATAAAATTTTGTATACAAATTCTTTCTGGTAGCCTTCATTTAAAAATTATGAAAAATTGAAAAAAAATAAATTTTAATTTTTTTCAAATATGTATGTACATATGTAGGTCGCAAATATTTCAGCAACCAGAACTCAAAGAAACTTTTGGTTTGCAGTTATGAATAGACCTTAAAGAGGCCTTTCTATTGATGTCTAATTCGGTGGATTTGGAGGACATTTTTGAAAAAGTATTTTTTTTAGGTAAGGGGTTAACATTGATTTTTTTCACCAAAATCCGAAAAAATAAATTTGTAATTTTTTACATAAAAAGATAGGGCTGTTCATTGTGAACTGGTTTCTGTAAACAAAAACTGAATCGGTGATTGTTAAAACAACATAAGTAACATTTTCATTATTTTTCAGGAGAGACAAAAAAAACTCTGTATTTTTGACGACGCGGCCGCATTGACAATTTTAGCTTAAAATTCGGTTTAGAGGCCTTGTTGAGAGTTGAAACTAACTAAAAGTTTTAAAAAAATATCTTTATCAAAGAAGATTTAACAAAAAATAAATATTGTTTATATGTTGTTTCAACACCCATCGTTTTGTTGGGAGTCAAAACCACTTAATTACTTGGAGATAATGCTGTTTTGACACTCATTTTACATCTAAAGTATTAGCAAATTTAATGGAAAGGAATAAAAGACCACTATAATTCAGCAATTTCATTAATACATACATTAAAAAACAAGAACATTAAACAAATAGGTTGAAAGTGGACGTTCCACGGCAAACAATGAATTTGTTATTTTTTGACGTAGTTAAGTCTTACTAATATTGTGCAAAAATTTTATCCTTGTGACGTAAGTACTTCAAAATAGTATAAAATTCATTTTTGCATTTAACACTTTTTATTGATTGTCTCATTGATATAATTTTAATGTTTATTGGAAGTGAAAAATATGATGGTTTGTAATTTTCCCTGAGTTTAAAGACCTTGATCTTGAATATCAAACCAATAGAACCCAAACTAGAAGCCTTTTAGACAAGATTTACGATTTTTTTTTTTTTTAGTTTTAGTAGTTTTAGTTTGCATTTTCAATTCTTTGCTGGTATTAATATCTTGAAAACTCTAGAACAAAATGACGAAGTTAATGGCTCAGGGAAAATAACAGAGCATCATATTTTATATTCAAAATAAAAATTAAATTCAATATGTCCTTCACACATTGCAAGATGCAATATTGCAATATGTTACATTTTTAATCCAAATGCAGAGAAAAATTCATAGTAGGTAAAACTTTTTAATAATATATAGTTTTTTTTTTTATTTGGTACCAATTTAATTTATTAACAAGAACATTTTGAAAGATGCAATTCCATTCGAATGACCGCGAACAACTGACTGACACTAAATCATCGAAAAACTGTAAGAAACAACAGTTTACTTACTTCGTTTTTCCAGCGTTGAATGTAAAAAAACAAATTAATATGAAGTACTTAAGGTGTTTTTACACTCAATTTAAAAATTGGCAGAAGAGATATGTTGTTTTAGCACTCAATGAGTATTTTAACCTCATAATTTTATATGATCCAAATATCAAATCATGTTGGTTTTGCTCTCAACGCTAGTTCTACCCATAAGCAATGCAAAACAGTTATAGAAGTGGTTTCAAAAAATTTGTCACTAGTTTTTGTTTTAACAATCACCGATTCAACTTGTTTTGAGACCTTTGACCAAAAATATCGGCTTTAAAATAGCTACAATAGTTCGGAAGATATTTGCAAATTTTCATAATTTTCTAAAAACTTTTACAATTTTACCGAATTTTTAAGTAAATTACTTCAAAACTACCTGTAATTCATAGATATTTTGTATGGAAATATTAAAAATTAAGTCGCGTCCAGTTAGCATAAAGATAGGGACCTGGAACCTTGGGGATATTTTTTTCTATTTATTGTGAAACTTTTGAGCCCGTATGCGCATTTAAATTCAGCCGTTTTCAATATAAGGGACACCCTAATGTATGTACCTACACATTTTTTTACGAAAATATTTTATATAGGTATTCTAAATCGTGTGATATCAGTTTTATTATATTTTTCGATAAAACAAATTCTGTCGATTTCTTGTGATAAAACCTTGTCCAACTCAAATTTCCTTGCAACGTTCTATATTGACTCCATCAGCGTTTATAAAGAAATAGACAAAGCTCCTCAATTAGCACGCACACTTCGTAATGGTGGAGACTTTTCAGTTCCTAATCTCCTTCATAAGGACCAACTTGCAACGAGCTTATTATTTATTTGGTGCATTCCATTATAATTATCCTTTGCTTCGACCACAAAAAGTACCTAACTCTCAAGGTAAAATAGAGAAAACCTTTTTTTGTTCAACACTTCTTGATGTAGTTGATCTAGTTTTTGATAAGGAATAACATGCCCCAGGATCTGATCCTTTTTTTAATTCAATCAAACACGGGCCATTTCAAATGAACTATCACTCCTTGTGGCGTTTATAGTTATATTCTAATAAATCTTTAAGGTGGATACATATGAACATTGAATTTTCTTGAATTTTATATTTATCGTAAGTTTGACTTATGGGTGCTCAGAACAAAGCAGTTGTCACATTACCTAATTTATTATTCATTATTTTTCTTTCTAATTCCGAATAACGAACTCAGTGACGAATGACAAATTAAATATCTTCCTGAGCACAAACAATACATTTATATCCACAAAGGAAAAAAAATATATGAACATTCTTTTGTCAACCTCGCCCCCAAAATCCTTACCTCATATTTGTTTGAATAATAAATTACAACCTCTGCACTCTATATAAATGATGTTCCTACAAAATACTTCCCCAGCCTACAATCTCCTTTGCCTTAATTCTCATTTAAATTATGTGGATTAGGCATTATCACACCAACACATAGAAACAAAATTTACATACCTACATTAAATATTATACAAAACATAGTCCAGCTTCTCAAATCGACGAGCGTATAAATTTAACACAAAACATGTTTTCATTTGACACTGGCCCCCGTTCTGCATAAATCCATCATTTAATCGTTAATATTCATGAAGTGGAATAAAGACACACATTTTGAATGGGAACGCTATGGTAAGGAGAGAGGATGCTCTAATGCTGTGTGGGTCAGTTTTAGTAATCAATCATGAGCGAGCGGATTGCTGCTACAAGGTTCAACAAAACATCATGTCGTTCCATCAGCCATTAGTCGAAGTAATTTTAAGGGGGTATACGACGAGTATCTATTGGATGCAGGAACACGGAGCCACAAGCTCAACCATTATGTACACACAAATTTATCCACCCAAAATAGAGGCTTTCATTGGTTGGATGCGGATGAATGTCTTATTGCCCTTTCGCTCAAGTAAACATTTTCGAAATTATTATCAGAAACCTTTGGAGCTATATAACAACATTGTAAAAAGTATATATATCTAACTTTTGTTTAAATTTGTGTTTGTGTTTGGAATTTGAAATTTGAAATTATTGTTGGAAGGTAGGTATAGGTACTTTCATTATTTGTAATATCTGAATACTAAGCTTAGAAAAGTCTTTTCAAAGCTAATGGAATTAATTGATTTGATTCATTCTGGTTTAAATGTTAAACAAATTGAAAAGATTTTTTATCTGATATTTACACAAATTTTTTATTTTTTTCCTTAAAGAGGAATTGAAAAATTTAAAGAATTTAATGATTTTTGGAAATCTAGGTAGGGGAGAGTGGGGCCAAATGTAACACTTTTTTCTAAAATCGATGGTTCTCCTACAAATTTGAAAGTGGGTCAACCAGACCTTTTTTAAATTAAAGACCCATGTTTTAGGTCCAAGATCCATCATAAAAATTTAACAAAACATAACGGTAATGTTGAAAAATAAAGCTTCCAAAAAAAAAATCGTGTTGTTTCAACTTACCCCACATACGGGGCAAAGTGTAACACATACCGGGGTAGGTTGTACCAAGAACTAAAAATAAGAGAAAAATACCTTTATATGTTTATATTTATTTATTTTTAATTAATAACAATAAAAACAAACCTCAGTCATTAAATTTTGGTGCAAATTTGTAAAAAGTGGAGCAAATCCAAGATTTCCAGAGAAAATTTGACAGTAGTCTTAAATAAAAGTTATTCGAATTCATAAATTGTTTTATAAGCTTTATGAATTCAAGTGGTGGTTCAAAAATGTGTTTCCAATTTCAAAATAAATACAAATTCAATTACAAGCATTCATATTCAGGGTTGTTAATTATATTAGGTAAACAATTTTTCAGTATAGGTAGGTTTTTACATGGTACAACTTGCCCCGGAAAAATGTTACAACTAGCCCCAGCATGAAATTTGGCACATAAAATCAATTTAAAAAAAAAGCGAAACTGATGTAGACATAACATATACACGCAATTTGAGCCAAAACACAGTTGCATATAACAAAAAAACACTTAGCACTCTATCTTTTTCGGGTAAAGAGGTAGACCAAAAATAAAATTAAAAAAAAAAGTTACAAACATGCATTTTTTGGGCACCACTAGTGTAACTTCTCACCCTGTCGTCTAATCTTCATCTGAAGAAAATGTGCCGGTAGATATGCAAAAATTGAGCATTTTTCTCGTTTACGTGTTTCTTAATATTGAAAGGAACATCGCTTTTTTTAGCTGTTAATTCTTACCCCTGTTACATTTAGCCCCACCCTCCCCTAATTGGGAATATATATAGTAGAACATAATTTCAAAAGCTATCTTTTCTCAAAAATGGATCTTAATATTTTTTTAAATAAATTTTTTAATTAATTTCGAATTTTTGAAAAATTTATGTAGAAAATTTTTAACAAAAATTCTAATACAAAATTGTATAAATGTAACCGTGGATAGATAATATTGAATTTTTAAAATGTTATCAAAAAATATTTTTTTAAATCTGTTTTTTTTTTTTTTTTTTAAATGGGTTGATAAATTTGGAAGTGAGGAACAACACACTTCGCTTTATATAGGTACTTTTACTTGCGATATAGTTTCGAGGTATTGAGCAAGTTTAGGAATCGTAAAAAAATCGAACTCGAGATAACCATCAGACGGTGATAGAGAATGCGAAAGAATTTTGTCTGAATTTTGTCTGTCATATTGTCGTGTCTTCCTTGTTCGTCTGTTGCAACCTAAGCTACTTCAGCGACATTCTTTAAACTTAGTAGTTAAGACGTTTTGTTGGTACTCTACAGAGAAAATTGAATTTTTTTTTTTGGGACCAAATTAACGGTACCTATTTCATACGCCCATAATGAAAATGTTTTTTTTTTCGCAAAAACTTTTCAATTTTAAAGTAGGTACTTGTGACTTTTTTGTGCAAATGTGTTTTGCCTAGGTACAACAAATTTTAAACTTTAAAATCAATTTATTTAAACGACTATTTCGAAATAAACGATTTCAAAGTCAAAATTTTAGAAAAAAAAATAAATAAATTTAAAAAAACGTTGAATACTATTTTAGTAAAGACTGTGGATTTCAATACGTAGTTTATCGATAAAATAAACTGTCTCAGTTGATTTCTTATCAAATACTGAAAATCTTTATTTTCCTATACCTTCTAGTTTTTTTAGAAAATTTAGAAATAGAAAAACTACTTTCTTTACCAGGCTCACTCATTTATTTTGAAACCAATTGATTGAAAGAACCTAATTTAGAAATTTAAATTTAGTGTATAATTTTAGATTTCGAAAAAAGGATCTTTCAACTGTAAGTGTTGCCGTTGTTTTTTAATAAAATTTTTTGATTTTGAGTACCTATTTTTTTTTTTAGAAAATTGCTCCACCCACCTAAACGGGCGGAGATAGACACCATCTCCCATGGTAAAAAATTATTGTATTTAACCCTTTTACAAGAAATCGCTATCAATTTTTGGTTGCTGATGAGTCATCGTACCTCCCCCTCAAATGTTTCTTTTTTACTTGAGTATAACTGAAAATTCGAAAAAAAAGATAGGTTCAAATGGCGATACCTCGGTTAATTTTCAATGAAAAAATTTAATAAGCCTAGTTTCTGAAGGAAATTTAATCTTCTTTCTTTTATTTAATTAATGCTAATACCTATCTCAGGCCAAATACAAGACAACCAAAAAATCGAATTTTTTCTTTCATGTTTGTTTTGACTGTTTTGGTAAGGATATTCTTTTTATTAATTTTTAAAAAAACATTATTGTTATAGAAAATTTAATTCTTTACAAAAAATGTTGAGTGGAATATCTTAAAATATTGCTTTGTTTACGAGATATTTTGAAAAAAAAAAAACCAAAAAGGGGGCTTTTGCACCCCTATCTTCAATTTCCACCCTCTCATTTATTAGCACCCCATGGTTTTATTTTCTTTTATAACCTATTGAATGATTCCTGCAATAAAACCCGTGAACGTCTTAGTTCCTTTCTGAAAGACATAATCAATAGCCTATACAATTTTTTTTGAGAAAAAAAATTTCAACTGTATTCATATTTCACCATGCTTATTCAGGGCTACCTTTGCGCCTCTAAAGAGGCGTTTTTCCTCTTTTTTTCTCCTAATCCACTTTCTCTCCACTTTATAAAAATTGTCAAAAATCCCTCTTTTTGATATTTTTAATCTTTTTTAAAATTATGTACGTTTGATTAAAAAAATTGTCATTTTTTGGAAAATCAAGGAAAATGTGACTTATACCACCTTCAATTATAACGACTCAAGTGTAAAAAAAATATACGTTACGGTTGTTTAGCGCTGATTTGATTTATATAAAATTATTTTTGATAAATTTTGTGTTGTTTCTTGAAGAAATTATGCAAAGGTAATGTTTTTGTATTACATATTCTTATTATATGTTAATACAATTTTAATTTTAAGACATTGTGTTAAAAGGTTGTGTTAAAAGGATTGTGTTGCGGTTCGGGAAAGGCCCAAATTTCTATTCTATTCTATTTTCACATTTTTTTATTGGGGCCTCTTTTTTTATCAAAATCCTCTTTTTTGGCCTCTTTTAGAAAATCTACGAAGGTAGCCCTTTCTGATGTAGGGAATGTAAAAAGTATGTTAGATTAATATACATTGATGGAATTTGGATTGAAAAATAATAATATTTTGGCCACTTATTTTAATGATATTTGTTTGGCTACGTATCACATATCTCTGTAAAATAACATTAAAACTACGAAACAAAACTCTGTAATACATTTTAAGCCGTAATATGTATGCGGTTTGTTTTAAAAATTCAAGACTTATCCTATGAAACCTTCACCAGTTATTTTAATTTTAGTTTCGGTCAAATATTTTACTGCAAAATTCATGATATTAAATTCGATTGCTAGTTTAATAAACCTATTCATATTATTTATAAAAAAAATGCCATTAAAAGTATTTTGCTTAAAAACAATGTTATTATAAATTAATCCCATTCGACGATAATCCTTAAACAATCGAATCCTTTTTCATATGCCAAAATCAGGGGCGTACACACCATTGGGGCAAGTGGGGCGGTGCCCCGGGGCCCCCAACACGCCAGGGCCCCGTAAGGAGACAATGTAGAGAAGGCAACTGGTTATAAAAGTATCGAAGCAAAAAGATAAGATACTTGACATGAATCACTTCGGACACAAGAGAGACACATTATATTTTTCAGTGCATTGGTAGCCAGTCACATAATATTTCATCTAAAAAAAAGTATTACCTTAGGGGTCCCAAAAAAAAATTGCTTTTTTGAAAGAAAAATTACATATTATCTTGGGGCCCCAAGAAATATTACTTACATAATTTTAGCGCCCAACAAATGATAGGTACATCAGGGGCCCCAAAAAAAATAAGTGGGCGTATATGTCCTTTTTTATTTGTTCTTATTTTCTATATCAAAGGGGCCCCAAAAATGTAGTCTTGCCCCGGGGCCCCGACAACTCAACGTACGCCCCTGGCCAAAATAGGTATATGAATACATATTTCACAAAGCCTCCAGTTATCCTTCAAACCCAAAAAATCTGCAAACTCATGATCATACAAAAAAAAAGAAGCTTAAATCGGAAAACAGAAGAAAGCAATTAGCCATACAACAAACACCAACAACTATTCATTACAAAAATATAAAGAATATTTCATAAAATTTCCAGCTGACATTATGCACACCCCGGATTACGGTAGAATAATAATTTGCATGAATTTCAAAAACGAAAAAAAAAAATTATTCGAAGCTTTGTTGAAATAAGAAACAAATGAGGAAAAAATATGTCAGCATAGTGAAATTTCATGAAGGTTGTTCACTATTATTTTTTTTTCATTTATATTTTTGCTTCGTGTTGGTTGTTCTTTCATTCTTTTCTTTATTTTTTTTTTTTTTTCACATTCTAGGATTCAATGGATTTTTATTTTTCCTTCCTTTTACCTGAACACACAACACACCTTCCAACATATTTGCAAATTTGATTTTGTGTCTGCAATCAGTTCACACATTCATAAAGCCAATTTAATAAGCATAAAGAGAATTTATGTGGATGAGAAGAATGTGAATTATGAGAGGGAGTTGAATTTGATTTAAAATTTTGTTTTTTCTTCGTTTTTTTTTTTGAAAAATTCTGTTTGAAGTATTAAAAATGTAAAATCAGGTAGACACGTGAAGGTTAATGCTAATGAACATTATTATCATACATAATTTAAGATGTTTTATTGGTTTAATTTTTGTTCTCACAAAATTTGGTTGATTTTAGAGTTTTGGTTGACTATTTTTGTTGGTCGAAAAATTTAAGAATTTTATAGTTTTGTCATGTCTTGAAATAAAAATTTTATTAGATTATACACATTTTACGGAATAATATCTATAACTAAAATTAAAAATATTTATTTCGTGAGTATTCATTAATTTCAGTCTGGAATAAAATGTTTCGCGATTCAATAACTTTAACATGATTAATTTTCAAATAGTTTTGGTAACAAATAATCCTCTTAAAGAACGCTTAAAATATTAAAATTATGAGAGAAAGTGAATTTGAAAGTTAAATATACTTTGCATATTGACCCATAAAACAAAAGTGTGAATATTTATTGTTTTATTAAATTAATATTGGATTGGTGTAAAATGGTGAAAAACTAATTAGAAACACCCTTCATTTTTAACTATAAAACATTATAGACTTGGTTTTTGCCGTCTGCCAGATTGACAATTATATAAATAAATTGAACAATTCAAAAGGTAAAAAAGTATTAAGTTTAAAAATTTAGAAGTTTCCAGTAATAATGTCACAGTCAACACACTAGCAATATTTATCCGTTAGAAACCTTTTACATTGTCCGTATTTTTAAGCATAGGGTTCATCTATATATTCTGAATCAGCCTAAACATCATGTCATGTAGATAAATGGGCATACCACACTGCTGAGCCAGATCCGACCATTCTGCGCACCAACTTGTTTCATTTTTAAAGCTGCTTTTTGGCATGTTCATCACTCTCAAGACATAGACCAGTGAAAATAATTTTTGAAAGAAAAAAAAATTATTAGCAGCAAAATTTAGGATAAATGGTATATGAAAGGTTAAAAATAAATTGCCCACAAACAAATTGGGGGAAATGGGGTTGGGTGTCAAAAATAGTGTTTTCTTACGATTTCTGTGAAAAGTACAAAAATCCTATCGAAAAAAAGTTAAATACAAAAGTTGTAAATAATAAAAAAATCTACAACTGTTTTTCAATCAAATTTTTTATATAACCTAAAAAATATTGAGAAAAATACAAAAATGGTTGGATGTTAACAAAACCTGGTTAAAAATTACTTTGCACGTTAGAGCCATTCTACGGAAAAATATATATCGCAAATATTACTGTAATTATATTAAAAATCATTTTTTTTTGTTATTTTTTTTTTTTTCAACTTTTCTGAAATAAAATTATAGTTTTTCTACATAGTCTTTAATAAAAGGTTTTAATCTAAAATACGGAATTCAAAACTTTTTAAAAATAAAATTTTTTGATTAATAATATTTTTCTGAAAAGACATTACGTTAGAAAATCAATCCCACCGTTGAAATTATAATCATTTTTATCAAAAAAAAAAAAAAACAAAACCGACTTATATATATATGGATCAAAACTGGGTTTTATGGTTTTTCTAATTGTTCCTACACCGAAAACAAAATTTGATAATAACAGCTATCAAATTAACATTTTTCAGTGACAAAAGTCGTCCAACAATTAAAATATCAATTTTGATATTTTATCATATCATTTTGACATTTTTTAATTTCAGGTGGGATAGTGAAAATTTCACTTTGACAATTAAAATATCAATGTTGACTAGATTTTACGTTTTAGTTTATTATAATGAAACCTATTTCTTTCCTTTTCATTTTAATTATTTTTATTATTTTAAGAATTTTCTTTTTTTTTTTTCAAAACATTACTGAAAGGGAATATTCTTTACAAAATAATGGTGATATAATTGTTTTGTTATTTTCTCCCAAACTATGTGAAGTAAAATCTTAGTGCAGATCAAATTTTCTCAGCAAATCATACATTTTACTTCGAAAAAACACAAAGCGCCTTTAAATTAGTACACATTAAGAATTTTTTATTTAATATTTTTCAATAATTTGGAATGAGAAATTGATATGAAAAAATGATAATAAAATATCAAAAAAAAATTCCAAAATGTGACATTAAAATATCATCCTGATAATAAAAATGTTGTTTTAACATTTTAAATATCATAAAACACATTTTATAGAGCCAAAAATGGCTGATATTTAAAAAATGTTAATTTGATATTTAAAAAATGTTAAATTGATATTGGTTTTTTTTGTCGGTGTATGGCCAAAACTGAACGAAATGGGACCACATTGCAACCACCAGCTTTCCAATACAAAAAGAATTACCAAAATTGGTTCAATTAGTCCAAAGTTATGAGGTAACAAACAAAAAAAAAAAACAAAAAACAAAAATACAAACGAATTGAATACCTCCTCCTTTTTGGAAGTCGGTAAAAAATAGGCTATTTAGATAGATTCGTCAAAAAATTAATGTTTCGCTAAAAATATATTCATAATAGGTAAAACACATAACAAAGTACAAATTTATCACCAACAAATTTTTATGTAAACAAAAAAATCCCTAAGAATTCTTGGAAGAGTAAGCCCTTATTTAGAAAAAAGGTGTACCTATACCTATACCTACTGAAGAGGAGGTTTTAAAAAATCATCAAATTGGCCAAATGTCTTTGCTAAAAAATATTATAGGTATACTTAAATCTTGTAATTTTTTTTTTAAGAAAGAGCATGCATGTTAGTTAATTTTTCACCATTGTTTATAAAAAAATATGTCATGTCATAAGAACTACTACATAATGAACCTTTTGCAAGAAAAACTTTAATGAACTATTTAAATGCATTTTAATTGTTTGCTTATAAAATCCGACTAAGTGGTTTTCGTTGTACTATTTTTAGTATTAATTCCCTACGGTTGATTCCATAATTTTAAGAACAGTTAAACCATTTGTAAACTAGAAGCCTTATAACCTAAGCTTAACACTTTAACTCGCAGCTTGCCGTTGGGACTATTAGATTTTTTCTTTACAGTATCACTTGTTACATAATTCGTAGATTTTGTAAGCCAATTTTTCAACCTCCACATTGTGCTTTCCATTTGCTTTACTAAATTCACAAAAATCAATTATTTCACATACAAATACCTACCGCGTGTAAGGTCATACAAATCACAAAAAATTCATGAACGTTTAATGTTTTAAACATCAACATCAAGTCAATCCTTATAAAAAAAAACATGTATTTTCATATAGCTACCAAGTATTTATACAAACATAACCTTTTCATATTTGGCTATTTGCATATTGGGGCTTGGGGGCAAACAGGATGAACACTCAATACAAAACAGGACAACAGCAAAAAAAAAAAAAAACAACCCCACTCTGACTTTATATATACAAACAAAAATCTCTTTTCCGTAAATGCATTGTCATGGAAATGATTTAACTTTCACTTCAAACCTGTCAAGAAATAAAACGAGATAAATACATTTCTGCAGGATACTTCCTCACTATCAATCACTATGACAACAAAAACAGAAAATATTTGTGGCATTTGGATGTTAAACGTCGCTCCGGTCGCTTTAGCTGGCTGGCTGGATTCAACTTGCATCTCTAAGAGTTGATATAGGTATGAGTTAGGAAGAGAGAGTATAATGTTGAAAGATAAATAAACCATAGAATAAGGTACAACAAAAGGCCTAAGCTAAAATATTGTATAAAATGTGTGCTACTACAACTATACTTCTATATACTACCTATGTGTATAATGTTTTACCCTTAAGTGTTACCACATAATAAATCGATAAATTATGGGAAAACACACGTTAAATCTCGCATGAAATAGAATAATTTCCTCCCAATTTATCCACACGATATAACAAACGGTGTCCATGGGGAGTATTATCGATGGTGGTGGTATGGTGTGCGGTGGTTTTTATCACAAGCAAGACCACAAAGAGATTAGAGGCTGTGAATAGAGCGCAAAAAATGTCAACGTTTTTTATAGTATACCTAACGTAAATGGCATAAGGTATAAAAATAGGCAGGAATCTATACACACAGATAGGTATAGTTATATCTATATCCGTATCCTGAATGAGACGACATTTCAAAATTGACACATAAGCTTGAAAAGAATAGATAAAGTTCTTTTTTTGTATAAATTTTAATGGTGAACAAATTTCCCTGCAAAGGAAGAGAAATGACTTTGCTACTTGATAGGTAGGTATACATGATATTTTGTATTGCAATAAAAATATAAAAGTAGGTATAGATGAGATAAATATTGATCATGGTTTTAAAGAGCAGTGATAGAATATAAACATAAACACAGATAAATTTGAACCTATAGAAATTTTTGGATGCAGTTGATTTTGTAAGAATAATACAAAATTTATGTTTTTATATGACGTTTAAATAACTTTTCCTAACGACCATCAGCTGTCAAATATATTTAGCTTATAAATTTTTTTTTCAATTCCACTGACCTGTAGAACTTTTCAATATTTTTTTTTTTTTTCAACTTTTAACTTTTAAAGTCCTTTTAAGTTAATAAAATAAGTGATTTCGTTAAGGTTAGTCCGATGGACTATAACGAGTTCTGGGTTACTATCTAAAAACATTTTTTTTTTTTACCAAAAAGTGTGCTTTGCTTATAGGCATTCAGAGTCGGCGGTAAGTTGAAGGACCCTTCCATTCTTGCAAATTGATTTTTGTGGGCATTTTAAACTGTAAAATATCAACACTCACCAAACTGGTTTTCTCGACATTTCCAACCAAGCGCCTGATTATCCCAAAAGCCACCAAACGCCTTTTTTTTTTTTTTGATTTTTCAGGTTAATATAAAGAATATTGAAGTAAAAACTTAATTAGTATCGTAGCGATTTGAAACACGATGAAACGAAAAAGCAACATGAAAAATCAATTGATTCTAAATTTTTTGTTTTAATAAATAGATGAATGAAATGTATACTGTAGATGGGTAATAGGATAAACTATTATTGTACTAAATTAATTAATTTCATATTCAATATCCTGAGATAACGGTGAAAAGATGATCTTTTTGTAAACACGTAATATCTTTTGATCTAGAGCACATACAAATTTCATTTAACTATATTCAACAAGCTGATTACCTTTTTTTTTTTTTGATATATTACACATGACGGTACGTTCTTTATAAGTTACACAATCTTAAATTGAAAAACTTGAAAAACACCTGTGTAATAGATCTGTTGCCGATGACCAGCCACCAGTGAGGGAGGTACCGTAATTTCAGTTTAAAATTTAAACATGGGTGGCTTTAAAAAATTCTTTCTTTTTACTCAATTAAAAAAATAGATTTAATGGTGTTAGAACAGAAAAAACTGATTGGGTTTAAAAAATTCTAGCTCGTTTTGTAGATGTTGTATAGAGACATGGTCGATATGAATATTTTGGGCTGAAACAATAAGCTTTCAGATAATATGAAATTTATTATAAATTAGAATTTATTTATTAATTTATTTTTGTTGCCTTTTTTTATGAAAAATTATTGTTTTGAATAAATTAAGTTTATACTTTTTGCGCATTGCACAAATTTAAGTATGGCTTTATCTTTAAGAAAAATTTGTAAGCTTTTTAATGGTGTAGTTTTTTTTTTCAAGAAAAATGATTTTTTAAGGTTTCACTTCTACCACTTGTGAATTGCACACATGATTTCTTTTTTTTTATTTTTTTTTAAACCCGTACCTTATGATTTTTGTGTGAAGTTTATTCAATTTTTTTCAAAACCATCCTCAATTTTCCTGTGCAACCAGCCAGCCAGCGTTTGCTGAGATATTGATGGTTAAAGACAAAAAGATCCTTTTCAATTCAGTCTAATCGAACTTGTAAAAAAATTTCAACATAAACTGATGTCAGAGTGTTGGTATAATTTTCATTTGGATAAAATATTTAAAAATTTTGAAAACAAGGTGTTTCAAAATGATAATTTTAGAGCGATTTACTTTGCTAATTTTTGGATCTTTTCCTTAAATTGGGAAACATTTTATATTGTTGCCAACTATGATGTTTAGAACCAAACACAAAAAATAAAATGAAATAAAAATTAGGTACCTACAAAATTGATTTTTGAAATTTTGGTTAAATACATAAAATTATACTTCAGATTAATTCGAAACTAAAAACAACAATAATTCTGAACGTCAACTTTTTGAGAAAAGAATAAACTTAAAATGTTTTTTTTTTTTTTAACTGTTGCTAAAGTGGGTAAGTGTTCTAAATTTCATTTCAATTTTTTTCAAAAGATGGCAGGGTAAATGAATTTTGACATCAAAATTCATAAAAAGAATCACTGTACCTATGCCTAATGACCTATGGTCAAACAAGTGCAAAATATATATATACAACTACCTACATAGCTAAAAGCAATTTTTCACTTTGATAGTTGATATAGTTTCTTAATAATTATTATGTCCATCGCGTAGACATATTCCTTTGTTATCCATGTTATCTCATCATTAAAACAAACAAATAATAAAAATAGTAATAAGGATACATACCTTTATGAACGTATAGTCATACAATACATTCAACGGGTGGGTGAACAAAAGGAGAAGGAGTAGAAAACATTCGCATAGACGCAAAGAAAAATTCATAGTTAGGTATTATAACTAACCTTTATATATAAAATAGAAAAAAAAAATCCCTCTGTACCCTATTATAGAACTCTACTCACATCCTTCTCATACCTACTCTATTTATAAGTTCACCGCCATTTCGCAGAGCAAACACAAAGTGATATGCTATTTGTTATCCGCTCTAGTGATTATATTTGCAAGGGGGAGGAAAGGTGATGCTAAAATAAATGTGGCATGAAGGGAGCACTTTATTATTCTTGTGTATATGTTTGTACCTATGTCCAAGTCTACCTGTGTATAATATTTTTCTTTGTCAATTTCGTAACTTTATTGGTGGCAGTGGCAGGTTTTTTTATATTTGTCTTTGTTATAATGCCATCCGGTCGTTTGTTGACTCTGAATTTATAAAAAAAAAAAAAGAAACATTTTGTTTGCTCCAACCAACTTTGTTATCCACCTCTAGCATTTTAAAGTATGACACAAAACTCTGTCTCGTACAGAGGAGGCTCCCCTAGGCAAAAAAAACATGCAAACGTCCCCATGTTTTTTTTATAAATAATAATAATAATACAACAGGGAACTATTTTGCCGCAGGATAAGTCCGCTTGATCGGTTCCCATCAGACAATAAAGATGGCTGTGTTTTGATATTAGTTTTTTTTTTTTTTTTTTTTTGAGATAAGGGAGGATAATATTGCAAGCCAGTCCAATAATCAGGAATGGATTTTTATATGTTTTGTTGTCAATTATTTTTCGTTTCTGAGTCTGGCATAATTTAAGTTATATCAGACTTTAAACCAGACGATCTTCCCACGTATTCTTTTCGCATAACAACTTTAGCTAGTAAATTATTTTAAAGATGGATAGAATTTCCCCTTTTGAGTTTTTGAATCGATGAAAATAAGGATTAATAAAAAAAAAATTACGTACAATTTTAATAAAGTTCGAACGAATTCAAGATGGGTAACACGTGGCGAATACGTAATAATTTTGTTGTGAATTGTTCAGATACCTACCTGAAAATGATAGTTAAAAAATTAATGAAAATTATAATTTAAAACCACATAAAGCTACTTCAACTCAAAATTTTTCTGGAAAATAATTAAAATTGGATTTCGAAGATTATTACTAAAATGTTTATGGATATTCAATTATTTTTGACAATAAAGAAAAAAGTTTATCAACAGGTTTCAAAACAAGGATTTCACAAACATTTATTTTTTAGAAATTTTCGACTTTTGTCTGTGTGACTCTTGCAATAAATTTATTTTCATATTTTTTTTTTTTTTTTTTTGAAAATTCGTTTTTTTTTTAAACAGTGGATCTAGGTAAAAAAAATGATAGAAATGAAACTAGTCAGCAATTCAATTTTTTTTTGTCGTTCTTTAATTAATTTTGTATACCTACTTATAAAATGGGACACCCCTGCATTATGTTTTACCATATAAGCATAGTATAAGTTATTTTTTTCCGATTTTAATATTGAAATTTAGGGGTCGCTACAATTCACTAAAGATATAAGTTAAAAAAAAAAGATCAATTTCAACAAAAAATTTTTTGTTACAATACAAAGTACGCTTAAGACCCGATTTTTCAATCTTCTAATAAACAGTCAGTTAACCGTCTGTCGAATAAAGATATTAGGCTCATAAACAATCAGATAAAATCATTGAATTTTTCAATTAAAAAAGATAACTCAGTTAGCTATTCTACAGAATAACACAAAAAAAAAAAAATGTCAAATTCAAAAATATTCAAAATTAAACGTCATTTTTATTCCGCTGTATTTTTATCAAAATTTCTTTCAAAACAGTTAAAGATTTAATATAAAGTACTTAATTCTGATTACAAATTTTAAAATTTTCTGAGAAAAAAAAAAAAACAAAATTTGGTGTATTTTTCAAAACTTTGAATTGTGGTAGCGATCCCTAGAACGTGTTTAAACTGGACCAAATTTTACCAAATTTATATTTAAGGCAGGAAGAACAAAATGAAAGGGTGTCCCATTAAAATTTCGAAAATTGATTTTTAAGACCTAATGTATAGGTATTAATTCTTTATTTATTTATTTCGTTAAATACTAACGGTACAGATTATACAGATTTAAGATTAACATTTAACATTGGATAAAAAATCAATTTTTAACGATATTGATTCAAAAGTACCTACTCAAAAACAGTATATTTGACACGTTTATACTGAAATGCCTCAAAAACATGGCGTGCAAGGTGCAATAGCGATCATATCGACATTAATCCTTTTTATAAAAAAAAAAAAACAAAACCGACTTCTCTATGGATCAAAACTTGGATATATATGGTTTTCTCATGAATTCTTTTTTCTATCGTCAGAACTGCCAATGGACCAATGGCATCAGCTTTCGAATTCAAAAAAAATTATCAAAATTGGTTCACCCAGTCCAAAATTATGAGGTAACAAAAATAAAAATAAAAAAAAAATACAAACGGAAGTCGGTTGAAAATAATACAATTTTTTGGACATTTTTAAACTAATTTTTGTTTTGAACTCTCAGATTTTGTTTTCTGAAATACTAAACTGATTGCAAAAAAATTTAAATTTTTCTGAGACATTTTTTGTCCAGCAAGGCACGAGCTTTTTGTTTTCAAGATCAAAGAAAAAAATATAATACTGTAATAAAATCCTGTAGAAAAAGATTTTTCAAGGGTTTTTGAGATAGTTCACAATCTTTAAAAAAGTCTATACGATAAGTCAAACGTAAAAAAAAAAAACTAATAATTAGTTTAACAATAGCCTTTAGCCAAAAATAATGTCTTCAAACTTGCAGCTGAGCTTATTTAAACAAAACTTTTCTTTAAAGCATTCTTCTAACACGCGCCGTTTAGAAATTACAAGCCTTCAAATTTTCAGTTGTACCCCCAAAAGTATGCAATTTTGTTTAAATTTAAATTTTAAGTTCTTTAACTTCGTAAAAAAAATTTTAAGGACATTTTTTATTTACAATTAGCTCAGCTACAGTTTTATTGGAAATTAGTTCGGAATTTTGTATTTGTGTAAGTAGGTATGTACTCAACCTACATGTGACCAAAGTCTAAGCTTTGCTGTAAGGTAAATCTGGTGCTAGCTTTTGGCGTGAGTACAAACAAATTTAAATATAGGTATGCATGTGGAAAATAATAGATATCTAAATTTTCACTAGTGTACTTTGTATAATCCAGCAAATTTGGCCTTGAATCTAAAAAAAAAACTCGGTTAGTTATGACATCAGTTCTTGAAGCTTTGTTGGGTTCCATCTAAAGCACGAACATTATAAGAAAGTGACATGATATAACACTATATCTTTCGTTTTCTCCCTGCAATTTGCAATTTATTCCAAGTCTGCTTGTCAAATCTTCCACATATAAGCCCACACACAACTTGGCAAAAAGTTAAAGTTTTTAAAACCTCACACACGTACACTTTCAGCTTCCACCTTCGCAATTCGTTAAAGGAGAAAGAAAGAAAACAAAAAAAAAAAAAAGTACCAACACTGAATTTACGTCAACATAACATCTCTGCATCCTCCATTTGACCATCCCTATACCTATATAGAGACGTTTTCATGTGAGCCACGTTAAGATAGGTGGCTTAAATGTGAAGTTATGCTCGGCGAACATTGAATAAGCCCCAGCTGAATCTGTGTGTGCTCAGAATAATCGCCTTCTCTGCGTTGCTTGACAAAAAGATTTTAGACTGGGATTATTATTCGTTTGTTGCTGATGTTTATTTTTCCTCTTTTTTTTTTTGTTGCTCAGCATCTCCATCTATACTCCTACCTCTTGAATCACCTGAAAAGGTGGACATTATTCTTTTGTCCTTCTGATGTCCTCGTAAATTTTTCTCTTTTTTTTTTTTATTTCTGTTGTTAAGAGAAGGACAACCAAAATCCCTCGGCATTTCGGTTTTGATAAGTGAATACACACTTGAAGCATTTTTTTTTTTGTTGCTCCCTCTCTCCTTCGGTTTTAACCTCTTATATGGCCTTTGTTGGTTTGGTTACGTGGGAAAGCATTTTTGTTTTTCCTCTTTTAGGTAAGAGGCAGTATATCAAAGATTGATTAACGGTCGGTACATGAGATGTTGGTACGAGCGAGAGTACGTTGGTAGGAGGTATCCGCTTCCGGCTAATTCGTTATGGCTACGAACATTGAATTGAGTTGTAGTGGTTTTTGTTGTTGTTTTTGTTGTTAATAGAGTAAGTGAAGTGTCTAGGGAGAGATATATTCTTCTTATATTTTATTTTTGTTTTTTTTTTTTTGTTTTCATTGATTTAGCAGCTATGAGTATATAAACGTTTGTTGCTGTCGTGTTGGGTTGACCACAAATGAATTTAGGACTCTTGAGAGTTTTTGCTGAGTGGTCCTTATGGTAAAGATTTAGGTGAGATGATATTTTGTTTTATTCAATAAGAAATTTTATCTCTGCAATTAGTGTTTATAGAAAAAAAGACATGAAAATGTGACAGTTTCGATAATATCAATTTTTCTATTTCTGAAAGGACATAATTTAACTTAAAGGGGAAATTGAATGTAATCTTTTACGACCAAAACTAACTAACGGAAATAGAAATTTTTTTTTTTTTTTCAAAAACGGCTCTAACGATTTTTGTGTGTAATGTTTCACATAAGACCCTAATTTTGAAATAAAAAATATATTTTTTGAACCGTTATTAACTATTAGGTACCTGCAATAGAACGCCATTTTATGGTTTCTAAATACCTCGTAAACGACTTACCTGATTTCAACGAAATATTTTTAAAATTAAAAAAAAAAATTATAAAAAATTTTAAAAAATATTTCAATTTTTTTTTTTTTTTTTTAATCAATTTTTTACTTGCTCTATAGGGCAAGTATTGGTTTCGTGTAGAAAAAAAAAATCGAGGTTTTAATCAAAACCAACATTACGATGATGGAGAAGATCAGAAAAGTGGTTTTCGTCATGCCGTCCGTCGGTCTGTGCGTCTGTGCGTGTGTGCGTCTATGCGTCCATCTGCTAGGGCCTAAACAGATGGATGGATTTGCTTGAAACTTGGTACAGATGATTTTTACGTAGTTCCCTGCAAATATAGACATATGTATTTTTTAAATTCATATATTTCATCAAAGCATTAGTTATTTTATTTAAAATTTACAGAGATCATTAAGTATAAAATGTAAAAAAAAAAAAAAAAATTTTAATTTAATTTTCAAACTTTTGATTTTTTTTTTTTTTTGATTTTTTTCTACAAAATCTTAAATTTCCAATAGATATTTAAGATAAGGATACTGTGAACTACAAGAGCAAGTAAGTGCGACCCAGTCGTGCATTTTATTTAAACGGACTATTGAAAAATATTGAAATTTCGTTTTTAAATGTAATTTAATTATTTCTTCAAAATTGCATACCAATTTTTTTTTAATGATATAAAATTTTTATATATAAAAAATTACATATTTAAAACAAAAACGGGTCTAAAGATTTTCAAAAATTTTTTTTTGTTTAATTTCTTTTCATACAAGAAATAAAATCAAAACCAACCAAACCAAATAAAATGGTATTTTTCGCTTTGTGATCAAAATCATTTAATAAGGTTTATTATTAAAAAAAAAAACGGATTTTATATATTTTCTTACATTACGGCTGAAATTCCTTTAAGAAAATAAATTATAATTTTCCCTAATTTTTTCATAAAAATCTTTGAGATAAAAGCTTTTAACATGCAGAAAAAAAATTTATGAAATGCACGTAGCATTTTATACATTTTTTTTTCTGAAGCGTTTAAGTTACCTTTATATTAAAACTCTTGCTGGAATGTTTAAAAAATAAAATGTACGACTAGGTCGCAGCTACTTGCTTTTATTGTTGGAATTGCTTACAATATTAAAGTTTCTTATAGCATTCATAACTTATTATCCTTACTCTTATAAGAAATTTTTAAGAAGATTTTATCTCCAAATAAATTATAAATTTCATTTAATTTCTTGTATAACACAACATTTTTGGGATTTATATCTTAACTTATTTCACTAGGATTTGACACAAGGTTGCCCCAATTTATAGAAAAAAATTAAATAATTGTAAAATACTAAGGCATGAATAAATTAGAAGCTAAGAAATGATCGAAAAATGCAAATATAGTACAATTAACATCCCTAAAGTTTCTCCTTGTTCATGTTTACTTGATTTTAAAATATTTTTATTTTTGTTTGCAAATAAATCAACATTGAGATAAAGTTTAAATAAAACTGATTAATGAACGTAGTTTTGTTGCCACAAAAACAGTAGCACTCCAACATTGAAAAATATACATACATAAAACTAAATACCGACACTTCAAGCCCACCTTGCCAAAACATATAATCATCATCAATTTATATTTCCATTGATTTATGTAGGTATGTGTATTTAAATACATGTATGTGCCTAAATATGTATCTCAACTATATATTTTGCTAGTTCTCTGATTGCCAGACTGCCGTGTTGGCCATCCATTAGTAGAATATAGTAGTTGAAAACCATCGTAATATGACATAGGAAATAATCGCTTCATTTAGTATTCATATAGCGCGGTTGCATAATTGACAGCGATAAATTGCTGCATACGCACGTAATAAATGTCAGTGCATGAATAAAACAAGACCAAATAATGTCCTAATGACATAATCTGGTGCGCCTTCTCTGTAAATCTTTTCACCAAAGAGTGCACTCAAACGTGGAAAGGTTGAACAATGAACACAATATTTATCAAAAATTTATCCACTGAAATAATAATTGCTTGACCAACAGACACTCCTACAATCCCCCATCACACAACCTCTCTTTTTATTTACCTGAAATAATCGTTTAAATGTATAGCTAGCTGGCATACATTTTAAAATTTTATTTATTTATTTTTTTTTTTTTAGGTATTTTATGTATATTTTCAGATTTGTTTCATTGATGGAATTATTTAGTTGATCTAATTTTATTTACCATCATAACCATAATAGGCGGATATAATGTTTTCAAATATATTCTGCGGTTTCAGTAGCTCGTTTATGGATTTTTTTTTTTTGTTTTTAATTTTATTTTGCTTTTATCTAGGCCAGGAAAAAAATGCAATTTTTGAATAATTATTTAATTGATGAAAAACTATGTAATTAATTTATTATGTTTAATATTTAATTGGATTTTATTAAAGCCTCTGTAAAATATTTTGAATAATATTGTACGCATGTATGTAGAATGTTGTGAAAAAAATAAAGCAGGGTAAATTAATAAACTCGTTCCATATTGTAAATCAGTATATGCACTGATTATGTAAATAGAATGTATACGTACAACATCAAAAATGTTAAATACACAAATCATTTAAAAAATTGATTACTTCATTTAATTAAATTTTGTTCAAAAATATGTTGTTTAGTTATTTATAAAATAAAAACCATGCCAATTTTTTTTTTTTTTTTTTTTTGTAGGAAGAGAAAAATATACGAATGTTTTATTTCTAAATTTTCTAAATAGCACAGTAACCTTGAAAGTTCTGTAGACGAATATAGTCCGTCAAATTTTATATCAATTTTAGTTATTTTTTAACATTGTCAAAAATGTCTCAAAATACCCTAGTTTTTCATTGATTTTTTTTTTACATTGATTTTAAATCTTTAAGGGCCAGTTGCTGAAATGAATATTAAATAACAGAATATAAGCTCTTATTCCCTCCTTTTTACTCTGCGTAAACTGTCACATAAGGTCTTATGTAGAACTTAAATGCTAAGGTTTCGTTTGAGCAGACGGCTCTAAGACTTATTTTTGGCAATTATAGTGTCAAACGGTGCTACACTATAATGCTAATATACAGTAGCGAGCAAAATAAAATGCACGACTGGGGTCGCACGTACTTGCTCTTGCAGTTCAAAGCACTTTTATGTTTGTCTACTTGTAGATTATAAGAGCTGCCTCTATATATGTATATTTTTAAAAAATTTGGTTTATGTAGAGGAAGAGCCGACATGGAAACTAAAATTTGTATACAAATTTTTTTTTGTTATTTGACTTTTTTGAGAATAACAAAAAATGCAGTTTTATTGCAATTGCTTTGAACATTACGAATGCATAAATTAATCAAAATCGTTAGAGCCGTTTTCGAGAAAATTGCAATAACTAATTAAAGATCTAAGGGAAGAGCCGACATTAGTGATTAAAAAAAAAAGGAAATACCATATTTCTATTATCCGTATTTTTAGAGAAAAACTAAAAACGCAGTTTTGTTGGAACTTTGTACAGCAATGTATGTTTTAAATTTAATCAAAATCGTTAGAGCCGTTTTCGAGAAAAGTGCAATAACTCAAAAATTTTGTATGGGAGCTATACGTTCTAAGCGAGATATTAAAAAACAAAAAAAAAAAAACAACCTTGGAAATTACGAAAAAAACATCTATACCAAATTTCAAGAAAATTCGTTCACCCGTTTAGGCTGTAGCTACTTGTACAGATGGACGCACCGACGCACAGACCGACGGACGTCATGACGAAACCCACTTTTTTGGACTTTTCCATCATCGTAATGTTAGTTTTGATTAAAACCTCGAAATTTTTTTTTTGACACGAAACCAATACTTGCCCTATTGAGCAAGTATAAAAAGGAAAAAAAAAAAACATTTGCATTTTTTGCTCGTCTATACGCATATTTAGGTATACTTTTGACCAAATAATGGTTTTGGAGTAAAATATTCGACAAATTGACTCTGTTTAATGAAAATAAAACAGTTTCAATATGCCAAATTTGGTAACTTAGTTCTTGTTCAAAACTCTTTAAACCTCTTTCATTTGCATTTTTTTTCGAATAGTTTCTTTAATACTGCTTTAAGTGCTGGTAATCTAATTAAATTACTTGCACCAAGCATCAAACAAATGCAGCTTAAAAGAAAGCATACAAATCAAAACTTCAAGGGTCACTGTGGCGTATGCGTATCATTTTTTAAAAATTTATTTGATAAGCAAAAATGTGCTCCCTTTAAACAAATGATGAAACTAAGTCATTTCTGACTGTCGGATCAACACTTTATGAACCCTTGCATAATTATAAAAAAACGGTTATATCTCAGTCAATATATCTTAAGCTATGATTACACGGTCAACGAAATCGGTCAACGCGTTGACTCTCTGACGTCAAGAAAAAATCCATATTCTCTCTGTCATCTCACCGTCAACGTTCACAGTGTCAATGCATAAAACATTGACTATCATACGATTGACACTATTGCGTCAATGTTGTCCTAAATTACGTTGACGCGCAGGTGTGTCAACGTGACGTTTACTTAGCAGTGTCAACGCGTTGACTCGCAAAACTGTTGATCACACTGTTTGACACAAAGCAAAAATTTAAATTTTCCAAAAATATTTTGTTAAAAAAAGCGGAGAAAATGAGATTTGAAAAAAGCTCTCATAGAAAAATTAAACGGAAATATGTTTGACATTGTTGCATTGAAATTTTTTTTTAATTAATTTAATTTTTTTTTTTTTTTTTTTTTTTAATTTATTTATAACCAGTGTACAAGTAAGACTTAGTCTTTTATAGTACTTAACAATGTGGATAATAATATAATAATATATAGTAAATATAACACACAATTTCAATACAAATCAGTGGCAAATACAAAAATTTTTTTTTTTTTTTTTTTTTTTTTTTTTTGATAAAAATAGTAATTCAAAAAATACAATACTAAAATAATAGTTACTTCAAGAAACAATTTTTTTTTTTTTTTTTTTTTTTTTTTTTTTTTTTTTTTTTTTTTGAAAATAAAAATATATTATTAACCTGTTTAAATTTTATTTAAATAATCCAAATATCAAAACTACCTTAACGAAAATGAACAGTTATTGCATTCTTAAAGTTAGTTGTTCCAATTATTCTCTTAATGTTAACCGGTAGAGAGTTCCATAGTTTTGTTGAATAGACGATGAATAACCGTGAAGAATTCAAGTAGTTACAAGTTGGTACAAGAAGATTAGTTGTTCTTACAGATTGCGCGAATTGAAGTTTATTATATAAATAAAGAGGTGTTCTATTTTGAATTATTTTGTGTAATAATCTACAACATCTTGCATCAAGATATTGCTGCAGAGTGCAACCAAGGACTAGTTGATGATAATGAGAAATATGTTCGTGTCTGCGCAGGCCATATACATATCTTATCATATCGTTAAAAGCAACTAGTAGCTTATGTTGCGAATGCGAATCAGGCTTACAATATACTACATTAGCGTAGTCAATAAGAGGCACAAGTAATGTTTTTATAAGTCTAAGCTTTGTATTCACAGGAGTTACGGTAGAGAATTGCCAAAGTTTACGTAGTCCAGCATAGATTCTTCCAACTATGTAGTTGATGTGATTTTCAGCTGAAAGCGTCCTATTGATTTTAAATCCAAGACTAGTAACCGTATCTACAAAACGAAGCTGTACTAAGGATAGGTAAACGGGTGGCAAAAATGAAGTATCCATATGCTTTTTAGATATTGCTATAAGTTGGGACTTATCCGGATTAAGAGTGAGACCATTGTTAAGAGTCCAAGTGGATATTGCCTCTAGATCTTCATTCATTCTACAGATCAAATCTTCCTGCAGACCAAGCGGCCGAGATAGGTATATCTGTAAATCATCTGCATATAAATGTAGACGTACATTTGAACATACATTCGGGAGGTCATTTATAAAAATACAAAATAATAAGGGTCCTAAAATAGAACCTTGGGGTACACCCATGTGTAGGTTCAAAGAATCAGATTCTTCTTGGCCTATTCTTACTTTTTGGCAGCGATTATACAAATAACACCTAATAAGGCACACAGCTCTATCATGAAAGCCAAAATAAAACCTAAGTTTCTTGCAAAGTAATTCATGGTTTACTCTGTCAAAAGCCTTTGAGAAATCAAGCAAACAAACAAATGTAAATATTTCGAGGTATACGCAATGCACTTTTAAGATAAAAGTCTTAAATGAATTCTAATAAGATTGTTGAACGAATACAAATTTAAAATTACTAAATTTGTGTCGAAAAATTAGAAAAAAAAATGTTTCGACATTTGATTTTAAAAAAATCGAACAAAAATCAACATGGCCACCTTCAGACGCTTATAGCATAGGAACGCCGCACCCAATGGTTATGGTCTTAAAATGTAGCTTAGAATATACAAATGGTTTTTGGTTTTTTGTAAAAAAAAATTTTTTGCATCCAACATAGATGCCATGGCCATACCAAAAAGTTTTTTTTTTGTAAAAAAAAATTAAAAAGCTGAAATGAGAACCCCCCTCAGTCCAAAACGGTACACCATTCCAATAATCGTCCTACAAAAAATTTTCCCAATCCAACTTTCATCACATTTTTATACAAAAAACAATGTCATTCTAAAACGATGACACGCTATTAAATTCTGCCGCGTCAACGCTGGGACAGGGTCATTGCGATGACACCCAGTCCTAAAACGCGTCCCAATGGCATTGACAGAGAGATTACACGGTCATCGAAAATAGTCAATGCGTTGACCCAAATATGTGTGTCAACGTACACGTCAACGCAATGACAACAGTTTTCGTTGACGATCACACAACGTGACACTCTTGGGACAGATTGTGACGTCATTTTTACGTCAGAGAGTCAACGCGTTGACCGATTTCGTTGACCGTGTAATCATAGCTTTAGTCTTTAACGTATTAAATAAAATAACAGTAAAACCTACATTACGATTTTATTTAACCGATTTCCAATTATATGAAAGTTTTAGACAATGAACTGTGTGTGGTGTACAAGGACACTAACCTAGCCAAAGGGGTAAATCTAGCTATCTCGAATGAGATAGCTAGGTGGTTTAGAGCGCATGGGCAATAATGCTCCGGTAGCACACGCAAGAGGAGGGTGACTTCAAAGAACTTATCGTGCGAAACTGGAAGCAGCTGGCTTAGTGTAGTTAGACGGACACAATCCCGAAAATCTGAATCCAAAAAACCCATAACTCCGAAAATCTTAAATCCCGAAAACCCACAATCGTGAAAACTCAAAATCTTGTAACCTCAAAATCCTGAAAATAAAGCACATTTTTAAATTTATAAAATTTTTCTTTTGGGTTATCGGGATTCTGGGCTTACGGGATTTGGGATTCTTGATGGATTTTTGATTTTCGGGATTATAGGTATTGGAATTTTAGATTATCTGGAATTGCTGGTTTTCTGTATTTTAGATTTTCTAAATTTTAGGTTTTCGGGATTTCAGTTTTCTGGACTCTAACCTTAAGTATAGTGCTGGCTGGAGGAGCTTGTTTCTCGAGGCCCAAATCCATAAGTCTCATTATGGATTTGGGCCTCGAGAAACATTTAAAGTTTATTTAAAAGTTTATTCTCGTCAAAATTTTTAAACCTTCATTTTGAATATACATTTTCAGAAGTGTTTTAGAATTCGTAACTCCTGAAGTAATTCTGTACCTATACTCATGCAATGTATGTCCTCTCAAACTTTAATCAATAAATATAGTTGTCTCTTTAAAATGCTCTTTGTTATAAGAACCATTTTGTGATTAAAACATATCTAGAATTCAGACAAATGTATCGATTTTATCTTCGTTAGTTAAAGTTAAAAACATTCTCTTACTTATACCAACCCTCTTAGGCTCTAAATATAAAATATTCAAAAAAATGGGTCATGGTGAAAATCTATGTTTATTGATTTATGTAAAAATGTCAAGTAAAAATATTGAATCCTTGAATTTGAATTCTTCTGAATCTTAAACTACTTCCTCAATAATAGAGACTATTTTGAATGACATTTATTGATTTTTTCATCTCAAAGACTTAGATACTGTCATGATGTTCATAATTTTAATTGGATTATTACAAAAAAAAAAAAAAAATATACAGAATAACCAACAAAAACAAATTCCTCAATATATATAAAACCCAATTCCAAGAAACGTTTTGATGCTCATTATAGACGACAGCTGCTTGTCAACACTTTGGTCATCTTTTTCTTATTTCATTCTTGTTGTTGTTTGTTGTTTTATTTGAAATTATGAAAACATCTCTACCATAAAATGCGGCTTATAAATCGATTTTTCCATCAATTCATCGAAGGGTGATGGATGAAGATAATAATATAAAACTAATGATGGTGATTACGCCGATAATGATGATGAAAAGTGTTTTGTAAGTGCAATCAATTACAATGATGATAACGATATAATGCCTTTAAGAAGGTGGTAGGGTATAGTAGTTATATATGCGGTGGAGGGGTATGTTCTTGACCTTTCAAGGATTAACTACACTTCATGGTATTGCTTTGAGAATTTCATTTAACTTTTTCTATTGTTTTATGATTTTTTTTTATTTTCCTTTTTTTTTCGATTTTTATTTTATTTTATGAAAGACAAAGTTATATAGGGTGTAGTCAGGCAGTGCAGTACAGTTTAGTTCTGTTTGTTTATTTGAAACTTGTAAAAAAGGCATTCATTATTATCAAATACAATAGATTTATTTTCGCTTTAGCAAAAATAAAGGTCAGGGTTACAATTATTATTATATCCCAGTTCCAACCAATGACGTTACTTTTCAATGACATTTTTCATTATACTTCCGTTTTGAAAAAAAAAATATATATATAAGCCTGCATCCATGCATTCAGGGATAAAATTCTCTTCCTGCAAAATGCTTACTATTATGTTAACTTCATGGATAAAATAGTAATTAAATCGATTTTTTTTTTCCTCTACGAACAAAAGAATTCGAACGCTATTTTTTAATTGGTTTTTACATAGTTTTGAAGCGCATATTTAAATGATGCGATGCAATGGTGAAGGAAACTGCAGAGTTTGTTTTTGTGTATGTTTTATTTATAAGCTGCAAGGTTTGTTTTGCGATTAAAGTGTTAAATAAATAAATTATATGACTTGAACGAAAGTACTTACTCAGAGTTATATAGAGTGGTTTTTTTTTTGGTTTGTTCAAAGGATTTATTGATATTTTATAAAATGTTAACGAAAATAGTTAACAGTGTTTAAGTAACTACACTTTTTGTTACTTTTTGATGTAATTAAAGGGTTTCAAAGTTATAAAAACACATTTTGAAGTGAATTGATTTGCTCTTGCGCCAAATTATTTCGAGCACACCTTTTTTTATTTCAAAAGAAATGAAAAATTTTCATTTGAGCAGACATTTCTGCAGTAATTTTTGAGCATTTAAGGGGCTTACCCACTGGAAAAAAATGAAATAAACTTACGCAAATTAATTTACACTGTCAAGTATTTGAGCGTGCCACACAACACTATTTCACTTTTATAATAATTTATTTGAGTCTTTGACCCAATTCTTAAAATTGAGAATATATTTTTGATTTTTTTAAATGAAACAATGAAAGACTATACAACGATTTTTGTACATTAAAATCAATTTTTAGTTTGTAGCCCTCCTTAATGTACCTTTGGACATTTGGACGTTTCCAGATAGCCATTAATTTAAAAAAAATAATTTTTTAAATTTTTGTTAATGCGTTATTCATTTAATTATATTTACAAATTAATGAAAATGTACCAATTAGCGATACTTTTTTTTACTGCCAAAACCCATTGAAATAGACATTAATAAAATAAATAAAATTTAAAGAAATTAAAATTCGTTCTGCGAATGAAAAAACAACTCGTTAAATCATTGAATAATTACATTGAATAATTACAAATAGAAGTGGACACCCAGGGAAACTTCCGCTGTAAAATTGTCGTCGCTAGTATCGTGCGTTGAATTAAAAAAGCAAATCCAACAATCCAAAAGCAAAGCCAACAATCCAAAAGCAAATCCATCAACCCAAAATCAAATCCTAAACAGCTTATACATATAGAACAAAAGTTGTAAAATAAGGTTTATATGCCATTTTATACATATCGGCCATTCCAAAGTAACGGAGAAGACATATTATTAAGGGCTCCTGATAAAGTTGATGTTCTAGAAGTTTCACGAAAAACTAATTTAACGTATAGCCAAATTATTCACAGATAAAGCGGTAACGGAGAAGACTCGTACAAGTCTTATCCGTTACCGTCTTTGTCTATTAATAATTTAGCTATTTTGAATTAGTCTTTCTTGAAACTTCTAGGACATAAACTTTATCACTCAGCTGCATCAGTTTTAAAGCAAATTTCACTTTTTTGCCCAACTAAGTAAACACATATTTTACATGACCCTAATTCAATGAACCGTAGTGTAAATAAAAATAAAAAGAAATCGGACTTTTTTTATTAGGTAATTTTTCCATATTATTTAATTTTTGTATCCTTTCAGAACTGAATTTGATTTTTTTAAAGTAGTAAAGTGCTGATTTTTTTAAAAATAAACAAGCTTAAATAATTATATAAAGTTAGACTACGTTTTAGCATAGGTTTATGAATTAAAATAGTAGAAAAATATATCCTTTTGACCGGAGTGATTTTAAGCAGATTGTAGTGGGAAATATTTTGAACCACTTTTAATTGGAAATTCGATGTTTTAAGTTGACATATAAATGAGGCATTATTTCATTTTTGGCTCATGCGCCCTTTTTGCTTTAGTACGGCAGTATTGTTATGGTTATTTTATAACCAAAAAGTCCTTTATAGGGATTTTGTGGATATCGAATACACAATCCGGTAAGGCGACTGTTGCGCCATCTAATTCTCATTCATAGTTGATGTAATTTTATAGATTTGTGCGTTCTAATTAGGGTTGTAAAAGTATCAATTTAAAAAAATGAATTTCAAATTTTTAAAAATACAATTGTAAATAAAAAAAAGAGTGTGTGTACACATGTACACGCGACTGAAGTTATACTTCTCATTCAATATATGTATGTAAATGAATTTCATTTGATATTTTTAGTTTCTATTATGAAGTAATTAATCCACACTTAGTTTTTTTTACATTTTTATCAAGTGAACAATAAATTAATTCTTTCATCCTCCTTGAGTCCATGTAATTTTCAATTTATTCTGTGAAATTTACTCATGTTGTGTGGTTCAGAACGTACGGTATATGGTTAACGAAAGTAAATGAATTGCGCATAAAATGTGCGATATGGTAATTTTATGTGTGCTTCAGCACTAGTAGTAGCAATATGGAACTTGCAGGGTTGCTACAAAGCTCAAAAGTTATCTGAGTTCAGTTCACAGCCCAGCTCAAATTTTGAGCTAGCTCACTTTTGAGCTATGTAAAATAGAAAGTGAGCTGAGCTGATGCTTGAGCTGAGCTGTTGGGTAAGCTGAGCTGTCATTGAGCTGAGCTGTTGGGTGAGCTAAGGTAAAGTGAGCTGAGCTGAGCTGTGATGGGTAAGGGGATACATTGATTTTTATTTGGAAAGTATAATGAAATATGAAGATATTTTAAACTTTTATAAAACACCATAGCTTAAGATGTTTGGTTCTAGTTATTAATGGAATTATTTTAACACATGGATATTTTTATAAATAAAACAGATAATTTTTCGTGATCTTTTTTCTTGTTTTTTTAATAGTAAATATATTTCTATTTTTTTAGTAAAATATTTCTTTTTTTATCATAAAAAAAATTCCGGTACAATCCGGTTTTTCGACTTTTTTCAAAATTCCGAGAAAATCGCGTTTGAAAGTTGGGGTACATTTTTTTTTCGAAAAATTACCGAATTTTTGAACGCTCCTGGAAGCTAAACCGATTGAGAGCAATTTTTGGGAATGATGCCAAATGATAGCTTGTGTCATGGGCCTACGCTTTGCACATTATCAGATTTTTAAAAAATCGCCTTCCATGTTAAACCGCCACATCATGCCTGTTTTATCAGAATCGTGCCTAATTTTATTTTACTTTTAAGTCCTCCCGGTTTGATAACGCGTGGACCTACGGGGATGGGAGTTAAACCCAAATGTAGGTTAGAGTCCCCGCTACCTTTTGGCATCAAAAATTTTATTTTCATTTTCTTCAAAATTCCGCGATATAGGCATTGGAAGTTGATGGCGCGAAAAAACTTCTGGGAGCTGAACGCTTTGATCTAGAGACAGGGGAGTGGTGCCATATGAAAGCTTATATTCTCAGCTACCCGATAGTGGTATAATCCGGTTTTTCGATTTTTTTTTTTCAAAAACCCGAGAAAATCGACTTTGAAAGTTGTGGTAAAATTTTTTTTCGAAAAATCCCCGAATCTTTGAACGCTCCTAGAAGCTAAACTGCTTGAGAGCAATTTTTGGGAGTGATGCCAAATGATAGCTTGTGTCATGCGCCTACGCTTTGCACATTGTCAGATTTTTAAAAAATCGCCTTCCATGTTAAACCGCCACATCATGCCTATTTTTTCAGAATCGTGCCTATTTTTTTTTACTTTTAAGTTCTCCCGGTTTGAGAACGCGTGGACCTACAGGGATAAGAGTTGTACCCAAATGTAGGTTAGAGTCCCCGCTACCTTTTGGCATCAAAAATTTTTTTTTCATTTTCTTCAAAATTCCGAGATATAGGCGTTGGAAGTTGGGGGCGCTCACTTTCAGCTCAGCTCACTTTCAGCTCAGCTCAAATGAGCTGAGCTATGGTACCTAGCTCAAAAGTGAGCTAGCTCAAATTTGAGCTGAGCTGTGAGCTGAGCTGAAATGTGAGCTTTTTGCAACCCTGGCAACTTGCCACATGGAAATTACCACATGCAACTTGTCACATGCAACTTCCCACATGTAACTTGCCACATACAACTTGCCACATGCAACTTGCCACATACAACTTGCCACATGCAACTTGCCACATGTAACTTGCAACGTGTTGTGTGTTTTATGTTTGCCGTACTGCGGCGTACTGCATTTTTAAATACTAAATACTGACTACTCTAAAGGTGAAGCGACATCCCTGCTACCCAGGGTGATCGCGTCATAATCCCTTTGACATTCTTGTCAAAAAGTGAATTTTCATACTCACCCTCCCATAAGAAGTATAACTTCAAAAATTGAATTGAAAATGATCATTTTTTACGAAAAAAAAAAACAAAACAGACCTCCATGGTTCAAAACTGTTTTTTCTGTATGAATGAAATTAAAATGGGACCACATTGCAGGCACCAGCCGGAATTATCAAAATCGGTTAAATCAGTCCCAAGTTATGAGGTTACAAACATAAAAAAAAAAAAAATATTTTGCATTGAAAAAAATTTGCATTGAAAATAAATTTTGTATTGAAAATACAAATATTTTGCACTGAAAAAAAATTATTGCAAATAAAAACTTTTCTGCATTGAAAAAAAAAATTCAATGCAAACATGTCAACCCATCACACATGGCTTCTTAAAATCCAGACAGACAGATAAACATACAGGATTGAGAATATTTTTTTTTTTCGTTTCATTGTTATTTACACTTGATAGAAGGATCTTCATGAAAAGATGGTCCAGAAATAAAAAAAAAAACAACCAATATCACTTTAAATTTAAATGTTTTAAATAAAAATGTAAAACAAAAGCACAATGTACCTACATATTATAAGTACCGATTATCCTTAAAAAAAATCTCAAGGGATTTTATAAATATGTATGTTTGGTTTTTATATGCATGTCTGTATCTACTTATACAATTTTCAACTGCCAACCAAAATTGTATCATCTTGATGAAGATACAAAATTTGTTATAATACTGTTATTGTCGGGTGTCTTGCAAATTTATTTTTGGGCAAGTGAATTTTATCTTCAGGGAATTAATTCACCTCATGATGGAATGAATAATAAAAAAGATTATGACCAAAAAGCCTCAGCTTGGGTTGTTTTTTTTTTTTTTTTCTTTGAAGACACTCACTGTAATCTACCTTCTTTTCAACCATGAATGTCATATTATGTTATTTTCCTTAAGTATATTCCTCGTATCCAGGGATTAGTGTCAAATGTATAAATTCGAATTTATTTACATGACAATTCAAGGATAAAACATTAAAATTTAACCCACAGTATATTTGAACTTGTTCAACGAAAAATAAAATATAATACACGATGTGTCAAACTTTCTTCCAAGTTGTTTTATATCTCTCACTCACCTTCTTATAATTTGAGTAGGAAAGGTAGGCAGGTACCTACCTACTATTTTTATGAAATAATCTCCATAAAATAATTTTCCGCCTAAGGAAAATATTTTTTCCAGATAGCTCTCTTCTATATAAGCTTAAGCATAATGCTATAGAAAATTTTGTTTATAAAAGTATACAAGGTCTGTTTTGGAGAGAAAATAAAATAGGATTTATGCAACGTTTTAAGAAAACATCTTGCTGGATAGGTGAACAAGGACAATGGAGCTGCAAAGAACCCTTCTGCACTCAGCACTTAGGTGGGTATATGTATAGTAGGTAGGTGGTGGCAATTAGTATAAAGAAGGTATATTGCCAGCGAGGAGGCTGTAATGGTGGCTTATTTCACCGCGTGCCATCCAGCGCACCGCTGGCTCTAGCTGCTGCCGCACACACCGAGAAAGAAGGACAACATCTTCTTCGTTGTGTCGCTCCGGTGGCAGCTAATTTCCACATTTCTGGGAAAATAAGCAAGGTCATTTAGGGCTTTATGTTGTATAGTGTACTAGAAACGCGGTGGTAATTTAAAAAGCAAAACATAAAAAACAAAACAAAAAAAAAAAAAGGACGTCACATTTTGTATGTTAAGTGGATGTCGAGTGTCTTGTACAATAATTATGAGGAAAATACATTTTTCCCTCTTCATCTTTACTCTTCTTTAATAGCCCAAGCAAGCCTTATTCTCTCTCTCTCATCTCATTTTTACCGTACTTTATTGTGTGTCCTTAAAAAAAGTTGACTCAAAATGGAATGGCTGAAGTTTTTTTGAACAACGACTATAAGACTGCGACGACAACGACTAGTTTATTTGGTGTTTCTATAATGGACTCTTTGAGTGCATGATAAATGGTCTTAAGTATGTTTAAATTTTGTACTTTAAAATGATCTTATGTTTTGGTTCTATTTCAATTTTGAAACAGAAAAAAAAAATAAATAAAAGATTGAGGAAAGTGTTGAGTGCAAGTATTACCGAAGTTGGGGAGTTGGTGGTGGTGGTGTGCTATTTTATTTCTCAAAGTTACTCCAATTTTTTTTTTTTAATAAAAAGTAGCAAATGCAATGCTACAAGAATATCGAAAACTAGGATACTCTTAATTGTTTTTGAAAGAGTGTTTGGTTAGGTCTATGAATTTCGTCGAAGCTTTTTAAAGAAGAAAAATATAAACATTGCCTAGTCGAATATGAAAAAAAGTTCAACTCACGTAGAGAGTGTGGAAAATATGGCCCACGTAGATAATATGACTCAACATTGCATTTCCCAAACCTAAATCCACAAGATTATCAAAAATTTTATGAAGTGCTCTAAATTTAAATTGTGCGAAAAAATAGTGTTTGTAATGTGGCACTCTATTTGTTGAAAAAAATGCTCATGAGGTCATATTTAAGACGTTTTTTTAAATTTAATAAAAGTCCAAAGGAATATTAATATTGGGCAGGTTGGGCCATATTAGCCGAAATTGTCTCCAAAACTAGATTTTGATATTCCTTTTAGTTTTTGTTTCTACAAATTTTCTCTTCAAATTTCCCAGATAATAAAAAGGATAAAATTTATTATGATTAATTAGTAATTAAAAATCAAAATTATATTTGTTTAAATATTATGCAGTTTATTACAATAATTTATTATTTTCTTCTTTTTCTTTCAGATGGCGAAATACTTCGTGTTCTAGTTAATAGTTCTGCTCAAATAAAATGTGATGTAGGATCAAGTTTGCCAGATGACAAGGTACTCCTTGTTGTCTGGTATAAAAACAATCTTCCAATTTATAGGTAAGTTACATTTTTTTTATTCATTAATTTAGTAATTTAAAGTCATAGAATAACAATTATTGCTAATTATATTTAATTTAATTTTAATTTATTTTTTTAGTTTTGATACAAGAGGTGCTCATGCTGGTACCCCGTCACATTGGAGAGATGAAGAAGTACTGGAAGACCGAGCGGTCTTTAGAACGCACAAAGAGCCAGCTGAATTGATAATAAATCCTGTGAAAGTAAGTAAATCTTATTAAAAGTTTTTCTTAGTTTTGATATAGTATACATACATACACTGAAAATAATAAATTTCGTAAAATTACGAAAATCGTTTCATACACTACATTTTCGTTGGCCCAACGAAACTTTCGTTGGCTCAACGAAAATATGTAATTTTTCGTAATATGAAAACCTTCATCAATTAATGAAAACGTTTCATACACTTTTTCTAGCTTTTTAGTGCCAAAAAATCCAATTTAATGAAAAGATTCATCAATTAACAAAAATTTTCATGCTCATTTAAAATAAGAATTTTTTTCCTTACTTTATCAAAGTTTTAATTAAGTAACGAAAAAATTCATTAACTTATGAAATTCAACATTAACTAACGAAAATCTTCATTAGCTTATGAAAATTCTTCATATACTTATGAAATATTACATCGGCTTATGAAAAAATACATCAGTTAACGAAAAAAAATCGTTGCTTTACAAAAAAAAAAAACATTTCTGTTTTCATGATTAGAAATTTAATCTTGCTGGATACAGTTCACATTAGGTTTTTGTTTGCAAATCTATGTAAGTTGAGCTGAATATAAGCAATATTTGCGTATTGACAAGACAAGGTGTCTCACTATAAGTCAACTGACGAGTCCAAGTGAGCTCCACCGGGACGAAACGCCAATATAATATAGTGCGCTTATTCTTCTACTTCTACTGATTTCAGTAGTATATAGAATTTGTATTATAATACCTTCTTAAGAATGCAAAATATGTTTTTTTTTTTATAGTTAAACATTTTCAGCGGATTTTCTGAATTTCAGGTTTTTTTTTCCAAAATTTAGGGAAGAAAATGAATGAAAAATTTCGTAGGTTAACGAAAATATTCGTAATTCTACTAACGAATATTTTTTCGTAATTTAATTAAAATATTCATAAAATTTACAAAAAAATTCGTTAGCTAACGAAAATTCCTTTCATAAATTAATCAAAAAATACATTGACTAACGAAAAATATCACCGTGGTTAGTTAAATTTTACGTTAATCGATGAAAAAATTTCGTAAAATGATGTAAGAATTCATTAATCAAATTGATCAAAAATTTGTATGAATTATGAAAAATTTCATTAAAATACTACAGTTTTCGTTGATTGATGAAGTTCTTCATTAACGTATGAAAGCTATTTCGTTGAGCCAATTAAATTTTTCATCGGCTGAAAATTAATTACATTTTCGTTGGCTCAACAAATTTTTTCGTTGTATTTACGTAAGGATTTGGTTCAGTGTACCTACTTGAAAATCTACTTATTTAAAAAAAAAATTAAACAACTCAATTCAATATAACACAAAGTTTACTCAGAGCTGTAAATTTAATTTTAGAATTCTAAAATATAATCCGTGCTAATCGAATTAATAAGAAAATAATCCGAAGTAGCTTTTACTTAAAAAAAAAACGGCCTTGAATATAACATACATAGCATGACGGAGTCAACTGATAATTTCATTAACAAAGAAGAAACTAGGTTTTAAACCTAGTTCAAAAAGCAACAGATGGTCCAAAAACTTCTGGATTATATAAATTCAACGATACCTGTATTTAGTTTGCCACAGCCACGAAACATTTAGAAACCGGCAAGCTTGCCAAAGTTTTTTTTCAGGCTGATTCAATGTATCTGCTTGTTCTATATTTTTGCACAACATTCAAATCTAGGAACAGTTCATCACTGTTCACCTCCTCCGCCTCCCTCGAATACAGGATGGAAAAATTGTGTTATGAATTAACTTAACTTTCCTGCTTATCAACTAACACCAGAGATCATAAATCGGGGCTAGCAGATTTAGTCCTAACTTTAAATAATCTATATCTAGTAGTATATAGAAATGCAAATTCAAGGCCCAAGCTCGTGTCGCAGACATGTCTCACAAACTAGTATACCAATCCCTAGTAAAAATGGAAATCCTCCTCAAAACACTGCACCACGTCAGCAGCACTTTTTGACCGCCGCACCTACGCTGCACCACATCCACGCGACTATCAGAAATTTCTATTGCGCCGCACTACCGCCACACTACGTCCGCACTTTTTTTAAAATGTCTAAACCGCCGCACCACGACTGCACCACGTCCGCACCGTTTCATTGTGAAAAAATGAAAAAAAAAAAAAAAATGAAACTATTTGCTGTACCACACCGTCGCGTCGCACCACTTAATTTTAATTGAAAAAAACTCTATTCTCGTACTTATACAAATGGTTAATTCGTCTTCAAAGTTATTTTGACTCAAGTAACAAATTGCCAGTTCGTACAAACATGAACTGGTGGTCGAGTTGTTAAAGCGTTGGACTTCTAATTGAAAGTGCTCTAGATACTCGGGTTGGAATCTGCTTCTCGTCGGTATTTTTTTGTTATTTTTCAATAATCCAAAATTATGTATCATAGTACGGCGAAATTTTCATACATAATGAAATGGTGCGAACGTGGTGCAGTCGTGGTGCACCGCCAAACGGCGGTGGTGCAGCTGTGCTGCGGCGCGGCGGTCAAGCTTTTTTTTTATTTTTTATTTAAAAATTCAATTTCTATTTTTACTCGGAATTTCTGTCGATTCGTAGCTTGTGTCACAGAATTAAGCTGTTCTAACTACAAAGGTTTGAAAAACAAACAATATTTTGTCTTTCTAAAGGGGCTCAAATTTCACCATACTTCTAATTGCATGAATGTTTCCTCCCAGTTCTTAAAAATTGAATAAAAGCATTAATTAAAGCAGGCTGTTTTCACAATGTGTCTCACAATTTATAAATTTAATTAATACAAAACAAATTATTTTTATTTTTTTTTTCAGGAAAAGGATGCAGGGAATTTCCGATGTAGAGTAGACTTTAAGTTATCACAAACTAGAAATAGCAATGTCAATTTAGAAGTTGTTGGTAAGTAAACATTCAAACATAAACCCATCCAGCATCATACACACTGGCTAAACCATATATACAAATATAGATACAATTAAAATGTTTTTAATCAACTACTTTATCCTCTCCAGAGTGCAATATACTCTCATACTCATAGTAAAAATGTTGTTGATGTATGTTGTTGAAAAATTCCATAAAACTAATTGTTCGACCAATTTAATAAAATCCAGATTAAAATACAAATAAATATCTATATAAATTCCTGCAGCAATACAACAAACTCTACTCTATCCTCTGCACTCTAAAAAGATGTTCAATTCAAATTTCAACCCGATAAGTCTATTAAAAAATATATAAATTTAAACAAATGCAGAAAACACAGGATGAAATAGTACCTATCCATTTTCTATTTTTTTTTTTTTTTGTTTTTGAAAAATATTTGTGGCAATTCCAATTGAGGGCAAAAAAAAACTATAATAAAAGTAGACAAAAAACAAAAAACATTACGATATATAAATAAATCCATCAACTTCTCTCACGCAAACATTGCTGCAAGTGCAAATTTCAATTTCGAATAAAACAAAACTTCACCAGACCGGATGCAAAATGCTTCCACACTCTACAAGTATTTGAGGCTCATAGAATGTTGAAAAAATATATGGGTGGGAAAATTATTTGAACTTATTTATTAAAGGGGACAAATAAACAGTGAGGTGCAAGAAATTTTTATTGACTAGTTACACTGGTCTGCAAAATATATCCTTTTTTTTCTCCTTCAAATAATTTTTTTAAATTAAGAAAGATTTGACTTTCCTGAATCTAAATTTGGTTTTAGAAAAATTCTAGCACATATAATTTTTATTTAAATGATTTTTCTATTTAGAAATTCTTATCTGTGATAAACCATTCTATAAACTACCTTGTAAAGCTTCCGATTTGTGTCTCCTAGGAACAAAAGCAACTATACTTTTTTTATGGGTTTTGCTGTGCTGAGAAATATAAAATATGAATTTTATAAGATCAGTTTCTTTATGGTAAAATAAGCCAATTCTACTAAACTTGCTTAAATTAAGATACCTTGGATAAGAAAAGAGATATTGAAAGATTGAAAAAAAGCAAGTTCTTTCATAAACCGTAACAAATTTTGTTGAAAAATATAACCTTATGCCGGGAGCGGGTCATAATTCTGCTTGTCAAAATTCTGTACGACAAAATTCTGTAGGGTCAAAATACTGTGAGACCATAATTCTGTACGTCATTATACTGTAAATACAAAATTCTGTACGTCAAAATACTGTATGAACAAAATACTGACTTGCAAAATTCTGTTTTGTAAAATTCTGTACGGCAAAATACTGTATATCAAAATTCTGTAAAAATGCTGTAAAAAAATCGTTTTGATAATGTACAAAAGTGCGCGCGCACTTTTTTACATTATCAAAACGATATTTTTTTACAGCATTTTTACAGAATTTTGATATACAGAATTTTGATGTACAGAATTTTGATATACAGTATTTTGACCAACCAGAATTTTGCTACACAGAATTTTGACTTTCAGAATTTTGCTCGTACAGCATTTTGGACATACAGAATTTTGACATACAGTATTTTGGCATACAGTATTTTGAATACAGAATTTTGCAACATACAGAATTTCGACCCCAACCCCCTTATGCCAAAATATTCTAAAACAGCAATAAAATGGGTTTTTGAGATATTCTAATGAAAATATCTATAAAACGTGACGTGTTAGGCTAATTCTGACTTTCGATTCGAAATCAGCATACAAAAATCCGTAAGAAAAGTATAGTTTTATTTAGAAAAGGATTTCCTTGCAGACCAGTGTTATTGTTTTATTTAATAAAAATTTTTGAGAAATTTGGAGGATTTCAATAGAATTTAAAGTAATTCATCATTGAGTTTGCATTTTAACATAATTTATCCTAGTTTCAATTTTCAAGCGTTTTACTCAGAAATACCTCCTTACTGCCTTACTTACTCCTTACTTTTTTTTGTTTTTCTGACATGATAACGTCTCATAATGCACGAAAAAGTGATGACGTTCGTCCTGAGCCTGCTAGCAGTGTGAAATAGACTGAAAGAAATTTATAAAAAAAATACATGTTTTTATAACTACTCAACAATGTAAACGGGTGTGAAATATTTTTTTAACTGGTGTTACATTGTAACGTATTTATAAAATAAATAAACATTAAAGAAATAAAATGCACGACTGGGTCGCACGTACTTGCTCTTGTAGTTCAAAGTATCTTTATCTTAAATATCTATTGGAAATTAAAGATTTTGTTTAGTGTCGAGAACAAAAAAAACTCAAAAACTTTTTTTTTAAATTTGTTTATACATTTTACACTTCAAAGTGATGTCTTAAAATTTTGAATAAAATTGACTTGTGCTTTGAACAAATATATGAACTTAAAAAATGTCAATTTTTGAAAAATGGCAACGCCATATTTCCGTTCTCCGAATTTTTTGAGAAAAACTAAAAACGCATTTTTGTTAGAATCAATAAGAGTATAACGTACACCAAATTTAATCAAAATCGTTAGAGCCGTTTTCGAAAAAATTGCAATACCTCAAAAACGGTATATGGGAGGTATGCGTTAAAAAAGAGATATTGAAAAACTTAAAAAAAACGAACCTATTGTATTACGCAAAAATCATCTGTACCAAGTTTCAAGTAAATCCATCCATCCGTTTAGGCCCTAGCTCGATGTACAGATGGACGCACAGACGCACAGACCGACACGGACGGCATGACGAAAACCACTTTTTTGATCTTCTCCATCATCGTAATGTTGGTTTTGATTAAAACCTCGAATTTTTTTTTTCTACACAAAACCAATACTTGCCCTATAGAGCAAGTAAAAATCAATAAATTCAAATGTCAAATATTTAAATGTAAATAGATACAAAAAACATGCCAATAACATTTTACAAGATGGCCAAATCATATTGATTTCGAATTATTTATTTCACAGGTGTTAAAAACACTTTAAAATCATGTAGCTGTACTTTAAAATGCAAAAAAAAAATGATCAAACTTATAACAGCTTTTGAATATCTTCCGGATGGAATAAAAAAGGCAAAATATCTCAAAATTGACCATACATTAAAAAATTAATGCTTTTATCACAGAATCCACAATTATTTCCCTTAGCTAGAAAGTGTTTTTTCTGCACAGCACTGTCAACTTAGATTTGCTTGTACAACAGCATATAGTTTTTCAAATGAAAAAAATAAAAATTAAAAAAACCTTCGAACAAGATTTTCTGTTCTTATAGATGAGTTGTAAATTTCTGCACTGGGCAATTATATTTTCACTTCTGCTAACTTGCTAAGATATCTTCCGGCCAGATCGTTCTATATTATTTCTTCTTCTTTGAATTCAATAGGTTGCTACTTTTTGCAACAGTTAGTTCTGATGCAAAAATTTTGTGTTGGCTGGCAATATAATACATTTTTGTTTGGTTCTCTTTCATTTTTTCTTAAACTTTTACTCGTTTGGAGGATTTTGATGGAATTTTTCAATTTAAAAGTTTTTAGAAACATTTTTGAATAACAAACTTTGTATATTGTACCTCTACTACACTACCCGAATAAGGAAAGAGATAGATAGATACAGATACGAATATTATATACAAACAAATATGGATTGCATGATTATTTTTAAATGTTTTTCTAGCCGCGGAGTTGTACAGGAAGGTTTGATGGAATTTTTGTATAAAAACAAAAAAAAAAAAAAACACCTAGAATGTTGGAATATATTTCAATTTCATGTTTGCCCCAGAGATTGGGTTTTACAATGGAAATATTGTCCAAAAAGTTTTGTTGACTTGACTGAAGGGTAGAGAAACATTTATACTTTTTTTTTCTCCTTTTTTCAAAATAATATTTGTTTTTCTTGTTCCTATGTATAGGTAGTACTCCTCTGAGTGTGTAACATGATGAAATTGTTTTTAATTTAAATTTTTGTGTTCTTTTGTTTTTATTTTGGTATGCTGGCTGGTGTTTACCTTTTTTCATGTTTTAGAATATAAATTGTGAATAAAAAGAATTGTTTTTTTGTTTGTTTTTCTTTGAAAACAGTTCCACCACAACAACCGAATATTTTCAACGAACGCCGAGTACGAATTGATTCGAGAGCGGGACCATACGAAGAGGGCGGTAGCCTGGAAGTAACCTGCGTTGTATATGGAGGTAAGTTAGATATAGGAAATATTTTGTAACATAGCTAAAAGTATACAAATGGAAAAATAACAAAACTAAATATTGCTTTTGAAATGAATTATCAAGAGTAAATTGAGGGCTAACGATTTGAATTTCTGGAAGCAAAATATTGAATTTTTACAATGGGTAATAGATATGGACTGGATTGTTTGTTTATTTTCTGCGAACTAAATGTATATATTGAGAATTGATTTTCGTTAGATTTATCCTTCAGAATTATATATTTTTTTTTAAATTTTTTTCTTGTAAAAAGCGGTTAGGAATATTACGAAATTACGAAAAAATTTGAAATATTCCAATATCAAGCATTAAATTAAAAGAAAATTTCTCTTTTATATGTATGTATATTCAATTAATCTTGTCGTAGGTATCTGTAGAGGAAAACTGTGCGTTAAATTTGGTAGTTTTGATTTTAAGCAGAGTTATTTATTTATTATAGCTATGGCCCGAATGTCCTTAGCTTTCGGACTCAAGGTCCAAAACCTAGAATCCTAGAAACCCAAAATCTAAAATACAGAAAGGTCGAAATTCCAAAAATATAACTATAAACATAGGTTAAATTTTCCGAAATCGATATCCCAAATAATAGTTACAATAGCATTGCCTTAAAATAAATTTATGAAATGAAAAAAATTTCTCAAATGTTTTCAGGATTTTGAATATTTTGATTCAGGGGTTTCGGGATTTTTTGAAAAAATCATCCAGGCTTTTTTTGTCAACAACTATGATCCTAAAGGGCAAAAATCACAAAAAAAACTGGCAAATCCGAATACTTTTACACATTTCATATATTAAAATATGAGCAAAATTTTCATTTTATGTAATTTTTTGTGATCTCGATTCCGGAATTTTGAGTCTTCAAGATTTGGTGTTTTCAGGGATCAGGGTTTTCGAGATTATGGGTTTTCGGAATATTGGATTTTGGGACTTTGGATTTCCGGGATTTTGTGGTTTCGGGATTCTGACCCCAACCTGCAAAAATTTGTTCGGTCTTGTCCTATGGTAATAATTATTCCAATATTATATATAAGTATCATTGTCAGAGGGAAAAATTCGTTTTTCAAAAGGCGAGGCCTTTTTTGTCTGTCAAATCCGATTTCTCTTTACATTTTATGCCCAACATTTGCAAAAATTTATAATTTTATATAATTTTTAGATATCTCGATTTACAGATTTTGAATTTCGATATTTCGGGTTTTCAAAATTCTAGATTTTTGGTTGTCTGGTTTTTCAAAATTTTGAATTTTTATGTTTTGGGGTTTCGCAATTTTGACCCCAAACTTCTTAAATTTTATCAGTTTTGTGTAAATCGAACTATTTTTTCAATGTCGTTTTAACACAAATAGTCCTGGCAGGCAGTGGGAAAACGAATCCTTCAAAAGTCGAGTTTTTTGTTTTTGTTACATGTTGGCTTTTTATTATTATTTTTTACACGGAGCCTTAAAATGTAAAATTATTATTTTGAAAACCAAAACCATTGCTCATAAAAAATCAAAATTTTACATCGTAAGAGCATGTTTTTTTAAAGAATAGATTTATATACATAAATAAAAATTTTCAAATTTATCAAAAAAACAATAATTGCAATGCCTTAAGATTTACGTGATTACCCCCAAGTTACATTTAACAGTATTCCAGTTGAGCTCGATAAGATCTCACACTGTCTTTCACTTCTTCATGATGATTGCTCTCTGGGACCTGATGGAATCCCTCCGATAGTTTTGAAAAACTGTAGATCCGTTTTAGCTCTCCCTCTTCAACACATTTTCGTATTATCTCTTAAATCGGGTATATTTCCAAACATATATAAAAGCGCATATATTACTCCTGTTTTTAAAAAGGGAGATAAAGCCCACATAACTAACTATAGGCCAATATCTAAACTTTCATGTATTCCAAAGCTTTTTGAGCAAGTTATTTGTGATAGTTTAACGTTCTACTATAGAAATATTATTTGCAATCAACAACATGGTTTCATGCAAAAAAGATCAACGGTTACGAATCTACTTTCATTTTTGCAAAATTGCTCCTTCGCTTTAGAAAGTGGACAGGAACTCGACTGCATTTATACAGACTATTCTAAGGCTTTTGATCAACTTTCTCATGACATCATAAAGTTTAAATTAAAAATGTTTGGTTTCCCTATAAGTTTTATCACTTGGATTTCTTCTTACCTTAAAAATAGGTCATATCAGGTGAAATTCAGAGGGACCTTCTCAAAATCGTTCATTGCCAAATCGGGCGTCCCGCAAGGTAGTCACCTGGGACCTTTTCTTTTTATTTTAGCTATAAATGACGTACCGTTATGTTTACGTAAGAGTGAAATTCTTATTTTCGCAGATGATATGAAATTTTACAAAAGCATAAGCTCTGTGAATGACCGCATATCCTTGCAAGATGATCTTGATAGATTTGCTATTTGGTGTACAAAGAACGGTTTAAATCTCAACCCGACTAAGTGTCAGACGATGACCTTTTCAAAGAAAAAAACTCCTAGTCTGTATGATTATATGATATCTCATCACACTTTACTCCGTGTGCATAGCTTTAAAGACCTTGGTGTTAACTTTAACTCCAACCTCCATTTCACAGAGCACATAGACCTGATTGTAAACAAGGCCAATTCTATGTTAGGTTTTGTCAAGCGTTGGTCGAAAAAGTTTAGGGACCCTTACGTTACATTAGCTCTTTACAACTGCTTAGTTCGCCCCCACTTAGAATACGCATCTCAAGTTTGGACACCTTTTTACAGCATCCATATAGAAAGAATAGAATCAGTCCAACGTAATTTTATTCGTTTTGCCTTAAAATGCTTACCATGGACGGACCCTTTTAACCTTCCTTTCTACGAGCTTCGAATCAACCTACTGCAGATCCAAACCTTGTCTCAAAGGAGAGTAAATAACGACCTTGTATTTATTCATCAACTTATAACGGGTGTAATTGATGGCCCGGATCTGCTTAATTCTATTAATTTTAACTACCGGAGAGGTGCTTATAACTTTCGTAGCTTAGATTTAATAAAATTACCCCAACACCGTACTAATTATGGTATGCATGTGCAATTAACTCGCATGTGTAAGCTTGTAAATTTGAATCACAACAAAAACATTACTGTTAAAAAAGGAGCCAAGTTCTCCTATGTTGAAATTATGCTGGCACAAAAAGTACTGAGATGTAAAAGTGTACCAAGTTCTAAAGTTTGGGTTCAAATTCGTATCAATAAAATTTTGATTGTTCTCTTGACAATTTTTCTTTTAATTACCGATTTTTAAAGTTATTTCAAAAATTGCCAAGTAAACAATCAAAATTTTATTGATACGAATTTGAACCCAAACTTTAGAACTTGGTACACTTTTACATCTCAGTACTTTTTGTGCCAGCATAATTTCAACATAGGAGAACTTGGCTCCTTTTTTAACAGTAATGTTTTTGTTGTGATTTCACTACTTTTTGCAAAAGTATGGCTGTAGAATTGAAAATCTCTATATTTGATGAAAATTCAGTGAAAATGGGCGGTTGCCACGCCCCCTGGCTGAAATTCTCAAACTTTAAATTTTTTCCTTTGTATAAACTACCATCTCTACCATTCTACCAAATTTCAAGATTCTACGATAATCAGAAATGCTCTATTATATTTAATGAAAATTCAGTGGAAATGGGCGGTTGCCACGCCCCCTGGCTGAAATTCTCAAATTTTAAATTTTTTCCTTTGTATAAACTACCATCTCTACCATTCTACCAAATTTCAAGATTCTACGATAATCAGAAGTGCTTTATTATATTTAATGAAAATTCAGCGGAAATGGGCGGATGCCACGCCCCCTGAATTGAAAATCTCAAATTTTCGATTTTTCCCTTTGTATACACCACGAGCCCTATCACAGTGTAAAATTTCAAGTTTCTACGTTAACGGGAAGTTCTCCATAATTTTGATGATCTGTCAGTGAGTGAGTGAGTGAGTGAGTGAGTGAGTGAGTGAGTGAGTGAGTGAGTGAGTGAGTGAGTGAGTGAGTGAGTGAGTGAGTGAGTGAGTGAGTGAGTGAGTGAGTGAGTGAGTGAGTGAGTGAGTGAGTGAGTGAGTGAGTGAGTGAGTGAGTGAGTGAGTGAGTGAGTGAGTGAGTGAGTCAGTCAGTCAGTCAGTTACGGTTTTTGCGATTTTTGAAGCCCTATATCTCAGAAACTACTCACCGTAAAAGGCTTAAATTTTGTGAGGAGTTTGGTTTTGACAATAAATGTAGCGAGTTTGAAATTTCTAGCATCTTTGGTGTGGAAGTTAGAGGGGGGTCGAAAATGGCCTGAGTTGTTTCCTGTAAATAAGGGTGTAGTGCCAAAGTTGCTAGAGAACTTGGCTGGGCACTACCGTGCCCCTTGATACTAATCTGTTTGATTTTAATATTAATAAAACTAGTCTGAAAAAAATACTAAAAACCAGTGTACCACGCTCATAAACTTTTTTTTTGTATTTATGTTCAATTTTTACTGATTATTTTCTCATTTAATGTCTTTATACCTAATTGTATGTACATATGTACATATGTATATTGAATTATTTTTTTATCAACACTCTTGACTATTAAAACATTTTTGTTTTAAAATTTTGACACTTTCTGAAAATTAAACATGAAATATTAAATTTATTTTTTTGTTCATTTAAAATTTTTTTTTATTTTGCATAGATATAATAAATGCTTGTACTAAGCAGTCCCAATCTTTGACCTTCCTTTGATATTCGTATCACCATTCTCTTTACTTATTTAGTTCTTTTTAATTTGTTTTTACCTTAAAAAAACACTAAAAAGTGCCGATACGATAATCATCCGCAAATGACTTCGTACTCGGTGAAAATGGACCCCAGCGCGTGCGGTATCTGGGGGGGAAAGAGGCGTGGGAATATTAAAAAAAAAGATAAAAATAATAACTGACACTTAGAACAAAGTTTTAAAAATTAATAAAAAAAATTCAAGTTTATTTATTAAATCAAAAAATTATTACTTTGAATGTTTATCCTGATTTGTACACTTTAAGGTTATTAAGAGGTTTTTGTACAAAATATTAGCAAAAAAGAAGAAAATTCTTTTGCAGGTATACCGTTAATAACGGTTCAAAAAATATTTTTTTTTTTTATTTAAAAAGTAAGTAGGACATTTTTTGCCACAAAACAACATTTTTAAATCGAAATTACAATAACCTTTGATTTGGTGCTAAAAAAAATTAATTTTCCCAAACCTAAAAACTTTTTTAATTTTTTCTGAATTTTATAAAATCATTTTTTCACAAAATTGCTGCGTATTTGATTACTTACTTATTATGTTAAGAATTTTGAAAAATTTTGAAGTCAGAATTATGACCCGCTTCTTCGAGATAGATACTGACAGAAAAACAGACACATACAAATCATTATCAGACACAAAAACTTTACCAAGTATCTATGTTCTTTTAAAGTCTCATTAGAGGCTTTGAAACATGTACTAAATGTTGCTTTATCACAAACTTTTATTAAAAATAGTTTTTGTTTTACATATTCATTTAGTAAAATGTATCTAAGATCCTTCAAGAAAACTAAAAGTTCTACCAAATACTCTCACAATAATTCACTTTTAACTTCCTTATTTCTTTAAAAATTAAAATCCTTATGTATATATTATACTTAGTCGATTTTTATTAAACATTAAATTTTGTGTGCATTTTATTTTGCAGATCTTTTGTGTGTTCCTAGACGATTATTTTCCTCTAAAACATGGTGCATTTAAAAAGCACTCTGAAATTCCTAAGCCACTTAAAAAAACCTTTGAAAAGCATCACCAAACATGGAATAATTTTTCCTCAAAATGTTTTTGCATGCAATGTTAAGTTTTATTTATCAAAGAGCACTCTTGTTTACCTTTTGTCAGGCCCAAACTTGGTGTAGTATAAACTGTGGTTCATTTTTTCGAAAAATAAGGATCGTTTTTTCGTTTGCCATGTAGATATTTCAATTTGTGTTCATAAACAAAGTTTTTGAGCTTAGAAAATTTTTTTGTGGTTTTTCTCTTGAGTTAGGAAAGAACTTTAAGACGTTAATGTTAACTCAAAGATATAATTTATCCTTCAATAGAGGCTATAAATGCAGACCGAATTTTTAACTTTTCATCAGAAAACTTCAATTTATTTTCTCTCAGCAATAATTATTGTGTATTTTCTCAAAAGAAATTCCAAAATGATCCACAGTATGTAGCCAGGCCTTACTCCCACCACCATACAATCGCATCATTCTTCATCGTCAGTCGTCGGAAGCAACTTCACGGCCAAAGAGTCATTGCCCAAAATAGCGTGCAGAATGTAATAACACTAAACGAATTTTTCAACTTTTTTATATTTTGTTTTTTTTTTTCCTTTTTTCTTTTTACGACTTGGTATTTCCACAAAGAAACATTTCCCATCATCATCATCATCCACAGCAAGACTTTACCTCGTCGACTAAACCATACCTATATAGAACGAACCACACAGAGTTTCTCTGTGTTAGAACTTTAAACTGTTCGGTTGGCAGGTTGTAAAACTTCTTCATTGTGATAGAAGCACCAAAAGTGCGCCCCAAATGCTATTGCAATTACTTTGATAGGCCATAAGGAAGTCAGTTGCAATGAAATTTTGTAATTTATATCCTGTCGGACGAAAACGTGTGCAAGCTCAAACTCATTTTCTACTTTTTAACAATTGCATCTGTATATACTTTTGCTGCAGCCTTTTAACATGTGTGCATGCTGGGAAGAAGAGTAGGTAGTGTATAGAGCATGTCATTTCAATGTCACTTTTATATCATTCCACTTTGGCCATTCAATTAAGTGAATTAAATTAGACAATTTAATGTCAAAATTTAACTTGATTTGGTTATAGCTTTTTGCAAGCCACTGCGCTCGCTGACTACATTTGTACATAGTTGATGTCAATTAATTGTGGTGCAGCCAACTGAAGTCCTTCGGGGCAATTCTACCGCACGTTGTTGTATACGAACAATTGTCCTTAAATCGATATATCCCATATCTATCTGCAGATATCTGTACTAGCTATTTTATATACCTACCTCTACCTACAGATGCGCGGTTCATGGATGATTTCAATTCGGTTAACACCAAAGCGACTATACTACAATCGATTGGAGAGTCCTAAATCATAATTATGGCTAAAATGACATCTAGCAGTGGGGGATTTGAGTGCGAAATTGATGTGTCAAATATATGTTATTTAAAGTATTGACAATGCCGACAGTCGCCATCTCTTGTTTTATATGTGTGGTGGTTTTTAATTAAATTTCGACATACTATTACAAATTATAAAAAAAATAAACTATTTTAAAGGGTGATTCAAAAATCAAGTTTTTTTTTTATTCGCGATTAATATAGGGCAAGTTTAGGATTCGATACAAAATTTAACTCGAAATATAAATCAAATAAATCATAAAAAGTGGGTCAAATTTCACAAATTAGGTGTACCAACTTTTTTTTTTTTTGAAAATGTCAGAAAATTTATATTTGTAAAAAAATATTTTGTTAAAATAACGATTTTCAATTTTACTTCTGAAAATACTTTTTATAAATAACTAAAAAAGGCACTCTTCGTTTTCTTGTCAAAATCATTTCAAACGGCGTTTGTAAATATACCTCTAAGAACAAATTTTATATTTTGTTACTTTTCTTATAAAAATAATTTAAAAAATTAATTCCTCCTTTTGTGACCTTTTTTAGTAAAATAAATTTTACTTTTTCCGTGGGCTATAGGTCTTTCTTCGATATACTTTGTTAGTACTAGTCGACGTTTCGGGTATGCTTATACCCTTCTTCAGGACTCTAATAAAGAAACATGACTTAAACATATTAAAAAAGACGTATAATTAATTTACCTATACTTACAATATTAGTGAAATATATTAAATATATTTTAACCTTTTAGGTTTCTAACTTCTTGGAAAGTTGCTTGTTTTTGTTTTTTAAATTTTAATATTTCAAAATTTCAATAATTGAAGTCTTGAAAAAGACTTTCGTTTTATCAAAATTTCAAAATAATGAAGTTTAATAAATTTCTATTTGATAAGAAATTCAAATTTTTATAAAAACAAAAACAAATCTTACCTAAAAATTCTAGTCAAAAAAAGATAAGATTTAATCTAAAATACTTCTTTGGACAAACTGACTATAAATATTGCTAAGTCCCTCACAATCCGATCTCCTGTTAACAGTATTATCTGTATCTAAAATATGCAACATTTCTAGCAACATTCTCTTACTATAGTGTTTTTCTGTTTGTAAAATGTCTACATTATTGAAATCAGGTCTATGTCCTTCATCTAAACAATGTAAAGCTAACGCTGTTTTTTGGGACTGTCCGCTATTTATATCTGATCTATGACCAGCTATTCGATTCTTAAGTTCCGCATAGAAGTGCCTACATAGACTGAAGGACAATAGTTTGTTCCATCACCTAAGCATTTTATTTTATATACAATATTCGATTTTTCATTTTTGGAAAATTCACCTTTTAAATTCGAGAACAATGAAGTTCTTAAAGTATTTGCCGATTTAAATGCTAAGCGAACGTTGTCTTTATTCATTATAGGAGCATTCAACATTCTATTGGAAAGATTTGGAATATATAAAACACTTTTGTACGAAAATTGTGTAACATTTGTTCCTAAATTTGTTTGAACCAACGGATTAAAATGTTGGTTCAATAATGTTCTTATTATATTCAAAGGAAATGAATTTGAAAGTAAAGTATCTATGATGATTTTAATGTTCTTATGACGAAAGACAATGTCACTGATATCTAAAACTCTTTTAATAAAATTTTTAGCTGTATTAATAATTACTTGTTTAGGCTGTTTGGAATTATAATTTATAAGACGACCCGAAGATGTTGGTTTTTTATACCAATCGAATATCAATTTATTATTTTTTCTTATAACCATCACATCAAGATATGGAAGTTCTCCATTATTTTCATACTCAACAGTAAATTGAATGTTTGGATGAAACGAATTTAAAGCAGTTAAAGTAGTATTAACATGACTAGATTTCAGGATTATAAAAATGTCATCGACATATTTTGTAATTATTTTTGGCTTATCTAGAATTTTATCAAAAACGTCATCTAATAAAGCTTCCATAACAATATCTGCTAATATTGGAGAAGCTGGACTTCCCATCGGAACTCCTTGTTTCTGCTGATAAAATTTTTTATCGAATTCTAAATAATTGTTGTCAATCACACAAAAACGTAACACTTCCAAAAATTTAATTTTTGGAATTCTTGTGTGATTTTCTATGGTATTCCAACTTTTTTCAACTAATTCTAGTACTAACGGAATTGGAATGTTAGTAAATAAAGAAACTACATCAAATGAAACAAGAATGTCATCTTGTTCTAATATAATTGGAGAAACTGTTGAAATAAATGACGAAGCATTTTTAACATTATATTTTGAGTTAAGAGTTATATTATTTAAAATTTTAACTATATACTTGGATAACTCATAACAAGGAACACTGAGCGAAGAACAAATTGGCCTAAGAGGTACATTTGGCTTATGTATTTTAGGCAATCCATAAATTTTTGGACTATTTGCAACATAAGTCGTCATACATTTTTTCTCAGATTCATTAATAAATGTATTTAGGAATAAATCTTTAACAAGTTTGTTGTTACGATTTTGTACTTTGTTTGTTGGGTCATTTCTTAAAATTGTGTAAGTATTCCTATCAGCCATCATATCATTCATTTTTTCAACATAATTTGACTTTAATATTGCTACTGTGACATTGCCTTTGTCTGCCGGAACGATGTAAATCTCAGGATGTCGTTTTAAGAACTTTTTTGTGTCGTTAAATATTTTATTTAAATATTTATCAGAAGATGGGATTGATGCAGAACGAAGATGGTTCTGTAATAATTGTATAAAACATGACCGTGCAGGTTCATGCTCAAGGGGTTCTTTACTTTTGACTAGTTCCTCTCCATCAGCAATCATTTTAAACAAGGGGAAGTTATCTTTAGAAATTGGTAAAGCAAATTTTGGGCCTAATGACAGAAGCCACTTTATATCTTCTGGAAAATTAGTCTGTGTTTTATTCACAAACCAATTTTCTTGAAAATGTATTCCCATTTCCTTTTTGAGCTTAGACTTAAGTAATTCAAGCTTTTTCTTTAATGTTTGCTTTGCACTATTGTTAATTTTATTTCTCGTTTGCTCCTGACTTCTAAAAAAATTATTATGTTCATTTACTGATAGCCTATTTTTAATATCGTTCTCTAAATCTACTAATAATCTCTGTTGTTTTCTAATTTCTGATTGCTTTAAAGAAATAGATATATTTAGTAATTTTGAATGGTATTTTACTGAAGTTGAAGAAAGTTTTCTTTTTAAATTTTCTTCAAACTTTCCAACCCCGAAATCAAAAATTGTTGAGACATTTTTTGTTGAGTTTTGGATAAATTCCGGAATTAATCCAAACTCCCTGCACTTCAGTAGAAAAACTAAACTATTTTTATTTTTAACATGACTTACCCCGACTCTGCTATAATTTTTTAGTTTGCTACATACATAAAATCCGTATTTTTCTGTAATATATTCGTAAAAACTCATCTTTTAAATTTGTTAAAGTACGGCGTGCCCTCCGTAATAATAATTAATTCCTCCTTTTGTGACCTTTTTTAGTAAAATAAATTTTACTTTTTCCGTGGGCTATAGGTCTTTCTTCGATATACTTTGTTAGTACTAGTCGACGTTTCGGGTATGCTTATACCCTTCTTCAGGACTCTAATAAAGAAACATGACTTAAACATATTAAAAAAGACGTATAATTAATTTACCTATACTTACAATATTAGTGAAATATATTAAATATATTTTAACCTTTTAGGTTTCTAACTTCTTGGAAAGTTGCTTGTTTTTGTTTTTTAAATTTTAATATTTCAAAATTTCAATAATTGAAGTCTTGAAAAAGACTTTCGTTTTATCAAAATTTCAAAATAATGAAGTTTAATAAATTTCTATTTGATAAGAAATTCAAATTTTTATAAAAACAAAAACAAATCTTACCTAAAAATTCTAGTCAAAAAAAGATAAGATTTAATCTAAAATACTTCTTTGTAATAATAATGTAGACATTTTACAAACAGAAAAACACTATAGTAAGAGAATGTTGCTAGAAATGTTGCATATTTTAGATACAGATAATACTGTTAACAGGAGATCGGATTGTGAGGGACTTAGCAATATTTATAGTCAGTTTGTCCAAAGAAGTATTTTAGATTAAATCTTATCTTTTTTTGACTAGAATTTTTAGGTAAGATTTGTTTTTGTTTTTATAAAAATTTGAATTTCTTATCAAATAGAAATTTATTAAACTTCATTATTTTGAAATTTTGATAAAACGAAAGTCTTTTTCAAGACTTCAATTATTGAAATTTTGAAATATTAAAATTTAAAAAACAAAAACAAGCAACTTTCCAAGAAGTTAGAAACCTAAAAGGTTAAAATATATTTAATATATTTCACTAATATTGTAAGTATAGGTAAATTAATTATACGTCTTTTTTAATATGTTTAAGTCATGTTTCTTTATTAGAGTCCTGAAGAAGGGTATAAGCATACCCGAAACGTCGACTAGTACTAACAAAGTATATCGAAGAAAGACCTATAGCCCACGGAAAAAGTAAAATTTATAATTTAAAAAAAATCAAATTAAAATATTCCATATAGACGAGACGTAGAGGATACGAGTTGCCTACTTACATAGGCGGATTCAGGGGGGGGGCACGGGGGCACGTGCCCCCCCCCCAGAACTTAAAGTTCATACTTAAAGGAAATCAAACTATAAGAGTTTTAAAAATATATGAATAATAACAGAAAGAACTTGAGTGAAATTCTTGTCTATTTCTGGCTGAAAATGCGAATTTTGTTGATTGTTTCATCCCTTTCCCATGAAAAGCTCCACCTCACAAATAAATAAACGATTTTTCGATTAAAAAAAAAGTGAATTTTCAAAGTGATTTTGGTGAAAAATTTTGATATGGACATCGAATGACATTGAATGATATAAAAAAAATAATTGTATATGCAACTCTATTTTTTCATACAGAGGGGTTAAAAAATTTGCACTTTTTTCGTTGTTTTTTTTCAACATTAGTGTTTTTAAAATAGCGGAACACGTCACAAAATTGCATAAACTATACATTATAGAACTGCTATATATGTAGAACAAACTTGCATTTCAGAAGTTTGCCCAAGTTTGCACCCCGAAAATAAAGACCCCTTGAAAAAAAACTCCTCAAAAGCGACCCTTTTATAGATTTTTATAAATATTATTTTATTGAGAAAATTTCTCCAAGGATACCTCTAAAAATATGTAAAAATAATAGTGTTCTAAATTTCAAAAGAATCGGTGCAGTAGTTTTGAAGTTATGAGGAGCACCGGCGTTGAAAACATTAGATGTGAGGATAACGATTTAAAGTTTTGAACTCTGGACTAAAAGACTAAAACGTTCCTAAGGGTAGTATTAAAATACTTATAACTTGGTCAATTTGGCTCCAAGAGACCTACGATTTGAACACAATATTCTTGAGGTATAAAACAATTTAACCCCTTGTAGCCCCATGTGACATTTCTGTAACAAACCGAAAAAGATTGCATAAAAACTCTACAAACTATTTTTTTTTTTTCTTTTGAAGCTTCTAATATTATAATCTTTAAGTATTGCTTTATCGAAATAGTACTTCAAATTTCTAATAAATAGCACCAATAGTTTTTAATTGACAGTTAATGTTGAAAGTTGGGCTTTTTTTGAAAATAAGCAAATTTGTATAAAAACTACGAAACTCAGAAAAAAAATAGTTTTTGTTAGTAAACCCCACTGGGTTTTATTTTTGGATTTTAGGAAAGTGCCTAAAAATTAATATTAGATAGTTTTTTGCTTGAATTTTTGAATTTTTATATAAAAATAAATTATTTAAACTTTTTTTTTACTCCTTTATTAAAGATAAAGGCCAATCGATTGACTTATTAATTTTTAAATTTACGACCTTGGGTTACAAAAGGTTAATGCAAATAAAAAAAAAAAAAACTGGGTTTCCCGGCAAAAAAGTAGGATTCAGTTTTTTTTGTTATTCTTAGGAACTTTAATATTTATTAGAATGAAGTCTTTAGTATTTGACTAAAAACTACTAGGTCATTAACTAATGGTATAATTATGTCCATAATATTGCAAAATTTTTATACAAAATCAATTAAAAAACGTAAACATTTTTTTTTTCAAAATTTCATCTTTAAAACTTAATTTCTCAAAATCTATTTGGTGAAACAACTTAAGTCAAAAAATTAAACAAAGAATAGATTACTAACTTTAATATAGCACAGAATTGTACGTGCATTTTCTGATTTTTCATATTTTTTTTTCTTCCGGCTAATCCAGGAGTAAGAGGGTTAGCACTTAAGTGGCTTTTACTGTAACAAGAAAATGAGAATTTTTCCTTCCGAATAACTTTTTGGTCATTTGGTACCTATTTGATGTGGGAAATGTGCCTAAATATTTTTGGCCAGGTTTTAGACCACTGTGGGTCGTTAAAATTTTCTGCTTGTTAGTCAGTCGTATGGTACTTCACTTTATTTCTAACTGTTATTGCTGTTTTTTTTTGCCAATCCGTCCCTTGTGCCCCCCCCAGAAAAAAATCCTGGATCCGCCCCTGCCTACTTAGCTTATAAGGTTAGAAGAAAATTGGTTTCAAATCACCGATAAGTTGATACTGAAAATGAATAATAGGACTGCCACTTTTAAAATGGGAAATTATTATGTAATAAACCTATTTTAAAGAATAAAATTTACTATCTTTATCCTTGTAGTTCGGTCAAATAAGAACATTTTTGAAATCCCAAATGAAAGATAGAAGAGTGAAAAAAATGAACAAAATAGCTTTAGGAATGTAGTTATACAAATGTGGCAACCCTATTGAAATGAAAAAAAAAAAAAAAAAAAAAAATACATACCTCTAAATTGTTAGGGTGGTCCAGCCAAATTTTTTTTTATATCTTTTTGGAACTATTTTTATGAAATTTTGTGTGCCTATCGGCCAATATATACCACGAAATGGTTATTTGGCCCACTCAAAAATTTGTTATTAAATTTTTTTTGACCGATTTTTGATAATCTACCAATATTTATTTTCATAAAACTAAATGGTGTGCGGCAGTATTTAAATTACAAATTGTCGTCTTATTAATTTGAATTTCTACACGAGTAGCACAACCGATTTTTGTTATTTCCGATATTTGCTACTTGGCGCAAATAAAAAACCAAACGAAGCCAAAATCTGTTAAAAAGCAGTTTTAAGTAGCGGCTTTATGTTTTTTTTTTCAAGGGGTTCAAAAAAGTTAGTTTTCCAACTCATATGAATAATAAAGACAGAAAGATACACTTCTTATACTCATACAACATTTTATTTTCAGCAATAAGCGTTTTCGGGAATAACAATTCCCATCTTCAGATTGTACATCAAAAATTAAAAATTATTAAAATAATTTTGTTAATAAAATCTAAGCATACATTTTTAAAAAAAATCTTAATAATAATTTTATTTAAAGGTTATAAACGAAAAATATAATAAGGTTTAAGTGAATAAATCCATCTAGAATTTTGTCTCAAATATTTCTTTGGCCGAAAGTGGTTCTAAAAATTTGTGCATTTCATTGTCATTTCCTTTAAGCCTGAAGACATTAATCTTGATAATGCGGTCAATAGAACTCAAAAAACACATTATTTTATTTATATTTGATTTTGTGACCCGATTTTTTTTTTTTTTTTTTTTTTTTTTTTTTTTTTTTTGGGAAAGAGGGGACACTCCAAAATTGGAAGTAAATAGGTGTAACGAAGGTCACCGGGTCAGCTAGTATTTTTGAAAAAGAAAGAAGGTATAAAAAGAAAGTATTTCTCTGACGATTATCAAATCAAGGGACACGTTAGTGCCCAGCCAAGTTCTCTAGCAACTTTGGCACTACACCCTTATTTACAGGAAACAACTCAGGTCATTTTCGACCCCCCTCTAACTTCCACATCAAAGATGCCAAACTCGCTACATTTGTTGAGCTCGCCGAACCCAAATTCCTCACAAAATTTCAGCTTCTTACGATGAGTAGTTTATGAGATAAAGGACTTCAAAAATCGCGAAAACCGTAACTGACTCACTGACTCACTGACAGATCATCAAAATTATGGAGACCTTCCCGCTATCGTAGAAACTTGAAATTTTACATGGTGATAGGACTTGTGGTGTATACAAAGGAAAAAATCGAAAATTTGAGATTTTCAATTCAGGGGGAGTGGTAACCGCCCATTTTCGCCGAATTTTCATCAATTATTATAGAGCACTTCTGATTATCGTAGAATCTTGAAATTTGGTAGAATGGTAGAGATGGTAGTTCATACAAAGGAAAAAATTTAAAATCTGAGAATTTCAATCAGGGGGCGTGGCAAACGCCCATTTCTCTGAATTTTCATCAAATATTATAGAGCACTTCTGATTATCGTAGAATCTTGAAATTTGGTAGAATGGTAGAACTGGTAATTTATACAAAGGAAAAAAATTTAAGTTTGAGAATTTTAGCCAGGGGGCGTGGCAACCGCCCATTTTCACTGAATTTTCATCAAATATAGAGATTTTCAATTCTATAGCCATACCTTGCAAAAAGTAGTGAAATCACAACAAAAACATTACTGTTAAAAAAAGAGCCAAGTTATCCTATATTGAAATTATGCTGGCACAAAAAGTATTGAGATATAAAAGTGTACCAAGTTCTAAAGCTTGGGTTCAAATTCGTATTAATAAAATTTTGATTGTTTACTTGGCAAATTTTTGAAATAACTTTAAAAATCGGTATTTAAAACAAAAATTGTCAAGTAAGCAATCAAAATTTTATTGATACGAATTTGAACCCAAGCTTTAGAACTGGGTAAACTTTTATATCTCAATACTTTTTGTGCCAGCATAATTTCAACATAGGATAACTTGGCTCTTTTTTTAACAGTAATGTTTTTGTTGTGATATTCCCTTTCAGTAATGTTTTGAAAAAAGAAAGAAAATACTTAAAATAATAAAAAAGAAAAAGAAAGAAATAGGTTTCATTATATTAAACTAAAACGTAAAATCTAGTCAACATTGATATAATTGTGAAAGTGAAATTTTCACTATCTACCTAAAATTAAAAAATGTCAAAATGCTATGATAAAATATCAAAATTGATATTTTAATTGTTGGACGACTTTTTTCACTCAAAAATGTTAATTTGATAGCTGTTATTATCAAATTTTTTTTTTCAGTGTAGGAAAATAGAAAAAAGAATGATATCATTGACACCCTGTACGTGATGGTAATAAATTTCATTTTTTTCGTATTTTAAAACTACATCAGGTTAATGTGTGTGTACCTTTTTTTAAAGATACTAAATGATGGAATACTTTGAAAGAACTTTTATTCTATTCCAATTTATCAGATCTTTATTTATGTGTTCTTGCTTTAGTTCGTTTTTTTATTATATTTATAATATTGAATAAATGATAAAAGTTTGACCTATTTTTATACCTTTGAAATTTATGAGTATTTTGCAATTTATTGAGTTTATAAATAGAGCTGCAAAGGTTCGAAAATTCTTTGAATAGAAAAAAAAACAAAGCCAAAACAATAGAATGAATTGTGATGAGAGAACAAAAAAAAAAAAACTATTATATTCAATCAATAGATTTAGAATTGACAAAGCCCTTAGGTGACGTATTTAGTTTCACGTACCATTCAATTGTGTTTTAGAGTTGTCAGCAGAGGTTATATTTTTGAAATAGATCATCCTCGTATTTTGTTTGATATAGGTATGAAAAAAAAAAACAAATTTAATGGATGTGCAACTTAGAAAAGCTTTTCCATATTGTATCTGCCAATCAGTTAAAAAAAAAAATACTAACAAAATATCAGAGCTGAATCAATGGACGAGTATGTACAAGTGTACACATACGAATTAAATTTTTAATATACATTTTCGGGAGAATTTGCATCAACAAAATTACAAAAGAGAAAGAAAAAACACGTTTTCCTGCATAAATCTCTCGAAATATTAGGTCGAAAAAATTAAAATTTTTAGTATTTGTTTGTGGAGTAATAACCTGCACTCTCACTGGTATTTAAAATTTAATTTAGTTTTATTTGGAAATAAACATTAGGATTATATTTTTTAAATTTTAAAAGTATTAAGTATTGTTTTTAATGTAATAAAAAAAATAAAAACGAGTAAATTAAATAAAATATTGAAAACATTAAATTTTTGATTTAAAAAAGAAATTTCGAAAATAGAACAGTGATTTTTTTTTAATTTTAGGTTTTAGATGTTAATTGATAATTGAGGAGCTGATTTCCAAAACCAGCTATCGGAAAAAAAAAGCGGAAAATGAGATATACATGTCATTTTTAGGTCTTTTCAACGCGCGTCTGATTCAATCAAAAATAATTTTCTAAACAGCACACAGAGATAGATAGTTATTCAATGTCAAAAAACGACTTTATTTCCAAAACAGCCTATTGAACACCAAATGTTTTTTCCAAAATGGCCTATGCAAAATATTCTTTCCAATAAGGCCTCTTCAGTATAAAAAATATCAATTTGGCGTATGATAAAATGCCACATTAAGATGATGGAGGAGTTACAAAAGTAGTTTTCGTCATTACTTAGTTCCGTCCGTCCATCTGTACACCGTGCTAGGACCTAAACGGTCTAACGATTTTAATTAAATTTTGTGTACTTAAGGGTTTTAGTAAATAATATTAAGAATCTGTGTTTTTAGTTTTTCTCAAAAATTTGGATAATGGAAATGGCGTTGTGGTTTTTTGCGAAAATTGACTTATTTTTTAACTTATTTCGTATCAATTTTTTTCAAAATTGCAGACTGTTATTTCTTATCATTTAAAAAAATGAAATATAGAGCTAGAACCAAAATAGACACTCCAATTTACAAGAGCAAGTACGTGTGATCCAGAAACGCATTTTAATTCAATTTCATTTCTATAAATGTATTTTTGTTTCTTGTTATAAACTATATAACAAGAAACAAAAAAAAAATACTGATATTGTTAAAGGTTTATTTACAAAAAATTCAAAAAAAAGAAGATTTTTTAATAGTTTTACTTCAAAAAGAAGACATAATTTAATTATACTTCCAAAAGCAGATATACCCACTTTTTAATAAGGAATTTTCAATCAAAAGACTTAAGATATATTTATTTTGAAAACTTTAATTTTATTAAAATTTCGTAAAGAATAAATTGGTAGAAGATTATTTTGTTTTATATCTTCTGTATTACGAAGTAAAGGTTTTTGGCATTTTACTCAAAACTACCTTCAAGTCAGATAGTTTGGTTTTGGAAATCACCTCCTCAATTACTACAAGCATACCAATTAAAAAAACAATTGTTTTCAAAAAATTATTTACCTTAAAAACGGCTCCAACGATTTTGATTTTTTTTTTTCTAAAAAATTCAACTTAAAAAAAGAAATCAAATGGCTGTTCTATTCCTCTGAAACACGAATTTTATGTTCTTTTATTTCTTTTTTTTCATGATATACGTACCTACATTATTTTACAAAATTTGTATACAATTTTTTTTTTTAAACTAAGGAACTTGAACTCCAAGAGCAGATTCATGCGACTCAATCTTGAACTTTTTGTTTTTAATTTAAATGTAAGTATCTGAAAAAAAAAAAAAAATTAAAACATAAAATTCGTTCTTCAAAGGAAAAAATTCAAAAAAACTTAATGAAATTGAGCTCAAAATAAAAAAAATTTAAATAAAGTTGGCATGCCATTTTGTAGCAATTTTATTAATCAAAATTGAATGTCCTGTTTTCGGTTTTCAAAAAAAAAAATTGATTAAAAAAATTGTATCCAAAAATACTTTATTTTTTTAATTTAATTCTATCTATATTTTGCAGTCCCTCGAAACAAATTTAAATATTTGACAGTTGTTTAAAAAATAAAATCAGAATTTAATGATTTTGTTCGCAATTTCATGCAAAAAATTGAAATGGATATCGAATAGATGGCAACTATTGTTCTTTTTGGTAATTTTTTTTTAACACCAAGATATAACAACTCAAAACGTCCACCGCGAGCAAAATTTTAAATATTTAAACATTTTCCTCGAATTGGTTTCATATTACGTTGGTTTGTGCAACTTATTTGTTATTATTAAAAAAATAAAAACTTTTCAACAACTTTCAACTTTTAAATCCAAACATTACATCTTGTTAATCTTCTATTGAAATTATCAGTTAGGTAACTGAACTAGGCACTTATCAAAATACTCAATTTTATATTTATTTGATTTAGAGCCAATTTTTCAATCTTCTAATAAACAGTCAGTTAACTGTTCGACGAATAAAGTTATTAGGCTCATAAACAATCAGATAAAAACATTGAATTTTTCAATCAAGAATAATTTATTTTACAGAATAACAAAAAAAAATTGTCAAATTCAAAAATATTTAAAATTAAACGTCATTTTTATTCATGATTGTTTTTGTTTTTTTGTTTTCCACTGTATTTTTTTCAAAAATTCTTTCAAAACAGCTTTGACAACTGACACAATATTTTTATTGAGATTATTCCTTAGAATAATTTTATTCGTCTCTGAAAGAAGCAGATAGATTTATTCTTAGGAATAAGCTATATTTGCCTGTTGAAAAATTGATTTTTTCTCTATCCTTAGGAATAAGTACTAACTGACTGTTTAACTGACTATTGAAAAATTGGCCCTAAGGGCCAATTTTTCAATAGTCAGTTAAACAGTCAGTTAGTACTTATTCCTAAGGATAGAGAAAAAATCAATTTTTCAACAGATTATTCCTAAGAATAAAACTATCTGCTTCTTTCAGAGACGAATAAAAATTATTCTAAGGAATAATCTCAATAAAAATATTGTGTCAGTTGTCAAAGCTGTTTTGAAAGAATTTTGAAAAAAATACAGTGGAACACAAGAAAACAAAAACAATCATGAATAAAAATGACGTTTAATTTTAAATATTTTTGAGTTTGACAATTTTGTTTTGTTATTCTGTAGAATAAATTATTCTTGATTGAAAAATTCAATGTTTTTATCTGATTGTTTATGAGCCTAATAAGTTTATTCGTCGAACAGTTAACTGACTGTTTATTAGAAGATTGAAAAATTGGCTCTTAATCAACCAAGTAGAAGGCTTTAGCACTATTTAATTGGATACGTTGAATTATTGATTCATAAAAAGCTTTCAAAGTCCTCACTATTTTGAATCAATAATTCAACGTATCCAATTAAACAACGGTAAGTCTTCTACTTGGTCAATTTATTCAGTAGCCTATAAAGTTGTTTGTATAGTATAAATCCTTCATATTTATAAATATTGTGTTGATGGGTGTTGTTGTTTCTACATGAATGACCGAGGACGGAATGAAATATTGCATGAACTATAATTCCAACTAAAATGGATGTTATTTGTAAGAGGAAGGTAGTTAGTAGCATAAATACACAAAGGTTATGTTAAGTATACAGTTCAAGCTGTAAAATAGAGTTAGGTACCTATGTATTTTCATTCATATGTATTGAAATATGAAAATTAGAAGAGAAAATTGATTCTCAAATAATTTCCAGAATTCGGTGAGAACAATTTAAAAAAAAAGAACTTTATATTTTTCTCTAATGATGAATAAAAATATCTCGAAAAACGAAAATGTTTTTTTTTTTTCTTCCTTTGAATGAAAATACTTTAACCTTAATTATAAAAATATTATTGTTATAAAAAGGCATAATAAAACAGAAATTTGTTTTGCTCACAATTCATTAAAATCATTTCTTTCTTAATTGCCCAGCCGCTTAATTGATTTTTCCGCTTAATTAAATAGAAATATTGGTCTCAATTATTTTCCATATAAATGATGAATACTTATGAACATTCTTCTGCGGTTACTTGAATCCCATTAAATTGATTTACCTGCTTTATATAAGTCTTCAAAAAAATTACCTTACAAATTTAAGTGAAATAAAATACATAATATGTAACATTATACGAGCTCTATTGAAATTTTCACAAGCGAATTCTTAAACGTGAATTAAGATTGTAAATGGAAATATACCTACGAGTACTATGAGTACGGTGACCATATTTCTAGAAGCGAAACCCGGGACAGATACAAAATTCCTTGGATCGTTTTGAAAATATTGATTAAAAAAAAATAATATATAATAAAAATTGAATTTTTTAAAATGAGTTCTCATATTTTTTGCTTATTTTGATATCATGATTTCTTAAACGATTTGATGGGAGCATTTTTGTTGAAATCATTTTAGCTGTTTTCGAAATCAAGAAAGCGGATTTATAATAGGTAGGTACCTGTTAATAACTTCGGAAAAAAAATATTTTTCTAATCAAAATCGGGAGAGCTGTTTTTTAGCATTTTATAATTTTTAAATGATTTTGAAATTGAATCATCTTTATTAAACTTTTAAGAAGTGCTTAAAAGTTTTGAAATTTAGCTGGGTTCTTTACTATATGTTGTTCATTATTCGAAAAAACTTTTCCTGATATAGCTTTTCAACTTCACAAATACAAGCTGGAACTAAATAATTGACACAAAATTTAAAAAAACTAAAGCCTAGTCTTGAGGTGAAACGAAAATTTTCATATAAAACCAGCACTTTAGAATGTGTTAGAATATTTGAAATATTCTATCACAGTTAAGAATTTCGTTGGTTAAGTTGCGTAAATGCGTAAAAGACAAGCTAAATTTTCGTATTTCCTTGTGCTGGTTTTATATGAAAATTTTCGTTTCACCTTCGATCGTTTGTCACTGACATTTAACTGTCCATGTAATTTTTCGTGCCAAAAGAGTTTTTGACTTTAGAGACTTTTTTTTTCGTTTTGCTTCAGCAGCGTACTAGGCTTAATGCTTTTATCGGAAAAATTAGAAAAACTTTTAATTTAAACTAACCAACCCCTTTTTTACTTGATTTCCGTTAAAAGTTCTTAAGATTTTGAATACAAAAATCAGAAAATGTGCAAATACGGGACAATCACGGGACAAATTTTAAAACACGGGACACTTAAGGGCCCAACCCATAGAATCCGTTGCGTCCTTTCCGTCGAAGTTTTCAACTGACAGCTCGATTAAATACACACGTTCTTATGGGAAGCGATCCATAAGCGACGGATCGGACGGATTCGACGGAAGAAGTAGCCCAACTTTCTACTTTTTCATCCGTCGTATCCTTTGATATTGGTTGTCAACAATAGATCAGTTCGATTTTCTGTTTCTGAGTGCACAGTGTGCACTGCCCACCGGGGATTTTCAGAACTAAGAACTTTGTTCTTTTCTTCTCCGATTTTATGAATTGTGAACTTTAATTGTATATTTGTGTAGAAAATGTAATAAAAGTAACATTTAATGGTATATCTAATAAATTATATCAATTAAATACTCAAATTCTGTTGTTGAGTTCAATTTTACTATGCCAAAGTCATACCTACAACTCATAATTTGTTATAAAAAATTGTTTTTAACTGAAGAGCAAGTACCTACAGGAAATCTAGTCGTGCATTTTATTTTATTAAAAAAAAGAACAACAATAATAGTTAAAAATTTCTTGCATCAGAACTTCCTTAGTGCACATTCAGCGATAAAATATCGAATACACCTTGGAATTTGAAGTGAGCTGTCAAAAAGCAATTCGTCATACGACGTATTCTATGGGTCACCCCTTTCTGTCCCATACTTCAACTTCAACGGATGGATTGACGGAACGGACGCAACGGATTCTATGGGTTGGGGCCTTTATACGTCCCGGGTTTCTTAAATACGGTTGGTCACCGTAGCTATGAGTCAAGATTGTTGTAATGAAAAGTCAAATGCTTAACACCGTGAACTAGACACGATGAAAATCAGAGGAGTATGAATTGGAATAGTTTTCTATAAAACAAATGTTACACATACGCCACAGTGAACCATTTTGGATAATAGCTTTGTATTTTTATAAACTTTCATTTGATAAAATAAGATACTAAGATTGCTTAAACTTTGTATTAAAAAAAATTAAAATTAATGCAAATTTGTTCTTCAATGAAAAAGTACACCTCTTAATTCAAAATAAAGTTGTTTTAAAAACTGATTTCAGACCATTAATCAAAAATTAATGAAAAACACTTTGAATTTATTTTATTATTTTTACAGTCAAAAAAATTTAGATCTAGTTTTATATTTATAATTTCTGCGCCATCCTGAAGTGGTGCCTCAAGAAATAGCTACCTACCAAATTAATTAAATATTCTACTTTTAAGCATAGTTCTATTATGTTTTCACGTCAAAAACAACATAGTCACATACCCCTTTTCTTACAGCTCTTTGGTACATGTCTTTCTACCTGTCCAACACTTCAAGTAACAAACACCATCAACAACAAAGAAGAAAACAAAACAAAAAAATTATAAACAATTCTCACTTTTAGGGTTAAAGACCTCTCTATTCGATAAGTTCACTTCTTTTTTTTTTTTTGCATCAAATCTAAACAAAAGATACCCAAAGAATATAAACCTGACACCCACAAACTTATAGAGTGTATACAACAACACCATCCAACCAACAATTGTTCACACAATGTTCTCTGGACAACAAAGGTGACTAACAAGAGTGGCAAGCAGCGCCAGAGCAAAAGTCAAGAAAACTTTTTCTCTGAAGGTATACATGGTATACTAAACCCTAACAACTTCATAGCTGCATCGAGTCCTTTTTTGTCATATGCTATTGCAACTATAATGGTGGAAAACCCAATTAAATCTCAAAAGTACTCCTTAATGACTGTTTTCTTGTTTCATAGAGTTCTTTTTGTTGTGTGATACTATACTTGTTCCTTATACTATTTCCTATATTGCTTTGTTGTTGTATGTGTGTGGTGTTGAATCCTTGAGTAGGTAGAAATAGAGGTACATATAAAACAGTGTTAGAACTAAAGCCTTGTTTTGAAAGCCTTATGGTGATGTGTTTTTTTTTTTTTTGTACCCTAATGGAAAATCGACAACAACACGTATAGACTAAGTCTTCTAAATGCTTCCGTGTCGACTGCAATAAAACCAATGATATTAAAACAAATGCAGAAATAGCAGACAAAAAAGGTGCTCCAATTATGTAATAAATATGTCACACATTTCCGACGAGTTGGCCAGTTGCTAAATGACTTACTTTTCACGAAGAATAAAGGAGACTTTCAACAGTTTATTATGTAGTTTGTTTTTTCTATAGAGGGTTCTATTCTATACATACGAGTATAAAGACTTTACATTTTATGAGGATATCAATTAATAAATACTAGGAATTCTATATATTTTGACAAAACTAATGCAGTTTTACAAGGAAATTGTGGAATTTCTTGTACGTACATAGAGTGATAATATATCCTGAACTGAATATTTGGATGGTTTTTTTTAGCTACATGTAATTTACTATTTATTTTTCAAAATCTACACTTCAAAAATTGTTATGGACAAAATATGGACAAGGCGACAAGGCGAATTACGGCATAAGTTCGTTAACGTATGGTTGCTATGCGTCCTTATTTGTTTCTACTGATTTAATAGAGAGAGCATATAGTCAAAACGTTAACGTATGATCGTAATCGTGTGCCGTAATTCGACCCCAGGTTAATGAGTTGATGAAGCTTAGTACTGAGTTTATTGTTTCATGATTCGGGTCGCTGGGTTACGATTGAATAGTTGAAATTTCTGCTGAATTTGGAGCAAGTTGGATGAAGGGCTGTAAAAGTAACGACAAAATGAGTATCCGCATGTATACGTTACTTTTGATACTAGTACCCGCATCAATATAATATCGTTACTCATTACTTTCGTATGTTTGTGCTTTTCGTATATTTCGTATGTTTCGTTACTTTCGCATGCTTCGTATGTTCCGTACATTTCGTATATTTCATGTATTTTATACGTTTCGTATGTTTGGTGTTTTAAGTATTTTTCGGACGTTGGGTGTAAACCCTTTTTTTTTTTTTGTGTTTGAAAAACCATTTGTATAATATAAGCTAAATTGTAAGGCCATAAACATTAAAATTAGTTGCAGCGTTCTCATGTAATAAGGGTTTGAAGCTACATGTATTGAATTTTTTCAATTTTTTTACTTGCGATATAGGTACTATAGGGAAAGTTTAGGATTCGTAAAAAAAATCGAACTCGAGATAACAATTTTACATGACATTACGATGATGGAGAATGCCAAAAAAGTGGGTCCGGCAATTCTGTCTGTCTGTCTGTCTGTCTGTCTGTCTGTCCGTCTGTCTCTATCTGGAGCTGCAGCCTAAACGAGTGAAGTGATTTTCTTCAAACTTGGTAGTTAGCAGTTTTTGGTGATTCCCTAGAGGAGAAATTGAAATTTTTTTTTTATGACCAAAACTAACGGTACCTGCCATATAACGGAAATAGAAAAGTTAATTTTTTTCAAAAACGGCTCTAACGATTTTGATTAAAATGTTTGTGTGTAATACTACACATAAGGGCCAACTTTTTAAATAAAAAAAATATTTTTTGTACCGTTATTAACGGTACCTGTCATAGAACGGTTTTTTTCGTTTCTGAATATCTCGTACAAAATTAACCCGATTTAAATGAAAATTTTTATACAAAAGTGTGTAAGTAAAGATAATATTAAAATTTTAGAAAATTTTCAAAAAACGCATTTTTGGTTTTTTAAAAAATATTTCAAAATTTTTTTTTGAAAAATCAATTTTTTGAAAACGGATCAATGAAAAATTTTGAAATTTAGTTTTTATGTGTAAATTACTTATTTCTTCAAAATGGCATACCAACTTTTTTTTGAAAAATGTTAAAAAAATTTTATATATAAAAAATTATTTTTTTAAAAAACGGCTCCTACAATTTTCAAAATTTTTTTTCTAAAAATACCTTTTTATACGAGAAATAAAATGGCATATTTGTTTTTTTTTTCTTAAATATTTTAAAACGGAGTTTTATTAATTATAAAAACAGATTTAATTTTTTTATACTATACTTATGAAATTTCTTCAAAATATCGAATTTTAAATTTCTTGAATAAAAAGCTTTAACATTATAGTTACTTTAAGCATAAGAGCAAGTACGTGCGACCCCAGTCGTGCAATTTATTTTTTTTTTTAATCCAACGTGGAAACTTTTTTGAATTTTTTCCCAATTTTTCGACAAAACTTTGGTTATTTTATGTTTATATTCGTTCAGTAATTTTATCACAACTCTTTTATAACCATTATTTGAAATGTACATCGCACAGATCTCGGAATTTTAACACTTCAATACAACCTTGTCGAATAATTTTTCATTTATTTTTTCTATTGAGTGGTTTTCAAACCTCGTGTTCTCTGCTTTTTTTTGTGTTGAAAATTTTGCACCGAAAATAAACAAATTTTTTGAAAAACCAAAAAAACTTTTGTACATTCTTAAGCTACATTTCAAGAGGATTAACACAAAGGCCATAAACACATTGGTTGCGGCGCGGTTCGTCGTGGGTATATTTCGGCCACATAGAGAAAATACCAAAATATCTCTTCCGATATTTCTGTATAAATTTTATCGAAAACACATCGCTTATTGAACCTTGGAACTGCTGTTTTTATCGAGACAAAAATAAACTTCAGATAATTATCTGGTGTTAACATTCTCACTACGGTAACGGTACCGATACCAGATGCGAAATGCGACAAATTGAGTGTATCACTTCGATTCGTATCTCATACATCGGATTTGGTATAGAAACTGCAATCGCGTCGTTACTCGTATGTTTCGTTACTTTAATACCCAGTAACGAAACATACGAGTAACGAAACTTTTAAGAAAGTAACGTTTCGTTACTCGGTACTAAAGTGAATACCCGCATTTTAGTACCGAATACATACGATTTGCTACAGCTCTAGTTGTATGTGTCTAAGAAAAGTCTAATAATAATGTAGTGTATTAATTTGGAAAGGTTGGTTTAAGTTATGAAATGGGGTTCAAAAATTGTATAAATCACATTTTGCATTCTTAAAAAAAAAAAAAAATTAATAATTCAACTAAAAACACAAATTTAACCGATTCCTTTTTTTGTTTCTTTCAGGAGTTCCAGCGCCAACAGTAACATGGCTTATGAATGGTCAAATACAAAATGGTATAACTGACTTTTCCTACGATGGAACCGTTAATAGCAAGCTAGTTGTTCGAAATCTATCACGAATACATCAACATGCTGTTTACACGTGCCAAGCTAGCAATTTCCATAAAAAATATGTTTCCACCAATATCACCATCGAGTTGTATTGTAAGTTGAAAAAAAAAAATTATGTATGTTTCATTTTATTGAAGACTTAGGTCCTTACCACACAAACTGTTTTTGAAACCGATACTTACCGATGAATAAAATGATCTCAAAATGGCTTTGAAAACGCGTTCTGTTTGACGAGGATCAAACTAAATTAATTCTAATTGAAAAATAAAAGGGCGAATAAGAAAACACATTTAAATCTTTGTTTTCCGCATAAATCTTTTTGGAAAAACTAAAAATCCTTATTTTCTTATAAGATAACATAAAAAAAACTGGTACTTCTGACGAAATAAGAGTATACTCGAAAAAAAGTACAAGGTTATTTTATACAATTTAATTGGAGGCTCGTAATTACATTTTTTTTTTAATTACCAAAATAAATTTAATAAATGTCATGAAAACGTAAAATCTAGTTTACGTATAGGTATATCCAATAACAACCAAAAAACCAATTGATTAGATTTTTGTGGTAAAACCAAAACAAAACAAAATAATGTTTATGTGTAATTTGGAAATGTCATTAATTGGATATCCGAGATAGATTTTGCATTGATTAAAATAAAATAATTATTGTCCAATGGGTATGTATAATGTACCTAGATATTTTTTAATTAACGAAAAATGGGAATTTGAACATCTGCATTTTGTTATGCTTACCATAATCAACACCTTAGGTCATATATGCACCTACAAAAACTGAACGTCAGGTAGTTTAGCTCTATAATATTGTTTGGAACTTAATATTATTCCCATCACATATTGGAAAACATTTTCTGGTTAAATTTTATGTGATTTAAAACAAATATTTTGTTTAATTTGATTTTATAATGTGTACCTATATTGAAATAGATATTTAAAATCCGGGGAGAGGGATTTAAACTGTATTAATTTTAGCTACGAATATAATTAAAAGGAGTGAAAAATTTCATTAAAATAAATCTGTTTTAGAAAATAAATATCACAACAAAAACATTACTGTTAAAAAAAGAGCCAAGTTATCCTATATTGAAATTATGCTGGCACAAAAAGTACTGAGATGTAAAAGTGTACCAAATTCTAAAGTTTGGGTTCAAATTCGTATCAATAAAATTTTGATAGTTCTCTTGACAATTTTTCTTAACCATCGATTTTTAAAGTTATTTCAAAAATTGCCAAGTAAACAATCAAAATTTTATTGATACGAATTTGAACCCAAACTTTAGAACTTGGTACACTTTTACATCTCAGTACTTTTTGTGCCAGCATAATTTCAATATAGGATAACTTGGCTCTTTTTTTAACAGTAATGTTTTTGTTGTGATTTCACTACTTTTTGCAAGGTATGGCTGTAGAATATAAAATCTCTTTATTTGATGAAAATTCAGTGAAAATGGGTGGTTGCCACGCCCCCTGGCTGAAATTCTCAAATTTTAAATTTTTTACTTTGTGTAAACTACCAGCTCCACCATTCTACCAAATTTCAAGATTCTACGACATACAGAAGTGCTCTATAATATTTGTTCAGCGGGAATGGGCGGTTGCCACGCCCCCGGGCTGAGATTCTCAAATTTTAAATTTTTTCCTTTGTGTAAACTACCAGCACCACCATTCTACCAAATTTCAAGATTCAACGACATACAGAAGTGCTCTATAATATTTGATGAAAATTCAGCGGGAATGGGCGGTTGCCACGCCCCCGGGCTGAAATTCTCAAATTTTAAATTTTTTCCTTTGTGTAAACTACCAGCTCCACCATTCAACCAAATTTCAAGATTCTACGACATACAGAAGTGCTCTATAATATTTGATGAAAATTCAGCGGGAATGGGCGGTTGCCACGCCCCCTGCCTGAAATTCTTAAATTTTAAATGTTTTCCTTTGTGTAAACTACCAGCTCTACTATTCTACCAAATTTCAAGATTCTACGATAATCAGAAGTGCTCTATAATATATGATGAAAATTCAGCGGAAATGGGCGGATGCCACGCCCCCTGAATTGAAAATCTAAAATTTTCGATTTTTTCCTTTGTATACAGCACAAGTCCTATCACCGTGTAAAATTTCAAGTTTCTACGATATCGGGAAGCTCTCCATAATTTTGATGATCTGTCAGTGAGTCAGTGAGTCAGTTACGGTTTTTGCGATTTTTGAAGCCCTATATCTCAGAAACTACTCATCGTAGGAGGCTGAAATTTTGTGAGGTGTTTGGTTTTGACGAGCTCAACAAATGTAGTGAGTTTGAAATTTCTAGCATCTTTGGTGTGGAAGTTAGAGGGGGGTCGAAAATGGCCTGAGTTGTTTCCTGTAAATAAGGGTGTAGTGCCAAAGTTGCTAGAGAACTTGGCTGGGCACTACCGTGCCCCTTTCCTTGACAAACATGTACCTCCATTGGTTTTTAGTAATTTTTGGTCTATAAAATTAAAATTAAATACCCAAGCATCAGGACTTTGTGCAGAAATTAAAAGATGGGAATTAATATTTTTTTAAACGTTAAATAAACATACCTATATTAGAGTTCGAAATAACAATGACAAAAAAGTGTATCCTATAGTTCTGTCTGTTTGTCTGTCTGTTTAACCTCAAACTACAGTCTAAACTACTAGAGCGATTTTCTTCCAATTTGGTAGTCTTAAGACCAAAACTTGCAGTATTTGCCATATAATTAAAATAGAAAAGGGATTTTTTTCGAAAAAAGCTCTAACAAATTTGAAAAACGGGCTGATGAAATTTTTTAGAAATTTCGTTTTTAAGTGTGGATTATTACCAAACCAACTTTTTTTTTTTTATATATAAAATGTACGTGAACTTGCTTTTAGAATTGAAATTGCTGCGTTTTTTTTAAGACTTTTTTATATAAAAACTTGGTAAATATGAGGCTATGAGAACAATAGTGGCGTAAGCCACAAAAAGGAAGTTTTGAGCTACGAGTGATTTAAGATACAGGGTTTTTCAAAACAACACTTTTTTGAGTGCCATCTAGTTCTGAGTGTATCTAGCTACATCAACACAAAATTTTCGTCAAAAGTTATAAGCACCATTTTCAGAGCTAGAGTTGAATTATTAAATTTGAATTTCATGCCACATAGAGTCGATCTTCAGCAGACTTGTGATCTATGTAACAGGAGAGAGTCTGAAAATATTTACCACTTCATTGCTGTATGCCCAATTCTACAAGAAATCCGAAGATTACATTTCCAAGAAAGTTTTCTGTCCGTAAATAGTCTTTACGAAATATTAAATGGCGCCCGTGGTTGGCTCACCTTGTACAAATATTGCAATCATGCTATGACTTATCGTAATAGTTTTTTGTTAAATTAGTTCTCACAACAAGTCTCTATTCAATTTAAGGGCTGCAAATTATTGCTTTTAATCAAATCTTTATGTTTCAAATCATTAAAATTGATATTCTTTTTATGTTTTAAATCATTAAAATTACTAGTTTTTATGTTGCAAATCATTAAAATTGCTCAAACGTTTCTCGCTCTCCCATAATTTAATTAAAAAAAAAAAAAAAAAATTTATTTAAAAAAAAAAAAAAACAAAAACTTAAAAAATTTAAAAAAATATTAAAAATTTAAAATAATTGAAAATTTAAAAAATTTAAAATTTTAAAAATAAAAAATTAATATTTAATACTTAAAATTTAAAATTATATACAAATTTACTCCTCATATCTATGTAAATATAAACTTTTGTCTAATATTTTGTGTAATATTTATTTATGTAATTTATTATTTCAAATTTATTGTAAATCTTTTTGATACATCTTCTCTTTATATAATTTTATTTATTATACTGAAATGTCATTTCCGGCAGACGGCAGCATTGTCATGTCCGTATTTCCAATAGAAAAAAATTGTAATTTATCTAATGAATAAAGGAAGAATCTAATCTAATCTAATCTATTTGTGTAATAAAGTAGATATATTAAGAGACCAAGTTTTTATGAAAAACTCATTTTTGAAAAAAAACCGGTTACGCCACTATTGCTCTCATAGCCTCATATATGAATGTATTGTAAAATAAAAAAAAAACATTAAACGTAAACAACAACTTAAATGAAATGAAAGTATGCAGTTTGATTTCTTTTATTACGATGTATTTAAAAAAAAAAAAACTTGATTCATTTTATTCAAAACTAATTTTTGGGATATTTTTTTTTTCTTCATACAGTTGGTATGCCATTTTGAAGCAATTACACTTGCATACAAGGATTTTGGTGCCGAGATTAAACTTTACGTTTCCAAAGGTTTCTAATGTTGCCATTAGAAAATGCAAAAAAAAAAACATTTTTAAATAGCACTTTTTACCCGGAAGTGCATTTTTTGAACTTCAAATTGAAATTAAAATTTACCTACTGGTGGCAGCTAAAGAATTAATTTTTGAGCAACAAACTTGATTTTGAAAAGCCACAATTTCTAGAAAAGAAGAAAAAAAATGTAAATTCAACTTTTTTGAATAATAAAAAACTTATTGATCTTCAAAATCGGTATTAAAGCGTTTCACTTAGATCTCCAACAGAAAAAAATCATCTTTTTTATTTTGGAAACTACTTTTTAAGCTTAACGAGTTTGCACTTAAACTGCATACGTTTCAAGAAGATTGAAAAGGTAATTTTGTCAAAATTTCTCCGTTGGCATTAAGTATCTACTTTTGAAATTGAAATACAAAATTACTCATAGGAGCTAAAAAATTTTAGAGCAACCAATTAACTTTAAATAAGTAGCAATTTTGGACTAAAAAAAAAATAGTAGATATAATTATTCTTGTTTCCCTCCGCCATTTTCATTCTCATTTTGGCTGAAATTTGGTACACAAAACAACTCTTGTACGAGTAAAAATATTAAAACGAAGTTTTTTTCAGTTGGAAATCACTTTAAAAGTTACAGCCAAACTTCATTTCTTTTTTGATCATTTGAGATAGAATTAATCCAAACATAGCTCAATTTCCTGTTGAAAAAAAAAAAAAATCACAAAAGGAAGTATCTATATTTATCAATAAAATATATATTTTTATATTTAACTAAAAAAATTTGAATATTCTACTGAGTAAGTTTTTGTAAACGGTCTTGAATTTCATTCAAACTTAAACCATGAGTTTCCATCACAATAAATTGTGCAAATAGAAATGCCAACACACAAAATATTGAAAATGTCCAAAACACATAATACGATCCGAGTGCATTATACAATGGATAAAAACGAGCTATCAAAAACCCCAAACCCCAACAAGTTATTGTCACTGAAGTGGCTGCTACTGATTTAATATTCGGTGGAAATAATTCTCCCAATACTGTAAATGGTAATGGACCAAATCCGATGCGATATGAAAGTTGAAATAAAATAAATGCCAACATTGGTAACCATCGTATGTGCGATGCACCACCCCGTGTATCGATAAAGAAGAATGTTCCCAGTGTAAATTGGGCTATTCCCATTCCAATGGCTGATAATCTCAATAATGTGCGGCGTTTCCATAAATCGACAATTATTTGAAGAGTGACACTCGAACAAACTTGAACAATACCAACAATAATTGAAGAAACAGCTGATCCTAGACTGGCATTGGCTTGCATGAATATTGATTGTGAATTAATAATAATTATGACTGCTCCAGAAAATTGTTGAAACATCATCAAGCCTAGAACAATGATCAGGGCTCTTCGGTTGGCAGGGTTTTTTGTTATGTCCGCGCATCGACCCGTTGTCATTGTCCTAGACTGTTCTATCGATTCTTGAATAGCTGGAAGTTCATTCTTAACGATGTCAAGAGGTTGACCACGAATTGTTTGCAAGGACCTCAAAGCTGAATCAATGCGATCTTTTTTGACCAAATAATATGGACTTTCTGGTATGAGGAAATATCCCCAAAATGACATTGATGGAATGGCGAGACAGCACACTTGCATAACTAGATACCTTGTATATGGACCAATGCAATATACGTACAGCATTCCAACTGAATATAGAAACAAAATTAAATAATTTTATCTTAACCTTCCCTCCTCCATCTTATTTTTTCTTACACGTTCCTCCAACTGGGGTATGACATACCCCAATCATAAATATTTAAAAACTATATTGTTTTCATAAAATTTATTTTTTATTCATCATTTATATTTTTAGTACACCGATTTCAAATAATATTTTTCACTCAAACAATTAAAAAGTAAATACTTTCTACACAAAAAAAATATTTAAAAAATATACTTAGAGAAAAAATTCGATTTTACAAATTTTTCTGGGGTATCTCATACCCCAGAGGGAGGAGGGAAGGTTAATAAGATACAACAAGATTTGAAAATCTCACGAGTCATAAACAGCATCATTAGACTCAAAGCCGAGCCACGACTTTCTTTTGTCGCTATTTCACCAACATACATAGGAACAACTGTCATTGTGCAGCCAGCTCCCATACCCTAGAATGGTTTTTTGTTTTGATTGAAAAATGTTTGATAAAAAGAAAAGAATAAACCTCAAGAATTCGTCCTAAATAGATGACCTCAATTCTGTTTGCCAGTATCATTGTTATGTAAGCCAGGATGAACATAATTGAACCGAGCATCATGGTCGGCTTACGCCCAATTCGATCAGCAAGAGGTCCAGCGATGAGTGCAGCTGAGAATATAATACATAGATTTAAATTTTTTATTCAAGCCAGTCAAGTTTTTACTAAAACATTTAAAAACACTTTTTAGAACTATGTATTCAACTTAATACTAATTGCATCACCTCTGATGCTGTTTATTTGATATTTTACTCACAACAGCCAGCCCCAATTGAAATTAGCGAAAATATCCATCCTTCCTGGTTTTTGTCTATGGCAATACTTACTGGACTATCATCGGATTGGTTTCTGAGTTTAGGCATCATTGGTGAAGGCCATGCTATGCAAGTTCCAAGTGTAAAACTTGATAAATTTCCTAAATAACATAACACTTAAAAAGGAGTTACTACATTTGTAAAAAATTTTTACCAAATATAACAACCAAGAAAAGACGTAATTTGGAAGGTCGTTGCGATTGATTTTCCATTTTATTTACAAAAAAAAAAGATTTTATTATTTTTTAAATTGTCAAATTGACTTTAAAATATTTTTGATAGTTTTTCAAAGTGCTTTAGTGCTGATTTACAATAATAAGTCTGTTTAATGAATCTGATCCGCACAGAAAAGAACAGAAAGTGTATATACAGTGGGTTGCCAAATTAATAGGGACAAGCGAAATTTTTAATTTTTTTTGGTTTACTTTGCTCAATTTTTTTCGTTTTTGCCAAAGTACCTGAAATTTTTTTTGTCTTATTTAGTTATACTAATCAAGTAGATATGAATAAAACATAAAAAAAGTAAATAAATCATAATTTTGGTGAAAAAATAGGGGAAATTGGGCAGAAGCACAAAAAGACGTTTCCCATGGAATTCATGCCCGGAAAATTACCAGACCAGTCCAATACTTAATTTTTTTTTATCGAGGAATAACGTGACAGTCTTTATTTATGGAAAGGAACCCATCTTGCATAAATAAAGAAGCTCTGCTCGTCCGGGCATCAACGAGAAAACAGAACGTTCTTTGAGTTGCAGTAGTATTTTTTTTCCTGGAAGACTAGGCGAACCGAATTCGTTTTTTTTTTTTTAACAATAAAACATCCCCTCATCATTATGGGCTAATCTGCTATCTCAGGAAAAGGATTGCGTTCTTTTCAAATTGTTGAAAACACCATAACACAAGCCCAACACAAAAGGAGCTTAGGGATGTTTTTGTTCTACGGATTCGGAATGGACTCGAGGCTCGAAGCTTCTTTATTTGCAAAATGGGGTACTTGCCATAAAGTACAAAATATCATGTTATTCCTCGATAAGAAAAAATAAGTATTGAACCGGTCTGGCAATTTTCCGGGAATGAACTCCATAGCAAACGTCTTTTTGTGCTTCTGCCCTATTTCCCATATTTTTTTTACCAAAATTATGATTTATTTACTTTTTTTATGTTAATTCATATCTACTTGATTAGTATAACTAAATAAGACAAAAAAATTTCAGGAACTTTGGCAAAAACGAAAAAAATTGAGAAAAGTAAACCAAAAAAAAAATTAAAAACTTTGCTTGTCCCTATTAATTTGGCAACCCACTGTATATATATACAAATCTGGGGTCGAACTGCGGCATACGTTCGTTAACGTATGGTTGCTACGTGTCCCTATCTTTTTCTACTGATTAAATAGAGAGAGCAATAGTCAAAACGTTAACGTATGATCGTAATCGTGTGCCGTAATTCGACCCCAGATTTGTATGTTCCAGGAAGAAAACCCTTGCCCCAATATGTTCTATAATCTGTCACTTTGTGTTTCATGAAGTTGTCCAGAACGGTTTAGTTCAAGTTTTTCTGCTCCCACTTTTGAGGTAGAGCAGACGAGTAAGTAGTGTCAAGCTGCAGCTGATTTATTTTATTTTGACAAACATATAATAAATGGCGTTTTCGATTGGAAGTCTGGAAGCGTCCGGAATCATTCTGAAAGCGTTTTATTCACACAAAACTGACAGTTTTGTATGAATAAAATTTTTTCAGAATGATTCCGGACGCTTCCGGACTGCCAATCGAAAACGCCATAAATGAATTCAAAATAATGGAAATTTCTTTAGAATATTCTAAATATGATAGTGGAGTAACTAAAGCTCAAAAATTGGCAATATTAGGGAACCCGGCCGAACAGCTTAGATTTTGATGATCTTTTTTTTCAAACGTCGGTAATTAAAAATACTTTAAAGTCTATAGATTAAAAATTGCCGGTGTTGCCGTTTTGATTTTTTAAATTTAATTGAAGATTTTTGTGAACAAAAACAAATTTTTTTCAAAATTTTTTCTTAAATTTCATGAATTAATTGATGCCAAAAGATTGTCTAGGAAATTCAAAGAAAAAAAATATATGCGAGTGAGGGACAATCTTCCATAGTTCAAGCGATAGATGCAATTTTCTTATTAATTGACTTCAAACACAAAAAAAAATATTTGAACACAACGGCAACACCTACAATATTCAAATATACATTTTTTAAAAGCTAGAAGCTTAGTCATATATGTAAAATTAAAATTAAGTTAATTGCATGAACGGCTTTTGAAAGAATGGTAATTGAACTCAGATTTTGAAAAAAAAAAAAATTATTGAAAAAATTTTAACATGTCGTTTTTTAAACTTGGTCGTAATATAAAATGCATTTATTTTCAAATTTTTTTGGCCGCATTTATTATGATTTCAAATTATAAAAGGAAATGTCAATATGTATTACGGTTTATTAAAAAAAATTAAAAAGTATTTCATTTTCGAAGAACTTTTTTTAATAAAAGTTTTGAAAAAAAAATGTAACTTATTTTTTTTTTTAAAGTTCAACATCTAAACATACAATTATTTTTTATTAATTTAATAACCCTTACTGTTGAAAGTTAAATAGCAAAAATTTAAAGTTAATATTTACCACAGTCTTTGAGAAAATTAATTATTTCAATGCAAATATTCAGTTTTAATAAAAAAAACCATTGAAATTGAAGTAATTTTTCATTTTTTTTTTTTCAAAAGTGTGATATATTTTACCTTTTTGGCTTCGAAATTCAACTACTGATAATATTTATGGCCAAAAATTTTTTTCAAATAAATTCATATTTTATTAGAAAAAGTTTGGAAAAAAGTCATTTTAAATTTTTCTAATAACATTTTTTTTTTTTTAATTCTGAGTTTGAGGACCATTTTTTCAAAAAGTCTTGATTAAATTTAGTGGATTTAAATTTAAGAGATAAGAATCAGCTTCTGGCTTTTTAAAAATGTATTTTAAAATATTGTAGGTGTTGCCGTTGTTTTCAAAATATTTTTTTTGTGTTTGAGGTCAGAATGTTAGAAAATTGCATTTATTACTTAAACGATGGAAGATTGTCCCTTACTGCCTTTTATTTATTAATTACCTACGTTTGAAAAAAAAAAAATCGTCAAAATCAGAGCTGTTCGGCTCATAACAAACAATATTTTTTTAATTTTAAATTTCGAAACTGATAGGAAACTGTCAACCATAATAAAAACGAAGCCGTACTTTTGTGATCTTTTTTGTTCTGACAGTATCACGCATTTGTGCTGTTCTAATCTGCTCTGTTCTAGTTTTTCTTCATTAAACAGACCTAATATTGCGAGACGACGAGAGCGTTGCAAAAGTCTTGTGGGAGATTTTTAAAAATTGTAAACAATGAAGTTTTTCAGAAGAACGGGGTTTTTGTATGGCTTTTCCAATTTACATTGAAGTTTTCAATAAACAACAAAAACTCGTTTGTGTTACCATAAAGTTCAAAGGCAGCCGATCTAACTTTGATATCAAAGAATTTCGCTATTAATAAGGTTGTAAAAAGCGTAAGTATCTTATTAAATTTCAACTACTGAATTCTGAGGCATAAGGTCTCAAAAATCACAAAAACTGCAACGGACTGGCTATTTGACTCACTCACTGATAAATCTCTAAAATTATGGAGCAATTCCCATTATTGTAAAAAGGGGAAATTTTGCCCAGTGATGGTTCTTGTCCTGCCAAAATCGAAAATTCAAAATTTTCCATTTAGGGGGTGTGGTCTGGTAACACCCTATTTTAGCTGAATTATATTGTAGAAAATTAGCTTTTAATATCTCAGTGCTATTCTTAGCTCCTCCTTAACATTTTAACATGGTAAAAAATTGTTTTGGACTCAATTGCACTCTTAATAAAATATTGCTCGTCTTAAAACAAAGTTGCAAACTTGTACAATTAAATGAGACTATGAGAATAATAGTGGCGTAAGCCATACAATTTAGTTTTAAGCTACGAGAGATTTAAGAAACAGGGTTTTTAAAACAACACTTTTTTGAGTGTCATATAGTTTTGAGAGTAGCTAGCTGCATATAAAACTATTTTTTTTATTAAAATAGATATATTAAGAAATCCATTTTTATGAAAAACTCATTTTTGCACCACTATTATTGTTGTCATAGCCTCATATAGGCTTTATGACAATCTCAAATACTTGTTCAAAACTGTACCTTAAATAAACTTAGATTTTCAGCTTAATTTTTCTGTAGCAAACATAATCAAAAACGAAAACAAATATTGAAAAATATTTTGTGAACGCTTTCATTCAAGAACATTTTTTTATTTCTTTGCATTAAAGTGCGACCTCTTTTGGTGGAAATATCATTTAACAATCAACCAATGTCGGCGGATCGAAAATACGAAATCGAATGCCAAGCGATAGGATCAAGACCGCCAGCAAAGATAACGTGGTGGATGGGTAATATGGAATTACATGGACACAGTCAAAAGGTAAATTTAATTTTTAAGTCTTGCATTTAGGAAAGCAAATACGGTTTTAGAAATTCAACACATAAACATTTTATTATCAACATTTTGATTGATTTTACAGGTCTCTGAAGATGGAAATGTTAGCATATCCGTTTTATCTCTGACACCAACAAGAGAAGACCATGGCAAAGGTCTTGCGTGCCGAGCGACAAATGAACTGGTGCGAAATGGAATCAGAGAGACTGCAATGAAGTTAAATGTTTTCTGTAAGTTTTATTTCTTTTTTTTTTTCTTTAAAAAAATACTATTCCAAACGCAATTCGGCATTGCATAAGAAGATAATAATTTTTTTATTTTGTGATAAAATATTTAAAATTAAGGAATTAAATTAAATCAATTAAATTTTGACTGAAAAAAAAAATTGTGTATTCATTAGGCCATTACTATAAATAAATCTTGACAATGCTACTGGACTCATAAGTATAAAATAAAGTGTTTGTTACCAAAACATTGTTGACCTATGTAATTACTTACTAATCTCTTTATGTTCTTAACATGTCTAAATATTGTTTTGCATGTCACAAATGCCAAACGACAAAAAAAAACCTCGATATTGAAAATTAATTGATATTTATAGATATTGACCTTTAAAAGCCTTTCTAATTGAATTCATAATCCCCAGTTTGTGTATATGATTATGATTTTGTGGTTTAATTTAGATTATTAGGTGCTACGGCTACAGGCATTCAATGTGAGTTAATTAATTCACTGATGAAAACGTTATTTATTGTAACGTTGACATTAAGAACTGTATGTAGCTTTGGCTCAATTAAATTAGATATATGAAACGATAGAAATAATTTAATTTTTCTTTGGAAGTAAAATCTCTAGTTGGAAAACAAATGCTTTATCAAAAACAAATCGAAGGTCGAAGTTTAAACTAAAAAGATAAATTTATCTGAACAGGTAAATTTCTTAGAAATCGTTATCATATTTACCAAGGGGTTGTTTTTTTTTTATTAAAAACAAATATTATTGGGAAAAAATCTATTTTAAACATTTTAGGTACTAAATTTTTAAAGAGGTTGTGAAGAGAGAAGGTTATCTGATGTAGGTAGTTCAAAGGTTCTTGAGGGTAGGTACGTACGTAAAGCTATTTATTTTTAAACTTATCAATGTGAATGCTCAAGTTTATCCATCTGTCTACCTGGTCGCCTGTCATTCGATCCGTTTGTTTAAAAATCTAATAGGTATTTTCGTCTGGCTCTAATATTTTTTCAAAAGAAGCTCTATACAAAACTTATTCGATAACTTTTTCATATTAATGACAATGGGTGTTTTCAATTGAAAAATGCCAAATTCACCAAATGATATCAAAAAAAGGTCTCTTTCAGCCGTATTCATAAGTCATAACTGAAAACCAAAAGTTTCTTAGAGGTTTAGTTGCTGAGTTATTTGCACCCAAAATTCGTAGGCTGATATCTGCGGACCAAAGTCTAGAAACAAGTTTTGGTTTACAGACATGAGTTCACAGTGAACAAGCCTATGCATTAAGGTAAACAAATAAAAAATTTATTTTTTCACATTTTCGATAAAAAATTGCATTTTTTTCAAAATTTTATCCAAATTCATAGAGTGAGATATCAAAAGAAAGGTCTTTTTAAGCCCAATTCTTAACTGAAAACCAAAAGTTTCTAAAAGGTCTGGTTGCTGAGTTATTTGCATCCAAATATATTTTTTTTAATTCGTAGGCTGATATCTGCGGACCAAAGCCTTGAAACAAATTATTCTGGTTTACAGAAATGAGTTCACAGTGAACAGGTCTATGCATTTAGGTAAAAAATTAAAAAAAAATATTTTTTTTTTACATTTTCGAGAAAAAATCAAGGTTAACCGCAGTCGAAAAAATTGCATTTTTTTTTAAATTTCATCCAAATTCATCGAGTGAGATATCTAAAGAAAGGTCTTTTTAAGCCTTATTCTTAAGTGAAAACCAAAAGTTTCTAAAATGTCTGGTTGCTAAGTAATTTGCACCCAAATACATATATTTTTTTTTTTTAATTCGGAGGCTGATATCTGCAGACCAAAGTCTAGAAACAAGTTTTTGTTTACAGACATGAGTTCACAGTGAACAAGCCTATGCATTTAGGTTAAAAATTTAAAAATTTATTTTTTCACATTTTCGAGAAAAAATCAAGGTAACCCCAGTCGAAAAACTTGCATTTTTTCAAAATTTCATCCAAATTCATCGAGTGAGATATCAAGAGAAAGGTCTTTTTAAGCCTTATTCATAACTGAAAACCAAAAGTTTCTAAGAGGTCTGGTTGCTGAGTTATTTGCATCCAAATATTTTTTTTTAATTCGGAGGCTGATATCTGCGGACCAAAGTCTCGAAACTAGTTTTGGTTTACAGAAATGATTTCACAGTGAACAGGCCAATGCATTTATGTAAAAAAATTAAAAATTTATTTTTTTCACATTTTCGAGAAAAAATCAAGGTTTACCCCTTGTCGAAAAAATGCATTTTTTCAAAATTTCATCCAAATTTATCGAGTGAGAAATCAAGAGAAAGGTCTTTTTAAGCCTTATTCATAACTGAAAACCAAAAGTTTCTTAGAGGTCTGGCTGCTGAGTTATTTGCACCCAAATATTTTTTTATTATTCGGAGGCTGATATCTGCGGATTAAAGTTTCGGAACAAATTTTGGTTTACAGAATTGATTTTACAGTGAACAGGCCTATACATTTTCGAGAAAAAATCAATCCTTGTCCAAAAAAAAAAAAAACAATTTTCAAAATTTCATCCAAATTAATCGAGTGAGATATCAAAAGAAAGGTCTTTTAAAGCATTTCTAAGAACTGAAAACCAAAAGTTTCTTAGAGGTCTGGCTGCTGAGTTATTTGCACCCAAATATTTTTTTATTATTCGGAGGCTGATATCTGCGGATTAAAGTCTCGAAACAAATTTTGGTTTACAGAAATGATTTCACAGTGCATTTATGTAAAAAATTTAAAAATTTATTTTTTTCACATTTTCGAGAAAAAATCAAGGTACCCCTCGTCGACAAAAATGCATTTTTCAAAATTTCATCGAAATTCTTCGAGTGAGATATCAAAAGAAAGGTCTCTTTATTCCTTATTATTAACTGAAAACCAAAAGTTTCTTACAGGTCTGGTTGCTGACAAGAACCTTTGAAATAAACACTGCAGTTCATTAGCTTCTACATTATTTGTTATCAATTCAAGAAATCCCATAAAAAAAAAGTCCCAAAAGCACCATAAGTCAATTATTTCAAGAAAATACAACTTTTTTTATTGAAATAAGCTCAGGGCGCTTTTTAAAATTGGTCTTTCATGTATAAATTTCTCTAGAATCCATCTTCACAAAGTCTATTGTGTCATTTTTGTTTTTGTTTTTGAAGAAGAAATCTAATATAGTCATAACTCATTACTTTGAGCAAACAAGATACATATACAAAAATATCACAACTCTTGCTTATGTCACATAAGAAGAAAAAACAATATACCAAAAATCCCAAAAGGATATACCAGCTAGGTAGTACTGGTATTTTATCTATTGTATTCCAAAAACCAGAATATTTTTCATTTCATGGCTATACCATGGAATAGAGGCCAATATCTTGTGCTACTATATAAAGTACAACAAGAACTCCACCAACCATCTCTCCTACCAAAGTATAGTCATCAACATGAACATGATCAACATCATTGTTGTTTTCTTCAAATCCACAAAACAGTATAGAACAACAGAGTTCCACTATACATTTTGCCATCCAGTATACCGTGTGCCATGGCAAGCAGCAAGTTCATATACAGTCAATGGCGGTACAACACAATAGCTTAATGACAAGACTGGAGAAGAAAAATAACATGAAACATAGGATTTTTCTATTTATGCTTCTACTATTGCAATTGTCCTGTGGAAGCAGGTATACCTAATACAAAGACACACTCTTCTATACTCCTTCTACTATTTTATGTACGTGTGTATATGTATATAGTTGATATCTCAATCTTTTTGTAATTTTCTTTCAAATCATCAAGACAAAGCCAGAAGATTTCTCTTCTCGTAATCCTTGAACTAATCCACAGTATTTCGCTGCACACACAACGATGATGATGACTTGGTACAATGATAATGACGACCATGATGATAAGATTGTACCCATTCCAAGGACCTTCCTTTCCAAATCCTAACACACAATCATACTACAAGCCAAATGCTATATTATAATGGCAACAACGATGACGATAACTAAATTTAGCTAGATTGGACTTATTATATCTTTGGACTCTCTTTGAGAATTTTGCAGTATAGTACCCGAAGCGGAAATCCCCCAGATGAGGACAAACAGAGATATAAGAGATACGGATAGTTATTTGTCATCCAGTGGAGATAAAAGTGATTTGATTTTGGAGAGAGCGATTCACTTTGCTTGATTTCAATGGTACTCATTAATTGTAGAAGAGTATATTCTCTCTGTGTATAATACACTGTTTTCATGAAATTGAATCTAATATTGCTGATTTTGTGTACTAGAATAGAATTGGAATGAGGAATCAACTTGTATAATAATAATCAGCTTTTGATTGATCGAACGGATCTTATCAACTCATAAGTTAACGCGAAATCTTTACAATTTGGAGTTTGTATCTAATGTAAAAACAAAAGGGCTTAGGGACATAATTTTATAGACTTCCGATTAGAGAAATCAATTTTAGATTCTATTTGTAAAACAAACAACAGATTTTTACAGGTTTTGGATTTAGTTAAGCTCGTTAGAAGATTTGTTGATTTATAATTTTCCTCAGAATTAAAGGATTTTGGTTTGATTAACTATGACTTAGAGGTTTCAGCATAATACAAAAAATCATTAGAACAGAAGTAATTGATATTTAATTGAATTTTGTATGTAGTTGATTGAATAAGTTCTTGAAAATTAAATCACAACAAAAACATTACTGTTAAAAAAAGAGCCAAGTTATCCTATGTTGAAATTATGCTGGCACAAAAAGTATTGAGATATAAAAGTGTACCAAGTTCTAAAGCTTTAGTTCAAATTCGTATCAATAAAATTTTGATTGCTTACTTGACAATTTTTGTTTTAAATACCGATTTTTAAAGTTATTTCAAAAATTTGCCAAAGAAAACAATCAAAATTTTATTGATACGAATTTGAACCCAAGCTTTAGAACTTGGTACACTTTTATATCTCAATACTTTTTGTGCCAGCATAATTTCAACATAGGATAACTTGGCTCTTTTTTTAACAGTAATGTTTTTGTTGTGATTTCACTACTTTTTGCAAGGTATGGCTGTAGAATAGAAAATCTCTATATTTGATGAAAATTCAGTGAAAATGGGCGGTTGCCACGCCCCCTGCCTGAAATTCTCAAACTTTAATTTTTTTCCTTTGTATAAACTACCATCTCTACCATTCTACCAAATTTCAAGATACTCCGATAATCAGAAGGGCTCTAAAATATTTAATGAAAATTCGGCGAAAATGGGCGGTTACCACGCCCCCTGAATTGAAAATCTCAAATTTTCCTTTGTATACACCACAAGTCCTATCACCATGTAAAATTTAAAGTTTCTACGATAGCGGGAAGGTCTCCATAATTTTGATGATCTATCAGTGAGTCAGTGAGTCAGTTACGGTTTTCGCGATTTTTGAAGTCCTTTATCTCAGAAACTACTCATCGTAAGAAGCTGAATTTTTGTGAGGAATTTGGGTTCGGCGAGCAACAAATGTAGCGAGTTTGAAATTTCTGGCATCTTTGGTGTGGAAGTTAGAGGGGGGTCGAAAATGGCCTGAGTTGTTTCCTGTAAATAAGGGTGTAGTGCCAAAGTTGCTAGAGAACTAAGCTGGGCACTACTGTGCCCCTTGATCTCCCCAAAAGATTTACTATCCTTGCAAAGTTCTTCTGTCCAGGCTTTTTATGTTCAATTTTTCACATGCTCATTAACTCTGGGTATGTTTAATTTTTTTTTTTTTTGGTCACGAGGCCTAATTCTTATTTACTTTTATCTATTAAAATAAGTGAGCTGCGTTTTATATTATCTACACAATAAAAGCTAATAAGTTATGTGAGAAAGAAATGAATGGATCACAATTAATTCATAAGCGATGTTGGGAAGACTTAACTTTTGTAGAAGCTACATAACTTTCAGAGCGTTTCTTTTTTACTTTCAAGGCCCTGTCGAGTTCCATTTCATTTGATATTCTTTTTTTCCACAAATTTATACAAATAAATAGATGTAGTCTCCTGACCAAATTACCGTTTGCATGTTTCGATTGGGAAATGATCCGCACTTGGCTTTATGTGAATGATGTTTTGGTAGAATACAATTTTCTTCCTAACAGGGAATTGTCTTTATTGTTCTTAATTTTTGATCCTGAGGATCTTGAAAAAATCGAGATCCTCTGTATCAGGAATCGAGTGTATTTCACCCACTTTATTCCCTTTTTTACAGCAGATATTAATTCCGTGCTAAAAAAGTTATCTTATTTAACTTTCTGCAAAACTTTCAAGGATTACTTTAAGTAAACTTTAGCGTCAAAGCATAAACCAATGAAATTTAACTGAAACCCCAGCAACACTTATTATGCATCCAATTAAAAATTCGCTTTTCATTTTAAATGCACGAAAATTCTCATTTCAAACATTCCTATGATTGGCTTTAATAGATTCACCTCCAGCTGGCTATACTATAGCTATCATCACGTGTCATTTTTAAAAATCATATGAATGAAAAGAAAAAGCAGATTTACTACCTACATATGTATAAACTTATTTTTTACAAACAAAAATAAGAATGAATTCTGAAAACTCGCAATTCATTCATCATTTATTTTTCACCTTATTTTAAGTACCTAAGTTAAATGCATATATATATTTGCTTAACTCGCTTCGCTCCGTTTAATTTTGCAGATATTATTTTATTCCTGAGTTCTGTTCTCAGAAGTGAATATATATATTTATAACAACCTTTACTATCTAGGTGAATAAAAAAAAAATAAAAATAAAACATTTCACACACAAACCTAAAACTGTTCTCCTTAATTGCTGGGCTCGTCCTTTCGCAGTAAAACCTTTGAAACAAAAAAAATAAACAAAAAAAACTATGAAAGCAAGAGCGCGCAATCTAGAAAAAAAAAATACAAAAAGTGAAAAAAAAAACGGTCCTAAAATCTACTATCTCAAGCGGAAATAAACTATTTTCATACAACACAAATAGTTAAAAAAAAAAAATATAGGTAGCACGAGAAAAAGCGTTCTATTCCGATTTTTTTTTTTTTGTATTTAAGATATATTTTTTTCCCCTTTCGTATAAGCAATACCTAATCAGTGCCGGATTTCTAGTTAAATACTTAATCGGGCTTAGCAGAAATTTAAACTTTTTTATTTTACAAAAATATATGTATGTCTCAGGCGAAGATACGTTAATAGGCTCTCGTTACCTACCTCGTTTTCGAAAAATTGTTTTCTCAGAAAAAAAGATAAGTTAACATTTGTTAAAATTTGATTTTGAAAATATTTATAATATTTATTTTCATTTAAGACTAATAAAAGCTTTGCGAAAACAAAATTTAATTAAAATCAAATTTCCTTAAAATCAGTAAATGATTGTTTTGGAAAAAAATTGCTAAAAAGCTTTTTCTAAAAAATAGCCAAGTTCTTCTTCAATAAAATTTTATTAGAGGTTACCCTATTTTTTTTTCATAATTAAATTTCTCAAGAAATTTATATAACATCTAAGTTTTAAGTGAATTGACTTTTTTGTATTAGCTAAGAAAAAACTGACAAAAGCCTACTTTACTTACTATTTTTTTACTTAAACACTTTTCTTTTTGAAAAATTTTAGCATTCTAAAACTTAAGATCAATTTAGCGAGAAAATTTTGTATCAAAATTCTTTCTGTCCTTCTCGAGCTACTTGAAAATTAACCCTAGTTTACATCCCCAAAAAACTTACTACTTTTCTTGCCTGGGGTGTGTTACACCCCAACAGTTTTAAGCGCATATATTTGTTTAAATTAATGTTCTGGTGCCTTATTTACGTTTTTTTATCAATCGAGTTGACATTAAAATTGTTTTTGTTTGTGAACACCTATATTATCGGCAAAAATTTAATCGATGTTGTAGAGAAGTGCAAAAAGCTTTGGAATTTACCAAAATTAAGTATGAAAATATTGTTTTTTAAAAGTTAAATAACATTGTAAATGTACCTATTTTTTGTTTTAGTGTCTAATTTAGATAAATTATTGAAATAATATAATAAGGGTGATGAAAAAGAAATTGCAACACCGTTGAGAGCAATGCTAGACTTGGGTTCCAAAACCCAGGAAACAAGTTGTGCTGGTTTCAACACAGCACATTGTTGAAAAAGCGGTTTGCGTACCTCAAAATAAACCTGCCATGATATTGGACTATAACAGAACAAAAGGAGTCGACGTGTTTGACCAAATGGTATATTTATAAATTCATGTTCTCAGCAAACCAATCGGTGGCCCATGGTTGTATTTTACAATTTGTTAGATGTTTCGGCTTTCATTTTTACCCTCATTCAAGTTATATAAAGTTATTTAGAAAAGAAAAGTTTATCCAACTTGCAGAAGAACTAATGGAAATGGAGTTGGATGATTGTTTGCACCCTTCTATAAAAAAAAAGTTTAGCTAGTCTTTATGCTCACCGCACTATGAAAAGATAGTCGCAGGTTTTTCGTTTAGTTGATAAGAAGCTTCCACGAAAACAGGTATTGCTTGTTATAAAAACATCGTTCGTAAAAATGCCACCTTTGTCCCAGAGCAGATGACAGGAAATCGAGATGCGATGTTTGTGAAAAAACACTTGTCATCGCCACATCAATACAGTTTGTACTAAATTTCTCCCAGAACTTCGATCTATACCAGAATAAGTTTACGCATCGAAATGTTAATTATAATTTACTTATAGTTCATGAAAAATAAAATAAACACTAAAAAAAGTTGATTTAATTCACATTTCGATCATTGGGGTGCAACACACCCCAGGCAAGTGTGGACGACCTTTTTTCACACGAAATTTCCAAAAAATCAAGTTGAAGCTCTTTGATAAAATGGAGAAGAAAACTATTCACAAAAAAGAATTTTGTTCACTGATTTTTTATCCCAAGTCGAAAAACTGATTTTCAAAAAAGTTGCAAGCATTTAAAAGTCGTCTGGGGTGTATCACACCCCAGGATGTAAACTAGGGTTAAGGGTTTTTGGTGATTCCTCAGAGAGAAATATTTTTAGGTCCAAAACTAAAAATAAATTTGCAGGTACCAATATGTAAAAGATTAGTTTTTATCAAAGACAGCTTTAATGATATTAGAATTTTTGTCTGCAATTCTGCCAACAAGGGTTGATTGCATTTAAAAAAAATATAAAATGCAAACATATTGCATTTAATTTTGTTTTTGTAAAAGCACAACATTTTTATTTGCAATGAATTTTATTTTTAATTGTAAAAAATATTTTGTTTTTTTGATGGAAATTTTGTTATTTGAAATAAATATTTTTATTTTTTAATTTTAAATGCATTTTAATTTAATTTATATTTTTACAAAGCTGCTTTTTTAACAAAAAAAAATTGTTTACGGTATCCCTACCATTGAATCGCTTTATTCTTTTTTCTAACTTTCTTTTGAGCGACTTAATCATTTTCAACAACAAAAAATGTATAGAAGGCGAAGTTTTAAAAAAATTCACTATTGGATTTAAAAAAAGCCATTTTTTAAAGATTAAATACATTTTGTTGAAAATAAAGTATCAATTAATAAGTTTTTTTTAAAATGCCTGTTATTTTTTTTTTAATGTTTCAACATTTTTAATATTGAAAACTATTAAGAAAAACTCCAACGATTTATAAATTTTTATCAATCAATAATTATAATTATTTTTTCTTAAAGTTTCAATTTAACCAAAAAAAAAAGAATGTTTTTCTAATTTTGAAAAAAAGTTTTAATTCTATTATCAATGTCGAATGAAACTTCTTTTCAAATTCAATTAATTTTTCAATAAATAAATATGGTTTTTTATCAAATAAAAAATCTCGTTCGTATTTCTGTGCTGCGGGATAATTTTATATTCAACTTCTATACAAAATTTGAAATAAAAATATTCAAAACTGCTTTAGTTATAGTGAGTGCCAATTTGTAATTATTTTTTTTTTTTTTAACAAAATGTCTGCAACTACACTTATTCGTTATTACGTTAAAAAATTCGAGCACCTAAAGTGATCAATTCATATCTAGTCCGGTACTGAAATAGAAACAAAAAAAAAAAAAAAACAGGTATCATCATTTCCCAACGTTAGATACACGAATGACACTGTGTGTGTTGGGAAAATGAAAAGCTTCAACCTGTTTGGGGACCATCCAGGATGAAAGAGAGCCATGGCATAGTTATTTATGTGCCGTGCACTACAGTGCACAGGAGTAGTTTCCTATTAAGGACATAAAATAAATGCATATACAAACAAATTCCTACTTAATTTTTTTTTATAATAAAAAAAAAAAACGTTGAACAAAAGGATTTTTTTTTTCTACTTTTTGTATTTTGTGCGCGTAAAACAAAATTCCAGGGAAAAAAAATCACATAAGCACGAAGAAACATATATACGTTAATGTAGGATTCTTTAAAGCTGTTATTAAATTTATGATAAAATGTGTGCTATTTGAGAAAGGTGGTGGTAATGTGTGAAAATTAGTTTGTTGTATTTTCATTCAGAAATTTTTTAAGTTATATACTACTTTTAGCATGTTAGAAGACAGAATGTTGACCCCTTTTTTTTTTGAAAAAGAAAAAGTTAACAACTGACTCATTGATTAATTAATTACACGGTGTTACAAAAATGAAGTTTTAAAATATACGCGGGCGGAGACCTATCACGTTTTGTAGAGCTAGTCGCACTAATTACGGAACGGTATTTAAAAAGTCCCTAATCTAAAATCTGGAGTTAGGGGCAAAAAAACGGTTTTTTGGACCTTCACCCAATTCTACAACAATGTATAGAACATGTAACTCGGTTAAACCACCTAGAATTTATATAAGCTGTCAAAGTTCAAAAATTCCATTTTTTTTGTCATTTACCCAACTTCGACATCAAATTAAAGTATATATTTTCACAACAACTGCTGTTTTAAAAATATATTCTAAAATAATATTTATTTCCAAATCAAACGAGGTATTTTTTATGAAAATCTGTTTAAAATTGGCTTAGAAAAAAAATTTACGATTTCAACCCAGATACAGAAATTCGAACTTTTAGGTATAAAACAAAAATGTTGTTTTGGCACGTAGTAGGATAACTTGGGCGCCAGGATTTGATAACAAATTTTCGAAGAGGAGTTCAATACAAACATTTTTTCCTTTGGGAGGGGGTCTATCTCCCCCCGTTTAGGTGGGAGGGGCAGTTTAAAAAAAAAAAATTTCAAAATAAAAAAAAAATTATTAAAAACCAACGGCAACACTTACCATTTCCGAAAGGCAAAATTGTACATTTAATTTTTTATTTTTAAATCAATATATTATAACCAATTGTTTTTGAAATAATCGATTTCAAAGTTAAAAAAAGGTGAAAATTTTTTTTTAAAACTCATTTTATACTATTTTTGTCCAGACTGTGAATTTTAATAATAAAATTACTCACACAGAAAACTGCTTCAATTGATTCCTTATCGAACAGTGAAAATTATATGTTTCTATGTCTTCTAGTTTTTTGAGAAAATTGAAAAATAAAAACTACCTAATAAAAACAAAAAATATTTTGAAAAAAGAAAAATCTGATAAAATAACTTTTCAATCAAAATCAAAAATGGGTAAAAATTTGACGAAGCTAGAATTTGTTTAATGGGTGAAGGTCCAAAACCCCGTTTTTTGCCCACAACTCCAGATTTTGGGGGTGTTAGGGACTTTGTAAATACCGTTTCGTAATCAGTGCGACTAGCTCTACAAAACGTGATAGGTCTCCGCCCGCGTATATTTTGAGTGTTACACCGTGTTATTATTAATCAATGCACAGGTCCTACAAAATCTAAACATTATGATTAAATGTGTACATTTTAGAAGAACAACAAATTGTAAGATTTTTCGTTTTTCCAAAAAATCTTTAAATAAAGTGTTGAAGGATAATAATTCGTACAGAAAAATTGATTTGTTTTCATTGTTTGAGTTTATACAAATCAATGGTGTGTCTATGAATCATGTACCTTCCTACATTGTCAAAAAATAACACCTCCTTTTGTTCTCTAAATAACAGCAAACAAAATCCTCTTTTACCACAAAATGAAAAACAATACAAAAATAAAACTTAAATATTTTTCTTATATTTTATTTGATTTGTTTTTTGTCTTGGTTGTTGGTTTTCTATTAAACACCCATTTTTTCGTAAACATTATATTTGTTTTCAACTAGATTCACCCGTTTGTATTTGTTTTACGCCTATTTTCTTTTTGTTAGATATTGTTTTTTTTTTTTTGTTATAGAACACCCAGTAGGTATCTAATCTATCAACAAAATGTCCCCTAAAATCTTGTTGGAGTGTTGATGTCGTTGTTTTCACGCACTGAAGATATACAACAGAAAGTTTTCAGAAGTTTTTGCAAGATTTTCTACACTGCCACAACATAAAGTGATTCCATCCCCGAAAGCAAATAAAAAAAAAACGTGATAAAGTTTTTTTTTTTTGTTCTGTATTTTCGTTTTTGTTTGTCATTTGTTTCAGTTCTATTTTAACTTGGTTTCTTAAATAAGGGCAAGTACTAGTTTCATTGAATAAATGTTTTTAATGTAGAATGATACTGGAAAACATTAAAGGAGAGACACTTTTTTTTGAAGAAATATTTCTATAGAACTGAAAATACTTGCTACTTTTAGCCATCTTTAAGATTTTTCAAAGTTAGGGAAAATTTCTAGCTTGGTCTAACGTTTTATAATTCAATTTTTAAAGTAGATACTCAAAAATAAACAACCATCTTGGTTGTATTTATGATAATTTCAAATTGTATTTAGATTGAAGTTAAAACACAAATGCGTTTTTTGTTTAATTCTGTTGAGAGATTTTTGAGTCCACAGGAACAGAAATACATAACTGACTTTAAACCTAATTTTTTAAATATTTTTCAAAGAAAAACAAGATTAGCTTCTTTTATCAACTGTGGCCATTAATTTGAATCTAAAAGAATTAATTTTTTTCATTACGGAAATGATCAAGTACAAGTAAAGTAAAATATTTATAATTGTGAAGTGGGCTAGTTACTTACCCTGCTATCAACTATCACCTACTAAATATTATTATTTTTTTAAATATTTTTTTTTTTAACGGAAAAGATCTTTTAGAGAACACCGAAAAAAAACAATATCAATTAAACATTTTTTAAATATCAAATTAACATTTTTTAAATATCAGCAAAAAATGCTCTATAAAATGTGTTTTATGATAAAATTAAAAAAATATCAAAACAATATTATTTTTATTATCAGGATAATATTTAAATATCACATTTTTGAAATGTTTCATATCAATTTCTCATTCCAAATTATTGAAAAATTATAAATAAAAAACTCTTAATGTGTATTAATTTAAAGGCGCTTTATGTTTTTTCCAAATACAATGTATGATTTACTGAGAAAATTTGATCGGCAATAAGATTTTACTTCACATAGTTTTGGAGAAAATAAGAAAACAATTATATCACCTATAATAGAAAATATAATATCACGACTATTTTATAAAGAATATTCACTTTCAGTAATGTTTTGAAAAAAGAAAGAAAATATTAAAAATAATAAAAAAGAAAGAAATATCTTTATAATAAACTGAAACGTAAACTCTAATCAACATTGATATTTTAATTGTCAAAGTGAAATTTTCACTATCCACGTAAAATTAAAAAATGTCAAAATGATATGATAATCATATCAAAATTGATATTTTAATTGCTGGACGACTTTTGTCACACAAAAATGTTAATTTGATAGGGCTGTTATTATCAATTTTTTTTTCGGTGAAGAAGCTCCCATTTATTCAAATAGTCTTGTTTTCAGTCATTTTTGTAATATATCCTACCAGAGCCTTTTCAAAATCCTATTATCCCCATCAGGCATTACATGTCTAAAGAATAAAATAACAGTTGCAATCAAGTTAAAAAAAATTAATTTTATTTTTTATTTATACAAGAGATTTTTTAGAAAATTTTATACACTAAAAAAGGAAGTATCAAATTTCTAAAGATTTGGAAAAAATTCTCTGAGTAGGAAATATAAATACGAATGAATGAATGAATGAAAAAGTCTTGAGCAAGTTGAACCTCATAATATAGCCGTGATTTCATTTTTTTATGTTTATTGAATAAAAACCTATAATAAAACCATTATTGTCTTGAGGGGTTTCATAGTCTGTTTGTTACGACTTTTACTTTGAAAAAAAAAAAAAATAAACTGAACAAATTTCAAGCTGGGTCAGAAACTAAAGCTAATTTGAATTGTCTTTCAAGATAACTTCTACTAGCATAGTTCATATTAAAAGATTTTTTTTTAACTAAGGAAAAAAAGTACCTACTTAAACTAAAATCTAAAAAAAAAAAATAAAGTTCGCGCCTCAGCTCTTTTGTTTAAAGGGTGAAAAATAAAAAAAAAAAACAAAAATAGAATAAAAAGTTAAGCAATTTAAATAAAATTTTATTCAATTATTTTATTCTACTTAAATGTAAATCGACACTTGATAAAAATTGAATTCCTATATCATATTATCTTCTTAAGTCAATGATAACCGTTTTCCAAGTTACTTTACAAATAGGTCATAATTCAAAACTATTCACGATTATATAAACATTTTTTGACTGACCGTGGTTGTATTTTTTTAATATTTCTTAGCAAGAATCCAAAAGAACCTAGTTAGAAAGTAGTAATAAATCAACACTCGAAATTGTTCATGAGATAAAACCATAATATTCGTCGACTTTCTTATAATTTTAACTATTTAACTCTAAATGATAACATTTTGAACTGAATATTTTTAGTCAACAAATTTATTTTATTTGTAATAGCATTTTTTTTAATGCAATTTTTGGCATTCACAAAAAATATTTATTTTCAAGGCAAAGTTTTTGTATTTGCAATAGCATCTTTTGTATTGAAATTATTTTTTTAATACAAAGTTCTGTATTTGCATTATGTACATCTTTTTTTTTAATTTCAATTACAATATCTTTACTTCTTAACAGAAATAAACTGAGAACACAAACAATATAATATTAACGTAAATTCTTCAAGATTTAACACAGATCAACCGACATAGAATTACTTACCGTGATTTAAAATCGAGCTTTAAACTCGTAGTACATCAGTATGAATTTCTATTGCCAGTATTGATTATCTGAAAACTTGGTCTTCAGTTAAGATTAATTTGTTTAAAATTAGACTTTTAATAGATAAAATAGTTCTAATTCTAAATTATTGTCAAGAACTTGAGCTTTCATTTTCATTCTCATTACCAATATAAATTCAAACATTATAAATCTGTGCAAGTCCTTGCGACTTAGTCATACTCTTTAATTGTTACTAGGTACATCATCCATAGCACAAACAATAATTGAAGTTTGCATAACGTTGAAAGTCTTTGCATATCAATGAGGAGCGACAAGCGACAACAGTTTCTAGAAAACAAAAGCGTGGATAAACTATTTTGTCTTCTATCTGATTTTTTTTTGTTGTTGTTTTCTTCTTGTTTTTTTGTTTTTATTTTTTGACGAAAAACTTTTAAGGACAGAGTTGCCTTGGAATAACAAAACACGAGTGAATACTGAATAGAAGCATTTTATCCTTTCGGTTTGGTCCTGTGAATGAAAAGTCACAAGCACTTAATTGAAAATACTTTAAGACAATTTGCTTTTTTTTTCTTTTTTTTTTTTGTTGCTTCTTCTCCTTTTACTTTGTTTACTTCAAAATGTGGTGCGGAGGAGGTGCCTGGATGATAGGATAGGGTGGTTGGTAAAATGAAGTAGCTACCATCTATACATAAGTTTAATATTGGTGGGAGAATTCATTAAAGGAAAAAAAAAAAATTTGAAAGTTTTTGAAATTTTATCATTATATTCCTTGGGTTTAGGGACAAAACATTACCCCAGGATATATTTAACATCAAAGTTCAGTAATTATATCTTAATTGAAATTTTTTTTTTGTTAAGTTAAGCTGACACGATGTGGATTTTTTTTTCCAAGAATAATAGGTTGATAGGTACCTTCCAAGTTGGGGAGAAGATTAATTGAGTGCAAAATTGAAAAGAAAAAAAAAAATATAATAAACAAATTGTTTTAAATGAAGGGAAGATATGATAATCATCAATATTAATTTATAAGCCTGACAAAGATAGATTCAACGTTGATGAAAAATAAAAAACTGTAGCAATTACATCAACACTCAGTTTAAACACTCATAAAGTCATAATATCAACGAAAATGTTATAAATGATATTTTTTTATGAAATATAAATCATTAATAGAACAATTTTTTAAAAAATAGAGATTTCATCAATGATCTTTTTTTAATGAAATATAGGCATTATAAGGAGATTGATGTCAAATCTATCTGTTGAGAAATATGTACCTACCTATCTAGTGGAATATTGTTAATATATTAAAAACTATTTAAAGATTATTTTTCTTGGTGATCTGTAACATAAACCTCCAGCTAAGCAAGGCTGAGGAAACCATACAACTGTTCATTATGGTTTAGTTTTATTCCCCCCCCCCTCCTTTTAGCTGGGAGGGGCTTCTAAAATTACAAATCAACGGTTACATCTACAATAATGTGCTTTTTGTAAAGCCAAAAACATCGTCTTTTAATTTTAAATAAATCTGTTTTATGAGACAGTTTTTGAAAAAATTAATTTTCAAAATCAAAATTTTGAAAAATCAAAAATTGATGCAAATTTTATATAAATTGCAAATCAGGAGGGTAGATCAGAATAGACTCATGAGAAACTTCAGAACAAAAAACATAGTTATCACAAATCGGGTTTAAGTTTTTCTTACTCAAAATCAAGCGAGGAAAATCTTTTTCTGAATTGTTACAGACCAGAGACTTTAAATCAATTAATTGTTTTCGGAACAGAAATTTTGTCATAAAACATCATAGTCTAAGAGCCAGGAGAAGATTTCTTGCGTGAGAGGTAACCGATTCATATGAATGCCACAGAAAGTCTGGGTCATGGTACCATTTTTCTGAAAATAGATTTAGTGAGGGTAAGCACAGTCACAAACTCACTGATAACAAATATACCAACAGCAGATATTTAAAGTGGGGCCAAACTCATGGCAGACTGTCCCGATAATGCGCTTTTTATGTGTTTTTAGACTTTTTTGTAACCACCTAAAATAAGTCGCATCCTGTAGCCCTGGACTTCCTGATGACAAAAATACCAATGGCATATATTTTAAGTTGGCCAAACCCCCAACCAATTATGTATGTATATCAAAAGATACCCGATATTTTTGAAACAAATTTGTTTCTGAAACTTAAATAATATTTTTTTCAGAATGGGTATGAAATACTTTGCGGTGATGTGATTCCACGTCAAAACTATCCCAAAATGTTTTCAATAAAAAAAAAAAACATAAATAAAATTTTAAAAAAAATTACGTATACGCCCGAGTATTTTTTTTTTATGTCATCAAGCGATAAGTTAAGTCTGACCTCGTAGTCAGCTCCTAATCACGAGAGGTAGAATTGAATTCGTCTTCTTTTTCCTTCTTAGACGATAAGAGTGTTGTTGACTGCTGATTCTTGTAAAAATAGTCTAGGCATTTTAAATTGTTCATAGCTCCCAGATCCAATATGTGTTGCCAATGCCAGCCATTCCTTTCTCTTTGGGCATAGTTTTAAGGTTGTAGATTTTTTCTTAAGCATTTTTTAGAATATTTGAGTACAAGTCAATCTCACTGGGAAAGTGAGTATACCAACTAAAAATTTATTATTGACCATTGGGAAATTGACTGCAGAAGGTGTTCCAAGACTAGTATTTCGTGTTATAAATTTTCAAATTAGATCAAGCAATTATCCTCTATCTTTTAGAAATTGCTAGTACCCATGAACTGGAGCTATACCACACACACATATTGTAATAATGAAATATCCTTGAGATGACGTTCATAAATGACTTATAATAAGGTGCTTGTAACACGCCATGGCCTTGCAATTTATTCCCACGAAGCTATTAAAACTTGAATTTATTTTTATCCTATATGTGTTACATCTGCACAAACACTACATATATATCACACTACAAAACTAATGTAGTAATGGATTAAAATGACACATTAAACCTTTTTTATACCATCGACTCTTTTATTTCCCCTATAGAGAATACCATTTTTCACACACAAAAGACCACCAGCCAAAGGACGACAACGACAACGATGATGCCGACGACAACGATGATGGTGATTGTGGAAACATTAAGTTCCATCCACATTCACAATGTTTACCAAATTATATATATAAAAGTCTAAGTCTTTTGTGTCCAAACAACTAAAGAACGCAACGTTTCAATTCAAAGCAAATGAGCTACTTTAATGACGATGACAAGAACGACAAGGACATACACAGACAGAGAAACAGAGAGAAGCAACTGTCATGGCAGAGATTTAAATCGAAATTGGATTTCAAGAGGGTGGCAGTGGCACAAATAGGACCGAAGGTTTCTTCTTCCATGCAATATACATACATTTATATAGAATGAATCTTTGGCTGGCTTTAGAGCCAGCTACCCTCTATATAGGACTCAAATGAAATCTAATCAATTATAACGCAATTAGTGGTGAATTATGTGAGAGTTGCCGCAATTCAATTAGTCCTTGCTTGGGTTTTTACCCATCAAGCTCTCTTCACGGCCCTTCTTTAAGTTTTATACACACACACACACAAACATAATATATCTATAAAGTATTTATATATGTATGTAGTATCATCATGATCGTATTCTGTGGCTAAGGATTTCTTCAACCGTATAGTTTTCTTCATCATCGCTCTTCCGAAGGGTGACAGCATCAGCATCATCAGAGAAAGAGAGTATAGAGACTCAAATGGAATTCAATCGAGTGTAGAGGATTTGGTAAATTGTGTGATTCTCATCGTTATCGGAGATGAGGTCTGGGTCGACTCAACTCAACTCAACTCGATTCGATTTGATTTCTCAAAACTTATGTATACACTCGTATAGATGCGATATTCTTCTCCTTGAAAAATATTTTTGCTTTTGCTTCACAAGAGAGAGAGAGTGCTATAATATGAATTGAAAAGCATGCCAACACTTCTTAAACTCATCGATATAAGAAGATTAATGACAAACGGAAGACGACATTATAATGATCCTAAAAGAGGGATTTCCATTCGCTTTGCATCGTCTGTGTGAGATTAAAGTGATGGCATTGCGGATTGCTACTGCAAAAATGCACTAATCAATAATTCATCATCAGAATTAATGGTGCACTCTCTCACACGACTGTCAAGCATCTATGGGGGATCAACTAGAGAGGGAGGAGATTTGAGGAAAAATGAAATTATAATTCACAAGAGTCTTAGTTATATTAGTTAAATCATTGGAATATTATGTTCCTATATATAAAACTATGCATATTTGTACATATTTGTAAGAATAGGTCCTTGAAAAAGGATACGTGTAATTTTTTTTTATTTATTAATGTTTAACAAAAGTAGTGTGTTTCCTGTAGAATTTTCCGTTCTAAAAGGTGTAGAAAAAAAATGTTATGTCGAACTAAATTGAAAAAATTATTCATGGCAAAAGATTTAGCTGAAACTGTCCTTAGAAAGAAATGAAATGAATTTTGGTACTAATTCATAAAACGACTACTTTTTTGTTTTTTTTCTGATAATATAAGGTTTACAAAAAAAAAAAAAACAAATTATACAATATTAATGCAAAATGAAAGGCATTTTATCCCGTAGGAATAATAAGAAATCAATTTTTGTAATTTTTTTTTATTTAATGGATACGATGTCGACAAAAAAAAATTATTTTTAAAAATTATACAATATACATACATATTAAAAAAAATTAAGAAGCTAAAAGTTTTGAGTAAATATTTCAAATTATTCACTCGGGCGTATACTTACTATTTTTATTTTTTTCAATGAAAAAAATTTATTTAAAAAACCTAGTTTGATCCAATCAAATAAATTAAAACAATACATTCTATACAAAAGCAAAAACGATAGTATTTATAATGATGCACAGAAAGCAAATTAAATGAATTTTTGTGAAATTTGTGATTTTTAGATGGCTCATGTACAACATCCTCCTAGGTAAACAATTAAGTGGCCCAATAGCTTAAAATGAGATTTATATATTGTACTAACAATCCTATTAATTCGATCCTTTTATCACACACTTCACAATTATTTTCCATACTTTTACTTATGCACCTCAATCCTTCAAAATTTTATTTTGTATGAAAACTCAATGAAAAATGAAAGCACCTAAAAAAACACCCTTTAACCCGAAATATTTTTGGTGGACATATTTTATTATTTCTTTCTATATTGTAAATGAAACGTCCTTACAAAATTTTATCAGCCTACCACTTTTTTTCAAATACCAATTGGTAATATTCTGATTCTTGCTCTTTAAGTAAAAGACTATTCATTAAAAGTCCAATAACTTTTTACGTAGAGACGAAAAACTCTTGTATCTACCCTTCCAGATCGAATACAAGGTGGCTCAATATCTCAAAATAATTTTTTTTATCGAGTACTACCAATGATGTTAATTTCATGCTTCTATCACAAAATGCACGATTCAGCTGTTTTTTAATGCTAAGCCGCCTCACTTGGTTAAATAATTAGCGTTTGTCCAACTGAAAAAAAAATTAAAGAAGTCAGCAACTTGGGATCGAGCCTGGCTTTTTAAGACTACAAGTCACACCATCAGGCCAATTCACTGTTGAAAATAATTCTTCTGACAAATTGCTGCTTAAGCTTGAGTCTGATATTTTTTTTTATATTTTTCAAAATTTTTTCAACTTTAATTCAAAGATAATTTTTGTATAGGTTTTGTTTTTCAACGTTGATCATATTTAACGTTGTGTTTATTCCTTTAGTATGCTTAGATGATTTTTTGATGTTTGGTGTGTACCAGTGAGTCATGAGTTAAATCTGTCAGTTGTACAATAAAAAACTGTAAGTGATAATTTTATAGTTCAGTTTCGTACTCATATTGCTTTAGTATGAGTATTTTGAAATTTGGCTATTTTTTTAACAAAAAAAAACAACGTATTTTTCGCCATGAACCTTTTTTGGGGAAATAGTTTGACCTCGAGTGTTTTTTTTTTGTTTTTTTAGATCTCCGATATCAACTAAATTTGTTTATGTAATATGTTTTTAGCAAAGTGAAAAAAGTGATTTATTTATTATAAATAAATTTTTGATACAACACAAAATTGTCTGCAACAAAAAATCACCTATGAATATGGAACCATCCTTTTTCAAAGGATTTTTGTGTGTGCTGATTCCGATTTCCAAATCCAATGTCAAAATTACTCAAACACGTCACGTATTTGAAAATATCTCAATAAGTCAAAAACGACGTTTTTAGTTCCTTTTAAGTGAAATTACATGATTGCAAAATATTTCATTACAAAATTGTCTACGCAATCTGAATCTGAAAAAGTATTATTTTAGTTTCCGCAATTGTTTTACAAACATCGGAATTTGAAGATGATTATAAAATTAGTTTTTTTAGTTTTTTTTTTTTTTTATTTGAATAAACGATGATTAAACTCTGATTTAACTATGATTTTGCTTTAAAACATTTAAAATTAAAGTCGTTTTACTTTTATTTTAAAACACTTAAAATTAATTAATGGTTTTTGGTGATAAAGACGAGGACTGAGATGATGTCTTGTGAGCAAGACTAAAATAAACTAGCCTTTTTTGATTTGATAAAGTTCTAAATTGAACTTTTTCAAATCAAAAAAAGCTACGAAAATTTGAAACTGAGTAGGGGGATCGTTTTTTTTTTCGTACATAAACATTTATAACTTTTTATACAATTTTTTTATTTAAGTCTTGACTCTAACAACTTCAACTATTAAAACAAGCACGTGCCACAAAGTCGTGCATTTGAATTAATTTCGATTGTTACATCACACATACACTAGGAGCTTATACAGAGATACTTACAATTCAAATTGACAATCGTACCATATATTCAATTTGAGTTTTCGACTTAAATCGATTTCTATCTGCTTCCATACAAATACCATTTATACAGACATACAGAAATTATATCAAAGTCTTTTTGTGTCGTTTTTTGGGTGGCAAGTGCTGGCAACGAGACCATCTCTCTTGTCGTTAAAATAAATTGTTCGTCAGCCATTATTATCTTTTGTGGCGATGTTAAGACAGATTATCATCGATTAACCCGTCACACATGTCTTTCGTCTTTCTTTTTCTTTTCTTTTATATATATTTTGTTGTTGTTGTTTCTTCTTTTCATTTCATTCTCCACCAAATCGTCTTATGCAATTGCCTAAGCTTAAAAAAAAAAAAAAAAAAAAACAAGAAAATAAATACAAAAATAAAAACAGAGATCCGTTTAAGTAATCGTCTTCTTAACAATCTCATTTCAGTTATACCAACATTGCAATTGGATCTGGGATCAAATCTTAATCCGGAAGACATAGAAGAAGGCGACGATGTATATTTTGAGTGTAAAGTTCACGCTAATCCGGCCGCATACAAAGTTATTTGGAAACACAATGTAAGTATTACACACATTTGGAATGTTCTCTATACGCGTTGGGATATTATTTTTTCTTTAGACTTGAGTAGTTTTGAAAGGGATATTATATTGTTGTGCTTGAGTTAAGAATATCCGAGAAAAGGATATTTGTTTTCTTTTGTTGAATTTGCTAGGGGTGGCATATCGAGATGAAACGCAATTTTTCGGTCTACGATTTTGAGAATGTTATTGTATTACAATAATCTCTTGTGGTTTCTAGGAAGATGAAGTCACTCAATGGAACCAATAATAGCACTCGTGAGTAATTCTTTGAAAAGGTAGTTTTTATGTGAATTAGCAAAATGATTGCATTAAGTGATCATCATTTCACCAACTTTTTTGATTGTATCTTTTAATTAAACTTGCGATTATTATCGTCATTACTATCAACTTCTATGAAAAAGTCTTGAAATTGTTCTAATAACCTCAGTGCAAACAACTATCAATTAGGTAATATTATATTTACGTATATGTAACTGACAATGCAATAACGAAATTTGCATTTTTAACCATTTGTTTTCACTATTAGACGCTCGTCGCTTTTTAAGCTCACAACTCAACAACAACATCGATCATTTTTTTTTTTGTCACTTGTCAAAGTGCATAACAAAACAGTACACGACAAACTTTTAATCATCTATTTCTATTTTTTTCTTCATTTTGAGCGGTACTTTTTTTTTTCTTCAATTGGAATAATTTAATTATTCACTCCAGGACAAAAGCTTGTGGCATGGCAATTTGTTAATGTTACATTTTAACAGAAGCACTAGATTGGAATGCCAATTGTGACATGAAAATGGTTTTGTACAGAAAATTAAAATGTGGGGTAGGAGAGTAATGGAAGTTTAAATGCCCACTTATGGAGGATGAACTTCACTATTTTTCTTTAGATTCTTTAGTTATTACTCCTCGTTTTATCAGATTACCCAGTTAATCGTTGAATATGAACGTTGCTGGTTTTAAAAATTGTGAAACAATATTAGTGACTGATGAATTCCATAATTTTTTGAGAATATAAACACCACTTCAATTCGATACGATAATTGGAAGTTGGTCAAAATTAAGTTCCAAGATTTGATTACATTATTGTTAGTCAGTTAGTTAGTTACTTAGTTATAAGTGAAGCTAATAGAAGCGCATTAAATAAAGCTTTTTGCATAATTATTTTAAGTTTTCCACCCGGAAAAACTATACAAAAATACGTTTTAAAAATGTTCACTTTTGTCTTTTTTTTTACTTTTTGAGCCAATGTAGTTTCGTGGTTTTTCAGAAATCTTGTTAAAATCTATCAGGAATTTTTGTCTGTAAATGTTTGAATTTAAGAAATAGTTTTTAATTCCGTTATAGAAATTGTATGTAAAATTGTACAATCAAGAGAATGTAAACAAAGTGGGTCGCGTAAGTCCGTAAGTAAGAATAATTATTATGTTCCTATCTATCTTTTGTTGAAAAAAAATTCATATAAAACGGTTTTTTTTTTATTTCTCCCAAAAAACTAACTAAAATTCAACGCTATTTAGGGCCAATTTTTCAATAGTCAGTTAAACAGTCAGTTAGTACTTATTCCCCTGATAGAGAAAAAAATCATTTTTTCAACAGGCAGATATAGCTTATTCCTATGAATAGAACTATCTGCTTCTTTTAGAGCCGAATAAAAATTATTCTGAGGAATAATTTCAATAAAAATACTGTGTCAATTGTCAAAGCTGCTTTGAAATAATTTTGACAAAAATACAGAGGAACACAAGAAAACAAAAAGAATTATAAATAAAAATGACGTTTAGTTTTGAATATTTCTGAATTTGACAATTTTTTTTTTGTTATTCTGTAGAATAAATTATTCTTGATTGAAAAATTTAATGTTGTTATCCGATTGTTTATGAGCCTAATAAATTTATTCATCGAACAGTTAACTGACTGTTTATTAGAAGATTGAAAAATCGGCTCTTAAAAGAATAAATAATAGCTTGAATAAATAATATCAAAAATGCATTTTTGTATTTAAAAAAAAAAAGTTTTGTTTTGAAAAATCAAATTCTCGAAAATGAGACATTGAATTCTTTTGAAATATTTTGTTTTAGGTGTTTCATAATAAATGGTAATAAAATAGTAGGTATTCCAACTTATTTTTTTTTTTTATTTTCAAAAACTTATTTTTTTTATAGGTACAAGTTTGTTAAGTCACATAGAAACATATACAAATTTCAAAATTTCATAACTTGTTTGTACCTAAATATGTAGGTACATTAAGGCGTTCGTTATTTAGGTTTTTTTTTCGAGAATCAAGTTCCTAAGTGGAAAAACTGTTTCTAAATAATAAAAACAAATCCTCTAGTTTTTTCAGATTTTTATTTTGACACTAGATGGCGCCCAAAGAGGGTTAAAGTTTTTTATCATTTGAAATATTGATGTGTTGACTTATGAGGCCATTTTTTTAGGTGTAGACTAAAATCAAAATAGTTTGATGAGGTTCTTGTCTACATTAAACAACGTTTTCAAAAAGGACCAGGTTTATAAAAGTAATCATGTTTTATTAAAACAAGCGAATGAAATAGCATGAAAAATAAAATACAACCCAAAAAAAAACATGCATGTCCTGACTAAACCCCTGGTAATAGAAAAATGGTTTATACCTTTTTGAAAACGGTGTTCAATGTAGATAAGAACCTCTTTATTTAAGTCTATATTTAAAAAAAAAATGGCTCCATCTAGTGTCAAAATAAAAATCTGAAAAAATTATAAGATGTTTTTTTTTTATTATTTGGAAACAGTTTTTCCACTTAGGAACTTGATTTTAAAAAAACGAACACCCTAATGTACATACTTTTATCCTATTTTCGTTTGGTAAGAATTTTTTTATTGAAAAGATGTCTAGGAAGCATTTATTTAATACAATTTCTTAGTTAACATTACCTCAAAATTTAGGTGAAAAATTAAAAAAAAACGATTTTTTGGTTTTTTATTTTTATCTTTTTCAAAAAAAAAAGTTTTTTTTCTACGAAATTTGGTGGCAACTTACTTTATTATGTCTCAAATAAACTGTAATTTATTTGATTTAAAATATTTATTTTTTCACCTTATTTTGACTTAATATAAAAAAAACACCCTAATTTTCAATAGAAAATTCACGTGTCAAAATATCAGCTTTTTTCAAAAAGTCAGTAGGTATTTTGTTCGTTGAAATATCTACTTTCACTGTACACTATAGTACATTTTTTCGGAAAATGCAAAAAATGAAAAAAGCTTGAATTCGAAATTTTTTTTTATCATTAAAAAGTTGTAGATCTTTTTATTACCTACAACTTTGCTATACAATTTTTTTCCATAGGAAATGTTGTTTTGCCGGAAATCGAGATATACCATTTTTTACCATTAAAAACTCAACCCACCCAATTTTGAAGGCTTCGGCACTGGTCTACATACGCATAATTTGTATCAAAAAAAACTGTTACAATGCTACACTCTTAAGCTTTTCGATCATTCTTATAAATAAAAGCAAAAAATATATACCTACGTGCAAAACCGCTCGTGCACATAATTTTTTTTGTTTTAATTCATCTCTGTTTGGTTTTCAATGTTTCTTGTTTTCAATTTATAAATTATGATTATTTATTCTGACAGTTAACTAAACGCAAAACGAGTAAACAATTAGTTTAATTAAATGTTGCCAACCCTTATACCCAAAAGGGTCCTCCACGATATGAATCAACAACAATAACAAGAGTCTTCGTGAAATGGGCAAGAAAATAACCATTAAGATTATGGAAAGAGTACGAGAGGAGTAAAATATGTATGTATATTGTCAGGACTTAAGAGGCTATATTATAAGAAAACTTGGTCTTTGCCATTGAATAATCGAGAATCCATTAAATAAATTGGTGACAAATAAATTCGTTCGTTTTAGAGGATTCAGTCTCGAGAACCCTATGAGAACCATAAACTTGTGATTCGCACACAATTAAAATTGTGCGAGTGTCTCTTTTGTTATTTTTCAAAAGAGTTTTATGATGATGGTGTAGAAAGAGGCCATTTTGTTGTTATAAATTATAGTTTGTTTGTTTATTTTGTTTTTTATGCTTGTTTTGAAGTCTACTGAACTGAAATTGATTTGAAGCTTTGGAAACTCATATAACTTTGTTAAATAATAGGCTGACTAAGACAATAACTTCGCTGTACCTACAACACTAGCTGTTCTTTTTTGTTTCTCTTTCAAAACAGGAAATATTAACCAATTGTTTTTAGGTGGAATGTTTCCATACAAGATAATTTTCTAAAATGGATTATACTAAGTCGTTTCCAAGAAGAATATTAATAATGCAAGGTACATATTTAATTAATTTTCTTCCAACACCTTATATCTTAAAACAAGACTGACGGAGCAAATGTTTTGCAGAAATTCTTGGGTTTTGGAAACGCCACTTGAGAAATCCCTCCAATAATTCTGAAAAATTGTTTTTCTACCTAACATTTCGTCAGCTTTTTGATCTGTCTTATTCTACTATTCTGTGTTGAAAGATGGAAAATCAGAAACCATGTAGAATTAACCGCATCAAAAACTCAATGCTGTTAATTGGCGTTAAAGTAACTTCAATATAATTGGCGCTTACTTCGTAGAAACTGAACATTTTTGTTCCAGCTAAGCAGCCTCTTATATTTTCGATTGATTAAATCAGTTCATCCTTGAGGCACATTCTGAGCGTACGATTTTATACCTACAGAGATTCTTTCCACGACCACACTGCACGGTTGTGGATTGCTTTAACCAGTAATGTGCATCTTCTTTCAAAACTAATGAAACATATAGAAGCTTTACAGAAATTACCAAGTTTTCTTTTTGTTTTTTTTGGGTTTGAATTAAATAATTTAAATCGGACATTCTCTGGTTTTGACATATTGAAAAATCTAGCTCTGACATTTCTGCTATTTGAAGTGATAAAGTTTTTGATTAAGTAAATGAAAGTTCTAAGATGATCTAGTGGGTATAGAGTGGTGGACTTAAAGCAAGTAGATACGACATACTTATTAATACTTTGTACTAAAAACTAATGGAATGTTTTTCATATATAATTTCAGATTAAAAGATGAAATTTGTGTTTTAAAATCAAATCAAAACTAATCAAAAAAGAATTTTTTGTTGGTCTTTCTATAATTTCGATAAGAATTGTATTAAAGCGCTATAAAAGCTTTTCCGAAACTATCTGTCAAATCTCAAACTTTTGGTAAAGCTTCGTTTAAGCTTCTAATAGACAATTTTTATGAAGGGTCCTTTTTCCATGCCCAATCACCTTACTAAAGTTTAAAAGAAGCTGAATTGTAGCTTCGGTAGGTACCGAATACCTTTACCGAAGTTGGAATGTAAGTTGGATATTACACCAAAAGGGTAAGTGTGACAGATTTGACCTGTGAATCCACAATCGATTTTAGTGCCACTTTAAGACGCAATGACCCAAATTCAGTTGTTCTATAGATGATATACCTATGGTTTTTGGACAAATTTCGGGTAGATATGGTCCTTTGCTACGCTTAATAATAAATGTCTATGTATTGTTCAAGAAATACATTGTGTCAATTGTTACTTCATTTCCGAAAAAGAATGATAAAATATTCAGTTGCTGATTAACACTTGCCCTTTAAAAAATATTGACATTTGTCGATTTGGATAGATAAATTTGGGTTCCATTAAGAGCAAGTAGTAAGATACCAACAGTTGTTGGATACCTACCTAAACTTTCACCATATGTTCACCAGGTGATTATAATTAGTGCCTTCGCGATCTCTACAACGTTTATTAAGATTAAATCTCTAATTTTTTCTCAGCGAAACAATATTATTTGCCCTATAAATCTCTCATTACAAATCATAAACTTTAACATAATTGACATTTTCCTTTTTTTTTTTTGTTGATAAATTATTAACTCTTGACATTCTTAAATATTAAATAATCGAGGGAAAAATTTCCTATTCTTGACTTAACACAAAAAAAAAATCAACTGACAATAAATATTAATGACAATTATTATAATTTCCATCTTTTTGTTACATATACTTTCTTTCAGAACCAAATAATTCAACACAATCAACGAGCTGGAGTTATTGTCAGCAGTGGTGATTTAGCACTTCAGGGTGTCACACGTCATCAAGCTGGTAATTACACGTGTACGGCGTCAAATGTTGAAGGCGACGGTGACAGCAATGTCGTGGAATTAAAAGTGATGTGTAAGTTACCAATGTTAAAAAAAAAAATCATGTAATTATTTTAAACTTATATTTTTTTATTCTATAAAATTCAGATTGTAACTTTAAAACCCTCCAGGGTGACAGAAAAAATTATTACCTAACATTCTAAAGAATCATTTTGTCTTCTCACTTCTTGTGCTTAATTAGTTTGTATATTGTTTTTTTTTGTTTTTGTTTTTCCTACCTAACGCCTCCATGTCCAATCTATCCTTCTCACTCCCTGTACTCCTAAAAAACTCTTCCACAAACGAAAACAATGTTTTCATCTAGGTTGAACCTTTTGGGGAATGTGTTGTACAAAGAAACAATGCCTTAACCCTATTTTCATTTTTTTTTTTTTTCAACAATTCTATTGAGAAGAATATATATCTAGAACTTCAAAACAAAGAAGTGAAGAAAAAAAAAATAGAAAGAAAATTAAAAATAAAGAAAGAATAGTTAAAAAAGAACAAACAAAAAAAAAAGAAGTTCAGAAAAAAAGTTGAAACTAGAGCACGTAATGAAACAAAAGACTGTAAAAAAGAGCTTTAAGGATAATACAAAAAAAAAAAAAAATATTAAGCGTTGAAAAATAAACAAACTCATTGAGCAAACTATGGTGACGACTTTGGCGACGACTTTGGCGACGAACTACGACCGACCGGTTGCCCAACCAGCCAACCGGCAAGACCGGGTCCTATTTTTTAACCAAGTATATGCTTCGAATACTATTTTTATTCCATCGAAGCAGCAGATACAAGGACTCCCTTTGGCTGCTTAAAAATTAAACTAGATCTACCCGCCCATACTCCCCAACCTTCTACTTCTCGTTAAGAGAAAAAGAAATGTGAACAAGGTCCTTCAGTCCTTTACTTCCTTCAGCATGAGAAAGAAAAATACATGTAAAGTTCAGAAAAAAAAAAAAACAACAAATAAAAAACTCTTCTTTCTTTTGAGTTGCTACTTCTATGTGGTGCAAACGAGCGCAAAATACTCCCTCCGCATCCTTGACTCAAAACTTACCTAGACTTAAAAAAAAAAAACAAACACACACACCATTTTCTTTGGTAAAAGCCTTTCTCCATTTTTAATAGAGTGAAGTAGAAAATGGAACTGTGCGGTGCTATAGTGAGCCACAAGCATAGTTAACCCACGCCATACCACAATTTTTCGGACTAGGCTTGAAGGCAAAGAGTAGGACTTCATTTTTTTTATTTTTATCTAGACAAAGTGTAGAAATTTAAACTTATCACAAAGGTAGCTCTTTGTTTTCTTTAATATCCTCTAGACAAAAAAAAAAAAAAAAAAAATCATTTAGCTCCTATAGGTGAAAATTCTTTAATAAAGTTAAGAAAAAAGTTGGACTTAGGTAAGCTTCCGATAAAGATGGGAGAATAAAGAACAATACTTTTACTTTTTACAAGACTAAAAGGAGGCTAAAATTATATATCTCTAAACGTAGTTATAGTGCTAAGTGCAAAGTGCAAAGTATAATCCTGGACATCAAAAGACGCTCAAAGGGTAATGTTTCTTTATTATTGGCTATTTTGCTTTTACCCTACATTATGTGGAATAATAGAACTTTCTCAGAAAAAGGAAATCAAATTTGAAAAAAAAAGCAAATAGAATTGAATTGAACTGAGGTCTATCGGTTGTTATAGAAGCTTTTAACAGAATTAAGCCCATACAAATTACTATCTTCTTCGTTTTGGTCGAAATTCATATTTCATAAAAAATACCCACAATTTTTATTGGGTTGACGAAACCTTTCCAGATAGGTACACAATAAATTTTGGTCAAAAAGCACAACAAAATTGTCATTCAGTGGGCGTGGTATACAATTTCGCCCATTTTCGTTAAATTTTCATTAAAAACTACAAAGCACTTCTGATTATTGCGGAATCAGGAAACAGGAACTTGAGATTCGTCTCTTCAGGTGGCGTGGTATAAGCCCATTTTCAGTGGCGTAATCCCTATCTTTGATATGATCCATATCACTTTAAAGTAGGTACTTATGATAGGAAATATCAAAAACTTGAGATTTTCTAAAAAAAAAAAGAAGCTAGAATATTCACTTTTAGTTCCTCAACAAAAACATGAGTACCTACCTATTTTAAAGTAACTACCTACGAGTACGAGTTGGTTTTGATATGTAATAATATAATCTATAAAAAAAAGTCTAATGATTTTTGACTTAAAAAAAGGTTGACTTAAATTAAGGTTCTGTTTGAGTTTTTGGTTGGAGTTCTTACCGACCTTTGAAAAAATTTGAAGACATGATGAAGAAGGAGAATCTATCTTGATATAAAACGATACAATTTACCAAGTTTTTTAGAAACAGAAGATTACCGTGTTGTCTGATATAATTTTTCAACTTGATGAAGACCCGACCAAAACCTTTAAAATTGTCAAATATTAGTTGGAAAATCAGAAATTTAACACAATTTCATAGTCAGCATAAAGCTATGATTACACGGTCAATGAAATCGGTCAACGCGTTGACTCTCTGACGTCAAGAAAAATTCCATATTCTCTCTGTCATCTCACCGTCAACGTTCACAGTGTCAATGCCTAAAACATTGACTATCACACGATTGACACTATTGCGTCAATATTGTCCTAAATTACGTTGACCCGCAGGTGTGTCAACGTGACGTTTACTTAGCAGTGTCAACGCGTTGACTCACAAAACTTTGTTGATCACACGGTTTGACACAAAGCAAAAATTTAAATTTTCCAAAAATATTTTTAAACAAAAAAAGCGGAGAAAATGAGATTTGAAAAAAGCTATCATAGAAAAATTAAACGAAAATTTGTTTGACTTGGTTGCATTCAAATGTTAATATTTCGAGATATACGCAGTGCACTTTTAAGATAAAAGTCTTAAATGAATTTTGATAGGATTTTTGAACGGATATAAATGTAAAATTACTAAAGTTTAGTCGAAAAATTAGAAAAAAAAATAAAAAGTTTCGACGTTTGATTTTTAAAAAAACGAAAAAAAAATCAATATGGCCACCTTCAAACGCTTATAGCATAGGAACGCGGCACCCAATGTTAATGGTTATGGTCTTAAAATGTAGCTTATTATATACAAATGGTTTTTGGTTTTTTGTAAAAAAAAAATTTTTTGCATCCAACATGGATGCCACGGCCATACCGAAAAGTTTTTTTTTGTAAAAAAAAACAAAAAGGTGAAATGAAGAAATGATAAAATGAGAACCCCCGCCCTCTAAAACGGTACATCATTCAAAAAATTGTCCTACAAAAAATGTTCCCAATCCAACTTTCATCACATTTCTATACAAAAAACAATGTCATTCTGAAACGATGACACGGTATTAAATTCTGCCCCGTCAACGCTGGGACAGGGTCATTGTGATGACACCCAGTCCTAAAACCCTGTCAACGCGTCCCAATGGCACTGACAGAGAGATTACACGGTCATCGAAAATAGTCAATGCGATGACCCAAAAATGTGTGTCAACGCGAGAGTCATCGTACCCGTCAACGCAATGACAGCAGTTTTCGTTGACGATCACACGACGTGACACTATTGGGACAGATTGTGACGTCATTTTTACGTCAGAGAGTCAACGCGTTGACCGATTTCGTTGACCGTGTAATCATAGCTTAAGGCCCTGACCAATTTTGGCTAAAAATCTGTTGAAAATTTTGAAGAAATTGTAAGGGCAGTGAAATAACGCAACCCTAATAGTGATGAGCTTTGAGCTTTCCATTATGCTGAAATACCAATGAATTTTCAACTTATTTCTTCACAGAATAATAGATCTTATCTCGAGGCATTATTAAAAGTGATAAAAATTAACTCTTGTACACTCAATATATTGAAACAAAATCCTATTTCCAAAATGAGCAGAATTGGTCAAGTCCAAATATTAATATGATACTCTCCATTTTTGGACAATGAAGTATTTTTTTAAATTTTAATCAGGAAAACTAATGGTGGCATAATATAGAAAAATAATAAAATTAAAACGATTTAATTTATGTAAACAACACTAAGTTTTAAATAACTTTTTCAAAAAAGGCAAAACATTTGACCACTTTTGCTCGTCAATGTATGTGGCAGTTCTCAATGGCAGATTCCTTAACGTGAAGGATTTCCAACATATTTAAGCTTGAACATGGTTAACTGTTAGAGACCATTTAGAGACTATTTTATTCAATTGTTCATTGTAGAGGGATGATTATGTCTTTATAGATCATAAACAGCATCAAAAGTCCGCCCCAAACTATTTTTACAATTTCTGTTGCCTTTTACTCCCATTCTCATAAAAGATTATTATTCATAAACCATGAAGTCCTTTAAGGGTCTTATTATTATTAACTGAAGTATGGCATCAACAAGAAGGTGATAAGTTCATGTACTACCATAACTTAGATATAAACAAAACGCATCATAACTTGAGAAATCAGGGATCATTACAAAAGTCTTGCATGTGCGTTGGTTGTCACTTTTGTATGGCCGAAAAAAAGTACTCTTATTTTGCAATGTAATAGTGGTCAAAAGTTTTATTAGGGTCTAAGGTTTAATAATATGTAATAAAAAAATTATAATATCGTTCGTGTTTGGCTCGCTCAAATCGGCTGAACTTGTTAGGAAAAAAACGATTTTATATCAAAAAATGTTTTTTTTTTCGCATATTATTTCATAGCTTCTTTACTAAGTGTTTAATTCCAACAAATATATATTTTATATATTTGTTTTTGCATTCAAACGGCGCAATAAAAAAAAAACATATGTATATTTCAAAAATCTCTAAAAATTCAAATTTCTTCGATTTCTTCCTATATTTTGAGCGAGCCAAAGATATTAATTAAAATGAAAATTGTAAACGCAGGATTTATTTTTGATAAGTAATGTAACTTTTAAAAGCTAAAAAATGGTCAAAAAACGTGTTTTCTAAAAACTTGTTTCTTCCGTTATTCAGTCAAATCTCACTAAACGATTTCAAAGTTTGAGATATTTTGAACGTTCAAAAAAAAAAATCTAAAAATCAAAAACTACCCAAAAATACCCCTAAAAAACAATTTGTTTTTCAAAAATTCATGTTTCGAAACGCAGAGTGTTGGAAAAAAATCCGTATTAGACGCCTAATTTTTTTTCCCTCACACTGAACCAAATCCTTACGTAAATACAACGAAAAAATTCGTTGAGCCAACGAAAATTTAATTAATTTTCAGCCGGTGAAAAATTTAATTGGCTCAACGAAATGGCTTTCATACGTTAATGAAGAACTTCATCAACTAACGAAAACTGTCGTATTTTAATGAAATTTTTCATTAAAATTTTCGATCGCGAATTAATGAATTTTTACATCACTTTACGAAAGTTTTTCATCAATTAACGTAAAATTTAATTAAACACGGTGATATTTTTATGTATTTTTTGATTAATTTATGAAAGAACTTTCGTTAGCTAACGAATTTTTTCGTAAATTTTATGAATATTTTAATTAAAATACGAAAAAATATTCGTTAGCTAACGAAACTTTTCGTTGTATTAATAATTTTTTTTTTAAGATTATAGTAGGTATATATTTATTGGACTTGTTAAATTATTAACAGTCCAAACAAAAAATTGGCGTTTCGACCCGGTAGAGCTCACTTGGACTCATCACTTGACTTATCCGTGAGACACCTTGTCAAAACGCAAATATTTTTTATATTCAGCTCAACTTACATAGATTTTTAAACAAAAACCTAATGTGAACTATATCCAGCAAGATTAAATTTTTAGTCCATAAAACAGAAATGCACCCGGCAACGATAATTTTTCGTTAACTGATGTATTTTTTCATAAGCCAATGTAATATTTCATTAGTATATGAAGAATGTTCATAAGCTTATGAAGATTTTCGTTAGTTAATGTTGAATTTCATAAGTTAATGAATTTTTTCGTTACTTAATTAAAACTTTGATAAAGTAACGAAAAAGTTCTTATTTTTGTTCTTCAAAATGAGTATGAAATTTTTCGTTAATTGATGAATCTTTTCATTGAATTGGATTTTTTGGCACTAAAAAGGGAGAAAAAGTGTATGAAACGTTTTCATTAATTGATGAAGGTTTTCATATTACGAATAATTACATATTTTCGTTGAGCCAACGAAAGTTTCGTTGGGCCAACGAAAATGTAGTGTATGAAACAATTTTCGTAATTTTACGAAATTTATTATTTTCAGTGCATCTTCCACCTGGCAACTTTTGTCAAAAAAAATGTCCCTACCCAAAATCATCATTTTGTCATAAAAACAGTAAAGCTTACTTTCAAAATATTTTAGAATTTTTTCTTAAATGCAGTTATTCTTAAATTACTTCTCATCTATCTATAGCAAAAAAAATTAACTCTCTACAACTTCGCGTTTAGATTTTAGCTCAAATGTCATCTTTCCGTTTTACCCTTGTTTACCCTATTAAATGACGGAATTTTTAAAAATCCTTCATTTGGATTAAGCTTTAGGTTATTATCTTTCAAATAAACTATAGATTTTTGTATCTCTAATAGTTTATTTTTAATTGAAATTTTTGCCGCGAAATTTTTGCAGCAAGAGTGGAACGGGAGAAAATGGCGTCACTTTTTTGTGACGTCAAAAATATTTATAAAATTATAACAACAAAAATTGAAGTTAAAGTTTTAGTGGACGTCATTCACAAGTTCTTCCCTACTCCGCACGAATGGAGTAGGGGGTGTTATAGAGTTACTCGAAAATCCAAAAATTGATACATTTTCCAAAATACACTGAAGGAAAAAACGCACCGTAAAATGTAACATGGGCAACGTTGATTTAAAGTTGAAAAAATTAACATGAAGCGTCTTTAAATTCAAATTGAAACAACGTTAAAATTTTTTTTAATTTTTGTCCAACAGTGAGATAGCACGTTGGTAAAGCATTCGACTAGTGATCCCCAGTGGGTGCTAATATTTTCTTATTTAAATTGATACTTTTTTTCCAAGTTGAAACAACATTGATTTAAAAATGTATTATAACTGGAAACCACTTTAAACTAACGATGTTTTAATTTGATTTTAAAATTCTCGACTTCAACGCAAAATCATTCCGAAAAATAGTTGAATCAACGTCTTTTTCGTTGATTTTAAGTTGTTTTTTTCCCCCAGTGTACGTTGATTTTCATAAAAAACAATAAATGTAATTTTAAACTTCAAACCATTGAATCTTAAGTAAACATACAGTTTTGTACGGTCTTTTAATTAAAACCAAAGAGCCAAGCTTTTAAAACGTATGTTCTCCAACTAACTATCGATCGGTCGAAATAGTTGCAAAATTTTTATAAAAGAGAATTTCAAAGTTTTTGTTGCCCCTCTAATTTAATATTAAATAATTCAAAGAAGTCCCATTATGACTCTCAGACAGCTTTCTAGACAATAATTGACAAATTTCGAGTGACTGTAAAACAAATTGAAAAGCCTTGACTCTTTGCAAATGAAAATATAAAGGCTGTCTGTAACATCTCAAGTGACCCAAGATTACGCTTTTTGAAATTCAAATACCTTACAAAAAGTAAAAACAAAAATAAAAACATTTTTTTGGCGGTGTCAGCTTGGGTTCAGTGTTATTTAAGCATCATAAAGTCAAAAGAAGAGTAGTTGTGAAGGGGTTGGTGATGTGATGCCTAACTCAAATATCTGTCAAAGGTCTATATAAGTACCCTCGCTCTCTAAGTACCTTCTTACTTACGTTACCCTACCCGCCTTAACCCCCTGTTATTATGAGTTTTACATTTTTTCTACTTATAACTTTTCATCATTCATTATTTTTTTTTTTTTTAATTTTAGATAAACCAATATGTCGACAGGACCAGAAAAAAATCTATGGTGTTGCACGAAACGAAGCCGCTGAAATATCCTGTGAAGTTGATGCGTTTCCACCGCCGGAAAACTTCAAATGGTCATTCAATAATACCGCTGAAACATTCGATATGCCACAGAGTGGCTTCCGAGCACATTCAGCACAAGGATCAACCCTCACATATACCCCGGTAAAGGTAGGTTAATTTAACCAAAACAAAAACTTCCAAAATTATTCTCTTTGATAAATGTATGCGTGTGTGTGTGAATGTATAAAAGTCTTTAAATATATCAAAATACAAAGACTGTATTATTTATATTGACTCCCTGGCAAGACTTAACTAAAATAGTTTATTTAATGTGAATCTATCAAGCAAAAGAGCTTTTATACAAGTAGTGTAGGGTGTTGGCAACTCACACAAAACCACACCTCATCTCTTTTCTCCCACAAAAAACCCGACTATGCATCTTTCTGGTATAATAGTATAATGGACTTGATTCTTATTCCTTTCGTCAAAGTGAATTGTTTGTGGTTAGGAAAGTGTTGGAATTGAATTTCATGCATTTCCTTTTCCGTCCCTTGTTTTCAAAAGTATCAAAGTTCTTGGGCAAAATGTCAGGACAGGACAGGATAGAAGGGGGGAGAGAGTGTATGCGAAAGGAATCCTTTATTTGAATTGAAACATGTTCTCTCTAGTGTTGTGTCGCATTATATTTAATGGTTTCATGATTTGAGCACGTCAAGTCAAGACACATCTATCCCCCGTCTTTGCCCTTTCTGTCCATTGGCAACATCAAAAAGTTTGAATGTTGTAAATACTGTTGTGAACAGTAATCACACGTTACACCAGGAGGCGCCACACTCAAACAATTTCTTCTATTCGTAAGGCCAAAGGATATGTGTTTGCGGTCTAAGGAAGTACTCAGCACTTCATTTCCGTTCCGGATTTTGACCTACATTAAATGCTCAGTTGGATTTCTCCCATTCAAATACAGAGAGAGAGAGAGAGAAAGATACACAAGGATAAGAGCTTTTCTATATATATGAGAATATAAATGATTTTATATATAAATAAATTTATATGTCAGTCTTTTGGTCCTATCATGGGTAGTTTGGGGATCTTTTGAAAAGTTGTCAAATTCAGGTGGTAAGTAAGGAATTGTTAGGTTCAAAGTGTGTGTCCTGGAAATGATTTTAAATTTACAATAATTTATAAAGGACATAAAAGCAGGAAATTTTTAATCAACTGAAAAGCATTCATATCCGATTTTCACGTGAAAGGACTTTCAAAGTCTGCTGATGATGATGATGAAGAAGACGAAGACGATGACGATAAGTTTGACTCAATTTTTCTTCTTTTTATTCTTCTTAATATTTTAGTTTCCTCTATCTCTTTGACATTTTTAAAGGATCTATGCATGATGTCTGTGAACATTTTTATATTATATCAATGTTATAAATGTGGTTCCGGTTTTGGATTAAAAGTTATAAATTTCTAAAGAATCTTTGTGGAGGCATTTTTGGTTGTTGTTTGTTTTGGAAATGGTTGACTATAATTTTCAAATGGAATTCATTCGGGATTTAATTTTTTTTTTAAATGAAGTTGCCTTTTTCTTCTGTGATGGAGTGACATTTAGAATAATTTCTGAGAATTTTGTGTAAAACCTAATTAACTATTTGTATAGTTTAAATTATAATACATTTTCAAAGGGTTTTACTCTAAAAACTTTTAGAAACACTTTATTCAAACTTTTATCAATTGCGGTTTTTCATTGAATAAAAACTGTATTATTTCTTGTAATCTTAGAAAAGGTTCTCTTCGATAGCTTGAAATTATTAAAAAAAAAAAAAACTTTTGGATTGAGTTTTATAGACAATCCAAAACGTAGCTTTTGACTGTACAGAGATCGATTTAACTATTGTATATTCTTAAAAAAAGTCGTATCATAATTTATTTTCAATTTTATATATCTATTTCTATCGAAAATTATACAAGAATCCAATATAAAATTCCATCCCTTTAAAAAAGTTAATTTTAAAAGAGGAAAAACAACCAAAATAATATTCTATTTAGAATTCCTTCCCCATGAAACAATTCGATTGATCTAAAATAAAATAAAAACAAAAAAAAAAAACAGCAACAAAAAAAAAATCGTTTCCGGAAGATAATGTCACATCCGCTAACAATCAATAAGCATGTTTTTTTTGCTATATACTATGCATACATGGTATCTCATTTATTTAAGTGAACAAAAAAGTCTTATTACAAAAAAAAAACGCTCGATAATAAAAAGGAACAACTTTCCTTAAAAATTTACTTTGAAATTCGACAGTAAAATCAAATTGACATCCGGCAGCCATTTTCAATATAAAACGACATCAACGACCAAAATTGAATGGTTGTTTCGGCAGAATGAATGTTTGCTTTAATTAAATGGAATGTTTTTTTTTTTTTTTTTTTTGTCAATCCATTTTACAAATTGAACAATGTAACTAGATATGTATGTATATATTTTTTTTTTTATTTTGCATTAAATTTGTGTATATTTTGAACAACAATGTTGAATAAAATTATAATTCAAAACTTTGTATTTGATAGTAAATTTCCAATACAATTTAAAGAACATTCTAGGTATGGGTTGTTATTCACAACAATAATTTATATAGTTTTTTTTTATAGAAAACGTGTCGAATTTATAATATTTGTCAGAATTTGTCTGCATATTTATATGCAGAGCGTACGCGTGTGGTATATGTGACAAAATTTAATATACATATTCATGAATTGCACCTTTACAAAATAAACTTTGGCATCTACAATCTATCAATTCTGATTGAGTGCCATACACCTGCCGGCAGGCAATAGATTTATCCCTTTTTTTTCTGTTTTAACTTTTGTGTTTATTGGAAAGAGGTACATTCAATGTCATTTGATTGCGATTGGGGTTCTATCCAAAGTTCGTATAATTTTTCGATGCTTTAAAAGAACGCTTACTTTGGTATACCTAAACCCACGTTAAGTTTAATTTCTTTGTCAATATTGATGTTCGAAACCCCAAGAAATTTTAAATTTTTATAAGAAATATTATCTTTTGTAACTGCGTTTAAATAATGCTGATATTTTTTTGATTGGTTAGATATTATTTTTTTAAGGATGCTTCATTTTTCTTGCCCGTGCTAAATTTTGACTTTGAGCTTAGTTTTCTTTGAAAAAGGCGTAGTAATAATCCTGCCATAATATAACCCAAATAGAAAAAAAAATCATTTTTTTCAAAAACGTCACAAACGATTTTGACTAAAAAAAGGCTATAGCAAATAATATCCTACTTTTGAAATCAAAAAATTTTCTTTCACCGTTATTAGCGGTGTCAGGGTTAGAACCATTGCCTTGATTTCTGATTTTCTAGTAAACCATGTAACCGATTTTAACGAAAATGCTAGGTCATTTTTTTTTTAAATATTTTTTGAAAATTTTAATACAAAAAAAATTATTTTCCTAAAAAAATTCCAAAAAAATGAACAAAAAAACCCAAACCTCAGAAGACAAATTGTTTGCCAGGATCATAGAATTGGACAACGTTGGAATACTGGATGCTTATTGCTATTGTTAAATCAAAATATAATCGTAATGGGTCACTGGGGTGTATGCGTAACTTTTTTTTTATTTGATTGGAAAATTAATAGTTAATATTTGAAAAAACAATTTAAGTCAAAAGCAATACCCGATCAACAGCAATACAGATCAAATTTTCATTAATATCGTTCTAGCCATTTTTGAGAATCACTGAATGAATGGTTGTACTTACCTAATTTTAGAGTATTAAAGTAAAATATTTTCACAAAGTAAATTTATTCAATTTAAAACATGATTTATCTAAACTTTTTTGGCATAAAAAAAAAACAAACTTAGATATGTGACGTGACATGGACTGTGTATGAAAAATGGTGTCAAAAAAAAAATATTCGATATTTCGTCTCTAAAAAACAAACCCTTCCAATCCCTAGGTACATAAAACCATGATTCAGATTGACAGTTAGAGTGAGAGTTTGGTCTATATAAAGGCTGCAACAATTTTCCCGTAAGGTATATACATACACACACACACACACACAGTGGTGGATCCTTTTGTTTTTTTTTTGTAGACAATAAACTGCACCTCCAGCTGAAAACTATCAAAAAAGAAATGAAATTTGTACCATTTGCTGAAACTAGGTCGAATGTTATAACAAAAACAAAATACAAAAAAATATAGATATATATGCAGTTAAGAGTGTATGGCAAACTGAGGCAAATTCGGCTATCAACAAAATTTAGTTGCTCTTAAAGTGTGCTGTACAAATTTTGGCATATAATCTAGTATGTACCGCATAAAATTAAACACAAAAATATATTACTGGGAATGGTTAGTGTTGGCATGGGTTTTTCATTTCGGCCAATGCTTACTTTGTTTGATATTTGTCTCGAAAAAATTAAAATTAGCTGCTAGTAGTTTTCTTAGGTTTAAACAGAGTTGTAAAAATATTAATTAAAAAAAAATGCATTTCAAATTTAAAAAAATATTTTTTGCAACTGAAAAAAATTTGCATTCAAAAAAATATTTATTGCAACTGAAATAAATTTGAGTTAAATAAAAATGTTAGGTATTGCAGATAAAAAAATTTTGCATAAAAAAAATGTTAGGTATGTATACAAATAAAAATATTTTGCTTAAAAGCAATTTTATTTCAAATAAAAAATGTTCTGCATTGACAAAAAAAAATCCATGCAAAATATGTGCATTAAATACTTTTTTTTAATATTCGTCGAATTTCTTACAATTTTGGCTATTTGACCATCCATTAGCAATTACAACTATAATATTGAAACTAATGTAAGACCAAATGGTCAAAATTGTAAGAAACTCGACGAATATAAAAAAAATGTGTGATGCACACTTTTTGAATCGAATTTTTATGTTCAATGCAGAAAACTTTTTTTTTTAATTTTTAAGTTGCAATAACACTTTTTTTAATGCAATATTTTTAAGTTGCAACAAATAATTTTTTTTCAATGCAAATATTTTTCAATTGCAATACAAAATTCTTTTAATGCAAATTTTTTTCAGTTGCAATTATTTTTTTTTAAATGCAATTTTTTTTTTATTTGTAACAAATATTTTTTTTTAAATTTGTAATGGAAAACAAATTCATTTAAAAAAAAAATAATTTTGTACCCTGGGTTCCAACTTGATTGCATTAGAGTTATATGGGTGAGTTGAAACCAAAAAAAATCATAGTAGAATGAAACCCATTGGAAAAGGAGGTGAATATGATGAAAATTAAAGGAAAAATAAATTACGGGGGAGCCGAGTTCGGGAAGTGGGTGGGTTGAGTTTTTAATGGTAAAAAATGGTATACCTCGATTTCCGGCAAAACTACAAATCCTATAGAAAAAAGTTGTACGGCAAAGTTGTAGGTAATAAAAAGATCTACAACTATTGTATTAACAATTTTTTCACATAACCTCAAAATTTATGTGAAAAATTCAAAAAACCAAGTTTTTGGTTTTTTATTTATATCTTTTTCAAAAACAAAAATTTTTCTACGAAATTCGGTGAAAACTTACCTTATTATGTCCCAAATACACTGTAATTTATTTGATTTAAAATATTAATTTGTTTACCTTATTTTGACTTTATACCAAAAAAAACACCCTAATTTTCAATCGAAAATTCACGTGTCAAAATATCAGCTTTTTTCAAAAACTCGGTGGGCATTTCGTTCGTTAAAATGTCTATTTTCTGATGGTTTAAAAAAAAAATTACATTAGTATACAGTAAAACATGTTCTCGTAAAATTCAAAAAATGAAAAAAGCTTTTTATTTTTATTTTTTATCATTGTTTACATTTTTATCAAGATATACCATTTTTTACCATTAAAAACTCAAACCACCCACTTCCCGAACTCGGCTCGCCGGTAATTTATTTTTAATTTAATTTTCATCATATTCACCTCCTTTTCCAATGGGTTTCATTCTACTATGATTTTTTCGTACTTTTTAATGTTGTTGAAGGCATCGGCACTGGTCTATAAAGAAAAGTTTGGTATTTAAAAAATTATTCATAAACTAATAAGTTCCTATTACCATTTACACTTTTTGTCCAGTGTTAGAATGTCTTGAAATAATTGTTCAATTTATCGTTTATTTTTTATTTAAAAATCTATATTCCCCTGACAATTAATTTACCCCAGCTTGCCATACACATTGGCAGCAGGACGCATAAAATTCTATTGCATTGTTTTTCCTTATTTTTATTTTTTCATTTTTTGTTTACTTTTATTTAGTGACAACGTAGAATCCCTACTGTCACTATTATAAAAGTTTAGGGCAGTAAAAGTACATTCTAGTGTAGCCGTTTGCTTGTAAATGGAAAGTTGAAGAGGGTACCTACTACTGAATATCATGCAATTCTTGGGAATTCAACAAAATCGATAAATTGAAGTTCAACCTTTTCGAAGTTTTCCTCCAATTTGTGCAATTTGAACTTTTTGCTTGATGTGAGTTCAAGCAAGCGCTCAACACAAAAAATTTTAAAGTTTAATTTGTTCCATGGTTATATTATAGTATGTTACGTATAACTTATAACATTAAAAATATGTTTTGCTAAGCTTTTTGAGCATGAAATGTGGTGAAAAATTTATAAAACTTTTATTTTCTTAATGCAAACATAATTAAATTAATTTTAACTAGGAATATCATTTCTAAGGGATTTCATTGGTTTTTTAAACTTCGGACGTTCAAGATTATGATCTCTCTTTATGTTTCACATAAAGTGACCTATATCGTTGATAAGTGGAGTAATTTTTGTATGGATGTAGACCGTATATTGTTCTGGTTGCACTTCCAGTGAATTTAATTAGGAAAAAAAAATCGAATTTGATTTCAAAAATGGAGTTCCAGTTTTTTGATATGTTGTTTAGCTATTGTTTTTTATGAAAACTTTAACTTTTCCGACAGCATTCGATTATGATTCATTCATGTTCTCAAAACCCATACACCATACTATCAGTTTCCTGTACAGTTGTTAGTATATTCATGATCAAAGGCAATATGATACTTTTTCATTCAAAATACGATTTATCAGAGAGAAGTAGAATTTAAATTGATCTTTAGTTTTAAATTTTTTATAGTTTATTCAAAATTTAAACGATTTTTATAAATAAAATAGTATGATAAAATAGTTTGATCCCTTAAGAACAGAAAAACTCTTCGAAGAAAACATCTGAAAACTTTCAAAAATTACTCTTAATTTCAATCTAATCTTCCATATCTATAAAAAAAAACTATAAAAAAAGGCTTATTTTGACAGTTTCTCAAAATTGATCTAAAAAGTAAAGTTAGAGTCAAAAATATTGTTTTTTGGTTTGTAACTTACGTTGACGTCTTTAAAAAAATTTAAAAAATTTTGAATTTTAATAAACATCATAAAAAATTGTATGAAGGAAAATAAAAAAAAAAAAACTTTTTATGAAAATTTTCAGAATTCTCACTTATTTTCTGACTTGGTTTAGAACAGAAAAATTAGGACTCGGTAACAAATAGTTATTCTGTCTATGTCTATTTGTCTTTCTGTCTCTATCCCGATCTGTACCTAAACAACTGTATCAATTTTCTTGCAACTTCGTAAATAGTATTGAAATTTTGTTTTTTTAAGTTACATGTTCTGTTGCAAATAAGATTTTACCTCTGATAAAAAAAAAATTGTTTGAATATGATTTTGTAGCTAGTACCGTTACTAGCTAAAGAACCTAATTTTCTTAAGCCTGACTTTCTTGTAAGCGACGTAGCCAATTTTAATGAAAATTTTTGTTCAAAAACGTTATAGTAATTTTAACGTTTAAATCATGAAAAATTTCTAAGAAAAAGTTGTTTATATGTAGAAATTTCTACCTATTTAAAAAAAATTTTCATTTTTTTTTTAAATCAATTTTTTTATAAAACGTAACAATGAATTTTATTGAAAATTTGTTTTAATTTTGCAGATAAGTATTTTCTCTTCTATGGCATAAGAAATTTTAATTGAAAATTTATTTAGGTATTTGTTATACAAGAAAAATCAAAACCATTCAATGAGATGTTTTTTTTTTTTTCCGGTAAAATTAGCCTAAAATAAGGGGGTCAGGTCACATAAATTCCCAGCAAGCTGAAAATTGGTAGGATTGTTGGAAACACCATCATAAATTAAATCTAAAAAGTCCTCATCGGTCCGAGGCCTGGAAAAAAATTTACGGGGGGTCAAAGGTCACAAAAACTGGTTTTTCACGATTTTCAGCAAAACGGTAAGTCTTATCAAAAAACTTTCAATGCAAGAATTGTAGACCAGATTATTTTATATAAAAAGTGTCATGACACTTTTTTTCCTAAGACCCACCGTTTCTTAGGTATAACGATTCAAAAAGTTGAAGTTTAGTTGTAATCGTCATAATCAGGCCTATTCTGAAAAAAAAACTCCTAACTGAAAAGTTCCTGAAATTTCATTATTTTTAGCTTGAATTTCGTTTCTCAACGGTTAAGAATATGGTTAAACCAAAACAAAAATGGAAATTTTCGACATTTTTCCGATTGGGGCCCTTCTCCCGAAACCATTTCCCTGGGAATTTTTGTTTAGAATATGTCTCAATATATACAGGGTCTGCAATAGAGAATGGACAACCCTAAAACGGCTTATAGCTACACTTATGATTGTTCTAAAAACAGATAGAAAAAAGTTCTATCGCAACCAGTTCATAAAATATAGACTTTTTTCCGTTCAGTGTATTTTAAATTTTATCATCTTATGTTTTCGTTCACTACAACCACGAATGAATGAATTTTATTTATTTCTTTTTTTTATCATTTTCTACAATAATCGTATGAGTACGTAAAGGCTTTAAAAACTGCAAAGCTATTGCACATTTTCATAAAAAAAAATTTGAAATCTTTGAAGGAAGAGCCTTCATTGATTCGACTATATCTACCTACATAAATTTCAAGATACATGTAAGCTCTTAAAAAGAACCATATTGTTAGAGCAATTAAATAACATAAATAAATATGTAACTAATTTTTAACTTTTTTTATCTGAATTTACAACTACAAGAACTTTTACTTTAATTTAATCTTGATTATCTAACTAAGTGCCCTTTATTATCATTATCATTAATGAAAATCACTTAAAACTATAGGATCTAGCTTTCGATTCAACATCAAGCGCCCCTTTTGTAAATCTTCCTGGAAATAGTATTTTCCGGGAAATATTTTATTTTCCCAGAGAATCATGAATCTTCCCCGAAGTTTATTTCCAGGAAACAAAAAAATTTATGAAATGACAGCTTAGTTCCAAAAAAAACTTTTGATGACTATTTTCATTCCCACTTTTGAAACAAGTGAAACATTCCTTGGTTTCAAAAATTTTTTATTCATGATAATCCTCAATAAATGATAATTATTTTGTATACAAAAAATAACAAGGTAATTGTTGTCTCATTAATTTGTTAATAATTCACTGAAATCAAACCTTAAATGTTAGCTTTTCTTTTCTACTCAAGTCCGATAAATTTTGTATGGTAAATTACTATACATACACCTAAGAGTATTGTACGAAGAGCATTGCCAATAATCATTTCTTCCCACACCCAAAACACCATCAAGTCATTTTTGTTTACATTCTATTACAAAAAAAAGGTACTGAACTGTTAAAAGAAAAAAAAATTGCAACGTTCGAGTTATTGACAGCTTCAATCAATCAGAAGGGATAACATTTTTATGAAACAGAACGGGTAGAACGTAAATATAGAAGGAACCCGTCATCATCGCTTTAGAGCAGGTGAATTTCTTCTTGAGGTTAGGGGGGTAAATTGCCAATTTGCGATAATGTTAGATACTGGTAATAATGTCTTCGATGGTGTCCTTAGAGTCCCTGCCTTCATTTCGTCTATCAGAATTATAGCCATATGTGTGTATATATTTGTGTATGTATTTGTTAGTATGTGTATGTGAAATACCAATATAATTTTTCTTTCATCGCTTGAATTGTTGGTGGGATGAAATTTAAATACCCCCCTCGCCCCTCCTTCCATCGGTTAACGTGTACCAAAGTAAAAGGAAAATTTCATCCAGAAATTATGTGTTTGCATACAATACATAGTAGGTATGTATGTAGGTGTATGTAATTAGTTAACGTAATTGCTGGCAATAACGTTACACGCCGGATACATCGAATACCTATACCTTCTCCTCCTGTGTCGTTGGAAAGGTTTTAGGCTTTTTGCTTTATTACTTCCACAGTGTAATTAATTGTTGACAATTTGACGTCAAGGGGGCGTTCGATAAGTAATTCTCATGCGAGTGTACTCTATAGCTTCTGGGCCTTTTCACTCTGAATACCTCACTCCTTCTCTTTATCTAGATACACATTTCTCCCTTTCTCTCTCTCTCTCTCTCTCTCTCTCTCATGTTTAACTGATAGATTGCATTGAATTCAAGGACTATAAGGGCTGATATCCGTATACTATACTAAAATTAATGGGTTCAAAGTACCCATTGTCATGGAACAGCAGGTGTTCTTTGAAAACTGTCAATGTAACCAGAAATTAATTACAATTTCATAATTCTGCTTTTGTTTAAGACAAAGTTTATATTTATAAATTGTTGTTGTATTATATATTCATAATATACCTATACATTTATAATTTATATAAAACTTGGTGAATAAAAAGAGACAAAGACGACTTTGAAAGGGATGATAATAATGTCAATAAAATGAGAACGTTAAGTCACTCGCTGCTATAGACAAGTTTGAGTGTTTTTTTTTTTTTTTTTTTTTTGTTAAACAATAGCAAAGAGATTAATGATGTGAAAAGGAGAATTTAAAAGATTCTTTGTTGGTTAAATAAACTTTTTTTGTGTTTTTTTTTTTTTTTTGTTTTTGAAATATTGAACAAAAAGTTTCAGAGTTTAAACTTTTTGGATATGACGAGTTAATTCTGATGATGGAACAATGACATTGGTGGCTCTTTTGTTAATTCTCAGAAGCACAAGTAAATATGAGATAATAAAAGAAAATTGAATAAACAATGGCGCACTGATTTAAGCTCAAAATTGTTAAGAAAAATAAATGTCTATACAAATAAATAATGCCAGCATCATCATCATCATCTCATTGTTAGGAAAATAATAAAGGAATTATATTTTAGTCTCAAGATCAAGTTAAGGACATTGTGTCTTATTTTCTTCTAGGTTGAACTTTGATTGAAAGCAAAAAAATACAAATTTGTAGAAATTTGTTAAGTAACAAAATAAACATTCCATTTTTGTAATAAGTATATAGATACATATTTATGTACATAAATATGTGGTTTAAAAGCCTATACATGTTTAAATAAAAAAAAAATTCTAAATTTCACAGCAGCGCAGCGTCTAGTAAAATTTTGTAGTTTGTGTAGCCAAAGCTTTGATAAAACTATAATAAAGAACATTGATTTCTCTCCAGTAAATTCGGAATATTTTCCCAAAAAACAGAATTAAGGTCCGCGAAGGAAGTGAATAAAAAAACTATTATTTGTGAATCTAGTGTACCTTATTTGCCAAATAACTGATATTTAACATACCCAGCCTTCTTTGAAATGCAAATATCATCTTGGAAAAGATAGCTCTTGCAAAATCTAAATATTGTACAAAAACCTCATAAGGTCAAAAAACTGCATTTTTGTTATACCTACATATTTTTACAAAAAAAAAATTTTTCTAAACTACTGGTGGAATAAAAATAAAACTTTATTTATGTACTCAAAGTTAGCGTATTTGCAAAAAACATCATTATTTTCGGATATATTGAAAATATTTTTAAAAAAATTCAAAATTCATTTTGTAGAAAACCGCAAAATAATGAAATTTTTCGCTGAACTAAAATATTGTATTTATAAGACTTTGTAGGTTTTTGATGCTTCAAATAAGCTTGAATTTTTAAAAGTGAATTATAATTTTTTCGATTTTTTGCAAAAAAATTACCTTAAAATTTTTATAGTTAAAAAAAAATTGGTGGAAAATTGATACCTACAGCATTTTTTTTTTTAAACTTTATTTTAAAGACAAAGAAAAAAGAAATCGGAAATGACAAGAAAAATGTACTTTTGGGACCTTAAGGAGGTGTTTATTATTGTTTCTTTAATACAGGGTGTCCCAAAAGTAATGGATCAAACGAAGTATGCTGATACGCGATCTTAAGGGCTCTCAGAATTTGGTAACTTGTTCATCCCAAATCCTTACGGTTTTCGATTTAATGCAATTCTTGTGAAATTTTGAAAAATCCCTACTTTGCAACAGTATTTTGCTTCCTGCTGCCATTATTGATTTTTGTTTTTAACAATTCTTTTACCAAAACATTGACAAATAATTAGGAACAATTAATTAATCAAAATAATTTTTATTCCATACACCATTTCGCTGCAAATTAACTAACAGTTTCAAGTTTTATAAAAAATCAATTTTTAACTTTTATTTGAGAGCAACACCGCAAACAAAATTTCTACGGTGTGAGAATGGTTTATTATTTTAAAAAGTTGCCCAGTTATTGTAGTTTTCAAAAATGTATAAAAGTTTCCAAAGTTGCAGTTAGATCGCAAAATATTACAATTTGAATTCAACAAAACAGGGTTTTTCAAAGCAAAAATACAAACAAAAATAGAGGCTTTTGTTCAAAGAACAATAAACAAATAACAGCTCGAGAAAATGTGTTTATTTTTGGTTGTTTTTTGATCTGAAAAACAAAAAAAATCTATTCGAATGAGAAAGCTATAAAACTATAGAAAAACTATTCGAATGAAAAAACTATCGAATAAGAATAATGTTCAAAAGAAAATACTATCAAATAAAAAAAACTATTTTAATGACTATCGTATCAAAAAACTATTCGAATGAAAATAGTAACTAAACTATCGAATGAAAAAACTATGCGAATGAAAATAGTAACTAAACTATCGAATGAAAAAACTATTCGAATGAAAATAGTAACTAAATGAATGAATGAATGATTTAAAACTATCGAATGAATGAATATTTTACAACTATCGATACTTGGATAGTTTTTATTCGATAGTTTCCATCACTACTTTTAATGCATACGAGGCCAAATTTGGCTTGTAAACTTATTTTTTAAACAAAATAATTTTTAATAATGTAAAGCATTTTTTATTTTTTTCTTCCGCTCATATTATTTCATGTCGTTAAGGGTTAAGATAAAAATTAAAAACAAATAAATTAGTTTTTGAAATTTTTCCTAACATGTTATCTAAAAAAAACTGATCCAAATATAAATATTTTACATCTTTTAATAACCTTCGAGGTAGGTACCTATATAATTTTTAGATAATTTTTTCGATAAGAAATTGGTAGAAAAATCGTTAAACATTTTTAACAGCCTAATTTTTTTCCATACCCCCACCCACCCGCTTGCGGCCATCTGCAGCTGTGACAGAAAGATTTTTTTCCCAACAAATTTTTTCCTTAATAACTCAATTTCTACGAAATGTTGTTACAACTCTTGGTCTCTGAAAACAGCTTTGGCACTGTTATAATAACGAAACAGTATAAGATTCGCTAGTAAACTTTCTGCTACCTAATCCTTATTCCAAAACAAAGAGAAGTCCATTTAAAATATTCACTTTACATTATTTAAACATAAATTGGCTCAATGGAACCAACTTTTCACACAACTTTCCCTGAAAAAATAAAACCACGGTAAATATTTTCCCTCTTCTCTTCGTCTATTGAAACGTGCCTATTTAAAATGTCTATGAGATGATTCTCAGGGGATTTGGATTTGGATGTTATGAAGGTATGCACGGAATAGACATGGAAAAATTTCAACTTTAACATTTTACCAATTTAATTTTTATGTTTGTCCAGTACTTATTTTTTACTACGACCTTTTGGTTAGGTGTCAATAGACTCAAGATTTATAAATAGAATTTTGTTCCCTTTAAAATTCAATATTCCTGTTGACTTTTTTGCTTTATTAAAAGGTCTATTGACGAACGACTTCCCGATTTAGAAATAAGTTAACTTAATGCCTACGCAATATATGTAAGTTGTAATTAGCTTTGTAAGGACCCGTTTCTAAATTCATATGCACCTACGTTTATTGGATGTGCTTTTGACTTAATGATGTGAGTGAATGCGTATAGAGATAAAAGTTGTTCACAATGTATACACAAATACATATGAATAATTTTCCTCTCGATTTCCATAGGAATTTCCTTTACCTTTTCATTTCTATTTTTATTTTTTTTTTTTCACTTTTATTTTTGTATGCCATTTGAACACACACAAAAAAAATATACTAAAATACTAACTTTTGTTTATATTTTCTTTCTTTTTTTTTTCATTCACGTTTTTGCTCCGGATCTCGTGTGTTTTTATGTACGACGAAAATGCCTATAACGCTTGGTTGCGTTCCTATGGCCGATATAATAAATAAATCTATGTGTGGGTGCTGCTGCTATGCTATACTGGTGCTTTTGACTTCCTCGCTACTCTGCAAATGTTTGTGATGATGGTTGTTGGATTTTTATTTGTTTGCTGTGTGTTGCTTCTGTTGCTGCTGCTGCTGCTGGTTTGTTGGGTATTGGAGCAGGAAATGGACTTTGGCACCATTATGTGTTGGGCGGATAATAATGTCGGACAACAGAAGGAGCCTTGCGTATTTCATTTAATTGCTGCCGGAAAGCCAGAAATACCAACAAATTGTACTGTGGTTAACCAAACATCGGATTCATTAGAAGTTTATTGCATTGAAGGTATGTATACCTCCTATACTCCTATATTTTAATACCAAAAAAATACTGTTTTTATTCATTGATTTCATTTTTTTTTTCTTTTTTTGTTGAATAGAAACATGTTTTTCATATATATGCACGTTTAAGTTGAGCTTTATTTTAGTGGAAATAGAACCTAGTAATAATATGATGGTATGGAATTTTATCAATTCTAAAATCAACTTCTGGTATCAACGGAATAACTTTCGATATAGTGGTTTAAAAACGTGTCTATTCATATCGGGTTAAGTAAACAAAAAGCCAGTAATTTTATAAATTACCGATCGATATAAAATATCTAGACTTCGGTTTAGAGTCCTCGGGATACTACTGTTTTACTAACATAGTTTTGGGAATTCAAAATATCATATGCACATTAGGGTGTGTCACTTTTGTGTGGCCGAAAAAAAGTACCCTAATTTTGCAATGTAATAGTGGTCAAAAGTTTTATTAGGGTTTAAGGTTTAATAATATGTAAAAAAAATTATAATATCGTTCGTCTTTGGCTCGCTCAAATCGGTTGAAGTTGTTAGGAAAAAAACGATTTTATATGAAAAAATAATTTTTTTTCTTCGCATATTATTATGAAGCTTTGTTTATAATATGTATTTATGAGACTTGATCAAGTTTCAAAAGAAATATCCTTTTGATCTCTAATCAGAACTGAAAACAAAAAGTTGCTACGGGGCTATGTTGCTTAATTATTTGCATGCATGCAAGCATTTTTTTTTTTCTTACATTCGGAGGCAGATAACTAAGGATCAAGTTTTTTGGAGGTCCGGTTACCTTTTACTGAGTTATTTGCATCCAAACATTTTTATATTATCTACTTTTTCTTTCTTTAATAACCGTTGAAAATTTAAGTTTAAGTTCGCTTGTATTAAGCTAAATTAAAATTAAAGCTTTTGGTTAATTTATTAGAAGAAAACGAAAACAAAAATTGAGTGGAAAAAACACATTAGGGGTATTCACGTAAACGCGGAAAACCCGTAGAAACCGTAGAAACTGTAGAATTTTCTATCGGTAGAAATGAGCTGTCAAAATTTTTATGGGAAAAATATTCCGCAAATCATAGAATTTTATCTCACAAATTTGAAACGGAACCCGTAGAAAAATAAAATGCACGACTGGGGTCGCACGTACTTGCTCTTTCAGTTCAAAACACTTTTATGTTTGTCTACTTGTAGATTTTAAAAGCTGGCTCTAAATTAAAAAAAAAAAATTTATATTGGGGAAGAGCCGACATTTAGGACAAAATTTTTTGTTGTTTGACTTTTTTGAGAAAAAATGAAAATGCAGTTTTATTGCCACTGCTTTATATATAACGTATACAAAGTTTAATCAAAATCGTTAGAGCTGTTTTCGAGAAATTCGCAATATCGTATTTTTTTGTATGGGAGGTATACGTTCTAAACGAGATATAAAAAAACAAAAAAAAAAACAACTTTTAGAATTCCATAAAAATCATCTGTACCAAATTTGAAGACAATCGGTCCACCCGTTTAGGCTGTGGAAATGTGTACAGATGGACGCACAGACGCACAGACGCACAGACGGACGGACGGAATTGCGAGACCCACATTTTCGGAATTCTCCATCATCGTAATGTTGGTTTTGATTAAAACCTCAATTTTTTTTTTCGACACGAAACCAATACTTGCCCTATAGAGCAAGTAAAAAATCAGATAAACTTTGGGTGTGTTCAATTACCTGTCGGATAGGCTATCTGGGATCCTCGTATCTGGAATATCTTTTTGAACGCGATTTATTTCTTATTATTCAGATAACCACAGATAAAATATGTTAATATTGAAAAGAGAATATCATTTTATTTGAGAAAATTACATTTTTTTTATTGTTGCATAGTATTTGCAAAATAAGCTTGACATATCGCTGGCTGAGAATTATAGGGTTGTATGTCAACTCACCTTAGTTTTGAGAAAATCGATCTCAAAGGTTTTTAAGGCTGGTTTTTGGATAAAATAGTTACATAGCAGTAAAGTTTTGATGCAATCTTATAAAGGATCCTAAAAAATTCATAAAACCATTAAAAAAACATTAATTTCAAAACAAAAAAGGATTCTATGAGCATTTTTAAAAAATGACATAGAACCTTTTTATGAAAAAATTTGTAAAAAAATTTGAAAAAGGTTCTATGTTCAACATAGAACCTTATAGTTATAAAGAGCTTACATGTAATAAATGCATTTTATATGAAAAAAGTGACTTCATCGTGAAATAGGCTTTGATTTAATTTAATTTTATTCAAGTTTTGCACAAAACAGTCAAAATCTATTTTAAATAACAGAAAAAATACCACAAATCACGTTGTTGCATTTATAGAAAACAACAATTCCTACTTTTGTTGAATTAGGTACACAGAAAAGAGACATGCTAAAAACATTTAGAATTTGTATTAAATCAATTGGATTTTTGCATGCTTTTTTGCCAGAAAGACAGTCGTCTTAAAACAATCATCTACGCTGCAAAATTTATGCCAAATAAAATTTAAAGTTTGTTTAATCTTTTTATTCTAATAAGTACATAAAATTAAAGAAAAATCATTTCAATCTCAGCAGGTATCTACACTTAAATTTTCTTAAGAAGAAAATTCTTATTAAAATGAAGTTCACTTTGATTTTAAAAATGTTTAAACAAATTTTACTTATATTTATTAGATATCTTATTAATTTAAGAGGATTGGATTTTAGAGGAGTATCATCTTGATTCTAAGTTGCTTATTTTTCTCCATGTATAACGTAAGTAAATTTGCTTCAAGTTAAAAAAAAGTTTTATTCGATGAAACTATTAATAGAAATAAACTAATATAATTGTAAAGATGAATAACGAAGAGTTCACTACGGTTAGTAAAGTAAAATCTTGACCTTTGAAAAAAAAAATACTCAATTTTCCAAATACCACTAAAAATTAGTTAATTTTTTGTTTTTTTGGGTACTAAGGTGACTTCTTTTATTTAAAGTTAAGGAATCTAAGTGTTTCTTTAACTTTTGGTTTATTAATACGAACAATGAAATTCCCAACCTCGATTATGAAAAAAAAAGTTTTCAAAAAATCACTTCCAATTCTTGGCACACAAAAAACATTATTTTAATTTAATTATGATGTAAGAATATCTAGGTTATGAATTATTGCAAAAGTTAAGGTTGGATAGTGCATATTTTGATTTAAAGAGTACAGAACGAGATACAAAAATTCTTTGCTGTTAAGCAAAAGCCCGTCCGCTAACTTGATAGTCGGTAGTTGATAGTCAAAAACGACAAATTATGGAGCAAAATCGTCTTTTTTGACTGTCATTTATTGACTATCAAGTTAGCCGACTCCATCCCTGTTGTTCAATACCAGCAAAAACATCAAAAGATCTTTTATTTTTACTTTAGTTAGAAAAAAGATAATTTCTTTAAGATTTCATTTTGAAAAATTTGAGTAAAAAAGTTCTATGTAACTTATATCAATGTATTTTTTTGTTTGAAAAAGTCAGAAAAAAGATTCTATGTTGCAATTTGAATAACATAGAACCTTATTATATTAATACATGTATGTGAAATCATGAAAGTTGTATGTCTTTTTTACCTGTGCCGTCGACATTAATTTTTTTCTAATTTTTTTTATCTAAAATCCGTTGAAATTACGAAAATTTTGGTGTATAAAACTCATTTTTTGTATTTTGTATGAAATACACTCTTATAATTCTCAGCAGCGATATTTTTTTTAATCAAACAAGTTCAATTTGACGTTTAACAAACAGCAATGCTGTTTGTTTCCCTTGTTTACGCAATTATTTTCTGCTGGGGTGTTCATTTAAACCTTTTGCGGAATTTTCTATTTTTCTGCAAAGTAGAAAATTATCTCGTTACGTGAATACCCTTATTATTTATTTTGTTATTTTTTTGCAAAACCTTTTTTTTTTTTAATTTGTATTTATTTAAAAATTAAATAAAAATTATAAAAAAAATTTCATTCCGTAAATTAAAAAAAAAAATGGCTCAGATTTTGATTTTGACATTGCGAGATTAATTTTACTCAATTTTCTCATAAAACGGCAACGCCATATCTACCTTATTTGAATACTTTGGCCAATGTGCATTTTTAGAACATTTTCACGCTTATTATCCAGTTTATCTGGTTGAAGAAGCAATATTTTTTCTTGAAACTTGGTGGGTCTTAAGACTTAAGGGCTCATGATAAAGTTGCAGTTGCAGTCATAGAAGTTTCAAGAAAAACTAATTCAAAATAGCTAAACTATTATCAGACAAAGACGGTAACGGAGAAGACTTGTACGCGTCGTCTCCGTTACCGCTTTATCTGTGAATAATTTGGCTACGTTTAATTAGTAAGTTTTTCGTGAAACTTCTAGAACATCATCAGAAGTTGAAGAATTTTCTTTTTTTTTCTGGAAATATACATAATTCACTGTAACCTATTGTTACTAGCTCTGAATCATGTTACAAATCAGCTGTTCACAACAATTTCTAAGCAAACCTCGGGTTTGATTGATTTTGTACTATCAGCTTAGGGAAGGTTGTGGTAGCGGAATTTTAATGACTATAGATGAAAATCACACACTGCTCTAATAATAGTATTTTTTTCCTTTGAGCATGATACTTAGCCTTCAACTTGACACGGCTATATAATTTGGAATTTTAAATCCTTCAGAAGGCTTATTTTTAAAAACATTTATGTTTTCCTGAAAAAATAGTGAAGGTCATATCTTTTTCATGACAATGCACCACTTTCAAATTCTATTTGTAGAGCTTTAAACAAAGCTATAAATAATATAGTCGGTAATTTTTGTAATATGGTTTATTCCAGACATGCCAACAGTTTGACAATAAAAGTAGAGACCTTTCTACGTCTTTTTATGCTTTAAGTATTTATCCCAAAAACTACGAGACAACAATTTTAGTCCTTCAAAACTTGAAAACCTAAAAAATGACCTTGAATCTAGAATTGCATCCTAAATATCTTACCTATTGCCCTATACCTGATACAAACGTTGTATAACTGTGTATGCAATAACTTACCAATACCTATATATCCATACCTTTACTACTGGATGATGACTACGTGAAAAAAAAAAGTTAAAGTTTTCCAATTTTCCTTAAGTAAATTTTTCTATCTTCATGTATTTTAAATGAGATGATACGACAAAAGTAAAGAAGAGTGAAAAGGAGTTTTTTTTTTTTCTTCTCAGAAATCGTTTGCAAAAATATATATATAAAAAAAGAACAAAAAAAGACAACCTAACGAACGTGTACATAGCATAGAGAATATAGAACGGATGGAGATACAATGACTATAGTACCTATGAGCTTGAAAGTCTTGGTTTGAGAGATGAAATGGGATGGGATATCCTTGGAGATTTGAAGTTTTCAAGCTGAAAACATTTCAAACTTTTACCTCGCACTCTTCCAAAAATGATTAAGTTTTGTGTATTTTGTGAATCTATGTATATCTAGCATAGCTCTACATATATACGAACCTTCAGTTGTACTATGTATTTTAACGTTTAAAAGCATGAGTGCTGGGTAATAGAACCGAAATATTTTCGTTACTTTTAATCGCTATTTCAGCTGCTATTTTTAAGAGTAGGTATACCTACTTCAGGAACAAAACTTTTTAGATACTACTTTATAATTCATCTCATTATATTGGTATAGATGTCTGTGTGTGTGTGTGTGTTTGTATATTGGTATACTTAGTCTATTTTCGCAAGGTCAATTGTATAGCAACAAAATATATAAAGCTTTTTGGGTACACATAAATGGGTTATAAGAGGGTGTTTTTTTGTTGTTGGTACTTTTGAGTGCTCCAAAGTACATGTAAGTGTCAAATGCGTTGGCTTGACGAGGAACGTGAGAATAGGGTTCAAAAAATTGTGTTTTTTTTTTTTTTTTATATATATAACCTCAAACGGGATCAAAGACGAAAAGTAACTTGAAGTATTGAGTTTTTGAAATACGATTCATCATACTTACTTTCTACCAGGTATTTTAACTGTTAAGAATAGGTATATGAAGGTAAGCTTACATGGATACATGTTAATTCCCAATGTTGTTATATGATTTGTTATTTTGTGCTTTTTGTTTTCTTTTGTTAAAAGAGTTTCATTGAAATTTAAGTCAGCTGATGTTCCCTTTGCGGCTTTATATTTAAATAATTTGTCAGGAGTTGTACTTTAATTTGAATGGAAGTCGTTTGAAATGACACATTTTATTTCAAATTGATCTAGCAACGGGCGGCGCACAGTGGTGCCATTGGTCGTTTTTGGCGTCAAAATTCATTTGCACGGCCATTTCTGGACGAAAAGTTATGAAATTTGGTACACTGAATAGTATGGAGAATGAGAAAAAGCTGCCAACTTTTTTTTTATTCAAAATGGCGGAAAGAATGGGCGTTAAAATAGAAATTTTATTTTCAAAACAGTATGTATATATAAGCCAGAAATTGGGCTAAATTCATAACAACAAGGTGTCAGATCTTAGATTTAGGATTCATAGATTCATGTTCTTTAAGAAAAAATCAAAAATTTTAAAAACAAAGTCAACATTAAAATCTTTTAGAAAAGTATATTTTTGTTCAAAGAAAAAATAAATTCTCAGTTTTATTTAACATTGAAACTTTTCATTATATCATGTTTTCTAATATTTACTTAAAAACATAGTTGGCATTTTGGCAACCATATAACCGCAATATTTTCAATTTTCTTATGAAACATAAATAGAAGAGATCTCAAAATTGTGCTAATTTAAAAAAAAAAAACAATCCATGAAATAGCGTAATAAGGGGTCTTAAAGTGTGTTTTACTAATTTGGCATTTTTTTGACTTTGTTTTTAAAATTTTTGATTTTTTCTTAAAGAACATGAATCTATAAATTCTAAATCTAAGATCTGACACCTTTTTGTTATGAATTTAGCCCAATTTCTAGCTTATATACTGTTTTGAAAATAAAAATTCTATTTTAACGCCCATTCTTTCCCCCATTTTGGAGCCGCCGTTTTGAATATAAAAAGTTGGCAGCTTTTTCTGATTCTCCATACTATTATCATTCAGTGTACCAAATTTCATAACTTTTCGACCAGAAATGGCCGTGCAAATGAATTTTGACACCAAAAACTACCAATGGCACCACTGTGCGGCGTAGTAAAGTGAAACAGATTACTTATGCGTCGCTACACAAAAATGATATTGTTGACATTCATACATTTGTGAAGGTTTTAATTGATAGGTCTGTCGTTAATATTTATAAGAAAAAAATCATTGGAAGAAAATGTTACTCATACGCCATAGTGACCGCGAATTATGGTCTTGGCATTGAAATCATAAAGAAGGTAGAAGAATGTTTTCTTCGTTGGGTTAAATTTTATAATTAAAAATGTATTCATGTGAAGGATTTTTTATTTAAATGTGTTTGTGTGTCAAGATTAATATTGGAAATTTAAAAAAAAAAAGTGATGAATACTGCTACAGTATGAAAGTGAGTTAAACATCGTTAAACTTATAATTGATGTCGATTTTAGTGCAAAAATCATTTTTTTAAGGGGTTTTATTTCTTTTTTCCTCAGTTTGAATTGCTTAGGGGCAATTCCATGGTAACTCACGTTACATTCACAAAAATTTCCAACACATAAATAATTTTTTTTTTGTCAATTTTAATGTAAATTGATACGAAATTACTATCCATGAATGGAGCATAACTATTACTTTCATAATTAACTAAAAAAATTTACTTTATTTTTAACATTTGCTTGGGAAAAATAAAAGTTTGATGGTAACTCACGTTACAAAAATCGGACACGAATTTTAAGACACCGACAGTATGAAGTTTTTATGTGAAATTAAGAATCTTTATTTGTTTTTAATGAAGATTCCATACATAAAAAATTACAAGCTTTTAATATAAGTGACAAAACGAAACATTTTTTCAATATTTCGAGGAAAAATTTTAAAATATTTAGGTAACTCACGTTACATTATTTTGGTAACTCATGTTACCTGTGATTTGTGGTTGTAAATGTAAAGAAAAGATGCATTTTCACTCAAGTTTTTTTTAAATCGAATATTGTGTAACGAAGATTGCTTAAATGTTAATTTATTTTACCAATAACGAGGGGGTGTTTTCATCGTCACTGTTAGACTCATCATGTTTTTAGTTTCCTTGTTTTTCCGTCATTTTTATCTGAAATTCTTCTGTTGTTGGCAAGCTTATGCTATAAAAATGCTTTAAGATTATTTAAACTCCCTGAATTTGATGTCTATCCATAAGGGAATACAACAAAGAATCTTTTCTTGCAACTTGCAAAAAGAGTTGACGTTTGTAAATAGTAATTTGCTAATAAAAATAGTAAAAAAGACTGCATAATTTGTTCAAAATTCGTGTCCACTTTTTCATGGAATTACCCTTAGGTATAACATAAATTTTTATGTTCTACTAATTTTTCCCCCCTAACTTATGTTAAACTTAGTGTGATTTAGGAATGACTTTTAAATTTGTGCAAACCGGTATGTGAAACTTAGGCCTTTATGTTTAACTTAAATATTTAAGTTTCGTTCCAACAAATGGCCCTAAACAAAATTAAATAAAAAAAGTATAATTCTTGAAACTTTTCGACCGAGATCCCACACCAAATTTTGGGAGTATTTGCTTAGGGCTCTTAGACTTTTAGTTATACTTTATACATCAATAACAATAACGAAGAAAAAATAACAAAAATATAATAAAATATTATTAACATTATTTTAATTTTAAATGGAGCTATTGAATATAATTTCATTTTAAAGTTCAAGTGACCTCAACTTCAAATTTATGAAGCGCCCAGGTAAGACAGTGGACTTATCAGTTAGATCTTTATAAATTTGGAGTTGAGGTCACTTTAAACTTTAAAATTAAATAATACATCAATAACTCTCATGTATTTAAACAAAAATCTCGAGTGCTGTCACTATAATTGAATACCATTCTAGTGTCTGTAGCGTGTCATTTTATCATTATTAATTTTATTTACCATTTCACTTTGTTATAATTAAAATACTCATTGAAAACACATAAAAATCAAAGTCTAAATACATATACGAACAATGTGACGCCAAAGAAAACTAAATATTTTACAATTATTACTATGCCACTTATCAAACACGCAATATTGTAACTACCTCCATTAATGTAACCAACAGAGCTATTTAAGTTATGAAAAAGCTATGTCCTTACAACAAACTACAAACAAATAAATCTACTTAAGTTATACAATACACCAGCTATTATCAAGTTGTTCACAAATTTCTGCAAATAATGCACGATATTGAATAATGGCATTTCAAAGTAAATAATGTTGCTTTTGACTCACGCAAATTCTATCTAGTCTTATAAAATTTATTGCTATCAACATTTTGTTAGCAATAAAACAATAAAAGCTCAACTTTCTACTTGCGGGATGAGAATTTCTATACACATTGACCTCAGTGTTATTTAACATGTTCAAACCACACACACACCGATATACTACATTATTGACACCACAACTAACCATATTGAGGCAATCGTCAGGACATCAATGAATGACCAAACTACCTCTCACCTGAAGAATTGATATGTTCACATCCTCCTTATCTCTCAATCAATCTATCTAAATAAAATCAAAACAAGACAAAAAGTGAAACTAACAAACAATATTTGATCGACAGCTTAGCAGGACAAGCAAAGGACTCAGGGCAATCAAAACACCCTAGATATATTGGGTATGTGTTTGTGGATGTGTATAATAAAGTATAGGTCGCTTGTCGTCCTCGGACATTCAAAAACTTCACAAGTGAAGTGCAACACCAATGGTGACGGGCTTGACCTGGAATGAGTTGTTGTGCGATATTATGTACCACAGAAAAGCCCATATCACACAAATCGTATATACAAAAGTTTCCTTCTCTCCTTTTCTTTTCTTTTTTTTTTTTGTATACATTTTCATTTTATTTTGATTCTTGTTTTCGTGTTGGAATAAAAATCTCGTTCAATTCAATGTCACAAACAATATTTGTGCACGTCAATCACAAAATCATCAGAGTCATCAGGATACATCTTTGCCGTTTGCCCCCCAGTTAGGAGGTAAAGTCGGCCCGGGTCGACAAGACCCCATACATTCTCTATAGTATCCGTATCTAGTAGATACATTTATGTAGCTCTTCAAAGAATAGTGTTGATGTTTTATATTTTGTTTTCTTTTTTGCTGCTGATGTTGTTGTTGTTGTTGTTGCTGTTAAAGGTTTTTGTGGTGATTTTTTGCAAGTGTGGCTGGATTTACCCATCATGGTAATTCAGAAGGTGGGCTTTTGTTGCCGGTTTCTAATGGTGCCATTTTGAACATGAAAACATGACTTTGTGCTTTTGTCGATAAACTATTTCTATCTATTAATGTAGTAGAGAATATAAATAGGGAGGAGGTAAAGGAAGTTATATATACCACATAAACATATGTACAAAAAAAAAATTGAAGTGGCAGTTTCTCACACAAAAATGTCACATTTTGTGATGAGATACTGTTGACCTGTCTGTTTGTGATGTTCTTCTATTGTACACAAGTTTATTTTTTTTTATTTTTTGAAGAATGGTATCTATCTAGTTTGTTTGTGTATATTTTACCTGTTTGTGGCATGTTTATAAGAGTTTTGAAATCTAGATGCCTATTACAGACTTTTATGGGAATGTAACATGTACCTAGGTGTATATAGAATTAAATGAATTTCAAGTGTGACATTTTTGTTTGACTTGAGTTTATGCAGACTCGTAACAATTTTAAGGACCTACCTTTACTTACTCCACAAAAAAATATTTACTAAAAAAAAAAACAATTGTTAATTGGTTTAATTTTTAATATAGTACAATTGTTACACTCATGAAACTTGGCAAAAAGTTTGCTTTTAGAATAAGAACCAAGGATAAAAAAAGTCTATAAAAAAAGTTGGGTGGAATGGTGTTTTTTCGCGGACAAGAGGGAGGGGGTGAAGCTCATAAATATAGTAAAAATTTGTGAAATATCATTATATATCAAAAACCCATGTTTTTAAGGTATTTTTTGATGCTGAATCTAATGACATAAAAATAATACGATCAATACGATTGCCCTAAGAAAAGTTTTTGGCGATTAAAAACAAGGGTGCTTGTTCTTTGACCTCAACAGATAAAATATAACCGAAACCCATGTAAAAAATATGCTACGCTGATGAAATTCGGGATGAAGCAAGGACAAAGGATTCAAAAAGTTCTTAAAACTATTTTTGGTCAAAAGGGTGTTTTTTTTTGATGGGTTGAGTTATGTGTGAGAAAGGCATCATAATTTTTAAAACTTGGTGAAAAAGTTTTGGTTGGTATAAGAATTAAGAATCAATAAAGTGTACAAAATTATATTGAGCGAAAGGGTGTTTTTTTTTTAAGAATAGATGAAATCCGGAATTAGTATCACAAAAACTGGGAAAAAATAAAAATAAAAATGTTTCATTTATAACAGAAACCAAGAACCCAAAAAGTCTATACCAGTATTTTAGGTGAAAGGGTGTTTTTTTTTTTTGGGAAATAGGGAAAATCCGTGATAAGTCCGATAAAATCAATGGTATTAAAGGTACCCTTACGAAATTCATAAGATGTGTTCTCTTTCCCATGGGAATTACGAATAAAAGAAATTTAAAGGGTGTTTTTTTTTTAGGTTTAGAGAAAATATGGGTATATATATAAAAAAGTGTGTAATACTAGAGTAATATTAGTGGAACAATATTGAAATTCAGAAATTATGTTGCTTTTAAGATAAGAAACAAGAATCTATAGTGTCTATAAAAATGTCATGGTTAAAAGGGTGTGTTTTTTTGGGTGAAAACAAAAATGATGGGTCGCCCTAATGAAATTTGATAAAAACATTGAGTTTAGGATAGAAAGCAAGAATAAACAGTTTTCATAAAAAAAAATTAGGTGAAAGGGTGTTTTTTTTTCGAAGGGACAGTAAAATCTGTAATTAGTACCAAAAAGCCAATGAGATGCACTTTTGCGAAGGTGGTTAATGTAAGTGCAGATCTTGTTCCAGTTCTGTTCACTGGCTAGCATCTTTTCGACAATGTTCTCTGGAGTGATAATGTGGATCTTTCTCTCCAGTTCTTCTTATTCGGGCGTCGTCTTCGGAAGACGCCATGTACTGGCATTTTCTTCGATTTTCCGATCCTGCTATGAGTAGCTGAGTGACATAAAAGTTAACCTCACCGTGTTTTTGATCCTTTCACTCAGCCACATTCCTGATCAGCCTCGCTATCTATAGTACTCTGCTTTACGAGCTTAAACGCCCTTGCCACTTCTGCTTCGTCAGCTGCATAGCCTCTTCAGATTCCACTTCTACTCCCCTTTCCGCTTTTTTTTTGACGCCACTTCCACTTCCATTTCCGCCTTTTTGTCGTGGACGACCGTCGCAATGTTTCAGGAGGTGTTCCAAAGGTATGGTAGTAAGATTGGTTCTGTGCTGCGCCAGATGTGACTGCCTTCCTTCCCGGGCCTTGGTATTTGAAAATTTCGTTAGAGCGCATTTAGTCTATCATTCCACCTGGCCGAGTTGAATGAATTTTGTACATACAGCGATGTCATCAAGACGGCCTTCTTTGATTAGTGGTTTCTGTTTTGAACAATTTGGAAGGCGTGCACTAATTCTTGTATTGCTTCGATCGTGAAACCGCCTCTCCGTGTTTTTCAAGGAGCTCGAAGAAACTTTTTTTGTTGCAATAATTTTGTTACTCCGATTGGTAAAAACCAATACAACTAACCCAGAGATAATAAATCGAGTCTTAAAAAGCTCTTAGAAAAAAAAAACCCTATTTTAAGTCAATTTTAATTAAATTAACATTGTCTTCATCAAAAATATTCACACCCACATCTAGCAAATCAAAAGCTATCATATTCAGGCTGGACAAAGATATAAAACATCATCTCCTTAGATATATAACAAAACCAGCATCTTTGTTAGAAAAATATAATAAAAATTCGATCGTTATCTTAAATTAAAGTCGATGGTACATAATTGGTATAAAAGAAAGAAAGAAAGAAAAAAGAAAAAAAAAAACAAACTAAACAGAAAAAAAAACAATTTGAATAGTTTGAAAAGAGCAACTCTTCTTCGTTACCCAAGGTAATTAATCGAAAGCAAACAAAGTCTATAACAATGCAAAGAATAATGGAAGTGATGGAGAACCCTTGCCCATCAGTGTTATAGTAGTATCCTCTGGCTGTTTATAAAACTGAAAAGAAAACTTTTTCCTTGAAAAAGCACATTTTCCTTTCGAGACGACCAGCCTGGTTTCTCAGTTTAATTGTTCCGTCTTCGAAACTGTTTCCACTTTTATTATTATTTTTTTTTCTTTTCGTTTTTGTTTTCTTTTTGCTTTTTTTCCCACTTTTAATGAGTTTTGGTATCCCTCATTCTTATCTTCAGTTCAGAAATCTCGTTTTTCAAAATATAGAATTCAAATACAAAAAAAAAAAAAAAACTGTTATCTAGAAAACTTTAATGGCTCCCAACAACAACGGATCAAAATATATTTTTTTTTTTTCTTTAATTTTGTGACAATCAATGAGATTTATTCTTGCCCATTCCAATAAGATATTTTTTTTTTCTTGGTTTAAGATGTTGAAAAGTTCAGGGAATTATTTATTTCAACTCCAAGAAAACCAACTAAACTGTTGACTCAATTTTCCTGTGAACTATATTTTTTGTATAGAAAATTTTTATTTCAGTGTTTACGTTATTGATTTTGATGACCCTAATAAAATAGGTAGGTATGCCTGTAAATGACCTGAAAATAAGGACACAATGTACATACATATATGTCCTCATTTTCAGGTATGTTTGGGTAATTCATTTTGGAATTTAAACATTTAAGAATGTTGAATTAAATTGTTTTTAAATTTGAAAAATTTTTCTCTAACAACAATCCCAAGAATTCTCAACCACTTTTGAGAAAGTTCATGCATCTCTAATAAACAGCAATACGGACGAACATTAGTTGCTGAATACCTGTATTATTCAATTAGTTTTGTACTCTAAAGAAAAATTTATTGCTTATATGAATTTTTTACTTAATTTCACTTCCAGTAACGTTTTTTTGTCTTTTGAAAGTTGTTCCTGAATTGTTTCGGAATGTTTTAGTTTTTTTTTTTTTTAGTTTTCAAAAATTGGGTTTTTGAGCAAAAAAAAAAACGTTTTTGACCTGGTTTTCTTTTTTCCAAAATTTAATTTTTAAAAGTTGTTCCTGGTTTTAAATTCTTTTTTAATTTTTAGACCTCTAAGTTATGTTATTTCAAAAGTTAGGAGCCGAAAACAAAAATTTTAGCCACCTTTTTTTTGGTTTTTTATGTTTTAATTTACTTAAAATTCGAGACTTTGAAAAATTAAAAAAAAAAAACTTTGGTGATAAAACAATAGGTAACAAAAATTCTGCTCTTTACAGTTTTCAAAAGTCCAAAACATGTTTCAGGCTGTTCTAGGGTGCTTCTAAAATGTTCGAGACTTTGGCTTCTCAGTATAAATGATTTTTTGTACGAAAAATTTCAACAAATCCTCAAAAATCCACAATCTAAAAGTTGTTCCAAGTACAAAATCACTTAAATCTTAATGCTGCAATACATTCAAAAATATTCACAATCAAGCGTTTTCATCTTTTATATGAAAATCATGCTTAACTTGTTTAAGTTAAAATGTGTAGTTCTTTGTTTTTCTTACCTATATTTATAGCGATTTATTGTTTTGCTCAAGAGATTTGTGTGTTCAACTTTTGATTTAAAAATGTAAAAACATCATGATGTATAATTTGAAAGCGCGTTTTTGAGTTGACACTCTTATTGCAATCACAGAATATGAACTTATATTAAGTTAAATATTCGAGTTCACAACAAATTAGCTATTGAAAATTGAAAAAAGTTTAAATTCTAACAAAGTTTAAATTCTAACAAAAATATAAAATGTATACAAATTTCAGAGAAGCTAGGTCAAAAACAGTTTTATTTTTGCTGTAAGAGCCCCGTTTTATATTGGATCATTCTGAAATAAATCTGAAACAACCTTGAATAACTTTTTTATTAAAAAAAAAAATGGCTGACTTTACTCACTGTATTGCAGCCTAAGCAAAACTCAAAAGTAGAGTCCATAGTAGTTGTTTCATCTTGAAGTTTTACTGCTTCTAAAGCAGCAGCAAAAAATAGTATAATTTCGGTATGGCACTTTTTAATTCATTCAATGTTTTGTATAAAATCGGTATGTTATTTTTTGCTGGGTTACTTAATCTTTATTTCTTCTTTGGTAGGTGTTCTTTCGAAATTCCTTCTTACTCACTGGAAAATTTTATCTAGCAGTTTTTAGCATTTTATAACGGTAACATCTCAAAAACGGAGGCCAATCAAATTTTTCTGACTTCAGATTCGAGTTCAGCACATCAAAAACCTCTAGAAAGGTATATCTTGGTTCTTGTGGCAAAAAAAAAGTTCAATTTTGTTGACCAGTGTTATAATAAATTTTAGTTGTTTTTTTTTTTTGAAAATATGCCTTCGATCATCGCCACACGTACTAGATAAATTGATTGTAATTTGTTTTTTTTTGTAACATACCAATTAAATTTAACTGTCATCAAAAAATAAATAATCAAATATTAACATTAATAAGCCACCCACATTTTTTGTTGCATTTTTTTTAATTTGCTTAATTTTTTTAGACTAAATCAACAAAAAAAAATGTAAATATAAATAATTATTGTTATTCTGTTAATATTTAATTTGTTAAAAATAAACATAATGTAACATTTTTGCAATACTTATTATTAAAATAATAATTTGAATTTTGAAAAACAAAAAAATTCCACCAATATGTGTAGTAGATACTTAAGAGGACCTCAATTATCGCCAATTGCATTCTCCAATTAGAATGCGGTTTCATCGAGTGTCTACCTTTTTTCCATTTAATTATAATTATACTATTTCGTGCGGCATTCCTGAAAAACATATTCATTATACTTTCTAGTGTTCAGAATGCAATCCATGTTCATTTTTTTTTTGTATTTATTCTACAGAAGTTAATTCTTTTGTAATTACACTTTAATAACTATACATTGTCAGCCCTATTTATAAACTCATCATAGACAGTACATAGCATTATGTACTCTTTCTAATGTCTTTAAACAGAAAATTGTTATTTATAAACTTTGAGCAACGTTTAATAGAAGTTGTATAAGCTAAACGAGTTTTTAGGTTGTTTAGAGCCTGAATAAGAATATATTTTGCTTAAATGTCATTTGAACATCAAATAATTTTCAGAAAAAGAAAAAAATATCAATATTTGTATATATTTTTTTCATTGAAGAATTTATTTTTTGGATTACATTTCCAATTAAATAAAGAACTTGAAGTCAACTAAATCAAAAAATAATTAATTTGGAGATTTGTTCCTGATATGATTTACGAGAAATTTTGGCCGCAGTACTTATAAATTCATATGTGTACCCCTTCATCTTTTTCTTATTCCATAGAATTTATGTCTACATTTTCATACATGTGAACCAAAAAAGCCGACGGAAAATACATTTTCCAATCCAATCTGATGAACAATTTGTTGTCAAGCAAAAACAAATGAAATGTGTTTTTTTTTTAGAGATTTTCTTCTACATATGACATTGAGAACTTTCGCCCACGTTTTTGTTTATTTTTTTTTTGTTTATTTTTGAATCAGATGGAGTTATTTTGTCGACAGATGGAGTTGTTTGTCGTACTAATTTCCATTTTTAGTACTTATTTGGACACAAACCTAGCATAACAATAATGGCTAGGAAAATGTTTAATAAATAGAAATTTATGTAACGTTGCATAAAGGCTACATAAAACTTTATGTATTGTATAATTATGCAGCCGTTTAGATCTGTTTAGTGAAGTCTAATAAATAAGGCTGTGTATGTATACTGTATTTCATATGAGAGTATAATATAATTTTCTCTGAAAAAATATTATTTTTAATGAATTTAAAATTAAATTTCAACTCAACAATAAAAACAAAATGTGAATACGTTCGAGATATATTTATTTATTTTTTTTTTTATTTATTTCCAGTTAAAATTCTCCACAAATTTGATTTAACGTACAGAAGTTGAAAAAAAAAATAAAATATTTTATGAATTGAAATTCCACTTAAGTATTAACCAAACATGTTCATTGTGGTATGCATAACTATTGGGTAAAATTAATTTGTTTCCATATTACAATTAATTTATTTTTTTTTTTCGTTTACGTTGATTTATTTCAACTTTAAATATTTCAAATATTTAAAATTCTGGTCAAGCCCATTAGATAAAAAAAAATTAAAAAAAACAACCAATATTCTGGTTAAGAATCAGTTTTTGTGTTTGGTCAACCCTTTCAGTTTTGGGATTGATTAATAAAAGTATAAGGGTCCATGAGGATAGAAAATAAGAAATTTAACCTTTTTCGATACAGCTTTAATTAATTATGAATTTAAAACCAACAACAGTATGTCGGGTTGGGATTCTGACCAACTGATTGGTTTATTTTGAAGTGAAAAGAATATGTAGATAGGTAGGTACTTCTTTAAAATATTAATATACCTAAACTTAAATTCAAGCCTTATGATATTTAACTCAAATACAAGAATCCAACCATTTTATTCTAATTTGGAAGGCAACTATGCTAACCATTTATTCTAACTTCAATCGTTCTATATGTCCAGTAGAGTTCACAATAGATACCTGATATAAGTTTTGGCTATTAAAATCCTCTGCGAATCAGTAGAAACAGTGTCAAAGAAACGGAGGCTTAAGAGCTTCCTACTATTGGTCAAGATTAGGATTCTTAAAAAAAATGAACGACTTGATTGCGCGTGCTTACTTTTCTTATGGTCAAAGTTGCTTAATGTAAAAGTTTCTTATTTCTTAAGAAGGATTCAAAACAACGAACACAACATTTTGAATGATTTTAATCTTCAAACTGAGTATGTCATTTAGTTTCTTTTACAACAAGGAATTTTTAGAATTTTGTTCCTTTTCTTAATAACACTGCACAGTGGGTCACCTTCCATACAAAGTGCGGTCAAAAATATAATGACCATTTTTTTTTTAATGAAACACCTGTATTATCATTTTATATGATTTATTATTGCAAAAAAATGCATCAAGTCAGTTTTTTAAAATTTTGGTTATTTTCAAGAAAAATAAAAAAAAGGTAAAAAAAATTTAAAATATAAAAAAAAAATGGTTAATGCCGGAAATGGACCTGTCTGTCAGTCGAGCACTTTACCCTTACTCTCTAGTTAAGTCTTTTATAAAAATAATAGTGCCAAAAAGGAATTTTTTTAGTTTTACGTTGTAATTTTTTTTTCTCCGTGTATCGTCATTTAAACTCGTATTACTCGAAAAGGGGAAAAAAGGGAAAAAAACGGCGCTTTTATTTCGAAAGGTAGGACGGTATTCTTCATTTGAGAACTTAAATTGTAGAGGGCACTCGAAGGCAAACCAACTAAATCTCTTATTTAATGAAAATTGAGCTAAATAAAAATGGTTAAAATTGCTTCGCTAACGAGCCCCATTACAATTAGCCTTAATGTTATTTAACAATATAATTTATGTTTTTAGAAAGTATTAACCTTCTCGTTTAATATCCATAACAATTTAATACTGTTCACAATTTTTAACACCCGCTATTACTATCGCAAGTTCGCACCTTATAACCGCAGCGATTAAAAAACTGTACCTTTTTTTATATACCGACTTTGAATGGCTATTAAGAAATGAAAAAAAGGGTAACCGTCAAATTTTTTTTTGGTTTTGGTTCGATGGGAGATTGTAGAACGTTGTTTAATCATTGGATTTTAAAAAATTGACATTTACTTTTTTTATTTTTGACCTATGGCGGGACCCACTGTGCACTGGTCTGCAAAATTTATCTTTTTTTTTGCTCCTTCAAATAATTTTTTTTAAATTATGAAAGACTTTCCTGAATTTAAATCTGGTTTCAGAAAAATTCTAGCACGTACCATTGTTTTTAAATTGATTTTTGAAAAATATAAGTAGTTTGTAATAAAAGGGAAAATAACCCTTTTAGATTCGGTTGACTTAGTACAAATTAGGAAGACTTATTTCTCATAACATGATCTATCATATGACACCAAATTTGTATTTATTAATTAAAATTTACCTACATTTTAAGATACTAATTGACAAAAACAGCAAAAATATTGAAATCCACATGAACAAAAACACCTAAATTAAGGAAAATGTAAAATCTCAACACAAAAAGCCAAATATGTAAAGTAAACTATAATAAAATACATTAAAACAAATTTATACGTGTTATTTTATTTTATATACCTACTATTTTTGAATTCGGATTCAAAATCAGCATACTCTTAGAGAAGTATACTTTTGTTCTTGGGAGAAAGAAATATGAATTTTGTATGATCAGTTTCCTTATGGTAAGATGTGCCAAAATTACTTAACTTACTTAAGTTAAGATATCTCGAATAAAAAAAAAAAAAATATTTAGGATATTGAAACTGAAATTAAAAAAAAATAAGTTCTTTTATAAACCGTGGCAGGTTTAGTTGAAAAGGTTTACATTACGCCAAAATATTGCTTCAAAAACAGCAAAAAATAATGTTGTTTTGAGATTTTAATGTCAATATCCTGAAAACGTGACGTGCTACGCCAATATTTTTTTATAAAAAGGAGGATTTCCTTGGATTCCAGTTTTTTCTTAATAAAAATTTCAAGAAATAAAAAAATTTCATTTGGCACAAAAACAAAACAAAATTTCAAAAAAAAATCAACTCGTTTTCTAAAAGAAAATATTGAATTTTTTTTTTAAACTAAATATTTTGAAAATTTTTAGACATTTTAATATAACGGATATTTAGATGCTTCTAAACTACTCAAATCTAAATAGGACCCAATAAGGCTTTTTTGACACCCAAAACGGTCACTTCCATGAATGCACTTGTCGGTAAAACGTTCGCCTTGTCCCTTGTCTTCTACACACGCGAACTCGTTTGTCATAACTTAAAAACTTATTCTTGTAAAGAGTACAGACCTTCATGTCTGATTTTCTCGTAAACGACACGACCGATATTAATGAAAGTTTTTGTACAAAAACGTTTAAGAGCCGTTTGCTCAAACGAAACTTAAGAATTTAAGTTCTACATAAAACTTTATGTTCAGCAAGTGGCCCTTAATAACATTAAACTTAAAAGATTAAACAAAAATCATTTTTCGATACATACTTAAAAAGATGCTTAAATTTTTTATGAAAAATCATTTTTTTTTTTTGGAAACTAACAAATGCATTTTAATGAAACTTTATTTTTGAATGTTGGAAAATCTACCTATCCTTTTTAACCCTTTCGAACTCAGCGATACTCTCATGTAACATATATCACAACAAAAACATTACTGTTAAAAAAAGAGCCAAGTTATGTTGAAGTTATGCTGGCACAACAGGTACTGAAATGTAAAAGTGTACCAAGTTCTAAAGCTTGGCTTAAAATTTGTAGGTATAAATAAAATGTTTATTGTTTGCTTGGCAATTTTTCAATTAGCTTTAAAAATCGGTAATTTTAAGAAAAATTGTCAAGAGCACAATCAACATTTTATGTATACAAATTTAAAGCGAAGCTTTAGAACTTGGTAATTACACTCTTACATTTCAGTACTTTTTGTGCCAGCATAACTTCAACATAAGAGAACTTGGCTCTTTTTTTAACAGTAATGTTTTTGTTGTGATTTTACTACTTTTTGCAAGGTATTGCTATAGAACTTAAAATCTCTATAATTGATGAACACTCAGAGAAAATGGGCGGTTACCACGCCCCTTGTCTAAAATTCTAAAATTCTCACATTTTAAATTTTTTTTTTGTTTAAACTACCAGGTCTACCATTCTAAAAAATTTTAAGGTTCTACGACAGTTAGAAATGCTCTATAATATTTGATGAAAATTCAGCAGAAATGGGCGGTTGCCACGCCCCCTATGAAAAATTCTCAAATTTTAAATTTTTTATTTGGTATAACTTATTAGCTTTACCATTCTACCAAGTTTCAAGATTCTAGATAATCAGAAGTGCTGTACGAAATTTGATAAAATTTAGTGAAAATGGGTGGCTACCACGCCCCCTGACTAAAGTTCTCAAATATAAAATTGTTTCCTTTATATAAACCATCAGCTCAACCATTCTACCAAATTTCAAGATTCTACGATAATCAGAAATGCTCTATAATATTTAATAATATGAAATTTCAGCGGAAATGGGCGGTTGCCACGCCCCACACAGGTAAATTTTCCCAAAAACATGGCCAAAATTATTTTTTGTGTTTATTCAATTTATTATTGCATGATTATATCAAAATAAGATAATTTCCATAAAATTCACCATTTTTAAGTAAATTTACACGAAAATTCACAAAAAAGAAGCAAAAAATGAAAAAAGTCGTTTTTTTTTACTTTACGCTATAGGGTTTCTTTCATTTGACATTTAATAATACAATATTTATACATTCAATAGATTGAAAAAAACAGTTGAACAGTCGTTATTATAAATAAATAAATAATGCAGGCATAGATAACAACTATATACATAAATAAACATGAGTGTGAGTTTGTATGTGTGTATATCATTCAATGACTTGTGAGTTGTGAAACTGTAACTATAAGTCTGCTTGCTCGATCTCTGGTTCTATTAGAAACTGAAGTATTTCAGAGGGAAACACATTTTTTGTTTTAGGATTTAGTTTTCTCAAACCACTTATTAATGGGTCAGAAGAGACCAAGAGATTATAAAACACATCTTCCATATTTTGCTGCCTCGAAAATTTTCTTGAGAAACTTTCTCGAAACGCTTTATATCTTTGTTTCGTGATTCTTGGGCTTCTTCGCCGAGCTGTCCAATGAATGAATAAATTTTATTGAGGCTTAAGTTTGGATACATATGGTTATTATGAAACTAAGTTAATTTTCCTTCAACAACTATTGAAAGTGCTTCTTCTGCTGTATATGGAATAATTTTCTGGTCAATTTTTTTCAAAGCTTTTGATATTTTTCAGCACGTGAAGGAGTTGAAAATATTATATTTTTCATTACATTTGATGAACAAGTTTCCCTTTTTCTCGCAGTTGCATGGCGCAGCATAGCTTAATTCTTCGGCATTATAGTTAGAACGTAAATCTTCTGTTTTACGTCTCTTTGACCGTTCGCTTAGGTCTGAAAAATCCATTTGAGTCCGTCCAACAAAGCCATGGGCTCAGCATGGAAACGATATTTCATATTGCAACCAATTTATATTTTGTTTTAAGAAGGTGTTGTTATTTCTGGAGGCACTCCAGCCATCTTCTTCTATGTTCATACCTATATGCAAAATCAAAATCCGTTAAATTTTTCTCTATTTGCTCCGAAATTTCAATATTTCAACCTTTGGTACCAAAAAAATTAATTTTTTCTGTAATGTCACGTGACGAACAGCTTTTTAAAAATTCAGAAAGCTTATTTCTTGAAAGAAAAATGAAAGTTAATTACGATCCTGTGTCAAAAAAGAAAAATCTAATTAAAAAAAAAAAAAAAAAAATCACCGTCCCCAACACCTTTTGAAGCCAATATTATAAAAAGTCGCAAAAAACCGCAATGTTTTAGGATTGTTTCCCATAAAGGAAACATTTAACTATTTTTCAACACTATTTTCAGTACAGAAAAACGCAAATCAACTTAACTTTTTCATTATCAAAGAAAAAAAATTTGTTTGTTTTTACTGCTCAAACACATTATCTTAAAAAGCTTTAAAATTTACTTTAGACTTAAAATTTTGCATTATCTTTGTCATTATCTTTTTTTAACATACCACTAGCAACAGAATCCATGTTAATTATTTAAAAAATCGCCAAAAAAAATTAAATAAAAAATAAAGCAAACTACTTCTTATAAGAAACCAACCTTGCTACTGCACTCGTTAATTAAAATGTTCTACTTTGAAAGCATCTACTGATTAAACAGTTACAATTTGCATCGCATGATCAATCAGGTTCTAAGCTTATGTTATTTGTAAACAACTTGGCATTAAAAAAAAACAACAAATCGCAAATTTTTTTTTTGTAGTTTTGGCCATGAATTTGGGAAAATTTACCTGTGTGCGCCCCCTGGCTGAAATTCTCAGATTTTAAATTTTTTCCTTTATATATCTACCATTCTACCAAATTTCAAGATTCTACGATAGTCAGAAGTGCTCTTCTATAATAATTGATGAAAATTCGGCGAAAATGGGCGGTTACCACGCCCCCTGAATTAAAAATCTCAAATGTTCGATTTTTTCCTTTGTATACACCACAAGTCCTATCACCATGTAAAATTTCAAGTTTCTACGATAGCGGGAAGTTCTCTATAATTTTGATGATCTGTCAGTGAGTCAGTGGAGTCAGTTACGGTTTTCGCGATTTTTGAAGTCCTATATCTCAGAAACTACTCATCGTAGGAAGCTGAAATTTTGTGAGGAATTTGGGTTCGGCCAGCTCAACAAATGTAGTGAGTTTGGCGTCTTTGGTGTATGAGTTAGAGGGGGGTCGAAAATGGCCTCAGTTGTTTCCTGTAAATAAGATTGTAGTGCCAAAGTTGCGCGTCACTTTTAGTAAGATTGACGCGCGCGTCACTTTTTGTAAGAATGACGCGTGCTTCACTTTTTGTAAAAATGACGCGGGCGTCACTTTTTGTAAGAATGACGTGGGCGTCACTTTTTGTAAGAATGACGCGGGCGTCACTTTTCGTAAGAATGACGCGGACGTCACTTTTCGTAAGAATGATGCGGGCGTCACTTTCAGTATAAATGACGCGTGCGTCACTTTTTGTAAGAATGACGCGGGCGTCACTTTTCGTAATAATGAGGCGGGCGTCACTTTTAGTAAGAATGACGCGCGCGTCACTTTTAGTAAGAATGACGCGCGCGTCACTTTTAGTAAGAATGACGTGGGCGTCACTTTTCGTAAGAATGACGCGGGCGTCACTTTTTGTAAGAATGACGCGGACGTCACTTTTCGTAAGAATGACGCGGGCGTCACTTTCAGTATAAATGACGCGTGCGTCACTTTTTGTAAGAATGACGCGGGCGTCACTTTTCGTAAGAATGACGCGGGCGTCACTTTTTGTAAGAATGACGCGGGCGTCACTTTTCGTAAGAATGACGCGGGCGTCACTTTTTGTAAGAATGACGCGGGCGTCACTTTTCGTAAGAATGACGCGGGCGTCACTTTCAGTATAAATGACGCATGCGTCACTTTTTGTAAGAATGACGCGGGCGTCACTTTTCGTAAGAATGACGCGGGCGTCACTTTTTGTAAGAATGACGCGGGCGTCACTTTTCGTAAGAATGACGCGGGCGTCACTTTCAGTATAAATGACGCATGCGTCACTTTTTGTAAGAATGACGCGGGCGTCACTTTTCGTAAGAATGACGCGGGCGGTACTTTCAGTATAAATGACGCGTGTGTCACTTTTTGTAAGAATGACGCGGGCGTCACTTTTCGTAATGATGACGCGGGCGTCACTTTTAGTAAGAATGACGCGCGCGTCACTTTTCGTAAAAATGACGCGTGCGTCACTTTTTGTAAGAATGACGCGGGCGTCACTTTTCGTAAGAATGACGCGGGCGTCACTTTCAGTATAAATGACGCGTGCGTCACTTTTTGTAAGAATGACGCGGGCGTCACTTTTCGTAAGAATGACGCGGGCGGTACTTTCAGTATAAATGACGCGTGTGTCACTTTTTGTAAGAATGACGCGGGCGTCACTTTTCGTAATAATGACGCGGGCGTCACTTTTAGTAAGAATGACGTGGGCGTCACTTTTCGTAAGAATGACGCGGGCGTCACTTTTTGTAAGAACGGACGTCACTTTTCGTAAGAATGACGCGGGCGTCACTTTTCGTAAAAATGACGCGCGAGTCACTTTTAGTAAGAACGACGCGGGCGTCACTTTTTGGAAGAATGACGCGCGCGTCACTTTTTGTAAGAATGACGCGCGCGTCACTTTTAGTAAGAATGACGCGGGCGTCACTTTTCGCAAGAATGACGCGTGCTTCACTTTTTGTAAGAATGACGCGGGCGTCACTTTTCGTAAGAATGACGCACGAGTCACTTTTAGTAAGAACGACGCGGGCGTCACTTTTTGGAAGAATGACGCGCGCGTCACTTTTTGTAAGAATGACGCGGGCGTCACTTTTTGTAAGAATGACGCGGACGTCACTTTTTGTAAGAATGACGCGTGTGTCACTTTTCGTAAGAATGACGCGGGCGTCACTTTTTGTAAGAATGACGCGGACGTCACTTTTCGTAAGAATGACGCGCGCGTCACTTTTAGTAAGAATGACGTGGGCGTCACTTTTCGTAAGAATGACGCGGGCGTCACTTTTTGTAAGAATGACGCGGACGTCACTTTTCGTAAGAATGACGCGGGCGTCACTTTCAGTATAAATGACGCGTGCGTCACTTTTCGTAAGAATGACGCGGGCGGTACTTTCAGTATAAATGACGCGTGTGTCACTTTTTGTAAGAATGACGCGGGCGTCACTTTTCGTAATAATGACGCGGGCGTCACTTTTAGTAAGAATGACGCGCGCGTCACTTTTCGTAAAAATGACGCGTGCGTCACTTTTTGTAAGAATGACGCGGGCGTCACTTTTCGTAAGAATGACGCGGGCGGTACTTTCAGTATAAATGACGCGTGTGTCACTTTTTGTAAGAATGACGCGGGCGTCACTTTTCGTAATAATGACGCGGGCGTCACTTTTAGTAAGAATGACGCGCGCGTCACTTTTCGTAAGAATGACGCGGGCGTCACTTTTTGTAAGAATGACGCGGGCGTCACTTTTCGTAAGAATGACGCGGGCGTCACTTTCAGTATAAATGACGCATGCGTCACTTTTTGTAAGAATGACGCGGGCGTCACTTTTCGTAAGAATGACGCGGGCGGTACTTTCAGTATAAATGACGCGTGTGTCACTTTTTGTAAGAATGACGCGGGCGTCACTTTTCGTAATAATGACGCGGGCGTCACTTTTAGTAAGAATGACGCGCGCGTCACTCTTTGTAAGAATGACGCGGGCGTCACTTTTCGTAAAAATGACGCGCGCGTCACTTTTAGTAAGAATGACGCGGGCGTCACTTTTTGTAAGAATGACGCGCGCGTCACTTTTCGTAAAAATGACGCGTGCGTCACTTTTTGTAAGAATGACGCGGGCGTCACTTTTCGTAAGAATGACGCGGGCGTCACTTTCTGTATAAATGACGCGTGCGTCACTTTTTGTAAGAATGACGCGGGCGTCACTTTTCGTAAGAATGACGCGGGCGGTACTTTCAGTATAAATGACGCGTGTGTCACTTTTTGTAAGAATGACGCGGGCGTCACTTTTCGTAATAATGACGCGGGCGTCACTTTTAGTAAGAATGACGCGCGCGTCACTTTTAGTAAGAATGACGCGGGCGTCACTTTTCGTAAAAATGACGCGCGCGTCACTTTTAGTAAGAATGACGCGGGCGTCACTTTTTGTAAGAATGACGCGCGCGTCACTTTTAGTAAGAATGACGCGGGCGTCACTTTTCGCAAGAATGACGCGTGCTTCACTTTTTGTAAGAATGACGCGGGCGTCACTTTTCGTAAGAATGACGCGCGAGTCACTTTTAGTAAGAACGACGCGGGCGTCACTTTTTGGAAGAATGACGCGCGCGTCACTTTTAGTAAGAATGACGCGGGCGTCACTTTTAGTAAGAATGACGCGGGCGTCACTTTTCGCAAGAATGACGCGTGCTTCACTTTTTGTAAGAATGACGCGGGCGTCACTTTTCGTAAGAATGACGCGCGAGTCACTTTTAGTAAGAACGACGCGGGCGTCACTTTTTGGAAGAATGACGCGCGCGTCACTTTTTGTAAGAATGACGCGGGCGTCACTTTTTGTAAGAATGACGTGGGCGTCACTTTTAGTAAGAATGACGCGCGCGGCACTTTTCGTAAGAATGACGCGCGCGTCACTTGTTGTAAGAATGACGCGCGCGCCACTTTTTGTAAGAATGACGCGCGCGTCACTTTTCGTAAGAATGACGCAAGCGTCACTTTTCGTAAAAATGACGCGGCGTCACTTTTAAGAATTCGCGAGAAACATTATAATAAATAATTTTTTAGGTTTCTATGGCTCAATTTAAATATAATAATGTCTAGTTTCTGTATCAGTACCAAAACTTAGTCAAATATCATTCTTTTATTTTTTGTTATCGAAAAAGGGACTGAAATTTACTTTTTTTTTCCTAAAAGTTTTCTTATATGGTCATAATTTAAAAAAAAAATATATACAAAATGTTAATGCAGAAAGTGTCTTGTTTTACAGCTTAGAAGAAAAAATATTATTATAAAAAAAAAAAAATTATTTTCTCAGTTATCCGGCATTTTTGGTGGTCATAGTCAGTGTATGTAACTTACATGTAACATGAGAGTAACATATTAGTTTTGCTATTTATTATTTTAGAAAATAACTTTTTGTTATTCAAAATTCTTAGTTGTAATGTGTTTGACACGATAATACTTAAAATATTTTTTTTAATAATTTGGGTTCGAAAGGGTTAATGGTAAACGTCTATAAGGATTTTAAATTTTTTTTGTAAAAACTTTTTCTTTACTCTTTTCACTCATGCAATCAAGCATTCAAAATGTTACCAAATATAGATTGCATACATTTTTTTGTATGTATTAACATTCAGATTATTTCGCCAACAAGCTTTTAAGAGCTTTTGATAGAAAGGTTAGAGAAGAAACATTAATTCAAACCAATATAAGGTCTCTTATCAAGTATAAGGCAATTAAAAAGCTTCTTCAATAGATGTCTAATGTGAATAGCCGGGGTAAGCTGGTGTCCGATAAATCATAATCATCACAATCTCTATACAATAAAAAATATATGCCTACACGGAGAATAAAATGTCATCTCAAATTAATATAATGCGCACATTAAATCTCACCACCTTCTAATTCCACTTAAACTCAGTTAAATTTAATGTGAACTTCATCTTATTTTAATGCGAATGTTCATCTTAAAAATATCGACAAAAAATAAAAATTTTAAAATTATAGTCACACTTTAGCTTTTACTTGCAGTTTAACATACTCATTTCCAACAGTGAGATACCACGATGATAATGCACTCCCCTAGTAACCCAACAGTTGTAGGTTCGATCCTTGGTGGCTGCCAGTTTTTTTTTTTTTTATTTTATTTGCGCATCCAAGAAATTAATGCAGAAATCCGCTTAAATTAAAGTGTGATCCGCTTAATTCTATGTGATCTGTTTTCTCTGTGTATTTAATTTTATCAAATTTAGTCCAATAAGTATAATTTCTCATTCACGACTGTAACTATAACCAACGAAGGTACAAAAAAATTCTAAATGTCTCAGAAAAAGAAAAACTCAAGTCAAAACATCAAAATACACGTCTTTCGAAAAGTCTTCGAAAAGTTTAAATCGGATGAGCAAAGACCAAAAAATCGAAAGAAAAAGCGAAAAAAAAAAACATCTTGTGTCTTAACTTTTTATTTCTCCTCGTTTGCATCAATGATATCTTATTTCATCTCATCTCATCAAAAATTCGTATATATTCTACCCCTGTGTTCCATATATATTTAATTTTAGTTTTTCTTTCTTTATTTTAACTTATTTCACATTGCAGGATTTGATGGTGGCCTTAGACAATGGTTCCTTATGGAAATATTTGATCAGCATAGTGGCAATTTGCAAGCGAATATTTCATCGAAATATCCCATTCTAAGTGTGACACATCTAGACTCTGGTCGGCTTTTTAAGATCTTTGTGTATTCGGTTAACTTACGTGGTCGCAGTGAGGCTGTCATCTTGGAGGGTTTCACACTGAAAGCAGCTGAAAAACAAACAGGTAAGAAAAGTTTGAAGCTGCAAAGCTCTGATGCAGTTGAAGATATATAATATTTTTGGCTTTTAACCAACACAGTCAAAATTTTTATTTTCCATACCTAACCTACCTCCACTAACCCCTGCCACCCCGGTTTTTTTCCTTATCCTTCACAGTTCAGTGTTCAGTTTTGCACACTAAAAATTTGGAAGCCATGTTGGGTGATGGGGGGGTTATATGGGATAAGTCGAGTGCTCTTGGGGTAGAGATATATTTTATGAATATTTCATGACATAAAATTGTTATGAATTTTTCATTGCTCAAAAGAAGAGAAAGTAAAACAGTAGAAAATTAGAGAAAAAGAAATGAAACAAAAACATATTTTTGCATATTTGCGATATATATACTTATTCGTGGATACAAAATCTTTTTGTAGAAATTTTTTTTTTGTTTCTCCTGTCTTGCTCTGTCAAAGTCCATGGGGAAGGGGATGGGAAAAATGAACACAGAACGGATATACAAAGACAAGGATGATGATTATATTCTTGTTCTTTTTGTTTTATTTTTTTTTTTTTTTTATTTTAAGTTGGTTGGCAGGAATAAATAATGACTTGATTTTTGTTTGTGTTCTCTGGTTTTATATTTATGTGCATTAAAAAAAAAAAGGTAGAGTTGTAAAACTACTCTCTTGGTGCCTTTCACTTGTCATATACAATTTGTAGTTTGATCTTCCTCGGTGGTATAGTATCATTAAACAAAGTTGAACGATGAAGATATCATTTTTTATTGTTAAATTGCTTTGTAGGGTGAGTTTACCTTTCAAAAGAGAAAAGAAATATAGATTTCAATAAAATTAGTATTACTCGTGTATTATAAGAGAAATACGTGAAATGTATAGAGCAAGTGTTGCAAATGATTTCTAACTAAAGGTGGGCTAACAAAAAATAAATGTAATTTGTTGGAATTACCAAGATTAGTTGAGAAAGGTCTAAAAAGTTCTATTCGTGTACTAAAAACTAAATCATTTCACACACCATTTTATATTTGTTGTTACTTTTAAAAAATGTTTGGATAGATTTTACTAAGCATGTAGCTTTTCTAGGTTTAGTATGGCAAATCAAAAAAATCAATGATTTTTACACTTGAAAAAATATTTGTACTTTGTGGTTTTTAAGGTGAAATGAAACAAATCAACTTAAGCTCCTTAACAGGAATGTTATATGGACTGCATTAAATCAAGTAAGAATTCTAAGTCAAATAAACAACATTTGAGGTGCAGTGCCCACACCAGTGGATTTACTTTTTCGAAATTATTAAAACGGTCACTATGGTGTATGCGTACTTTTTTTTGTAGTGAATAAAAACTAATGTTTCTATAATTTTAAAACTAAGCGTGGGATAGCGAAAATAAAAATTAGGCTATCCACAAACCACGGTTTTAAAGTTAACAATTTTTTCACAGGAACAAATATTCACAATTTTTTCGATTTCTGATAATGAAAAAAAGTTTTTTTTTGTTGTATCTCTTAAAAAAAATAGTGGAATAAAGAAAAAAAAAGTTGGACAAACGAACCACAGTGCAAAACCAACCAGTTTTAAACTTAATAAGAAAAATATTTTTTATGATTTTTGAGGTGAAAAAAAAAAATAATTCCATTATAATTTTAGAACTAAAGGTGGGCTAGCGAAAAAAAAATCTTAGGCTATCCTTGGCTAACTCTGGGCATAATCAAACCATGCAGGTTTGAAAAAAAAGGGATTGCAAAAAGAATGCAGTTTTTTATATAGCTTTTTCCTATATAAAAAATTGCAATCTTTTTGCCCCTCCCTGCCTAAAAAGAGGGACAGATACCCCCCTCCTATACGATTTTTTTCTTGGTTGAGTGCAACCTACAAGCCTAGGTTTTTGTTACATCTAATGCAAATTACTCTGTACTATGCAGAACCTTTTTCCTATATAAAAATTGTAATCTTTTTGAAGTTTTTTTCCTACAGATCGAAAACGGTCTGTCAAATCGAAAAACCGTTAATGTAATAAATGAAGGTAATAAAAAGATCTACAACTTTTACTTCAAAGAAATTTTCAAAAAAGCTCAAATAAAAGAGATATGACGAAAATAAAAAAATCACTCTTTGACATGTTTAAAAAAAAACACCCTAACTCTTAAACCGAAGGTTTAATCGAAAAAACTGATTTAACATATTCTGTAGGAAATTTTATTATCTTCATGATTGCTATAAATTTTTTTCTGCTAGGTCCAATAATACGCGAGTTATGTTAAAAAGTAAAAGAAAATTTTCAGAAAAACTGCATTTTCAAGAGCGTCTGCCGGGGGTTTGGCCACACTTAAAATGTCTGCCATATGTATTTTTGTTATCAGGAAGTCCACCGCTAGTTTTGACTAGTTTTAAGTGGTTACCCTAAATAAATCAGTTTTCAGAAAAACTGCATTTTCGGGACCGTCTGCCGAGGTTTTGGCCCCACTTAAAATGCCTGCCATGTGTGTTTTTGTTATCAGGGAATCCACCGCTACAGGATGCGACTAATTTCAAGTGGTTACCCTAAATAAATCAATTTTCAGAAAAACTGCAGCTAACCATAATTTTGATTCGGGATTTCTAGCTTATGTACAAAGAAAATCATAGAGTTTTCAACGCTTTACTTAAAACCTTTGAAGCTATGAGGGCAAGGTAAATAAGTAGGTATTTTGATTAAGCAACATTTTTTAATAAAACAAAAAAACCATTGAAGAGAAATAGTGACTTTGTAATTATTATCCGCTGGGGTCTGTAGAGTTTAAAAGCTGTCATACAAGCACCTAAGATTCAATCCGCCCTTCAGTGTTGAAAAAATTGCAGGAGATAGCGAAATTTCAAAACGTTTCTATAGTTTTTTGCAAGATCATTTGGAAATGTGACATCTTTTTACAAAGTGGGCAAAATGTCAAAAATTGTTTCCTTTTCGTCCGATTAAAACAAGAATTTTCAAACCGGTGTGTTACAGGAGACAACTGCATTGACAGCAGCCGGAAATCCACGCCCAAAGCTATCTCTGTCGAAGCTCGTTTGCCATCAAAATTTTGCTTTCTCTCAGATTTGGGATTTTATAATTTTGGATTCAATACCTTTACTTGAAATTGGAATACCAAAAAATTTCTATACTATTAACCATATCATTTTATATGGTTAATATCGTTGCAAATGCTAGCTTTCTGGTTCTAATATCAGATACATACAATCCGGTTAAGTATTATACCTTTCTCACAATTTTAAAATCATTTTTTCTCTAAGTTGAAGTAAAAGTGACTTCCTACTGATTTCAAAAGCAATCCAGAAAATTATAAATGAACATTTCTTAAATCACTGTTCAAAAGAATGTAGGTACTTTCACAATTAAACATTCCTTTTATACCATTTATCCCATAAAGCGTACTCATCGTTATGCTATTTGCAACTACGAACATGAACGACTGCTCAGGTCTCAAAATATTTGCAATCACTATAATTCCCTAAGAAAAACTTGTCTAATCTAAAAAGTAGGTATAAGGCTAAAGCACAAAAAACTATAAATATCGCATGACTCGGCAACATTCTCATACATCTAAAGTAAAATTTTAATCCTTTCATATTTGTTTATTTGTAGTAGATACTCATATAAACACTTGCACACCTGTATCTATGTATACAATTTAAGAATATTTTCATTTCTAGAAAACAAAAAAAAAAAAACACTCAAAATTGTCTTCATCTTTTTTGGATACATGTATTTATCTTTTCAGTTGCACTCACCTCATATAAAGGATCTCAGGCAAACTTTGAGCTAACACCAATCCTATCGGTTGGAATATTTGTTGGAGTCTTGGTTGCACTTGTCTGCATTGGAATTGGCACAATAGCTGCATTGAAATTACGCTCGCACAAACAACAACAAAAATACCAACATCAAAATCAGAAATTCTCACGTCCAGGCAATTTACAAATTAAGGATAAAATCTCCTTGCCGTTGAGTCATTCTGAAGAGATGTACGATGAAAAGAATCCAGACGTTGTGCCCTACAACGAAGGTAAGAATATTATTTTATAAAGCAGACTTTAACATAACAAAGATAGGGTGTTATGGAATCAAATGTATTTATTATTTTATGAAATGATATGTATTAAGTGATTTTATTAGAAAAATAATCGGGTGCAAAAAGAACACACTGGTCAATTAAATAGATTCACCCTAAATCATTCACAAATAAAATGCACGACTGGGTCGCACGTACTTGCTCTTGTAGTTCAAAGCATCTTTATCTTAAATATCTATTGGAAATTTAAGATTTTGTGAAGAAAAAAAAAAAATAAAAACAAAAAAAAAATCGAAAGTTAAAAAGATTCAATTTTTTAAAAATTTTTTGAAAAACTTTTTTTTTTAATTTTTTTTTACATTTAACACTTCAATACCTATGATGTCTGTAAATTTTGAAAAAATTGACTTATGCTTTGATGAAATATATGGACTTAAAAAACATGTCAATTTTTGAAAAACGGCAACGCCATATTTCCGCTCTTGGCATTTTTTGAGAAAAACTAAAAACGCAGTTTTGTTGGAATCAATAAGAGTACTGCGCACACCAAATTTAAACGAAATCGTTAGAGCCGTTTTCGAGAAATTTGAAATACCTCGAAAACGTTATATGGGAGATATGCGTTAAATTGGAGATATTAAAAAAATAAAAAAAACTGACCTAGGGAATTACGTAAAAATCATCTGTACCAAGTTTCAAGCAAATTCATCCACCCGTTTAGGCCCTAGCTCGATGTACAGATTGACGCACAGACGCACAGACGCACACACAGACCGACGGACGGCATGACGAAAACCACTTTTTTGATCTTCTTCATCATCGTAATGTTGGTTTTGATTAAAACCTCGATTTTTTTTTCTACACGAAACCAATACTTGCCCTATAGAGCAAATAAAAATCAGATTTTCTTCAACAAAAACTTAAGAAAATCACTTTTTACTGAAGCTTATTAAAATATTGACATGTTTTCAATTTCAAAGCTATGTATCAAAACCTTATTTATTCCAATACTCCCAAAAAAAAGGACTATTTCGATCAGGTTCGAATAGGTCGTCCATTCTTGTTTTGTTTAGAAAAATAAGAAGAAAATGTCTCAATTATAAACGTAAACAATTTCTATCGCTTTTTAGTTTTTACTAAATTATAATTTTAAAAAATCTCTTTAATTTACTAATATTTCAGAAATGCTTCTTACTTTCGAGTAGTATAACTTTTGGAAGGAGTTTTTCAGTTTTTTGGATGCAAATAACTCAGCAACCCGAACTCCTACAAACTTTTGGTTTTCAGTTATGAATAGAGTCTAAAAACTCCTTTATTTTGATGTCTTATTCGAAGGATTTGGAGAAAATTTTTGAAAATTTCTTTTTTTTTAGACAAGGGGTACCCCTTGGATAATTTTCGAAAATCTAAAAAAATAAATTTGTAATTTTTTTAACTGAATGCATTGGCTTATTCACTGTGATCTCATATCTGTAAACCAAAACTTGTTTCGATACTTTTATCCGAAAATATCTGCTTTCGAATGAAGGAAAAAAAAAAATATTTCGATTGCAAATAATTCAGCAACCCGAACTCCAACAAACTTTTAGTTTTCAGTTATGAATAGAGTCTAAAGAGTCCCTTCTTTTGATGTCTTATTTGATTGATTTGGAGAAAAATTTTGAAAATTCCTTTTTTTAGAGAAGGGGTACCCCTTGGATAATTTTCGAAAATCTTAAAAAATAAATTTGTAATTTTTTTAGCTGAATGCATTGGAATATTCACTGTGATCTCATATCTGTAAACCAAAACTTGTATCGGGACTTTCATCCGAAAATATCTGCTTCCGAATGAAGAAATACAAAAATATTTCGATTGCAAATAATTCAGCAACCCGAACTCCTACAAACTTTTGGTTTTCAGTTATGAATAGAGTCTAAAGAGTCCCTTCTTTTGATGTCTTATTTGATTGATTTGGAGAAAAAATTTGAAAATTCCTTTTTTTAGACAAGGGGTAGGGGAGAGTGGGGCTAAATGTAACAGGGGTAAGAATTAACAGCTAAAAAAAGCGATGTTCCTTTCAATATTAAGAAACGCGTAAAGGAGAAAAATTCTCAATTTTTGCATATCTACCGGCACATTTTCTACAGATGAAGATTAGACGACAGGGTGAGAAGTTACACTAGTGGTGCCCAAAAAATCCATGTTTGTAACTTTTTTTTTAAATTTTATTTTTGGTCTACCTCTTTACCCGAAAAAGATAGAGTGCTAAGTGTTTTTTTGTCATATGCAACTGTGTTTTGGCTCAAATTGCGTGTATATGTTTTGTCTATATCAGTTTCGCTTTTTTTTTAAATTGATTTTATGTGCCAAATTTCATGCTGGGGCTAGTTGTAACATTTTTCCGGGGCAAGTTGTACCATGTAAAAACCTACCTATACTGAAAAATTGTTTACCTAATATAATTAACAACCCTGAATATGAATGCTTGTAATTGAATTTGTATTTATTTTGAAATTGGAAACACATTTTTGAACCACCACTTGAATTCATAAAGCTTATAAAACAATTTATGAATTCGAATAACTTTTATTTAAGACTACTGTCAAATTTTCTCTGGAAATCTTGGATTTGCTCTACTTTTTACAAATTTGCACCAAAATTTCATGACTGAGGTTTGTTTTTATTGTTATTAATTAAAAATAAATAAATATAAACAAATAAAGGTATTTTTCGCTTATTTTTAGTTTTTGGTACAACCTACCCCGGTATGTGTTACACTTTGCCCCGTATGTGGGGTAAGTTGAAACAACACGATTTTTTTTTTGGAAGCTTTATTTTTCAACATTACCGTTATGTTTTGCTTAATTTTTATGATGGATCTTGGAGCTAAAACATGGGTCTTTAATTTAAAAAAGGTGTGGTTGACCCACTTTCAAATTTGTAGGAGAACCATCGATTTTAGAAAAAAGTGTTACATTTGGCCCCACTCTCCCCTACCCCTTGGATAATTTTCGAAAATCTTAAAAAATTAAATTTTTTAGCTGAATACATTGGCCTATTGAATGTGATCTCATATCTGTAAACCAAAACTTGTTTCGGAACTTTGATCCGAAAGTATCTGCTTCCGAATGAAAGAAAAAAAAATATTTCGATTGCAAATAACTCAGCGACCAGACCACCGAAAAACTTTTGGTTTTCAGTTATGAATAGAAACTAAAAAGACCTTGCTTTTGATGTCTTATTCGATGAATTTGGAGGAAAATTTTGAAAATGCATTTTTTTTCTCGAAAAACTTAAAAAAAAATAAATCTCAATTTTTTGAAAATGCAATTTTTTTCGAAAAACTAAAAAAAAAATTCTATTTTTTTTTACAAAAATGGATAGACCTTTTTACCTGTTTCGATGCAAAAACCCATCATCATTTTTTGTCGGGATAGGTCTTGTTTTAGGCCTCCTTCTTTTCTGAATTTACCAGTTGAGAACTGATCTTGTAATTCCTATTAAACTTTTGAAAAACACTTCTACTCATTACTTTGACTATAATTACATTTCATAAGGTTTTTGTCCTAACACCCTGTATCTATGTACCTATAAAGTTTTTATAAAAATCAAGGAGACATAAAGATGTTCAAATCCACATCGCCAACAACATTTTAAGGAAGCAAGAAATACATCGCCATTCATTTATTTAATTTTCCCTTTTTACAGTCGATGGCGAATACAAACAGAAATCAGCAACACAAACGCCATCAGGACATTTGTCTACGACCAGTGAAGCGGAAATCACGTGCAACCCATCAGACGACCGGGGTTTATATCAATCAGCAAAGGTATGTGTCCCGCACAGTTAAACCTTAAAATATGTCCTTGATAGAGATTCTAAGAATGTCCTTTTTTCATTTTTTTTTTCTTTTGAATTCTATTCTTAAACAGGACGATGAACTACATTATGCTGAACTCTCCCTAACCGGTCCGCCAAAAAAATCTGTATCAGTAGACTGTAGCAGTATGCTGCTAAGTAGCAGCAGTGGCAGCAGCACCAAAAAACTGCTGCCCAACTGTCCACCCACAAATCTAACCACTAGTACACTGAATAGAACAAAAATGGCCGCACCACCACCCGCTTATGATTATTTTGACGAACCAACGATATACGCTCAAATAGATCACTATAAGACGCAAGGCAGCACCTCGGGGTCAAATTCATCCACATCACCCTTCCCGCCCTGTATATCATCGCCCGTGTCGCAGGGAACACCGTCGACGGTGTCACCCGGAACAGTGGCCATTTATGCTATGCCACAGCATCCTGGTGGATACCACACCCTGCCGCATCATCATCACCACCAGCAGCAACAGCAGCAGCACCAGCAACAACAGCATGCCGCGATGACGCTAGGGCATCCGGTGACGGCGGCAGTGGGTGGCAGTGTTTCACCGGCTCCAACCCACATGGCTCTTAAACAACAACAACAACAGTCTCTAGGTAGTGCCACAGGCATAGTGGCAGCTATTGGAAGCCCTACAGCAGCTGTGGTGCCGGGCATGGGCAAATCGTACTCTCGGGAAATAGTTACTGTACGAACGCCATTAATGTACTCGCAGCAGGAGAGTTGTGTTTAATTTTAATTTATTACCCACTAGACCCCCCTCAACGATTATTTTCGTGTTTTTTTCCTTGTATTTTTCTGCCTCTCTGCTTCTGCTTTTCCCCTCCCGTCCATCCCTTATACTATCCCTATCCTTCAGTTGATATGTTGTTTTTCCAGACGCGTTGTAATGAAAATTTATACATGTTATTAAAATGAGAACAAGATAATTCAGAAAATATATACTTTTCTCTTCCTCGCATAAAAACAAAAAATATTTATCATGCTCACATTTTTCTTTTTTTCTGTACAAATTTTAATGTGTTATGATCAAATATCGTGATGATGGGTCAGGACGAAAAAAAAAATGCTGATATAAATATCCCCTTTCAAGTTGGCGCCTTTCATAAAAAGAAAAAGCACACACAATCGATATCGTGTTGTATAGTAGTGTTGTAGTTGATAGCAAAAAAAAATTATGTATTATATCGGAAATAAATCGATTTAACATGCGTTGTGTTATAACGTGGGAAAGTTGACCGGTGACCGTGAATGCTCATATGTATATTTGTGCGAACAATCAACTGAAGGTGGCCAATGTTGCTTGCTACTGTATAGAAATGAAATATTAATTTAATTTTTTATGTAAAATACAAATTAAAATTTTATGACATAAATGATATGCACAATGTGAGGCAAATTTGTTAAAATGCTTTTCCAAATTGGTTTATAAATATTTTTTTTTGTTTTGTTTTTATTTTTTTTATTTCTGGATATGAACAATAATAACAAATTGAATTGATTTATTGTGCCACAGGTATTTTAAGCGATTTGTGTGAGAGGTTTTTTTTTGTCAAAATTATAATCTTCCGTTCCACATATTTGTATATGGGATATGTTGATGATAAAAATAGATGATTAAACAAATTTTTTGTAGAAGGTACCTATTCAATTTGTGTAAATTGTTTTTTATTTTTTTTGTTTTTAATTTTTTGTTTAAGTCGAAATGCTTATTGTTTTGGAGATTTGATGATAGACTCGGATTACTTGATTTTTTGTTCTATGGTTTTCAATTTTTCATTAATATTTAAATAACTGTTAACATAATGAAGTATCCTTAAAGTTATTCGCTAGCGGTTATTATAATTACTATTTGTAACATTGATATCGAATAACAATTACAAGCCCTTTATTAGTTTGTGATACAATAAAAGCTCTAGAGTTTAGACAGCACTTCCTCCAACTTTGATAATGGAACAATTTATTTTCCCAGAGGATCAGAATCCTTTTTCATAGCTTACTACAGTACCTACATCAATTACATCAGAAACCTCAAAAAAACAGTATTTGAGTACCGATCAACCTCGCGAAATACTTTTTATGGTCTAAATAGAGAAAATGCTCTAAAAAGTGTTTCGAGAAGTATAAAAAGGCAAAACTTTTTAGATAATGATAAGAGTCATTGATGCAGCTGTAATGTACAAACTGATAAGAAAAAATTTAACATCTTCTTTTTTAATTTCAAAATACAAAACTCCCAAAATTATAATTATCTCAGGAACTTGATCTTAATAGCTTTTCATGATAACTGACTTCAAAAAAGAAGGAGGTTATTAATTCGAATGTAATGTTTTTAGTGTAAGTTACATTCGACTGGTTTAAAAGATTGTGATGATCCTTTTGCATTCAAGAGCTGGTACTGCGAGTGTTGTTTTTTTTTTTTTGACCAGTTCTGACTATGGCATCTATAAGAAAAAGGTCGATTTTTTTTTGTCTAACAAATTTTAATGATCTCTTGTGATTTAAAAACACGAAGACAGGACAATTTTTTTCTTATTTTAATATGTACTAACATCAAATTTGAAAAAAAAAAACTGAAAACCATTTCATGAAATATGTATTTATGTCGAAAGTTAGTTCGAACTTTCTTGATATTTTATAGATTTAAAAAGCCAAAGTTCCTAGCACTGGGATCCTTGAAATTTTTTGACTAAAAAAAAAAACAAAATCGTTAAGTCGTAATTCTAAGGAAATTTTTTTATTATTGGTTTTTGGCTAACGAAACAAATTTGAAGAAATTGAAAATTTCGAAATCAAAATATAGTTAACCCTTTCGGACCCAGCGTTACCCTCATGTAACATTTTTTTTAAAATTCGTAAACAATTTTTTTAGGTTACGATGGCTTAATTGAAAGATAATAATGAATAGTTACCGGATTATTACAAAAAGTTAGTCAAATATCATACCTTTTATTTTTTTTATCGATAAAGAAACTGAAATTCACATTTTTTTTTTTTTTTTTTTTGCAAAAATCATTAGAAAAACACATTAGTCTTGCTATTTATTATTTCGGAAAATAACTTTTTGCTATTCATATTTCTTAGTTGTGATGTTTTTGACCCGATAATACCGAAAAAACATTATTTAATATTGATTTTCATAGCTTGGGTTTGAAAGGGTTAAGTTAAACATAATATTTAAGGTCCTTAACGATCTTTTAAAGACAAAAAACAAACGTTTTTTCAAGACTCGGTTGCCGAAATATTTGTGTCCAAAGTTTTTAGAAATTTTAAGGAAATATAATTATTTCAAAGAAAAAACTGTTTCTCTTTCATAAGATGCGTTATCAGTAGAATTTGGCCTTGATTCGAAGCTGACATTGCTAATGCTTAAGATATTTTATTTCTGCCTTCCTCTGACGAAAATCTGTATTAAAATTTTGCATGATTGAATGCCAAGTTGATTGAGGTCTACTTCCATTTGATCGTACCACCTTACAAGGGGTTCATTTACTGCGCTATTTCTATCGGTTGGAGTCAAAAACTTTCCGGGGCCGAGCATTGTTTTGCATGCGCTCCACATCTACATAGATGGCCATCTCCGTCACTACACTTTTACTCGTTTGGCTTGGTTAGTATCCTTGTACAATGTACAACCCGTACGTCGATGTTGAGTGTCTTTTTTTGAGGACAGCGTATATTTGATTTTGCTCTCATTGATTGTTAAATCCATTTTTGCCGCTTCCGCTTCGATGCTCACAAAAGTGCCACTAACATCACGCTGTTTTCTTCTGAATATGTCAATATAGCAAGCAGATAGACTTTAGAAAAATGGTGCCTCTGGTGTTGACGTTTGAGTTCTGTAAAGGATGATTTTAAAGAATTCGCACGATTATGCTTCATCGACTTGCTAAAAACCTTTTTCGACATCAAAGGTATCGGTGAGTTGTTTTCCGACCCTGACGCTGCATTTTCCATCGTTCCTTGAAAAAGTGGATCTTCTATTGGATTAATAAAACATGGTCACTTAGAAGTTGTTTCGGTAGAACAAATTAGTAAGCATTTCGACAAAAAATTAAAGAGTAAATCAGAGGTTAAACACAAAAAGGGTAGACAAGAAAATTTTTTTCTGGGCGCCCTGAACACAATAGTTTTAACAAACCTTAGTAATCCTGTCGATTTGAAGACATTTAAAAAAAAATTATAAATTGATGAACTAAGACTTTATTTTATCTTTAAGTTTTCCTTACACTGGGGAAAGGCTAAGCATTAAAGGTTGTGACCGATCACGAATATTATCTATTTATTGTAATTAATTTTCAAAAATATATTATAACAAAATTTTCAATAACTCTCTCATTGAATTTATAAGTCAATTTTGTAAAAAGCAAATAAAAAAAAAAGAAGAAAATACCATTTGTAAGCAATATCAAACCCTAGTTTAACAGAAAAAAAAAGAAAATAATTCTTATATTTTGTTTTAATTTTGAAAAAAAAAAAAAAAAATTATATTTATATGATATAAAATTCAAACGTATAAAAATACCAAATTCAATGATGATACGACGATTTAAATGTTCCTTCCTTATAATAAGGCTAACAATAAACTTTAACAATTTAATTGTAAAGTTTCTCAAGAAAAAAATAAAAAACAAAACTTCACCTTAAAAAAAAAAAATGCAAAAAAACTTGTAAATATTCTTTTAATAATCTTAACAAAAAAAAATACTTAAAAATCATTCTACAAAAAAATAAAAAAATTAAAAAATATAATGTTGCAATAAAACATAATGTCAAAAATGTTTACAGAACAAAACAAAAATTATAATAAAATCAGAAAACAATATATAGATTATCGCCTTCAGGCATAATATTGCAACTTTCTATCATAACTTATGATGTTCATATTTAATATAAGAAAACAAAAAAAAAATAGTAAATTAATCTGTACATAAAATTAATATCAAACAAAATTTCAATAACAAGAAAGCATATAACAATACTCAATAGAAATTAAACCCAAATTTAACATTTTTTTAAAAAAAACTTGTAATATAATAATTAAAAATAAAAAAATCAATTTCTTAAAATTAAAAAAAAAAAACAATGTAATTATGAATGCAATGCAAAAACAAGACACATTTTAAATAATATAAAAAAATAAAAACATGTAAGAAAAAAAAAAATTCCAAAATTTAATAAAAGTTAAATAAAATTAATGAGAAAACAAAAAAAAAAACAATTTAGATACAATTTTAGATAATAATTATAAATTACCAATTGACTATTGAATAAAATAAACTGAAAATTATGTAACTAAATAAATTAATTGTTAGGCTAATTTTAAATAAATAAAAAGTTTTATCTATAAAATAAATTAATTATTAAAATTAAATTTTAAGAAAAAAGAAAGAAAAACAAAAAAAAAAAACATAATTTTCTTGACAGTGATTTATATATGGAAGAATAGAAAACAGAAAAAAATCTCATCGTAATAAAAAAATGTAACAAGGTGTTATTTGAAATAACACAGTAATAAAAAAAACAATTTCGAAACAAAAATATATAAAACCAACAAAAAAAATAATAAAAATATTTCAAACAAATATTTTGTGTGTTTTCTTTTTATTTTAACTAAAATTAAGGCAAGGATGTGCATTAAGTTTTTAGAAAAGTCACATTTCCAGACGAGAGCAAAAAGATGGGATCCTTGCTTTATGGGACTCTCGATGTTACTGACTTGAGTTTTAGAAAATAAATTGAAGCATTTTAGGAAAACACAAATGAAATTCACATTTCCAGCACAAGCTTGTTGTTGCTTTTAACGATGCTGTTAGGTATGTTTGCGTCGATATGCGTCGTTTGCGTCGTTTGCGTCGATATGAGCAAATATCGCACTACCATGCTCTTATTTTTGGTTGCACTTTTCAAAAGTTTCTCAACGTCAGATGCTGTCAGTTCATACAATTGCTCAGGTAATGATCATCAGGCCCGGCAGTGGGTAAGCTAGCATGGGTGGCAAACAAATATCTCAAAATTCAAATCTCCGAAAACGGTTTCATTTACCTAACTATTTTGAAGTGAAAACTTCTTTAGTATCGTAGTGATTTGAAACAAGATGAAACGAAAACGCGACACGACTTCAACTTGTTATAACTTTTTTGTTTTAATAGTAGATGAATGAAATTTGTACTGTAGATAGGTAATTAAATAAATTATAATTGTACAAAATTTCAATTAATTTCATATTCAAAATTCTGAGATAACGGTAAAAAAATGTTCTTTTTCTACACACGTTATATCTTTTGATCTAATGCACATACAAATTTGATTTAACGTTAATACGCATGTTGATAACCAGGGATAGGATCTTGTGGACCTAAAAACTTAAAAAAAGGCAAAATAAAACTCCCAAAAAGGCATAAAAAGGCATTTATTGAGAGAAAAAATGAAATATAAAAAGTAATTGTAGTAATTTGAACAATCATGATTTTTTTTTAAAATTCAGGTAACAAGCGCCTGTGATTGTCCCTTAAGAGTACTTTAAAGGGGCTAAAAGAATTCTCTACATCTGTAGAAACGAGTTGAGCCAAATTAAAGCACTTTTTTTCGAGGGTGCTGTTTTCAAATCAGTTATTCTTTTTTTCTATCTTTTTTCGTTGCTGAGATATTCACGTATTGTTTGACGTAAACACCAAATTTTAGCATTTACGTCAAAATTTGTATTGCAATTTATGAAAATTTTGAGAATTGTTTTGACATACATACGTCGATGTTTTTTTTTTGACGTACAAACGACGATGTTTTTTTTTGACGTACAAACGTGTATGAACAAAAGAAGCTTCTGATTTTCATGGCGTATACGGCAAACTCATTTTGGACACAAATTTAAATATTTTGAATACTAAACGAATTTCAGATGTCCAATTACATGTATGTAGAAAAGATAAATTTTAACTATGTATATATTAACTAAAAATCAAAAAATGCCGTATACGGCACTTAAATACTAGGGCGACGATATGCATTCATGAATATTGTAAATTGAGTAAATCCTAGTACGCAGCTGATGCTGAAGCGAAACGAAATTTTCCATACGAAATTTTCACGAAATTTTGAACGAAATTAAATTTGTTTTGTTTTTGCTTTAAGACTTATTTTCTGACGTTTTTTCTTGAATTTTTTTATTTGTGATATTTTTTCTTTAATATGTTCGCTATTGACTTTGGAGACTTCAAAATTTTTCGTTTCGCTTCAGCTGCGTACAGGCGTAAGTTAGCTTGAGTAGTTAGCTTTTGAACGTGTCGGTTGCCGGCCGCGCAATCGAACGTAGAAGGCAATAAATGGTAGCAATAGCAGACAAACAAGTTGCATAGGTAGATCTTTTCACTCGAATTTGTTTGTGTGGGATAATTAGTGAATACTAAATATGGATATTCAGGCCTATCGAGGTATCCGTTCGGAGAAACGATGGCCCGTTCCGATCGGAACTTACATATCTTTCAAGGCATTACTTTAAAGACGCTAAAAAGATATAAAACATAATAAAAGGCAAAAAAAAGGCAATAACAGGAGAAAAGGCAAAAAAGGCAATAACGAAAGAAAAGGCAAAAAAAAAGGCAAAATAAAATACATATATTTGGCACGAGGGGGACGTGAAACGTGTTTGTTTTTAATTTATAATGTTGTAGGATTAAGCAAGAAAAAAAGGCAAATTCCACAACATCCTATCCCTGCTGATAACATAATCTTTTATTTAATATATCACACATAACGGTACGTGCTCTACAAGTTACACAATCTTAAATTGAAAAAAATTGAAAAATACCTCAAATCACTTGTGGAGATCTGTTGCCGATGATGATCAGATCAGCCACCAGTGAATAAAGTACCGTTGTCTCATTTTGAAATTTCGACATGGTTGGCTTTAAAAAATTCTTACTTTTTTGGTGGGCATGGTACATACATTATTGAAGCGTCATATAAAAGGTGATATAAAATTTGTTATAGGTTGTTGGAATAAAAAAAGGTAGGTTTTTTCGATTTTCTTTGCAAGAAAAATGATTTTTTAAGGTTTCACTTCTAACACGTGTGAATTGCACACATGATTTTTTTTTTAATGACAAAAAGTTAAAAATATTTCGAAATTTGTTGGAATTTTGGAGTCAGCAATCATAACAACTACAGAGGAAACAATTTCCTTAACATTGCCTATAAGATCCTCTCTGCCGTACTATGTGAGCGTTTGAAGCCCCTCGTGAACAATGTAATAGGTCCTCATTAGTGTGGCTCTTAACCATAAAAACAGGTGCTTACATATTTACCTATATCATTGGGGCAGTCGGGGCGATACTCCGAGGCCTCTGAAAAATTCCAGGAGTCCACGAAAAATTATGTAGTGAAATACTCGTAAATAAAATACCGAAGCAAACAGATTTAATGTTCAACCAGCTGCCTTATTTTATTACCGACTTCCAAAAAGGAGGAGGTATTCAATTCGTCTGTATTTTTTTTTTTTTTTTTATGTTTCTTACCGCATAACTTTGGACTGAGTGAACCAATTTTGATAATTCTTTTTGTATTGGAAAGCTGGTGGCTGCAGTGTGGTCCCTTTTAGCCATAGTAACTATTTTAAAAACCATAAAGCCCAGTTTTGATCCATGGAAGTCGGTTTTGTTTTTTTGCTAAAAATGATTATGTTAATTAGCCACGCAGTTGCTGTTGGCCCCATACCGTTATTGGGCTAATAGAAAAATTTAAAGTTTGAGGATTATAAGTGGATTTTATAAATACCAACCAAATACAAATTTACATTAAGCTTTTTCGTGAGTTTCACGTGAACAAAATTCCACCCGGAAAATTGAATTTCACTTTTCCTCTATTAGTCTAAGAGCCGGCAGCATATTTTGGCAGTTTTGATTATAACCGAAATTCGAGTGTGCACATATCTAGATATGCACCACAGTATGTCAACGGAACAAGTCTGGCAGTGATCTTTTTCAGCTTTCCCTTGCCAGACGCATCCAAAGTGCAGCAAAAAATCAATTTTTGGCGTTTTGGTATAACCGAATAAATGATACACCAAAAAATCATAAAAAATCCCCTGATTTCAAAAATGTGGGTACCGCAATTTTCTTTTTCAGCTTTCCCCCCGCCAGACCGCTTTAAAGCATTTTTAAGTGCATTTTTCTAATAAAAACCCTGATTACTTATTTTCTGTTAGGTATAACCGTATGATGGTAACAAATTAATATTCTATGTCTATTCCAGGTCTAGAAAATATAATTTTAAGCCAGCTATTTTTCAGCCTTCCCTCTGCCAGACGCCCTTAAAGGTTTCCCAAACAGGTTTTTCCATAGAAAAAACACCTAGTTTCTGGTTTTTTCTTATAAAATTGAAATAATATTTTTTTGTTTAGAGTAACCATATGATGGCCAAATATTAACTTTCTCTGCCTTTTCCTGTTTTAGAAAATGTAAGTTTAAGCCAGTTTTGTTTCAGCCTACCCTCTGCCAGACGCCCTAAAAGGTATCTCAATAGTACGGGAAAGTTAGATTTTGCTATATGGGGCATGGGGGTCTGGGAAAAAATCCGAAATGCATTTTGACTTCAGGGCTCGAAAGGCATAAACACACGAGTCGTAAACCAAATTTTGTTCAATCGCACTCAGAGTCATTTGGCCGCCATTTTTTTTTTTTTTTATTTAAATTTTAGTTTTTCACATAACTCTCGTATTTTTGAACCTACAAAAAAAAAAACAATGTATGACAAACTTGAAATAATTTAATTTTCTACAATATATATGTTAAATAACATTTTTCGATTATCCCTTTGTGTGTTTTTTTTTTTAAACACGTCAAAAAGTGATTTTCTTATTTTTGTCATATCTCTTTTACTTGAGCGTTTTTTAAAAAATTTGTTCGTTGTAAAAGTTGTAGATCTTTTAATTACCTTCATTTGTTACGTTATTGGTTTTTCGATTTGACAGACCGTTTTCGATCTGTAGGCAAAAAACTTAAAAAAATTGCAATTTTTTGTAAAGGGACAAACAAAATGATTCTTGGTGCGGTTGTACAAAATGTGGTTTTAGACTCTTTCGATCCCTGGGTTTATGCTCTTTTAATCCCTGAAGACAAAATGCATTTCGGATTTTTTCCCAGACCCCCATGCCCCATATAGCAAAATCTAACTTTCCCGTACTATTGAGATACCTTTTAGGGCGTCTGGCAGAGGGTAGGCTGAAACAAAACTGGCTTAAACTTACATTTTCTAAAACAGGAAAAGGCAGAGAAAGTTAATATTTGGCCATCATATGGTTACTCTAAACAAAAAAATATTATTTCAATTTTATAAGAAAAAACCAGAAACTAGGTGTTTTTTCTATGGAAAAACCTGTTTGGGAAACCTTTAAGGGCGTCTGGCAGAGGGAAGGCTGAAAAATAGCTGGCTTAAAATTATATTTTCTAGACTTGGAATAGACATAGAATATTAATTTGTTACCATCATACGGTTATACCTAACAGAAAATAAGTAATTAGGTTTTTTATTAGAAAAAATGCACTTAAAAATGCTTTAAAGCGGTCTGGCGGGGGGGAAGCTGAAAAAGAAACTTGCGGTACCCACAGATTCGAAATCAAGGGATTTTTTATGATTTTTTGGTGTATCATTTATTCGGTTATACCAAAACGCCAAAAATTGATTTTTTGCTGCACTTTGGATGCGTCTGGCAAGGGAAAGCTGAAAAAGATCACTGCCAGACTTGTTCCGTTGACATACTGTGGTGCATATCTAGATATGTGCACACCAGGGGCGTACACTCCCTTGGGGCAAGTGGGGCGGCGCCCCGGGGCCCCCAACCGACCCCAGGGCCCCCTTTGGAGAAAATGCAGAGAAGGAAACTGTTAGCAGAAATTGAGTTACGAAGTAAATTATAATGTATTTGAATCACTTCGGATACAAGGGAGACAAATTATGTCATTCAGTATCATTGGTAGCCACTCAATATATATTGATTTAATAAAAAGGTTACCCCAGGGGCCCCAAAAAAATAAGCTGCTTTTTTAAAAGAAAAATTATAATTTTATCTCAGGGCCCCAAAAAATATTACTTGAAAAATCTTTGCAACCACAAATAATACATTAGGTTCCTCAAAAAAGCAAAAAACTATTTCAGGCCAGGGGCCCCAAAAGCCTTTACTTCAGGGCGTCAAACAAAATTAAATTAAAAAAAAAATTGTTTTCTTAAAATAAATTACATTTGTTGATGGATTACTAAATATTACTTTAGGAGCCCCAAAAAATATGGATTCGGGGCTCCAAAAATATTATCTGAAGGGTCCCAAATAATAATTTTTCATTAACCCCGTTAGTTGAGAGGCAATCAAATATTAATTTGTGGGCCCCAAAATCTATAAGTAAGGAGCCCAAAATTATTCATCAAATTTTCTGATGGCATGACAAATATTATTTGAGGATCCTCTAAAGCTATTACTTCAGTGGTTCAAAAAAATCAAATGGAAAATTAAATATCAATTCAGGGGCCCCAACATAAATACATCAGGGCCCAAAATAAAAACATTACGTTATTGGTGGCATTCCGAATATTACTTCAGAACATACCTATTAACTCTTGGCTCCAAAAAAAACTAAATTTTATTTTAGGGGCCTTAGAGGCACTTAATTTTGAGGCCCCAAAAATAATTTTTCAGGGGCCCCAAAAGAAATAAACTATGTTTGATGTTGGAAAATCAATTGTGTACATGTACATATTACTTCAGAACAGAGGCCCCAAGAACTATCAATTCTAAGCTAAACAAATTTTTATTTTAGTGGTCTCTAAATATTTAATTTTGGGGGTCCCTAGTACAAGTATTTACTACTTTTATGATAGAAATTTTAAGTAAGTATAGCAAAGTGCATTACGAACATATTAAAACATTAAAATAAACCTAAAAATAAATAAGTTATACAAAAAAAAATGTATGGTTTATACGTACTTTTTTTTGTATCTAAGGGGCACCCAAGTATCAAAGGGGTCCCAAAATTTAGTCTTGCCCCGGGGCCCCGGTGACTCAACGTACGCCACTGGTGCACACTCGAATTTCGGTTATATCAAAACTGCCAAAATATGCTGTCGGCTCTCGGTCTATATTGTGAGTTCCGGGCGAAAAGTTGTTCACGTTAGGAAAATTACCCGTATTTTGAAACTAGTTTGGAGGAAAATGTCAATTCAGTTCGAGTGAAACTCACTATAGCTTTCCAAATTTTAGGCGAACAAAAATATTCCCGGCGGAAAAATTTCCACGTAAAACTCAGGAAAGGGCTGATTATTTCAGTTTCAAAATCATTGTAAGGCTGCCCTTGCAAGCTTTTAAAAGCTTTTTCCAAGCAAGGGCCTCTTAAATAAATAAAGTTTTTACACACAAACAAACATTTTTATTTTTTGTTTTCTCTCTCAGTTGACTAAGAAAATATTTGCTTCAATTCAGAATTTTTCAATATTTTATACAAAAAATTTAAAATAAACAAAGCAAGGGTAGTTAAATTTAATTAGGCATATTTACAGCTACAAGTTCAAAGTGTCAAAATCGTTATTCATATGTTGGTCGAGTAACTAAAGCAAATTATTAGGGAACCCCGCCGAACAGCTCTGATTTTGATGATCTTTTTTTTCAAACGTCGGTAATTAAAAATACTTTAAAGTCTATAGCTTATATAAATTGCCGATGTTTTCGTATTGTTTTTTTTTTAAATTAAAATTAATTTTTTTTAACAAAATTATTTTTTTCAAAAAACAATGGCTGAATTCATTAACGCATCAAACATTTGCATCAAAAATATTTCTGGTGCAAACGTGATGCTTTGTAGGTAAGGTAGTGTTTTCTTTTCATACAAAAAGTTGTGATGCAAAAGCAGTGATGAGTTTGTGAATTTAGCCCATTTCTCCAATTTATTTAATTTTTAATTCTACAAATATGAAAAAAATGTATATTTAAATATTGTAGGTGTTGCCGTTGTGTTCAAATTTTTTTTTGTATTTGAAGTCAATTTGTGAGAAAATTGCATTTATCGCCTAAACGATGGATGATTGTCCTTCACTTCCATATAGTTGTTTTCCTTTAATTACCTAGACAATCTTATGGCATTAGTAAATTTGTGAAATTTAAGCAAAATTTTTTTGTGCAAACTTAATTAAATTTAAAAAATCAAAACGGCAACAGCGGCAAATTTAAATCTATAGAAAAAAAAAAAAACAGGAACATTAAATCGATATCCCTCACCCATTCATCTATTTCCAATTCAATTTCATCTCAGTTGCTGTAGCGAATAAAAGTCAAATCTCTATTTGGGTGGAGTGTATTACCTACTTATTAAAGATAATTTTTTCTTTTCTTTTACTAAAAGTAGGTACTTCTGGTACATACCAGTTTCATAAGCAAAATTATACACCAATAACACAATAACACCAACATGCAAACTACACTCAATTTTACGTTTTCACATACATACATAACCTATAAGTACCAATAACACTCAAAATAAAATTTAAAAAAATATTTCTCACATTATCTATGCTTGTTCAGAACTTCGTCAAAGATGATGATCTTGAACAAACATTTTTTAAAATCCACCCCTTTGTACTATAAATCATGGCCACGTTCTATTTTCCTGAATGTTGTTTGACAAGTTTTGTCCCGAATCCTATATAAACGCCCAAAGGTCTTTTTGCATGTTCCGTCCAACCGATTTACCTAAAACAAGGCCAAAAGACTGCTACATCGTCAGTTGTTAAATAGTTTCGTATGCAAATTGACGCCGCACACAAACTTGCAAAACAGAATGAAATACACCATGTGTGACTTAAGAACAGAGAGAGAGAGAGTTCTATATATTTGGGACATTCCCGCATCTTCCTAACAACTAATCCGCAACATATAATGGTCTATAGTGTATAGATGTGTCATATAGGAATAGGACTCTGGTCCTATCTTGTGCAACGAGCTGAAACAAAAACCATCTCAACCTTAAAGAAATTTAAGGGATCAAGACCATAACTTAAGGGAACTGAGTCAAAGAAATATGGTTATGGTGTGCACAGTTATGTGTACAAAATTCAGTTAATACAATCACTGAAGAATAAGTAAAAAAAAAACACCTGTGTTAGAATTTTTTTTGTTAAGGCCAGCTTTGTGGCCTCTCACAACCATGTTGTATAGCTTTGGTGTTCATAACTCTGGTTTTTCATAACTTCGGTTTTTCATAGCTTGAGTTTTTCATAACTTCAGTTTTTCATAACTTTGACACGCATAACTCTGTCGCGCATAACTCTGGTATTCATTTCATAACTCCGTTTCTATTTCGTTAATGAATAGACAAATTATGTCGATAGTCAATCACCAAAAATGAATTTTCGTATTGTGAATCTCTTTGTGAACTATATTTTTGTTTTTCCGTTAGTTCTTTTTCGTTTACAATTTTGCTTTCGACTCAAATTAAGTTCATAATTCACAACAGCAAATAACTTTGTCGAAAGAGATACACAAAACACAATAACCAAAACAGATATTTTCCGATTCGATTGGCTTTTAACGCATCGAAATTTGAAAGACACTCACAAAAACTAGGACAAAAATTGTACAGCAATGAAGGTTAGTAAAAAATGTTTCAATTACAATAAAAAGCAGGAATCTAAGCAGTCTAAAAAATACTTAGGTGAAATGGTATTTTTTTTTTTTTTTTTTTTTTGAAAAATTAGAAAAGTTTACGATATTTCCATTAAAATCAATGGTTTTTTTTTCAGTGTTGTTCCTCTACGCGTCCTCTACAATTGTGTAAACAATGCAGACAATGTCGAAAATGTAAACAATGAAGTCGACAATGTAGACAATGAAGACAATTCACTCAATCTGTCATTCTTGATTATTATTTCGCGTGGTTTATTTCAATTTTTAAAACGCTTGTGTTCGTTTAAGTTCAATATCGATATTAAGTACTTTGTTGAAATATATCCACTCGAACTCAAAAATAAAGACTTTGGTGAACTGGTGAACTGAACTTTTAATGAAATCTAAAAACAAGTATGTAGGAAGATGGATATTGCACAGTGTGTAACAACAATTTACATAATATCTGTGGCTGCGTAGACGGCTGAAGCGGTAGCCACAGGTTAATATAAAAATGTATTAAATAAACTATAAAATCATATTATTTTTAATAGCATACTGCTTTATCATTCAATATGGGATAGGAATGTCTTCAAACCATCCAAATTACCTACGGCATCTGAACCTGTGGATGTTTAGAAGAAAAAAAAAAAAGAAACAAATTTGTAATAAAATTGATTGTTTACATTGTATACATTATCGACACTGACATGTAGACAATCGTGTAGTCTACATTTTTAGTCTACATGGAACAACACTGTTTTTTTTACACTACTTATAAAATGCCTTTAAAATAACAACATCACATTTTGTATTTATACCAGGCGTGCATTTTATTTATTTTCTAATAATAAAAATGAATTGAAAGCAATACCTAGCTACCAGTGGCGAGGCGTGAATGATTTCAAATGGTAAGTCGAAGAAAAATTAGTCACCAAGAAATTCAATTCCAATTTTTTAATGCATTTCTGCGTTTCAAGCCATGAAATTAAGCATTTAAACGAATTGCCAAAAACATAAGATATATACATATATATTTTTTTAATAAAGTTTCCATTAAAAAGTGTGCAAAGTTCTACGTTTTTCTTTCATAAAACTGTGCAAGAACTTTTTCTTAAAAGTCAAGTCTACTTTTAGTAATTAGAATTTAGAAGAAGTTTTTGAAGTGAAAACTTCTTTAGTATCGTAGTGATTTGAAACAAAATGAAACGAAAACGCGACACGACTTCAACTTGTTATAACTTTTTTGTTTTAATAGATAGATGAATGAAATTTGTACTGTAGATAGGTAATTCAATAATATATTATTGTACAAAATTTCAATTAATTTCATATTCAAATTTCGGAGATAACGGTAAAAAGATGTTCTTTTCCAACACACGTTATATCTTTTGATCTAGTGCACATAAAAATTTGATTTAACTTTAATACGCATGCTGCTAACATAACCTTTTATTTGATATATCACACATAACGTTACGTGCTCTACAAGTTACACAATCTTAAATTGAAAAAAATTAAAAATACCTCAAAACACCTGTGGAGATCTGTTGGCGATGACAAGCTATCAGTGTAGGAAGTACCGTAATCTCAGTCTGGAAATTCGACATGGTTGACTTTAAAAAATTCTAACTTCTCTTGTAGACACCTTTGAAATGAGATTGATACATCATTATACAAGGTGAAACAATAAGCTTTCACATGGTATAAAATTTTTTATAGGTTGTCAAACATAAAAATCGATTTGAAGCATGAGAACATAAAAATAAATGTTTTTTTTGCTTTTTAGATGAAATTTCATCGAGTTTAAAAAATTCTAGCTCTTTTTGTAGATGTCTCATACACCTGGTCGATATATATATTTTGAGCTAATACAATAAGCTTTCAGATGATGTAAAAATTTGTATAGGTTGTTAGGGAAAAAATGCATTTACTAGCGTGAGAAGACAAAAATATACGTGTTTTTCTCGCTTTTTTTGATGGAAATTGATCGAGTTCAAAAAATTCTAGCTCTTTTTGTAGATGTCTCATAGAACTGATCGATATATATATTTTGAGCTTAGACAATAAGCTTTCAGATGATATAAGATTTATATAGGTTGTCATATAAAAAACATGGATTTGAAGGTGATAGAATAAAAATAGGTAGATTTTTTCTATTTTTTTTTTTTTTTGCAAGAAAAATGATTTTTTAAGGTTTCACTTCTACCACGTGTAAATTGCACACATGATTTTTTTTTCTACCTATAGATATAAGTGCTAGATCAGAAAGTCTATCTTCTATGCATGAAATCGCCTTAGAACTACAAAGATCTCTCTCGACTCCGACAGTTATCTAGATGTATACAAAACTTTAAGTAAGAGCGTCCTTTAACTACAATTTTGTTTTCTTCATAAAACTAAACTGATTAAAATTATTTGAATCCTCTAAGAGAAAATAATACCTACATATAAAGTTACAAAATAGAGCTTGAACAAAACGATACTTTTCTAAAGGATTTTCCCGAAGTTAAAATTGCATTGGACCGTCACGTTTTTGAAATACTTGAATATTAACTGGTAGAAAACGTTATTTTTCGGTAGTTTTGAAGTGGAATTCTTCCAACGTGTACTTTTTTAGAAAACTAATTTTTGAATGTCAAAAAGTCATACTCGTATTTTATTGTAGGTATAAAATATATTTATTTCTTTTCAAAATTATTTGTTTTCAAAGATTATTGCAAAAAGAAATTTATATTTCAAAATCTTAGAGGTTAAAAAATGACAATTTGTGACTTCTGAATTCAGAACACTAAATTTAAAAAAAAAATCACAAAGCAAAGTTCTTGCTCTCGACTTTTTTGTTTGTCGGACAATGATATTATTTTTATATTTCTTATCATAGTGGAAACCTTTGACACAGCAGCCCAGTGGAGAGATACATACAAATTTAGATAATAAGTCGGAAAAGAGCGTGTTATTTTCCTGTTCTATACCTTTTATATTTTTCTAACTGATTTTCTTCAAATAAAACTTACCTCACCCACAAGCCACAAGCCACAACCTGCGCAACATAATTTGGCTCATCAGCACAGCGATTGCGCGATACACACAAATTCCCCAAATAAGTCGGAGGAAACCGTCTTATTCTACCTTTTTTTCTTCCTATGAAAAATGAAACCTACCTCAAGCAGACACTGACATGCGCAGCGCACTGCGCATTCATTAACTCAGAGCGAAAATTATGTGAGATCAGGGTTCGGACTTTAGTTTCAAAATTTCGAAGCAAATTTGAAAAAAAAGTGAAGTAGATCCCAAATTTCGGAAGCAGATTTCAAAATTAAACTTTCAGAACATTTATTTACAAAAATTTATTCTAAAAAAATTATTTTTCAACAAATTTATTATTTGAAAAATATTTTTCAATCAAGAAATAGAAGTAGACCCTGAAAAAGAGAAGTAGGGAAGTAGATTTTATTTTTTTCCCAAAATCGAAGTAAATCTACTTCGATCGAAGTAAAGTCCGAACCCTGTGTGAGATACATAAAAATTCACCAAAAAGTAAGACGAAGAATATCGTCTTATTTTCTTCCATAAGAAAGCGTGTATTAAACAGAGAGGTCACAAGGGCAGTAATAAGTAAATGAAAAAAGAGGAAAGAAAACAAATTTGTTCTATTGTTTATAAGACGACATTTTGCGGGTTACCCTTTTTTTTGCTCTAGTTTTGTGTTTGTTTATGGAGTGAGTTGAAAAGCAGATACATAGGTGTGTAGAGTAGAACTGAAAGAAGAGTATTTGAAATAATGTTGACAGCGTGTGCTGTGTTGATTGAAATTATATTCATGTTGCCAGAAGTTTATGTTGTTGAGTTTGAGAATTTCAAAAGGTAAGACGGAAATAATCGAGTTATATGAACCCTTCGCCACTGCTAGCTACTTAAATGGCGTATAGGGATTTTATTTTTTGTTTTTGAAAATCTGTTAATTCTTTATTGTTGCGGCTGTATTCTGTTGGCTGTTGAATGTTTAGAAGTAAAATTGTCTGCAAAGTTCAGGGTTATATAAGTTTTTTTCTAATCTATAAAATTTTTTATGGTATAGGTATGAGAAATCATTAAAATAATACAATACAATTTTTGTGCACAGCACTATAAGTCCTGCATCAAGAAGTACATAAGTTTGCTGCATCAGAACTGCATGCCGCTTTTCCCATAGCAGAGAAAACTAAGCAAAAAATACAAAAAAAAAAAAAAAAAAATGAAAAAAACTCCTGTGGGTGGTTGGGCATATAGTGTGTGTGCAATATTTAAGAACACTATCCCCTGACTATGTAATTGAGAATAGGATACGGCAAGACCGTGTAAGATGGAAATCCTTTTGTCATAAAGTTACATCGCTTCAAGTCATCCAAGGATATACATGTGTTCATACATACGAGTATATATCTACTACTACCATATCATGATGTGAAGGGATCAAAATGTTTCGATAGTTATTTGTGCAGGTTACTATATGACTGAGACTCTCTGGGAACGACGACAAAAAAAAAAAAGAAAGTATAAAGGAGTTAAACTCGGAGTAAGGCTTTTAAAACCGCACAAGACTTGAAGGATATTTCCTTTTTGCATTTTCAAAAAAAAAAAAGCGAACAAAACAAGAAAACAACATAGAAGTTGTTCTTATATTTTATATATGTGAACGTAGCTTTTTTACTTTTAAACAAAATGTGCAAAATCTATGTATAAGAAGAGGATGTGAGCCTTACAGAATGCGGTTGACTGGAGAATATCCTGGCTGATAGAAAAGATCCTTCTACGGTTATTCTTGTGGTTTCCTTTGGTCCTTGCTGTAAGTTGTGTTTCTCGTCCTCGCCTTCGTCTTCGTCGCCGTGTCGTCATCGTCGATGTCGACGTAGTCCTCTTGATCGAATTTATTCCTATTTCTTTCGTTTTTTTTTCGCCCACCACTCGTAAAGGGAACAAGACAAGAAAGTTATTTCTCATGACCTAAGGGAGATTATATTTAAGAAAATTTATGGCAAGAATGTGATTAAAGGATTTTGAACAACGAATGGTACTAACATGTGGAATATCTTTTTTGTTTTTCTATCTTTTTTTTTCATTTTGAACAGCAAAAGAGAAAAATAGAATAGTCTCCAAAATTTGCTCTATGAAATATTGTTAATCTTCATATAAGAGTTTCAAAGAATGGGGGTTTGAGGCGTTGGCGTAGATATGTATGTATATGTATATTCATACATAATATAAAGAGAATTGTCGAAAAGGATATGTGAATGAGCTTTGTTAAGTAACATCATTGTTTAAGTATATATTTGGACGAAGGTTTATTTTGAGAGAAAAAGCAGCAGAATATTAGTTCCAGGCCAGAGTTAGAAAAGAGTGAATTTTATGGGATAACTTCAGATGGTACCTCTACAACTAAAAGGTCGACCCATTTTGACCTATCATAAATGTCAGTTTCGGATGTTAAGGGTGTTTAATATGTCGAGCTTTCTTATGGGCCTTGTTAAAAATGTTCAAGGCCTGACTGTTTTGTGAATGTATAGAAAATTGTGTCTGTCTTCGGTTTTGTGTTATTTTTTTTTTTTTTTTTTAATTTGGTGTTTTCTTTTCATGATGTTTTCTTTTATTGATAGAAGAAAAAATAAAAAGGATTTTTTTTGTGTGTGGTTGTTTTTCATGATTTTTACTTGATATGTAAAATAAATCGATTTATTACGAAAAATAAAATGAACAATAGAATCTGTTGTGATAAGTAACTTTTGTCGTATAAGTCGCTAAATGTGTTTTTTTTTAATCAGTTAACACGATAAAAGCAAGTTATTCATTTCAAGTCGAGCCGAAATGCGTTCAATTCGTTTTTTCCAACGTTGCATTTCATCTAAACCACATTTTCAAAAAAATAAACTGAGTATACACCAATCGAACCGAAATAAAACAATATTACTATACAAAAAATAAGTACCTTGTTTAAAATTGCACACAATCGAACTCAAAAAGTTTTGAAAATTTTCGCTTTAAATTCAGTACCTACACATTCAAAGAAACTTTTTTTTGCTACAATTTTTCTTTCAATAAACTAAAATAAAAATCATAGGGAAACGCCATTTTTTTGACCAAGGGTCAGATTTCTTAAAAAAACAAAAATATTTTTTCGTTTTTGACACATATAAAATCACACCCAATAAGAAATAAGATACGTTATGCCAGCTTTCCACGAATCGATTTTAACCACATAATTATGTAGCACGGCTAAAGTCGACTAGGATTCTTACATGGGGATTGTCACTTTATTCACATGTAGTTATGTATGTGGTCAATTTAGTATATAAATACTTAAAATATTTTATCTTTTGAACATACCCAAAATCAATTTTTTGGGGTTGGGGATCTTAATAATTAATTTAGCTTTTTCTATGGAAAAAAATGTTACGTATACACCAAAGTGACCCATGTTTACCTTTTTAAGATATTAGTTGCAAAATAGTGTTTTCTTTAATTTAATTTTTTTTTTAATTAAACATTCAATTATACATTAATAACGCTCTACTATATACTATTCAATTATATTCAATAATACTATAAAATATTCAATTATACATTAATAACGCTCTACACTTCATTTTTATAGTATTGTTAATCCAGTCAAATAAAGGTTTAACCTCGGAATGAATGTTAGTAGACATTTTTTTTGCTCAATATCTTCCTTTTGCCATTCTATAAAATATCTCAAAAGTCTAGAAAAATCTCATGTCCGCTTGTCGCGATTTCAAGGGCAAATCGCGAAATGGAGATTTTCAAAATTAGCAAAAATAGGCTATGATATTATATACACATATGATACATGATTTCAAGGTATTTTTTAATGTTGGTTCCAAAAAATCTAAAAAATCTATTTTTTGTCTTAACTTAATACATTTCTGAACTTAAACAACCAAGAATTTCATTAAATATTTAAAAGTAATCGTATGTTAGCTCCTTGAAGTCCGAACTGGGAACTCAAAAACAAAGTAGTGTAATTTTTTTTCCATTTTTTGTCCATGTTGTCCACCGAAAATTTTCGTTTGTCCACCCTTCAACAAAATTTTAAAGCAAATTCTTTTTTTTTTTTATACGAAGTCTCAAAAATTAAAAAACAGAAGAATAAAACCAATTGCAATCGTTGAGTTCTAAATATGTATTAATGTATATTAAAAATCATTGTTCGTCTACTCTCAGTTTAGGAGGTATTTAAAAAACAAATTTTCCACTAAGAAATTCAAAATCAATGAAAATATTTTTTTTTGCTATATTGAGACTGATACATACCAAAATTCAAACCTAAGTTTAGAAAATATTAAAAAAGCAAAACCTTTTTGAATGCTTCAAAATGTAAATAGAAGTCGCAATTGACTGTGCTGTATCAGTTTTTCCTTAAAAAGGCTTTCATTTTTTTTTTTCTTCAAAAGAGTTCTTTTTATAAATTTAACTTGATAATAAACTATTCTCCAAGACTAAAAAGATATTTGCAGCCTTTTTGCCATTATGCTAATCAAAACGAATTATTTTGTTCGCCTGAGTTATAATGACGTACAATGTCCAGCGGGTTGGGTTGATGATACCCATATACCATTCACCACCCACTTACAATCCATTATTGAAGAGATTTCTTTGCATCAATGTGCCTTGTGTGCCTCAGTGCGCTTCTTATGGAATATGAACAAGGAAAATCTGATTATCCCTCAAGTGACTTCTAGTATTCCTCTTGAGGTCGTCCTACGTCCTTATAGCCCATTCCATTTGGATGGTTGAAAAAAAAAAACAAGAAACTTTCTGTGAAGAGCACAAATTGTAGAGTAAAAGAAGTATAAAAGAAGAAAAAGAACAGAGATGAACATTTCGAATGTGAAACGAGCAAACATGATGACGATGACGAGCGACAGAACATCAAGCTGAAACAAAAATAATATAAATTGGTGTCCTAGCTGGAATCTAACGTTGAATCAAGCGGACATCTGCTGGAATGACAAATTGTCAAAAATAAATTACAGTTATGCGTTTGCTATACATATGAATGTTGGTAGGATGAAGCAACTTACCCATACATATTCTCCTTACTACACCATAGGACTCGGTTCTTCTCTATATCTCTCACTCAACCTAGCGTTATAAATTCGTTGTCTGTGCGAATCACGAAGACGGTTGATGGAATTCAATTTGTCTTGGCTAATGGCATCTGGCATGAAGCGAACGATGCGCTAGGCTAGCTGGCTTGGTTACTTGCTCCTGGGCATTTATGTGAACCTACAGCCATTTACTTGTTAAGTATATCGTATACGACCTAAAAAAAAAAAAAAAAAAAACATGAAGCAAGGATGTGAAATTATAGCGAGCTATGTGTTTTTGCATAATTAGGATTATTGGCAACAAAGTAGCGTTGTAAATTATTACGAGCACACATGCATCAGCGGACACACCTTGTTAGTATAATAATTTTGTAATGAAATATGTCATGCTTATAAGGAATATTATTACTAATTAAATATTGATTAATGTCAAGCAAACAATTATTTTAGTATATATTGATTTGGAAATTTCGATTAGCTAATTTTCAGTGAAACGGTTGGCTAAACTTTTTAATAATTTAACAAGTCAAATAAATTGATAATAGCTATGTTCTGAGAATTGGGAGAGTAATTGGATAGGAATACATATGTGGCCAGCTAAAAGGTCAGTCATGTTTACTCTATTTGAAATATTTGAAAATAACACAATTTAAAATTCGTCATATTTCGAAAATTAATAAATCCACACGTAGCCACTAAAGTCCTATTTTTGTAGCCTTTAAAGTGATGTACCAAACTATTAAATAAAGCACTCCTCCCCTGTAACTCAGTATGTGGGCATAGATTTTGCAGTATTACGCTTTTTTTTAAAACCTTTAAAGGTATTTTTAGAATGAAACAACGGCAAAATCGAAAATCAATTACCGATTCGAAACGACTAAAGCCAACATGTTATCTATTTATTTAATTAAAATTTTGGCAATACATGGTCCCGTTGCTGAAAAAACTGGCTGATCATTTTGAATTTTGTCGTACATATTAATTCTTTGCCCCCAGGGTTAAGTCACAAAATTGTACTTTTCGGATTTTGATCAAATAATAATAGCAAGCTCTTTATTATCTTTCATTTAGGGCAACTAAAAACTCATCATTTCTCATACATTACTCAACTTTAATTGCATTTTTGGCAAACAATCATTTATGACGTAACCTCTTTCCCAAGCAGATATCTGTGGACCAAAGTTTTGAAACATGTTTTGGTTTTTATAGATATGAGTTCACAGTGAACAAAAAATGCATTTATATAAAAGAAATTACAAATTTATTTTTCTCAAATTAAATGCAAAATGGGTGCAAAATATTTTTTTCATATTCGTCAAATTTCTTACAATTTTGACTATTGAATGATACATCAGCTTTTTCAATTAGGTACCTATAAATTTGATCCTGTTGTAAGGCCAAATAATAAAAATTTTTAGATATTCGGCGAATATTAAAAAAATAAAATGTACGACTGGGTCGCACGTACTTGCTCTTGTAGTTCACAGTATCTTTATCTTAAATATCTATTGGAAATTTAAGATTTTGTTTAGTGTCGAGAAAAAAATTAAATTCAAATTTTTTTTTCAAAAATGTGTTTAAAAATATTTTTTTATATTTTATACTTCAAAATGATGTCTGGAAATTTTTAATAAAATTGACTTATGCTGTGATGAAATTTATGAACTTAAAAAATATGTAAATTTTTGAAAAACGGCAACGCCATATTTCCTTTCTCCGCATTTTTTGAGAAAAACTAAAAACGCAGTTTTGTTAGAATCAATAAGTCTATTACGTATACCAAATTTGATCAAAATCGTTAGAGCCGTTTTCGAGAAAGTTGCAATACCTCAAAAACGTTATATGGGAGATATGCGTTAAAAAGGCGATATTAAAAAAATAAAAAAAAAAAAACGGGTCTAGGGAATAGCGTAAAAAGCATCTGTACCAAGTTTCAAGCAAATCCATCCATCCGTTTAGGCCCTAGCTCGATGTACAGATGGACGAACAGACGCACAGACCGACGCGACGGACGGCATGACGAAAACCACTTTTTTGATATTCTCCATCATCGTAATATTGGTTTTGATTAAAACCTCAATTTTTTTTTCTACACGAAACCAATACTTGCCCTATAGAGCAAGTAAAAAATTAATGCACACATTTTGCCTTGATTTTTTTTTTTTTTTTCAATTCAGAAAATTTTGTATTTGCTAAAATTTGTTTTTTTTTTTAATGCAAACTAATTTTTAGTTTCAGAAAATTTTTTCTATTTTCAGTTGCAATAAATGTTTTTTTTTATACAATTTTTTTTTTATTTGCAATAAATACTTTTTTGTAGTTTCAAATGCATTTTCTTGATTGATTTTTTAACAACCCTGGTATTGAAATAATTTAGTGTTACCATAAAATTTTGAATGGCAAAGGAATTTGGTGTTTTTTCATGATCCCCAAACCAACCATTGTCCAGTTAAAATAACCATAACCAAACGTCATCAACGTGGTCCTTATCATATCGTCGGCACAACGCCAAAACCGCGAATCTGCATTTTTGGACATTTTCACTTTAATGTGTCATTTTAGTTGTTATCGGTTATCGGTCTATTCACTGCGTCGATCCCAATCCTCCATCTGTTGCCTAGGCTAGAAGTCTAAAATACTAATTTTTGTTGCACGAGTGTCCATAAGATTGCATGTGTTTCCAAAACTTTGAAGTCGTTTTTCTCAAAACTACAATTTAGCAGATTCGTGATTTTGGCTTTGTGCCCACGATTAGAGCTGTAGCAAATCGTATGTATTCGTTACTAAAATGCGGGTATTTGCTTCAGTAACGAGTAACGAAACGTTACTTTCTAAACAGTATCGTTACTCGCATGTTTCCTTACTAGGTACTGAAGTAACGAAACATACGAGATACGAAACATACGAGTAACGACCCCATTCCAATTTCAATACTAAATCATCCGATATATGAGATACGAAACGAAGTGATACACTCAATTTGTCGCATTTAGCATGTCGTATCGATATCGTTACCGTAGTCGGAATGCTAACTCCAGATAATTATCTGGAGTTTACTTTTGTCTCGATAAAAACAGTAGTTCCAAGGTATAGTTGAGCTATCGATAATAAATTTATACAGAAATATCAAAAGACCCGTTTTAGTATTTTCTCTATGTGGCCGAAATACATACATATACCCATGCCGCAACCAATGTGTTTATGACCTTTTTGTTAGTGGTCTTAAAATGTAGCTTAAGAATGTACAAAAGTGTTTTGGTTTTTGAAAAAATTTGTTAATTTTCAGTGCAAAATTTTCAACTGAAAAAAAAGCCGAGAAAACGAGGTTTGAAAATCACTGTCATAGAAAAAAAAATTAAAAATTGTTCGACATGGTTGTATTGAAGTGTTAATATTCCGGGATCTGAGCGGTGTTCTTTTCAAATAAAGGTCTCTAAAGAATTGTGATAAGATTACTGAACGGATATAAACAAAAAATTACCAAAGTTTTGTCGAAAAAATCGAAAAAAAATAAAAAAAAAATTTCCACGTTTGATTAAAAAAAAAAAATCGAAAAAAAATCAGTATAGCTACCTTCAAACTCTTATAACACGAGAACGCCGCAACTTAAATTAATGCTTATGGCTTTAAAATGTAGCTTAGATTATACAAATTGTTTTTTTTTTTTCAAACAAAATTTTTTTTCCCTCTTATACCAACGTACGAAAGATACTTAAAATACCAAACATACGAAACGTATCAAATACATGAAATAATAAATGAAGCATGCGAAAGTAACGAAAGTAACGAAACATACGAAATATACGAAAAATACGAAGCATACGAAAGTAACGAGTAACGATGTTATTGATGCGGTCACTAGTATCAAAAGTAACGTATACATGCGGGTACTCATTTTGTCGTTACTTTTGCAGCCCTACAGACGATATTTGCAGGGTTATCTTTCTTTGAATTAGGATTAAAAATCGTGTTGCTTCAGGGAGATAAATGTTATTTTATTTAAGAAAAACACTGTTGACAGCTTCTGTACATATCGCAAAAGTTCAAAGCCGTTAAGAGAGAATTCTAAAAATTAGGGTCAGTGACAGTTGAGACACAAAATCAATCCTTCTGGTGCTCCTTACCTCATTATTTTCTATCCTAAATACATGTGAATGGGTCCATGCAAACGGAATACACTGACAACACTTTGTTGTATTAGCGCGGTACAATGCAATGCTAACCGAAATCTGCTCAAAGTCCTCTTATAGAAATTTTTTCATAATTATCTATTATATATATTAAAGTTTGGTTTTGTGTACGTTCGCTAACCGGCCACACCGACTGACTTATTTTCTTAATTTTTTTTTAAATCAAAGAGGCATAAGAGGAGAAGGTTTAAGGCAAAAAAAATTTAAGATTTTATAGGGTAAATAGGGGTAACACGACATTGAAAAAAGAGGCTATTTTCTAAACGGTAAGTCGTAAAGAGTTGACTTTTTTTTAAATGATAGACAAATTTATTGTAAGGTTGAAAAAGGTATTGAAAAAATTCAAAAAAATTTTAAAACCAAGTTGTGAAGGTTTTTTTGCAGTCATAGACCTTCGACAAAAGACTAATTACAGGTACGCAAAATTTTGCACAGAAATTTGAGTTACACCATGAGAAAGATATTTAAAAAAAAAAATTAGGGGTCTAAAACGGATTTTTTTCATAGGCCCTGTATTTTGAAATAAAAATTTTTGAAAAACAACCTAATTTTTAGGGACATTTTTGAGTAGTCTTTTATTTTTTTGGAATTTTTTAAAGTCTGAAAAAAATCTCAAACTTATAGGAAACTAGCTGACCCGGCGGACTTCGTTCCGCATTTTTCTAGCATTTATTTCCAATTTTTGGCTTTGTAATGTGTTAAACTTTTCCAATATAAAAAAAAAATCTGGCCACAATTTGATATATGGAGCACAAACATTAAATTGTATAAAGTATTAAAAAAAGCAAACCATTTGTTTGACAGCTATTATACTTTTAATTGGAATGTGTACGAAGTTTCATTAATATTATTATTAAGATATAACAACATAAATCTTCAGCAGAAAGCAAAATGGTGCTATGTTCTTAACAGATCCTATGGAGTTACAATAATTTTGCTTTCCAGGCGATATGTATGTTGTATGCATGCCACTGTTTTTTTTTTGTTATTGGCACGGGTTTTTTGCGTCAAATAGTAAAAAAATGTTTTTAAAAACAAAATCTTATGTGTCTCGAAATCCATTTAATCACTTGCAATCGCTACTAAAATTTGATATGTTTTTGGCTATTTAGGAATTTCAAAAAGTAGCGATCTTATTTTGTAAATTGTAAAAAACCCGACTTAAAATGAAAAGGTCCCGTCTTGATTCTATGCATACGTCTAAATATTAAAATATTTTCTTAAAAAGATTAAATCATTTTAAATTAATGCGGAAATTGTATTAATAAATTGGTAGTTGAAACAATTTAAACAAATTTAAGTTTCAGTCTATCATACCAATTTTCAACTGTGAGATAGCTTAGTGGTAAACAATTTTAATTAAGGAAATAACATTTTAAAGAGTTAAATCATGTTTGTTTTTATTAGCCTTGAATATGAGCTCTTTGAACCCCAAATATTTAATTTGCTCATAACTTTACAGCAGCGCAGGTCCAACTATAAAACAAAACCTGTCTCGAATGAACCTTATCAAACGCAAAAAATTACATAAAAGTCTATACAGCCGTTCGGACTCGAAATATGGAATTTAACTATAACTTGACAACAGCGTCAAGTCTTTCGAACTCCAAATATGGAATATTTGCCCATAATTTGACAACAGCGTCACCTACCGCATACAATTATAATTTACAAAACATGGATGGACCTTATCACACAAACGAACTTTCACAAAAATCTGTCAAGTCTTTCGGACTCCAAATATGAAATTTGTCTATACATTCTTAGGCAACAGTGCCACCTACCGGGTCCAATTTATGAAAAAAAACATGTTTTGAATGAATTTTATCAGACACAAAAAATTTCATAAAAATCTGTCCAGTCGTTCGTTCAAAATATGCAATATTCCTAGAACATGACAACAGCGCCACTAACTCAAACTACTCAAAATATGCAATTTTCTTAAAACTTGACAACAGTTCCAAACTACTGGGTCCAATCATGCAACAAAACTTGTCTCGAATGAACCTTGTCATAACACAAAATTTCACAAAAATCTGTCCAGTCATTCGACCCCAACTATGGAATTTGCCTATAACTTGAAAACAGCGCCACCTACCGGATCAAATTGTAAAACAAAACCTGTAAAGGATAGACCTTATCACATACACAAAATTTCACAAAAATCTGTTATTCGACCCCAAATTTGGAATTTGCCTATAAATTGACAGCAGCGCCACCTACCGGGTCCAATTATAAAACTAAACTTGTTTCGGATGGACCTTTTCACATACATTTCACACAAAATTGCAGAAAAATCTGTCTAGTCGTTTAGGATTAGGGTCACAAACAAACGCACAGGAGAAATATATACAATAGATACAAACCATAACTCTGATTGATGACACCTTACATACTTTTGTTGATCGTTTAACTTCGGCACAATGGTTTGCACAAATATTTTTAATTTATTCAACGTAATTGTATTGCCTTTCGCGTAGTATTTCTGATCAAGAACATCTTGTTCTGCACGATTTGGAACAACCAATCCTAACTGTGCCAATGCTTTGCTCGCAATAATAAAACACGTGTCCTCAATGAAGATCAGAGACTGAATATACATTTTATTTGTGCAGTCCATATGTGGATTTAATGTCACAAGACGAATAATTATTTGTTTCACTCAAAATTATTTTATTTTGAAAGCCTTACAAATTAAGCTTAGTTAAAATTTTTAAAAAGCGAGAGTGTTTTTTTACTCGTTCAAATTGACAGCTATGTAAGGATGCGCGAAAAGGTATTATTTTTTTTGATACAAACCATCTACATATAAAAACCTTTAAAACAAAACAAAAATTACCAAAATCGGACCAGCCAAACGCGAGTTTATCGGCCACACCGGCTAACTTATTTTGCTTATTTTTTTTTAAATCAAAGGGAAATAAGAGTAGAAGGTTTTAGGCTAAAAAATTAATGATTTTATAGGTTAAATAGGGGTAACACGACATTGAAAATAGAGGCTATTTTCTAAACGGTAAGTTGTAGAGAGTTGAATTTTTTTTAAAATGATAGATAAATTTATTGTAAGGTTGAAAAAGGTATTGCAAAAATTCTAAAAAATTTCAAAATTAAGTTGTGAAGTTTTTTGTGCAGTGAACACATGTGGTAGAACTTCGACAAAAAGCTTATTAAAGGTAGGGAAAATTTTTTACGGATTTTGAAATTTGAATTTTTGAAAAACAACAAATTTTTAGGGACATTTTTGAGTAGTTTTTAATTTTTTTGTAATTTTTATAAGCCTCCAAAAAATCTCAAGCTTATAGGAAATATAGGATTTAGTCATGCGCAAGCATTTACAAATTTTTAAATTTTAAAATGATTTTTGACCGAATAACGGGAAAAACAAGTTTTTTTGTCCCAAGTTTTTTGGCCGTTTTTAACATAGGCCATATTTTACATAGGCCACTTTTGCTAAAAGTTTAAAAGTGTATATTTTTAAACTCATTTTACGAACTTTTCAAGTTTTGATTCCCTTTTTCATTTAAAATGTTAACTTATTATAGAGTCGAAAATTAAAAATAAATACAAAAAATGGCGTCAGCTAGTATAAATATAAAAATAGAAGTTCAATAAACATAATTTTAATAATTTTTTTATTATTTTTGTTATTTTTTTTTCTTCGTTATTATAAAATAGAAGTCCATTAGATATACAATTTTGTTTATAAATTTTATTTGTCTAGATTTTTAGTTAAACCAATTATCTTCTTCAATGATCCGATATCTATCTTGTTACTTTGATTATTTCTGTATAGTACATTTTTTTAACAAGAATTTTTTCTATAGTTCCCAAAGAACAAAAATACTATCAGATGATTATACAATAACTCTCCAACAAAAGAAAAAAAAAATAAAAAATCGTTTACGATTAAATTAAACAACAAAAACATAATTCATAGATTTTTTTTTTTCTTTTCTAAAAAAGAACAATTTACTCGTAGGTGGCATTTCAAGAATTCCAAAAATAAAAAAAAAAAACACCATTCCCCAAAGTGAGCGATATTCAAATGTACGCTATTGAATATGAAAATTATTATTTTTTTTCTCCTCTCCTCCGTTGGCTATTATACGACTCTATTTATCTACGTCCTGATGGTAGCAAGCATACACTAGCTGCCCGCTGTTGTCCTTTCCATTTCACTGCACTAGACGACAATGTAAGTGGGCACACTATGGCTTGGCCTGGCTTGAGTTGGGCTGGCCAAGCAGAGATCCTTATCTCTAGGAAAAATTTTCAAAAATTCTCTAAAAGTCTGGACTTGTGCCAAATTGGAATTATATTACAAACAGACATCGGGACATATCCATTATATATAGTTTGGAATGGAATATTACCTAAAGAAGAGATTCTGACAGTACTCATTTAGATTTGCTGGTGTTTCGTTGTTTCGAATTAATGTTATTACCTACTATCTAGTTTTTTTTGTCTGTATAAAAAGTTTCTATATACTATAGATGGGCAGCAAGCAATCAATGGTCGCCTGTGTCGGTTCCTATGATGATGGTCCTGGGTGTTAGCCATGTGAAGGAGAAATTTGCATTTTTACCCAAAACCAAAATAAAAATCATTCTAACAGTCTGTAGGTACTCGGAGCTTGGGTTACTTATATATACATTCATACGTTGGTATACAAAATCAGTAGCGGCTCTTCTTGATGACTTAACCGTGTGGAAGCCAAGGGCGATTTGAAAAAAAAAAAATAATCCAATTTTCCCTTTATTTTTCTTCAAAATGTTTATACTTTTAATAGTTACAAAGGACATAACTTTTTGACACCTTTCAAAATACGAGTAATACGAGGGGCCCAAATTATTACTGAATGATACTTGTCTGTAACCTATCAGCACACGTGAAAAAAATGTATTATGCCTCGCTGAGGATCAAGATTTCCCTTAATCATTTTAAGGTTCTTTTAACAATGTGGTTAAAAATATGTCCAAGTAGTTTTCGAATACGTAACTAGATTCTAATATTTTAACATAGGGGGCGACCTTCAATTGGTGCAAGTCAAATTTGGTCGAGTGTAAACTGGAAATATACATAATATCCTTTAGAGAGATATATGTTAGTATGCAAAATGGTCAAGAGTATGAGATAGCTGCTATCTGGGGAGGAGATTGGTTGGCTGATTTATAATTTCTTTCTTTGATTTGCATAAAAACTGTAAAAATATTTTTGATTTATTCTTTCATTTGAATACTTTGAAGGAAATTCTATATAGGTACATAGATATTATACACCTTCATTCCACCCAAATCATACATGAGTGAGCTTTAAAAGATATGGGGGAGACATTTCGGTAATCTAATTTCGAACTTATTTTTTTTTTTTTTTTTTTCATTTTGACAGAAATCCTACGAAAGGGATTTGAAAAAATTAAAAAAAAAAAATAAGTTAGCTATCAAGGTATCTACCGGAAAAAGAAGGAGAAAATGAAAATCATTTTTTAAAGAGTCTATAAAGAAGTTATTTTAGATTATTAATTTTTATATTTTTTTAAGATAGTACCTATCAAGCTTTTGAATACATTTTAAAACGGGAAATGAGGAATTGAAGGAAAATTTGAGGGTTTTATTAATTTCAATTATTGGGTGGACTCAAAATAAGTCTGTACGTAAAAGTTCTATTAAATTTGTCTCTAAAAATTTTTGTATAAACCATCCCCAGGTTGTCAAAATTTACAATATTTTCAGCATTTCTATGAACATTAGTGGAATTTTTCTGTGAAATTGTTTAAAATCATTTAATCTTCTGTAAGCAAGGTGCGGGTAGTACCTAAGGCATAGCAAATGAATAAATTGTATTTTTAATCAAAAATAGTAAATATTTAAGAATTATGTCAGTTTTTGCGCTAAGGAAAAAAATTGAAAATCCATTTAGGTAGCCTTACTTTAAGTACACAGAGAAAAATATGACCCGCTAAAAACTAACAGATTGCCATATTGTTTTACCTTCCATACATTTCATAAGGAAATCTTATTAAAATCAACGATTAATAAGTTTTTTTTTAAGGAGATTTCTTATTATTTTTATAGAGAAAATCTTATTAAAATTTGACTGAAAAGTTGTGTTTTTTTTGCAACTTAGCACCAGAACAAAAATCGCGATCAATATTTTCATGGCAGGTTGGTCCAGGTGGTAAGGTGGGCGACTAATGATTTGAAGTCTCCAGTTCGATTCCCAGCCTGGTCATCGTTTTTTTTATTTTTTTGCAGATTTTAAAACAATAAGGATAACCCGATTGTTTTAATAAGGTTTCCTTCTTGGATGAAAACCATAGAGAAATCTTATTGTTTTTGTTCTATTTTATGTGGTCTATTTTTCTCTGTGTACTACTACATATGTATACTAAAATACCAGAAACATAAGAAATAATAATGAGTACACATGAGCCCAATTTGAATAGGCAAACATCAGTTGTATTCTAAATGTTAAAATCCATCAAAAACTATTTCAAATTACATATATGCAACATAAACAACATTGCTTTGTATCATATCTAATCTTACAAAACTATCAAGTCAACTAACCTGGGTTTCCTTAGTGCCATTTTTAAGAAGGTTAAAGTAAAAAATAAAAAAATTAATCAAGCAAAATTTATCGATTTTTGTTTTTTTTTAAGCTTGTTCCAATTTGGTCCAGTTCTGATTATGGCATTAATCAGAAAACCGTTATATAGCCAAAGAAGGTGTTTTTGAAGTTATACTTCTTTTGCTGCGTTGGGGTGTGAAAATTTACTTTTTGAAAAGAAGTTAGCAAGTTGCACCATTCGTAAAAAAAAAAAATTGAGATAACATTTTTCCATGACATTACGATGGTAGAGAATGCCAAAAAAGTGGGTCCCGGAAGTCCGTCTGTCTGTCTGTCTGTCTGGCAGTCTGTCTGTCTGTCTGTCTGTATAAGGATCTACAGCCTAAACGGATGGACCGATTAATGTCAAACTTGGTATGTAGAGTTATTTGGCGACTCTCCAGAGGGGCTTTGGAATTAATTTTTTTGGACCAAAAATAACGGTACTTGTCATGTACCGATTTTAGTAAAATTGAAATATCTCAAAAACGGCTTCATCGATTTTGTTTTAAAAATTCTTATATTAGTTTTAAGCTAAGGTCTATCTTCTAATGAAATTTTTTTTTGGAAAATCATTATTAACGGTACCTGCCATAGAACCGTTTTTTTTTTTAAATCCGATTATCTCCGAAGCCTCTCGATTTCAACGAAACTTTTTGTGAAGAAGCATTTATATAATGCAAATATAAGCCAAAAATTAAATTTTGAAAAAAATAATTTTTGGATTTTAAAAAAAAATTTGAATTTTTTTTTTGAAAAATTAAATTTTCGAAAACGTTACATTGAATTTTTTTAAAATTTTGTTTTTAGATGTCGATTACTGATTTCTGCAAAATGGCATACCAATTTTATTTAAAAAATTTTTTTTCCAAAAAATTATTTATAAAAAATTAGTTTTTTAAAAAAACGGCTCCAACGATTTTGAAAATTTTTTTTCTTAAAATGCATCTTAATATATCAATCAAAACTGCATACCTACTTGTTTTGGGGGGCAATTTGATTTCAGATTTTATATTATTTTTTTAAAAAACGAATTTTATTTTTCTGTACCCATATAGTAGGTACCTACATTTTCTAAATTTCTATATAAAAAGTCTAAAAAATTTAAGCAACTTGAACTCAAAGAGCAAGTTCGTGCGACCCAGTCGTGCATTTTATTTTTTTTTTTTTTTAATGATCATAAATTTCATAGTTTCTCTACCATCTAGTTAGATAAAAAAGAATTTTTTGAGCCATTAATAACGGTACCACCTGTCTGTATGATAGTTCTTTTTTGTTTCTGATATTTTCGCAAACAATTCAATTTCAACAAAAACCAGTAGCACAAAAAAAGCCTTTTAGATTTTAAAAAATTAACTTTGATCGAATATAACTCCTAGATGTATAAATTTGACTAAATAATTACAAGCTCGTTATTTTTAATAATAATAATACCGTCTGTGTCTACAAATTTTATACCGGTGAAATTGTGTTTTAATTTAATGAACGACGAAACTTTGGTAAAATTAAAACTGAACCAACTCCTTTTTTGAACAGCCCTATGCATTTAGGTAAAAATTAAACAAATCTATTTTTTTAGAATTTAGAAAAAAAAAATCAAGGAGTACTTCTTGCCGAAATAGTTTGTTAAAACTTCCATTAAATTCATTGATTGAGAAAACAAAAGAAAGGTCTCTTTAAGTTCTATTTACCTACAACTTCTAACTAAAATTTTCTTATAGAGGTCAGGAGACAGGTTGCTGGGTTATTTGAAACCAAACAAATTCTTTCTTATTCATATAATCTGAAGCCGATATCTTTTGACCAAATTCTTGAAAGTGGGTTTGAATTAGAGATATGAGTTAGTTAGTTATTCAACAGGTCTACGCATTTAGGCGAAAAAATCAAAAATTTATTTTTTACCTTACAAAACGTAAAATGATTTTTTCCAGTTTTAGTATGCAATTTTACTAAAATAAAATGTTAAAAAAAAAAAATCTTAAAATGTTTTTCAAACATTTTGAAATTTTTTTTAGTGAGATCTCTTTCTAAGAACCTTGAAATTTTTGTATCATAGGTTCTCAAAACTACAAAGTTTGAGCTTGAATTTTTTTTAATTGCAATATGACAATTTTTAAGGGAAATACAAACACTTGAAATAACTCAAAAAATTTGAATATCTTTTTTATTCCTCAATTTATTCCACTAGTTTATTTTGTGATTTGCACGTTTATGAAATTAATGATATAATAATGACTAAGTAGAATATTTAAACATACCTACAATTTTCAATTATTAAAACTAAAGTTGAATTTTGGATATTACGGACCTCGAAATTTCCTACCCCCATGATTTTAACCACTGTACAATGTACATATATGATTCAAGTTTACATTATATTAATTTATTTATAAAAGTATCTTATAACAATATTATTAAAGACATTTTAAAACAAAAGAATTTGTTTGCTGCTTTCTTTTGACTACCCTCAAACTCCAACTCAAATGCTTTTCTGTACAAAAGATCAGAACCCAAAAAATGAAAAGATAATACGATTCACCCTAACTGAGTACTATTTTATGTTAATTTTGAATGCGTGGATAATTTTCAATCCATAATGCTCTGGTTCCGTTGAAAAATAAAATGAAAAAAAAAAAAAAAAAAATAGATGAATTCTAAAGACAATCTCAGCTTTTTTGATTTATATTTATACACACAAAACAACTTATGGCATACCTAGCTACTTATTTCTACGTTCCTTCCCTACGAAACTTCGCCATGGTCGACTTCTAAGGTTTCGGCCGGTTGATGTGGGTATACCAGAGGAGAGTGAATATGGAACTTCTTGACTTTTTATATTATCAACAACAAATTCTTTTTAGATTTGAAACTGCAGATGGATGTTTGATAAGCCACAATAGCCCATGGATATGATTTTTCTTTGATTTAAATATACAAAATTCGAATAATAAATAAAAGAACGGTCCAGCGCAGCTCTAAGACCATCCATGAGTAGGAAGTATAATGTCTTTTACTTTATTTTTTTTTTTTTGTAGATATTATATTTGTGTTTGTTTAGGCAATGACATTTTATGTAAATTTTATGCTCGTATTATTGCCTCTGAAAAATTTTATTTCGGCCAAGGAACGATGTGTTTTTTAATATCCTAGAATTTTACTACGGTTTTTTTTTTTTTTTTAATAATTCATAAATAAATATCCTTCGTGTTGTGTTTATTTGATTTTGTCTTGAATAAAATCAAGAAGATGGACTTTTGGTTATTGTTACTGGGCCTAGAAGTTGAAACGAAAAAAAATAGGAAAAAATCTTAATACCGAAACACAAAACAAAATTATTATTATTTACATACACTACATTTTTGTATCAAAATGGAAATGCTAAATAAATGAACGATTAATAGCTAAAACCTTTGACAAACATTTTGGTTTACCCGAAAAGTATTCTTTAATTTTAAAACATTATGTTAATAGTGGAGTAAAATTAGATTAATACCTCGGAATCCAGAGAAAGTCGATGAATCTGTAAAACGAGTATAGGACTGCATTATTAAAAGGTCAAATAAGAAAGTTAAAAAAAAAAATTTCACCGCTCTCGATTACAATAACTTTTAAGGACCGTTTACAGAAAAATGTGTCATTATGTATGATATATTGATCTATATAACCTACAATATGGCATACCAACTTAAATTTTAGTTTTTTAAGATTTTCGAAAATTATCCACGTTATATCCCAACAAGTTATCCCTTGTCTAAAAAAAAGTAATTTTCAAAAATTTTCTCCAAATCCATCAATTGGGACATCAAAAGGAAGGACTCTTTAGACTCTATTCATAACTGAAAACCAAAAGTTTGTAGGAGTTCGGGTGGCTGAATTATTTGCAATCGAAATATTTTTTTATTCCTTCATTCGGAAGCAGATATTTTCGGATGAAAGTCCCGAAACAAGTTTTGGTTTACAGATATGAGATCACAGTGACTAGGCCAATGCATTCAGCTAAAAAATAAAAATTATACTGACTTACAGCAGATAAGCTGTATTAAAAACTATGAAAATCGAATTCTCGATTTAGTATTTTCCTCTGACGCTATTAGTACTCTTGTTCTAGAGTCTAGAACTGGTATCACGTATCACTAATATAGACGGTTACCATCCACCTTTGGATATCTTCTTTGACTGGAGCAATCATATTACTGAAAACAGTAACAGGGATAAAAAATATACTTACATTATCTAATATTGATGAAGCAGTTACAAATTTTTATAACATCCTTAACAGCTGCCTTGTAAATTCCATTTCCATGAAAAAATCAAATAATAATAATAATAATAATAATAATAATAATTTTAGTTTACACAAAAGACCTAAAAATACTAAGAAATAAACGAAATAAAGCATGGAAACTTTTTTTAAGAACCCTTTCACCAGTTGATCACGCTTCTTACGTTGAACTATTTGAAGAATTCAAAACTCATTCAAAAAATTTGTACACCGACTATATGATTGAGAAAGGAAATTCCCTAAGAAAAGATCCAAAGTCATTTTGGAACCTTGTTAACTCAAAGAAAAACTCAGATGGATATCCGGCAAACTTCTTTCATGACGATATTACATTACATCAAACATTTGACATTTGCAATGCTTTCGCCAATAACTTTCGTAATTCATTTGTTAATGAGACTGTTGATGTTGACGAAATCTATTTCAAAAATTTACATTCATATTCCGAAACGAGTTGTACGAACATCCCTGTACTGCAAAGTACTGTGTTAGACCTTCTTTCATCCTTAAATGATGATTGTTCTGCTGTCCCAGACGGTGTGCCACCAATAGTATTAAAAAAACTGTAGAAACTCCCTAGTTCAGCCTCTAACATTTTTATTCAAACTTTCCATCAAGTCAGGAAAATTTCCCTCCATCTGGAAAAAGTCATTCCTCACTCCTGTTTTCAAGAAGGGTTATAAGACAGATATAAAGAATTATAGGCCTATTTCGAAACTATCCTGCATTCCAAAGGTTTTTGAGCAAGTTGTTTGTGATAGTCTAGCATTTTATAGTAAAAATCTGATAAGTGAAAAGCAGCATGGCTTTGTAAGAAAAAGATCTACTACAACTAGTCTTCTTAGCTTCTTAAATAAATGTTCAAATGCATTAGAAAAAGGTAATGAAGTTGACTGCGTTTACTCTGACTTTTCAAAGGCATTTGATCAACTTAGTCATAAAATAATAATCTTCAAATTAAAAGCTTTTGGTTTTCCACGTATTTTTATTGCCTGGGTAGAATCTTATCTTAACCAAAGATCCTATCAGGTCAAATTTAGAAACTGCCTTTCAGATCTTTTTATAGCCAACTCTGGCGTCCCTCACGGAAGTCACCTAGGCCCATTTTTATTCATTTTAGCTATGAACGACGTAATCTCGTGCATAGCTTCAAGTGATATTCTCATATTTGCTGATGATATGAAAATTTTTAAAGAAATTAAGTCTGACAATGACCGTATCCTTCTTCAAAGCGATATTAACAGTTTTAATGTTTGGTGTGGTAAAAATGGCCTTTCACTTAACCCAGCTAAATGCCAAACAATTACATTCTCGAGAAAACGAGTCATTAATATTTTTGATTACTACATCTTGCAACATAAGCTATGTCGAGTATTTAGCTTCAAAGACTTGGGTGTCCAATTTAGTTCAAATTTAGGATTTACTGAACACATCAATTTTATGTGTGCGAGCTCAATGCTTATTTTTATTAAACGTTTGTTACTCTATCTTTGTACAACTGCTACGTTCGACCCCATCTTGAGTACGCTTCTCAAGTATGGAGTCCTTTTTATGAAGTTCATAAAAACCGAATCGAATCTATTCAACACAATTTTGTACCCTTCGCTCTAAAAGGTCTTCCTTGGACCGACCCTTTCAACTTGCCACCTTATGAACATCGCATTCAACTTCTTCAGATACAAACTTTAGCACAAAGACGTGTAAATAATGACTTAATCTTTCTTCATCAGCTTATTAATTCCCAAACTGACGCCCCTGATCTATTAGCTTGTATTGGTATAAATTATCCGGGTGGATCTCACCTCCTACGAAGATTTGAACCTTTGCATATCGACTTTCATAGAACAAACTATGGTATTAATGAGCCTCTTAGTCGCATGAGTAAACTTTTTAACTTGAACCATTCATCCTTAGACTTTTATTTGACGAAAATGGGTTTAAAAACATTGTTTCGAACCAGTGCTCCACAATCGTGACTGTTAATCAATGTTTTAAATAAATTATACATGTTGGATTTTTTGTACTTATAATTTTATAACTTGTAAATTTGTTCGTAATTATTTTGTTTTATATTGTGCATGTGGGAGGTTGTATTTTTTGTCTACTAACCACTAACATGCACTTATGATGAGCCTCTGATTGTAGTTAAAAGCTTGTTCTAAGCTTACTACATCAAAGAATCTGAAGTGAAAAAAAAAAAAAAAAAAATTTATATTTTAAGATTTTCGAAAATTTTCCAAGGGAAATTTTCTCCAAATCCATCAAATGGGACATCACAAGGAAGGAATCCTTAGACTCTATTCATAACTCAAAATCAAAAGTTTGTAGGAGTTCGGGTTGCTGAATTATTTGCAATCGAAATATTTTTTTTTTTTCCTTCATTCGGATTTCGGAAGCAGATAGCTATTCTTGAAATTTTTCGATTGGGAGCGCTTTTCCCAAACACATTTCCCCGGGATTTTTCGTTCAGAATTGGGCTGTTTGTGTGTTAATGTTTATTTTTGTACGATCTATTAAAAATTCAATATTTAAACTACTTTCATCTAATTTATTTAAAATTATATCACTTATCTTAAATTTTGTTCGTATTTTCGGCATTTTTATTGAATATAATCTGCAATAGTAAACAACCATTAATTCTCGAAATAGTTTCACTAAATTTTAGAAGCTCAAAATCCCTATACGACTACAACCCAACTACTGACCATGCCCAAGCCCACATTATATACGAAAACGAAATATACCCCATCAAATCATCAAGCCACCTTTTGCTTTTGGAATGCCAATGTCGATAGGCGAACACATTAATGTCATTCATTCATCCCATAATGTTCAGGACTTTCCTTCGTCGTATATAGTCGAGTCGTGGTACCCCCCATTCTAGTCTGTTCGCCTTCTGACTTCGTATGCAAGTTCGTATTATTAATTAGGTCGTTAAGCTTGTACAAGGGAAGGAGCTAGGATCTGGAGCCAAAACCAAAACCAAAGCCAGAACAGAACGAAGAGACGATGAGGTGGTAGTGGAGGCGACGACGACGGGTGGCGAGTTGAGGAGTTGGGTGGGTGGGTTAACACTGGAAAATTAATTTCCCTTAGGTCCGGGTTATTATGTAAACATTAGTTCAGGCCAACTCCGGACTATTAGTCCTTTGGGGGTGGTTCAACGACGATGTTATTTCAGGCTCAAAAATTCTATAGGAAAAATTAATGATCTGTATGAACTACAACTGGTAAATGAAGGTAATTTTTGCTGGGTAATCCTCAGCGGTCCTGCTTGAGGACATTCATTGTTGGTTTCATCTCGTTGTCATTTTTGATGACACCTGGTGTGTTCTTTATTTTTTTTTTTTTAATTTTTTTTTTATGTTTATACATATAATAGCCTTTCAGGCTTTTTTATGTTTATTTGCATTCTTTATTTTTCCTGTTGTTGTGTTTTTTTTTTCTGTACTAAACGGCATGTGTAGGGGTTATATGTGTACAAAGACTGATATTGCTATCATAATTATTATTACTATGCTTATACGTGTTTTGGTGAAAAGTAAACCCATGTTCTTCTTCTATTGGCAGGGTTACTCTTTAGTGCTGATATAAATTATTTCATTATAAATACACCTATCTTTGCCTTTTAGTTTCATTTTTTGTTTGTTCAACTCATTAAAATATGATTACGCTTCGTTGGCATTATTTGACTCGGGATTTTATTCATAATAGGCATGTTTTTATAGATATCAGAAGAAATTGGCAATAATGTAATGTAAGGTACATTTATTGCATATACCTAACCTTGGACCGTTAGAAGGTTAGGTCATGTCATTGGAACTTTTACTTTTTGGATTAGAAGAATTCAAATTTTGTTGACTATCCAAAAATGTGTGGGTTTTTGCAAAGCAATCAGTCTTTTGATTAGTGGCCTTGTATCTGAATACAAGAAAGTTGTCTTAAGCAAAACACTACACAGAAATCCGCTTAATTTAATGTGGGAACCGCTTAATTTTATGTGGTCTCTTTTCTCCGAGTATGAGCAAAAATGTAAATTTCGTTCTTCAAAGGCAAAAAACAACATGTTTAGTGAATTTGACCACCAAAAAAAAAAAAAAAAAAAACATTATATGACAGTTTATTCTAATACTAATTGGATATATTTATAAAGCGTTTCGCCCAGGTACGACAGTGGGCTCATCAGTTAGATCTGTCGTACCCTTATTAAGACGCCTTATTTTGGTCGATGTTGGACCTGAAAATATGAGTTTTAATGAGAAATCATTTTAAAAACCCATACAAAGAATATAGGGAAAACAATCACATAGCATGATTGCTCATTTCCACATTTAAAGAATTTTCATGTTAAAGTAAAATTCTTGGTAAAATGGAATTGAAGGTAAAAAAAACAGCGCTGGCACAAAGCCACCTTTGAGTCACAAAATCATACCATTTAACGGTAGTTTTCATCTATTCCCAATGAATTTAAAACTGGTCCAAAAATAATCTTAATTTTATTTTGTAAAAAATAAGTTCGATGAGAGAGGGAACCCACAGCCTTAAATCCGGTCCTGGCCGTACCCTTTCATTTTGTATGAAAAACTTCACCGCACCATGACCGCACACTTCTATTTTATATGGAAAATTTCACCGGACCATGATAAATAATTTTTGATTAAAAAATAAATAAAAAAAAAAATATCCAACGAGAAGAAGATTCGAAGAACACGCGTGTGCACCGAATTTTTCCATATAAAATGAAAGGGTGCTGTAGGTGGTGCGGCGCGGCTGAATAGAAAATTTTGATTATTGTGCGGCTTTGGTGCGGTTTTGGTACTGTGGTGGTGCGGCGGAATAGAATTTTTTGATTATGGTGCGGCTGTGGTGCTACTCTCAAGCCGTTCGGCGGTGCTGCGGCGGAATTCCAGTTTTACTCGGGCACTGAAAATTTGTGTCGCTTGGAACAAAAATTGTTTTTTTAGATTATTCAAACTTAGGCCCAATTTATTCACTCTCCATTATTTTTAAACGCTCCATTAAAAATCAAATCGCATACAAATTTTAAAATTTCCCTTTTTTAATGGCGACTTTAAATTTAATGGAGTGTGAATAAATTGGACCTTAATCCCTTAAATATCACAAAACTAAAAATATATGACTTAGATCACTTTTATAATGTTTTCAGAATAAATTTCATTGTAAGAATGTACAAATGATAAATTTATATATAAATATAAATTATATAGATTTATATATCACCAATACATATACTTTAAATAAATAACAATAATAATAATTCAACCTTGAACAAAATCAGAACTTTAATAATGATTCTGCTTCAATTTAATTCAGTGCATATTTTTATTTTTGAAAGGAAACAAAAATCCTCCACAAATTAATGATAATTTATTCATAGGTAATGTTTCGTCGGCTGCTTACAATGAAAACACAGCACGCGTATCCACGAATATTAAAATTGGTTTGTATATGTATATATGAAACGTGGACTTATATTGAGTCGATTTTTCGAAGTAAGTAAAGCAACAACTTTTAATTTAATTAAAGTTGATTGTTTTTTAATAAATTCACAAGAAATACAGTAGAACCAGTGGAAAATATTATTATTTATTTTTTCCATTGATAAAATTAAATAAGATTTTCTTTTCCACATTTATGTACCTATGTGAAGTGTAGGGTGAATATACACATTTTTACGTGGTATTTCGGGAAAACTATTTGTAAAATGTTAATTGGTGAATGAGTCGTTTATTATGAAATAATAATATTTTGATTTAATAAATACAAAATATCGAGGGAAGGCATGTTGATATTGCATATCTCCTTCAACTTTAACATTTTCAAACTTAATGGCATGTGTTTTTACCTATACTGGGTTTGAGTTGAAGGTATTTTGGACAGAGTTTTATAGTTTTTTTTTTTAATCTGAGCCGGTAAAAAACGCCATATTAATACAAAATTAATTAATAGTTAAAGTGTAATCACAGTTATCGATATACATTTTCATAGGTACATGGGGGCATTTGGTTACTTGCTTGTGATATGATGGGACAATTATAATAGGTCGTGGCTTAAAAAAATAGCAAACATTTTAAGTAGAAATTGGAACTAAAAAGAAGAAAAACATAAACAATGAATAATTTTTATAATTTTTTTTTACGTTATAAACAAAATCGTAAAAAATTGGCTACTTTCTAAACGCGACAATGTAAAGAGTTGAATTTTTTTAATCGATAGATAAATTCATTGCAAGACTGACAATGGTATTAAAAAAAATCCAAAAAATTTCAAAACCAAGTACCTAATAAATAGTTTTCTAAAACTAAAACATGAGGTAGACCTTTCACAAAGTAGTGATTTTAGGTAGGGGAAATTTTTTTTGACAATTTGAAAAACTACATTCTAAAGATAATAAAAAAAAGCGTTTCGAAATATGTATTTTTGAAAAACACCTACTTATTTTAGGGTAGTTTTGGGTGAGTTTTTATTTTTCTTTTTTAATTTTCGTAGCGTTCAAAAAATCTCAAACTTATATGATTTTTGATCGAATAACGTGAAAAACAAGTTTTTTTGTCCCAAGTTTTTTGACCATTTTTAACAGTTTTTTATTTTTATCTTTTTTTCTTCAACAGATAAATAAATGATATATATTATTAGACTGTATATAGATACTAGACAGGACTATATCTGTGCAATCAATTTGTAGTCACAATTTTGAGATAACGATAAAATAAAGAAGATAAAAATTTTATTTAACATGCTGTACATAACGGTACATTTACTACAAGCTACACAATGTTAAGTTAAAAAATACTTCAGAAATACCTCAAAACACCTGTGGAGATCTGTTGCCCATGAACAGCCACCAGTGTGGGAAGCAAGGGCGGATCCAGGATTTTTTTCTGGGGGGGGCACAAGGGACGGATATGCAAAAAAATCAGCGATAACAGTTAGAAATAAAGTGAAGTATCATACGACTGACTGACAAGCAACGAATTTTAACGACGCACAGTGCGGTTTTTAGTCTAAAACCTGGCCAAAAATATTTGGGCACATTTTCCACATCAAATAGGTACCAAATGACAAAAAAGTTATTCGAAAGGAATAATTTTCATTTTCTTGGTACAGTAAAAGCCACTTAAGTGCTTACCCATTTACCTCCCGATTAACCGGAAGAAAAAAAATATTAAAAATCATAAAATGCACGTACAACGTTGTGCTTTAACTTTTCTTATAGTTAGTTATTTATTTTATTTTTTGAGTCAAGTTGTTTCATTAAATAGTTTTTGAGAAATTAAGTTTTAAAGATGAAATGTAGAAAAAAAAATGTTTTCGGTTTTTAATTGATTTTGTATAAAATTTTGCATTATTATGGACATGTTTATACCATTTTTTAATGACCTCGTAGTTTTAGTCAAATACTAAAGACTTCATTCTAATAAAAAAATATTAAAGTTCTTAAGAGTAAAAAAAAAAAAGAAACATAGGTACTTTTTTCCTGTTTTGTTGTTTTTATTTGCAATAAATTTTTTTTATATCTCAAGAGCCAAATTGACCAAGTTATGAGCCAACTAATGTTTTCAAGCCGGTGCCCCTCATAACTTCAAAACTACTGCACCGATTCTTTTGAAATTTGGAACACTATTTTTTTACATATAATTACAAAGGTATCCCTGGAGAAATTTTCTCAATAACATAATATTTATAAAAGTCTATAAGTAAGGGTCGCTTTTTTTCAAGGGGTCTTTATTTTCAGGGGTGCAAACTTGGGCAAACTCTTGAAATGCAAGATTGTTTTACATATCCAGCAGTTCAATAATATATAGGTTATGCAATGTTGTGGCGGGTTGCGCTATTTTAAAAACACTAATGTAAAAAAAAAATTTTAAGTGTGTAGGGTAAAGTTGCCTAATTCCGGCCACCTTTTAGAAAAATTGTTTTAACTAGTGATTTAGTAGGATTTATTCCAAATTTTTGCTCTTATGCTGTTCTTTGAAATGTCTCTCCTAAAATTACATTATTCTTATTATTCTTGTTATTCAGTTTTCTTAGAAAAAATAACTTTTTGTGAAGAGATCCAATCGGGTATGGTTTTTTTGTAATTTTACTGCCGAAACCTACTATCGTAATTAGTGTTTTGTGGAAACAATTTCAGAGCTAATACTTTGAAATATTGTTTTTCTTATTAAATATATATTATTCTTTAAATAAAATAGGTTTTAAATAGGAAAAAATGTGAATTTTGGTAATTATAAGGGGGCCGGTGATAGAACTCAAAAAAAAGCTTTGAAATTCAAGAGTTTCCTGTATTCGGCCCAATTTTATTGATAAAAGTTTATAAAATGGGCAAAAATATATACATTAGGGCGGAGTGAAACTGCACTTTTTTTTTCTTTTTTCTTTTTTTTCTTCTTCTACATACCAGGGACGGGTGCCATTAGTCATCAAAAGAGAGCATACCAAATCTCAGCCCGATCAAAAAATATCTTGAGGGTTCACAACGCCCTTGAAAATTTACATGCTTGTTGGAAGTAATGTACTGAGAGCAATTTTCAAAAGAGATGGAGCAATGTGCCAAAAAGTTAGAGCGTGTAGGTTCGGTCGAGACAAGAAAAAAATCGTATGGGAGGAGGGTCTATTCCCCTTCGTTTAGCGGGGAGGGGCAATTTAAAAAAGAAATTATTTAATTTGAAACAAAAAAATATTAAAAATCAACGGTTATACTTACAATAACGTGATATACCATTTTGTAAAGCCTAAAACCTCATCTTTTACAAAAATGTTTAATATGGGCTTTTTCTGGCACAGTTTTTGAAAAATTAATTTTCGAAATCAAAATTTTGAAAAAAAAAATTTCAAACTAATTTTTTTCAAAATTTTATGTAAATAAGTACTACTTAAGTTTTTAAAATTCGATGCTGTTATTTGTTTTTAAAGAAAAACAGAAAACCGCGTCCAAAAACATCTTGTCATTTTCGAGAAATTAACAAAAAACCAAAATTATTTTTGTCTAAGAAATTTCTTTATTTTTTGTTTTTACGTGGCTGGATCATGGGGGTTGGGAGTGCTCGCAGCCCATGGATTCTTGCAGTAAGGGCCTTAAGTCAATAAAATAGCAATTTTTTAATGAAAATTAAACAATAAATAATAATGTACATGTTTTTCGAATCAAAAAAACTGAGTAAAACAAAAAAAACTCAAAAAACTCCATAAATTAACCTCTATGGTGTTTTCATTTTTTTCAAGTGACTTGTGAACCCTCTAAAACTTCTTTGATCGATCTGAAATTTTTTTGCCGTTATTTAAGTTCCAAATGGCACCCATCCTGACTATGTAGAACAAAAAATAAGAAAACTTTTTTTTTCACTCCACCCTAATATACATTTTTGAATCATTCGATGTTATAACTTATTAACAATCAAAATTGTTTCTAAATTCTTAAAACACAAAAATTTTAATGAAAAACATTCAATTTATTTGAGCTTGACCTAATAAAGTCAGTGGCCGGAAATGGGATACTAGATGGCCGAAAATAGGAAACAAAGGACGGATTTAGGAGAATCGGACTTTTTTTTATACAAAAACTTAAATAAAATATTTGTTTTTAACCATACCGAAAAATTAACAAATAAAGTACATTTTATTTCAAGAATTATTCGAAAATGTTGATATTTGACGTTTCTGTGCTTGATTTTATGAGACAATTTCAACCCCTCCGTATGAAAAAATAGAGTTGCATATACAATTAAATTTTTTTTAGAATACAATTCATACCTTAATTGTCGATGTCCATATCAAAATTTTTCACCAAAATCACTTTGAAGTTAAAAACAAAAAACACTTAGAAAATTTTTTTTTTTTTTTTAAATCGAAAAAAAAATCGTGTTTACAGAACAAATAGTGATTTATTTATTTGTGAGGTGGAGCAACAAACAATAAAATTCGCATTTTCAGCCAGAAATAGACAAAAGTTTCACTCAAGTTCTTCCTGTTATTATTCATATATTTTAACAACTCGTATAATTTGATTTGATTTGAGTATGAACCAGTTCTGGGGGGGGGGCACGTGCCCCCGTGCCCCCCCCTGGATCCACCAGTGGTGGGAAGTACCGTATTCTCAGTTTGGAATTTCGACATAATTGGCTTTAAAAAATTCTTACTTTTTTTGTAGGCATCGTAGAAATATCATTGAAACGTCATATAAGAAGTGAAATAATAAGCTTTCACATGTTATAAAATTTGTTATAGATTGTCTTAAAAAAATTTATTTGAGAAGATAAAAATACATGTTTTTTATGCTTTTTTTTATGAAAACTGATTGGGTTCAAAAAATTTTAGCTCTTTTTGTAGACGTCGCACAGACATGGGCGGCATAAATATTTTGAGCTGAAATCATCGGCTTTCAGATGGTATAAAATTTATAATAGGTTGTCATATAAAAAAAAAATGGATTTTTGGGTGATGGAAGTGATTTTTTCACTTTTTTCATAAGAAATGATTGTTTTTAATACCTAAATTATTTTAATACTTTTCTCGCATTGTAAAAATTTAAAAATGGTTAAAAATAGTTTTATTCTTTAAAAGAAATATTTAGCTTTTTATTGGTATATTTTTTGTTTTGTAAGCTTTTCAAAAATATAATGAGAAAAGAAAAAGAGGTAATTTCTTAGCTTTTTCTTGTAAATTATGATTGTTTGAAATAAATAAACGCTTCAATTGACTAATTTTAAACAAAAACACACAACCTGTTTTCTTATGACGTTATCATGTAAAATCATCGTCCGTAAATCGGCTTTACAGACAACTTTTTTTAAATTATTTAACTTGAATAAGATTAATGTTATTGATTTTTTAAAGGGTTGGTTTATAAATTTGGGTAAAAATGGACAAGAAATTCCCTTTCTTAGATATAATAAACAAAGTTTTTTGCTTTTATTAGTTACACAGTCAATTTATTTTTATAAGACTTTCAAAAATTTTCCAGTTGCCCTAAAGAAACAGCACGGTCTATAAAATATACAGTTAAAAACAACCATTAACAAAAATAACCCTCGAAAAAAAAAATAACAAAATTATGAAAATATTTGCACAATTTCCGTGGCTAAACAGTGATAATTGGCTTTTGGCAAAATGTTTCGTCTCTGCACCTACACATTCGACGAAATGGGTATTACAAGCCAAATCTCCACCCTCTCGTTGGTACCTCGTACCCTACAAACTATACAACCAAGAAAATCCCAGATGACAGCACAAAATGTATACATGCGCCTGCAGCATGACAAAGCTGATGTTCTCCATCTTGCCTCGTGCTGTGTGGTTTTCTCCACACAAAACCATCTAAGAGATATGGAGAACGTATGTCTGCCTGCGGCAGCGGCGGCGGTATTTTGCCAGCTTTTAGTGCAAGCAAGTATACCTAGTTGACGTTGAAACATAAAAAAAAAAAAATTAAATAAAAAAAAAAACACTGCTCAATCTTTTTCTAGGACACAATTCCTTGATGCTTTTTCTCCCTCCTGTGGACTGCCATTTTTCGTCTTTATGTCAGCCCCCCGTATACATATTTGCTGGGGTGGTGTGGCGAATTTGCCAGTAAGTCCTCTTAAGTCCTTTTACAAGTTTGCAAAGTATTTTTAGTAATTAAAATAAACATAAAATTACGTCAATTAAATTTTAAAGGGAATTACAGCAAAGTTTCACTCATTAATTTACATTATGTTTCAGAACCCAGGGTCTGGGAATGTTGTACACTCTCATTTATCCTGCTTCTGTTTCTCTGTCCCTTGTGTCGGTCGTCGCTCGGTATTTTTCACTTCCATTGCCTTTCGCTGTCTTTAATGTTTAATGTCTTCTTCTGTTTTTATTTTTCAGTTAATGTGTATAACATGTGATCTACAGTACATAAGTACATTACATTTGTGTTGTAGAATTTTTGGGGTTATTTCCGGACTGATTGCAAATAGATTTCCAAGAATTTCATTCTATCGTATGATAATATTGTGAAAATTGCGCAAAGGGAGGGTGACCTGACCTTCAAAAAGACGGAAGAGTTTGTTTGAAGATGAAGACTTAAGATGTAAACATAATCTTTTTGTAATAAAACAATATTCAGGATACATTTTACGAATAATTCATTTTGTTTGTTATGTGTCAAGGTTAAATCATCAAAGGACAACTCATAATGGATATAACATGAGTAAAGTAATCTAATCACAAAGTTCGATTTGAGGTCACATTATTTGAATCTTCTACTTTTTTTTGGTGATTTTTTCTTATTTATTTGAAAGTGGTATAAGCCCATGTAAAAAAAAAACATTAATTTGACATTCAAATTAGCTGCAATACATGCAGCCAATACATGTGATAGTTATCATCACTTTTGTAGTAAAAGATGACTGATCGAAAATCAGATGTCTTCCCGTCCGTCCACATCCTGACAGGATTGGCGTCGTATGGTGTTATCGGATACATTTTTTAGGTAGCCTTGAACTCATCGAAAAAAAAATACCATGTTCTTCGACTCAATTATATAGAGGAAGTATAGAAGGAGGAGGAGAAGATAAATTAAGAAAAAAAAAAAATAATAATCCAGAACATCAGATATGATATGACTGTGGCAAGGCCACCCATGGGCAAAATTCGAAGTCCAGGTAGCTTAACAAAATTGGAAAAAGAAGTTTACAGTTAAATCTTCCAAAAAGATTAGCGCCAGGCGCCAAATAATAAATATAAGTGATGATTCTAAGCAAGAGGACTTTGCAGACTGTATTTGTACATTCTATATGCAACTGTTTTCTAGACCAAATTCAAAATATTGTTGGATTAAGTGCAAAATGTGTCCCAGATTCTGTTGGAGTGAGTACTAATGAAAATATAGCATAATTGTGTTATAGACTGAATTTAAAACAAAAGAGACGGTCTTTCTACCAACACAATTTGATAGGGCGGTCTTACCCACCCGTATAAACTTAGCATGACAACTTTTGAAAAGTTAATTTTTTTTTGGCTCAGTAATTGCCGCATAATTGCCGTGTTTATGCCGTGAAGTCAAACAAATTGCCGCGCGCTTAGTTTGGTCAGAATCGGTAAACTTTATATAAAGTTAGCATGACAAATTTTAATTTTTGATCAATTTCAATTTTTTTTTCGCTAATTATTTAAAGTTTAATTGCCGTAATTATGCCGTGAAATCGAAAATAATATATCTCTTTTGGTTTTCTCAAAAAAAAATAAAATGTATTTTTTGTTAACCCTATTCCATATAAAGTTAGCACGACACACCATCTATTTCTTAAATCCTTGGTCAATTTTTACTTTTTTTGGCCAATTAATTGCCGCATTGGGTTAATATAAAAACCGCAAACTCAAAAAAATTGCCGCGCTTTTGGTTTTTTCAAAAAAAATTAAAAACTGTTTTTGGCCTCATATCGTATAAAGTTAGCATGACAAACCATCTATTTCTTAAATCCTTGGTCAATTTGAAATTTTTTTTGGCCAATTAATTGCCGCATTGGGTTAATATAAAAACTGCAAACTCAAAAAAATTGCCGCGCTTTTGTTTTTTTCAAAAAAAAATTAAAAACTGTTTTTGGCCTCATATCGTATAAAGTTAGCATGACAAACCATCTATTTCTTAAATCCTTGGTCAATTTGAAAATTTTTTTGGCCAATTAATTGCCGCATTGGGTTACTATAAAAACCGCAAACTCAAAAAATTTGCCGCGCTTTTGGTTTTTCAAAAAAAATTAAAAACTGTTTTTGACCTCATATCGTATAAAGTTAGCATGACAAACCATCTATTTCTTAAATCCTTGGTCAATTTGAAATTTTTTTTGGCCAATTAATTGCCGCATTGGGTTAATATAAAAACTGCAAACTCAAAAAAATTGCCGCGCTTTTGGTTTTTTCAAAAAAAATTAAAAACTGTTTTTGGCCTCATATCGTATAAAGTTAGCATGACAAACCATCTATTTCTTAAATCCTTGGTCAATTTGAAAATTTTTTTGGCCAATTAATTGCCGCATTGGGTTAATATAAGAACTGCAAACTCAAAAAAATTGCCGCGCTTTTGGTTTTTTTCAAAAAAAAATTAAAAACTGTTTTTGGCCTCATATCGTATAAAGTTAGCATGACAAACCATCTATTTCTTAAATCCTTGGTCAATTTGAAAATTTTTTTGGCCAATTAATTGCCGCATTGGGTTACTATAAAAACCGCAAACTCAAAAAAATTGGCGCGCTTTTGGTTTTTTCAAAAAAAATTAAAAACTGTTTTTGACCTCATATCGTATAAAGTTAGCATGACAAACCATCTATTTCTTAAATCCTTGGTCAATTTGAAAATTTTTTTGGCCAATTAATTGCCGCATTGGGTTAATATAAAAACTGCAAACTCAAAAAAATTGCCGCGCTTTTGGTTTTTTCAAAAAAAATTAAAAACTGTTTTTGGCCTTATATCGTATAAAGTTAGCTTGACAAACCATTTATTTCTTAAATCCTTGGTCAATTTGAAAATTTTTTTGGCCAATTAATTGCCGCATTGGGTTACTATAAAAACCGCAAACTCAAAAAAATTGCCGCGCTTTTGGTTTTTTCAAAAAAAATTAAAAACTGTTTTTGACCTCATATCGTATAAAGTTAGCTTGACAAACCATCTATTTCTTAAATCCTTGGTCAATTTGAAAATTTTTTTGGCCAATTAATTGCCGCATTGGGTTACTATAAAAACCGCAAACTCAAAAAAATTGCCGCGCTTTTGGTTTTTTCAAAAAAAAATTAAAAACTGTTTTTGGCCTCATATCGTATAAAGTTAGCATGACAAACCATCTATTTCTTAAATCCTTGGTCAATTTGAAAATTTTTTTGGCCAATTAATTGCCGCATTGGGTTAATATAAAAACTGCAAACTCAAAAAAATTGCCGCGCTTTTGGTTTTTTCAAAAAAAAATTAAAAACTGTTTTTGGCCTCATATCGTATAAAGTTAGCATGACAAACCATCTATTTCTTAAATCCTTGGTCAATTTGAAAATTTTTTTGGCCAATTAATTGCCGCATTGGGTTACTATAAAAACCGCAAACTCAAAAAATTTGCCGCGCTTTTGGTTTTTTCAAAAAAAATTAAAAACTGTTTTTGACCTCATATCGTATAAAGTTAGCATGACAAACCATCTATTTCTTAAATCCTTGGTCAATTTGAAATTTTTTTTGGCCAATTAATTGCCGCATTGGGTTAATATAAAAACTGCAAACTCAAAAAAATTGCCGCGCTTTTGGTTTTTTCAAAAAAAATTAAAAACTGTTTTTGGCCTCATATCGTATAAAGTTAGCATGACAAACCATCTATTTCTTAAATCCTTGGTCAATTTGAAAATTTTTTTGGCCAATTAATTGCCGCATTGGGTTAATATAAAAACTGCAAACTCAAAAAAATTGCCGCGCTTTTGGTTTTTTCAAAAAAAATTAAAAACTGTTTTTGGCCTCATATCGTATAAAGTTAGCATGACAAACCATCTATTTCTTAAATCCTTGGTCAATTTGAAATTTTTTTTGGCCAATTAATTGCCGCATTGGATTACTATAAAAACCGCAAACTCAAAAAAATTGCCGCGCTTTTGGTTTTTCAAAAAAAATTAAAAACTGTTTTTGACCTCATATCGTATAAAGTTAGCATGACAAACCATCTATTTCTTAAATCCTTGGTCATGCTAACTTTATACGATATGAGGCCAAAAACAGTTTTTAATTTTTTTTGAAAAAACCAAAAGCGCGGCAATTTTTTTGAGTTTGCGGTTTTTATATTAACCCAATGCGGCAATTAATTGGCCAAAAAAAAGTAAAAATTGACCAAGGATTTAAGAAATAGATGGTGTGTCATGCTAACTTTATATGGAATAGGGTTAACAAAAAATACATTTTATTTTTTTTTTGAGAAAACCAAAAGAGATATATTATTTTCGATTTCACGGCATAATTACGGCAATTAAACTTTAAATAATTAGCGAAAAAAAAATTGAAATTGATCAAAAATTAAAATTTGTCATGCTAACTTTATATAAAGTTAGCATGACAAACTTGGTTTACCGATTCTGACCAAACTAAACGCGCGGCAATTTGTTTGACTTTACGGCATAAACACGGCAATTATGCGGCAATTACTGAGCCAAAAAAAAATTAACTTTTCAAAAGTTGTCATGCTAAGTTTATACGGGTGTCTTACCCCCATGTGGAGGCAAGACCGTTTGTTGTTAGATGTTTTTTCAAAACTTGTTATATTTTGTTCAATATTTTTTATTTTTTTTTATAATAATTTTTTTCCTAGAGTAAACATTTAACTTAGCCCTGATTTTTCAATCGTCATTTAGACTATCAGAAGAATAAATGTCAATATAAAAAAAAAACTTTTATTCCTAATAATACACCGAACCAAAAAGGTACATAATATCAATAAAAAAGTTCATTGTCCCAATAAACTTTTTTATTGAAACTCGTCCAACTAACAAGTTTGTTGGGACAATGAACTCCTGTTTATTGAATAATTTTTTCCATAAAATTTCAATAAACTGTTAGTTGATTTCAATAAACGTTAGTTGAATTTGTTGTTTGATTTTATAAACTGTTTATTGATATTATAAACAGTTAGTTGAAATATTTTTCTGACTGAGGTTTATCTGACTTCTTCTTCTTCCTTTTTCTCGGCGCTGATATGATATCGATGTCGAGGGGATCATAACCTTCCCATGTTACTGCTTCACACTAGTGATCCGCCTGTGGGGTTCGCCTGGTTGACCTCAGAAATCGGCGGCAAGCCTCCCGGTTTTGTATTGTTCCATTTCTGAGGCCAACTGAATGCTGGTGTTTTTACATTTGCTTGTACCAGGAGTTTTTAGGCCTACCTTTCTTTTTATTTCGTGTTGGAACGTTATATGATATTGCTTTTTTGACGGGGTTCTCAGGATCTCTCCTTTGAACATGGCAATACCAACTGAGTCGGTCGTGTTCAATTTTTTGGGAGATGGTATTTTTAACATGAAGGCTTCCTCGGATCTTCGTACTTCTAATTCTATCAAGCTTTGTTACTCCTGCTGTCATGCGAAGCATGACTATTGGCCCTTAATGAATAAAGACTTTATTTTAATTAAAAATTTGTTTTTTATAGGTTTTTAACACAATAAAACACTAAAACACTTGCCCCCACTTCCCCTATACAAAACGACAGGTATTCCTTTGGTAACCTCGCAGAAGTGGCGGGAGGGCGCATTAAAGAAATGAAAATCGCGTTAACAGATTATCACCTAAACATAGACTGCGTGCCCCCCAAACTGCCAAGATTTGACTTGGAATTTCATAATTAAGGGCACAATTATATCTATCTTAGTTCTTATAAAAAAAATCTCTTTGGTTTTGATTTCTTTTTACGATTTTATTAGTTGAAAAGAATTCGACATTTTGTTAAATTACGTATACACCCTAGTGACCAATTTCGGCACGACCAAAGTTACAAAACAGTAAATTGTTTAACGTGGTGAGTTAATAGTGCATTGAGTTACAGAAATTATTAAAATATTGTTTTAATAATCGGAAAAATCCCTTAAAGAAAAAATGTAAAATCTATGGAGTGAGACATCAAAAGAAAGGTCTCTTTAAACTCAATACATAAATGAAATGCAAAAGTTTGTATGGTTTCATTCTGTTGTCCTCCATTCCTGCAAATGAATTAAATGAAAAAAAGAATGGTTGAGAGTTGTAAGTAGTGTTTTTAAGCTCGGGACCCTTATTGGCCCCCATTTTTTTTTTTAATTACCAAAATGGCCCCTTTTTTATAGCTAAACATTTTGTTCTCAATAATTTAAAAAGATGAAAATTTATGGAGAACTATAAAAAATAGAACAGTTGACTTCAATTAGGTAAGTAGATCTGGTTTCTGACTTCCAAAATTTAGTCGAATCGAATTTAGAGAAAGTTTTTGAGGAGTACAAAAAAATGCTTGAGGCTGGATCTGCGGACAAGGTTTTTGAAACATTTTTTGAAATTTAGGACGAAGAAGAAATTTGGGTTATTTAAAAATGGTTTGGATGAAATAATGTTTAAAGACCTCAACTGAATGAGTATTTCTCTGACTGGCACTGATAAAAAATAAGATTACAAGTAGATTTAATGTAAAAACTGCAATCCCTTGACATCAGATCTTAGTTTAATAAAACCAAGACAAGATCACGAAAACTGGGTATGCCAAAGTCCGAATTAGTGCTTAAATATCGAAAGTATATTATGCATATAATTTGCCAAAAAATGTTCTGTTTTTTATTTTTATTAGTTAATTTTATTATTAAAAGTTTATGATGTGTTTTCGGTGATGTTTATATAATTTTTTTGTTTGCTTTACGAAATTCTATGGTTGGCCCCTTTTTTGTCTCGGAACCCTTTTTTTGGCCCTTTTTGATTTTTTTTTCCAGCAACAATACTGGTTAACTAGGTTCTGCTCCTTTGTGTTATGCCACGAATCCCGAAAACAAAGATTTTACATTTTCGGGATTTTGGGTTTCCGGATTTCGGTTGATCTTGCTGTTACGTCGCACAGTGTGGCCAATGGTATCAAAAGCTGGCAAAAATAGCTATTTTTAATTTGTACCGAAATTGCCAAATACAAATTTTCTTTAATAGGCTGCACAAAACCGGTTCTTATTCCACGATTTTAGCCTAACGGGTAGAGTAACTACACTTTAAAATGTCACCATTGACGAAATTATTCGTTATTTAACTTTTTTTTAGCTCCCATGGGTGTTTCAAGTTTTAAGGCTATTTCGTTAAAACAAAAGATAAAAATTTGAAATAAATATAGAATAACAAGCAAAAGGAAAGCTTTAGATTCTCATTTCTCTTGTGAATTATGAGCGTGTAGTTTGTTTGAAATAATTTTTCGAATTCGGTGTCTTTAAGATCATTTGTGTTTTGTGTGCATCATACAAATACCTTGAGAAAAAGTTCATAACGATGTGAAGTGGCGCTTTGTTTTTGGTGTCCCTTTATTGATGAGAGTGTCATCTTTCGTGTCAATTAAAAAAATGTTGCCTCTGTTTGCCCCTATTTGAGTAAACACTATGTGAAGTTATCTAAAAATAACCATTTTTTTGTATATATTTATCAGATTCCGGCAGTGCCGACAATACCGGTCAACTCGATTTTTGACACAAGGACCTAATTATACTTTTCTGAAGAGATTCTGAACTCGTATCCATAGTCAGAATTATTCTATTAGCCACAACTGAGAGTGTGTACGGTTAGCATGCTGGCTAAAAATTAAAGAAAATAGTCTTGATCAACAAAATGGAAACTCATCTTGAGATATCTCATTCATAAAATAAGATCGGAAAGATTTAAACAGTTTTTTTAAGAAGGAAAACAGATCACGGCGTCAAACTATGCGCTGAAATACTAAACCACAATTAGCATAACCTCAAAAACATTCAAAATAAGTTTTTTTTTTTTTGCATTTTATCACGCTAATATTAAAAAAAACCAAAGCTAAAAGAATATTTCTGAATGTGTATTCGAGTTCAGTATTCCTAAATCCTTCATAAAAGTATATTTTGGTTCTTTGGACAAAAAAAAGTTGAATTTTGTTGACCAGTGTATTTTTTGATCAAGAAGATTTTGTTAACCCAATTAATGAGTCAGGTCAAAATTTTTTGAGCGATAAAACTATATTTTTTAAGAAAAACCTTATTTTAATAATAAAACCAGTAAATTCAAAGTATTGAAAAATTAAATAACAATTTTCCTTCCCAACAACTTCAAAGCTAAAGTTAACAGATACCTTCTTAGTTATGTGCGTTTTTAATAATTTTTCATAGAATCACAAGAGTTGTCTTAGTTGTGTACTTTATTATAGTATTTTTACCCATAACAAACTTAAAAACGAACAAAAATAATTTTTGCCAACTTTCCTACCATCATCGGCCACACTGTGCGTCGGGAGCGACTAGAGGTTAGCGGCTTGAACTCTGAATACGTCTGAGAAGCTTGGTGTTCGGTCTTACTGGAACTGGAATCCCTACAGTTGATTCGCAAGTTTAATCTTAAAGGCATAGCGTTTAATTATCTTACGACTTACAAGGAGTTAGCCTTTCAATTCTGTACCATGAATAACCGTTAGACTGATTGAAAGTTTCAAAATGAAGTAATCACCTTCATCCTCAGCCTCTATTTGAACGAGAAAGAAAAAATAAATGTATACATTCGAAATAATGCCAATTGTAACAACAAAACAAAGTTAAACATTTATACGATTTAAGAAAAGTCTTTACATTTTTAATCGTCTTTATAATAGTTGCCATTTAAGAATCCTAACAATAACATACATACACTAAAAACAATACAAAGAATACAAAAAAAAAAAAAAAACTTAAGAACAACTACAAGTATGTGTGAGAAAAAAATTACGTGACCTCATTCAGTACAATTAAGATTATGTTCAAACATCTACGAAGCGGCAAAGCAGATTCTTCTTACAGCAATTTTCTCTGTTGTACGTGAGTTCTTACCACAATTTTTCCACACTTACCCATGGGCATTTTAAGTTAACCCGACCTACAAAAAAAAAAAAAAAAAAAAAAAATACCAGCCCTCTACAATCTTCTGGCCAAGAGAACACACAAGGAAGGACCAAAAGTACTCGTATACCTATATAAATATATAAATTCATACCTACGTAAAAGCTGTACGACCGACGACGACGACGTATCTCACATTTAATTTTAATTAAAACCAAAAAACTAGAAATAGCCAAGATTTGCGCGTCCTTAAATGGATTCATTAAAATTGTTATACCTACCATAAGGGCATCGGAGTTCAAGGATTCTTGTGGAATTATCACGCCACAGTGTAAATATTTGCGATTAAATCGTATGAGTGTTGGAAGCTGTTGTATAGGACCGACTAACGTCGTCGTCATCGTAGTCATAGTCGTCGTCGCTTTACAGTCATTCGTCGTTGTCCCTAATGGTGTGAGCCGCATTTTGTATTTTTAACACATAAAGGAAAAGAAAGTATAATACAACACCCCAGTCGGACTATAATATATTTTATATAAAACTAGAGCAAGTTTTTGTACCATTTGTGCGCCATTGCACATTCACTATACGGCGGCTATACCAGCACATATCCGAGCCAGAGCAAGAGCAACATAGACCAGAAAGAAGAAGTGGCGTCCTTGAAAGTCTTCGACTATGTTTGAGTTCCATTCCGTCATATTTCCGGCTTTAAAAACTTCCTCCCTGCGGCTCCCAAGAGTGTAATGGAGTATGATGATGATGATGATGATGATGGCTAGATCCTGGATATAGTGCTATTTCGTGGGATTTCAACTTTTTGCCTTTTGTAATAATAATATATATTTTTATCTCTTACTCCCGCTGCACGGAACTGCAGGATGCAAATGAGTGCTTGCTCACATATGTACATGTATAACAGTTAAAGTCGGCATTCGACACAGTCACAGAAGGAACATGAGATGTGTAGAATACAAAATCGGATAATGTGGGGGTTTGCATTGAATAATTTTTACTTTTGTATATTCTCGTATAGTCAAGAAAGTTTCAAGGAAATAAAAAAAGGGAGAATGATCAATGTCACATAACTTTAAAAAGGCATCATGTCGAAAACTTAAATTCTATTTTCTGAAGGAAAACAGTTTTGAAAATTTAACAGTGAGGTTTTCCTTGTTTTTAAAATCTACTGCTTATATAGACCAGTGCCAATCCGGTTTTCAGAGGGCAAAAGTTGGATAAATGGCATATGAAAGGAGTAAAAAAAAAATAGTCTATTTTTCAATCAAAAAAGTCACCTCAAAAACTTTGCATGTTAGAGCTTTTCTAATGCTAGATTCAAATTAAGAAGGTCAAAGGCCATTCGAAAAGTATAATTTGGTTTCTATGGAAAATTATTTCTCGCCAATATTACTGTCATTTAAGAAAAAATCAATTGTTTTTTCGTTTTTTTAAATTTTTCTCAAAATTTTTTTAAACAAAAGTTTAGTTTTTCCACACATCTTAAATAAAAGGTTTTAATCTAAATAACTGCATTCATAACTTTTCAAAAATCACAAATTTTTTCAGTAACTTTTTTTATTGAAAAATAGGCAATTTTTTCAAATTAAATTTGTCAAAACTCCAAAAATTACCTTTTTGCTCAAAAAACATTCAAAATAAATAGAAAACATATCAAAGTAATTTTTAAATAAGTTTTGTTAAAATCCAACTGTTTTTGTAAAAGATAAAAATGAAAAATCATAAAATCGTATTTTTGCATTTTTCTTTTTCAATATTTTTGAGGTTAAATAAAAAAAAAATGGTTTGAGTAAAAGTTGTAGACACTTTAACTATCCACAACTTTCGTATTTAATTTTTTTCAATAGGAGGTCTACTTTTGACAAAAATCGTAAGAAGACACGATTTTTGACACCCACCCCACTTTTTCGCCTACCCATCTCCTTTACCCCAATTTGTTTGTGGGCAATTTATTTTTCCCCTTTTATTTACCATTTATCTATATCCTAAATTTTCCAAAAACCCATAGGTATGCTGCTAATAATTTATTTTATTATCAAATAACATTATTAGCAATGGGGTAATAGTGTAATTAGTGTAAGTTTTAGTTGTTTTCTTACGTGTCAAATATTTTAGTTTGTCCTAGTCTTTCAAAATTTATTTTCTTGTATTTAAGGAACTACGGACTTGCTTGTAATTCTTACCCTGTGTTATTTTTCCTACTCCGTTTTTAGCAAGAAATTTTGGCCGGTTTTGACAGGGGTTTAAATATTTTTTTCCATTAAAATAAGATATTGTGTAAAGTTACCATGAATATGAATATATTGTAGCTCAGCTTGTTTTATTAACATTAGAATCCTCATTCATGTAACCGAAAATTCTGTTAAATCAAACCCATATGAAGTTTAAAATTAACACTGTTCAATGTTAAAGCGACAATGGAATCCAATCAATTTAAATAGATACATCATGTTAAATATTATTCATGATGGCCCTGTTGAATCTACATGAGCTTATAGTATCCGAGTTAAATTAGACATAAAGTTGGTACAAAAATCTACCAATTGATCCTTGATGTCATGATAAAGTTAAACGATGATCTGTTAAACCATCAATACTAGCATGCAATTAACATTATATATCCGTTGAATCTATACAACCTTTGTAAAATTTAAATGGCAACCACACGATCGTGAACTTATTTTACAAAACTCTGCAATTGAATATACTACATTCATTCTTACAGTATAACGAAACATTGTAAGTTTAATGATGATTACGCGAGCATTGGATGAATGATTTAAAAATTAATGCTGGATCAGACCGTGAAGCAAATTTCTTTTATCTTCGGAGGAAAGCGAGGTTTGCAGAGGTTTTGGTGTTGTTGGTGTCGGATATGTGTTAATTCCACAGAAGATGGTTTGTATATTTGTAATGCACAAACGAGAAAGAAAAGTTGGTCGGTTTCATCGATGCAAGTACAACACATGGATAGTGGAATGCAGATTCCACTTCAATAATAGTAGGCATCATTGTGTTTTTGAAGCAAAAAGAACGCATTTTCGAGAGAAGAGCTTGATGCCAATTCTTATCAAATTTCTTTTAAATATCAAGTGCAACAAGCAATAAAAACGATAAAAAGATTTTTTAGATTTGTTCAATGAGATAAAACATCAACAACAGACCTCTTGCCACAAGAACTGTATTTTAGGTCATTACTTAACTTTCGTTAATCAAGATATTTCTTCAGCTAAATCGTTAGTGCGATCGGTTGGTAGTTGGAATATCAGAGGTTTTGTTAGAACACCTTCTCAAAACTAGGGGGCCTGAGGACTAGGGTATGCCAAGATCTTTTTTTGAACTCTTGTCACAGTACGAGTGTGAAAGAATATTCGTCTCATGAAATCATTTACGCGCTCAAGTACTTACTAGAGAAGTCACCCTCTCTGGGAGTCAATGTCATTAATTTCCCCACCGCTCATATGTAGGGGTATTTATACCAAAAAGCTGATCAAAAGTCTTAAATAAAAAATTTAGCTTAACATGAAAGTTTTACCGTTATGTCATCACTGCATCGTGTGACAACCATATCAGGTAAGAAAATAAAAAGTTATTTTATGGTCAACAACTGGTGTAATTGTTTAGTCAGCTATAAATTTGTTTTAAATATTTTGTTTGCTTTTTAACTGTGGGTCACTGTGGCGTATGTGTAACTTTTTTATATTGAAATATCTTATTGGTTAATAGGTACAAAAATTATACAAAAAATTGTAAAATATGGTAAAATAATTTTTGTATTTGTTAATTACACTTCTTAAGAACCTTTTTCATTTCAAAATACATACAAACAAAAAATGTTGATCACATTTTTGGGTCAAATTAGAAGAGTCTAAAACTAATCGTTATCAATAAATAAATTTTACAAAAATAATTTCTCATTTATTTTTTCTTTTTTTTGGGATCAGCAAAACTCATCAGCAACAGACTTTTGGATTTAAACTCAAGAGCGTTAAGAGGGTGCAAAATTGTTGTTATAAAATTGACGTCACCCACTCACTGTTGTTGTTGGGGTCGCGTGAATTCATAACAAAAGATTCCAATAGTATCTTTAAGTAATGTTTGTACCTACGTATAGAGTTTCATTGATTTTTCAAAATAGTAGTTATTGTAGGTACTTTATGTTCCCAATTTATCTCACTTATTCCAAGAACACCTGCACAGAAAAGAAAAAGTCGTGCCATGACAATGCCTAGTCATTAGGTATATTGAATTATAGCTCAAAGCACATAAGCAAGCAAATACTACCCGAACACGGACTTTTCCGCAATCACAAAGACCGCATTTTTCTACAAAACTAACTCGTAAATCTCAAAATTGCAAAAAAACTGTTGCAAGGACGAAGTAGAAAAAAAAGCATACCTATGCAAAAGCATACAGTTAAGTATACTGAAACACACATGCATAGAATAACAAAGGAATAGAATGAGAGTAGGTAAACGTATGGTGATGATGCCTTGTGTGTGTGTAGAGCACATAGAGCACATAGGTATCTCTATACAACACCTACCACAATCTGTGGCAGATGTTATTGCTACACAGCTGCATTGCAAAAGTGAAATTTATATCCCGCCATATGAGGAAACTTGAGGACGAGAACGAGAAATAGGTAGACCTTCCTTTTACTACATTTATGCGAATGTCAGTGCACATGTAAAACGTAACATGAAGTATTATCCTGCACCGTGACAAGAAATCATCACACAAAATGGAAATGCTGGAGCAGGATCACACACATTCTGTCATTCCATTGCTTAACCGTAATGTAAGTAGGTAACCCACTGCTCCATCTAACTCACTCAAGAAAAATATCTGACAACACTCGAAACGAAACGGTAACGGCAACGGCATATATACAGGACAGGACAGACACATCTGTTGGTTTCAAGTGAAGATTTTAGGAATGTTCCCACGGGGTCTCTACTATAGGTAAGCATTCCTCCCGATCGATAACCACACGTTGTCCCACTACACTATAACCTAAACCTATCTACTATCACACATATCTATATGTTTGTTTTCCCGCCATTCCAACGACACCATCATCATCATCATCATGCTCCATTTTCTAAAAGGACAAGGGAGAAGAAAGATAGGGATTCCAATCCCAATCCCATCCATCGCTATGCACTGCACAACTCCACTTCACTGTCATGTATTGGCTCTTAGCCACAAATCAATACTGATTTGCATATTTGTGCCGCAGGCTTTGGCTCGAGCTTGAGTGCAGGCAGGCACCTCTCACAATGTAGTATCAATGTTGCCAGAATGAAAATAAAAAAAAAAACTAGGATACACAGAGAAAACTTGAAGGCACGAAAATTCAATGAAATGCTGCACTTCATCAAATTGTTCCTTTGAGCAAAATCTTTCTTATATTGAAATTTTTGTTGAATGTGTCTTAAAAATGGCAGAAAGAAAAAAAGAAAGTATGGAAACAAAAAAAAAAAAAAAGTTGAAAATAAGAACACTTAAAAGCAAGATGTGTCAAGGAGAACTTGCAACTTAAGTGGTTTTGCCTTATGTTGATGGTCTTTGAACACTTTCACTTTTTTTTTTGTTTGCTGTATCTATAGAATAAGCCAGAGCTTTAGGCTTTTTTCACTTATCATCTCATTTATAACTATTTTGAAGGAATTTATTTTTAAAGTATATTGATTAGGGTGTATTTATAGACACTATTTAAACTGTTGCTAAGAAAGTTTGAAGTTTATTCTTTTTCAATTGGATTGCATTGGTTCAAGTCCATGCTAAGTCAATATGTAGTTAAAAACATTTGAATCCATTCCATTCAAGATGAATGTAGTGACCACAAATGCGATGAAGAGGCCTTTTCATTTTCGAAAAAAATACATAGATATCCGGCTATGTGAAGTTGGCACCCCCAAATGCTAATTTGGGGGTGATTGCCTAAGGTTAGCTCAACTTTTTTTTTTCTTTATTGTACTATTTTTTTTTTTTCAAATATAGGTACAACAAAAAACGGTTTTCATATCAGAAACCGAAAAAATTGTGATTTTTTTTTCCTGTGAAAAAATCGTTAGTTTAAAATCGTGGCTTGTTTTTTTGTTAGTTCAAAAAATAAAAAATTTAGAAAAAGTAAAAAAAAAAACAATTTTTACACTGAAAAAAAATAAATTTTGATTTTTAAGAGGTTGGTAATTTGGAAAAAGTTTTTTTTTCACAATTTTTCAACTAAAAGTGGGCTAACGAAAAAAAGTGATGAAATTTGTTTTAACTACCATGGTTAATTGAGAAAAAGGACAATTTTTACACTGAAACATTTTTTTTTTGATTTTTAAGAGGTTTGTAATTTATAAAAAGTTTTTTTTTTTGTTATATTTTTTTAACTAAGGGCAGACCAACTATGAAAAAGACCAACGAAAAAAAAAATTCGTTGAAATTTCCAAGATTGGTTGAGAAACGTGGTCACTGTGGTGTATGCGTACTTTTTTTTTTTTTTTTTTTTTTTTGAGGTGAATAAAAACTAATGCTTTTATAATTTTTAAACTAAGCGTAGGATATCCAAATAAAAGTTGGGCTAGCCTGTGCTAACCTTGGGCAAACAAACCACGGTTTTAAATTCACAATTTTGTCACAGTAAATATAATCACAATTTTTTCGATTTCTGATATGAAAAAAAGTTTTTTTATATATCTTTTGAAAAAATAGTGGAATAAAGTTGGGCTATCCTGGGCTTACGTTGGGAAAACGAACCGCAGTGCAAAACCAACAATTTTTACACTGAAAAAAAAAAAAAATATTTTTTTTGTTTTTGTTTTTTAGATCTAAGGGTGGGCTAACGAAAAAAAATCTTGAGCTATCCTGGGCAGGTTTGGAACCAGGAACTTTTGAAAAAAATTAGCATTTGGGGACCAACTTCACATAGCCCTTGCATAAAAAACTGCATTTGAAAAAATTCATCGAGTGGAACATCAAAAGAATCGTTTGGTTGCTGAGTTATGGGCATCCAAAAATTTTTTTTCTACCACTCCACAATCAATAAATTATGGCCACAAGAGTTTGGGTAGGTATCAAAACGATGCTAACCAGCGCTATTGGGCCTTTCAGCGCATTGTTGGGGTCCGCCATTATTTTCCGGGTGCAATTCTGGTGTCATCCCGGGAAATTCCACAAATGCTTATTTCGGAGTTGATTTCGTCATCAGAAAGAGGAATTCTTGCAAGGTCGTGAGTGGAGACCACTTAAACCCTTCAGCTTTATTTGAGTTTCTAGATTCTACCTACTCATTTGCATAATAACATATTTTGCAATAAATACACGTATACAATGTGCCGTAAGGCCTATAGTAATATTATTTAAGTATTCGAAAGGCACCACTCGTAAAGAAGCAGATTTTATTAAGTTCCACAGAATAAAAACAGTTCGTGACCTCTTTCAAGCTCCACAACGTCCATTTGACTAGTTTTTATACTGAAGTGCGGATGATGGATAGCTTACCGTTTATCTATTTTGCTGGGCTGCCTTAGCTTTGTTATTATTGAAAAGCACATCGACGACAGCGTTAAGGTGTCAGCTATTCATCAATCGTGATTCGTGAATAAATTTCTCTTTGGCAGATCTGAAGCATCTATTAAATATGCGAGTGATGGGCGAAGTGCCTGTGAAATATGCCAATTTTTTTTTTTTTTTTTTACTTTATCATTGTACAAGTAGTGGGTTTGTGTACCTCCTTTTGCGTCGTTGGGGCTACTAACTCCATTACAATGGATTTGCCTAATGGTTCCTTATGCCCTCGGCGCTCTTTTTCTCTTTCCATTTGCCAACTATTGCTTGTTCGGATTTGGTGATGGTGGTAGTTTTAAAAGAGATTGATGACGTTTCGCAGGGAATAGCAATTTAGCCTTGCCACGCCCGCCACCACCAAAATTAAAGCTTCTTCTTTTGCCTAAAAGTTAAAAGCTAACGACTTATACCTTAGAAAAGGTGGTATAGCCCCAGCAAAGACCCCTTTGCTGGTAGATGTTCTTTTTTTTTTTTGTTCCATTTTCCATATACAAAAAGCCTTCGGTCTTCTTTATTGATACGACAATAGGTTTGGCTGGGGGTAGTTCGGTGCGGGGGGATTAATTTTCAAATTTATTTAAGATTCCCTAAGTATGGGGAAATGGAACGTTCATTATTTGCTTTTAATTCAGCAAGCGATGGAGATAAGATAAAGTTGATGGAGTTTATTTGTGTTCAAAATTCCTTTCGTTTTATCCCGAAGAAAGAAATATAATCGAGAGAATGAAGAGGACCGGTTGTTGGTGGAGGGCTGGTGGTGAGGTAAAATAAGCCACTTTTTGTTTTTGAAACACGATGAGAAGCGGATTTGGAAACTGTGGAAAAAATCTAATTTATTACTTCACTTTAAGACATTGCCATTATAAGAAGTACTTGAAACGCTAATAAACCATCAAGGATTAATTTTGTGATTTATTGCGTTCCGTAGGGGTTGTTGTTATTATTTTTTTTATATTGTATATGTATATATTTTCAATCTTTTGGTGTATTCATTACAGTTAAGAAATAACAAAAAAAGGAAATAAATATAGAGGCTGAAATGTGTAGGCACATGCACACGCCACACATATACATACAATGACGGCAATTACCTTTGACTTTTCGTCGAAACTTAAAATTACCAGATTTAATACGGGAAGAAAAAAAAAACAACTGTGAGAGATTTGTGTTGCTCTTTCTTAAAATAAAAAAAAAGTAATCTGTGGAAGGACGATTTAATGAAGTCAAGGGCTAGTGAATTATAATTCTCGACCAATAGACTGCAAGAATGGAAGGGACCCACAATTTTTTGCCAAATCCCATCTAAGCCAAGCAGAGATGCATTTTTCACGACAAAGATAGTCTTGGAGGCTTCGTCAATTGTTGGAGGTTGGGTCAATCCCATCAGAGAACCTCTATCGTGACACTATATCACACCATTGCGCCTTGTTTGAATAAAGCAAACTTGATTGTTTAAATCAAACACTCAATAAAACCAAACAAACTTGCCAACTGCCATATAAAAGTTAAAATAAATTTAATTTTAATTCAAAACGATCTTGAGATTCAGGTTTGTTTGTGTTTTACAGCAAATATGGTCATACTATATTATTGCTATTGAAAATTCAATTTAATTTATTATTAAAAAAATTAAAATAAATTTAAATTTATTTTCCAGCACATTTTCACGGGACGAATTTAATTTTAAAATAAAACAACAGAATATACATATTACATATCTTCTTTTCCAAAAACGTTAATTTTTAATAATTGTTTTGTCTTCACTTTATTTTTATTTTTTCTAATTAATTAAACATCATTTTAAATTATATTTTACAAAAAACCAAGTATGCCATTTGATTTCTGTATCAAAAGGAATTTTTAGAAAACAAAAAAAAAAAAATTATAAATCGGTAGAGCCGTTTAAAAAAAAATAATTGTTTATATAAACATTTTTTAACATTTTTCAAAAAAAAATTTGGTAAGTCATTTTAAAGAAAATATTAAACACAAACATAAAACAGAAGTTTCGATAAATTTATCAATTCATTTTCAAAAAATTGATTTAAAAAAAAAAAAAGTTTCAAATATTTTTTAAAAATCCAAAAATGTGGTTTTCGAAAATTTTGTTAAATTTTTATACAAGAATTACTTTCTAGTTTTTATATAAAATCGGCTATGTGCGTTTCGAGAAATTCTTTAATCAAAAAAACTGTTCTGTGGCAGGTACCATTAATAACGATACAAAAAATGTGTTTTTGTTTCAAAAGGCTCTTTTATGTCAACACAACGCGCTAGTATTACAAGAGACTATAATAACTCAATATTTTTTTTTGCTTGAGGTGACATCGAATGTGTAAAACACAATAACATTAGATATATCTATGTATCGAATATTTTAAAAATTGGTCAATAGTTAATTGCATTATTTTTATAAAGGTACTCGATAAAAAAATTATTTTTTTTATAATTTGGAACAGTTTGTAAATAAACAGTTTTTTGCTGATTTAGCGAAAAATTTTTTTGAGTTACTTCAGTCTTGTAATACTTGGGCGACAAAAATTTGAATCAAAATCGTTAGAGCCGTTTGAAAAAAAGGAACTTTTTTATTTCCGTTGTATCCTGTATTACCAAACACCCATGACAGACTTTTAACCTACGCTCAAAACAGACGAGCTAAAAAAGATTTTTTTTTTTCATTTGTATTATACATCATACATGTTTTATCTACCGATATCACAAGTGAAAATGGTAAACATTTTTTAAAAGTCATATCCCCAAAAAATTTTTCCATGAACATTTCTCGATACGAATTTCGAATTAAAATTCATGCAAGAAACTTAACCTAATTGGGTGTCTAAAAAATGATTTTTTTTTAAACTAGTGTAATTAGGTACTACACAAAAAGGGTTACCTACTAGTTTTATTTTTTTTTTTTTTTCAAAAATTTTGTTTATAATTTTTTTTTAAATCTCTAATGATTTTGATTGTTTTTAAAGAGCTACATATTGATAAAGAAATCAAGCTGTGTACTTGTTTTCGAGCTCAACGAATGAATTTTATTTTTTTTTTTTTAATTTACATTTGCAGACTTTTATGTATATAAAAAGGTTTAGTACGTAATTATAACAACTTGAACTGTAAGAGCAAGTTTGTCATGCATTTAACTATTTAGGGACGACTCGTTTTAGTACATTAAAAATACTATTTTATTTCGAGTTCTCACTAAGCGCAATTTTTACATACATTTTATTCCCCGTCTAAAAAATCCCAAAAAAAACGAACAACAAGAAATTTTTAAAATTTTTAAAGTTCAAGCTTTATGAAATTGTTGCCTGCACTCTTCACACCTTTCCTCGGCGATCTTAGAGAATATACATAATAATACAAGGACCTTGTGCAATTCCAAACTTGAAGCTTTTTCCGCTATTTTTTCGTTACAACTTGCAATGTTTTAAAGATAGGAACAAGTAGGTACTCAAGTTTTATAATTTATTCTTTAGGCCTGCGACCAACAGATATTGTAATAATCTTTAGATTAGAAGGGTAAAAAGGGGTAAATGGTTAATGGGCATTGAACTGCAAATTATTAAATTCTTTTGTACCTAATAAAATAAATTCAATTTAAATTTATGTTTTCATTAAATCTTATATGTTCAAACTTAAAAAAAAAAAAAAACTATATTTAAAACTCTTGAATTTGACGCCCTTTATCTGCTCTTCTTACAAATAATTACACTTACCGTCTTTCTTCGCAAGGTAAAGAATTCTTATGATATTCCATTTTTATGATTTATGTTAGTTTTAAGTGGACGAATACTGTTTTTTGTTCTCGTTGTCATTCCGCTTTGAAAAAATCTTATACTGTTGGCTTTGAAGATTCAAATGTTTCTCATAGGTATCCATCGTCTTCGATTCTCAAAAATTTAATTGGATTCCAAATTAAATAAAATAGATTTATGTATCTGTATTTTTTGTTAGAATTATTTTTTAATTCATTAATTTATTATTTAATTTTATGACATAAGAAGAAGTGATTTATAATTTGATCTTAAATCGCAAAGTTGATTTGCTTAAGTACGATTCACATCAAGATGTTGGCGCTAGCAGCTGATTAAGTCGCTGTTAAACATTAAATTGTAAATCCTTGCTTCCTACTTACGAAGTTGAACATGTTAAACTTTGTCAAACGCTGATAGATAGTCTAACACCAACGTGAGCAACTTTACTGGGAGTACATACATACGTGAAAAATATTTTATAATAATTTTTAAAGTCATCTTTAAAAAAAAAAGTTTGGGACTCTCAATTGTACTCGAAAATCCGGGCCTACGAAAAATTGATGATCATCTCTCTTCAAATGAAAAATTCTGGAGGATACACAACATGAAAACAAAACTTGCCTCAACCTTTTCCTGAACAAAATGTACAAAATTATCCCCCCCCCCCCCTACAACACCGCCATGGGCGTAGCTAGAGATTTTATCTAGGGTGGGCCAGATGTTATCATCGACCTGAAGCCATAACCATGAGTGTGCAATTTTTTTTACTAGGTCATATAAAGCAAGTATTGGTTTCGTGTCGAAAAAAAAATTTGAGGTGTTAATCAAAAGCAACATTACGATGGTGGAGAATTAAGAAAAAGTGGATCTAGGAATTCTGTCCGTGCGTCTGTACTTTCATGTACACATTTACACAGGCATAAACCAGTGGACTGATTTTCTTCAAATTTGATACGGATGATTTTTATAGAATTTTGAAAGTTGTTTTTTTTTTGTTCTTTTTCTACCTTAATTAGAAAGTTTACCCCCATACAAATTCTTCAAGTTATACCAAATAACTGGAAAACGGCTCTAACGATTTTGATTAAACTTTGCAGGAGTAAAACTGCATTTTTAGTTTTTCTCAAAAAGTCTAATAACAAAAAAAATTATTTAACAAAACTTTGCCCTGAATGTCGGCTCTTCCCCAACATCGACAAAATGTAATCGGCAACTCATTTTTTTTGAAAAATGTGTGTTTTTTGTTCAATGGTATCGTATTTTGTTAATATCTTTCAATATAAAAAGGAATCAACTCCAAATACGCAATATACTTTTGATAGTTACTGGTTTTTCTTTTTATATTGTTTAGTGTAATATGGTATTCCGTTTTTTTAAAGTTTGTTATATCAAAATGCAATTGGATGGAGTTACATCACTTTTATTTTGAGCGACACAAAAGTTGAATTCAGTCGCAATTTATGACAGCGATTGGCTTTAAAAACTGACCTTTCCAAGTTTTCAATTTTATTTGCTTTATTTTTTTGTTTAAGGTGCTCTTGAAACTTAAGCCAGAAGTGTAGGTACATATAAAAATAAAAATTTGTAATTAAAAGTTGTTGTATGCGGGTGACTATATGACTCTAAAGCCATATTTTAAATATTTAGCAGAGGATACATTTTTGACATTTGAATGTCTGGTGAATAAAACATTATCTTTAGCTCAATTTAGCTGTGTGAATTTGGATACATTTTTAACGTAGATAAATATTTTTTTTCTGCAAATCGAAAGAAATAATGATTTAAAAAAAAAAAAAGTATAAATATTAACAATTTACAAACTTCCAACACGCGTTGTCATGTGAATTTTATTTCTGTGTTGCCGTTAATGGGTAACTAACAATTTTTTTCATCATCAATAAAATGAAATATACCTATTGAAAAATATAAATTTTTCCTAATATACACTCATAATTTTGTACTAATTTTCCAATTTTCTTTCTTTATTTTCAGTTTTTGATTAGTTATTGAAAAAAATACTCAAAAAATTTATTCTCTGAAAATAAAAATTAAACCGGCTCTTAGAGCAGGATAAATTTTTGACAACTGAAATTATCCTTTCACCTCAAAAGTGTCAAAAATATATTCTCGGCTTAGTATTTAACCCGATTCACACACAATCTAAGGCCCAATAAATTTTTAACAGCTGAAAATTTTTTATTAACCTCAATAGTGTCAAAAATTTTACATGCTGTTAACTATTTAACACAATTCACACATTGAAAAAGCTAATTATTGAATCCGACCTTTTAGACTGCTCATATAAACGGGGTATTTATACATATCGCTGACTAAGAAAAATATACATAAACACAAGGCTGGTTGAAAAAAATCGAATTTTTTTTTGATTTTATACTCCGATAGATTGCCAGACATCTCTAGAATATAGGTACTCACCAAATATGAAATCTTTGTATTAACGGAAAGGTCCTTCGCTTCGCAATTTTCCATTTTTTATATTATCCTCCTACTAAAAAAAATCATGTTTTTATAAATCGGCTTTTTAGCAGGTTTCTTTACATATTCTTGTAGGAAATTGAACGCTCTACAAAAAAGGCCTTTGACACCATTTTCGTTTATCTAACCGTTTAAAAGATATTTGACGTCCAAAAATCTTAATTTTGTAAAAAATTAAATTAAATTAAAAAATTAATTTTAGTTAAAAAATTAATTTAATTATTAAACTACATACAGCCCTATAATTCTCAGCAAGCGATATTAAAAAAAAAAGAGGTAGTGGGAGCTAAAACCAGACTAAAAGTTCCGTAGAACTGTCGGTTTTTCTAGGGTGGGCCATTGATTTTCTAGGGTGGGCCTGGCCCACCCAGGACCCCCCCTTCCTACGTGCATGAACACCGCTTACTTTCAGCCTATACTTTCTCAAGATGAGTCCAAATACTGCTATGTATCATTTATATTTTATAACATTTCCGTATCCATTTTCTATTCCACTACCAGACCACCAGTAATTACAACCTCAGCAGTTAATTCAATTATTTCGTATGGAACTTTCGTTGTGCAAAGTGGCAAAGTCCTTATACTACATATAAATGTGATGTTATGGTTTTTGCATACACGAACTTTTGCGTATAGTTTACAACCGAAATGCCTTTGTCCAGCACGAAAAGATAGAGATACTCGGTATCGCTGTCCCAAAAGTTTGTTTGCGCTTTATCACATTTCCCAGACAAAAAAGAAGAAAATTTACAAAAAAAAAAAACCTATCATGGCCTGGATAAAGGGCAAACGCCTAGATATGCACCTCGGTTATATGTGAATGTACTCAAAATGCTGCCAATTGGTAAAGAAGTCCTGTGTATATTCCCCCAGGAGAAGAAATTCGTACGACCAACGGACAAAAAGGACCAACAGTTCGGCAAACAATCCTTACGGCGACTACGACGCTCATAAATATCACTTGATTCACTTTGCGATTTCTGCAATCTGATATAAATGATAGCATAGAAAAAGCACAGGACACATCCTTAAAAGTAGTCTATCTACTGGTCTATACTCTATACACACTTATATCTGCAGCCGCACAGCGGACGTGAATAACTTCTCCTGGTCAGGGATGCAATTGCAAAGGGTTGGGAATGGGGATGGGAGACACCTGCTCACCCGTATGTGTAGAGAAGGTGCAAAGCATCCATTTGGTTAAATTCAAATGCGACACGTCCCGTTTTTTGTTCGTCCTTCTCGGCAAAGTACGAACGAACTTCTCCTGCAATTGCAACCAAGCAACTTTCCCAACAACAACTATACTGGCCATCTGCCAATATAGGGCTTTAATTTACATATTGAAAATTCGTATGTTCCTAACTCCTGATCCCGTGTGGCCCGCTTGGAACTGGAACTGGCCATAGCTATACTGTTTCTACACGTCAATTTCTGGTCGGGAGCCATTTTGAGTTGGAGAAACTTTTGCGTTGTCGTTTATTTGCATGCTCTTCTCTTTAATTTTTGTGACTGTGACGGTGAGTGGACAAGCTTTTCATCTACATTTGTGATGCCGATGCCCAATGATGACAAAATGTTTTTATTTTCGTCCTGTAAACTTTTTCGAAAGGTTTTTTTTTTGCTTGTTTTTCCTTTCAACACACAAAACAGGAAAAAAAAAAAAATAAGTGGAGTAGCTATTTTTTTGTTCAGCTTTTTGTGATGTTCCAATTAAAATGAGTTTTTCTCTTGACTTAGTCTCAGTTTAATTTTGATTAATTTTTTTTTATTTGGAAAGTTAATTTGGAAACGGCAAATATACGTTACTTAAGAGACCGTCAACCAAACCGATATGGTGATGACAGACGTTGGAGGACGACAAGAGAAAAGTTAATTTTAGGTTACAAGTGGAGTTTTCGACTTTCATCTTATTATTTTTTTTTTTTTGTTCTGGTTTCATTTTTTTTTGTAACTTGGTTTGTCCGTTTAATTTGGTTGGGATTTTTTTTTTTGTGAGGAGGCGCGATGGTTAATATTGACTTTTTAATTGTTTAATGACTGAATTGATGTCTGATGCTTGTAAGTGGTTTTAATTGCTAAAATGCTAATTAGAAATTCAATTAGAACTCATCAATGGACTCTTGAAATGCATATTAAATTAATTGGAATAAGAGCGAAATTTGAGTTTGTAATTGATATTATAAATAATGTGTGTCTACTTTGGATTACAAAGTGCAGCATAAAATGTTTACATTAGAATATGACAAAAAAAAATTGGTAATTAATTATAATTGAGTTTACGGTAACCTGGAAGACCTAAAAATGTTAATTTTTGAAAAATTTTGGACTTCCCTGAAATTTTATGAGATCTGCTTAATCTACTTTTGCATGGAAATCCCCAAAACGTCATCCGTCAACGCACAGACAACGTCAAAACCTAGAAATGTGCGTCAACGAGAGTGACATTGAAGAAGTAAAAGAGTTAGCAGTATTTTTGCTAACGATCTCACGACATGAAACATACCCGAATAGCACAGATGGGTTTTAATTTAGCAGATGTAACTCCAGTTAAACAATCTAATTGTTTTCCATTAATTTCAGAAACATATTCTTATACAATATTGTAACCCGAACAGCCGCATTTCCCCTCTTGATTTGACACAAATTTGTGGCAATTCTGTTTTATAAAGGTTAAATTTTGTTATTTCTTGGTCTTATTTGTGTTTTCTGAACTAAAAACTGTTTCATGAAAGTTAACCTAATAAGTGTGCAACTAAGAATGAAGTCGAACATCAGCTTTACTTATGTTGTAGAAATGTTAAAGAAAGTAGTGACTTTTATTATTTTTGTTAGGATTTGTTATAATTAAACGAAGTGTTTGTTTTCGAAAACATCTAAAAAGTTTCCCAAAAGTTATTATTCTAATTCTCATAAAATGTTTATGTCTTACGATGTTATAAAAAAGATAAAAGTCCAAAGTACTAAATCAATATAATACGTATAATAATTATGATTGAAAATGCAGGTTTTAGGTGTTTATGAACGGAAATTGTAATGCAATTACTATTTTTATCATAAAGATTAATGTTTTGCCTTTATAAAATTCACGCGCCACATAAAATATTGAAATTAGAGAAATAAATTGAAAATTAAAAAACAATAATTTTTTGTATTTAGGTACAAAAGACGGAAAAAAACTGGGTAATGTTAGAAAATGGAATATACATCCCTTTTAACTGAAATTTAATATGAAACAGCAACAAGAATATGAAAAATAATTTTAAAATTCATCACGTTAAATCATTTCGAATTTTGATGGAAGTCAAAATGGCGCTTGTTGCAAGAAACCAAACTAAAACAAGAGAATTTCAAATTAAAACTTTCATGTTATTAAACATATAACTTGAACAAAATAGAAACTTAATGTTGTAAAACAATCCCTTTCAACCATTTAACAATTTTGGTGCAACAGAGAAATATGCTAGTTTATAGTTTATACTTTGTCAGGCTTGCCATGGGTATTTTTTGTTTACATTTTTCCTTTTTTCCACTTTAAGTGTGTTTTTATTTTAAGTCACATTAAACCTTCAAATGCTAATTGCCATCTTTTTTAAAAACACAATAAATATGAAATTAATAAAAAACAAAATGGCTGCAATCACTTTCGATTAAAAAAACATCTGACTTTCTAGGCATCTATTGAAATATGGAACGAATTGTTAAAAAAATATCAAAATTAGATATGACTTTTATACCTATGTGAAAATTTAATTTTGTATTATGTTGGTATTTGTAATAATATTAAAATATATTTTTGTTTTTCCATCCAGAAATCTACAATTTTTGTTTTCTGGCCTGTAAATTTGTTTTATTGTCTTAGGCAACTCTGGCATATAATAACATTTCGTTTTGCTTCCATGGATTTACAACTAAGTACTACAACTAGCATCATCTGTCAAAATGGAATTAACAAAAACTATAATTCGGAGCTCCAGAAACATAACTATAATATCATTTGGAACTCGTTGTTGTTTCAACTTCAATACATAAAAAAATGTTGTAATTCTAGTTCTATATTTGTTAAACCAAACTTTCAAAAACTTAAGTGTAATAAAAACTCTTGAACGAAAAACAAAACAGTTGAGCTACAGTCAGTGTCAGTAAAAAGTTAACAGTTTACATTTAAAATTCTTTTTTGTCTAGATTTGTCCATTAATTTTATTTTAATAGTTTGGAAGTTTTATTCATGTATTCCTACTTAATGATTTTTTTAACATTAAACCGGTTAAATATTTGTATGAAAACGTGCTAAATGATTTCGCATGATAATAATTATTATTATAATAGTCTTAGATTTGAGAGGAATTGCTCTGCAATATGTTTTTTTTTTATGTTTTGAACAAATATGATAAAATAAATTCATATACGTACCAATAATAGTTGAAATAGCTAGGAAGGTTTTTTTTTCTTTGAAAACCAATTAATGTGAAACATTCATTAGACGCTGACTGTATATCTTAATGTTGTAGATGAAAAAAAAAATGGTTCCTTGACAGTTTGGTTTCACCAAACTGTTAATAAACCAGAATAAAACAAAAAACACTGGGTAAAGAAGAAGACAACAGAACATAGAATCGACTGAGTTACATTGATGTTTGATTCTTGTATCTGAAAACTTTTCTTAGTTTGACATTTGCTAAGCAAAACTATTGAAAAATCAGCATAAAACAGAAACATCCCTGAATGACAAAGATACAAAATCATATTTACTATTAAGTTACATTGATGTTTGAATGTTATATTTGAATCAGTTCTTGATTTGGCATATGTTTAATCAAACTATTGGTAAACAAAAACAAAATAAATACATTTAAACATGAAATTGTATACACTACATATTATGTTATAACAACGATTAAGTGCTTAATTCTATGACCGTTTATTTGTTGTATGTTGGTTGTTTTGTTTCATTAAACTGTGGAACAATAACTAAAATAAAACAAAAACACCACTTAAGAAGGGATATGCCTGTATACTAGGGTGGATCGATTTTGTTTTTAATATTTTGATATAAACCATTGATACCTAGAATGTTATCAAAAAGGTATGTCTAACTGAGTGAAAAATAAAAAAAAAAACAATCAACTTTTAAATACTTTTTTTTTAACAAATACCTTAACTAATTATGGAAATGGAGAGCTAAACAATTCATGTTTTTTAATTCATAACGCATTTGTTCAGATTTTTCCTAGAGTGAGAATTAAAAGTCAAATATAACTTTTCTTTCATATTTTACACTCAGTGACAACTTTTTATAAATGACCGAAGTCAAAAAAAAAAAAAAACTTAAGTTAAATCGACCCACCCTAACGCTCAATAAGGAAGTTCAAGTATATTTGTTTAATAAAGACATCGAATAAAATGTAGATTGTAAAGGGAAATAAAAAAGTTAGTGCTTTCTTAAAAATTGTATTGTTGGTACAAAAAATGATTTTAATTTGTCTTTTACCAACTACTTGAACCATTCCAATGTTATTTAAATATTTTGTTCCATCCTTAAATATTCTAATTAGTATCATAGTTTGAGTGATGTTGTTAAATCGTTTTTTATGTATTTAAAATTATTCAAAACTAAAGATTTTAATTGAGTTACTCACTTGTTATAAGAGAATGCTGCATAAAGGTTTTATCAACATTTTAGTTGAAAGAAACCAAAATCGAAATTGAATAAGAGTAAATATAACTTTTTACCAACTTTTAACTTGGAGACTTGTTTATAATATCTAAACAACATCTGATTTTTTAAAGAAACAAGTTTGAACTTAATTAAAACCTATAAACAGCATTTCGAATAAAAAAGTTTCAAACAATTTTTTGGGTACAAAAATAAAACTGAGTTACAACGGCATTCGTTTCAGATAACCTCAGTATGATACAAATGCAACAAAAATCTTGTTGCAAATCGTATTTTGTGCTATTCGGGTAGATTTGAACGTGGCACAGAATTGAAAGTCAATTTTAACATCAGGGAACATTTACCTACGCCAAGAACCGTCTAATCGTATAGTTTCAGAAAACGAATATTGTATCGGGGTAAAAAATGCCCGAAAATTCGGTAAAACTGTAAACGTTGATACAAAATTTGCAAAATTTGTATTTTAAGCAAAAAAGTGCACGAACAAATTGGTTTCAGTTTTTTTTTAAACAATGTTTTACCCAGTTAAAAATAACAGTCATAGTCTAGTGCATTTATGATAGGTATTCATATATGGGCGACCCAGCAGTTTGTACCATCCCCAAATTTGTTTGGCTCATTCGATAGAGCATTATCTTAATATCATTACCCTGATTTTTCGCACTCTCGAAATTCACCTTTCGGCCGCCATCTTGGATTTTAGTTTTGAATGAATATCTCGATTTCTATTTATCCTACATAAAAATTGTGTAGACAAGAAACGTAGGCAATTACATTTTGCGTCTTTTATGTTAGAACATTTTTTCGATATTCTGAATATTAAAAAAGTTACAAGCCAAAAAACAGAAAAAAATGACAATAATTTTAAAGATTTGAGCACTTTTTATCAAAATTATGAAAACACCTTCCGAGATAAGATTATTCACCCTAAAATTCTCTACAACTCTGCTATACAACTTTTTTTTCTATGGCTATAATTAATAAAGTTATTAATACTTTTTTGTTAAAAAAATACCCCTTTTGTACGCAATGAAGAGACTTAAATATAAAAAAATTGCAGGTCCAGAATTTGCTCTTGTAACATAAAGCTATAAAATACTCACTAATCATTTAAAATTTAAGATTTGGTAAAAAAAAATCAGGAAAAAGTAAAGATAAAAAACACAAACAAAAAAGAGCATTTTTAACAAAAAAAAGTATTAATAACTTTTGTATTTGTAGCGATAGAAAAAAAAGTTGTATAGCAGAGTTGTAGAGAATTTTAAGGTGAATAATTTTACCTCGGAAGGTGTTTTCATAATTTCGATAAAAAGTGCTCAAAACTTTAGAATTGTCACTTTTTTCTGTTGTTTTTTACTTTGTTGGCTAGTATAACTTTTTTAATATTCAGAATAACGAAAAAGTGTTCTTAACATAAAAAACGCCAAATTTAAATGTCTACGTTTCTTGTACACAAAACTTTTATGTAGGATAAATAGAAATCGAGATATTCATTAAAAACTAAAATCCAAGATGGCGGTCGAAAGGTGAATTTCGAGAGTGCGAAAAATCAGGGTAATGATATTCAGCCAAGCTCTATCGAATGAGCAAAAAAATTTGGGGGGTGGTACAAATTGCTGGGTCAAATTATAAATGCACTTGGACTATCAATGTCGTGTGTTTTCATGATATTGGCGGTTTTTTTTATGCCTAAAAATTTTTTTTCTAAAAAAATTGAAATAAGTTTTTCGTGGACTCTTTTTAGTGCTTAAGACATTTACAAAATTTTAAATTTTATTTAGAAACTTTTGAAACCGTATATATTTTGAAATTCAGCCTTGTTCAAGGATGCTCTACTGGGAATACCAAAAAGACTGTTACGAACGTTGTCAAAGCTTGGAAAATTACAAATGCGAAATTCCCAGTCATTTAGCCAATTGGTAGAGATAGTGATGGAAACGGGAAACCGACGAAGTTACGAATACCAGAGTTACGGGCGACAGAGTTACGAGCTTCAAATTTACGCGAAACTGAAGTTACGAAAAACTAGAGTTACGAATTCTAAAGTTATGTTAAGCTATGACATGTGATTTTTGGGTTGGCAACAATTGCGATTAACGATATGGAATTATGGAAATACAAAAAAGAGATTAACATTTTTCTCATTGGTCAGAACTAAATGAGTAAAGCGAAAATGGGTGTTATTTAATCTTGTAAAATTTTGATTCTATAGGTATAGATATACATATATGGTTTTGTTTTTGTGAGAAGATCGCAAAATCGTTGAAATAGAAAAAAAAAAACATAAGTATACTTAGGTATGTAAGTTTGAGGGACATAATTGAAATTAACTTCTTATAAGAATATATTTGCACCTACGTATCCATATTCTCTTATTTATGTTTCCATAATTCCATATCGTTCCTCGCAATTGTTGCCAACCCAAAAATCACATGTCATAACTTAACATAACTTTAGAATTCGTAACTCTAGTTTTTCGTAACTTCAGTTTCGCGTAACTTTGAAGCTCGTAACTCTGTCGCCCGTAACTCTGGTATTCGTAACTTCGTCGGTTTCCCGTGTAAATGTGAGGTTATTGTTAAAGTTTTCCACCTTCTCTAAAACAATTTTTAGAGATTTCTGTCTTTTTACGAATCACACATGGCCTTTCCCCAACTGAAGTTCTTCCCTCGCTTTATAAATTTCATTCTCACATATCGAAATCAATTTCATATTTCAATTTTTTTCTTACAACAAGCTTACATAAAGTCCTTAGGTCGCACATTAATTTCCCCATGGAAAAAGTGTTTTGATCCGACATCATCGGAGTGCACCTTGTTTGATATTCGTTCGAATACTTTAAATTCTGTGGGATAAATTACACCTGTGTTAAGTTCACAATATTTATGCATCCGCAGGGACTCCAAGGCAGCGATTCATAGAACATCATCGTAAATGCACATATGCTATGCAGAAATTGCAGAGGAGTAACAAGCAACACTCTTCTAACAACAAAACTCCTCGTAGACTCGCGTTTTATATTTCTAGTACAACAACCCCGCGCGCTCAAAACACAGGATATGCAGTAGAAACATTTTACGTATATATACACTGCAGGATAAACAGTCCTTCTACTACTTGCCAGTTTGTCGAAATCTCATGGGTTATACAAAACGAAAAAGGGGGGGGGGGGGGGGGGGGGGGGGGCACCAGAGAGGTATTTCAAATCTGCCTTTTTGTTGTTTATTGTGTTTTAAGGTCGGTCGTCCTCGTTCGTTACGTCGCGTTACGTCGCGTCTCGTCGGTGTTGTTCTCTTCTCTTGGAATAATTAATTTCCGCTGGACTGTCATTGTGTCAATTATTGTTTGGTGGGAATATTGTGTGCACCACGAAAATTCTAATGAACACGACGACCAGCCACATTTCAGGCGGAAATGACATGTCGGTGGATCAGCAGCAGTATACCAGTACCAGAAGCAATAGCACAGCAGTAAGCGAACCATCATCAGCCATGAGCCAGAAGCCCTGAAAAACACAAAAATAATGTAATATTATGTGAGTGTTAGTTAGATGGCCAGCTGATGGGTGTCTATTATTCGTAGCTACTATATAGAGTAGATATACCTATGCGAATAGAGATAGAGAGGAGCCCTAAGCAAAGGATGAATTTGCAACAAGCCATTTATAGGATGTCATCGTTATCCTGAAGTTAAATTTGAAAATTGGGATGATTGCGTCAACGTAATTTATAATCCTGAAAGGATGTAGCACATTTTGGCAAGTAGTGGTGTTTTGTAGGTGTGTCAAAAATAGATTTAAGTCGTTGACTTTTACCAAATTAGAAATTAATGAACTCCGTGAATTATTTATTTTTTTGTTAAGTAAAAGCAAGAGTTTAATTTTGTGACATCAGTAAATTGGCTAGAATTAAAAACGAACTCAGAATATACATTTTTTAAGCAAGCTTGTTGTGAAGAATTTTCTGTTTAATTTTGTTTATTTGAAAAGTTTTTCAAAGTCCCAGTAGTTTCGTTAAAAAATATGCTTTATTAAAAATGTGGTTTAGATTAAAGGTTGTGTTGATATCGGTTAAAAAATAAAGTCAAACTAGGTATTTTTCATTTTCCTGTTGCCAAAGAGCATATGGAAACTTTTTTTTTTAATTAAGAAAAGCTCAAACAGCTCTTAGCGTGTTAACAACCCATTTTTGGTCAATAACAGTCAAATATCATGGAGAACTTCCGATAGTCTAATAATCTTGACACTTAGTGGAATGGTAGAGCTCGTAAGTTGTCATCGTAGAAAACAAAAATTTAATAGCTTCCTCCGTTTCAAAGTTATAGTGAAAAATCAACATTTTCGACATTAATTTGGCGTTTTATGCATAAATTGGATTTTCTGGGGCTTTTGACATTTAACTGAAATGAGTGTTTCAATGCTCCAGTTCCAATTTCCTCCAAATTATTTCTGGGTTTGCACTTTTGTAAGTCTATTTTGCGTAAACTATTGAGGGAAACTTAAAATTTTATTTTTACGACCGAAATTAATGGTAGAGACCTGCTATATGACTAAAATGAAAAAGTCAATTTTTTTCAAAAACATGATTTAAAAAAATCTGGAGGCTTTGAAAAAACAAGGTCATTCTTTTGAAATTAATAGAAAAATATTTTTGGAACCATTAACATCGACTCTCATAGAACCGTTTTTTAATTTGTTCTCGTTTAAGATTTAACTGAATTAAACGAAAATTTTTTGGCAGCCTTAATTGAAAAATTAAGAGTGAAATTTCAAAAATATCAATTTTGCATGCATTTTTTTTTCTTAAATCATTTTTTTTTTTTCAAAATGGATCTTTAAATTTTTAAGAAATTATGTTTTAATGTTTGCATAAATAATTTTTTAAGAATTGCCGTAGTTCCCGTATTGTTGTTTAAAATTAAAATTTAATTATTTTTGAACAAAACCATTTTTTTTGCCTAAATTTTATAAAATAAATAATAACAAAAAATTATCTAGGTAATTTAAGGAAAACAAATACATATATGGGACTAAAAGACAATTTTCCATCGTTTAAGCGATAAATGCAATTTTCTCACAAAATTACTTCAAACACAAAAAAAATGTTTTGAACACAACGGCAACACCTACAATATTTGCATACACGTTTTTGAAAAGCCAGAATCTTATTTCTAGCTATAAAATTTAAATCGACTAAATTTAATAAAGATAAAAAAATTTAAATGGTTTTTTTTTCAAACTTTTTTCAAAGTAAAATATGAATTTATTTGAAAAAAAATTTTGGCCATAGATGTTATCAGTTGAATTTCGAAGAGGAAAGGGAAATATATATTACAATTTTGACAAAAAAAAAATTAAAAATGACTTCAATTTCATTGCATTTTTTTGACAAAAACTAAATTTTTTCATTGAAATAATTGATTTTCTCAAAGCCTTTGGCAAACAAGAACTTTAAACTTTTGCTATTTTACTTTCAACAATAAGGGCTATTGAATGAATTAAAAATAACTTTATATTTAAATGTTAAACTTAAAAAAAAAATAAGTTACATTTTTTTCAAAATTTCTATTAAAAAAAGTTTTTCGAAAATGAAATACTTTTTAATTCTTTTCATAAACTCTAACACATATTGAAATTTCCTTTTATAATTTCAAATCATAAAAAATGTGGCCAGAAAAATTTGAAAAATTAATGCATTTTATATTGCGAAAAAATTTTAAAGAGGACATGTTAAATTTTTTTCAAAAATCTGAGTTTAATTACCATTTTTTCAAAAACTCTTTCTTCAATTTACTTAATTTTAATTTTACAAAAATTTCAAAAATGAAATGCACGCGTTAAACTATTTTCACAGAGCCTTTAGAGCCGGTGACACAATATTAACAAAAATTCAATATTTTAAACAGAGAAATATTAGTTAAATAACCGAGGTCAGGTAAGTCAAATGCAATTGATGTGTTCCTAGAAAATTTTTGTTAGAAATTTATGTTGTAGTTAATAATCTTGTACAAGTCAGAGAATCACAAAAATATTTCCTCTCAACAATTTCATGTCAACGATATCATTTTTAAAAGCACTTTTATTCAAAGTGTAAGAAAAAAAATATCATGTTATTTATAACAACACTTAACTCCAACCAATTCCCCAAACTGCGTACAAATATCTAAAAATTCAATTTCAGTACCTACTCGCTTCTCTACCCATTTCTCTTTTCGAAGATTTTTTTATTATTAAAAAAAAAGAAGAAAAACAAAAAAGCACGTTTTACTTCGTCGTCGTTCGGAGGGAGGCGGATATCCTTGTAAATATGGAGAAATTGTGTGCCCCAAGTTTCAGAATTTCAATGAAATATTACCAGCGAACTTAAATGCGGCAGGTATAGCACAGAATACTCAAGTACATAGCAGATACCTACTCTTGTTGTTCTCATAAAATATTTGAAACTTTTATTTTCTTTTATTATTCTTTTTTTGTTTTTTGTTAAGTCTGCACTCATACCATTGAAATTCTTAAAGCTTTCAAGTCTATAAAGTTGATGATGTTTACTGCACCTTTTTTATGCTGGTAAATGAGCAGAGTATCATTATATCGACATATTCCAACAAAAATTAAAACTACCTCTCTACTGTGTAAAAAAAAATAAAACAAAAAATGAAATAGGTAAGTAAAAATATGTACACGTGAAAAAAAAGAGTATACATTCTGCGACATCCTTCACCGCATAACACGTATAAAATTGATGTTGTATGTAGATGTGAGCGCGTTACTCATCTCCGTATAAATTCCATTTCGCTCATAAAGGGAAATTACAAGCGAAATGGAATTTGCTTGCCACTGAATATTAAAGCAACATTAACATACCCTTTTGTCATTACACTTTGGTTGTTGGATTCATCACCCCTGCCCCCTGCCTTCACCTCTGCAGCCAACATTCCCAAACATCCATTTTCACATTAGGTCTTCTGTTGTATCCTTGAGTGAACCATATATCTATACACAGCAAAAGGCAGTAAGTCCTACATTCTCAGTTTTTATTTGGTACAGCTGTTGTACATAAATGGTGTTATAGTGTCACTCGTAAAATGTGAATTTCGCAAGTTAAAAGCTATTGTGACAATGTCATGTCGCAAGTCTGTGATTAAATTTTTGAAAAAAATGCTACGACTGTTTTTTTTTAAGAACCTCAAAAACATAAAAAATCAAAGCACTAAGAAAAAGGCAAAATGAAATATTTTTCAAAAATTAAGCTTGAGTCTAACTAAGTCCCAATACATTCACTCTCCATTATATGTATTTAAAGTCCAAATTAAAATGAAAAATCTGTCAATTGGCATATAAATTTTAAAATTTTCCCCTTTTAAATGGCGACTTTAAATTTAATGGAGTGTGAATAAATTCGGCCTTAATTTGTTGTTTCCTAATTAAAAGTTGAAATATTCTTTTTTAATTATCAAAAATACTAGGTACGCAAATTTTAGAATATAATACAGGTCTTTTTTATCAAAAGAAAAAAACCAAAGTGGAAAAAGTGAGAAAAAAAAAACACTCAAAAATGATTCAAATTCTCTTTGATGCATGTTAATAAAAATTTTCAATCATTAAAAATAATAAAATTCAGGAATGGATGACACGGTCCTGATCTTTTGTTAAAAATTTCTTAGAATAGGATTCAAGACTTTAAAAAATTTATAAAATAATTTGTTTTTAAGAAATTAAAGAATAAAAACTTTAAAAATATTATAAATTTTGGTTTAAAGTTACAAAAACATCTCTTTAAGGGGTAATAACACCTTGTAAACCACGAAATCGAGCGTCATTTTCATCACCGTATTAAACAAAGAAGAAATATTATTTTCTTTTGGTATTTGTTTAGTTTAATTAAGTATATTAATAGGTAACAGAATAGGCTAATGTTAAATTTTTTAATGATGTGAAATTTTTTAAATGGCGGTGTAGTTCAGGATGATAGTAAAATCCTGTGCTCCCATCGGGCGACCAACTAACTCCTACAGTTTTTAACCGATTGGGCTGAAATTTTGTGTATAGCTTAAAAATACTATTCTCTAGTGAAGTACGCAGAATTTTTTTTGAAATATTAAAATTTAACGATTTTATGGTCTTTTTTTCACCGAATTTTGTTTTTGGAATGAAATAATTTTTTCAAACTAATGCCATTTCTTTAAAAATTAATATTTCAAAAAAATCCTACGTACTTCACTAGAGAATAGTATTTTTAAGCTCCACACAAAATTTCAGCCCAATCGGTTAAAAACTGTAGGAGTTAGTTGGTCGCCCGATGGGAGCACAGGATTTTACTATCATCCTGAACTACACCGCCATTTAAAAAATTTCACATCATTAAAAAATTTAACATTAGCCTATTCTGTTACCTATTAATATACTTAATTAAACTAAACAAACACCAAAAGAAAATAAAATTTCTTCTTTGTTTTATACGCTGATGAATATGACGCTCGATTTCATGGTTTACAAGGTGTTATTACCCCTTAAATAGTTTTAACTTTCGGAATGAGGTTTTCCATTTAATTTTATAAAAGAGCAAAAAAAATGTATAAAAACAAATTTTAGTTTTTTTTTATAACAATTTAAAAAGAATTTGTCAAAAAACAATTTCGAATGCCATTAGGAAATATCAATCGCACGTTGAGAGAGATAGTGTCGCAACTAAAAAACACGATTTTTCAGGAGAATTATGTAAAATAAGAAAACCATAACACTTAATTTTTGTACACAGATGAACGAGACTTCTGATCTCTTGCGACACGTTTTGTAGATAGAGTCACGCCGTTTCGTACAAAAGTGTACATTAGGGTGGGTCAAAAAAATCTAAATTCTTTTTTTTGATTTGGTACTCCAAAAAATCGATTGCTACACACCTCTAGAATATACACACCAAATATGAGCTCTTTATATTAATGGGAAGGTCCTCCGCTTTGCAATTTTCCATTTTTACATCAAGCTTCTACTAAAAAAAAAATAATTTTTTTATTAATTGACTTTAGCAAATTTCTTTTCATATTCTTGTAGGAAATTGAACGGTCTACAAAAAAGGCCTTATACACTTTTTTCGTTTATCTAACCGTTGAATAGATATTTGAGGTCCAAAAATCGAGAAAATCTTTAAAAATTCGTTTTTTGTTCTTAATTTTGTAACAAATTGAAAAATTATAATAATCAAACGCGCAAGACATATTCTTGTTGGAAATGGATTGCTGCACAAAAAAGGTCTTGTTAACTTTTTTCATTAATCTAACCATTCTAAAGATATTCGAGGTCAAAGTTAAAAAAATTATGAAAATATTTTATAATTTTAAAAATGTTCCAGTTCACTGAAAATTCATTATTTTCAATTCAGCAAGACGTATTCTTGTAGGGGCTTAAACGTTCTAAAAAAAATTCCTTAGCATCAAATTGATTGCTTTAACCGTTTAGAAGATATTCCTATCCAAATCGCAATGCATACGGGTCATAAGAAAACTATTGAAATCAGTGAGCATACTCAAGTGTGACGGAAGAAGTTTTTCAAATCAAATGAAAAAAATTACTAGACCAAGCACCACACACAAAATGGAATAAAAGGAGTCTGATGATCGGATTGGCATCCGTGAAACAGTACTGTAACTCTAGCCATAAAACACTTGGTGGTAGCACCTTCAAGATGTTGTTGTTGTTCAAAGATTACAAAAAAATTATTTTTTTTTAGTAGAAGCTTGATGTAAAAATGGAAAATTGCAAAGCGGAGGACCTTCTCATTAATATAAAGAGCTCATATTTGGTGTGTATATTCTTGAGGTGTCTAGCAATCGATTTTTCGGAGTACCAAATCAAAAAAAAGAATTTCGATTTTTTTGACCCACCCTAGTGTACATCGTGATTTTGTGAACTCGAATATCGATATATTTCAAAATTTGCACTTTTTGAGTTGTGACACTATATTTCTCAATGGGCGGCATGAGAACAAAGTTTAAATAAAATTCCGTTTTCAAAAACTTGTTTTTTCAAAAAAAAAAAAAAATTAATTTGTTGAAAAATCTAAAAATTATTTTTTTTTAAATTCTCTTAATTTTAACATAACAGCTTCTTAACCTTTTCAGTAAATCAATCAGAAATAAGTTACGATTTAGTTATTTACTAGAAAATCAGAAATTAAAAAGATGGTTCTATGAGAAGTAGGTTGATAACTTTCCAAAAATATATTTTTTGTGCCTATTGATTCGTTTTTCATACAATTATTTCTTATTAGTTCGCCAGCTATTATTTTATACCGAGAGCCTACAGAAAATTTTGAGAGTGACCTAATTCTAAGAAAAATTTAAAAATTTCCTGGAAATTCATTCAGTCATATTATTTTCATTCAATTACGCGTATCACTTCCATTGGTATTTTCATATTTCATAATGATGTGACAAAAAAAAAATGTTACGCATACGCCACAGTGACCCAGTTTTTACTCATTTTATTTAACAGTCTATACAAAAACAATATATTTGTATTAGGATGGCTTATAATTTGTGAAAATTCTTGAAGTATCCTCCAACAGCTAGGTCATAGATCACAACTACTTCTACATAAAAACAGTAGGTTTTACGCACAGATTTTAAGCTTTCAATACCTACCCACCTTAATACTAAAAATCAACCTGTTAGAAATTCTTTCCTAGATAAAATCTTTTTTTAATGGTATATTTGATTCCTTTATTTTAATCTGGTCTTAATTTTTCAGTGAAAAGAACATTATACAACGTTTTTACAGATTACTGAAGAAATTCACCTTGTAACTCCAAAAAACAGAAGGAATGCTCCATTTTTGTGGGTTTGGTTGGATGATGCCAAACGATGCGTTGAAGGGGCACGCGTGTATATAATTTTAAAATCTTGTCCTCCGAAGTGCTAACGGCTGATGTGAAGAGGTTTCTATAGAAAATATGATAAGAAGACATTATACAACCCACACCTTATAACCCACCATATATATGCGTATGCATAATGTCGATGAGGTATTTTTGAAAGGGAATGTGTAGTACCATCCATTGAACAAATTCATATACAGCTACACCGACAAAATAGCACTCGCAACATACACATAACATTACATAGCTTGTTGTTGTATCTCATATATATGCTCCTTTGAATGGTTCTTGTCTCGAATGGCAAAAGTGCGAGAGAGTTATTTTTATGTGTACAGTTACTATTGCTGCCGCTGAGCTGGAACTGAATGTACCGCGGTCTACAGAAGGGTTTGAGGCGTTGAAACTGTTTGTTGTAAATTTTACAAAATCCCCAAAAGTGATATTCGTACATTTTTCCATTAGTCACATACAAGAACCAGGCAAAGTGCTGCTACTTGGTGTGTGTGTGTGTGTGTGTGGTGCGGTACGGAGTGTTGGAGTGCAAGACTTTGGTTAACGGAATGTTGTGAATGCTATAAAATACAAACGCCCAGGATCTAGCTACTACATACATACGTTTTTATACAAGAAAGGAAAAATGAACATATTTACACAAACTCATGCGACTCGGTTTCTGATTTTGAGTTCATAATTTTTGGTTGGATAACGAATTAGAAAACTCCATTAAACGTTGAAAGAGGTTGAATGTGGGTTGGGTTTTTTGGTTTTTTGGGAACGACCAAGGAAGCAAAAGTGTCACGTACACATAATAATTGCTATCCAGCAAACAAGACCAGCTAGGGTCTGACAAACTATAGGCAAACAAACCAATGAGCTTGGGCCTATATAGCATACGGTTGAAGATGAAGATAATAATGGCGTTGGTGGGGCAAATAAAGTCGTTGCACGTCTATTGGTGGTGAGATTGAGAATGAAGCAAAGAAAAACGAAAATTTATTAACAGAGACAAATTAGGACAATAAATTAGATAAGATGCAAAATCGTATACCTTGGAGATTATTAAGATATTAATTTCAATGTGAATTTTATTTCGATATCTCTTTCTTATAATACAGGTTATAAAAATAACATTTACGATTAAAATGCGTTTCATTTAAAATATAATTTTAACATTTTTCCATGACATTACGATGGTAGAGAATGCCAAAAAAGTGGGTCCCGGAAGTCCGTCTGTCTGTCTGTCTGTATAAGGAGCTACAGCCTAAACGGATGGACCGATAGACTTCAAACTTGGTAAGTAGCATTTTTTGGAGACTCTCCAGAGGGGATTTTGGAATTAATTTTTTTTGGACCAAAAATAACGGTACTTGTCATATACTAATTTATTGTAAAGTTGAAATTGCTCAAAAACGGCTCCAACGGTTTTGTTTAAAAAATTCAAATGTAAGTTTTAAAAAAAGGTCTATCTTCTAATGAAAAAATTTTTTTTTTTTAAATCATTATTAACGGTACCTGCCATAGAACCGTTTTTTTTTTAAATCCGATTATCTCTGAAATTGCGCATTCGATTTCAACAAAACTTTTTGTGAAGAAGCATTTATATAATTTTAATATAAGCCAAAAATAAAATTTCAAAAAAAATCAAATTTTCGAAATTGAATCATTGAATTTTTTTGAAATTTTGGTTTTAGATGTTGATTAGTGATTTCTACAAAATGGCCTACCAATTTTATTTTCAAACTTTTTTTTCAAAAAACTATTTATAAAAAATTAGTTTTTTAAAAAACGGCTCTAACGATTTTGAAATTTTTTTTTCTAAAAATGCATGTTAGTATATCAGTCAAAACTGCATACTTGTTTTGGGGGGCAATTTGATTTCAGATTTTATATTATTTTTTTTAAAAAACGAATTTCCTTTTTTTTTTTCCCATATATTTAGATTTTCCAAATTTCTATATAAAAAGTCTTTAAAATTTAAGCAACTTGAACTCTAAGAGCAAGTACGTGCGACCACAGTCGTGCAATTTATTTTTATTTGAAAAAAATCAAGAAATTTGGATTTATATATTTCGGTGCAGATAAAAAAAGAATTGTATTCACAGAACCTTCTAATTCTGTTCGATTCTACGACTTTTAGCAAGAAGGCCATTTAATATGGTGTACGAAAGTACAAAGTTAAATTTTACTAAGTTTCTCACTTCGGTATTTTGGAAAAAGTTTAAGTATTCTTTAAAACTGACAAAATCTTACGAAAATGTTTCTCGTTATTAAAAGAAGAATATCGGGCAGTAAAAGAACACACTTTAGGTCATTTTTGTTTATTTTTATTCTATTTTATTGCATCACTGTGAAATTGGAGTTCTGGGAAGAAGGTTTGATTTTCGAGTTCAAAATGCATGATCTTAATAAGTGCAAATAATAACTGCCATTTGCGTTATTATTATTTACTTTTCTTTTAAAGAAATTAACATTACTGAAAAGTCAAGCGTAGGTATTAGTTTATTTTCTCCTACCCTGTAATCATCAAATTTGAGCTGTTTTGTTCTGAGTAAAGTGTTTATTGAGATCCAGAAAAAAGGCACTCATATTCTTAAATGGACAAAACAATGAAAACTATTTGCAATACCTTATCTATATATGTGTTGGGTTAAATAGTACTTGAAATCTTTTATAATGTCAGTGCCTAAAAAGCTATATCTTTACAATTGAACAACGAAAAAAATAGAACATCAAAATAACAGTAATTCTACCAAGTACCATTATACAATTCACAAGGATCTTTCTATAAGTACATAACGTACCTACTACATACACATACGTTTCCTGTTAACGCAATTTTTTCCAAATAAGCAGTCCTCCAGAATCACTTGAAATAACTCACAAAGTACAATCCACTTACCGCTCGTATACAGTTCTCACGCTTTATAGTGGTTCTTCACTGATATATACGAGGTTTTATTCGAATCACTGAAACAAAAAACAAAAAAATCACAAGTTACATTTGAGGGAACAACAAATATCCTGTTTTTCTATTCCTTCACTCACTGCGAACGAGAAAAAATACAGCTCTCTGCCGTCAGTTAGCATTGCTCCTGGTATATATGCTTCACTCTGATGATGATGATGATAATACTATCAAAATATAAAAAATGAAAAAAAAAAAAAGTTGCAAAAATAGCACAGAATTCTTCGTACCAAAAAAAAATACACACACAATGGTAGAAGATGATTCCACAAGTACAAGCTAGCCAGCTCGGTTGCACCTTTCCCTGCTATGTTTGTTTGATTTTTTTTTCACCACTAGAACATCGAATTTCAAATCTTTACCAGAGTCGTCTATAAATGTTTTGAGGCCTTTTTTCAGTCTTCAGAAGTAAAAGGAAATTATTTTGATTTCAGATGTTGTTTTTTTTTTCCTTAAAAAAAACGATTTTTTTTCAAAAAAATTTTCTTAATTTCTAGGTATGCATATTAAAAATTTTAGCAACTTAAACCCTATGAGCAAGTTCGTGAGACCCAATCGTACATTTTATTTTAGTTCGATTCGTAAAATTGTTGAGTGACAAGAATTTCATCCTTTACCATTTCAGGGCTATTCGTCAATTCTCTGACTTCTGACAGATACTGAATGGCGATGGCAGTACTTCTACAGATGTTATTGATAGCAATGAATTGTAGTTATTGTTCAATTGATTGAAAGAGCAGTCTAAGCTAATATTCAGGTTGCGGAATTCTAAGCCGCAAAGGTACTTAGCTTCTTCATTTCGAGCTGATTGAGGTGGTTACCGAAAATTCTGACAAGTTTCTTTGATGATTGCAGTTGCTTGTTGTTGAAAGTCATGATATTAGCATCTTCGTAAATTCCCTCGTTGCTCTTTTAATTTTTTCGCCGTCGGACAGTGGTTCTTTTGATGCTTTTTGGCGTCAAAATTAATTTGCACAGCCATTTCTTATTGACGAAATATCGTGAAATTTGCCAACTGCAAACTTTGTTTAAAATTATAAATGGCGGCTCCAAAATGTCCGTTAGAATAAACATTTAAATATCATTGTTTTTGAAAAGAGTTTATAAGCTAGAAATTCGTCTTAATTCATGTCAAAAAAGTGTTTGATCTAAAATTTAAATTCATTGATTCATATTTCATAAAAAAATCAAAAATTTTGAAAAAAAAAAATCAAAAAAGTGCCAAATTAATCAAAAACCCTTTTAGGCCTCTTTTTACGCGATTTCATGGATTTTTCTTAATTTTAACCACAATTTTGACATCTCTTCTATTTATGTTTTATAAAAAAAAAATTTAATGTTATTCGCTTATACATAAATATGCTTGCCAACTTAGAATTAAAGTAAATATACAAAAGAAAACATGTTATAATGAAAAATTTCAATAAACTGAGAATTGATTTTTGCGGTAAACCAAAATATGTATACTTTTCTAATAGATTTTAATATTCTAAATTGAAATCTGTTAAATAATCCGTGCCTACTCGCAGGAGAAGCCTCTCAACACACACAACATCTCAAAGGAACAGGCGATCAGCGAAGAATCTGTGTGTATCTCCTTTTCCATTTTTTCTTCTTCCTCAACAACCAACAACACTACAACACCAACCAACGATCGTGTTTATTTCCTTATTATTCCCTCCCTCTCATTCTCCTCAGTCAAAACTGTCAGTCACATCAAGATCGCACAATAAAGAGGACGTTCAGTCCCATTAAAAATATATACATTCGTTTTTCATTTATTATTGAATTATTTTACAGATATATTACAGTCCACTCTAATACATTATTGTTCACGGTCCTTCGACGCCTAATACTGTGCTTCGCGCCTAAAATAAATAGATATTTAATTTAATCACTTAAGCGGTAGTGAGTGCGAAACCACAAAAGAGTTCAAAGATACAAAAAAAATCCCTCTCGGGTACTTACAAAAAAAAAGCAAATACACAAAACAAAATCATCGACAGATTTTTGTTTTTAATGAATGTTTGTGCGAATATGAAATAGACGAGAAAACAATAAAATAAATAGTGAGTTATTTCTGCTATGTACACATGTAAAGCAATGGCAGAACAGACAAAATTGCCCACCAAAAATTACGAACACAAGAAGATTGTGTCCTGTGTGTAGCAGATAGAAGCTACGGTACTTCATATTTAGACAGCTGTGGAAAATTCTAGAAGTTGAAATTCTTCTTCAAGTGCATTTCCATGAAGAATGTATGTAAGTAATTAAAATGTATGTAATTATTTTGCTTACCATGCCGTTGATTTCAAAAATCATTTAATTACCTACCTGTTACTCAATGTGTATGTAGGTACAAAGGTACCTACTTAATGTATAAACTTAATTGCACACAACCGTAGATTCATTTTCAATAATGATTTGTCAAAATATTATCAAAATAGAAAAATGTTTACCATGAAGCGTAGGTATGTGTATGTGTATATAAGCATTTGATTTTTGTGAAATAAAATACCTAATAGTACCTAACAATGATGCACAGCACATCAATACGATACAAAACTTTCTCACCACTTCACTCATATTAAAAACAAGTAAATATGGAAAAGCAATGTAAATTGTATTCGTCGGAGAGATTATGTCAATCATTGTCACTCTTATTCTACTATACATACAATAAACCTATGTACCTGAGCACATAATACAAAAAAAAGGAGTAAGAAACAGGCATCTACCTATCCGTTAAAGCATAGCAAGGTATTATATCTTATGCTTTTTATATTAAAAAAAAAAATACCTTTTTCCAAAATTAGTGTATGCAAAAATTGAACAACCAGCAATTGCTTATAAACCTTCTAACCTTTAAACCTTTTATTTTGAGTGTGCGTTCTTACAAAACGCACATTCTTTCAGGAAAACAGATTGCCTACGAAGGGCATCCTTTTCACAATTCGATTTTGAGTGTGCGTTCGCAGGGTGAATCGTTTGTTCTTGAGACAAAATTCATCTCAGCGTACATTCTTTCATAAAGACAGAATGAATCATTTGTTCAAGAGACAAAATTCATTCCAAAAACATCATTTAATATCTATTTTTTTTTTTAACCAACAAAAAACTTACATATACATATAAAATTTCAAAACACAAGCATTTCAAAAACATATACATGCATTTATAATATTCCTTGAGGAAGGAAGCATAGCTAAATATTTTCTCTTTCTTTTATTTTCTTTCCGAGCATTTCCAACACAGAGAAATGGCTAAGAATGCCATATGAGATACGACACAGCTTTATCAATTCTCTTGATTCTGTAGAATCAAAGTGGGCAGGGACATCTGTCCATAGGCAGATCAAACCCAAAACAAAAGCACACGATGCAGCTTACCAATGGCAGCAAATCATTCCGTCAAAATGCTTATCAGGAAAAACAGGCATCTGGTCCGTTGCAAGCAGCAATAAATCTACGGTAGCAGTAACGGTATCAGCATAGCTACAAAAGCAACAAGCAAATCAGCAAGAACACCAGCATTTATTCGTCAAACATCAGTATTTTAACAAGGACAACAACCAAAGCAGCAGCAAAAACTACAAGAATGACAGCACAGCACCAACATGGGCTTGTGATTCATCAAACCATCAAGAGAATACACCAACAAGTTCCAATAGCTAATCAATTTTAACCACAAGAATGCAGCAGTAACTTCAAGTCTCAAAGCAATCATCAACAAAAAATTTGCAAAATTTTCCACACAAAGTAGAAAAATCAAAAAGTTAAGCACACTTTGAGAACACTCCAAGATCTCTCCAGCTATCCATTTCAACAACAATCGCAATACGATGCCACTGCATAAACAGCTTTTACATTATCTAACACAATTGGTGAACCACATCAAAATCTCCAAATGATTCAACAGATCTTCAGCCAGCAAAACAGTCACAAGGTCTATACGAGCAAAGATCCCCTCAGTACATATTACCCGAATCGACTTGGTTTTTTCCATTGGTATATATAAACACTCAGGGGCGCCAATGGTTTTCCCAATGTCCTTGAGCAAATGCTATTCGGAAGAAGCCCCCAATCCATAGAAGATCAACAATCATCAAATATTAAACCGAAGGTTTAAAGTGGGCAGGATGTTAAATAATCCGTGCCTACTCGCAGGAGAAGCCTCTCAACACACACAACATCTCAAAGGAACAGGCGATCAGCGAAGAATCTGTGTGTATCTCCTTTTCCATTTTTTCTTCTTCCTCAACAACCAACAACACTACAACACCAACCAACGATCGTGTTTATTTCCTTATTATTCCCTCCCTCTCATTCTCCTCAGTCAAAACTGTCAGTCACATCAAGATCGCACAATAAAGAGGACGTTCAGTCCCATTAAAAATATATACATTCGTTTTTCATTTATTATTGAATTATTTTACAGATATATTACAGTCCACTCTAATACATTATTGTTCAAAATCCGAAATCGAAGAAAAAAATCTAGAACAGAACAGGATAAATACGTGAAAACTGTCAGAACAAAAAGATCAGAAAAGTACAACTTCATGTTTTACATATATGTTTCACTATTGCCCATCAATTTTGAAACTTCACTTTTTACTCGTTTTTCACATAAATAGATTTAATTCTTTTAACGTATGTATTTCTGTAATTAAAAACAATCAGCTGTCAGTTGACAAAAAAAACTTTCCTAAATTTTTAGGGAAAATTTTCTTGCCTAATTTTCCAGTTAGCTTTAAAATAAAATTAATAAATTTAATTGTATCTATTTTTGAACTTACAATTTAAAGATAGGGAATACCAAAACAACTACCTAAAGATTATAAGATATTGGAAGGATTTTTTTTGACAGTTGACCAATCAGAGACCGAGAAATTATACCTAAATATATATAGTCCCAAACGTTTCTGAACCTGCCCATTAATAATCATATTTTTTGTTCACTTTTAAATTTTTTCTTCATTATAATCATTAGGTAGTTGTTTTGGTATACCCTATCTTTAAATTGTTAGTTCAAAAATAGACACAATTAAAAAATACAATGCACGACTGGGTCGCACGAACTTGATCTTAGAGTTCAGGTTGCTTAAGTTTTTTAGACTTTTTATGTAGAAATTAGGAAAAAACAAATACCTAAAATTCGTTTAAAAAAAAAAAAAATAAAATAAAATCTGAAATCAAATTGCTTTCCAAAACAAGTATGCAGTTTTGATTGATATGTTAAGATGCATTTTTAGAAAAAAAATTTTCAAAATCGTTAGAGCCGTTTTTTTAAAAACTAATTTTTTATAAATAATTTTTTTGGAAAAAAAGTTTTAAAATAAAATTGGTATGCCATTTTGTAGAAATAACTAATCAATATCTAAAAACAAAATTTCAAAAAAATTCAATGTCCCGTTTTCGAAAATTTGATTTTTCAAAAAAAAAATTTCGAATATTTTTTTGGAAATTTGTTTTTTGGTTTATATTTAAATTGTATAAATGCTTCCTCACAAAAAGCTTCGTTGAAATCGACTAAGCAATTTCGGAGATAATCGGATTTGAAAAAAAAACGGTCCTATGACAGGTACCGTTAATAATGATTTTCCAAAACAAAAAAATTTTCATTAGAAGATAGACCTTAGCTTAAAACTATCATTTGAATTTTGTAAACAAAATCGTTGGAGCCGTTTTCGAGATATTTCAATTTTACTAAAATCGGTATATGACAAGTACCGTTATTTTAAGTAAAAAAAAAAATTAATTCCAAAAAACCGTCTGGAGAGTCGCCAAATAACGCTTCATACAAAGTTTGACATTAATCGTTCCATCCGTTTAGGCTGTAGGTCCTTATACAGACAGACAGACGGACTTTCGGGACCCACTTTTTTGGCATTCTCTTCCATCGTAATGTCATGGAAAAATGTTATCTCAACTTTTTTTTTTTTTTGTACGAATGCATAACTTAACTTGATATAGTACCTATATCGCAAGTAAAAATTATAGAGTGATTTTTAACAAGGACATTCAGAAAGCATGCGATGGTAACTTGGCTGTTGTTCAAAGCCGAAATGATATCTTTAAAAAACTTCAAAAGCTGATGGAATAGATATGGATGGATATGAAATGTTTTTTCCAATCTAATTCAGTTAATTTCTTCGGCTTGAAGTCGGGATGTTGAGGCTCGAGCTCTCGACTGGCCAGTTGCAAGCTTAATTTTTCTCTATGTTAGGAAACAAGGTTATTTGAATGAAAGACTGGATCTGTGGATATTTGAATTAACCTTCCCAATTAACGATTTTGCTGGAATAAAGCTTTGAAGTTGTGTCTTCAATGGGAACGAGTTCTGTGATGATGTTTTTACTGGTGATGCTTAACACTCTTTCTTGACCTAAGGAAGTAATAAGTGTCACAGCTTTTGACAGTTCTTTGGCAAAAACATTCTTTCGATGTAAAATTAACCTGCTACACTCTCTAACAACAAGATACATAATCCATTTCGCTTTATCCACAAACGTTTTGCATATAGACTTTTGATATTAATTTGCGGTTTTCAAATGCGGCCATGAACATTACATTAGCACACGGTTTTCTGTTTCACATGGCCTTAAGTCATGTTACCTGTGAAGTTCGTAATTGAATGCCAACCTGAGTGTGGTGGGTATCTCCTCCGGTCTGCGGATGTTTCTTGCAACAGACAGAAAAATTGTTTTTCCGAGCTTTACCTCTATCTTTTTTTTTCTGCATTTGTTCATATCGCATCGTAACTGTGTTCCATATTTTCTTTTCTCTCACTTTGTTAAAAGAGAACGGCATCAGGCAACAACAAAAAAAAAATAAAAAATACAAGAAAAAAAGAAAATCCTGTTCCACCATGTGTACAAACAAATGAAATGACAGTAGCAACTTTTTGCCGGCTTGGGCGATGCTGTCCAAGTAAAAGCAAGAAACATCGGGATCGTAACGACTGAAGAGCTAGCATACTAAAAATACAAACATACAAAAAAAGTATACTAACATGGTTGTAATTGCATTTTTAATCATTCGCCCGAAAGACGGACCTAGAGCAGGACTTATAAAATGATGGGTAAAAAGGACTCGTGGATGTTGATTTCAGCTCCACTTGAGGGCTCCATCCATGCCTGAGAAGTTGAGTTACATTTTTCTAACTCGATTTACACGTTTAGTACTCTTCTCTACTCCTGTATGTGCAGCTGCACCGTTGATAGTCCTTGAGGGTACTTGATGACGTGATGGATGCGATGTGTACTGTGTATAGTGTGTATACACTTGACTAAAATTGCATATAGCCCTGCAAGGAACTAATACAACTATTAATGCTGATCTCATTTCTGGAATATGTTCACGCCAGACCAATATAACCGAGTTGCATAAAAGAGAATTCTTAAAAATAAAAAATGAAAAAAAAAGAAAAATTTGAAATATGTACGAGTATGATTGATATGGCATTCAGAGCATGCATACATGTGTATATTTGTGAATTGAGGCTTCAATGCCGATTTATTGGGGCGTTAGAGGAAAGGTTGATTAATTGGTTTACCGGTTTTGAGGATAGGATTGATTTAGTTTGGTTGTTCTGGCTTAAATCGGTGAATATGAAAAGATTTTTTTTTTTTTTTGCTCAAGCTTAAAGTATTTATGTTGTGCTTATTTAAATAACAAAATAATGTTATATTTTAACATCAATGCAATTACATAAAGTGTATTTATTTATTTTTTTATTTTTTCAAAACTATCTCCACAAGGATTTACCAAATATCAAAATTGAACAAAATTTTTTACATATATTAAAACGCTAATAATATAAAGGACGTTATCACGTAAAATTATCGTCCGTAAACCGCTTTTTGCTTTATTTTCTAACTGTTTTTATGTTTGTTTTTATAAAATGTACGACTGGGGTCGCACGTACTTGCTCTTATGCTAAAAGTAACTCCAATGTTAAAGCTTTTTATTCAAGAAAATTGGGAAAAATTTAAAATTTGATATTTTCAAAGAATTTTATAACTTGTAAAAAATAAAATCTGTTTTTATAAATTATTTAACACCGTTTTAAATGATGTTTTGCAAAAAATCAAGTATGCCATTATATTACTTGTATAAAAAGGTATTTTTAGAAAAAAATTTTTCGAAAATCGTTAGAGCCGTTTTTTAGAAAAATAATTTTTGTATCTATAAAAAATGTCTAACATTAAAAAAAAAAAAAGTTGGTATATGCCATTTTGAATTTTTTTTTAAATCGAAAAATGGTTTTTTTTTAATTTTTACAAAATTATAATATTAGCTTTACTTAAACGCTTTTGTATAAAAATTTTCGTTGAAATCAGGTAAATGTTGTACGAAATATTCAGAAACCAAAAAACCGTTCTATGACAGGTACCGTTAATAACGGTACAAAAAATATTTTTTTTATTTCAAAAGTTGGCTATTATGTGTAATGCTACACACAAAAATTTTAAGTAAAATCGTTTGTAAAAAAAATTAACTTTTCCATTTCCATTGTATGGCAGGTACCGTTAGTTTTAGTTTAGTTTAGTGTTTATTTCATCAAACAAAGTTACAATGCTTTAGTTTTGGTCATAAATGCATTATTGCAAATAAAAATAAAATGCACGACTGGGTCGCACGAACTTGCTCTTAGAGTTAATGTTGCTTAAATTTTTAAGACTTTTTGTATAGAAATTTGGCAAAAAAAAAATTAAATTCGTTTAAAAAAAAAAAATAAAATAAAATAAAATAAAATATGAAATTAAATTGCCCTCCAAAACAAGTAAGCAGTTTTGATTGAAATATTAACATGCATTTTTAGAAAAACAAATTTCAAAATCGTTAGAGCCGTTTTTTAAAAAGCTAATTTTTTATAAATAATTTTTTAGAAAAAAAGTTTTAAAATAAAATTGGTATGCCATTTTTTAGAAATCACTAATCAACATCTAAAAACGAAATTTCAAAAAAATTCAATGTCCCGTTTTCGAAAATTCGATTTTTCAAAAAAAAAATTTCAAAATTTTTTTAAAAACCCAAAAATTATTTTTTTGGGATTTTTTTTTTGGTTTATATTTAAATTGTATAAATGCTTCTTCACAAAAAGTTTCGTTGAAATCGCATGAGCAGTTTCGGAGATAATCGGATTTGAAAAAAACGGTTCTATGGCAGGTACCGTTAATAATGATTCTCAAAAAAAAAATTTTTCATTTAAAGATAGACCTTAGCTTAAAACTATCACTTGAATTTTTTAAACAAAATTGTTTTAGTCGTTTTCGAGATATTTCAATTTTACTAAAATCGGTATATGACAAGTACCGTTATTTTTGGTCCAAAAAAATTAATTCCAAAAATCCCTCTGGAGAGTCGCCAAATAACGCTACATACCAAGTTTGACATTAATCGGTCCATCCGTTTAGGCTGTAGCTCCTTATACAGACAGACAGACAGACTGACAGACTGACAGACTGACAGACTGACAGACTGACAGACTGACAGACTGACAGACTGACAGACTGACAGACTGACAGACTGACAGACTGACAGACTGACAGACTGACAGACTGACAGACTGACAGACTGACAGACTGACAGACTGACAGACTGACAGACTGACAGACTGACAGACTGACAGACTGACAGACTGACAGACTGACAGACTGACAGACTGACAGACTGACAGACTGACAGACTGACAGACTGACAGACTGACAGACTGACAGACTGACAGACTGACAGACTGACAGACTGACAGACTGACAGACAGACAGACGGACTTCCGGGACCCACTTTTTTGGCATTGTCTATCATCGTAATGTCATGGAAAAATGTTATCTCAACTTTTTTTTTTGTACGAATGCATAACTTGATATATAGTACCTATATCGCAAGTAAAAAATCATGCATCGAATTTCTTACAGTTTTATTATATATTTGAATTTGCTTAGCTTCGAGAAAGAGCCTAATAGCAATCCAAAAGAGTAGTTTTAGTGCGTTTAGAGTAACAAATGTCTATAATCACGCATTTTCTGGTCCTCACAGACTTTTTTTGAAGATTTAATTATCAACACCCGGTAAAAAAAGTTTTGTTGTGATGTGAAAATAAAAGATATCAACAGAATTGAAATTTTCAAAACATTTTTTCCCTATTTTTTTCAAAACTTTTTCTATTGAAATTACTTGCCATTTAAAACAAATCTTGAAAAATCCAAAACTAAGTATTTTGCTTCTAACAAATATTAGATCACACTTTCTTAGCTAAATCTTAAAACACATAAATCGAAACTGAACTATTTTCGTCGTAGAAAAAAAAAAGAAGTTTTTTCATGGAATTTTTTCAATACTTTTTTCAAAACTTCTTAAGTATGCTATTAGACAGGTATTTAAAAAATTACAATAATTTTTACAAAAAAATATTACGCAGCATAACTCAAAAAGTTTGGAATATTTATACTTGAAATTTAGTACAAATGATTAAAACAAATCCTTGACTTATAAAATTGAGAAGCAAAATGGTTTTTTTTTTAAGACCAAGGCTACAAAAGAGTTTTTTTTCTACGTCAAGTAAAATGCACTTTATATCGAAGTCTTCGAATCCACATTGCATTTTGAAAATGAGTAGACAAACGAATTAGGGTTCACTGGGGCGTATGAGTAACATTTCGTCATCACTCTTTAGCTTCACTCCTAAATTATTTTAAACACATTAAGGCCCATTTGCTGAAACGAGTCTTAAATATTTATGTGAAACATAAACCCTTAAGTTCTTCATAGCGGTTTGCAAGAACTTCAAATTGTGTCATAAATTCCTCTAAGTTTAACATAACTTAGGGGGAAGAAATAGTAGAACTTAAGGATTTTATTTTACTTTTAAGCATCATTAATTTAGAAAAAAAGAAGTAATATTCCTTAAAAAATTATCTTGGTTGCAAAATAAAGAGCAATTTATTAGTCTTATAATAATTAACTTATTTTCATACCCCCTTATCATCAGAAAATGGTTTAATTTCCCGCACAAAATTTTTAAGCACTATTCATCATTTTTTTTTTTTTTCATATTTTCAAAACATATTTTGACACACAAACACATTTACAGATCAAATACATTCACATGAACACATTTTTTAGAATCAGATTTATCACATATTTTTGGTCACTTTCTCTATTTTAGGCTTTTTTCATGCAATAAAATTCCACAAATGTTAAAATATAAAAAAAATGTATTCTAACTGCTAAATTGCTCAAAAACTGATTTAATTAATTGACATTTATTTCGATGTGACAATTAAATTTGAAGTTCTCAGCTATTTATATCATGAAAGTATATCATTGCTAGGATCAACATAAATATTTTTTAGAAACGTAGAATAAACTAAGTAGAACTAAAGAACTATGTTCGACCTAGCTAAGATTAGAATTTATGACTAGTATGAGCAAATGGGCCTAAAATACATTACTTTTAAGTTGTTCATTAAATAGACGATAAATCTTAAATAGTTTGAAAGAGTAGGTAACAATTCCAGATGAGATTGTTTTCTTGTTTCATACTTTTTAGAGCATAAATTAAGGTGAATATTTGGATGTTACGTTCGATAAATTTTTATCAGATTATAAAAAGTAGTTCAGAAGCTATGAAACAGATGAGCATATGTAATATGTATGTATATTCTTATATGTTAAACATATACCTTTTTATGTTTAGGTAATTCATGTTTTTATCACATGCAACCATGTAATTATCGTCTGACGTACTATGTGTTTTGAGTTCTATTTGTCATCATCAATTTTTTTAATAAAGATAAATTTACAAAAATTCTATTTATAATTGCCATTCCCAAATGTGAAACATCACTTTAACACATCAAATTAATTTTGTAGGTACATAATAATGTCTAAAATTAAAACTAAAATTAAAAAAAAAAAAGAAAAACTAAACCTATTCCTATCAACTCACACACGAGTTAAACAATAATAATTATTATGAAATTCTCTGATGCCCCAGGATATCATGTTAAATGGGATTTTAATTGTTTGGATTAGAGAATACCCCGGAATAATTTAAAATCTATTTGCTTTTCCTGATTGAATTTGTGGTTTGTTTGGTAATACAAAAACAACAACAACCAACAAAAAAAAAAAAAAAAATTATACATGAGTCAAATAAATATTCTGTATACAAGAAGATATACAAGTATATACACAATAATATAGTTTTGGACAAATAATTTTCCTTCATATCAATTAAAATGCATTCATGCAGTTCGTGTATGTTTTCATTTAATATAAATATTGATTTATTGAATATAATATTTACTGTAATCACACAAACACGCATACAAACGTGTGTTTTCGTTTACCTTTAAATCATTACGTTTTAAAATCCAGCAGTGTGTCACTTATACATAATTTTAAATATTTTTTTTTTTAATCTAACATAAGTTTTTTTTGTCGAAGGAATTAATTGCAAATATTATGTATAATTATTATTGCAGCCATCAATTTAATTCCTATATTTTTGATAGACATGGAACATGTACTCTCTAATGCAATATAAATGTTGGTGTAGGTTTAGAGAAGGATCAACTCAATTGCTCTAAAATCAGTAATGAATTGATAAATTGAATAATGAAATCAATACAAATTAGTATTTGTTTAATATAAAAAAAATCTTGAATATGAATATTGTTCAATCCGGGCTATTAACTTGTATTTAAAATAAAATTTCGACAAAATTCATGTTATTTAAAAAGAAATATTTTGGAAACCATTAATTTCACAAAAACGTTGTTAGCCTCACATTATAAAAAAAATTATAATTAGTTGTGTAATAAGTTATGCTTTGTTTTAGCCGACAACTAATCAATGAAAGGTATAATCAATAAATACCTATATTTTTTTTTATATCTACACCTACTTATTTCTTACGAAATGGACTATAAATTCTAATAACAATGCAATTGGTGAAAAAAGTATTCAACTTATTTTAGTGGGAATTAAATTTGGTACCAGGTTGTCATGTATCTTTATTTTTCAGATTCAAAAATACACGAGCGATGTGCAAAAATAAAAATAACGTTTAAAAACAAAATAGCGGCTCTATAAAAATAGGTACACTTCCGCAAAATGTGATTTTTGGTTTGTGTACTGTAAATTTTGTCAAATTACCAAAGCACCAAATAATGAAATCTACAGACAGGGCAACGAGAATGTACGAAAATGTTTTTAAGCAAGGAATTAAAGTACTTTAAATTCCTACCACTCTTTAAAAGAAATTTTTCAATTTAACTGGCAAAATTAAAACCTACCTTTAAATTTTTTTACAGTAGGAATTACCGAAAAAAAGAACCTAGCAGATTTTGTAGGAAATTTAATTTTCTGCAAAATTGTCATATAACTTCATATTCAAGGATCAAAAAACATGAGTTATCTTATTAACCCTAGTTTACAAATTGGAGTTCGTGCGAACCCCAACGCATTTTTAAATGGTTATAACTTTTTTTTTAAATCGTTTTTTCGACCTGGGATGAAAACTCAGTGAACGAAATTCATTTTTGTTTACGTTTTTTGTCTTTTTTCCATAAAAGCGGTTTTATATAATTTTCTGGAATTTTTTTCTGAAAAAAAGTCACAAACCAAACTTGGGGTTCGTGCGAACCCCAACGCATGTTTAAATGGTTATATTATAACCATGCGAACCCCAAGACTTTAAATGGACTATTTTCAACAATTTTTATTAGGTATATTTTGGCAAAACTAAACACGTGTTATCATAAAAAGACACCGCAACTGCCACCTTAATCAATAACAGAAAGAGACAATGCATCAAATTGTTGGTAATGAACAATTAGAGGTGCATTAAAGCTTTGGGGTTCGCGCGAACCCCAAGTTTGGTTATTGCATTATTTTGCGTGGCGTAAACTAGGGTTAAAGAAAAAAAAATTTTTTTCGAAAATCATTTTTAAGGTGATTTATTGATTTTAAGGTTACTGTCACTGAACCATTTTTGAAGTTATACTTCTTTTGCGGCGTTGGGTACGAAAAATTCCTTTTTGACAAGAATATCAAAGGGATTAACTGGTGGCGCCATTTCAACCCAACGCCGGTAAAAAAGTGTAACAGAACTGGAACTGCCATGAAAAAAAATAACACAAATCAAATCAATGTAAGTATACTCACTTTAACAATCATGTCGCTCACAAATTAGATTTTATTGATATTTTTATATCATTTTATATCACTTTAGGAATCATTTCTTTTTAATAATATTTATGTATAGAAAATAGTAATTTAACACTTTGGGAAATAGTGAAATCATTTTTTTTTTATACATCGTATGTTTGTTTTTTGGAGCTACACAACATCTCCACACAGAATTTAACATTTTTTTAATATTTCAAATTTTAAACTTTATTCAATCAACAAAAAACTCAAAAAATATAAAATTTGATATAAATTTTCAACCGAATACAATCTATTTAAACACGGAGATCACTTTTGTTTTAAATGGCGACATTTTTTTGTTTACATACTTTGCTGTGACATGAAGTTAGATCTGTTCGTTTTTTTTATCACTCAGTTTCTGTTCTGTTTGCTTACCCATTCGGTAACAGCGGCTTTTACTCCCTCCACAGGAGATAATTTTTTGCATGTTGACGTGTCTTAACAAGAAATGTCTTGTGGAGACTCGCCATTTCTTGTTATGATTCAATGTTAGACAATCGTGTCTTCGATTTTGTCTGAACACGGATGTCTAACAACGAATTTGACAGATGTGTTTTTTTTTTTTCATTTGGAAGTGTAGTTTTTTCATTATTTTTTATCCTCTCATGAGCAAGATTGTCTCCGTAGTAGTTTGTTTTGCGAATTTTTGCATGTTTTATGTTGAATTCAATTAGATTTAATTTAATTTATTAATTTATTCTATTGTTAATTTATTTAACAGTTATTATAATTGATTTTGTAAAAAAAAGCTTGTTTATTTCTTAGAAGAAAAAAAAAAACAAACCAAGCCATATCGGTGCAAAAAGAAGTATTCATACAAAATTGACGGCATATTAAATCAATTTTGTCCGCAAAAAATCATAGATCATACATCATCCTCTGGCAAACGGGGCATAAGAAATGAAATGTCCGAACATAATTTGCCCAGCCAAGAAAATGAAAATTGTTATGTTGTAGATGTTAGACATTGAATTAGAGAAAAATATCTCCTGTGGAGGCAGCCTGTTATGAAGAGGGGATTTTAATAGCCCTGTTCCATTGGAGGTGGTAGTTTACTCGTGAGTATCAATCTACTACAACAACTACACTTTCGTATCTCCTCGAGTAGAAGATCGTGTGCTATTTGTAGTACTAGATCTACTCATGAGTAAACTACCACCTCCAATGGAACAGGGCTAATGATCTATAAGGGGTTTTTCTGTTTTGTTCAGAGCAGAGTCTGAGCTGTCACAGAAAAAATAGGTCTGTTTGGGTTCTTTTTGGACAAAAATATGAAAACTGTCAAATTTAAAGGAGTCGGGATGAAATCCTCTCAGAGAAAGAAAAATTGTTCAAAAGTACCCAAACGCTTTTTGTTCAAACTTTTCTGCTTCCAAAAAAGTAAACGAAGAAAAAAAAATAAACAAACGAAAAATATCAAAACATTTTTTTTTCAAACCATTTTTTATTATTTTTGCTTTATACCTATTTTAAGCATTTAAACACTAAAACTTAATAAATTAATATAAAAACACAAAAAAAGAATCCACACCGCCATGTCTGTACATAGTTGCTTTTTTTCATCAAAAAATGTAAACAACACCAATTGAAAAAAAAAAAACGAAAAATATCAAAACACGTCAAACACTTTTTTTTATAATTTTTACTTCGAATATTATATGTAATATATTCTGAGCACTAAAACGCAATAAATAATAATTAAAATATGTTTATAGTTTGTTTTGTTTATGTTGTGCGACAAGACCAATTATGTAAAACAGAGAAAGCACTACCTTTTGACAGATTTCAGATTTTTGTCCGAAGAAATTTTTTGGGCAGAAAATCGCAAGAAGGGGAAATTATTTTCTCTCTCGCGGCCATCTTTTTTGTGAAAAAATGCACAATTTCAGAGTACCCAAAAAGGAATTGGGTTAGAAAAGTTAAAAAAAATTAATAATATTTCTGTTTTAGGCAGTACCCAAACAGACCTATTATAGTCTTTTTTATTCATAAATTCTTCATTTTTTGGTGACAGTTCTAAAATTCGTTTTACTTTTTCACTCTGAACATTTTGTGAATAAAATGATCGAGCATTTTGAATAAAGTAATGTGCGAATGCAACATCTTACAAAATATGAAAAGCAGTGGATGAAAATAGTCGCTGCTCAGAGCATTCAATTTAATAAATAAAAAGTAACAAATTACTTTTACAGTTGTGAAAATTGGTTCTCAAATGTGTTTCGCAGGCAAATCTGAGTGCTCAGAACACTTTAAGTCTAAAGTATGATCAGTGTATGTATGACATCAAGAGGACTTTCTAGTGATCTAAAGGCCCAACTATAATAGGCATATGCGCGCATGGGCTTATGTCAAAATGGCATGAGTGAGTTGTCTAACATACACAATTCTTATGGGATACCTATAATGCGCATATGCGCGCTTCGTTAACTTTCGTTAAGCATATGCCGTGCGCTCTGAACCGCACGACATGAGTAAATTTCTCAGAATAAAATGTAAACAACATGGATGCAGGGGGGATGGAAAAATTAAATTAATTTTCACTTAATAAAAATGTTGTAAACGAATTGTGAATTGCATAAAAACAGTTTTAAAAATATTTTTGTGTAAATTCAACGCGTTTTTTTATGGAAAACAAAAATGTAAATTGTGATAGAAGGCTATGCGGGCGTATGTTCATTATGGCTACTCCTCATGTTTTCAGAAACAGGACGAAGCAGTTCGTTCGATTTTGACATAAGCCCATGCGCCCATATTCCTATTATAGTTTGGCCTTAATGCTAAGCACCATTTAATTTTCATGATTGTAAAACAGTTTTGTATGTTTGTTCTGGTATGAAGTATGAACCTACTAAGTGAATTTCTGTGTGTAAGAAGTATAACTTCAGTCGCGTGTATATTTGTACACACACTTTTTTTTTATGTGTTTTTCTCTGAAACTACTAACTTTCTCTCTGGATTTTTTTTTTGTGTAAAAGCATTTGTATATTTTTAATCTGAATTAGAATTAAAGTTTTAAGAAAAAAAAATTGTTTTTGGATTTTTTAAAAATGATTTTTTTTTTTTTTTGAAAAACCAAATTTTGTGTGTTTTTTCCCTTAAAAAAAATTAATGTTTTCATTTTTTTTTTCATATGCAATCAAATTTTGACAACTTTTTCAAAATTTTAGCAACTTGAACTCTAAGAGCAAGTTCGTGCGACTAAAAAAATGTCTTCACATCAATTAACCAGTTAATGTATAAAAATAAAAGGATATTCTAATTTCTAACTAAATTAAATGGATTATTTGAAATTAAATTATTTAAGAAATTAAGAAGATGAGATTCTTTTAAATTAAAATATTTAAGAAATTAAGAAGATTGTCAGTTCAAATTTAAGACGAATGTATTTTTGCTAATTAAACATGTAAAAATTTTCTTAATTTGATACATAGGTATTCCATTTGTTTTTAGCCAGAAAAAAAACTTCTTCTTTCATTTTGTATTTAGTTGGATCAAAGAATACTTTTTGGAAATTTAATTTTCAAATTCAAAATTTAAAAAAAAAAATAAATACGTAAGAAAAATGTCAAAATTTTTTTCAAAAATTAATGTATATTTAAGTATTAGGTAATTCTGTTTTCAATATTCAATCCTCTTATAAGTTTTTAGTCAGAAACAGAAAACCGAAAGCAAATTTTTAAGAAAAATCTTATTTTAAGAAAACCCTCTTTTGCACATAACTGTGCAAATAATTATGGGTTTTTCTTAAAAAAAAAGATTTTTCGTAATTTTTTTTTTTAATCTCGACAACGACCAAAAATTTTTGCTTTTGGTTTTCTGTTTTGATTGGGATTTGAAAAATAAAACGTACAATATTTTTTAAACCCTGGTATAGTTTGACCAATTTATTTTTTCGCACAGTGCTGTTATAAGAGAGTTACAACATTTCTAGGACGACCTCAAAAATCATCTCTTCATCTGAATTCTTCGCATCAGTAACATTCAGTTTGGCTTTCGAAAATTTTTCTGAAAATCTAGTTTTCCACTCTATGGAACATCGCAATTTATCGAATTTTCATATGAATGTCCTTTTTTCAGTGCGATGGAGCCAAAGGATATGAAGGGGAATGGTGAGCGGTGGCGAAGGAATGAGATGTTGTATATCTCCTGAATATTACTATACCAAGCTCTTATGTTATACCATTTTTTTTTATGAAGGAAAGGTTATCTCAGCTGGATCTGTATATCTGTATAGCATCATTTTTTTGCGTTCCTTATGTTGCCAACCCAATGCTTCTGTATGCTCTTCATAATCCAAGAATATGTAAGTCGCTTTCTATATGAATGAAGAGTGAAGAGCGAACAACATATTCACATGCACAACATGGAAGGGTAATACAATTATTGTAACAGATAACATCATTTGCCAACGCAGCCAAGTTGGAGTAACGGTGGAAAATATAAGGACTTTCGTTGTATCCCTTTTTTTTCTCTCGTTAAAAGAAAAATCCATTTGGAAATTACTTGTCAAGCGAATCCTCGTTTGCCCTTTGGATAGTCACTGACAGTGTTCGTATTTTATAGGTATATCTACATGTGGCAATCCAATTTTTTTTTCGATTTTTTTTTTGTTCAGGCTTTATTTCTCGGGTTTTCAGATGATCGAGGTGTTTTTTTTCTGTTTTTTCTTTTTTTTCTGATTTAACTCAACTTGATTACTGTACCACGTTAAATCAACTGCAGATTTAAGTCGAGATGTAAAACTTCAAAATGACAAAGGAAGCCGAAGCATCGATTGACCATCGGAACATGAGATGTTTCATGTTGACAGGTCGCAATCACAGACTGGCACATTATCCAAATCTGGTTTGGCATTCAGCATGCAGGGACTTTGGATGAGTAAATTTTATTTAAACAATACCTACATTCAAATTTATAAGGAAAAGGAGTAAAGCTGAAATTTGGTGAAAAAAGAAAATCAGTTAAAGATGTTTTTGTTCTTTTTAATTTTTTTTTTATGAAGGTGCTTGAAATTCAATAGTTTGTCGAAAAAAGAACAAGCTGGATAAGAACAAAGTATGAAATAAGTTGGAAACTATGAATTGACTGGCGAAAAGGATTTATCACTAACGTTTTAAAAAATATAACAAGCATTTTTTAAGTGATTTTTCTCAATTAAAAACTTCTATGGCCATCAAGGTTGGAGTTATATATAAGGTTTGAATAAATGTATATGATTCGTGGAACAAAATAAAAATGGGACAAGAAAAAGCAAAATAATTCAGTAACCTGACCTCCGGGAAATTTTTGGTTTTCAGTTATGAATAAAACTTAAAGGGACCTTTTTTTTTATATCTGACTCGTTAAATGTTGGTTTTTTTCAAAATCTGAAAAAAAAATATATTTATCACTGTGAACTCATACATTATCTGTGAACCAAAACAATAAATAGAAAAAAAGTTGTTACCTACTCTTATGAAACTTGGCAAAAAGTTTGCTTTTGGCATAAAAACCAAAGATCAAAAGAGTCTTTAAAAAAAGTTTTGTGAAAGCTCAACAAAACAGTGAAAAAAATTGTTGCGGAATATAATCATGTGACACATGTTTTTTGGGTTACTTTTTGATGCTGAATCTAATGAAATGAAAATAAAGCCAATACGATTGCTCCAAATAAGTTATTGTCGATTAAACGCAAGGGTGCATGTTTTTTTTACGTCAATAGGTAAAATATAACCGAAACCCATATGAAAAACAAGATACACTGATGATGACAAGGAATCCATAAAGTTCTAAAAATATTTATGGTGAAAGGACTTTTTTTTATGGGTTGAGTTATTTGTGAGAAAGGTATCATAACAGCCCGAGTAAAAATGGAATTTCGCCGCACCACCGCTGCACCACGTCGCGTCCGTAGCACTTTTTGACCGCTGCACCACGCCCGCATTCAAAATAAAATATTGCGGCCGTGGTGCAGTAGTGGTGCGGCGGCGGTTGTTCACCGATTTTTTTTTTCATAAAAAATGAAATGGGGCGGACGTGGTGCAGTCGTGGTGCGGCGGTGGTACAGCGAATTTTTTTCATTTTTTCAAAATGAAACTGTGCGGACATGGTGCAGTCGTGGTGCGGTGTTTTAGAAATTTTTGATCATAGGGCGGATGTGGTGCAGCGTATGTGCGGCGATCAAAAAGTGCTGCGGACGTGGTGAGGCGGAATTCAATTTTGCTATTGATCACGATTAAAATAAGTTTAAAATTTTTTTTCAAGGGTGTTTTTTTAAGTGTAGAAAAAATGTGGGTTTATTGGAAATACTAATAAATAACAGTGGTACCCTATTGAAATTCAGAAATTATATTACTTTGGCTGTTGGGAACAAGAATCTTAAGTGTCTATAAAATTATCATGGTTAAAATCGTGTTTTTTATTATAACATCAAAATTGATGGGCCACCCTAATGAAATTTAGTAGAAACGTTGCTTTTAAGATAGAAAGCAAGAATTAGGAGTTTTCATAAAAACAAAATTGGTTTAAAGGGTGTTTTTTCGAAGAAACATTAAGATCCAAAAGCCAATGATTCATTTTATTTTTAGTTTCAATGAAAAATTGAACTTTTATGGTTAAGTTGTTAGACTTTATACACGAATCATTGGCTTTTTGGGATCAATCACAGATTTTACTGTCTCTTCGAAAAAAAACACCCTTTCAACCACATTTTTTGAATGAAAACTCTTTATTCTTCGATTCTTCCTTTCAATTCAAAATGCAATGCTTTTACCAAATTTCACTAGGATGGCCCATTAATTTTGTTCTCTATAAAAAAAACATACTTTTAACCATGGAAATAACATAAGCCTTTGCTATGAAACTACCACCAAGATTAGATATGTTATGTACTTTTTTGTACAAAACAGTTTTTTTTGTAGAGTTTCCCGGTAGTGACAAGTGAAGATAACTAAAAGAAATACTTTTAATGGATCATCAGAAGTACCTAGCCCAACTAATGAACTGAATTATTTAAACATTACAACTTCCTTGGACCGTACAGAAGCCACAATAAAAAATCTTTTACATTCACGATTACGATGTTATAACCGTAATTTTTGCAACAGTGTATTTTCAGTGTACGAAGATTAACTTTCACCTATCGATTTTGGGTAAGTTCTTATTTTATTTTTTCACAGATGTTAAACTATGCTATCTGACAAAACATAAATTACAACTTTTAACATATAGAACCTTTGATTATAGAACGTATATTTAGTAATGTATTATTAATTTCATCCATATTCTCTCACTCCTTTTCTCAGAATTTGTTCATTTGTGTTAATAAAAGATATCAAACATTTTTCTTTAATTTGTAAAAAAGTTTCAAATGCTTTTTGTTTTTATTTTTTACCATAATTGTATGAACAGACAAAGTTACTTTCAAAAATCAACTTACACACTTGAAGTGCGCGGGCCACTGAGCTTCATAATATAAAAGTTGAAAGAAACATGTTTTCAATTTTGCTCCAACGAAGTGTAGAATCCACTTAAAAGCGCAAAACTTTCTCAATGCAAAGCATTTATGAACTTGCACTATACACCAGCCATGCAAGAACTATTCAAAAAAAAGTTGAAGGTAATTAACAATTTGCTCTCCATTGTATAGGTATATGTACACTCGCTATGAGTGCGAAACAAAACTGTTCCTTACAATTTTAGCCCATAATCGGTTATGGTCACCTCACACACATCCCTAAGTTCTTTGTGAAAACTCCTTTATGCTATAATTTCCGCGCAACAAAACCAAAATGTAGGTAAACTGAGTTTACACAAAACAACACAAATAAAAAAAAAAAAAACCTATAGCAAAAGTTTATTTAATGTTGGTGCAATTTACTGCTCTAATAATTCGTTTAAACTGTATAGAGCCTAGAAGTTGTATATTCTCAGTGTTAAGGACCTAAACAGACGACCATGTTGAAGGAGAACACACATACCTATACCCCAGAAACTACCTGAAAGTTTTTGATTTTCTTTTTTTTTTTTTTTATTTTCAATTTGTGTTCATTAGAATTCTAGTTAATTACCTTGGCAACATTTCTGTTTGGAGAGATATCGAAGGTTACGGTAGAAGATGCTTGATGTCGCCTTGCAAGGAAGCGATATGGCCTGGTGCAAAACAAACTTTTCAAGAAGTTTTTTTCCTAAATAGAGTCTAGTTAACATACTCAAACTTAAACAAGTTGAACTGCACATTTCTTTATGAATAAGTCAACACTCTGACACTCGATGGTGTGTCATCTTCAAAATAAAAAATTACTTAGTGAGATGGAAATTTTTCATTGGCATCCATGTTAGTTGGCCAATTAAAGGGAATTTTAGATTTATGTGTTTTGAATCTTAATGACAGACAAGTTAGTAAAAGTCTTTGATTATAATTTTAGGTATAGAAGTTTTGCAGTTTCTGACTTTTAAGACAAGTTCTTCAATTTTTAACAAGAAACACAAAGCAGGGCAGCAAAAAATTTTTTTGGTAAGATTACGATGTTCAAATGTACACCTCTTAAGCGTTAAAATAATGATCTTTGAACACTCCACAATTTAAGATGAGTTTTTTATCCGTAAATAAGTTCGTTGCTATCAGTTTTTTGTAATTTCGGACTCTCATCACTTGACAAATCTAACAACATATTTAGAGCTAGGTCGTTCTTTAAGGAGGTCCTTCTGACAAAACCTGGGGTCAAATAGCGACATAGTTTTACTATAAGTTAACATTTTGACTAATTGTTCTCTCTATTTAATCAGTAGAAAAACAAAGAGACTAGAAAAGTGTCAATTCGTTAAAGAACATAAATGATAGTAATCGTATGCCTTGATTGGGCCCCTGATCATCTTTTCCTTGTTTTTAAAAAAGTATCATGGGCAAGAAAAAATTAACAGCCTTTAAAAAATAATATCTGAGTTACCAAAAAAGATATCAACATTTTTAACAATAGTTATAAGGAATATCATTTCTTCTTTAAATAAAAACCCAAGTTTCTACCATTAGTTTTAACAGAGCTATTATCATTTTCATGGAGCATACGAAAGAAAGGGTTTTCTCAAACCATCGCTAAGTGGTATTAACTTTGTAGATAGAGCGTTTCTGTAGAATATTTTTTTTTTTCTTATAAAATACCCAAGAATCACCCCTTACCTTATTACAGGATATGAATTACTTGTTTACTCTAGAATCTATTTTTATTAGTTTAAAAGCATTTTGTAGCGCCTTTTTTATGAATTTTTGTTATTATAGGATGTAGTTGATTAATTAATCTGTATAACACTTTTATACATATACCTATGGAATTAAAGGTTAGATACTAATTATTTCTATCTTCGTGACCTTTTAATCAATATATTGAATCCTAAGCGGGCTTTAGGTCGTTATTGAATACTTAAAAACACTGTCAACGTTTCAAACGTGGTTACGTTCTTCGTCAGGAGTAGTATGCTATCTATTTAATTTTAAGAGTTTTCTTCTTGGTTTCTTTTTTAAATTTCAAATATTTCAAAATTCTAAATTTAAAGCCTTGAAAAAGACGTTTTAAATCTTCCAAATTTCAAACGTAACCACGTTTGAAACGTTGACAGTGTTTTTAAGTATTCAAGCCCGCTTAGGATTCAATATATGGTTAGATACTAAGCTATCTAATAATTATAAAAAAAAAGTATATAGCTACCTTCACTGAATTCTTCGATATTTCGACGTGCAACAGAATTCTCTAAAAAGATCACCTTTTAAGAAATAATCACTCAATATCTCTTAGTTTATAAATATTTCTGATATAGATTTATAGACAATAAAAATACCTTTCATTTGAATGATTTTTGTATGTTTTTTATTACACATTTTAAGTTGAATTGTTTGAAAAATCTTGGTTTTGATGTCAGAAACTTCAAAGTCAAATATCTCGACTTTTCCATGAATGATTTTTAAAATATTTCACATACATGACAAGCTCAATTCCACCTTTCATTTCATATCAAACTCGTCTCTGTACACGATGGGCCAAAAATGGCCAATTCTCTTATAAAAAAAATTACACATTCGCCACAGTGACCCATCACATTTCTTTAAATATTTTTGTCATTGGAAAACATTTTTTGATTTTCAAGAATTTTGTATAAAAAAACAAACAAAAGTGCCCTTAAAAATGCTAACCACTTGTTTAGTTTATATGACTTGTGTGAACTCAAAGCATTTTTGACTTTTCATAGGATAACCAAGCCTAGTGCACACTTTTTGATAAAATGGATAAATTTTTGACTAGATTTCCAAACTTTAAATCCATGTCCAATAGGTGCTGCAAAGTTGATCTCAAGAATGCTTAGAAAAAAAAACTCTCAATAATATTAAAATGATTCATAAACAAGTAACATGCAAAGTCAAGGGGTAACCTCCTTTTCTTACAGCAATATCGAAAGAAATGCATTGAATTTTCATTCATTTCATTTTCATTCATTTCATTTTCATTTCCTGCGGAAATATTAAATACATTTCTGTTTTTTTGTTGATTCTCTTTGTTATTATTTTTCTAAACTAACAAAGATGTCAAATATTAAATGTCCACCAACAGTTTTTGATTGAAAATAATTCCATTTTCCAAGAAAAAATCATAAAAATCAAAATAATTTTATTCAAAAAAATTCAATATTAAAACATTAAAGCACAAAATATATTTGTTTTGTAAAAATTTGTCATCATTGTCCATTTTTTTAATAATTAAATCCCAAAACTTATGTTTTTGGCATTTTTTTTTTTCAATGTTTTTGAGATTATGTAATAGACTAAGGGCCGACAGTAGATTCCTTGTACGAGAGATAACCGTCTCATATTAATATTATGTTTCAAGGCGGTAAATCTGCTGGCATATCGTCACTGTTTCTGAAAAAAAAAAAATGCAAAAACAGTATTTGAAAAATCGAAAACAAAATTTCTATAAAAGAAAGATTACTCTATCAAAGTTTTAAATCTTAAACTAAAACCAAAAAAGAATCAAGTAAATACATAATCGACATTTGGATCTAAAAATTGCACCTATGGTATTTTACATATTCTGCATATATCATAATTTATAAAATTCTTGTATTTTCAAAAAAGCATAATTTCCATACATAGTTAGCAATAGTAGATAATGTATCTTTCACAAAAAAAATTCATACGGCTACGGCTTATAAACAAAACATATACAACACCAGGACCATGTACAAAGAGAAATTTAATCATTACAAATGATCTCTATAAGTCTCAACAGGATATAACGTACATTCATTTCCACAATAATTTTACAATCACGATGCTAATTTAATAGTAATTTCCGAAAGACATTTTTATTAATAGCTCCTCCCGCCCAGAAATTTCATTGTGTCTGTATTTTGTTTGTATTTTTTTCTTTTTCTTTGTTCCCCATCTAAGAAAACATCATCATTTTGTTAAGTTGACTTAGTGTCCGTGATATTTTTTTGAACTTCCTTCCGAAATTATACATCCGTCCCGAAAATAGAGTAATTTTTTACGGATACCAGGACTCCCCCCCATTCCCATCGTGTGTCATGGGTATACATCGTCATCGTGTAAGATCCTGAAATCACTAGACTTTTGTTTCGTGGTTGATTTGGAATTTTTTTTATGTCTGCATAATTTCCAACAATCCATCTTCGAGTTTTCTTTTCCCCTCTAGTTAAATACGTATATATTATATTTTTGTATGTTTTGGCTGAAGGATTTTTTTTACAGAAAGTAAACCTAAGACATGGCTATCTTATTACTAAGTAGAGTTATTATTATGTTCAAAGATGTAAGGACGATGTAGAAGAAAAAAAAAAAAACTCAAATTGGTCATATTGCTGCCAACTTGTGTTAGCAGAAACAATACGGAGCACATGAAAGTCCTTAGTCCTTCTTTTTAGTATCAGTCTATATAGTAAGGACGTCGTCGTCGTCGTAGGTGCAACAACAACGGGAAGGAAAAATAAATCTGCTATTAAAGTGAAGCGCATCTCCTTTTACTATCACGCTGGGTGTGTTTTTTTTTTTTTTGTTCCTTCTTTTCTGTACATTTTCTACGCCCATACATATATTTGAGTAAGAATTTTCGCGTATCTTTATAAATTATCTCCAAACATTTAATATTTCTTTCCCTTAGCAAATGTGATTCCCTGGAAAGGCAGCAAGCAGTCTCTCTCCCTATTTTCTTCGGGAAGAAGAAAATCTTTCATGGGTGAATGTGCATGGGCATGGTTTTGGGCCGGGCGGTCGCTGTATATGGATGCGAGAAATGGGAATTTTGTGTTGGCTCTTGTGGGTCGCTTCGAAAAATATAAGGATAGTAACGCCCGGCTTGTTCACCGTTCTAAAATATGAAAGACCATAAATTTTCATTCAATTTAATGCTCTAGTAAACAATTTTTATTCAGGTTTTTTCTTTTTTTTTTTCTTCCTTCTTATTTTTATTCAACAAGAAAAATACATTGAAAATGAAAAAGGACGACTTTTTGTGTGTATATAAGTTGTCGACGTTGGCTTCATCATGATGATGATGATGTTTTGGCTGATTTAAGTATAACCTACCCTTAACCTGACTCACATCAGTCAGTCTTGTTGTATATAGGTAAGACTTGTCTGTCTGTTGCTCCATTTTACTTCATTTTGAAATGACTGAAGCTTTAAAAAAAATCTTACGATGTTTTCTAGGTGTGGGTTGGTAAAGGTATACTTAGTTATTTTGAGGTGCAAGGAACTCGAAAACAATCTACTGATGATTGAATGAAGTGATGAAGAGAGTTCTTGATGTCAAAATGTTTTTTAAAATATTTTTAAAAGGAGTAAATTATATTTGAAGGATTAGAAATTTAAGATAGCTTATTATTTTAATCGATTGAGGTATGGTACTGTTAGAAACATTCTATAATTTAAAAAACATGGGTTTGAGTTTTTTTAAAGTTTCTGTGAAAGATTAAGGGTTTGAAAGATATTCCGAAGTGTGAAATACATATAAAAATACAAAATTGGAAAAAAATATTACACATTCGCCATAGTGACCCATTGAATTCTTAAACCGGTGCAGATAAGAAAGAAGAAGTAAATCGATCCATGGAATAAGTATGTTCTAAGAATTTCATGATGAATATAACAAGTGAAAACGACAAAATTAAAAAAAAAAATGTTACACATACACCACAGTGACCCAACACATTATATAACCGCTGTAGAGAAAGAAGAAGAATTAAATCGATGCATGGAATAAGCATGCTCGCAGAATGTTACGAAGAATATCACAAGTGAAAACAACAAAATTGCAAAAAAAAGTTACACATTCGCCACAGTAACCCATCACATTTCCTTCAATATTTATGTCATTGGGAAAAATTTTTCGATTTTCAAGAATTTTGTTTAAAAGCAAACGAAAGTGCTCTTGAAAATTCTAGTTTGTATAACTTGCGAGCACTCTAGGCATTTTTGACTATTTTGTTCGAACTTTTTGATAAAATGGATAGATTTTTGAGTAGACTTCTAAGAACTTTTCGTATTTTTTTATAACTAAATGTCTCATTCCAACATTTTTTACAAGTCAAATTTTTAATCCATATGCTTTAGATACTGCAAAAGTTATCTTAATAATGCTTAAAAAATCCTCTCATAACATAAGAATGATTTATAAATTAGTAACGCGCAAAGTCAAGGTAACCTCCTTTTCTTACAGCAATATCGGTGCATAAATGTATTGAATTTTCATTGAATCTTCAATTGCCATTAAAAGCAAAGAATATTCTGCGGAAATGTTAAATACATTTCTCTCACTACCGTATCCTCAACTATCAATTTACCTTACGTATATTATACGTCGTTGTCGTACAAGCATCAATATGCCATATGCATAACCTTTAAAACACCTTCCAAAGTCTTTTTTTGAGATACAAGGTCTTTAGAGTAAGTTTTCATTTCTACATAGTGCCCCATATCACCATGCCATTTATATTCCCCCACTCCCACTAATATCTTTGCGCAATTTTTTAGTGAATTTGCTAGCAAGAAATGCAGACCAATTGCAGACAAGACGGGCAGAAAAGGGTAAAATCGCGAACGATTCCACTTTATAAGGATATTTTCTTAAAAATTGAAACAATTCTGTAGAGTGCTAGGAAGCATCTCTCTCTCACAGGAGATACACAAATATAACTATATACAAAAAAAAAATTAAATCAAAAAAAAAAAAAAAAAAAAAATTCAAGTAAAACGAATATAACCATCAGCAACGTAAAATGAAATGGAATTTTCCTCTTGTTCGATAAAAATTGCTGCTGATGCACCCAGCACCCACTGCTAAGCAAACCTCGTGGGGCTTACTTTTATTTTTGCTTCGTTTTTGTTATTTTTTTGTTATTTTTTTGTTAGGAAAAATCTACTCTCACTCTTTCGGCATTCGGCCCAATGTACACAACTTTCTGTATACCATAGGGATAAAACATAACAAAGTTTTAGGTGCACATAGCAGCAATTTTTGAAAAAGGAAAACTGTAATAGTAGAGTTTGGCAATAGTCTGGAGGGTAATCCTGATTTGTTTTATTTTTGAAGGACACAAATTTCTACTTGAGATTTAGACTAGACGTGACATTGACAAGGATTATAGCAAAGTAAATATGGTTTAAATTCTAGTTTTTCAGAGTAACTCTGACAATGCAGAGTAAAGACATAAAACCGTAGCAAACTTTTATTATTAAACATAAAACAAAGTTGTTTCATTAATCCAGTGTTAACTCATGAAATTTTGAGAGACGCTGTAAATGAGAAATACAGAAAATAAATAAAATATAAAAAAACCTTACTTTTTTCATCATAAGAACCATTTATGCAATATTTGTTCTGTCCTATGATTTCCATACACGAAGCAAAAATACTGCTAGGAATACCTTGATTTCTGGTATATCTAATCATAATATAGTTAGATTTACCAGATTTTCGTTTGAAAATATTTTCTAACGTTTATAAAAACGCTAGGTTTTGCAGTCGATTGTTTGAAATCTTAAAGCAAAAGTTAAATCTTAAAGGAAAAGTTAAAAGTCGTTGTTATTACTATTATTTTCAGTATTTCAGTATTTTCTGTAAATCATGCAATGAATATTATGAAAATATTTCAAAATTATAGTGTAAGGTTAGAAATCTTGTGGAGTATTACATTTGAAATTAAAATGTCCTTTATTAAGAGAACTAAAGCACAAAAGTTCTTTTTTGAGAGAATTTTAAATTTCGGATAGGGTCTAACTACGTGAGTGGTGTGTTAACTTTGGGTTAAGATCTGGGACTAAAACGACGTCTGTTGGATGGTAGTTATTTTGAATTTTGGCTGTAACTAAATAATGGTAGGTATCTGCATGCAATAGCTTACACTCACTCAGTATACCTATTTACAGGGTAGGACTAATTTTATTGAACTGAATCATTACCCGACTAAGGAACATTTTACACAAAAAGAATTGTCGATCTAGGAGTCAACTGAAATTTTATCTGTGACTATTTTTAAAACATTAACTAAAAAAAATCAGCTGCCACTTTTAACCTATTTTAGTTTAAAAGAGATTTTTATTTATACATTTATAGATTATTTTTATTCATTTTTAATTATTGTATCCTTAAAAATGCATGTGAACTGTAAACTTCGTAGAATTGGTAGTTAGGACAGGAGAAAAATGTTCAAACTTCAGATTTCACTACCAAGGTTTCGTGGTTACACCCACTTTGCTCAATTATTGTTATCAAATATTACAAAATACTTCAGAATATTGTACATTCTTGAAGTTTGGTTGAATATTAGGGCTGGTAGCATATAGTAGAGTAACTAAAGCTCAAAAATTGGCAATATTAGGGAACCCGGCCGAACAGCTTAGATTTTGATGATTTTTTTTTCAAACGTCGGTAATTAAAAATACTTTAAAGTCTATAGATTAAAAACTGCCGGTGTTGCCGTTTTGATTTTTTAAATTTAATTTTTAATTTTTTTTTAATTTAATTTTTTTTCAAAATTTTTTTTTAAATTTCATAAATTAATTGATGCCAAAAGATTGTCTAGAAAATTCAAGGAAACAAATATATGGGAGTGAGGGACAATCTTCCATCGTTCAAGCGATAGATGCAATTTTCTTATTAATTGACTTCAAACACAAAAAAAAATATTTAAACACAACGGCAACACATACAATATTTAAATATACATTTTTAAAAAGCTAGAAGCTTAGTCATATTTTTAAAATTAAAATTAAGTTAATTGAATTAAGGGCTTTTGAAAGAATGGTAACTGAACTCAGATTTTTGAAAAAAAAAAATTATTGAAAATATTTTAACATGTCGTTTTTTAAACTTTTTCGTAATATAAAATGCATTTATTTTCAAATATTTTTGGCCGTATTTATTATGTTTTTAAATTATAAAAGGAAATGTCAATATGTATTACGGTTTATGAAAAAAATTAAAAAGTATTTCATTTTCGAAGAACTTTTTTTAATAAAAGTTTTGAACAAAAATTTTACTTATTTTTTTTTTAAGTACAATATATAAACAATATATAAAATTATTTTTTATTCATTTAATAACCCTTACTGTTGAAAGTTAAATAGCAAAAATTTAAAGTTGTTATTTACCAAAGTCTTTGAGAAAATTAATTATTTCAATAAATTTAGTGGATTTAAATTTTAGAGATAAGAATGAGCTTCTGGCTTTTTAAAAATGTATTTTAAAATATTGTAGGTGTTGCCGTTGTTTTCAAAATAATTTTTTTTGTGTTCGAGGTCAGAATGTTAGAAAATTGCATTTATCGCTTAAATGATGGAAGATTGTCCCTTACTCCCTTATATTTTTTTTTCCTTTAATTACCTAAGGAATCTTTTACTATCATTTGTTTTATGAAATTTAAGAAAAAAAAAAATGTTTTTTTTCAAAAAAAAATTAATTTTAATCTTAAAAAACAATAGATACGGCAACATCGGCACTTTTTAATCTATAGACTTTAAAGTATTTTAAATTACCTACGTTTGAAAAAAAAAATCGTCAAAATCAGAGCTGTTCGACCGGGTTCCCTAATAATTTGCTTTAGTTACTCCACTTATAAGAAATATCGATAATCATTTTTATCAAAAAAACAAAACCGACTTCCATGGATCAGAACTGGGTTATATGGTTTTTTTCATAGTTCTTATACTTTAACTTTGAGCTCGAATATCTTTAGAATGGTTAGATTAATGAAAAAAGTTAACAAGACATTTTTTTGTGGAACAATCTATTTCCTACAGGAATATGTCTTGCGCGTTTGATTGTTATAATTTTTCAATTTGTTACAAAATTAAGAACAAAAAACCAATTTTTAAAGATTTTCTCGATTTTTGGACCTCAAATATCTATTAAACGGTTAGATTAACAAAAAAAGTGTACAGGAACTTTTTTGTAGAGCGTTCAATTTCCTACAAGTATATGTAAAGAAATTTGATAAAAAATCGATTTAAAAAAAAATGACTTTTTTTTAGTAGAAGCTTGATGTAAAAATGGAAAATTGCGAAGCGGAGGACCTTCCCATTAATATTAAGAGCTCATATTTGGTGTGTATATTCTAGAGGTGTCTAGCAATCGATTTTTCGGAGTACCAAATCAAAAAAAAAGAATTTCAATTCATTTTCGATCCACCTCTAACTTCCACACTAAAGATGCTAGAAATTTCTCACTACATTTGTTGAGCTGGTCAAAACCAAACTCCTCCCAAAATTTCAGCTTCTTACGATGAGTAGTTTCTGATATGGGGCTTCAAAAATCGCAAAAACCGTTACTGACTCACTGACAGATCATCAAAATTATGGAGAAATTCCCGCTACCATAGAATCTTGAAATTTTACACGGTGATAGGACTTGTGGTGTATACAAAGGGATAAATTTGAGATTTTCAATTCAGGGGGCGTGGCAACCGACCATTTCCGCTGAATTTTCATCAAATATTATAGAGCACTTCTGATTACACTGGTCAACAAAATTTAACTTTTTTTTTGCCACAAGAACCAAAATATACTTTTCTAGTAGTTTTTGGGGTGCTGAATCCGAATCTGAAGTCAGAAAAATTTGATTGGCCTTCGTTTTTGAAATACTACCATTAGAAAAAGTCAAAAAACGTAATTTTGGCTGTTTTCGAGGTTCTATTTTTATGGGGGGTAATTCATTATAAACAAATTTGTAACGGTTATTATAAGAACAGAAGATATTCTTCATTCAAAAACTTTTTAAATTTTCCCGAAATCTCTCTTATTGCTCGAGATATCTTAGGTTTCATTTAATAAGTCAAAGAGAAACCAAACTTCATCTAAAGTTTAAGTCACTGGTCACAGAATTTTTGCCACAAGAACCAAAATATACTTTTCTGAAGGTTTTCGAGTTGCTGAACTCAAATCCGTAATCGGAAAAATTCTATTAGTCTCCGTTCTTGAAATACAACCGTTATAAAAAAAACCCTTTTTTGCATTTTATAACGGTAATATTTTAAGAACGAAGGCTAATAGAATTTGTCTGACTGTGCATTCGAGTTCAGCAACCCAAAAACCTTCAGAAAAGTATATTTTGATTCTTGTGGCAAAAAAAGTGTAATTTGGTTGGCCAGTGTTGTTTCTGATTCAAAGACCGCTACTTAAATTTTAAATATCTCGGGCAATAAAACAGATATCGGAAAGATTTAAACATTTTTTGAAAGAATAAAACTAGCTCTTATAGGCACCTTTACAAATTTATTCACAATTAATTACTCCACATAAAAACATAACCTCGAAAACAGCCAAAATTACGTTTTTTGACATTTTCTAACGGTTATATTTCAAAAACGAAGACCAATCAAATTTTTCTGACTTCAGATTCGGATTCAGCACCCTAAAAACTACTAGAAAAGTATATTTTGGTTCTTGTGGCAAAAACCTTGTTGTCCAGTGTTATCGTAGAATCTTGAAATTTGGTAGAATGGTAGAGATGGTAGTTTATACAAAGGAAAAAATTTTAAATTTGAGAATTTTAGCCAGGGGGCGTGGCAACCGCCCATTTATGCTGAATTTTCATCAAATATAGAGATTTTCTACAGCCATAGCTACCTTACAAAAAGTAGTGACATCACAACATAAATATTACCGTTAAAAAAGAGCAAAGTTCTCCTGTGTTGAAATTATGCTGGCACAAAAGATACTGAGATGTAAAAGTGTACCAAGTTCTAAAGCTTGGGTTCAAATTCGTATCAATAAAATTTTGATTGTTCTCTTGACAATTTTTCTTTTAACCCAAACCCAAACTTTAAAACTTGGTACATTTTTACATCTCAGTACTTTTTGTGCCAGCATAATTTCAACACAGGAGAATTTGGCTCTTTTTTTAACAGCAATGTTTTTGTTGTGATTTAATTTTCAGAATATTTCTTGGTATTATTATTTTACTACGTTTAAAAAAAAAAAAAAAACAAAAACAAATTCACGACCGGGCACGTAATTAAAAATATTTAGTCTCATTGGCCCAGATCCTTTATTGTATTGACTCATCTACTTCAAGGGAAAAAAGTATTCCAACTTTAGAACTGCTGTATATTTCAAGAACCTGCTGTTGCACTATATGTAATTGTAACCCTATTTCCTAGACTATAAGGAAGTAGAAAATCCCAACAGGGATAAAATAAGTGATGCATTAGTCGTTGTTTTGTATCCATATCCTGATATCCTGAAGTAAAGCGCTGCAGGGATGAGTTACATAAAGGTACTTTAAAAAAGGAGTAGGTATTCCAGTTCCAGAATGAGAATGATTTTATCGGATTTTATTTCAGTTTTCTTTCTTTTTTTTATTATTAGTTTTTTTTTTGTATTTTATTTTATTTTATTTTCTACTTTTTTTTGTTAGATTTGAAAAGAAAGAGAATATACAAACAAACACAAAAAAAAAAAAACACAACCCCTTGTGTGCACTTGACTCTGCTCTGTTGCCATCGTTTCCAATCGAAATTTCAATCTTTATTTTTTTGAAGATCCACTAAAGAAGAAGAATACACCACTTAGTAGCAAAAGCTCTATACAATAAGAAATGAAGGAGGCATGAGGATGATATTGAGCTCGAGATTGGTCGTCTGCGGAATAACCAGTGTATTTGAATGAAATTTTAAAGCAATTTCTGAATTTTGACTCAATTTTATATGAATTTATGATGACAATGAAAATAAAAATATCAAATACATAATTTTTTTTCGACAAATGGATACATTAGTAAGAAAATTTATTCAATGCTTATAAACAGTTTTATTCTTAAATTAATTTATACTTAGATGACTCACGAGTCACGAGGCAACTAGAAGGAAAAAGCGGTCAAGTTAATTGAAATTTTCTTTGGCAAGGGTAAGAAAAATATTTTATGGAGGACGAAACGAAACAGGAATACTCTAGATACTGAAGATAAAGCTAATAATTTGCTGTAAGTTTTTGAAAAAGCCGATATTTCTAGCCTGCAACGTGCACACCGACTAACCTGTGATGACTTCGTTTGGACTTGTTGAAAATGACATTGGCTGTTAGGTGGAGAAGTTTATGAATGGGTCGCTATGAATTGGTCTAGACGTACCGCTTCCAAATGGCATTACTTGAGTCATCTAAAGGAGCTAAAGGATTCCAACCTTAAACTATACGACCTTGAAAACCACTTATGATAAATTTTGTAGAAATCTTGCTTGATATATTTGATCATGAAGGAATCTCACTGATTTGCTTAAGCTGGAGGAAACCAGGGATGTACATGTACATACCAATGGGTCAGCCAAGGCAGTGCCCCTGGGAACCCGCGACGAGAAATTGTGTAGAAAGGAAACCTGCGGCAAAATCGGCTAACATATTCATCGCGATTTATATCAGCTAACGCGATAGTTATGATAATTGGTCATCAAAATCGAAGATTTTTTAAGAAAAATTATCGTTTTTTTTAATATCAAATATCGACGCGTTTCGCACGCGTTTTATACGCGTTTTCGAAGCGTTTTTGTTGCGTTTTGGAAGAGTTTTGGGAGCGTTTGCGTTTGCCACTATGCACCTGATTAGTACCTGCTACCAACGATTGCCTTTGTATATCTCTTTTGTTTAGAAAAAGAATTATAGTAGAGTAACTAAAGCAAATTATTAGGGAACCCGGCCGAACAGCTCTGATTTTGACGATTTTTTTTTTTCAAACGTAGGTAATTAAAAATACTTTAAAGTCTATAGATTAAAAATTGCCGGTGTTGCCGTATTGTTTTTAAAAATTAAAATTAATTTTTTTTTTAACAAAACCATTTTTTTTGCTTAAATTTCATAAAACAAATGATAGCAAAAGATTCTCTAGGTAATTTAAGGAAAATATATCAAAGGCAGTAAGGGACAATCTTCCATCGTTTAAGCGATAAATGCAATTTTCTAACATTCTGACCTCAAACACAAAAAAAAATATTTTGAAAACAACGGCAACACCTACAATATTTTAAAATACATTTTTAAAAAGCCAGAAGCTCCTTCTTATCTCTTAAATTTAAATCCACTTAATTTAATCAAGACTTTTTGAAAAAATGGTCCTCAAACTCAGAATTAAAAAAAAAAAAATGTTATTAGAAAAATTTAAAATGACTTTTTTCCAAACTTTTTCTAATAAAATATGAATTTATTTACAAAAAATTTTTGCCCATTAATATTATCAGTTGAATTTCGAAGCAAAAAAAGTAAAATATATCACACTTTTGAAAAAAAAAAAAATGAAAAAATTACTTCAATTTCAATGGTTTTTTTTTTATTAAAACTGAATTTTTGCATTGAAATAATTAATTTTCTCAAAGACTGTGGTAAATAGGAACTTTAAATTTTTGCTATTTAACTTTCAACAGTAAGGATTATTAAATGAATAAAAAATAATTTTATGTTTAGATGTTGAACTTTAAAAAAAAAAATAAGTTACATTTTTTTTCAAAACTTTTATTAAAAAAAGTTCTTCGAAAATGAAATACTTTTTAATTTTTTTCATAAACCGTAATACATATTGACATTTCCTTTTATAATTTAAAATCATAATAAATATGGCCAAAAATATTTGAAAATAAATGCATTTTATATTACGAAAAAAGTTTAAAAAACGACATGTTAAAATATTGTCAATAATTTTTTTTTTTCAAAAATCTGAGTTCAGTTACCATTCTTTCAAAAGCCCTTAATTCAATTAACTTAAGGGGTAATAACACCTTGTAAACCACTTAATCGAGCGTCATTTTCATCACCGTATAAAACAAAGAAGAAATATTATTTTCTTTTGGTGTTTGTTTAGTTTAATTATAAGTATATTAATAGGTAACAGAATAGGCTAATGTTAATTTTTTTAATGATGTGAAATTTTTTAAATGGCGGTGTAATTCAGGATGATAGTAAAATCCTGTGCTCCCATCGGGCGACCAACTAACTCCTACAGTTTTTAACCGATTGGGCTGAAATTTTGTGTGGAGCTTAAAAATACTATTCTCTAGTGAAGTACGCATTTTTTTGAAATATTAGTTTTTTAAAGAAATGGCATTAGTGTAAAAAAATTATTTCATTCCAAAAACAAAATTCGTTGAAAAAAAGACCATAAAATCGTTAAATTTTAATATTTCAAAAAAATCTTACGTACTTCTAGAGAATAGTATTTTTAAGCTCCACACAAAATTTCAGCCCAATCGGTTAAAAACTGTAGGAGTTAGTTGGTCGCCCGATGGGAGCACAGGATTTTACTATCATTCTGAACTACACCGCCATTTAAAAAATTTCACATCATTAAAAAAATTAACATTAGCCTATTCTGTTACCTATTAATATACTTATAATTAAACTAAACAAACACCAAAAGAAAATAATATTTCTTCTTTGTTTTATACGCTGATGAATATGACGCTCGATTTCATGGTTTACAAGGTGTTATTACCCCTTAATTTTAATTTAAAAAAAATTGACTAGGCTTCTAGCTTTTTAAAAATGTATATTTAAATATTGTATGTGTTGCCGTTGTGTTCAACTATTTTTTTTTTTGTGTTTGAAGTCAATTAATAAGAAAATTGCATCTATCGCTTGAACGATGGAAGATGGTATCTCACTCCCATATATTTTTTTCCTTGAATTTCCTAGACAATCTTTTGGCATCAATTAATTTATGAAATTTAACAAAAATTTTGAAAAAAAATTTTTTTTGTTCACAAAAATCTTCAATTAAATTTATAAAATCAAAACGGCAACACCGGCAATTTTTAATCTATAGACTATAAAGTATTTTTAATTACCGACGTTTGAAAAAAAAGATCATCAAAATCTAAGCTGTTCGGCCGGGTTCCCTAATATTGCCAATTTTTGAGCTTTAGTTACTCCACTACTATAGTTTTAATTCTAATTGACGTAAATTATTTTAAAATTGAAATCATTGTTGCAAAAAAATAGGATGATTTCATAAATAAAATATGTTTAAAAGTTAAAATCCAAGAAATATATGCAAAAGGTACATCTAACTAAAGAATCAACCGAAAATAAGAAAAGATTGACAGAGAGAGACAGAAAGACATGGACTATGAGTAAGCATAAGCATATTTTTATTTGTTGCATGTTTCTATCATAATGCAGTTATTGGCCTTTGTCAAGAAGAATAACACATAGCATCTTGAGGAACATGGAAGAATGATGCTCCAGAGCATCAGGAGGAACGTAGATTTGTAATCATCCGAATATATGAAGGGAAGAGCCTTCTCCTCCCACATTTCTAAATGCAACGCATTTAGACATATCCGAGTATTTTATGCATGCACAAGGCCCAAACAAGACCCAGCCAGAATTCTAGAAGCAAGGATCTAGAATCCCGGACGGATGTAAAGTGCATGGGAGATATGAAATCAGCATAAAAGAATGGGAGCATTTTAAAATGTTGGTTTTTTTTTTTTTGCATATGTGTGTGTAGTGTATATCAATACGTTCATATGTGAAGCCACTTACTCAAAGCGATCCCAACGAGAGAATATTTTCCCAAGAAACTTATAGCAGAAATGTATTCGAAACCTAATGGAGGGACACAAAAGATATCTAGAATTCTTTCTCTATTTCGTTGAATTCGTTCCCGCAGTTCCTTCTTGCTTGTGTCACTATATCTATTCCGTTGTCGTCCTTATACTAGTTCTAGTCTCTTCGTCTCCGTCGTTGAAATTATTGTCCTTGTCTCCATCCTCTGCATTCCTTTCCTCCCTGTGTGATGTTGATTCGAATGTGAATATTTCCATTATTCATGTGTGTACATTTGGAATAGTTTGTGATGTTTCTACAATGCCAAATATATATATAATGGTGTTGGTGTGTCATGGTATGGCAGAAGTGGTTTGGTTTGATTTGGCTTGGTTTAGGTTTTGCAAAAGAAAACTCTAAGAGTTGGGTGGCGAAAATTAGAAACTTCTTGAAATTCTTACAACTCTAGGTACATCGAGATTAGAATGCAGTAAATTGATGAGATTTTCTCCAAGGACGAACATTTTACAGAGAATATAATGATGAAGACGCTGGCTGCTGGCTTTCTTAGGGTTGTTCTTGTTATGTTCATATAGATATATATTTAGGGTAGACCATTGGAACAAGGAACAAATTTCATGAAAATATTTATGGTTTCTTAATTATTTTAGATTTGTATTAGGTACAAGTGTTTGGTTTTCTGGGAAATATATTCTTGTTTTATGCGAGTTGTCCTGTCTCCATGTTAGGGAGTTTTCGTATATAGTTGTAAATGAAAAGTAACGCTTTATTTAAGAGAAACATATTTTAATTGAGTTCGTATGTGGTCATGCAGATTAAACTTTAATTTTTGTTTTATTTTATTTTTAATTTAAATGAAGAAACACTTTCTTTGGAGAAACAAATTCTGTTTGAATATTTACTGAAGTTAATTAAAAATAAAAGATGGATAGGTATACATTTAAATGAAGTGTTTAATTATGTATTCAAATGATTTAAAACTTTAAAAATGCTTCTTATAATTTACACTTTTTTAAAACAGTGTTTTTAATGTTAGTTCAGTCAATGAGGAGTCAAATGCAGGGGATCCGAAAAAATTTGTGAATTCAGATAAGTTTGGATGCAGCATTGAAGAAGGGTCCACCCTAAGTCTTGTAGGATTTCCGTAATTTTGAAAAACAAATTAGTCTCAATATCTCGAGAACGACTGGTCGGCCAGAAAATTTGCAAGAACTATAGATTGAAAATATAGTTATAATAGTAGGTACATCATTTCTCTCTGTAGGAGTTATACTTTCAGAGTAACAGTATTTTATTTTTATCTTTTTTTCTTTAATAGATACAGGAATAAAGTATAGACCATGACCACGACTAAATGTGTGTGAAGTTTCAATCATTTTCGTAAACACAATTTTGAGATAACGGTAAAATAAAATTTTAGAATTCAACAGGTTATAACTTTTGACCAAGAGCAGATAGAAATATAATTAAACTTTATTGAGCATCCTGATACAATTAACTTTCATTTGGTATATCGCACATAAAGGTAGACGTAGACTAACTACAAGCTTTTAGAATAAAAAATTAATATGATGAGAAAATAAAAAAAGGTATTTTTTGTAGCTTTTTCTTGTAAATTATGATTGTTTGAAATAAGTAAACGCTTCAATTGACTCATTTTAAACAAAAGCACACAACCTGTTTTCTGACGACGTTATCACGTAAAATCATCGTTCGTAAACCGGCTTTACAGACAACCTCGTTTTTAATAAAAATAACGGTACCTGTCATATAACAAATCTTGGAAATTTTAATTTTCTCAAAAACGGCTCCTACGATTTTGATAAAAAAAAAAAATTCAAGTATCATGAAAAAACCTTTTTTTTAAAAATCGTTATAAACGGTACCTCCCATAAACCTGATTTTCTCCCAAATGATTTGATTAATTTCAACGAATTTTTTTAAACAAAAATACTTTTTTAATTTTTATATAAATCAAAAATTTTGAAAAAAACGAATTTTTGGATTTTTGAACAAATTTTGAAAATTTTTTTTTTTTTTAAATCGAATTTTCGAAAATGAGACATTTAATTTTTTTTAATTTGGGTTTTAGGTGTTGATCAATAGTTTCTTCCAAATGGCATACCAACTTTATTTTAAAACATTTTTTCAAAGAATTATTTATAAAAAATTATTTTTTCAAAAAATTATTTATAAAAAATTATTTATACAAAATTATTTTTTTAAAAATTTTGTTTGAAATTTTTTTTTTCTAAAATTGCATCTTTATAAAAAAATTGAACTGCATTCTGTTTTTGAACTTGATTTCATTTAATGAGTTGTTTTTTTTTCAATTAGGTAAAGAACGAACTTAATGTTTTATTTAATTTTTTATTTTCATATAAATTTACCAAATTTGTATAAATCAGTCTTAAAAATTTTAGCATTTTAAATTCCAAGAGCAAGTTCGTGCGACCCAGTCGTGCATTATATTATAATTTTCGAATTATTATTGGATTAACTGGTAAAGTGGAATTTCGGATTTAATGGTCACTGTAGCGTATGCGTAACTTTTACTTCTATAAAAGTCTTTTTATTGTTTTGAAGAAAAACTATACAAATTAAGACCTCAACTTTATTTCAGCCTAATTAAAGTTAGCTATATTCAATTTAAAAGAAATGCTCACTGAATATCTGGAAACTAATTTTGTTATTTGGGAATCGATATAATGGGACATTTTTAAGTGGCACTTGGAAAATAAAATCCATATCGAAGAAAATCAACCAATTTCAGGAATATTGTACAATTCGAGTTTTTTTGAAAATAGTAGGAAAATTTAATTATTTCGAATTGGAATCGAGATGAACTTTGAGGCCAGCCGAGATTTCCACGGTTTTTAACATACACATTTTTGTTGTTTATTTTTATGGACACCTCTTCTTTCAGGAATTTCCTGTCGGTTTGTATCCATTCTTATAGCAATCGTAATATAAATAAATAGCTAATCTGGGAGTGTTTTAAAAGTTTCTCTTACCCTTAACAAAAATGTCACTGTTTACGAGCATAGTTAATTATTTATTTTAATTTCTTCATCAGAAATCAAAAGTTGTCAACGTTTCAAAACAATCATCAACCTAACTAAATTCCAAAAATTTCTTCAATGTAAATAAATAAACAAAATAATAAAAAAACTTAATTTTCTTAAGTGAAAAACTCATTCTATATCTAAATACCCCAAACCACAAGCTTTTCTTTTAAGTTTTGTATTCGCTTCACAACAATTCAACAAAAACCGCTCTCTCCCAAAAACAGACCAAAGAAAAAGTTGGTTTTTTGGCTAAATACAATGCACACCACAACGGGGACTATGCGGTTCCTTTGCAATATTAAATGGTGTACAACTACTATACTTTCTGATGGTCGTCGCTCGGTCGGGTCGGTCGGTCTTGTTCTCAATCCCAATCCCACATTCAATTTTCTCAATCTAGAATTTCTTCTATAGAATCTATAAACTATTGGCTTTCGGAAATACCTTTAGATTTCAAACAAAACAAAAACGAAAAAAAAAGCCACAGAGAAATTGAAAGGATCAACTTTTCCGTCGTTCTTATATAGTTCTATGACTGTTTTTGAACATAACATAGAAAGAGCACCTCTCACATTTCAGGGGTTTTAGAAACAGGGAATTTCAATTTAAAAGTTTTTAATTTTTTGCCAAGTATATCCTGTCAAAAGAATTTCAGTGGGTAGGACTAGTTAAATCATATAATGACATGAATTCCTGTAAACTGTTTCTCCTTGATTCGGAAGAAACCCATAAAGTTGGAAGATTGTAGACAAGGTATGATATAGAATTGGAGTTGGAGGTAGTAACCTATAACTGTATTAGCTACATACCTCTAGCTGAATCCAAGAGTTTGTCTTTCAAAAATTGTTTAGAAATGTTGTTGATTACTTTACAAACTGCTACCTCAATTTGAAAGTTTAGTTTCTTTTTCGGTTTAAAAAAGTTTTCTTTATTCAGGAGTATTTTCTTCTGATTTCAGTAGATTTGATCTTTTAAATATTCTTGTTTTTGATTAAAAAAAACCCACAGAAATATGGCTAGGTGGGTACTAGATAGTAGTAGTTGTATTAAAGTTTACATTCTATAAATAAAATCTGAACTTTTGGTGGTGGAATGTAGTTTCTCCGTTTAAGAATTAAACATAAGATTTTTTAATGTTTCTGATAGGCAAGTCTTAGTCCGTGAAGCTTAATTTTTTGTCTACCAAAGTTAAAAAATCTCAAAGGTTCTTCAATTCATTTTGTTAGTTGTGATGCTTTTTTGTCTAGGCTGAGGTAGACTCGTGGATGTCCAGGATCGATCCCAAAGAAAGCACAGAAAACTTGGGTTAAAAGTCCAAAGCTCCAAAATAAAAACAACCAATCTGCAAAATATTAATTTTTCTTAACACCTTTTTTTTATTAATTGGTTTTAAACTGATTTTTTTTATTTATAATAATACGATATTTCAATTACAATCTCTTACAACTATTACAAGTTAATAATGTCCCAAGCGACATGCTTGAGAATGATCGGCGGCGGGTCTCGGCAGAGAGCGGCCTATGTCTACGGTACACTTAGAAGCGGACCGAAGAAAGAAACAAGTAGATGGTCTAATTTCTGTCCCTAGAACAGTCTAGAGAATGATCGGCGAGCGGTCTCCGGGTGACAGGCTCCTTTTCGTGGTACTCTTTGAAAGGCAGCCACGAAATAAGCGGTATAAAATCGGTATTGTCCCTAGCAAAGCAAAGACTAGAGAATTAACGGCAGCGGGTCTCAGGAGAGAGCGGATAATGTCCTTGATACACTCAGAAGAAGTCTATCAAGGAAAGAAACGAGCAATACAAGGGTTTAGCCAAAAAAAAATCGGTTCTGAAATTACTAGCCTTTCAGGCCTTCACTTCCCGCAAGAATATATATATACAATATACTTCTTAATATTTTCTTTCTCAATTGCGTTTTTTACTTCTGTACACTAGATTGGTGCTTCGGCAACGGAGAAGCAAAGAACTGATTTTTCATAGAAATTTTACTTTCCTATATGATATATTTAGTAATGACTGGATGTGAATCGAGTAAAATCAAAAGAAATAAAATTTAATTTATTAAATATTCAAATTTGAATTTCTCAACGGTTGGTTAGTAGAAGTCGGTTATTCGGATTCAAATTTGAATATTTCAACGGTCAGTTGATATTTAAATTTGATTTTGTCAACGGTTGGTTGGATGATTTTAAATTTACGTTTGGGTTGATGGAAAAGGTGGAAGGAGGAGCATTTGTAACGCTTCGTTACAACTTAATTTTTTTTTATGAAAACTTTTTATTCCTGATTTCTATCGCAAATTCAATGTTTTTAGCAAATTTCATTAGGGTGATCTATCACTTTTGTTTTCAGTCAAAAAAACACCCTTTTAACCTTTTAACGTTTTGAATAGGTAAATGAACAATTTTTGTATATTGATTCTATTAGTTAAGCATCCCATGGCTTTGTTAAACACTATTTTATCAAGGATTTGCTACTTCTTTTTTTTAGAAAAATCACTCGTGGGCTAATTAATTCCAATTATTTCTCTAATCTCTAATGTTCATTTAAATTGAATAGGTCTACGAACGAAGTGGTGTAAGTGTCCCAGTCCCACACTGAATCTTACTTGTGGTTTATCACAAGTAAAATTTTTCTAGGAAATACCTATTTTCCTCATTTTTAATTTGGGAACGTTACACATGAGTGCTTCTCAAGGATTTTCCACGAAATTAATAAGTATCTGAAAGGAATTGGCTGTTATCTCAATTAAGTTTGTATTCCCAGTAATATTTTCCAGTTGCGGGAAATGCATTAAAATTTGGAGAAAACATTTCGTAGAAATTATATATTTTCTGGGTATTGCCTATAGGGACTATTCTTCCATTTTCCTTATCAGAATCTTAATCCTTGGCAATTTGTATGGCATTGTTAATTTGAGAAAGTTATACCTGAGTTCTACTTAAGGGTTATATTTTTACCGAAATACATTGGCATTTAAAAATAATTTTATTGGGGGTGGTTTTTATTTTCGTTGAATTTTTTCATTTCTGGGAATTCATTTGCGGGAAATTCATTCTGTTAGGAGACAACAAAATTTGATTAAGTGGTGTTCGTTGGTAGGCAATATTTTCTTGGTATTAACGATAGAACGAATTAATTCATATTCTGAATCACAGTTCTCCAAAATATCATTATTTTGATTGCAATTAACCTTGTCCTTTTTTTCAAAAATGGAAAAAATGATTTTTAATTTCCTTACCTACCTTAATGCAAAGGTTAATTCGCTTTGAGTTCATATCATGAAAACCAAAACTTAAGTTTGGGCCAAAAACCACATAATATACTACGATATATTTATGAAGGTGTCGGATTAACGGGAAGACGTCTATTTTGCACTGAAAAAATTATTATTCTTAAAAACTATGAATCTTGTTCATAAACCAAAATTCATACATTTTTAAGAAAAATTCATTAAATTTAAGCACAAATTCTTAAAAAAAAAGTTTAGATTTAAGAAAAATTCATAAAATTTAAGAATCAGTTTTCATTTTCCTATGGAAAAAATTTTTATGAATTTTTTTTAAGAACAAATACGAAGGTTTATGAATAAATTCATAAACTTCTAGCTCCAATTTGAAAGAATATTTTGCTGAATCTTAGAATCTGGACATACTTTTATGAATGAAATTCACTATTATTTCCATTCAGTTGTATTTTGAGTTAAAACAATTTTTTAAAATTGACTTTTTTCCCTTCTAAAATTGAGAAAAATCTATTTTTAAAATTACATTTGTAAGGAGTTCATAAATTTTGTGTTTTTAAGTATTTTTTCTTAAAATGAATGTATTTTTTCTTAAAATTAATGTATTTTTTCATTAATTGAAAAATAACGAAAATTTTACCGTTATCGGTATTAAGAACTTATTCTTAAAATCTAAGAATCTGTTCATACTTTTTAAGTTCGAAATTCATATTTTTCCAAAATTTAAGAATTAATTCATTAAATTTTATGAAAATATACACATAATTTATGAAAAAATTCTTATACCTTTTGAGTTTTTAAGTATATTTTCTTGAAGTCTATGTATTTTTTCATCAATCTAGAAAATAATAGCTGTTTTGAATCTATGCCTTAGAAGGATTTTTCTGCGGATTTAGTTTAACATCTGATATTCAAAGTGGACGGTCGTTACCGAAACAAATTTGTGAATAAAAAACAATATTTATTATGTGTTATGTATTTTAAATCACGTAAACAATTTTGAAGAGTATAAGACATTTCAACAGTGGAAATTATTGTTGGTTCACGTTGCTTCTTTCTCATATACTCAGATAATTATAAAAACATAATGTTAAACATTTCTTTCTTTTATTATATTAAATATATTTTAAATTTTTTTGTTATAGGTACATAATTTAGATACTTTTGTGAAATGAGTAGGCACGTGAGTAATGTTCAATTTGAGACCATGTTATTTTCGCCAAAAAGCGAAATAAAATAGAACCGGCAAAAGGGCACTAAATACTGCTCCGTAAAAACCATCTTAAAGGCTGTTTGCAACAGATCCAGTACACCCGAAGTTGTCATATCAGAATAAAGCAAACACATCATGTTTGGAAAACATAGAATTTAGTTGCATGTTATTTAATTCCTTTAAATATTTAAATTTTGTTTTTATTTTACTTTATTCTATATAATGATGTATCTACCTAAATTTTTTATATTGTGATCTTTCCCCAACTTATTTAATTTTGTATTGTTTTTTCTTTCAGCTGCAGAGCCTAATGCTGCCGATTACAATAAGGTAAAATATAATTCTACCTCCTATTTCGAGCTTTTGAACCAAATAGTACATAGTCATTTTACTAATACAAACTTTTTTTATCTTTCCAGATGGTGCATCAAAAAAAAGAAAAATTAAATTAAAAAATAAATGTATAGTGACAGTGACCAATAAAACATTTTTATTACGTTTAAACTCAATCATTTCTTTTATTTTTAAAAATTATTTCATTTGTTTGTTTTAGATTTTGGGTTGTTTTCTTTGGCTGTTTGTTTGATTGGAGTACAATTTTTTTCAGGAACAAATTAAATGCTTGGAATGGTAATGTATATTATATGCATCTATATAAATAAATGCATATAATAAATGAAAAGTGTATTACATTTTATGAAAAAAAATCATAAAACTTTAAGAAAAATTCATAGTTTTTATGATTTTGTTCATAAAATTTAACCAACATTTCATTCAATTTTTTACGAAATTTATGAAAAAAATCATAAAATTTAAGAAATAATCATAAAATGTAAGAAACTTTTCTTAAACTTTGTTTTTAAGTTAAAGAAGAAAAAAAAAAGATTTAAGAAATAATTCTTAAATTGTATGAATTTTTCTTAAAATCTAAGAAACTTTTCTTAAACATGTTCAAAACTTTTCGAATACGTTTATGAACAGAATTCTTAAAATTTAAGAACTTATTCTTAATTTTTAAGAAAGATTCATTCCCTTATGAATTTGTTCTTAAAAAGATTCTTAAATTTAATGAATTTTTACATTGGCTCATTTGCCATGAATTCTTACATTAATTTAATGTACAAATTCATTAATTTTATGTACCTTGTTGGTTCAGTGTGACTGGTAAAGAGATTTATAAAGAAAATAAATTTCTCTGATAAATGCTTTAAATTTGTTCTTCTCGAGAAAATCTAAATATTATTTCAATTAAGTAAGTACTCTATGAAATCACCTTCTTCATAAATTTAATCCAAAAAAGTCTATCAAAACAAAAGAAAAATTACTTTACCACACACGTACCTAAGTCTTATATTTTTTATTATGAAGGCTCATTTAAAATATCTTCAAAGAAAACTGCCGCCAACTTCAACATGTCCTACGTAAATTCTTGACATGCTAAAGTATCATTATACCTACCCACAATGGCTTTTAAACTCAAGTATAAGAAAGGTCGTGATGGCAACAATATTAATTTGCATGAAAATAACACTCTTGGTACAAAATTACTAAATGAATTTCTGAGAAATTCACAATTGCATATGGAAATATCCTTGAATTATTATATAGCTACACAAAAATGTTTTGGCATTAAGTGCATTTCACTTACCTTTGCTCATTAACATTAATATTGATCCTTAAACCAATAATAGAGTCCTTCATTTAAGATAACTTGGCGAAGGTTAAATTAAATTACAAAAAAAAAAAAACGAAAATAATGAATCTCCAACAATTTATTATTATATTATTCTCCCTTGAGACTCTTAAAATATTTAATTAAAATTAAAAAAATCTCAGAACTCGTGATGATTTATGAAATTTCTTAACACATCACACATATACATCAAGCATTGGAAATTCGCGCTGCGAGCAATTACACGCAACCTTTCATTGAAAATTATAATTTATTAAGTTACCTTGAAAGCAACAACCACTTTGGCAAATCCTCCAACAAACGCAACATCATGATGTCTGCTATGGTATTCGTACATATATCAAAATTTCAAAGGCTATATGCAACCCTAAGGGCTCCTTTTGAATATACATATATATGCGTGTATCTTGAGGGTAGGAGAGTATTGCAAACATAATAATTGATTGCAATTAGTAAACTGCTCCGCAGCAACATTTATTTACAATAATATTATTTAGTGCAGTGTGGGAAATGTGAAACATTCCACACTGCACTTAAATAGCCTCAAGTGCATATAACGAAGTACCAACTGGGGGTTCTTTAGCCTTTACTACATTAGGCTATATAACTTTTGCAAAACATCAACATTCTACCCTGAATACTCAGAAGCGTATTTTCTAAAATAAGAGCCTTAAATTTAATTAACAAAATATAAAGTCCTAAATTTAATAATTATATTAAGACTTCTAATAAACATTGGTAAGAGATTATGTTGATTTACCAGCTTCACTTGTTGATTTGACTAATTTTCCCGTTGATTTAATGGATTTTCTTGTTCATTTGCAGGTTCGCTTGTTAAATTGCTAGATTTATTCGTTGATTTGCCGTGTCCGCCCGTTGATTTAGCAGATTTGCAGGTTAAGTTACCGGACTCATCTGTTGATTTGTCATGTTCTTTTGTTTTGTTGTTGAATATGCCAGTTTAGGACGTCCCTTACTTTGGCGGACACTTTGTGGCGGAATCAAAAAAAAAAAATTAAACTCATTAATTGTAGCTAATTTAATGCCAATTTGTTGCGCAAACCAAAAATTTGTAGCTCTCATAGTTTTTGAATTATTGAATTGTCCACGAAATCCAAAAACCTCGATTTTGAAGCTCGATTAGTTTTTTTGTAATTCAATATTGCGTTAAAATATGACTCAATTTCATATGTAACCGTCAAAATTTTCAAAAAAGTTGAATTTTTCTTTTTTTTTTTTTCTTTTCTAGGAATAGTAGTTTTGCAAAACATGCGCAAAAATTAATTTTGTAGCTCCTTGAAAAAGAATTTTTTAAAGTTTCGTGCAATGGAACAGCGAACCGGAAGTGCACTTTTTAAACTTCAAATTGAAATTGAAAATGACTGAGAGGAACAACAAAATTAATTTTTGTGCAACAAATTTTGTTTTGCAAAGCTACAATTTCTAGAAAAGAAAAAAATTAAAAATTAAAAATTCAACTTTTTTGAAAATTTTGACCGTTACATATGAAATTGAGTCTTATTTTAGCGCAATATTGAATAACAAAAAAACTTATAGACTAGGTTACTTCAAATTTCTGCAAAATTTTTTTTTTTGAATTTCGCATTTTTTTGGACAATTTTTGCGCAACAAATTAGCATTTAATTAGCTACAATAAATGAGATTAATTTTTTTTGATTCCGCCACAAAGTGTCCGCCAAAGTATGGGACTTCAGTTTAGGGGTCTGGCTACCCTTGTTCACCGAAAAATTCACTTTTTTGTTTTTAATTAATAAATCTGAAACTATATGAGCGAGAATATTTTTTTGCTAAATATCAAAAAGTGTTTCAAGAATAATATACCTTGTCAAATTTTATTTGAAAATATTTAAAAATGGCGCCGTGATGTTGGTAGCCGCGGACTGTCTCCACACTATACGCTCGGTTCTTGTCCCACTTGGTACTGAACATCTGAACAAAGCAAAAATAAATTACGTTATTCTTAAGTAATGTGACTACAATGCAGCGAAGTCGTTTTTTGAAGTTATTCTTTTGCGGCACTGGGAGTGAAAATTTCCTTTTTGACAAGAAGTGTCAAAAGGATTAGCAAGTAGCACCACCTGGTGTTCAGAATTATAAAACAGCTTAGGTGTGTTCTATTTTCAACTATGGTTGTTAATGTCAAAAAATATTAGGTGCGTCCCATATAAAGAGAGATTCCGAGGGCTCACAGATTTTTTAAGCGAGATAAAAAATCTCAGCTAAGGACTCACTTTGGGCACAGTACACATAAAAAGGTAATATATTCCGAACGTTGTTAAAATTTGTTTGTCAAAAATGGGCACCAATCTGTCAGGTCGGCCTTTAATTTTTATATTTCAATCGCAGTAAATAGGAAATTTGTTTTTGTTTTAATTTATAAAATGTCATTTAAAAATATTATAAATTGAAAAATAACAAATTTTCTTCGTGTTTCATAGCGGAAATTGGTAAAAAATTGTTTAAAAATTAGTGGTGTGCGTGGTTTATCGGTTTTTGTGCGTTTTTCGTCGGTATTTTAAACAATTAAGAATTCGGTAGCTGACATTGGTCGCCAAAGTGTCATGTTTTGACAATCTGGCGACCAATGTCAGTTCGGAATATATTACCTTTTTATGTGTACTGTGACTTTGGGTGCTTTCATAAACGCATGGCTGCGCAATACTTAAAAAAGCGACAAATTCATGCGTGTACCGTACCTTATGATAATTAAAGTTTTGTTGGTTTCTAATTGCTAAAAGTCTCCGAAAAACCTTGTGGAATCCATATCGCATGCTGAGAAAGATAGTGTCTCAACTAAAAAAACACGATTTTTCAGGAGAATTAAAATAAGAAAATATGTACATAGGTACGTACATATATAAAATAATTCTACTCTCTACTTAATTAAAAAACGGAACTTTTTGAGTTGTGACACCATCTTTCTCAACGTGCTATATTTTAGAAGAAAAATCGAAATCCACACTTCAAAATTTTGACAGATGACGCAAAACAGAAAAAGTGTTCATGTATCCAAAGTAAAATACATGCGCAAATAGTTTCTCTGACATTAGTCTGATCGCAAATGACTGCATGTAAACAAAGGCGAATTTTTTTTTTATTTCTCAGTTTTCTTTCTCTGTCTTTAATTTTTTTCTAATTGTTTTGACATTTGTTTTTTGGTGGTGTGCAGATATAAAAGTGCTATAAACATGAAAAACTTAACGAAAGTTTGAAGAATATGTTGTTATTTTGAGCTTGTTTCACGAAATAAAAAATATTTAGAAATTATTATTTTCACAATTGAATATTTGAAGAAAAGTTGCAGTTGTGTGAAGTTACAGTTGAAGTGTTGGGTTTGAACAAAATTGGATTCATGTGAAAAATTTGTCCCACAAAATAATTTTGCTCTTTCAAAATGACATTGAGCCTTCAGGGATTTTTTCTTTGTGGGACGCGCCTGATGTAAAAATGACATTTATTTTACCACCATTTGAAAAAGTGATTGACAAATGACAATAGCATTTGTTTACATAAAATTACAAATCGATTTTATACTTTTAAAGTTAAGTTAAAGTTAAAAAAATAAAGTTTAAGACTTTAAATATAAAAGAAAGATGTTTGAAATTGTTATTTGTGCTTTATTCAGTGAAGTGTAAGTTCATTTGTGTGATACTGCCGCGCCACCGCCAACGCCGCTAAGCCGATTAAAATTATCGGGTTGGGGTCAAAATTCTGCCGGGGTCAAAATTCTTTTGTCAAAATTCTGCTTTCAAAATTCTGCTTTACAAAATTCTGCTTTCAAAATTCTGATTTTCAAAATTCTGTTTTTTAAAATTCTGTTTTTCAAAATTCTGCTTTTCATAATTCTGTTTTTCAAAATTCTGCAAAAAATTAAAAAAGGGTTTGGAAAATGTTAAAAAGCGCGCGCTTTTTAACATTTTCCAAACCCTTTTTTAATTATTTGCTAAATTCTGTAAAATCATCTTCTTGAAAAATGATCTGCTTATTTTGATATTTATTTGATAACTTACCTACATAATTTGCATTCTTTGAGTGCATATTAATTTTTGTTTTATAAATGAATAAATTTGAAAATATTAAGATAAGGTTTTTAATACTAAACATTTCCGAAAATAATTCAAATTTTTTATTTGTCAAATTAAGATGAATATTCAAAAATTTGAATAAGAAAAGGAATATCTTGTATCAAACAACATCTGTTCCAATAAGTTATAGATTTTATTTGCAAGAAAGTCAGTCTTTGCATTTTAAAAAATATTTGCGACACTTACTAAAAAAAAATTTAGGAAAGTACCAATGTTGAATTACATTAATGAGGTGTATTTTTCTTTAGTCAGCGCATATGCCATAAAAAAAAAGCAGAATTGGCAGAATTTTTTTTGTTCAAGTATAATGCTGGCAGAATTTTGAAAAGCAGAATTTTAAAAAGCAGAATTTTGAAAAGCAGAATAGAAAAAAAGCAGAATTTTGAAAAACAGAATTTTCGTTAAAAAAGCAGAATTTTGAAAAGCAGAATTTTGAAGCCAGAATTTTGACCCGATCCCAAAATTATCTCTTCAATCGGATAAAGTGAATATTTCTTGATTTTTTATGTAATGGAATGAAGAGTTTCCTCATACATTTTGGAATTGTTTTTGGCGAATTTTATCAAGCATTTCCTTATAAAACAAAATGTTTCAAAATGAGAATAATAAACGCTGTGGAAGGTGTTTTTTTTAGTATAGGTTAGCTGCTTGTTTCATCTTCTCCAGGTTTGCTACGCTCGCTTCTTCATCGTAATTTGTATTAATATGATAGAAAAATATTAATATTGATAGAAATTAAATCATATTTGGAGAAGGAAAAACACTAAAATTAAAGAAATTAGGGCGATCGGTGGTGTAACAAAAATATGAAGGAATAAAATTGTTTTCTGTCAAATGAAATGTCATAGAGAAACTATCATCAGGTGGCGCGAAGATCGTTAAGGGGGATAACAGGGTTGTTATAAGGGGTGTTCAGATTGACCAACTTACCGGACAGACCGATTGTCATTTGGTCTGATGGCGGAATTATATTTTTCGTTCAACGATTCGCGTGACGCCAGCACATAAGCGGTCACTAGAAAATGTTTTGCTTTGAAGAAAACTGACTCTGTCACCATTTTAAACATCATCTTCTGAGATTTACAATCAAGTTTACTTACTTTTAAATTCCTTTTAGATTTAATCCTATTACATAACTATGGTTTGATTCACTAATTTATAAAAGGCATGTTCACACGATCTCGAAAAAAGTTTTGATAAAAGTGAATTTCTTTGAGTGAGAAGAATAACTTCAAACGCGTGTACATTTGTACACACACTGTTTTTTTTTTTATGGTTTGACGAAAAATTATTTTTTTCATTTTGTGATGCCAACAATTTTCAAGCAAAAACCTTAATAAAATAAACTAATCAAATTATCAAAAAAATCGTTAAATTACACTGGTTAACAAAATTAAACTGTTTTTTTTTTTTTTTTTTTTTGCAGAAACAAAATTATATTTTTTCTGAAGGTTTTTCGGTGCGCTGAACTAGAATCCAAAGTAAAAAAAAAATTAATCAGCTCCCGTTTTTGAAATATTACCGTTAGAAAATGCAGTACTTCGGTCAGGGTTCGGACTACAGTTTCAAAATTTCGAAGCAAATTGGAAAAATAAGTGAAGAAGATCCAAAATTTCGGAAGTAGATTTCAAAATTAAACTTTCATAACATTTATTTACAAAAATTTATTCTAAAAAAAATTATTTTTCAACAAAATTATTTTTCTTTACTTTTTTTATTATGATCTTTTCAGCATAATCTTAACAAATTTTTGATCAGGAATTCTTCAAATTCAGTCAAAATTACTTTGATAAACTTTATTTATATCTTGAATTCGAAGAATAATAATTGACCTCCATTAATCTTTTGAGATTTCAGTTGAGCTTTATTTCTCAATGCCTCGACCAGATTTAAAATTGAAGTTAAATCCCTTTCTCTAAATTTATTATTTGAAAAATATTTTTTCAATCAAGAAATAGAAGTAGATCCTGAAAAAGAGAAGTAGGGAAGTAGATTTTATTTTTTTCCCAAAATCGAAGTAAATCTACTTCGATCGAAGTAAAGTCCGAACCCTGACTTCGGTCCTTATTCTTTTATATGAGGAAAATAGTTTGAGAATATTTAGTTATAAGAACTATTTTCAACCTTTTTAAATCAGTTTAAATCTTTCCGATATCTTTTTTACTGCCCGAGATATCCTCAGTTGTTTTTTTTATTATTATAAATTTTATAGGGTCATTATCTCCTTTATATGATATACCTATGAAGCCAAACCCACTTACTTCATTTTAAGATATCTCGGGCAATACAAAAGATATTGAAAAGATTTAAACAGGTAAATATGCTGAAACAATTTTCCTTATATAAAAGAATAGATAAAGTCCGAAGAACTAAAAAAAAACGTTTTTTTGCATTTTCTAACGGTAATATCTCAAAAACGGGAGCTGATTAGTTGTTTCTGACTTTGAATTCGAGTTCAGCACACCGAAAACCTTCAGAAAAGTATCTTTACTAAAATAGTATTCAATGTGTTTTTTAAACTTTTGTTTCCAAAATTTAGACCTTCGAAATCACTTTTTTCAAAAACAGTTACTTGAAATAAAATTAAAATTAAGTGCATAATTCTAGTAAAATGGAATTAAAATTAATTGAAATAATATTTTTGCGTACAAATAAAGATTGTTTATTGTGGTGTTGCTGTTGTTGCCATTTATAGTCTATCTTTCCATGTTGCAAATTTCAATATAGTCTGGGAATTAAAGTTGTCGGTTATTTAATGTGAATTTTTTTTTTTTAATGTAAGCGGCGGTATATCAAAATGATGGCATAGTCTGGGACGTTCGGTTATTGACAGTTTATAGTCTGTGATGGGCGGTTGCCAAATAGTTTTAGTAAAGTTGGTGGGCGGTAAAAAGGAAAGTGTGACGCTTTGTTTATAAGTTAATCTCTACACCATCTATCACAACTCAAGCCAAACAAAATCAGCCGGAACTGATGGACTCCAGGCAGAGTTTCTCAAGTATCCTGAAGTAGACAAAAAAAAGGAAGTATTTACAATGCATTGTGCTTACTAATTGTTTTGGACTCAAAATTCGTTTGGTAAACAATTAACAAATAGCACAAAAACAGTCAAATTTTCTGTATATTTTTTCTTTATCGGTTAAAATTGAATTCGAATCCGTACTTATTAAGAGATAACATAAAGCAACGCAACACATAAATTAACAAGACACCTATGCCTTTAACCCTTCGAATCTGATTTTCTTTTAATAAGTCTGATGAAAGCTACTATAATTACAGACTTTTGATAATAAGAATACAAGAAGGCAAACATAGTATCCTCTTGAATAACAAACACTCTTTTATTCAAACAAGTAATTACATGGTTATCATTCGTAAAAAGGAACATTTCCTTCAGTTATATTTTGAACTTCCGATAGACTTGTTTCTTTTTTGACGGTCAATTCTTTAAAGAACAAAAAGTAATAATTTAGTAAAATTAATACTTTTACTCTATCGGCGATGAATTCTTCAAATATTCTTGTATTTGTTGCTATCTCCACCGCTGGACTTCTAACAGCAAAATCTGAATTAAACTCAAATTTACTAAGTTTAATCACAAAACTACAAAAATTCGAACAATCTGAAAGTGTGTTTATTTTGAAAACATCGATAAAACTGCTCTCCAATGATATTAATGACATATTCATACGAAATATTTCTACGATATTAAACATTCCAGTTATAATTTCAACTGAGGCTACATCATTTTATTTGAAGAAACACTTCAAAGAAAACCTTCTAACCATCGTTCAACTTAATTCGAGTGACTTATTTCTTCAAAGATTGCTGGATTATCTTCAACATTTTCGATTTTGTAAAATAATATTTTTGCTGCCAAATTGTTCCAAAAATAACTCAGAACTGCAGAAACTTTTCAATTTCTGTTGGCTAAATAGAATGGTCAATGTTATAGCTGTTTTTCAAGATTTCTCAACCACATACTACAGTTATAGCAATTTTGGTGATTTTAGAATTGAAGAGCATAACTGGGAAAAGAATTCAAGAATTTTTCCAAATCGAATGCGGAATCTTCGTGGAGTTACGTTACCAGTTGTTTTCGGAGGTCCTGATCCAGCAGTAATCATATCGACAAAAAATTCCGGTGAAATAGTTATTGGTGGTTTTATCGGTCATATTTTCCATGCTCTTGCGAAGAAGCACAATGCCAAATTGAATACTTCAAATATTAATTTATCGCTATCAGTTTTTAGTTTATACCAGTTAGTGCTAAATGGTTCACTTGATATATCCGCTGCTGGACTAGCAGCTTTAGAAAATCCAAATGAATGGTTTTCGTATCCATATCGTATATATGACTGGGGAGTAATGATGCCCGTAGAATCAAACATACCCATTTATAAAGTTTTTGTTTTTGTGTTTTATTGGGATTCTCTTCTTATGACAATAGTGGCATTTATACTTTTATCTTTGGTCCTACGATCTGCTGAGTTAACGACATCACAACGACATTTTTCCAAGCGCGATCTATTCTTCATTAATTTAGATGGTTTTCGGGGAGTTCTGGGACATTCACTTTCGGTAATACCAAGCTCATCAAAAGGTACAAAAATCATTTATTCGTTAATCTTCTTCCTTGGAATAATAATTGTAACTTCATACGATGCATTTCTTCAGTCCTTCATGACACAACCACCGAGGGAAAAAATTATAAAATCCTTTGATATGCTTGAATCGTCCGGAATAAAAATTTACAGCCAAAAAATTGAGATTAAAGGATTTTTAATGAAACAAAAGCCTATTTTTGCATACAAATATTCGAAAATATTTCAAATGGAAAGTAATCATAAGACTTTTGTAGAGTTTCGAGATAGTCTAAATACCAAATACCAAATATATAGATCAGAATGGGACAATGCCGAGTTTCTAAGAGATGATTCAATTCATTTCTACACAGATGGTTCTAAAACCAATGACGGAGTGGGTGGCGGGGTTTACTCCGATAGACTTAATGTTAGTCTCTCCTTCCGTCTCCCTAATCACTGCAGCGTGTTCCAAGCGGAAATAATGGCGATTAAAGAAGTACTGACTTGGCTCAAAGAAAACGTGATATCTACATCGGATATCCGCATCTTCTCTGATAGCCAGGCCGCCCTTAAATCGTTAGCTTCGGTTTCCACAAACTCCGTTACTGCCCGCGACTGTCGATCATCTCTCATGGAGATGTCAGAACAGTTTAACATTCACCTTTTCTGGGTGCCGGGTCACAGAGATATTCTGGGAAACTGTGAAGCAGACGAACTCGCCAGAAATGGAACTCTAATACCAATTTTACCCAATAAGGCAAATATTGGTATACCAATCGCAACGTGCAAACTCATGCTGAAGCAAGAAGCTATAGAGGCAACAAACATACGATGGTCAAACATTATAACTTGCCAAACGACCAAGCAGATCTGGCCTAGGCTAGATCCTAAACGTTCAAAAAATTTGTTGTCTCTAAGCAGATTGCATATCAGCTCTGTAATAGGTGTCTTAACAGGACACTGTCTCATAGGAAGACACGCCATAAGACTTGGCGTAATCTCTAACGACTTCTGTAGAAGTTGCCTTGATGAGGAAGAAGAAGAAACAATCCAACATCTTCTCTGCTCATGTCCTGCCCTTTCCAGTAGACGTAAAAAATACCTGGAAAAATATTTCTTAGAAGATACCAGTGAACTAATCAATACTGACATCTTCAACCTTCACCGCTTTATTAAAAGCTCCAACTGGTTTAATTAGTGAGGAATTTCCTCACAAAATCATGGTATCACAACGGACCAATAAATGGTCTAAGTGTGTCAGTTGTTTTCCTGACAGCCATTTCTACCTAACCTAACCTAACCTAAATACCAAATATGCCTACACACTTAGTGAAGATAAATGGCAAATTTATAAAAATCAGCAGAATTTCTTTGGTCAGCAATTGTTTCGTTGGTCTGATGAATTGTGTTTGTTGAGTAGTCTTCAATCGGCAATTGCTTTAAATGAAAATTCAATTTATAAGAAAATACTGAATATTGTTATTTTGGAAACTCAATCGGCAGGATTGTTGGATTATTGGATTAAAAGAGCTTTTTATGAGTTAGTTGAAGTTGGAAGAATTAAAAAGTTTAATTATGGTTTTGAAGGACAATTTCAGTTACAACCATTGAAAGTTGAAGACTTGAAATGGATTTGGATGAGTTTGGGATTCGCCTTTTTGGTTGATGCAATTTGTTTTGTTGGAGAAATTTTTATATTTAAATGGAAAATTAATTTAGAAAAATAAAATTAAGTTATGGCGTGTAGCTGTTGGTAGAAATTTGGTTTTCAGTAGGTACTGTTTTATTTCTTGATTTATAAATAATTTTGTTATAAACAAAAGAATCAGTGTAATTACTAATAAGGCTTAAGTTTTGCCTACATGATGCACTAAAAAATTTTTACCTTAAGTTCATATTGCGGACAGATAAGAACAATTAAATCTGTTTCGTGATATCGTTATATAAATCTATGAGCCCCCGTCTGCATACTTTTATATATTTTAAATCATATTTTCTGATTTTTTAAGGTTTCAAGAGAAATATTTTGTACAACTCGTAGATACTATTTCAATTCTCTTCCTTATTTTTTGTTTTTTCTTGTTATTGATTTACCTTTTTGAGATACATACACATTTCTGTTTGTTGTTTTTTTATTGACTAAAATATTGCGATTTTATTGCATTAAGGCCCTTACAGAAACCATGGACGGAGGGCGCCCCAGAAACAATAAGAAAAATTCACAGGGCAGTTTTGAGCAGTGTTGCCAGGACCGGCTATTTATAGCCAAACCGGCTCCTTCAAGTTTTCTCCGGCTCCTTCAAATTCTGATTTCCGATTTATCAAAATTTGGCTCCTTAAGTTTTCAATTTGGCGATTTTTGGCTCCTTCGATATTTAAAACTTTTATAATAAAAGAACTTGATTATTATGATCACGAATTAAAAGTCTTCGAAGTAGAACTAAACTTCTTCGAAGTATGTAGAATCTGACGTCTTGCTGAAAAGCACAATTGTGAATGTACCTACTTCCATTTTTATTCATATATGAGGCGTTCAGAATTATAATGGAGCAAGTCCACTTCTCTTTAGGTTGGATGTTTTAAGGTCTTAAAAATTAAGGGTATCGTTTTATGTCAAATAAAATAAAAGAAAGACATTTTGGAGATACATACTATATGGAGTTATCGATCTGTGAAACATTTATTTCAAAAGTTCCTTTAGTTTCTGAGAAAAAGCTTCTCAAAGTTCAGAATAATGCACGATAATGGACTTGACCCATTATTATTCTGAACGCCTCATATTTTGTTTCCACTTTTCCACAATCTATTTATTTTCTTATTTATTACTAAATAAAAATTAAAGAATCTAACTTGAAGTCTGATAAATTTAATACAGAGTATTATTTCTTTTTTAATTTTTGTTTATATTATCATATATCTAAGTTAATTTTAAGTTGGAAAAAAATGATGAAAAAAACAAAAAAAAAAATGGTACAAAATGCATTATTTTGAGTTTTGATGAAAAATTTTTGAAATTGGCGATTTTTGGCTCCAAGACTTCTAAAATTCGGCTCCTTGCCTCTAAAATTCTCTGGCAACACTGGTTTTGAGGTGTTTTGTAATTTTGGTTTTTTATTAATTTCTCGAAAACGACAAGGCATTTTTGGATGCTAAACGGGGGGGGGGGGCGGAATAGACCCCCCTTCCTATACAATTTTTTTCTTGTCTCGACCCAACCTACACGTTCCAGCTTTTTGGTACATTACTCCTGAATCACCCTGTATACGATAAAGCATGACTCAACTTTACGTTCCATTTCTCGTAGGGAGTGTAGTATAGATTGCAATTTAATTTTAAGCATCAAGTCATGGGGGGACGCCAAATCTAAGTACCTAATGTAAAAGTTATGGTTCTGTTACAAAGTAATGAAAATATTCTTAAAATTTAGGTTAATTTTTCTAAAATCAGAAACTGTAAAAAATCTTTTGCCAATTTTTGCGACTTTTTTTAATATTGGTTCTGAAAGGAAGGAAATATTAAGTTGAAGTCGGCGTATTTGTTATATCTCATGCTAATTTGCGTTTAACAGCAATACTCGAAAAGTCCTTCACTTATCGCTTTCAAATTTTTAAATAACGTTCCATTTAAAATATTGTTATTTTAAAACAATGTACAATACTAAAAATTGTATTAAAAAATGTGCATTGCATGAAAACACCAAATTTCAAATCATTTTTATAATTTTTGCATTAATTTTATTATTTCCTTAAAAACTAACTGTTTCTAATGTTTTCATGCAATAATAAATTTAAAAAAAAAACACAAAAAATAATTTTGGCCATGTTTTTGGGAAATTTTACCTGTGTGCAATAGGACGGTAGTGAAAAAAACAAAAATAGGTGTCTAGTACGATTTTTTTGACGTGATAACGTCTTATAAATCGATGAACCATGGCAGCCACCACAAAAAAGTGACACCATTTTCTAACGTTACACTCTCGCGGCAAAAATTTCGTGGCAAAAATTTCAATTAAAAATTAAAAATAAACTATTAGAGATACAAAAATCTTCTATAGCTTATTTGAAAGATAATAACCTAAAGCCTAATCCAAATGAAGGATTTTTAAAAATTCCGTCATTTAATAGGGTAAACAGGGGTAAAACGGAAAGATGAAATTTGGGCTTAAATCTAAACGCGAAGTTGCAGAGAGTTGATTTCTTTGCTATAGATAGATGAGACTAATTTTAGAATAATTGCATTTAAGAAAAAATTCTAAAAAACTATGAAACTAAGCTATAACGTTTTGTTTGAATGTTGTACACTTGTTGGGGCTATGACAAAATGATGATTTTGGGTAGCAAACATTTTTTTTTTGACAATTCTAAAGGTGCCAGGTAAAAGATGAGAGAAAAAAAATTAAACGTCTCATACAGATTTTTTTCCAACATTCTGCGTTTCAAAATATGAATTTTTGAAAAACACCTTGTTTTTTAGGGGTATTTTTGGGTTGTTTTTGATTTTTAGCTTTTTTTTTGAGCGTTCAAAAAATCTCAAACTCAAAGCAGATGTAGGTTTTGGCCTTATGCATACATGTGCAAATTGAAATTGAGTTTTAATACAATAACGGAAGAAACAAGTTTTTAAAAAACACGTTTTTTACCTTTTTAACCGATTTTCATCGTTTTTTATTTTTATCTTTTTTCTTTAATAGATAGAGGAATAAGGATATGGAGTAATGATAGACCATGACCACGACTAAATGTGTTCGAAGTTTCAATCATTTTCGTAAACACTATTTTGAGATAACGTTAGAATAAAATTTTAGAATTCAACAGGTTATAACTTTTGACCAAGAGCAGATAGAAATTTTATTAAACTTTTATGAGCATCCTGATACAATTACCTTTCATTTGGTATATAACGGTAAACTAACTACAAGCTACACAATGTTAAATCAAAAAACTTGCGAAAAACCTCAAAACATCAGTGGAGATCTGTTGCCCCCGAACAACCACCAGTGTGGGAAGTACCGTAATCTCAGTCTGGAAATTCGACATGGTTGACTTTAAAAAATTCTAACTGCTCTTGTTTTCATCTTTGAAATGAGATTGATACGCCATATAAAAGGTGAAATAATAAGCTTTCAGATGGTATAAAATTTTGTATAGGTTGTCAAAAAAAAAAATTGATTCCATAGCGTGAGAACATAAAAATAAATGTTTTTTTTTGCTTTTTTAATGAAATTTGATCGAGTTAAAAAAAATTCTAGCTCTTTTTGTAGATGTCTCATAGACCTGATCAATATATATATTTTGAGTTAAGACAATAAGCTTTCAGATAGTATAAAATTTTGTATAGGTTGTTAGGGAAAAAAAATGGAATTAATGACTTGAGAAGATAAAAATTTATGTTTTTTTTTTTGCTTTTTTTGATGAAAATGATTGTTTTTCAATTATTTTTATACTTTTTGCGCATGTAAAAATTTTAAAATTGTAACAGCTTGTTCAGTCGGTTGTCGTGTTGTGGTATCTATCTTCCAAGCAAAACTCAGACACAAAAGGATATTTTAAAATAGTAGTTTTATGGAACAAACGAAGATTAAATGATTTACAAAGTTTCGTACTACTTCTATTGAAAGAGTATTATTATGGTGTTCCTACCCTTTGCTATTATGCGGTTGGTGTAGCAGTTATTACAGAAGGCGTAAGGAAACACTGTAATAATACTTTCAGAAAAGAAGCCAAGGATAAGAAGCGGTAAGTGTTACCTCCGTAATATCTTGACTCTTTCCTGGTCAAGTCGAAAGTGATTTAATTCTAATTTTGGCTCTCCTTTAATAGCAAGAAAACATTGTTAAATTATTTAAAAAATAGGAGGCTTTTAAATTTAGAGAAAATATAAATAATAATAATATAGTCAAAGGCGACATTGATTTCAAACTTATATAAAATAAAATATAAAAATAATAGGCAAAGGCGGTACTGCATGCTAACAACAATAATGTGTTGTTACAAAATGGTTTTATTCTTAAGAAGAAATACTTGGCTTTTAAATTGCATAATTTTTTTTTGTAAGTTTTTAACATAAAGAAATTAGTAAATGAAAAAATAAAAAAGCTATTTTTTTTTTTTTGTAAATTATGATTGTTTGAAATAAGTAAACGCTTCAATTGACTCATTTTAAACAAAAGCACACAACTTGTTTTCAGACGACGTTATCACGTAAAATCATCGTCCGTAAACCGGCTTTACAGACAACCATACAAAGGAGATGGCACATTTTTCAATGGAGCTTGGGCCCAGTGTGTTCACTAACGAAATTGGTATCAAATGAAAGGTGACGGTAAGCACATTACGTGGGTAAAATATTTTCAAATTCGTTAGTGGGGTTTTGGAGATATTTGAGTTTGAAGTTTCGGATTTCACAATCAAGATTTCATCTAATTTTTCGAACAATTAATCGTAGAATGCGTAATAATGGGTGTACAGAAATAATATTGGTATCAAATAAAAGGTATTTCTCTTGTCTATAAATCTGTATCAAAAGTTTTTTTCTTTGTTAAAAAAAATAATACATATTAGGTATTTACTTCTCAAAAGGTGATTTTTTTAAGCGAGGAATTTGGCGCATCGAAATACCAAAATATTCAGTGGTGACATGCACTTTTTTTTGTAATTTTTCGATAGCTTAATGTGTTACCTTTAATTCTATATATGTAAAATAGTTCTATAAAACATACAAAAACCTTATAATAAGCAAAATACACAAAACCGCGCTGAAATATGCCTATTAAATAATAAGAATAGAAACTATAGTTCAGTCAATGGGGAAAAATCTGGAAAAAGCTATGACGTGAGCTAAGTTTGAATGCAGTATTGAAGAGGGGTTTATCCCAAGTACAAATCTCAGATTGCGTATTGTTTGGTCTTGTGGGGCGACCGCCATTTTGAAAAACGCATTTGTCTCAATATCTCGAGAACGACTGGTCGGACAGAAAACTAGAGAGGACTTTTTAGATTGGAAATTAGTTAATCTTTCTTTTTCTAGTACATCATTTTTCTCTAGGAGTTATAATTTCAGAGTTACACTACCGAAAATTGTGTGTTTTTTGATATTTTAAATATTTTAAACAACCCTTAGAGTTAAGTGCGGAATTACTGAGAATGAGATACTTTGCGGTTCTGTTACTCTGAAAGTATAACTCCTAGAGAAAAATGATGTACTAGAAAAAGAAAGATTAACTAATTTCCAATCTAAAAAGTCCTTTCTACGCATTCTACGATTAATTGATCGCAAAAATAGCTGAAATCTTGATTTTGAAATCCGAAACTTCAAACTCAAATATCTCCAAAACCCCACTAACGAATTTGAAAATATTTTACCCACGTAATGTGCTTACCGTCACCTTTCATTTGATACCCATTTCGTAAGTGAACACACTGGGCCCAAAAATGTGCCATCTCCTTTCCTCTCAGTATTGGGAACACTTTTTGTTTTTATCACATTTCTCCTGAGAGTTCCCATATAGATAATGAAAATGAAAACAATTGAGAAAAAAGGTCTAAAGCCCAATTTATTTATTCACATTTCAAAAATTTAAAGTTGGAAGTTTTTCTACAGTTTTATCATTATTTTAAAGGCGATTTTATATATAATGGAAAGTGACGTTTGACATATTTATTTGCTTAAAAAACTTAATAGAACAATATAATTTATCAAGGCAAAAAAGCATTACGTGTTGTCTAATATAATTGATGAAGACACCACCAAAACCTTAAAAATTGTCAAATATTGCGTCGGAAATAAGAAATTTCAATTTTTCGTGGCCAGCACGACAAAAAAGCTAGTTGGTGCTCTGCAGTAAGGTGTATCAATTATAATAATTGAAGTTGAACTTTTTTTTTAATCTTCAATCATAAGAATCAGTGATTTTGGCATAGAGAAAGGTTTAGAGCCTTTGTTTCCAATAAACAAACCCAGCCATGTTAACCATCCCATATATTTTGCTACAAGGACGATCATTTATAGCAAAAACAGAGATAGGAATCACCTACAAAAGAATTGCTACATATTTACCAACACATAACTTCAGCATAAGGAAACCGTTGGAGATAACTGAACAAGGGTGGTCGCATATAAACCCTCTTGTATGCAAAATGAATTCCATGAAACCATTTGCATGTGTGATGATGACACGCGTTTAATGTTTACGTCGCGTCGACAACTCCGCAGCATATCCTCTTTAAAAGGGGGGGTGGGGGAGGTGGTGTTCCATCTTGCATATTCACAGAACGAAACAGCAATACAGAAAGAAGAGGGACAAAAAGGAAGAAAGAAAGAGGTACAGAAAGAGCTTATACCAATCGACGAAATGGAATTTGAAATTATGCATTAAGTGGAGTGTTATGTGCTCCCGTTGCGTCGTCGTCAATATAGTGTCAGTTTTGTTAAGGTAGTGCTGTTTGTGTATCAGTTAATGAGTTTAAATAAACTATTTTTTTTTTGTTTTCTAGAACGTTTTGTGTTGAAATTGAAAAAAATATTTTCCAAGGACTTAAATAGATTTTTCGATTGTATTTACCAAAATTATGATTTATTGAACTCAAACCCAACGATCCACAGCGGATATAAAAGTTAATAGAAATATAAAAAACACGTTGTGAAATTTAAAGTCGCTATCTTAAGTGCAAGAGGGTGCTGATAAATAGTTCAATATTTAGGTTTTGTAAGTTCCTACCCCTTGCCAAAAAAAAATGTCCTCCAAATTCATTGAGTGAGACTTCAAAAGAAAGGTCTATTTAAGCTATATTCATAACTGAAAAACAAAAGTTTCCTAGAGGCCTAGTTCCTGAGATATTTAAAAAAAAAACTGTTTTTTTCTGAATTACATTCCGTAGCTGATATATCTTTTGGCCAAAGTTTAAAAATAGGTTTTGAATTAAAGATATGGGTTCATAATCGACAGGCCTATGCATTCGGGTAAAAAAATAATAATAACAATTCTATTTTTTTGGATTTCCGAAAAAAAAAAATCCCTGTTGGAAAATAAAGCATTTTTTTTTAATTCCAAATGCGCCGAGTGAGATATAAAAAGAAAAGTCTATTCATTAATAAAAAGGAGTTTCTTTGAGATTTGGTTGCTGAGTTATATTTTATTTATATAAACAGGTTTCTTTACGGCACAATTTATCGTGGGGCCCTGACGTCCGTTGGGGGCCCGAAGGCACTGCCTAAGCTACCCCAAAGGTATGTAGTACTCCCCTGAGCGTCAGCTAAGAGAAACAACATCGACACAGTTTTTGGAGATTCAGAATAAATTGTGCATTTCCAGGACCAATAACATCAGAATAGTACATGGAACAAATGTCAGCATCTATCTATTTTCAACCCTGATTTTCACCATAAACATGCTAAGGAAGTAACGATAAAGAATTTAAAAAAAAAGGACAGAAAAGGAAATATCAGAAACATTAAAAGATGCATCATCAAAAACTGTTCATTGTCAAAAATAATTACATTCAATACCGGTAAGTTATGTTTAGCGATGCAATAAATGTTTAAAGCCTTAGCGGACTCACAATTTAATGGAGAAGTAGGTTCATCTAATTATAAGTGCAGTCATATCAGAAAATTATTTTTGGCACAGCGACAGCAAGTTTTACTGTTAACAATATAAAGTTTACCCAAAGACCCCTGACCCTCGATAACTATCAGAAATTAAAATAAGACGAAGAGGACAACCTTTTCAATGCTGACTAATTTATTATTAAGAATCTTACTAAACTATCGGCCGGGAAGACGTAGTAAAAGTAGTATGTGATGGCTCTAATAAAATAGATGTTTTTAAAATGTATAATAATTTTTTTTAAAACTGAGGAACGTAATTCTAAACCATCTTTCAAACTTCAACATGATTATTTTGAAAACTTTCTTTTGAAATTACCTTCGAATCCATATTAAACATTCTACCATCATCATCTTCTAAGCTTAACTTAATACATTCGGTATAACAAAATAATTCCACCAGGAGATATTTTTCCCTCCTCCTTCAGGATAAGAAATCTTCCATATGTCTCGTGGTTTCCAATATAAGAGAAAGATAGTAATTTCATCTATACCAAAAGAGCGACCGACCGTGCAAAACAATACGATTTCAAGTAACCAGCGAGAGCCCCGTGGCATCGCTCTGCGGATAATCTATGTTCAAACAAAACTTTTCGCATTTATCTGCAAACACTTGAATTATTGAAAAACGCCTGTCTATGGATCTCCACAGAGATGAAAACTTTTCCAATTATTGTGGCAGCACAGCATCTCTTCGTATAAGAAAAAAAAAAAAAAACAAAAAAAAACAACAACAACAAACTACCCACTATACCATTAGCTAACACCCATCAGATTTGTGCTGCACCAAGGACCGCACAAACACACCAGGACCAGGGCTTTATTTCATTTTAATTCGAACGTTTAAAACGTTTTATCTTTTTTTGTTGACTATGGGGATATACACAATTGGACTCTGAAACCGCCCATTCACTCTCGCTAAATGATGAAATCTACTTAGGAACAAATTTTTCATAATAAAATTATAATTACGAGTAGGTACCTATTGTAATCAGACTGTTTTGTATTATTATATTCGTTAAGCTGTTTTGTGGAAGGATATTTAGTATTTTGATATTGTTTTTGAGATAAATGGTTGAAGAAATAATATTTTAATATGGATGAAGTTAGTTCATCAGTTTATTATAGGGCAATTTAAAATGAGGTTTTGGTACATGGTACATGTATTAAATTTTTCGCAATTTTTTAACAGTCAACAATATTGTCAAACTGGAATTGCAATAGCTTTAGCACAAACCAGGATAGAATTGAGCAGTGCAAATTTTTTTATTATGTCTAAATGAGTAATAAAAATAGAGGATTTAAAAATGTTTTCACATTGATTGATTAGGATTGTGCTCAATTATTGCTTAAAGAAGATGGGTAAGATTGTGATAGTAAGCTAATACTATTTCAAGAGTCTCCTGTTAGTGATGAACTTTTTTTTCAAACTCCAAGAGTCAAACTTCTAGTGTACCTAAAAGAAGTACACTTTAGTTTTTTGAAAAATGTTCTTATCATAACATAATGTTGTTCGTTACTACAGGAAATAGGGAGCTTAAAATAGGTCATCTGAGAATTTTTGGAAAGGATTTGAATTTGATATTTCATATAAAGAGGCGCATTAAGACGAACATAAAAATATATTTTTTTGGATAACGAAGAAAAAAATAACAAAAATAATAAAAATTATTAAAATTATTTTTATTTTAAGTGGAGTGATTGAATATATTGAACTTACATATATTGAATTATATTCAATCACTCCACTTAAAATAAAAATAATTTTTATTATTTTTGTTATTTTTTTCTTCGTTATTATATAAGCCTGACCACGGGCATACATTTTCTAAGTGTCTGAATTTAAACAAATTCCCTTAGAATATTATAATTTATATTCATGCTGTGAGTTTTATATAGTGTCGGTAAACATCGACCAAAATAAGGCGTCTTAGTAAAGGTACGACAGATCTAACTGATGAGCCCACTGTCGTACCTGGGCGAAACGCTTTATAAAATTTTTTGGAGTTGAGGTCACTTGAACTTATATTGAATTATATTCAATATAAGTTCAAAAACTAAGTTCAGAAACTAAGGCCAATAAATTTTTTCTGACTTCGGATTCAAAATCAGCACCCCCAAAAACATTCAGAAAAGTATATTTTGGTTCTTCTGCAAAAAAAAAGTTTAATTTTTTTCAACAGAATTTCATTGTAGCCAACCAAAATATTGATTTCGTCAGGTTATAACTGAAATAGTTTTGAACATACAAGAAAACTTAATGTACCAAAATGTAGGAAATTTAGAGTTGTTTCAATGTTATTATGAGAACTATTTCCCTTAGATGAACCTAAACTGAAGAAAAGTGTAAAAATCACGATCATTACCGAAAATTTTACATGTTTTCGTCAATAACTTTTTATAGAGAAACTTTACAAAAAAAAATTATTTAATAAAAAAATTTAAGAATACGTTCTTCTACAAAACAAGACAAAAAAATCCATTCTACGATAAACAGAAGCCGAGAAAATCGCAAAAACGCATTTTTCAGAATAGCGGCCAAACCACACGTTTTTGAGACAAACAAAATATATTTTTATGTTCGTCTTAATGCGCCTCTTTATATGAAATATCAAATTCAAATCCTTTCCAAAAATTCTCAGATGATTCCCTAATGCCTGTAGTACGTTTATATAACTGTATTAGTGAATAATACCTAATAAAATGAATGTGTTAAGTAAACAGTTTAAGTAAACAAAAACCTGACCAATAGTATTATCAAATTACATTATTGCTGACACGATGGGAAATGATTTCTTACCAGTTCCCACTGAGTGTTATTTTTAATAGCAACAATAATTTATGTATACTTACCTTTTTGTATTCTATCACCCATTTTTACCTTCCTACCATATCACTCATATTTCCACCCAACTCCCACATCTGCGTGAGACCAGACGAAATAAGATCCTGTACTGTAATAAAGGTTCAATGTTTAGTCTCACGCGCTGAGTGTTCATTTTGCTGACTTGTCATTTTTGGCAAGCTACCTTTGAATGATCGGCATAATGGGCACTCGCTTTCCAACCACCTTTAACTACACATCTTCAAATAAATTTATAATTAATTTCAATAAGAAAATATAAGTGTTTTTATTTTATTAATTTAAAAAGTTCTAAAGTTTAAGGAACAGAATGCTTACCGCAGAGTTAAAGAGACCTTTTACACTGACATACACATTTTTTTTTTTTGATATTTTATTTTAAGTTATTTTAAGTTAAATCACTTGATCGTGAAAGAAATAAAGTTCAATAAAACGACCATTAGCAGAGTCAAAGTTCTATATGAACAAAATTTTGATCTTATAAAGACTTAAGAAAGCTACAAAATTGTTCTAAATCCAATTTTTACCGAAAATGAGGTTATGATGCAGTTTTACTAATTTGAGGGTGCTCGTTCCTAATTTGAAAACCGTTTTTGTCAAAAAAATTTCATTCCACAGATAATATAATTAAATAGGACATAGAACAATAAATACAGGGAAGTAGCCTTTTGAAAATGAGCCCGAGTATTCTTGATTGTTATAAGTCCACTTTTTATTTAAGGAAAAAACGTACTTGTATAGGAATAATTGTTCTATCTCCAATTTTTGGGTTTTTAGTTTTAAAAAATATTTAAAAATAGAATGCAACTACTAATGAGGTAAACTTGTATATTTTATTTATGAGAAAAGAACAAACATAATAAAACACATAACTTGAATGACAAACGAGCAGAAAATTGTCGCTTTAAAGTTTAAACCAATTTGAAACTTAAAAATCGTGCCCTGTAAAATTTACTTTTTGTGACTTAGAACAATTCTGCTTTACGGCGACGAGTTGTAAGCATTAGTAAAACCTTATAAAAGCGAGATTCTTCTAGTGGGGTAGTGGGGGGTCTTTTCAGAAACTTCACCTACATTTATATTTTCACTGTGCCAAGAAGAATTATATCAGCAATGATTTCTGTAATATGGGTAGGTGGTATAAAAACGTTTTAGGTAGCGATAGCACGTTGGCGAGCGTCACTTTTTGAAAACTGACGTGCGTCACTTTTTACAAACGGACGTGCGTCACTTTTTACAAACTGACGCGCGTCACTTTTCAAAAACTGAAGCGCGTCGCTGTTGAAAACTGACGTGGATCACTGTTGAAAACTGACGCGCGTCACTGTTGAAAACTGACCCGCTTCTTTTTGTCGAAAACTGACGTGCGTCACTTTTGGAAAACTGGCAGGCGTCACTTTTTAAAACTGACGCACGTCAGATTTCAAAAGTGTACGTACGCGTGTTACTCTTTAAAACTAAGCATTTTAAAAAAAAGTATACTTATCACTGAGTTTCGTCCGTTGATCCCGCCTCGCCGCACTGTATAATTATATAATTATATAACGAATCATTCAACTTACTTTTTTTTTACATTAAAATTGTTTTTAAGCTTTTAAAAATTAGTCAAAGTTCAAAAAGTACGATTTTCGCTTGATTTGGGTATTTAAAAATATCTGTAACTTTTTTGTCTCCTGAAATAATTAAACCAAATTTGGAACATCTAATTTTTAATGTATCAGAAATCATTGAGCGTAGTTTTTTTTTAAATGCAAATTATTTTTGAGCTTTGAAAAGCTTGGCAAAGTTTAAAAAGTACAATTTTGGCTCGACTATGGCGTTCCAAAAATCTGTCATTTCTTCGAGTCTGAAAATAATTAACTCAAATTAGGAATATATTACCTGAAATGTTTAATAAAAAAGATTTGACACACTGTTTATTAAACGTTTATTCAAAGCTAAAAAAAATAAGATTTTGACTAGGCTAGAATGTCTAAAAAATCTGTAACTTTTGTATCTTAAAAGATTATTTTCTCAAATTTTGCAAAATAAGATAAAACTGGTTTCTTAATTTTATAAAGGCCTTCCTTTCGTGTCTTAAAATTACTTAATTATTTTTATGAGTATAAAATAAAGAAATAATACATTTCAATGTAGTTTGTTTGTGTTACGTTATTTGAAATTAAAGCTTTTTTATTGGAAAATTATAAGAAAAATATTGATTATACTCATTTTAAACAAAGTCGTTTGTAAGGCAAAGTGAAATAGTCGAAAAACTACGCTTTTGAGAAAAGAGCAAAAAAAGAAATCACAAAAAAAAAAACTGGTTGTCAATTTTCACGAAAATCCTTCTTAATTAAATACTTTAAACGGCTCGGCTCTTTTAAAAATCTTCGAGTAAAATCAAAATCAGTAAATAAAATCTCTATGTAACTTTTTCCATAGATGAAATTTTTTTCAACAATTACAATATTAAATTCTAACATTTTTCTGCTACCTTAGACTTTTTGTAATAGTACAAATATCCAATTAATATGAGTAGGCTAAATTAACACAAAATCACATTCTTAATATGAGGACTGATGCTATGTCATTTCCTCAAAGCCTGAAGACATCAATGTTGACAGTGAGATCAATAGAACTCAAGATATGTATTGAAACAGCTCAAGATGCACCAAAATACGTTTTTTTTTTTACTATGTGTTTCGACAGATATATCGTTCTCTATCAAAGAAAAGCAGATAAAAGCAGCCAATTCTTTTTGTATCTTTTAGTACATAAACCAAAGATCAAAATTGTGAAAAAAAAGTAGACAGCGGAACCCAGCGGAAACATTTAAAACTCAATTCGAAATTAAAAAACTGCAAATAAAAGCTTATTGTGTGAAAAAAATAATATTAATTAAAAATATATTTTTAAAAATTTATATTTTTAGCAATATAAATAGCAGTTAAAATAAGCTTTCCAACGACATACAACACTTAGGCCCAATTTATTCACTCTCCATTATATTTAAAATCTCCATTAAAAAATTGAAAACTGTCAAATCGCATACAAATTTTAAAATTTCCCTTTTTTAATGGAGACTTTTAATTTAATGGAACGTGAATAAATTGGACCTTATATAATTTATTCAAATGTAGTTTTGAAAACGTATCGTGAAAATTTGCTTTATTTTGTTACTCAAACAAAGTATTTTCAAGTGGAGACTTCAGATACAATTTTCTAAAAGAGAAACTCATTTTAAAAATCAATTTTCAATGAAAACATATAGATTGACTTTACCTTGATTCATTTCCGTAAAGAAATTACCAAAAATTAAAATTTCATAAAAACCATTTTTGAGACGCAAATGGTCCTTTGGGCCCATTGTGCGTCGCTCAGCCGCATAATCCTAGTAAAATTGTCTGTTTTCAGCTCATCATAATACAAAAAAGTTAAAATTAGACCTTATGGCACCAAACGAATAAAGTTAGTTATTTGAAAAGATAAATAATTTTAAAGAATTAACAAAAAAATCTCATCCATGCAAGTAGGGGAGAGGTGCGGACAGTGAGACACCCTTTTTTTTTTAAATTGGTATATCTTAGAATGTTTTCAAGATAGCTTAACGAAACTTTGAAGTGAGTTTAAGACATATTTTATCTTAATGTTGCAAAAAAACTTATAGTTAAAGAATGAATGAGGGCATCACATTGGACTACAATGTAGAAAAAGTCAAAACGTCTCACTGTTTGAAAGGGGTGCGATCAGTGAGACATTCTTAGGTGAAAAAAAAATTAACGAAAACGTCAAATAATTAGGTAATTGACAAGTATATACTTAATTAATTTATGTTACTTTAACCCATTTATTCAAAAAAAAAATAATAAAAAGCCAAAAAAAACGAAAGAAAAAAACAATACGAAATCATTTTGAAGTCATGCTAAAATAATAGATTTTTTAAAAATCTATGTGTCTCACTGTTTGCTTTTTAAAAAACCTATGTCTCACTGTTTGCTTTTTAATAATGTCTCACTGTTTACTTTTTGTAATTTTTCGGAAAAATATAAAATAACAAAAAAACGAGAAGGAATTCTAATTCAATGATATTTTTTTATGAAAGAACATATAAATAAATATAATACATATGTAAAAAAAGTTCTGTCCACTAACCAGATTTTTTTGTGTTATACCTACACTCTTTTTATAACACTCCAAAAACTACTTTCACCTGATTTTGTGTGATATTTTACGGCGTGGGAAAATGGACAGCTTTAATTTAGTCGGGACAAAATTAAAAGACGCAGACGGGGAAATAAACGTTTTGACCCAAACTAGCGTTACTGTGCTTATTTTCAGAAAAGAGAAAAATGGATTGTCTCACTGTTTGCACCGTCTCACTGTTTGCACCCTTCCCCTACATGTCATACTCGTCAATGTTTTCAACGAAATTTGATCTAAATATGAAGGTCACACATTTGAATTGTCCAAAAACTTTTCATTTCGATAACAAGAATAAATATTTTTCATATTATAATTGAGATAGGTAACATAAAGTGACTTTTCTATCTGTTTCAGCTCTTCACCAGTAAGTTGATCATCATACGTACATGTATGTCCATCAAAGCATAACAACACCCCCAAAACATTTCCAGTATTTTTTTTTAGCATACAGAAAACAGAAGTTTGGAAAGTTTTTCTTTTTATTCATTCCCAAAATGAAAATCAGAGAAAAAAAAAGTTTGGCAAAACATCATACCAACTCTTAATCCGATTTAAAACTCTACCTATAAAGAGAACCCATAAGTTTCAAGTGGCTATACCGAGGTAAAGCACAGAGTTCGTTTGTTTTGGTATACCTATACCTTTGCAGAATCTTTTTTTTTTTTTTTGCATATTTCTAACCATTTTTCTTGTTTGGATTAACCTTCATTCCAAGGACACCAACTCGTCCATAAAAGCACATTTCATAGAACTAGGAATTCTCAGAATGCCAACTGAGTTTTTTTTGCAAAAAAAAAAATAAATAAAAAAAAAGTGAAAGAGAACATCGGAACGAATGAGGAAAACTTTATAAATCCAAAATAACTTTGGCTAACACCGCAAAAGTATGTGCATAGTTTAATGTTATTTTTTTTTTTTTTTTTTGAAACAGAGTGAGAAACCGGAAATTCACAGGATCATCATTAATGTGAAGCTTTCCTCTACCAGATGTATAATTTTTTTTTTATTTTTAACTCAATTTAAACTTTGATAGAAAATTAATTTTAGAAATCAACTCTCTTTCGCTTAGGTTACCAAATCTGTGCAATTATTTTTGGTATTTTTAATGAAGAGAGTGTTATAGTTTCGATACATTCTCAGAAAAGATTGCTAAGTGCGATATGTATTAAACCGAAACTAAACTGTACCGAAATCAAGCAAAATGCTTTGTGGTTGGATTTTTTTTAGAAATAAAGTGCGGGTGTGTCTAGGAATTAAACCAAAAACAGTTTTGTACTACAAGTTTTTCTACCCTTCAATTTGAATTAAGTTTTACATTCAAGTGGCTCTGGGCATAGTGAGTTTCAAAGGAATAGATCCGCTTAATATTTACCCAAACCCTAGATTTTGTCCGAAAGCATTACAAAATACGTAGGTGTAACGCAAAAATGATGGGTTCTGAGGAAAAATTGTTTTCAAAACTTTGCATTCTAATTGTTTCTAATTGTTCGATTTAGTACCAGTTTCACATATAATAAAGGAAGAACTATTACTGATAGCATGAAAACGAGGAGGTTATAGGTACGAAGCCGGACAAATACAAACATTTGTGAGATTTATTTCTGTATTCGGAGAAAAAGTGCGCTGTTAACTCTTCAGTGCACACGTTGAGCCCATTGAAAATTTAAATACAAATAAAAGTAATGACTTCTGGAGAAATAATGTAATCTTCTATCACCAAAATGTATCCTTACACGTAGGTATCCATAACTAACTACAATATTCAATAAATGTTCGCTAAATTGAGCTTTAGGCCTACTTGGTTTTAAGTACCTACACAATCAGGTTACAATTTTGTTGTTGGCCAATTTTAGTGCTGGGTTTTCCGCGAAGTTTTAAAGGTAAGGTAAATACTTCGGGAAATGATTGTTGGTACATTGCTGGTAGGAAAACGAAATATAGGAGAACCTAATAACAACAGAATTCTTAAACATCCCGAAAACTCCTTGTATTTTTTTTTTTCAGGTTAGGTATTATGCGAGATACTCAACAGCTCATTTCTCAGTTTAATTTTGGTGAAACAGAAAATAAAAAAACAGTTTACAAAAATTTAAATTCCGAGGGAACAAAAATATTTGGGGTGGAAAAATTCCCACATGAAACTCAGAAAAGGGCTGAAAACCTTCAAGAAATTCAAAAAAATCTGCCTTAGGTACTCTGATCCATATTGCGCTACAATAGCGTAAGTAAGTGAAATCGTTAACAACAAAAATTATTTATACTTTTCGTTTCACAGTTAGCAGCTGGTTTAGCGAAGTTCTTACCTGTTCTAGATTCCCGAAGTTTTTTTTTTGTTTTAGTTTAATTTTTATTTTTTTTTTTTTTAAATTATGTATGAATACAAAAAAAGCACGTATACGCCACAGTGGACGTGGGCAACATGCAAATAATGTGAATTACAAATTTGGTCTAGGTGCAAAAAAACACAAATCGATTTAATTATAACACTTCCCACCCAATAATTGTACAACGATTCAACTTCTTTGTCGTCAGTGTTATTAAATAAGCATAAAAACAAAATCCTTTCATATAAGAATCAAAAATTAAAATTTCTTCAGCTTCTTAAATTTTGTTTGTTTTAAAAGAGTAGAAAAATAAACTAAACAAATACGAATTAAATACAAAACAAATCAAACAAAATAAATATAACTAATATAGTCTAAGAGCCAGGAGCAGATTTCTTGCGTGAGAGGTAACCGATTCATATGAATGTCAGAGGTAGCGTGGGTCATGGTGATGACGAATACCTTAGTCTGCCTGCATTTATTTGGGCCGTTGTCGAGAAAAAGCGCATCAAAAGTACCATTTTTCTGAAAATCGATTTAGTGAGGGTAACCACTTAAAATTTATTGATAACCAACGCCACATACTCACTGATAACAAATATACCAATGGCAGACATTTTAAGTGCGGCCAAAGCCCCGGCAGACTGTCCCGAAAATGCGTTTTTTTTGGCGTTTTTAGACTTTGGGGTAACCACCTAAAATTAATCGCATCCTGTAGCGGTGGACTCCCTGATAACAAAAATACCCATGGCAGACATTTTGAGTGTGGCCAAACCCTCGGCAGACGGTTTTGAAAATGCAGTTTTTCTGAAAATTGATTTATTTAGGGTAACCACTTGAAATTAGTCGCATCCTGTAGCGGTGGACTCCCTGATAACAAAAACACCCATGGCAGACATTTTGAATGCGGCCAAACCCCCGGCAGACGGTTTTGAAAATGCAGTTTTTCTGAAAATTGATGTATTTAGGGTAACCACTTGAAATTAGTCGCATCCTGTAGCGGTGGACTCCCTGATAACAAAAATACCCATGGCAGACATTTTGAGTGTGGCCAAACCCTCGGCAGACGGTTTTGAAAATGCAGTTTTTCTGAAAATTGATTTATTTTACTTTTTCACATAACTCGCGTATTATTGGACCTAGCAGAAAAAATTGTATAGCAATCTTAAAGATAATTGAATTTCCTACAGAATATGTTAAATAAGTTTTTTCGATTAAAACTTCGGTTTAAGAGTTAGCGTGGTTTTTTTGAAGCAAGTCAAAGGGTGATTTTCTTATTTTCGTCATATCTCTTTTATTTGAGCTTTTTTAAAAATTAATTTGAAGTAAAAGTTGTAGATCTTTTTATTACCTTCATTTATTACATTAACGGTTTTTCGATTTGACAGACCGTTTTCGATCTGCAGGAAAAAAACTTCAAAAAGTTTGCAATTTCATCAAATGGGACATCAAAAGGAAGGACTCTTTATAGTAGAGTAACTAAAGCAAATTATTAGGGAACCCGGCCGAACAGCTCTGATTTTGACGATTTTTTTTTTCAAACGTAGGTAATTAAAAATACTTTAAAGTCTATAGATTAAAAATTGCCGGTGTTGCCGTATTGTTTTTTTAAATTAAAATTAATTTTTTTTTTAACAAAACCATTTTTTTTGCTTAAATTTCATAAACAAATGATAGCAAAAGATTCTCTAGGTAATTTAAGGAAAATATATAAAAGGCAGTAAGGGACAATCTTCCATCGTTTAAGCGATAAATGCAATTTTCTAACATTCTGACCTCAAACACAAAAAAAATATTTTGAAAACAACGGCAACACCTACAATATTTTAAAATACATTTTTAAAAAGCCAGAAGCTCATTCTTATCTCTTAAATTTAAATCCATTAAATTTAATCAAGACTTTTTGAAAAAATGGTCCTCAAACTCAGAATTAAAAAAAAAATGTTATTAGAAAAATTTAAAATGACTTTTTTCCAAACTTTTTCTAATAAAATATGAATTTATTTAAAAAAAACTTTAGGCCATAAATATTATCAGTTGAATTTCGAAGCAAAAAAGGTAAAATATATCACACTTTTGAAAAAAAAATGAAAAATTGCTTCAATTTCAATGGTTTTTTTTTTATTAAAACTGAATGTTTGCATTGAATTAATTAATTTTCTCAAAGACTGTGGTAAATAAGAACTTTAAATTTTTGCTATTTAACTTTCAACAGTAAGGGTTATTAAATGAATAAAAAATAATTTTATGTTTAGATGTTGAACTTTAAAAAAAAAATAAGTTACATTTTTTTTCAAAACTTTTATTAAAAAAAGTTCTTCGAAAATGAAATACTTTTTAATTTTTTTCATAAACCGTAATACATATTGACATTTCCTTTTATAATTTGAAATCATAATAAATGCGGCCAAAAAAATTTGAAAATAAATGCATTTTATATTACGACCAAGTTTAAAAAACGACATGTTAAAATTTTTTCAATAATTTTTTTTTTCAAAAATCTGAGTTCAATTACCATTCTTTCAAAAGCCGTTCATTCAATTGACTTAACTTTAATTTTACATATAAGACTAAGCTTCTAGCTTTTAAAAAATGTATATTTGAATATTGTAGGTGTTGCCGTTGTGTTCAAATATTTTTTTTTTGTGTTTGAAGTCAATTAATAAGAAAATTGCATCCATCGCTTGAACTATGGAAGATTGTCCCTCACTCCCATATATTTTTTTTCCTTGAATTTCCTAGACAATCTTTTGGCATCAATTAATTTATGAAATTTAAGAAAAATTTTTGAAAAAAATTTTTTTTGTTCACAAAAATCTTCAATTAAATTTAAAAAATCAAAACGGCATCACCGGCAATTTTTAATCTATAGACTTTAAAGTATTTTTAATTACCGACGTTTGAAAAAAAAGATCATCAAAATTTAAGCTGTTCGGCCGGGTTCCCTAATATTGCTAATTTTTGAGCTTTAGTTACTCCACTATAAATAAAATGAATGTTTTATTACAGTTTTGGTTGCATTTGGGATAGCAAGCAAGATCAAAGTATTTTCATAAAAAGAATTTGGCTGAAGGGGTGTTTTTTCGAGAGACATTAAAATCTGTCATTGGTCCCAAAAATCCAATTATTCGTGTATTAAGTATAATCATTCAATTTGTCATAAAAAAAAAAATAAAATGAATCATTATCTTTTTGAGGCCAACTGCAGATTTTACTGTCTCCTCTAAAAAAAACACCCTTTCACCTAAATTTTTTTAATGAAAACTCTTTATTTTTAGTTCCTTTCCCAAATTCAACGTTTTTACTAAATATCATTAGGGTGACCCATCAATTTGTTTCACTCAAAAAACACCCTTTTAGCCATGATTTTCTTATAGACACTTAAGTTTCTTGTTTCTAATCTCAAAAGTAGCATAATTGTTGAATTTCAATGGGGTACTACTATTATTACTTATTTTTTCCAATATACCCAATTTTCTCTACACCTAAAAAAACACCCTTTCATGTGAAAAAAATGTACAGACTCATTTATTTCGTAATTTCAAATGGAAATATTGTCTTTTCTAAATCTTTAATAAATTTCGTAGCCTATATCAGGATTATTGCGCATTTTCCTTATTTCCCAAAAAACACCTTTCAATTTAAATTTTTTTAAAGAATGCTTAGATAACTGGTTTCTGTTATAAATGAAATATTTCTACCAATTTTTATTGGGGTATTATTTTTGTCCTAGTATTTGTAGAACTTATTCTGAATTTCATAATTTCTTAAAAAAAAAAAACACCCATTCACTCAATATTTTGTTTTGTTAAGTTTTATGAGGGTAATAATTAATTTTTTGTACTACTATTTTACCTGTATTAATTTGTTTATTTTACAAGATTAGAAAAATAAAAATTAAACAAATGCAAATTTAATACGAAACAAAACAAATTCAAAATATGTATATAAATATAATAAATATTTCATAAGAGTTTTGGTTACTTTTTAACCAAAAAGTCCTTTTTAGGGATTTTTTGCCTATCGACTACACAATCCTGTGAGGTGAATCTACTTGATAAGAACTTGATAAGAACTTGAAAAACACATTCGATTTTGAGATGATAATTTGCTTTGTTGTATTGGTGAGACCGATCTTGTCGTCGTAAAATTATGTGGGGTTGATGTTCTCTTCCTATCCTAGCCATTGACATAAAACGAAATGTCATCAAAGTCAGACGTTTTAAATGATCCTGAAGTGATATCAGACCTGCTTGGAAACATCCTTTTAAAGTGATTTTTTTTTTTTGTTAATACATTTTTCCACTTCAATAAAGAAAACAATTTTGTTTTGTGTTAAAAGTCTATACATAAAATACGTGTATAAAAATTTATAACCAGAATGCTATAAATAAATTGTTGTTGTGCGTTTCGCATTTCGCACCAACTACCTAACCACTCGAAAGAAAAACACCAATGAAATTGAGCTTTGCAAAAGGATTTCTAATCTAATTAAAATGTTGGCTATTGTCCAAGCAAAGGACATTAATTAAAAATTGAAAGAGAAAAAAAAAATAATTATCCTTGAATTTCATAATATTAAAAAGAAGAGTAAGATGCCTCTGGATGACAACGACATAGAAGGATGAACTGTAGGACGTATTGTTATTGTGGCAAAAAGGAAAATCCTTGGACATAAAAAAAAAAAAAAAAAAAAATTGTTGCAGGCAGAGTTTGGCGTCAGTGTTGGTGAGTAATAATAATGCATTCAAAACACGTAGTAAGGATTCTCTTCCTCATCATCATCACGTGGAATGTGATCCTTTTTCATAGTTATTATCTTTGCTATTTTTATTCTTTTATTAGATTTATTTTCATATTTTTTTAATTCATTATGTTGTTTAAATATTATTACTTAAAGTGTGGATATCAAGTTGCAATGGGAGATACATTATCAAAGAATAATATTAATTTATTACGCAGAAGAACATAATATAATATCCTTATTGTTTGTCTTTAATGAGGACATCTTTTATTTCTGTATTTATAAAAAAAATAATATAAACCATTTACCACAGTATTCATGTTAATAAAATCGTTTGGTTTGCAAATGGAAATCGTTATCGTTTCATTACCAATTAGTGAATATGGGTTTGAGTATTTGTGGTTTGTGGTAAAAACATTGTGGTTAAAATTGAACATCCAAACAATGTCTATATGTATAACTTATTCGATTAGCGTTTAATTTACAAAAACATATTTGTTTTACCAATATTAAAGGTGTTTTATAAAATCAAACCAAAATCGATACTAAGTACTGAGACAGACTCACAAAAGTTCCAAGGTCAATTTTAAAGAAAGGAATTCACGCACTTGAATTACATGTTTGAAACTACAAGGTATATCCAAACTTTTTGTGTTTTTCCGACCATTTCAAGTATGAAGTGGTATAGCATCCTGTTGTCATCGGAAGGTTAAGAACTTTCCGAATAAAAAAAAAAAAAGATTTTAAAAGGAAACAAAAAATATTATCTTAGTTAGTTCTTCCACCAACCAACCAGTTGTATAATTACACTAGGCAACAAGGGTTTTGCTTTACTAAATTTAATTAACTTTTCTGAAGGTTTTTAGGGTGCTGAACTCGAATTAAAAGTTAAAAATTTTCTTTCAGCTCGCGTTTTCGAGATATTCCCGTTTTAAAATCTCAGTAACCGATTTCTTCCTCCCTTTTTTTATGCATTTTCGTAGCTGACAGTTGTTTTGTTTCAGGATAAAAACAATAGTTTACTACCTATGTAAGAGTTTTGGGTTTGCTGAACTCGAATCCGAAATAAAAATTTTTCTATCAGCTTGTGTTTTTGAGATATTCTTGTTATAAAATCTCGATAATCGATTTTTTTGCTGTGTACTTTTTAAACATTTCCATAGCTTACGGTGGTTTTGTTTCAGGAACGAAATAATATTTTTCTTAATCAAAATTTTTGGGTTGGATAAACTCGAATATTAATTAATCAAATTTTTCTATCAGCTCACGTTTTCCAGATAATTACATTTTAAAAATCTCAATAATCGATTTTTTCTACATTTTAAGTATCTCTGTATCACCCAAACTAGAGCTGCTAGAAAAAAACTGAGGGCAGATTTGAAATCAGCGATACCAAATTAGTAAAAATCAGTTAAGAAATTTCATAAAACATAAAAAAGTGTTATTGGCGAATTTACTAGTATTTTCAAATTTTTTTAGTAGAATTTTGAAAATATATTAGTAAATTCCCTAAAATTAGACTAATATTTTTATGAAGTCAAGCCCTGAAGAACTAAGTTCTGTCGATAATCAATATTTCAAAAGATCACCGCTGCTTCAACTAAAAAACAACGCTCAAAAATCTATCAAAGCAACGTTAAAAACTTTTTTTTTTTTCGAATACACCAGACATATCGTGGGCTCAATCTCTGAAAATACTTTTGGCAACACACGTTTATTTTTTATATTTTTTTGTCTGTGAAATTCAACTTTTCTGAAAATATTAAGCAACTATTTTGTGTCGGAGAATTTTCGATGAAATTCAAAGCACAAATGTCAAAAAGTCTTTGCTGAACACACTTCATCGCAATGCATTGATGGGCGTCATGTTTCATCGGAAGATTCTCCGATATTTCAATCGGAACAAATACCTCCATAGAAAATTCTCCGATTTCGAACAAATCGGAAAAAAAATTTCTCCGAACGGATACCTCGATAGGGCTGATTATTCTGTATAAGTCTGAAGTCGGCAGCACAATTATTGTACTGCAACGTTTTTCTGACCAATAAGCCTGGCATTTCTAGCACCTTATAGTTCGGAGTGGATTCTAGATATTCATGCGTCATGTCAGAGAAATATTTCATATAGAAATAATTTCGCTAGGTTACAAGAGAGGTAAAATTCACGAAAATTTTATAAAGTGTTGAAAACCATGGAGAACACAATCAAATTCAAAGAATACATGCTCGTCTCTTTCTTAGGCAAAGAGGGCAAGAAAGAGTTTTACAAGCTTCGTGAAGAACAAGAACCACACCAACCAGTCGAGCTTAGCCAAGCTTATGCAAGCATATGCCACCGTTCTTTAACGACTTCTGAAGACCTTTCCCACAATGATACCCTGAAATCGCAAAACAAATAAAAAAAAATCAGAGTCTCTTAAGTCCAGTCTAGAAACTAGATTTTTAAAGGCATTTACTTAACCTGTTTAATTTAACTTCAAAATTTATACCAAAAACACATTGTTTTAAATGAACTCAGTTCGAAATTCAAAGTTCTGAAATATCGTAAATAATTTCAAAATATGTTTCGGTCTAATAAACTTTTACTTATTCGACTGCAGCAAAACATCTCTATAGAATGAACTTATAAATAAAGACAATCTCTATAAAAAAAAAGAAAACGATATAGAAAACTGATACATTCTACCCCTTTTGCATCAAGTTTATTGTGTGTCCAATGAGCTGAAAGTATTTCAACCCGATTATTATTATTTGTTCCCTGGCTGAAACAAATTGCGAAACCTCCTTCATATCCGTTAGAAAACTCTTTATACTGCGTTTGTTGTTGTTGCTTTGGCAACGTCCTGTGAAATTGTTTGCAATATAAATTGTAAACTTTGCTATTGAAATCCTTCGAACGATGAAAGGACACACACAACACAATATAGTGTACCTATATAGTAAAACACAACGACCGACGACCATATAGCATCCGGTGTTATGTTTTCTGGATTTCAATTCCTTTTCCGGTATAGATATTGGCCTAATACTACTTTACGTTCAATGTATCTAGTAATACTTTTAAATCCTTGAGGATTTTCCATAGGTACATAACAAGGAACATGTGAGCTCATCGAACCATACATTTAAAAGGGGGACGCTGCTGACTGAAAACAATGTAATTATTGTAGGGTATACCGTATACCCTACCTTTACCTGTGCAGTTGCATCTTAGCATCAGTATCGGCATCAGTAGAAGCAGCATCAGCAGCAGAAAGTAGGACCACCATCAGTATAGTCGCAGCAACAACTTTGATAGTTTCAACCCAATAAATAAGGATTTCAATTGATCTTTAGTGCATGGGTATAAATTCGGATATATGTTTGTATAGCTTTCGTATTTTGAAAGGAGAACCAGCTTCAGCTTCAGCTTCAGCACCAGCAACTTCTACCTATAATGTCTAAAATAAATTTTGAGAAACAAAAACATACATAAGAGAAAAGGCCGTGCGTTGTTGTATAAACCTTAAGTCCTGGAACACAAATTTGTTCAAGATGGAAAATAGCTATGGCATGGATTTTATTTTTGTTTGGCTTAATGTGGTTACGTTGGAACACTAAGCTTTTCGACGCATACTCGATACTGGATGAAACGGAATAATTGACCTGATGCAAACTTTGTTAGTACCAATGCTTTATTTTGCGTGGTAAAGATTTTGGAAATAATGGTGTTACACTTTTTCTTTTGAAGTCCGGATACGAAACGAAAAAACGAAAACGAAAAGATTAAATTTTATTGAAGATTTAAATTTTTTAAAACTGCTTTTTTTTAAATTTTTTATTTGAATCTGAAAACAAGGAATCTGTCAGTTGAGTTTTTGTTTGTTGTGTATTCTAGAAAGCAAAAGAAAGAAAAGCAAAGTATTTTTTGAGTAGGTACATACAACTTCAATAGTTATTAATTTGCTTAAAGGACAGTGATGGGCGTTCGAAAAAATGGAGCCTTAATAAGCAATAATTCGTGTAAATCGTCTAAGAACTTAAGTATAAACGTTCAATTTGTCATCAAAACCAAAAACAAATTGAATCATTGGCTTTTAGGGACCAATTACAGATTTTATTGTATCTTCGAAAAAAAACACCTTTCACCTAAATTTTTTTTTATAAAAACTCTTTATTGTTGCTTTCTATGTCAAATTCAACGTTATCACCAAATTTCATTAGAGTGACCCATCATTTTTGTTTTCACTAAAAAAAAACACCCTTTTAACCATGATATTCAGATACAATCTTCTTGTTCTACAAAAAAAAATGCAAACAAAATTTGTACGGTGTGAGAATGTTAGATTATTTTAAAAAGTTGCCCTTTTATTGCAGTTTTAAAAACAAGTATAAAAGTTTCCAAAGTTGCAGTTATATCGCGAAATATTACAATTTGAATTCAACAAAACAGGGGTTTTCAGAACAAAACTACAAACAAAAATAGAGGCAGCTTTTTAAAATAATAAATCATTCTCAAAACGTACAAATTTTTTTTGCATTTTTTTTTTTTGTAGAACAAGAAGACTGTTTCTGAACCATCATTAAAAAAGGGACAATAGATAGAATAAATTAAAATAAAAAAAAAAAAAAAATGGGCTTTATCAAGCACTCAAAATCAAGGAGCACTTTTTAAATAATTGTTGTAACTAGGTCTTAAGCAGAAATTAACTAAAACAAAAAAAAAAAAAAAAAATATCATAAAAACTATGAGTTGTCTGGCAAACTTGTTAACATCTTTTTTGTTCATTATTGTTTTCTTCAGTAGAATAAATTTATAAAACACTATGTTTATCATACATTTATCAAAGAAAATTGGCCCAGAGTCAAAAATTATCATGGGTAAGAAAATAATAATTCTCTTTAAAAATTAACATCTGAGCAATAAAAGAAGATATTAAGATATTAACATTTTTTAAATGCAATTACAAAGAATAGCATTTTTTCTAAAAATCAAGATATTAATGAAGGTTTAATCATAAGTACTAACGGAGTTATTAACATTGACATGAGTAAAGGCATACCAAAGTAAGCGTTTTCTTAAATCATCGCTAAGGCTAGGCGCACACATGCGATTTTGATCGCGCGATTATTCAGTCGCAAATTAGATGACAACAATTTCAATGACTGTAAACACAATTTTCAAATTTTTAATCGCGGAAAGCATGTGTGTTCACAGCCATTGAAATCCTTGTGATCCATTTTTGCGACTGAATAATCGCGCGACCAAAATCGCATGTGTGCGCCTAGCCTAAAGGGTATTAACTTTGCAGATAGAGAGTTACTGTAGAACCACAGCACAGTGGGTCCCGCCATAGGTCAAAAATAAAAAAAGTAAATGTCAATTTTTTAAAATCCAATGATTAAACAACGTTCTACAATCTCCCATCGAACCAAAACCAAAAAAAATTTGACGGTTAACCTTTTTTTTCATTTCTTAATAGCCATTCAAAGTCGGTATATAAAAAAAGGTACAGTTTTTTAATCGCTGCAGTTATAAGGTGTGAACTTGCGACAGTGATAGCGGGTGTTAAAAATTGTTAACAGTATTAAATTGTTATGGATATTAAACGAGAAGGTTAATACTTTCTAAAAACATAAATTATATTGTTAAATAACATTAAGGCTAATTGTAATGGCGCTCGTTAGCCAAGCAATTTTAACCATTTTTATTTAGCTCAATTTTCATTAAATTAGAGATTTAGTTGGTTTGCCTTCGAGTGCTCTCTACAATTTAAGTTCTCAAATGAAGAATACCGTCCTACCTTTCGAAATAATAGCGCCGTTTTTTCCCCTTTTTTCCCCTTTTCGAGTAATACGAGTTTAAATGACGATACACGGAATAAAAAAAATTAGGTACAACGTAAAACTAAAAAAATTCCTTTTTGGCACTATTATTTTTATAAAAGAATGAACTTAGAGGGTAAGGTTATTTTTCTTGAAAATAACCAAAATTTTAAAAAACTGACTTGATGCATTTTTTTTGCAATAATAAATCATATAAAATGATAATACAGGTGTTTCATTTAAAAAAAATGGTCATTATATTTTTGACCGCACTTTGTATGGGAGGTGACCCACTGTGCACAGGTTTATTTCTACATTCCAAAAAGAAGTGTCAGCAGTATGAAAAAAGAACAATTTATGTATTTATATAAGTTTTTAAAAATTTAAGACCTATATAAAAGTGACCTTCAATCAATAAAAGGTTTCTAAATAATATGATTGTAATAAGGAGTGTATAAGAGATAAGAATAATCTAACACAAAGCTTCTTTCACGAAATAAAATTCAACTGTAACATTTGTAGGCATCTGATGTATCTCTCTATGTATTGTATTATATTACTGAATAAGTTATGCATTTCGAGAATCTTATATTGAAATATTTTCTCTCTGTCACACTCTAGGGAAACGCAACATCAATTTACTTAATGTTGTGATTTATGTGCCATGTATATTGCCAGCAACGTGCACGTTCACATCACCGACTGGTATCGTTATTTTATTGACCCATTTGAGGAAGTCCAAATATCCTTTTGAGTGAGACTATACGAGCACAATGATTCACCAGCTTGTGAAGTGAAGACTTTATAGCCATGGTCGTCGCCATAACACAATGATGCCTGCTGATGAGGATGCACAACCGGAAGTGCTTACATTTAGATTATGAGATCAATCAACATTCTCGTTCGCATGCCATGTCAGTGATGGAAAAAGAGGTCTTTGTTTCCTCCTCTTCTCGGTCGGATCGGATATTTTGTCTTATTATCTTTGTTCCATTTACTAATGCCTTAGAGCAGAGTTGTTAATGTGGGCAGAGGTCTGAGTTATGATATTTTTGTTTAAAAAGTTTGATTTTAATTGAAAATCAAGAAAGCAATTTCTATTGTCTTTGTCTTTGTCATTGTCATTTTGTAATTCTTTCAGCAATATTGGAGAGCTATTTTCATTTTGTATACCCCACCAGGGAGTCCTTTGGAGCGTGAAATTTGCATTCGACAGTCTAGACAGGTATTTATTTGATATTCCAGAACTTATTTCAAAGCAAAACAACAATAAAACCAATTCAGCTGTTGAAGGTTAATAATAAACGCAATATACACGTTTTGAATAACAATGAGAATTAAAATGTGTAAAATGTTCAGATATCGATACCTATCTATTAAAAAATGAATAAATAAAATAGAAGGCTATTTTTAATAATTGTTTTTAATAGTGTCGAATATATTCAGAATATTTAAATAGGTCAAAAGTAAATTAGAATGATTTAAAAATAATTGAGGAAAAAGGTGTCAAAGTTTTCATCATTTCAATTTTGATAATTACAGCAAATTATAATTTGTTAATAAAAAACGAACTTTTGTTTCGGTTCAACAGAGGTGCTGTAAGTCACTGTATCAAATTAGATGCCGCAATATTCTTAAATAATTGAAAACCAAAAAGTTTTTGTCGATCGATATCTTATTGTAAATTATTTGAATGTGTTTGAAGTTATAGAATTCTGTGACTTTATTTTTTTGCTTTATTTTTAAACTTAAAAATATTTAGGTATTTTTAAACTTAAAAATATTAATTTTGTTCGTTTTTTTACTTTTTCGGCTTGTAACTTTTTTAATATTCAGAATATCGAAAAAGTGTTCTGAACATAAAAGACGAGAAATTTAATTGTCTACGTTTTTTGTCCTACAAACTTTAACCTAGAATGAACAAAAGTCGAGATATTTAATAAAAACTAAAATCACAGATGGCGGCCAAAAGGTGAATGTCACGAGTGCGAAAAATCAGGGTTATGATATTCTCCTAATTCTCTATAAAAATGGGGGTGGTAAAAACTGCTACGTTAAATTATAAATGCACTGGACTATAAGTCTAAGATCCAGCCATATTATTATGTGTTATATTTTTATATTTTTAGAAGAAATTGTATTCTTTGTAAATGTTTTTAAAAATTTTTAATATCTTTTTCGGTTGCTCAGATATTAATTTATAGCCCTGTTCATCTTTGCAGATAGATCATTGCTGTAGAATATAACCAAAAATCACCCCTTAATATCACAAGAAAAAAAAAGGTATAAGAGTGATGGACAGTTAGACCAGTGCCAATAATTTTTGAAAATAAAAAAATTATTAGCAGCATATAGGTGGTGGGAAAATTTATGATAAATGGTTTATGAAAGGGGAAAAATCAATTGCCCACAAAATAAATTGGGGGAAAGGGGGTGGGTGGGCGAAAAAGTGGGGTGGTTCTCAAAAATCATGGTTTTTTACGATTTCTGTCAAAATTAGACGTCCTATCGAAAAAAATCAAATGCAAAAGTTGTAGGTAGTATAAATGTCTACAACTTTTACTCAAACAATTTTTTTCTATAACCTCAAAAATATTGAACAAAATGCAAAAATACGATTTTTTAATTTTTTATTTTTATCTTTTACAAAAATAGTTGGATTTTAACAAAACTTGGATAAAAATTACTTTGTTATGTTTTCTATCTATTAAAAAATGTTTTTTGAGCAAGTTAATTTTTGGATTTTTGACGAATTTAATTTGAAAAAATAGCCTATTTTTTAATCAAAAAAGTTACCGAAAACATTTTTGATTTTTGAAAAGTTTGGAATGCAATTATTTAGCTTAAAACCGTTTTTTAAAGATTGTGTGGAAAAACTATACTTTTGTTTTAGAAAATATTGAGAACAATTGAAAAAAAAAACAAAAAAAACGATTTTTACACTGAACCAAATCCTTACGTAAATACAACGAAAAAATTCGTTGAGCCAACGAAAATTTAATTAATTTTCAGCCGATGAAAAATTTAATTGGCTCAACGAAATGGCTTTCATACGTTAATGAAGAACTTCATCAATCAACGAAAACTGTAGTATTTTAATGAAATTTTTCATAAAAATTTTTGACCGAGAGTTAATGAATTTTTACATCACTTTACGAAATTTTTCATCGATTAACGTAAAATTTAATTAACCGCGGTGATATTTTTCGTTAGTCAATGTATTTTTTGATTAATTTATGAAAGAACTTTCGTTAGCTAACGAATTTTTTCGTAAATTTAATGAACATTTTTATTAAATTACGAAAAAATATTTGTTAGCTAACGAAACTTTTCGTTGTATTAATTGTATTTTTTTTATTGGACTTGTTAAATTATTAATTTAATATAGTCCAAACCAAAAATTGGCGTTTCGACCCGGTGGAGCTCACTTAAGTCAACTGATGAGTCCGACTTATCGTGAGACACCTTGTCAATACGCAAATATTTTTTATATTCAGCTCAGCTTACATAGATTTTTAAACAAAAACCTAATGTGAACTATATAAAGCAAGATTCAATTTTTAATCATTAAAACAGAAATGCACCCAAGTCTACGTTTTTTTTTTGTAAGGCAACGATTTTTTTCGTTAACTGATGTATTTTTTCATAAGCCAATGTAATATTTCATTAGTATATGAAGAATTTTCATAAGCTTATGAAGATTTTCGTTAGTTAATGTTGAATTTCATAAGTTAATGAATTTTTTCGTTACTTAATTAAAACTTTAATAAGGTAAAGAAAAAATTCTTATTTTTATTCTTTAGAATGAGTATGAAATTTTTCGTTAATTGATGAATCTTTTCATTGAATTGGATTTTTTGGCACTAAAAAGGGAGAAAAAGTGTATGAAACGTTTTCATTAATTGATGAAGGTTTTCATATTACGAAAAATTACATATTTTCGTTGAGCCAACGAAAGTTTCGTTGGGCCAACGAAAATGTAGTGTATGAAACGATTTTCGTAATTTTACGAAATTTATTATTTTCAGTGTAAGGGTGATTTTTCCGTAATATTGTCGAGAAATAATTTTCCATAGAAACCAAATTATACTTTTCTAATGGTCATTGACCTTTTTAATTTGAATCAAGCACTAGAATAGCTCTAACGTGCAAAGTTTTTGAGATATTGAATTTTGAACGTCGCAAATACTATTTTTCTGATTTTTGGCATGGTAATATGTCAAAAACGTGATGTGATTGAATTTTCTGACTTCAGATTCGAGCTCAGCGCACAAAAAACCATTAGAAAAATATACTATGATTTCTATAAAAAAACAACTTTTTGACTAGTGAAATCGAACAAGGCATTGAAAATCGCAAAAAACAAACACTTTTATTAAAGATTATTAGTCAGTATACCGAGGACTTACTCTTACTAGTCCTGTATCAAAGTGAAATTCTTGTACTTCGACTTTGAGTCTGATTTTTTTTATTATTCCAAAAAAAAAATCGAAACAAATTTTTTGCAAATTTCGTCAACACGTTTATTAATTTTAGAAAAAAAGCAAATAGGTAAGTATACCTAACGAAAACCAGGACAAATCTTAACAGCTCTTTCCAGCTCGACGCCACCATCTACACTGGCAGCTTAAATTCTCTTTGTGTTAAACCAATAAAAAAAAAATCGTACCTACCATGAATTACACGTGTAGCAATTTTTAAATAAAAACCGACATTACTATTTTTCAATGTCCAATTTATAAAATTCCTTTTTAAATGAACAATCATAATAAACAACAAAAGAAAGATTAACTTTATCTGGCACACACACACACGTACACAGCAGTGCAAATAAAAAAAAACATAACTGAAATACCTAAAGCAACAACAAAAAATTCCCTGTGTTATGATTTCAGGATTCGAGAAAAATAACTATCTACTGCAGTTGAACCAAATAACCAGAAGGCAGATCACTTGACTATAAACGGGATTAAAAATTCAATTATCCTGAACCTAGTTGTGTTGGCTATGACATAAAAAAACAAAAAATGTAAATATAGCGAAACTGAACTAAGGCAGCGAGAGTTTTTAAACAAAGGAAGAACAAAAACAGGTGAGACTGTGAAAAAAGTCCAAAATGGATTTACGAATTGGGAATGGTTTGGATCGGGATTTACAAAAATATATACACTACCTCACCATCATGGTGGTGTAGCTGTAGGTACTCTAAGTTACCAAGAGAAAGTGCCTACAGTTGTTTTTTATTTTACTGTTGACCAACAATATGTATTTGCATTCATGACTATACCTATAGTAGTTTACCTACAATATTTTCGTTTTGGAAAAGCAAACATGTCGCTTGAAATGAAATTTTTGGATAAAATTATTTTCAACAAAAATGCATTTCATGTTTGTTTTTTTTTTTTTATTTTTTATTATTTAACCATTTTAATTTAACCGCCAACGGTTAGTTTACATAGTGAATGTTAAAAAATATAAAATTTCAGAAATTTTAATTGATCAGAAACTTATTATAATAGCTGATAGTGGAGTAACTAAAGCTAACATAAATGGCAGTAGGTATTTCGGAACCAGCCCGAGCAGTTCCAGAGTTTTTTTTTTTAATGTAGGTAATTAAAAATACTTGAACTTCTATAATTTAAAAACTGTCACTGTTGTCGTATTGTTTTTATTTAAATCAAGACTTTTGTGAAAAATTTTTTTTTTTTAATTTAAAAATAGGCCATAAATTGCCTTCAATTATAAAAGTATATTTTCGAACTTTTAAATCAAGTTTATTTAGCAATAAATCACTGTCCATTATATCTAAAATTCAAATATTCCATTCAAAAATGAGAAATCACAATTTTTGGAAATTCCCGATTTACATAAATGGCGACTTTAAGTTTATTGGAGTGTGAATAAATAGGATTGTGACTAACAACAACTCCAAACCATTCTTGTGTGCTTGCAAGAATGGAAGAGACCTAGAATTTACCGCCGAGTCCAAATATGAACGCTCAAGTGCTCTATTAAAGTTATCTTTTTTTGTATAAAATAGCAGGTAAATTTGGTAAAAATAAAGGACATCGGACAATATGTACACAAAAAAAAAAATAAAAACCTCAAAAAAAAGAAAATTCAGTTTTTGGGCATCTAGTACAATGCATTTATGATGTTCAAATATAGATGAAGAAGTTACAAGCTGAAAAAAAATTTAAAAAAAATCTCCGATAAAATATTGTTTATCTTAAAAATCTCCACAACTCTGCTATACAACTTTATTTCTGTACTTATCGCTATAAATACAAAATTTATTAATACTTTTTTGTCAAAAATACCCTTTCAGTGTTTTTTTATCTTTCTATTACTTTTTTCTTAAATTTTTTTAAACCAAATCTTGATTTTAAAATGCTTAGCAAAATCTACTTATGGATCCATAGTGGAAGCAGTAAAGTGAGAGAGTTGTGATCCCATCCGAGATCATAAATGTCGTGATAATAGAAAAGAAAAAGAAGTGAGTATCTTACAGCCTTGTGTAACAAGAGATAATTCAAAACGTGCATTTAATTATTTTTTACACTCAGACCCAATTTATTCACACTCCATTAAATTTAAAGTCCCCATTAAAAATTAAAAAACTGTCAAATAGCATACAAATTTTAAAATTTCCCCTTTTTAATGACGGCTTTAAATTTAATGGGCAGTGAATAAATTAGGTCTTAGTACCTACCTACAAAAGGGTTATTTTTAACAAAAAAGTATGTATTAATGACTTTTGTTTTTATTATAGCGATACAGAAAAAAGTTGTAAGCAGAAATGTAGAAAATTTTAAGGTAAACAATCTTTTTGTCAGAGTTTTTTATCAAAATTTTGATAAAAAGTGCTCAAAACTTAAAAATTGTTTTGTTTTTTTTAATTTTTTTGCTTGTATTATTTTGACCGACTTCCAAAAAGGAGGAGTTATTCAATTCGTCAGTATGTTTTTTTTTTTACCTCATACCTTTGGACTGAGTGAACCAGTTGTGATAATTCTTTTTGTATTGGAAAGTTGGTGACTGCAGTGTGGTCCCATTTCAATTTCGTTCAGTTCTGGCCATAGAAACTATTTCAAAAAACCATAAAACCCTGTTTTGATACATGGAAGTCGGTTTTGTTTTTTTTTTTTTATTAAAAATGATTATTTAATATTCAGAATATCGAAAAAGTGTTCTTGACATAAAAAACGTGAAATTCAATTGTCTATGTTTTTTTTTTGATTACTTAATTTTACCTTGGGTGAATGGAAGTCGACATATTTAATAAAAACTAAAATCCAAGATGGCGGCCAAAAGGTGAATTTTACGAGTACAAGGTGTCCGGTAAAGAATAGATAAGCTTGAAATGGCTAATACCTACACTTATGCCTGTTCTAAAACAAAATAAAAAAGTTTCTTTCGCAACCAGTTTAGAAAATATTAGCTTTTTTCGTTCAGTGTATTTTAAATTTCATTATCTTACGTTTTCGTTCACCACAACCACGAATGAATGAATTTTATAAATTTCTTTTTTTTTTATAATTTTCTACAATAATTTACTCACTAAATAAGAAGTTAAAAGTTTTCATAACTGTTGCACCTTTTCTTCAACAAAATTTTGAAATAAGTTTTTCGATGCAAAAATGTAAGAAAAAATATTTTATGAAAAATTAAAGACTTGTGGTATAAAAAAAAACCTATTGGAATGTGGGTGGCCAACTTTTTTAAAAATATGCGAGTTTAATGAGAATTTCAGAATGGTTAAGGTTTGTATCTTATCTAAAGTATTGAGAAAGTTATTATTTAATGAATTAATTTTACTGTTTTATCTTAATTTTTTTTCATTTAATTTTTTTAAGTGAAAACTTCATTTGATCATAACTTTTTTGTTTTAATAGATAGATGAATGGAATTTATACAGTAGATAGGTAATTAAATAAATTATGATTGTGCAAAATTTCAATTAATTTCATATTCAAAATTCTGAGATAACGGTGAAAAGATGTTCTTTTTCTAAACAGGTTATATCATTTCATTTCATTTAATATATCACACATAACGGTACGTGCTCTACAAGTTATATAATCTTTAATTGAAAAACTTGAAAATACCTCAAAACACTTGTGAAGATTTGTTGCCGATGACCCAGCCAGCAGTAGAGGAAGTTTCGTAATTTCAGTTTGAAATTTCGGCTTTAAAAAATTCTTACTTTTTTTGTAGACATGGTAGAAATATGGTTGAAGCGTCATATAAAAGTTGAAATAATAATGATATATTACTATATAGGTTGTCTTTTAAAAAATGGATTTAATGGCGTTGGAAGAGAAAAGAGATTGATTGTTTTGCTTTTTTTATGAAAACTAATTGGGTTAAAAAATTCTAGCTTTTTTTGTAGATGTTGTATAGACATGGTCGATATAAATATTTTGAGCTGAAACAATAAGCTTTCAGATGGTATACAATTTATTGTAGGTTATCATATACAAAAAAAATGGACTAAAAAAAAGTTATATTATTTCGATTTGTTTTTATATGATTTTTAAGGTTTCACTTCAACCACGTGTGAAGTGCACACATGATTTTTTTTTACTCTCACAAATTAATATACAAATACAAATACAGAAAATGCTCTTTTGTCACAGGTTTTTTTAATAACATTATACCAGTTCTAATGAACTATTGACGAGACATGGGTTTCTTCAATTGACGCACTAAAGCACGCATCGTGATCATGCGCGTAGGAAGGGGGGGTCCTGGGTGGGCCAGGCCCACCCTAGAAAATCAATGGCCCACCCTAGAAAACCCGACAGTTCTACGGAACTTTTAGTCTGGTTTTAGCTCCCACTAACATTTTTTTTTAATATCGCTTGCTGAGAATTATACACAGAGAAAAATATGACCCGCTAAAAACTAACAGACAAAAAAATCGATTTTTTTGAACCAGCCTTGTGTTTATGTATATTTTTCTTAGTCAGCGATATGTATAAATACCCCGTTTATATGAGCAGTCTAAAAGGTCGGATTCAATAATTAGCTTTTCCAATGTGTGAATTGTGTTAAATAGTTAACAGCATGTAAAATTTTTGACACTATTGAGGTTAATAAAAAATTTTCAGCTGTTAAAAATTTATTGGGCTCTCGCACCGCACCTGGTTAAATTTGAGTTAATTTTTTTTTGCAGATGCTTTTATTTTGTTTTTTTTTTTCTTATTAAAAAGGAGTATCATGGCAGAAAAAGGCAGACAAAATTCTAAACAATAATAATCCATTCAGCTGAAATTTTTTTTTATTAAACTCAATAGTGTCAAAAATTTTACACGTTGTTAACTATTTAACGCAATTCACACACGGCCTTAGACCGTGTGTGAATCGGGTTAAATACTAAGCCAAGAATATATTTTTGACACTTTTGAGGTGAAAGGATAATTTCAGTTGTCAAAAATTTATCCTGTTCTAAGAGCCGGTTTAATTTTTATTTTCAGAGAAAAAATTTTTTGCAGAATTTTTTGAGTATTTTTTTCAATAACTAATCAAAAACTGAAAATAAAGAAAGAAAATTGAAAAAGTAGTACAAAATTATAAGTGTATATAAGGAAAAATTAATATTTTTCAATATATTTCATTTTATTGATGATGAAAAAAATTGTTAGTTACCCATTAATGGCAACACAAAAATAAAATGCACATGACAACGCGTGTTGGAAGTTTGTAAATTGTTAATATTTATACTTTTTTTTAAATCATTATTTCTTTCGATTTGCAGAAAAAAAATATTTATCTACGTTAAAAATGTATCCAAATTCACACAGCAAAATTGAGCTAAAGATAATGTTTTATTCACCAGACATTCAAATGTCAAAAATGTATCCTCTGCTACATATTTAAAATATGGCTTTAGAGTCATATACACTGAAAATAATAAATTTCGTAAAATTACGAAAATCGTTTCATACACTACATTTTCGTTGGCCCAACGAAACTTTCGTTGGCTCAACGAAAATATGTAATTTTTCGTAATATGAAAACCTTCATCAATTAATGAAAACGTTTCATACACTTTTTCTCCCTTTTTAGTGCCAAAAAATCCAATTCAATGAAAAGATTCATCAATTAACGAAAAATTTCTTACCCATTTTAAAGAACAAAAATAAGAATTTTTTCCTTACTTTATCAAAGTTTTAATTAAGTAACGAAAAAATTCATTAACTTATGAAATTCAACATTAACCAACGAAAATCTTCATAAGCTTATGAAAATTCTTGATATACTAATGAAATATTACATTGGCTTATGAAAAAATACATCAGTTAACGAAAAAAAATCGTTGCCTTACAAAAAAAAAAAAAAAAAACCTAGACTTGGGTGCATTTCTGTTTTATGGATTAAAAATTGAATCTTGCTGGATATAGTTCACATTAGGTTTTTGTTTAAAAATCAATGTAAGTTGAGCTGAATATAAATAATATTTGCGTATTGACAAGGTGTCTCACGGATAAGTCAGATGATGAGTCCAACTGAGCTCCACCGGGTCGAAACGCCAATTTTTTTGTTTTGGACTGTATTAAATTAATAATAATTTAACAAGTCCAATAAATATATATATTATAATCTATTAAAAAAAATTAATACAACGAAAAGTTTCGTTACCTAACGAATATTTTTTCGTAATTTAATTAAACTATTCATAAAATTTACGAAAAAATTCGTTAGCTAACGAAAGTTCTTTCATAAATTAATCAAAAAATACATTGACTAACGAAAAATATCACCGTGGTTAATTAAATTTTACATTAATCGATGAAAAAATTTCGTAAAGTGATGTAAAAATTCATTAATTCTTGATCAAAAATTTGTATGAAAAATTTCATTAAAATACGAAAATTTTCGTTAATTGATGAAGTTTTTCATTAACGTATGAAAGCCATTTCGTTGAGCCAATTAAATTTTTCATCGGCTGAAAATTAATTAAATTTTCGTTGGCTCAACGAACTTTTTCGTTGTATTTACGTAAGGATTTGGTTCAGTGTAGTCACCCGCATACAACAACTTTTAATTACAAATTTTTATTTTTAAATGTACCTACACTTCTGGCTTAATTTTCAAGAGCACCTTAAACAAAAAAATAATGCAAATAAAATTGAAAACTTGGTAAGGTCAATTTTTAAAGCCAATCGCTGTCATAATTTGCGACTGAATTCAACTTTTGTGTCGCTCAAAATAAAAGTGATGTAACTTCATCCAATTGCATTTCGATATAACAAACTTTTAAAAAACGGAGTACCATATTACACTAAACAATATAAAAAGAAAAACCAGTAACTATCAAAAATATATTGCGTGTTTGGAGTTGATTCCTTTTAATATTGAAAGATATTAACAAAATACGATACCATTGAACAAAAAACACACATTTTTCAAAAAAAAAAAATGAGTTACTGATTACATCACCGATCGAGTATATTATTAAAAATAAACTTTTTGCTAATTTTAAGTTATTAAAACAACAGAGAGTGGCGAATTATTTGCCAATTAAAAGAGCAAAGTAAATAAAATGCACGACTGTGTCACGTAGTTGCTGTAAACTAATACTTATGTTAGTTTACAGATTGTAAGGGCTTCCTTTATATAAATTTTAAAGAAATTTTGTCGATGTTGGGGAAGAGCCGACATTCAGGGCAAAATTTTGTTAAATAATTTTTTTTGTTATTAGACTTTTTTGAGAAAAACTAAAAATGCAGTTTTACGCCTGCAAAGTTTAATCAAAATCGTTAGAGCCGTTTTCCAGTTATTTGGTATAACTTGAAGAATTTGTATGGGGGTAAACTTTCTAATTAAGGTAGAAAAAGAACAAAAAAAAAACAACTTTCAAAAAAATTGCACACTCATGGTTATGGCTTCAGGTCGATGATAACATCTGGCCCACCCTAGATAAAATCTCTAGCTACGCCCATGATCGTGATTTAATTAAAACAAAGACAACAGAATTTTTTAAAATTTATTTTGGGCTTTAATCTGTTTTTCTTGGGTGAACTCAATAAAGATAGAAACTCGTCATAGTCCTTTCCAACAACACAATCCATTTTAATTTATATCATAGATTATAAACTCCTATAGTCAGCAATCTAAACTACCGCCAAGGGAAAATGAAACACTTTTTTCAATGTAAGTAATGTTGATAATAAGTTGGAACACAAATTTTCCACACAATTTTAACAAACATTTTTGACAGCTTCTCCATAGGGATTCGAAACCCATGCTCGCCTTTTGAAAACTCAACAAAACAAAACAACGGTTATTTGAAAAATGTTAAGGTCGAGTTACAGTAGCTATGGTAGCTAAAGAAATATCATAATAAATATACCCTATCCCCAGGACACATGTCTTACAAGTAAAACTCATTAACGTACCAATGCGCACCTCTAGAAAACCCAATTCCCTTCTCAAATCCGTCACTTTTTTTTTTTTGTTTGTATTATGTTGACAGTATTCATACTCTATACTTCCACCTCTCTTCTGAACTCCATCTCGTATACAAAACTCAAATAAAGTACGAAAATACATCCTCTTCGGGGTAATTTGCAAGTGCATTAACTATTTAACCGATGACATGACTGCATGTATTACACGACATTTCGTTTCAATGGTGGGTGTACGGATAATTATTGTCAACACTTTGTCCTTGGTATTCCATACTCTTACAACAATTTGAGTTTTAATGGACAGAAGTAACCACAGTTCTCCAGAGGGAAAACGGAAGTGCACTATGTACCGCATCACCGACCGACATTCCCTATTCATTGCGAGATCGACTGTACAACATATAATATTGTACAATGGTACTGCAATTGCTACCTATATGTATGTTTTGTATAAATTTATTACAGAAGCAGTATAGTCCTCCGAGGACGAGGACGAGACGAGAGAACATAAAAACGCAAAGCTCTCGAGAACATCTGTGTGGTGTGCTAGTGCTAGCTGAGCTGACTGCTGCTTGCTGAGGAAAAGGACTTGTACTTGTACTTTTAGTTTGGGTATAGTATCTTTCGAAACTATTCGTAACGAAATTGCGTTGCAGATTACTTTCGTGAGACCACTATTTCGCTTCGGTGAATTTGTATCTTCACCGATGAGGACATAAAATCATACACTGTCAGTTGTTGGTTGGTTCGTATATGTTCAGAAAGACAGAAAGAGAGAAAGAATAAGAGTTGTAAAAGGACAAGTTGTGTCCTTGTAGGAAAAACCGAATACATATAGAGCTAGCAGACTTTTCTATATATCTATACACACGTAGGTATCGAGTGTTTTCAAAAGTATAATGAATCAAAGTAGATGTTGGGTTGACAGAAAATGAAGTATGTTTTTTCATTTTTAGAACAAAATGACTTTTATTAATGGTGGCAATGTGTCATAGTTTTAATTAAAATATATTTTCCTTTGCTCCTATATGGCAGGTAAGGTACGTGTTAAGAAACTTTTTCCTGTGTTCTGTTTGAGATTTTTTTTTTTTTGCTCTTGGTGATTTGGGTACACACATGTAAAAAAGTTTATGAATAGTTTTTAAGTTTACCTCTACAGTCTATACTTGGTTTTTAAAACTTCACAACACTTTGAAATACATAAAAAGACAGTTTTTGTAACTTAGGGCACACAAGCAAAATCTATCAAAAATGTCAAAGTACCTATTTTCCACGTGGAAAAGTGGGAATTATTTTTTGTTAAAAATAATTCCATTTTTATATAAATGTCAGGCTAGACGAGGTCATTGTGTCATCTAGACGTTTTAAACCCATATTTTTCAAGACAAATTGTGGTTTCTGTCATGTATTCCTTCTGACACATAAGGTCTGTCGTTATCCAGAATAGTTCCCAGCCTGCAATGTGCCGATTAGAGTCTACTCAATTGGTATAAAATTTGATCGGACTTTTAAGGTCGGGTATATGGAGTTGACGACGCAGTCATTGGTTACAGGTTTGGTAACCAACAGTTGATGAAGGTGACTACTATTTGTTCACTCAGCTGCCTCCAGTTACTCCAAGTTTATTAAGATCCCATTTCGCCTGCGCACACCAGCTGAATTGAAGTCTTCCCCTACTGTAGATTTGAAAACTTTCCGAATCGGGATTGGCACAATAATATAGTTCTTAATTCGCCTTCACAGTCGCTTTACTCTAACCCGATTGGCTTGGTTAAGTGTTCTTTTAATACCCGTACAGTGCATAATTATCTTATCCCTATTGGATTTCCTACGATATTCGCTATCAATGTAGACAATTTTACCAAAAATCACCAAAAAAAAAATGTCCCCACTTAATAACGTAAATATTTCTCTCATCCATTTTCGCTAGGAGATGATAAAAGTCTTGTTCCTTCATCACTAAATGCGCATGCGCAGCTGCAACCACAATTTTTACATCGTACCTTCTTCCGATATTTTCCATAAACTTGGTTCGAAAGTCAAGAGTCTTTCCTGATAATAGTCTTCAGACTTGTGGAATAGAATTTGACATTTTGGTGGATTATGAAATTTTCTCGAAAAAATCAAACAAAGAAGACCCGATCATTTCATTAGCAAAAGAGGTTCAAGGCTTCAATATGTTAAAAAATGTTCATTTCTTTTGGATGGGCACTATACGAAGATTTTTTTTCATCGGGGATATACATTATTTTGACGAAATTAAAAAATTAAAAATTAAAAAATAAATTTGGTGAAAAATGTTAAAAACTAGAACAAATATTTGCACAACTTTTTAACAGATAAATAAATTATTTTGTTTGATAGGGACGGAGAAGGTACAAAGTACACTGTACAGATAGGGATCCAATTCAAATCTTAAGATTTTAAATAAGATTGCTTCTTGTTTGAGAAAAAATTTTTAAGGGTAAAACATTGTAGAACTGTTTTCTATAAAATGCAAATGTTTGTATCTTTAATTAAAAAAAAAAAAGTGGTGAAAAAAAATGCCTGTGTTAAACAGATGACAATAATTGTAAGTATTTTACTGTGGTTTACAGCTGTGGTGAAATGCAAATTATTATTTTTTTTTTTTTTCGGAAAAAATCTAAAAAATTCTCTAGGTATTGTTTTTTTTTTCAATTTTCATAAAATGCAATAGCAAAACAAAACAACATATTTTTTTGAACCCCTTAAAAACAACATAAAGCCAGAACTTGAAATAACCGTTCAAAAAAAATTTGGAGTGGACCCGCTAACCATTTATGGTATGGAAATAGATTTTGACCGATTCTTAGACTTACCCGATGTACCCACAAAAATTCATAAAAATCGTTCCAAAAAATATATAAAAAAAAAATTTTTGGTTGGACCACCCTTAATATTTAGTAGTATGAAAATAGATTTTGGCCGATTTTAGACCTACCCGATATACCTACAAAATTTCATAAAAATCATTTCAATAAAATATATAAATTTTTTTGATTGGACCACCCTAACGATTTAATGATATGAAAATTCATGTTGGTCGAATGGCCGATTCTCAGACTTCACAAAAAATTTCGAAAAAATCGTTCCAAGAAGATATAAAAAAAAACTTAGCTGGACCACCCTAACAATTTAGAGGTATGAAAAATAGATGATGGCCGATTCTCAGACCTACCCGATATGTGTACAAAATTTCATAAAATCAGTCTAGCCGTTTCGAAGGAGTTTGATAACAAACACTGCGACATGAGATTTTTATATATTAGATTTACTTGTCTTACATAAAATACATAATATATATATTTTTTTTTTTTTTTTTTTTCAAAAAAAAAATGCGAGAATTATAATAATAATAATTTTATTAAGCAAAAAGTGGTCTGTGTAGGTACTACCTGTTGACGAAATTTACTTGAAGTGGCCCCAGAAATTATTAATTCGATATTTTTTTAGAATAAGTAATCAACAACTTCCAAGCAAAGGAGAATGGGCAAGTTTGTATGGAATGTGGACGTTGCGCGGCCAGGAATGAATTTGTTATTTTTTGATGTAATAAAGGTTTACATATATTGTGGAGAAGTTTTATCCTTCACGGTGGGCAGGAAGCATCGACAGGTATGAGAAAAATGTCGACAAAAACTGCAAGTTGGGTTGTATTTGTTGATGATTATACGTGCAAAATCCGTTGGAATTGAAATCCTAGCTGCTCCTTTTCAAAAGTTATTCATATTTTTGTATTTCTAATCGGGACAATTGGGAATAAAAATCTTAGGGAGAGTACGATAACTTAGGCGACAAGAATTGATAACGGTATTTTGTAGAGGAGTTTAATACAATAATTTTTTACTATAGGAGGGGGGGTCCATCTCCCCCCGTTAAGGCGGGAGGGGCAATTTTCTAAAATATCATGTTAAATACGAAAAAAAATTATTAAAAAACAATGGCAACACTTACAGTTATGAATGATACCTTTTTCAAGATACAGAATTGTACACTTGATTCTAATTTTTAAATCAAATTATTGCAATTAATTGTTCTCGAAATAATCAACTTCAAAGTCAAAATTTGGGAAAAAAGTTGAAAAAAAAAACACATTAAATACTATTTTTACCAAGACTGTAAATTTAAATATGAAATAAATCAACAAAATAAACTGCCTCAATTAATTTCTTATCAAATACTGAAAACCATATATTTCTGTGCCTTATAATTTCCGAGAAAATTGAAAATAAGAAAATTATCTTTTTATCAGATTTTCATTTTCTTAACTATTTTCACCAATATGAACAGCTTTTTAACTTAAAAGTATCATGCCTGGCTTGCTTCGCGGGTTTTCAGAAAGTGAGCTCAAGCAGGGGGGTTGCAAGGGGGCATACTGCAAGCATTATGTTTATGTAAACACGTTAACAGCTAAAAAATACAAATCTGATAAAAAGGTAGTTTTTTAATTTTCAATTTTCTCAAAAACTAGAAGGCATAGAAGCATATAATTTTCAGAATTTGATTATAAATTAATTGAGGCAGTTTATTTCATTGATTTATTTCGTATTTAAATTCGCATTCTTGGTAAAAATAGTATTTAATGTGTTTTTTTTTCAACTTTTTTCCCAAATTTTGACTTTGAAGTTGATTATTTCGAGAACAATTAATTGCAATAATTTGATTTAAAAATTAGAATCAAGTGTACAATTCTGTATCTTGAAAAAGGTATCATTCATAACTGTAAGTGTTGCCATTGTTTTTTAATAATTTTTTTTTGTATTTAACATGATATTTTAGAAAATTGCCCCTCCCGCCTAAACGGGGGGAGATGGACCCCCCCTCCTGTAGTAAAAAATTATTGTATTAAACTCCTCTACAAAATACCGTTATCAATTCTTGTCGCCTAAGTTATCGTACTCTCCCTAAGTTTTTTATTCCCAATTGTCCCGATTAGAAATACAAAAATATGAATAACTTTTGAAAAGGAGCAGCTAGGATTTCAATTCCAACGGATTTTGCACGTATAATCATCAGCAAATACAACCCAACTTGCAGTTTTTGTCGACATTTTTCTCATACCTGTCGATGCTTCCTGCCCACCGTGCCTTGTGACGTACTCCAAAAACAGATAAAATGCATTTTTGCATATAACACTTTATGCAGATTGCCTCAAAGTTGTATCTTATGTGTGTATTTTAAGTGCAAAATACGATACTCTCTCATTTACCCTAAATCTGAAGACCTTTATCTTGAATATCCAACCACTAGAACCCAAACTATAAGCATTTTAAAACAACAGTTTCAAGATTATTTTGAGAGTTTCGTTATTCAATTTTTTGTTAGTTTGAATTGTTTGAAAACTTTCGAACAAAATCTTGAAGTGGTTGTCTTAAAAATCTTATATTATGAGTTCTATTGGTCGGATTTTCAAGAGTAATGACTTCAGACTCAGGGAAAATGACAGAGCATCATATTTTATGTTCCAAATAAAAATATAAACCAATTTGTCGTTCATACATTGAATAATGCATTAACGATACTAATACTGCATTTTCTTGCATTCTTAACGCAATACTGCGAAACGTCCATAGTAAAAGTTTTTTCTAAGTTATAGTCCTTTAATTTGATACCAATTTTATTAATGGCCGCTTAACGTCCAAAATGGCCATTCTCCTTTAACCTTAAAAAAAAAATTAATTTTGTTTAGGTACTTTGATCCAAAAACATACAATTTTTCTATATCAATCAGCACCCTCTTCTATAAACAAGATAGGAGGCTGATATCAATAGGATGGTGGCCCAACGACTTTTTGAAAATTTTATTTGTCCCATACAAGCATGGACCACCTTTGCCTACCTTCAAAAAAAAAATTCTACACTCATCAAGACCTGTTTTCCTGATTCCGTAAATGAATGTAGGTTTACTAAGAGTTTATGAGTTCTTATACTAAAATGCTTCAACAAAAGTCTTAACATTTTAAAAACCTAATAAAATGCAATTAAGAGTTCAGTTGAAATAACTTCATCGGCTCTGTCAGCGACAGCAGCACAAGAATAGCTATTCTAATTAAATCTTATCTTCGTAATAATTATCTCAGACACCTTCTGATGTACCTACTGATATTTATCATAAAAGGCAAGCTTATGCTAAAGTAATAATTCAATGCCCAATAAAGTAATTTTTTTTTGGGATAATTAATTACAATTTTTTAGTGTGCCTCAAATATAAAAAAAAAAAGAGTGTGTGTACACATGTACACGCGACTGAAGTTATACTTCTCATTCAGTATATGTAAATGAATTTCATTTGATATTTTTAATTTCTATTATGAAGTAATTAATCCACACTTAGTTTTTTTACATTTTTATCAAGTGAACAATAAATTAATTCTTTCATCCTCCTTGCGTCCATGTAGTTTTCAATTTATTCTGTGAAATTTACTCATGTTGTGCGGTTCAGAACGTACGGTATATGGTTAACGAAAGTAAATGAATTGCGCATAAAATGTGCGATATGGTAATTTTATGAGAATTGTGTGTGCTTCAGCACTAGTAGTAGCAATATGGAACTTGCAGGGTTGCTACAAAGCTCAAAAGTTAGCTGAGCTCAGCTCACAGCTCAGCTCAAATTTTGAGCTAGCTGAAAGTGAGCTGAGCTGATGGTTGAGCTGAGCTGTTGGGTGAGCTAAAGTAAAGTGATCTGAGCTGAGCTGTGATGGGTGAGGGGATACATTGATTTTTATTTGGAAAGTATAATGAAATATGAAGATATTTTAAACTTTTATAAAACACTATAGCTTAAGATGTTTGGTTCTAGTTATTAATGGAATTATTTTAACACATGGATATTTTTATAAATAAGACAGATAATTTTTCGTGATCTTTTTTCTTGGTTTTTTTAATATTAAATATATTTCTATTTTTTTAGTAAAATATTTCTTTTTTTATCATAAACAAAAATTCCTTTACAATCCGGTTTTTCGACTTTTTTCAAAATTTCGAGAAAATCGCGTTTGAAAGTTGGGGTAAATTTTTTTTTTCGAAAAATCCCCGAATCTTTGAACGCTCCTGGAAGCTAAACCGCTTGAGAGCAATTTTTGGGAGTGATGCCAAATGATCGCTTGTGTCATGGGCCTACGCTTTGCACATTATCAGATTTTTAAAAAATCGCCTTCCATGTTAAACCGCCACATCATGCCTTTTTTTTCAGAATCGTGCCTATTTTTTTTTACTTTTAAGTTCTCCCGGTTTGAGAACGCGTGGACCTACAAAGATGGGAGTTGTACCCAAATGTAGGTTAGAGTCCCCGCTACCTTTTGTCATCAAAAATTTTATTTTAATTTTCTTCAAAATTCCGCAACATAAGCGTTGGAAGTTGGGGGCGCGAAAAAACTTCTGGAAGCTGAAAGCTTTCATCTAGCGACAGGGGAGTGGTACCATATGAAAGCTTATATTCTCAGCTACCCGATAGTGGTATAATCCGGTTTTTCGATATTTTTCAAAATTCCGAGAAAATCGCCTTTGAAAGTTGGGGTACAATTTTTTTTCGAAAAATCCCCGAATCTTTGAACGCTCCTAGAAGCTAAACCGCTTGAGAGCAATTTTCGGGAGTGATGCCAAATGATAGCTTGTGTCATGGGCCTACGCTTTACACATTATCAGATTTTAAAAAAATCGCCTTCCATGTTAAACCGCCACATCATGCCTATTTTATCAGAATCGTGCCTAATTTTTTTTTACTTTTAAGTTCTCCCGGTTTGAGAACGCGTGGACCTACAAAGATGGGAGTTGTACCCAAATGTAGGTTAGAGTCCCCGCTACCTTTTGTCATCAAAAATTTTATTTTAATTTTCTTCAAAATTCCGCAACATAAGCGTTGGAAGTTGGGGGCGCGAAAAAACTTCTGGAAGCTGAAAGCTTTCATCTAGCGACAGGGGAGTGGTACCATATGAAAGCTTATATTCTCAGCTACCCGATAGTGGTATAATCCGGTTTTTCGATATTTTTCAAAATTCCGAGAAAATCGCCTTTGAAAGTTGGGGTACAATTTTTTTTCGAAAAATCCCCGAATCTTTGAACGCTCCTAGAAGCTAAACCGCTTGAGAGCAATTTTCGGGAGTGATGCCAAATGATAGCTTGTGTCATGGGCCTACGCTTTACACATTATCAGATTTTAAAAAAATCGCCTTCCATGTTAAACCGCCACATCATGCCTATTTTATCAGAATCGTGCCTAATTTTTTTTTACTTTTAAGTTCTCCCGGTTTGAGAACGCGTGGACCTACAAGGATGGGAGTTGTACCAAAATGTAGGTTACAGTCCCCGCTACCTTTTGGCATCAAAAAAATTGTTTTCATTTTCTTCAAAATTCCGCGATATAGGCGTTTCGAACGCTTTGATCTAGAGACAGGCGAGTGGTGCCATATGAATGCTTATATTCTCAGCTACCCGATAGTGGTATAATCCGGTTTTTCGATTTTTTTCAAAATTCCGAGAAAATCGCGTTTGAAAGTTGGGGTTAAATTTTTTTTCGAAAAATCCCCGAATCTTTGAACGCTCCTAGAGGCTAAACCGCTTGAGAGCAATTTTTGAAAATGGTGCCAAATGATAGCTTGTGTCATGGGCCTACGCTTTGCACATTATCAGATTTTTAAAAAATCGCCTTCCATGTTAAACCGCCACATCATGCCTATTTTTTCAGAATCGTGCCTATTTTTTTTTTACTTTTAAGTTCTCCCGGTTTGAGAACGCGTGGACCTACAGGGATGAGAGTTGTACCCAAATGTAGGTTAGAGTCCCCGCTACTATTTTTGGCATCAAAAATTTTTTTTCATTTTCTTAAAAATTCCGAGATATAGGCGTTGGAAGTTGGGGGCGCTCACTTTCAGCTCAGCTCAAATGAGCTGAGCTATGGTACCTAGCTCAAAAGTGAGCTAGCTCAAATTTGAGCTGAGCTGTGAGCTGAGCTGAAATGTGAGCTTTTTGCAACCCTGGCAACTTGCCACATGGAAATTACCACGTGCAACTTGTCACATGCAACTTCCCACATGCAACTTGCCACACGCAACTTGCCACATGCAACTTACCTCACGCAACTTGCCACATGCAGCTTGCCACATACAACTTGCCACATGCAACTTGCCACATGCAACTTGCCACATACAACTTGCCACATGCAACTTGCCACATGAAACATGTAACTTGCAACGTGTTGTGTGTTTTATGTTTGCCGTACTGCGGCGTACTGCATTTTTAAATACTAAAGTACTGCCTACTCTAAAGGTGAAACGACAGCCCTGCTACCCAGGGTGATCGCGTCATAATCCCTTTGACATTCTTGTCAAAAAGTAAATTTTCATACTCACCCTCCCATAAGAAGTATAACTTCAAAAAAAAAACACCAAGCTTTTGTTTATCTTTTTTAAGAGGTTCTTGAATGGACTCAAAGTTAATGCAGTTTATATTTAAAAAAGAAAATGAAGGATAAACCGATGAACGTATCTTTTAAGAAGTTTTTATTTAAAAATAAAGAAAATGTACAGTAAAACAAACTGAGAGCAAAAAGGCAATAAACTTTATTTAATAATTTTGCTGTTAAATATGAATTTATTTCAAAAAGAACTTTGGGAAAGGGGATGAAGACATAACGTCTAATGCGATTTCTGTGTTCATTTTTTTCAGACATTTTTTTGTTGATCTTTTTAAAAAAAGATATTAATATGCTTGTTTTACGTATGAACGTAGGCGTAGAAAGGTTCAATTGTGCTATGAACCCACGTAAACAAATGTATTTATGAAACTTCTGACAGGATAATACAGTACAGGACTTTTAACTTTTTTTCCAAAAGCATACGGAAAAAAAATGTCAGACAATATAATCTTCACCGAGTCGCACGTAATTGCTTATCTCAAATTGGTTTAAAGTGTCTAAAAATATACCTATTGGAAAAGAACCCGAACAATCATCTTCGAATCTTGCTATGATGATTCTAAATTGCAAAGTTAGGGTAGTCTTGATTTTAATTTCATAAGATTGAGATAATAAGCCTTCTCGGCAGTAACATGTTTCGATGACAATACCTGCTATGTCAATTCGGGAGCATCGATGCATATGACCAAAACTTGCTTTATAATATGTATGGGACATTCACCAGTTCATAGCATCAAGTTGGCAGATAACAAGATGCTGGGAGTCAAAGGCTGTGGAAAAGTTGACAAGGGGATAAAATCAAGAGATGGTACAGTCCGTAATGTTATGTTAATGTTATGTTAATGTTATGTTAATGTTATGTTAATGTTATGTTAATGTTATGTTAATGTTATGTTAATGTTATGTTAATGTTATGTTAATGTTATGTTAATGTTATGTTAATGTTATGTTAATGTTATGTTAATGTTATGTTAATGTTATGTTAATGTTATGTTAATGTTATGTTAATGTTATGTTAATGTTATGTTAATGTTATGTTAATGTTATGTTAATGTTATGTTAATGTTATGTTAATGTTATGTTAATGTTATGTTAATGTTATGTTAATGTTATGTTAATGTTATGTTAATGTTATGTTAATGTTATGTTAATGTTATGTTAATGTTATGTTAATGTTATGTTAATGTTATGTTAATGTTATGTTAATGTTATGTTAATGTTATGTTAATGTTATGTTAATGTTCAAAGGTGAAAAAAAAAATAATCTAGAAGAAACAAACCTTTTCAAACTGTTTGATATGTTTTAAGTTTGACTTTTCTTAGAAATTTTATTAAAAGCTATTATGCAAAATTTGTTCCTAAAAAAGTAACACTTGAAAAACGAACAAACCTTCAGTAAAAAAGTATACTTTCAAAGTGCTGCTCGGCTTGAGAGATTCTTGAATCGGAAGGCCTTTTTCTTATATAAGATAATCGTTCTGTACTCATTTGTTTAAATGGGCTTAAAATTCAAACACGTTAATTTGCCTCCCATATTGGCCCGAAGGCAATATAATCCATTACCATTTTTCAAAGCATGTTGTTTATGCTATATAAACAATCTACACACTAAACTCATTCTAATTCAACTCCAATCAGTAATTTCTTTGGGGCATTGAAAGTAATAAAAACAATATCGCTTCCAATTAGTTACATTAAAGGTATTCTCTACTTTGATTTTATTAAGTACTTATTTTTAGGCTCATGTTTCTAATTCCCTCGAGTTATACGATTTTCGAAATTCGATAAACAATAATAAATTAGGCCTTTGGCTCTTTTTGGTATTTAAGTACCTTTGAATTAAATGAATTGAACGTGAAAGTAAAAGAGAACTTTAAAAATATAATATCCTTGATATGTTTAATGAAAGTATCACCAATTTAAATCCCTAGACTAGAAAAATGTAAATTACTATTTATTCAAACCCTTTAAATTCTTATAGTCTTTAGGTATATTAGATTTGATGAAGTATTGTTTTCATTTTACGGGAAATGAAATTATGAATCCCTCCATAAAGGTCAACAAAATCAGTCAAACAATTTTTTTTTACAATTTCAACAAACGACTAAAATCTAATTTAACATCCGCAACTTGTTAGGTTACCCTCATTATTTGCTTTATTTAATTTAATGTTAAACCCAACACAATTTTTTTTTTGTTCAAAAAGAAAATTTCATTATCAAAAACACGTCTTTGCGATAGTAATTTTCCTTTAATCATAAAACATTCATTATATTAATTTTATTTATTCGGTCAGTACAATATTTTCAACCGTAAGTTTTATTTCTATACAAAAAAAATAGATAAACATTTTGCTTTGGCAACCTAGTCACGTTTGAGAATAAAAAAAAAACGAAAATTATTTCATGAACTTAACCGTCTGCGGCTAAAGGAGGAAAAATAAAAACGGGTTTTTGAAAAAAGGAAATTATCAATTATTCCGGTAAGTGAATTTATTTGGGTTTCTTCAACCATTTATGAGCGATGTCCTTTCACTCTGGATTCCTTTGAAACCTTTAAACAAAGAAGAAAAATTCTTGACTGATTGCATGGCTTTTTTTTCAAAAAAAAACAAAAAAAAAAAAATAACCCAAATGTTCACTAGAATGTGTATTCAATATTAAAGAAAATTAGGTTAAATTAAATATGGGATCTTATAATAATGTAAAGTGTTATTGTTTTACCATGACTAAGTTGGTCCAAAAAAAACACTAAGCTCTATGTGATTATATGCCGGTCGTTAAACTGGGTTGTATTTATAAAGCTTTGCATATGTTTATCACAAAGAGTTGATTTTTCAACCATCATAGGTAGAGCAGAGAAAAGTATCATCAATAATAAGTTCCTATTGGTCATTATACACCAGTGCCAATCCGGTTTTCAGAGGGCAAAAAATGAAAAAATTACTATTAGCAGCAAAAGGGTGGTGGGAAAATTTAGGATGGTATATGAAAGGGGAAAAATAAATTGCCCACAAACAAATTGATGGAAAGGGGGTGGGTGGGCGAAAAAGTGGGGTGGGTGTCAAAAATCGTGGATTTTTACAATTTCTGTCAAAAGTAGACTTCCTATAAATGCAAAAGTTGTAGATAGTATAAATGTCTACAACTTTTACTTAGACCATTTTTTTATATAACCTCAAAAATATTGAAAAAAAATGCAAAAATACGATTTTTTTATTTTTTAAAAAAATGGTTGGATTTTAACAAAACCTGGTTAAAAATTACTTTGTTTTGTTTTCTATCTATTTAAAATGTTTTTTGAGCAAAAAGTTAATTTTTGAATTTTTGACGAATTTAATTTGAAAAAATAGCCTATTTTCCAATCAAAAAAGTTACCGAAAAAATTTTTGATTTTTGAAAAGTTTGGAATTCAATTATTTGGATTAAAACCTTTTATTAAAGAAAAAAAAAAAAACAAAAAAACCATTTTGAAGATCGATGTTTCCCTAAATGACAGTATTATTGGCGAGAAATTGAATTGAAATTGAGATATTGAATTTTGAACGTCCAAACCAAAAAACTATTTGTGTGATGTTTTGACATGTTTATATCTCAAAAACGTGATGTGATAGAATTTTTATGACTTCGGATTCGAGCTCATCGCACAAAAAACCATTAGAAAAATACTTTGATTTCTATAAAAAAAAATCTTTTTGAGTAGTGAAATCAACCAGGGCAGACAAAATCGAATGCCTTGTTCGATTTCACTAGTCAAAAAGTTGTTTTTTATAGAAATCAAAGTATATTTTTCTAATGGTTTTTTGTGCGCTGAGCTTGAATCCGAAGTCAGAAAAATTCTATCGCATCACGTTTTTGAGATATTACCATGCCAAAACATCACAAAAATAGTGTTTTGGACGTTCAAAATTCAATATCTCAAAAACTTTGCACGTTAGAGCTATTTTAATGCTAGATTCAAATTAAAAAAGTCAAAGGCCATTAGAAAAATATAATTTGGTTTCTATGGAAAATTATTTCTCGCCAATATTAAATGACAGTAATAAAAATCGGTCTTAAAAATCGTTTTTTTTTTTATTTTTTTCAACTTTTCGTAAAATTTTCTAAAACAAAAGTATAGTTTTTCCACATAATCTTAAAAAATAGGTTTTAATTTAAATAAATGCATTCCAAACTTTTCAAAAATCAAAAATTTGTTCGGTAACTTTTTTGATTGGAAAATATTCTATTTTTTCAAATTAAATTCATCAAAAATCCAGAAATTAACTTTTTGCTCAAAAAACATTGTAAAGTGTCTCTGTGTTTGTGTACACATGTACACGCAATTGAAGTTATACTTCTGTCTCACAGAAATTCACTTAGTAGGTTCACACCACAACTGATTTATAATTATGGCCAATAGAGACGGTATCAGTTAATCCCTTTGATATTTCTTGTTAAAAAGTAAATTTTTGCATACCGTCGCAAAAGAAATATAACTTCAAAAAGGCAAATTCCACAAAATCATATCCCTGCACTTACAAATATGCTTAATGGTAGGAAATAAAATAAGGATAATGTAAAAATGATGCCTTATTAATTTCTTAAGAAACAAAAATATGAAATAACAAAATGGTTAGTAGAAAAAATCTGGTTGTGACAGAACTTGATGTGTAGTTCAAATTTTGACTTCTGTAGCGCATTTTAACTTTTTAAAAATTGCAGCCGCATCAAACAAAAAACTTCAGAAAAAATACCACCTCATTATTTGAGAATGAAAAAGAAAGGGAGAAATAAAATTTTTCGTATCTGAACTACGAGTTGTCAATTCTCATTTGACATTGACATAGTCAAAGCACGTTCCATTTCAAGACTGACTTTGTAATTTCTTTTTTTAATATTCAGACAAAAACAATTAAATCAGCACCCATCGCAAATCTGAATTTTTCTGAAAACAAATAATGAAAAACAACATAAAATAGCCAATGGAAGACAACATTCAACAATGTTCACACAAAAAAAAAACCTTTTAACACTTAGAATATTTTTTTTTACTCACACAACACTTATCGATCACATTTATTATTTACTAGTTGTTATTATTTGATAATTCATATTCCACAAAACGAATTTTATACTGATCACAGAGAATCTTTTTAAAGTTATACTTACTTTCCGGTACTGGGTTAAAATGGCGCTACTGGTGAATCCCTTTGACAGTTCTTGTGAAAAAGCAAATTTTTACTCTAACGCCGGCCGCAAAGGAAATATAACTTCAAAAACATAAAATTTGTTCTCAAAAGGCAAAAGAGAACATCTTCAATGAAATTGAGCTCCAAAATAAGTATGTAATTTAATTTCCTTTTTTAAAATGCATTTTTAGAAAAAAAGTTCATAATCCTTACAGCCGTTTTTGTTTAAACTTATTTTATACAAATAAATTGTAGCAATCATTTTTTTTAGCAATTATTAATCAACACCCTATAAACAAAATTTTAAAAAAATCACTGCCCTTTTTCGAAAATTTTATATAAACTCCTGCTCAAAATTAACGCACACATTTTTCGTCTGAAGTTATACCCCTGCATCTTATTTTAAAAGGCTTTAAAATTCTTTGGTGCATTTTTTTGTGTTTTGTTATTGTTTAGCAAGTCGAAAAAATGCTAAACTGCAACAGTATTATCAACCAAAAAAAAAGATAAACCAAATTTAACAATTCAAGGTCTGAAAACTGATTATAAAATAATTTTTATTTTTAAGAAGAAAAATTTTAAAAAAATGGAAGCGGGTGACGGTTCTTTCCCATAATTGTATGCAATACTTGGTATAGTCTCCTCTAGCGCATATGACAACCTGGAGTCGTTTGTCCATTCCACTAATTAACTTTTGAAGGTTTTGTTTTAACACTTCTTTCACTGAAGTTTTCAGTTGATCAAGACTGCTTGGAGGTGGATTTCGGTCGCGAATGCATCTTTTCAATATTTCCTGCACATGTTCTATTGAATTCAAATCCAGATTTCTGTGTGGTTAATCCGAAGGTGGAATATTAAAATCTTGAAGATATTCTCAAACTACTCTAGCATGCATTATCGTGCATCAGACTAAACTGTGGACCAAATCTAGGGGTGATTGGAACCAGATGCTGTTCGAGGGCATCAGTCAAGTATTTTTGGGTACTTAACTTAGGTCTAGAAAGGCTCGCTAACTCCGTAGGTGTTGTAAAGCAGATTTAACTCCATGAAATTTTATGACTCTTCTTTAAAAGGCTCGCGGGTTAACAGACAGACTTCAGCAAATCTCTCCCCAAATCTTCCCGACAAACATATTATTCCATACCTTTAATTTAAGATCACTATTGTCTCATTTGAGAAAATAACCATGATGCTGTGGCATAAAGTAATAGCTGGACTTTACTTTAAAATAAATAGGATGTGCGTTAATTTTGAGCAGGAGTGTATGTAGGGCCTACATTGTAGGTATTCAAATCTTATAGTTAAAAATCTCAAAATTATTTTTTTTTTCAAAACTTTACTTTTCATTTTGTGAAAAATAACCTTTGCAAAAGTTGGCATTTTTTTTTTGTAAAAAAAATATTTATTCCAAAAAACCTCTGGAGAGCTTGCCAGAAAACGCTTAACATAATAAAGTTTGATGTTATTCGGTCCATCGGTTTAGAGTGTAGCTCTTTACATAGACATAGCTACTGGCTGACATTACTATCATTTTTAAAACCTAAAAAAAGTCATAAGTCTTCGAGTTGAAAATCAAAGAGTTCACTCGAAAAAGTTTCCTTGAATAAAAATTTGAGATTTTAAGGAGTTTTGAATAACAGCGAATGCGTTTACTTGAATAAGCAAACAACTTTTACCAGTGCATTTCGTGTGCTTGTAGCAGAGGAATTGATAGGTTTGCATTGTATGAATTGTCCTTTGATGAGCTAACCATGTCCATTATTACTTGTCCTATGATAAGCTGTAGCGTGATAAGTTGAGATCAAACCAAGAAAGTCATGACACCCACTGCAACATAGGGATTTTGTTGCCATCAAGTACGTTTTATTCAGATTATTTAGACTCAAAGGGTTCATCCTTGTTTATTGCATATTATTCAACTGGCTGAGTTTTCCAGTCTAATCGAACTTCATTTTAAAAACTAAAAAAAAAAAGCAATTTGCTTGTCAAAATCTTTCAACTTGAATTTGAGATTTTCTGCAACAGCCTGGTAGAATGTAAGAACTTGGAAGAAAAATTAACTGTCCTTTGCCGAATCGTTTATTTGCAATAGAATCAATCCTATATAACCAACATACCGATCATCCTTTGACCTTATAATGAATTCGATTCTCGTGCGCTTCATAAAATTATGATTTTTTTTTTGCTTGCTTGTTCACACAAGCATCCTATTTTTTTTTTGTTTTTTTTTGCTTCTGAGTGAGGATAATGTTTAACTCAGTCCACATTGACATGCCCGATGGTGCCTCAAAGGGGATCTTCGGTTGCCTGAATCCGAAATTGGCAACAGGAAATGGCCCTGGCAGTACGTGTTATGTATACCTACGAGTGGGTACGATGTACACACACTATTATATACGGCTTCAAGGTTATGGTTGTTTTCCGGAAAAGACATTCATATTCCTTTTACAAAGTCGAGACGAAATCGTTTGGGTTGTGACTGTTTACTCCTTGAGCATACAATACATACACTCGTCGCTCGGTTCGATGATGGAGGAAGGGACGCCTGCTTATTCCCTGCTGAATCCTATTATCAGAATAATAAACAAAAATATACTTATGTTCGTGAGAATCAGTAAATATTTCCTTGCAAATCCTGAAGGCTGCTCCTTGAAATGGAGCGGAATAGCCATTAACAGAGATAGGCCAAGGGTGAGTCAAATATATAGGTGTAATGAAAGTGCTGACGCTGAATGGAGAGAAAATTAAAGTTGCCCGGTTTGACCCCCTTTTATTTCGAAAAGCGAACAAAGAAATTGAATGAAGTAGTGATGGTGGTGGTGGTGGTTTTTTGGTATATATTATGTTGTGATTCTGCTGATGGTAAGTAAACGGTTAATATTGGAAGGCAATTAAGCACGTGTGCGTATAACTTAAGCTCGGTGTCTTAGTAGGGCTTTAGGTGGCCAGGAGAGAATTTAAATAATTGGTTTAATTTGTTTGCTTTTCGGTTGACTAAGAAATTGTCTACCTACCTCGTATATATTGAAATAAATTTATGAAAAAGGTCTCAGTCAAGGACCGTAAATAATATTGTGTAATTCGAATGACTTCAGCACATTGATTGTTGATAAGTTTAAGATAGGATACATCTATAACTATTTCTGGCGTTATATAAAAGTTTGAAATTACAGAATTTTTTTTTGGTGAATAGAACTTTTTTACCAAAACATTCATATTTTAGGAACTAAAAAAGTTCGATGATCCAAATATCGATAAACAAAGCACAACTTTCTTGAGATATTTAAGTTGAATTTTCGGAACTTGAAAAGATAACATGCAGTTGAAAAATTAGTAGATAACATTGGAATAAGTGTTAAATGGGCTTTAAAGGCTTTTATGGGATGGGAAGGGGAAACCGACGAAGTTACGAATACCAGAATTACGGGCGACAGAGTTACGAGCGTCAAAGTTACGCGAAACCGAAGTTACGAAAAACTAGAGTTACGAATTCTAAAGTTATGTTAAGCTATGACATGTGATTTTTGGGTTGGCAACAATTGCGAGGAACGACATGGAATTATGGAAATACAAACAAGGGATTAACATTTTTCTCATTGGTCAGAACTAAAACTAAAAAAAAAAAAAAAAAAAAAAAAAAAAAAAACTTCTTATTTGTCCAACTAATATTGCAAATACGTATTTTTTTTTTCTATTAATTAATATAATTATTCATAGCGTATTTTGTAATACCCACTTTGTTATTATTTATATTAAAATAATAACCAAACCACCCCTTTTTTTACAGACGTTATTTTGGTGTGGTGAACTGTTGTTGCAATTGTTGCCAACCCAAAAATCACATGTCATACATAGCTTAACATAATTTTAGAATTCGTAACTCTAGTTTTTCGTAACTTCGGTTTCGCGTAACTTTGACAGCCGTAACTCTGTCGCGCGTAACTCTGTTATTCGTAACTCCGTTACCATTTCGATGGGAAGAATTAAAAGTGGCCAGACCAAATGTAGAAAAGAATTTCTTCTTCTTGCATCATTTTAAAAACTCCAAACACTTTCCGGCATGGTCGCCACATCTATAGTATGTGATCGTACCACAATAATAGTCCAGTAATTTTAGGTTTTATCTGCGGAAAAATTCCTACTGGGCTCGATTTTGGTATAGATCTTCCTTACGGCGTTGTTATGAAGATGTGAAAAATCGACATTGATATCGCGTCCGCGTTAGAAGTTATAGAGGTCAAAAGGTCACGAAAATCAGTTTTTCGCGCGTATTAATAAAATGCAAAAGAGATTACACATGTATTTTTCAGTATTCAAATACTGAATTATTCACTCTTAAATAAAACAAACCTATTATTACGTATCATGTATTATGCCTACGCTTGAATCAGCTCTATTCCAAAAACGGTTGGATTTACAGAAAAATGCATAAGGCAATATTTGTAGATAATTTTATGACGAACAGATTTTCTATAGACCCCTATTGACCTCCGAGCAACAGGTCACGAGATATATGCGAAAAACTGATTTTCGTGACCTTTTGACCTCTATAACTTCTAACGCGGACGCGATATCAATGGCGATTTTTCACATCTTCATAACAACGCCGTAACGAAGGTCTATACCAAAATCGAGCCCAGTAGGAATTTTTCCGCAGATTGGGGTAAAAAATGCCTAAAATTACTGGGCTATAAGTGAATAATAATGCATATGCATTATTGTTGGTCAGTTTCCTCGATGCAAGTACACGGATAAAATTTAACGCCAGGGATACCTTTACATCTAGTTGATTTAATCAGATTAAAGTTAAAAATACACCAGAAATAAAGTTAAGTATACCATAAATAAAGTGAAATATACAAGAAGGATAGTTATCCCCGTCAATACATACACATATAGTAATTTCCACATAATAACCGTGTTTATGCCTTGAAGTCTTAAAATTTTTGTAAAAATGATTTTTGAAAAATGTGGGTAGTTTCTAAAAAATCAACCTTTTAGGTTCATTTGAACTTGTATAAAATTAAAAATATTTGTCGCATTGATCTCAAATTTATAGGACTTATTCTTTATAATATGACCTATCGATTGACACCAAATATGTTATTTTACATTAGTTTTTACTCATTTTTTAAAATACTGATTCACAAAAAAAGCAGACATTTCGAAATCCTTTACTTTTTAGTAAATCCTACTTTTATGATTTACAAAAGCACCCTAGTTAAGGAAAATGTAAAATATCAATGCCCATTATATTTAAAAAGTCAAATATGTAAAGAAAACCATAATAAAATACATTAAACAAAATTTGTACGTGTTTTGTAATTTTATATACCTACTATTTTTCTATTTAGGAATACCTTATTTGTAATAAACCATTCGATAAACTGCCTTGTAAAGCTTCAGATTTGTTTCTCCTAGAAACAAAAGTATACTTTTCTTATAGTTTTTGATGTGCTGAGTTAGAATCCGAAGTCAAAAAAATTCTATCACGTCAGGATTTTAAGATATTCGCATTAAAGTATAACAAAATCAAGTTTTTTTTTTAGAAAATCTCTAAAAAACTACCTACTATATCTCAAAACCAGAGCTGACCGAAATTTTTTGAGTTCGGATTCAAAATCACCACACTAAAGTCCATTAGAAAAGTATACTTTTGCTGTAGGGAGAAAGATATATTAATTTTTAGAGATCAGTTTCTTTGTGGTAAGATATGCCAAACCTACTAAACTTACTTAAATTAAGATATCTCTGAGAAGAAAACAGATATTGAGAAGATTGAAACTGAATTTGAAAGAAAAATAAGTTTTTTCATAAACCGTAATAATTTTAATTGAAAAAGATTGCACTATGCCAAAATATTTCTTCGAAAACAGCAAAAAATGGGTTTTTGAGATTTTCTAACGGGAATATCTATATAAGAAATAGTTTTATTCAATGGAGGATTTCCTTGCAGACCAGCGATTACACCGGCACACAAAATAAAAATAGGGTCATGTACCAGGAACCAGACCTATCTTTCTATATATTTTCGGGCACGCTGAATCCGAATTTCAAGTCCGTTTGATCCTGTCACCCTCCAGTTTTGAGTTAAATACAAAAAAAACTCAAAAAAATGAAGTTTTTTGCCTTTTTTGGGGTCTTTTTTATATTTTTCTCAAAACTGGAGGGTGACCGGGCAAAACGGACTTGAAATTCGGATTCAGCGGGTCCAAAAACATATAGAAAGATGGGTCTTGTTCCTGGTACATACAAATTTTTTTTTGGTGTGCTGACACTGTCGCGAAATGTCGCTTTCATCCCCGGCACACCAAAAAAAAAGTTGTATGTACCAGGAACAAGACCCATCTTTCTATATGTTTTTGGACCCGCTGAATCCGAATTTGAAGTCCGTTTTGCCCGAACACCCTTCAGTTTTGAGAAAAATGCAAAAAACACCAAAAAAGTCATAAAAATCCAAACAAAATGCAGTCACAGCTCAAAACTGGAGGGTGACCGGGCCAAACGGACTTGAAATTCGGATTCAGCGTGCCCAAAAACATATAGAAAGATAGGTCTGGTTCCTGGTACATGACACTTTTTTTATTTTGTGTGCCGGTGTTATTGCCGCTTTTATTTTATATGTAAAATGCAAACTCAAAAAAATTGCCGCTCTCTTGTTTTTTCTTAAATGCAGTTGTTTTTGTCACTCCGAATTCCGTATGTTCAAATTTAAATTTACAAAAATGCTTTGTTTGAATTGGTCTTTTTCTTTGTATCCAACCATGAAAAAAATCAACAAAATGTATAAAAATGTTACATTAATACTCAAAATCTAAAAACTGTTTTTGAGCTCTTTTTCCAAAAATTTTCATTTTTTTTCCTATTCTTTTTCCTTAGGTGTCCATCATTTCTGCTTTATTTTCCAAATTATTTTTTGGTGTTTTTTTCAATTTAAAGTACAAACTAAATTCCTACTTTTATTCCAAGAAATAATCTGGCGTAATTTTCGCGACCTGTTTTTGAAATTTATTTGTTTGGATCAAAAATAGCGGTACCTCTCACATCCCAGTTTTTGAAAAGTTAAATTTTCTCTAAAACATATTAGAGAAGGTCAATCTTTTAAAGAAAAAAATCAAAAGAAAAATTTAAAAAAAATGATTTTTTTTTTTTTTTTTTTTGAAATAGCAAATTTTGGACAACGGAACATTGATATTTTAAAAAAAAATAAATAATTTATTTTTTCAAAAATTTATACCTACCTGAAAAATTATTAGGTACATATTTTTATTTTCAAAAAATGCGCTAACGATTTTAAATTTTTTACTTGCGATATAGGTACTATATATCAAGTTATGCATTCGTACAAAAAAAAAGTTGAGATAACATTTTTACTATGGTAGACAATGCCAAAAAAGTGGGTCCCGGAAGTCTGTCTGTCTGTCTGTATAAGGAGCTACAGCCTAAACGGATGGACCAATTAATGTCAAATTTGGCATGTAGCGTTTTTTGGCGACTCTCCAGAAGGGTTTTTGGAATTAATTTTTTTTGGACCAAAAACAACGGTACTTGTCATATACCGATTTTAGTAAAATTGAAATATCTCGAAAACGGCTCTTACGATTTTGTTTATAAAATTCAAATGCTAGTTTCAAGCTAAGGTCTATCTTTTAATAAATTTTTTTTTTGGAAAATCATTATTAACAGTACCTGCCATAGAACCGTTTTTTTTTTAAATTCGTTTATCTCCGAAATTGCTTATTCGATTCCAACGAAACTTTTTGTGAAGAAGCATTTATATAATTTAAATACAAACCAAAAATAAAATTTCCAAAAAAATAATTTTTGGATTTTTGAAAAATCCAATTTTCGAAAATGGGACATTGAATTTTTTTGAAATTTTGTTTTTAGATGTTGATTAGTGATTTCTACAAAATGGCATAACAATTTTATTTTAAAACTTTTTTTCCAAAAAAATTATTTATAAAAAATTAGTTTTTTAAAAAACGGCTCTAACGATTTTGATATTTTTTTTTTCTGAAAATGCATGTTAATTAATATATCAACTAAAACTGCATACTTGTTTTGGAGGGAAATTTAATTTCAGATTTTATTTTATTTTTGTTTTTTAAAAGAATTTAATTTTTTTTTCCAAATTTCTATATAAAAAGTCTTAAAAATTTAAGCAAATTTAACTCTAAGAGCAAGTTAGGGCAAAACCAGATTGCATTCTTGTCTTGAGGCTTAAACTCACTTTAGATGTTAGATTTTTTGCTTTTGAAGGACGTATTTAACATCTTTTCTTATATGTACGTACCAATCTACATATATACCTAAAAAGTTTCAAAAATATGTATAAGAAATTTGAACTCTAATGCCGACTTATCACGAGTCGATTTTAGCCGCACGATATGTTGCAAGACATAAGTCGGCTAGGATTTTTCTATGAGGATTGTCACTTTAGTCACCTGTGGCTTACGTTCACACGAGTCGAAAAGCAAGTTTGTTAAGATGCCCAATGGCATTGAAAAGGGGAAAATATATTGGATCACAACAGATGGTCAGAAGTGGGGAGGTGAAGAGAAAAAAAAGGGTTTTTATACCTAACAATTTCTGGCAAAAGTACCCTTCTTATAGAATTATTTGTTCTTGTTGTAGATAGTTAAAAAAAAAAACTACCTAGGTATAACTTTTTTTACATATCTAACCTCAAAATTGTTGAAGATTTTTGTGTTTTATTTTTAGACTTACCAAAAAAAGTTATATTTTGATTTGTTTAAAGCACAATATAATTTTTAGTTTAAACGGTAGCCAAGGAATCTTTCTTTTTCTTTTCCGAATATTTTTCCTTATTTTTTTTTTTTATTTTTGATATGTAGATTAAAATACTTTTTATTAAAAAAATAATAAGTGTTGGTAAAAATAGAATCTATATTTTATCATGAGATAAAAGAATAGGGTTGGTTATCCCTGCAGTCTATTCAAAAAGTGTCTGATTGTTCGGTCCCCAAAATAGGTAGGTATTTACCTCTTGACTTATTCTTTTTTATTATTCTATCAAATCTAATTTTCAATTATCCAATCGTAATGAAAAGGTTCAAATTATGTTTGTCGTCTTTTGAATATGTCATCGTCAAATTCAACCCTAATCCAACTGAAATACGCACTCCTGCCTGACACCACGCCTATCACAAATCACAGATCACGTTTTATCAGATATCAGACCCATCTATCCGGAAATGTTTAAGCTTCAATTTTGTTTTTTTTTTTTTTGTTACGGATGCTTATTATTCTAGTCACGCATATATTCATTTTACCTTCATCACACCAAGCTCATTAGAAGCACAAAATTGAATCCACAAACCACAAGGAACATTTAGGCCGCATAACCTAATTCCTTTTCTATCTATATGTAGGCTAGTATATAGGCCGCTCAGTTCGGCAACGCATTAAGAGAAAGAAGTGGGGTCGGTTTGCTGACTGAAAATATTCCTAATTAAGTTCAAAGCAAATAAAGGTACGAAAATACATACATAATATGGAAAATGGAACCCATTTGGATATAAAATTTTAATTATGAATGCAAAATGTTTTCCCGTTTGGTTGAAGTTCAATTCATCGAAACTTTGTAGGTACTATAATGTACTGTATGTAGTATATTCATGCGTGAAATGAATGTGAATACTGATTCTGAAAGTGATTAGGAATTAGCCTGGTCGTGGAACTTAACGGCTATCGTTTTTACACTTTACATCAATTGATTCGAAAATATTAAAAAAGGTACATGAGTAAAAATAGAAATTGAATTTTTAAAGAAAAAAAAATCATCACCCCCGCACTACAGCCGCACCACACGCCGTTTGGCGGAAAATTTGGCCGCACCACCGCCGCACCACGTCCGCAACATTTCATTTTGTATGAAAAATTCGCTGAACCTTGGTAAATAATTTTGAATTGAAAAATAAAAAAAAAAAAACTGCCGATGGGAAGAAGTTTCGAAGTGGCGCGCCGCGGCGGCGTGTGCAGATCACTTTCAGTTAGCAACCCAACGCGAACGCCTTAACCACTCGACCATGTTTGTGCGAACTGGATTTTGTTGTTCAGAGACGGCTTAAATATTTGTAAAAGTACGAGAATAGAACTATTGATCATGGTGCTGCGGCGTTGGTGCAGCGAATTTTTGGTGCTGCGATTTAGAAAAAATTGTTCATCATAGTGCGGACGAGGTGCGGCGGTGGTGCGGCGGAATTTCATTTTTACTCTAGACCTTGCTAATTTTGCAAAAGCTTGGTTCTGTTTTTTCCAATACTAGGAAGCTACTCAGTAGCGGGTTACTCTTGCAACAAAATCGGTATCATAATCGAAAACCAGCTACTGAAATTTAGCAAGTAAAAAATTAAATTAATTTTTTTAACTCCAATTCCAGGATTTTGGCTCTTCGTCTAGCCCTAATCGAAAGCCTTGACAAGTGCCACAAATACCAGTTAGACGAAATTGTAAGCATCAATTTGCAAGTAATTCAGTTTTCTTCGACCACGAACACCTTTGAAATAAGCGCAACATAACGCAACGAAATAAAGGTTCAATTTTTGTATCAAGAAAATAACCAAGAAAATATAAATCTACTTTCGTTCTTAGTCTTCAAGAACCTACCAACCCATGATGTTTCATGTGTAACAACGAACATGTGAAGCAAAGAACATTTTGAAAAACAGAGGTTTCCTATAATAAATGTTGAACTTCCGTTCCCCCCAAAAAGACATGTCGGGGGTAATAAAATTTGAACGTGTTAGAAATAGCAGAATACTTTTATTTATTATTTATTGAATTATCTATAGAATTGCTTATTACAAAGAGGTTTTTTGGCAATTTATCTTCAGCTTAATCTACATGGAAAATGTTGTTGTTATTCGCAAATACGAAAATTACTCGAGGGAACGCATGTGGTGGAACATGTTGTGTGGTAATGTAATAAATATAGCTGCCGCCAGTTGTAGGTGGGCAATTTTGAGAATGTAGGGGGTCGTAATGGTTTCATAAATCAGAATATTTTAATACTTTTTATTATTGTTGTTTTTATATATAATTTTTTTTTTTTGCAAATAATTCAAAATTCTATTTATTGAAAGTCATTATGAGATAATAATATTAATAATAGAACCCTACTTTTTGGCTAGGATAGGATGCCTTACAAATTCGTGAAAGCTCATCCATATTAAACCCCTATTATAAGTGACTTTAAAGTTCATAATGTTCGTGCGATTCTATTTCTAATTCATTATTCATATATACTCATTTTATCAGAATTAAGAAATTTGATAAAATAAGGGGGAACATTTGTTAATCTAGTTTATTTGAAAAATACCTGGCATCATTTATGCCAATATACGGATGCGGATATCAGGCCCTTTTCTGATCGTAGCTCAAATAACTTGTCAACAAATTCTACGCTATCATTAGCAAGTAAAGAAAATATTGTATCAACATTTCCTACTACACTTAGGAGCAAAAAAATGGAATCAAATTTTGCGTTCTGTAAAAACGATAATTGGTCGTGAAGTAATCGACATACATGAATGTTAATGGTGAGTAATTCCATGTGAAAAGAATATACGAAAAATATCTATTTGTGTCATTTTTTACCGGTACCTTAGCTCAAAATATTAACTTCTGTATATAAATAATCCCCCAAAAAAATTAGCAAGTGACTAGAATGAATTAATTCCCTAAGTCACTCAAATTTTGAGAGTAAAAAAAAACATGATCTTAAATTACTTTTTTGCATATTTCTTGCGACTTTATACATTATTGAATGAATGTTTGTTTGCATTTGTAGGGTGATATTTAGACCTTTCCAAAACGGTTATTAAAAATGAAATTAGTCCATTTTAAGCTGATCTATTACAAAAAAGGTGAAAAACACATTTTATTTTTTTTCTACAAAACCCATTTTTTAATTTTTTTTTTCAAAACTGTTTTTGAAGTAAAAAATTATCTTTTCAATAAAAATAGTTTCGTGATGATTTTTTGACTTTTAAGCTGTTTTTTTGCAATTTTTTATTTTGATGATTCAAATTACATAAAACGATAATGAGGCTCGGCACGAGTACGATAACTTAGGTGACAAGAATTGATAACGGTATTTTGTAGAGGAGTTCAATACAATTATTTTTTTACTATGGGAGGGGGGGTCTATATCCCCTCGTTTAGGCGGGAGGGGCAATTTTCTAAAATATGAAGTAAAATACTAAAAAAAAATATTAAAAATCAACGGCAATACTTACAGCTATAATTGATATCTTTCTGAAAAGCCACTTGTACACTTAATTTTAGTTTTTAAATCAAACTATTTCAATTAATTTTTCTCGAAATAATCAACTTCAAAGTCAAAATTTGATGAAAAAAGTTTTAAAAAAACACATTGAATACTAGTTTTGCCAAGACTGTCATTTTAAATAATATGAAATTAATCAATGAAATAAACTGCCTCAATCAATTTCTTATCAAATACTGAAAACCAGATGCCTCTATGCCTTCATCAGGTTTGTATTTTTTAGCTGTTTTCGTGTATACACAAACAAAATGCATGGAAGCAGTATGCCCTCTTGCAACCCCCAGCTTGGGCTCACTATTATAGGATTTGGGGTGGGTGCAAGTTTCGATGTAGGCAAATTTTCTTCAGAATTTAAAAGTTTTTTCGAATCCAAAAGAAACTTTGTACTTACCCAAAACCCAACCTTGGCCCCACCCCAAATCCTATAGTGTGCCCAAGCAGGGGGGTTGCAGGGGGGCAGCATGCCCCCTCTTACCCATCTCACTTTGAAAAGCCTTGAACTTCATACCTACTTATACCGTGTCTTTATTAATTTTTAAGAATTGGTTTTCTTTCAAAATTTAAAAGTTTCTTCGAATCCAAAAGAAACTTTGTACATACCCAACCTTGACCCCAGGGGGGTTGCATACCCATACCCATCTCACTTTGATACGCCTTGAACTTCATACCTTTACCATTTTTATAAAAAAAAATCGCGAGATTCTAAGGACCAATTTCAAATGGCCTAAGAGAAGCGGGACAGAGGACCCAAAAAGGAAGTTAAAATCCTGAGAACTCTCGAAGGGGGACAGGCATGATACTTTTAATTTAAAAAGCTGTTAATATTGGCGAAAATAGTAAAAAAAATGAAAATCTGATAAAAAGATAACTTTCTTATTTTCAATTTTCTCAAAAACTAGAAGGCATAGAGGCATCTGTTTTCAGTATTTGATAAGAAATTGATTGAGGCAGTTTATTTCATTGATTAATTTCATATTTAAAATGACAGTCTTGGCAAAAATAGTATTTAATGTGTTTTTTTAAAACTTTTTTCCCCAAATTTTGACTTTGAAGTTGATTATTTCGAGAAAAATTAATTGAAATAGTTTGATTTAAAAACTAAAATTAAGTGTACAAGTGGCTTTTCAGAAAGATATCAATTATAGCTGTAAGTATTGCCGTTGATTTTTAATATTTTTTTTTAGTATTTTACTTCATATTTTAGAAAATTGCCCCTCCCGCCTAAACGAGGGGATATAGACCCCCCCTTCCCATAGTAAAAAATAATTGTATTGAACTCCTCTACAAAATACCGTTATCAATTCTTGTCACCTAAGTTATCGTACTCGTGCCGAGCCTCATTATCGTTTTATGTAATTTGAATCATCAAAATAAAAAATTGCAAAAAAACAGCTTAAAAGTCAAAAAATCATCACGAAACTATTTTTATTGAAAAGATAATTTTTTACTTCAAAAACAGTTTTGAAAAAAAAAATTAAAAAATGGGTTTTGTAGAAAAAAAATAAAATGTGTTTTTCACCTTTTTTGTAATAGATCAGCTTAAAATGGACTAATTTCATTTTTAATAACCGTTTTGGAAAGGTCTAAATATCACCCTACAAATGCAAACAAACATTCATTCAATAATGTATAAAGTCGCAAGAAATATGCAAAAAAGTAATTTAAGATCATGTTTTTTTTTACTCTCAAAATTTTAATGACTTAGGGAATTAATTCATTCTAGTCACTTGCTAATTTTTTTAGGGGATTATTTATATACAGAAGTTAATATTTTGAGCTAAGGTACCGGTAAAAAATGACACAAATAGATTTTATGACATAGGTATTTTTCGTATATTCTTTTCACATGGAATTACTCTGGTACCATTGTAAAAGCTTGAAATAAAAGCTTTAAGTCAATGCTAAAAACTCAAAAATCCGTTCGTTGGTTCCATCCATCCAACAAAATTGAAGAATGTAAGGAAAAAAAAAACTGAAATTAAAACACAAATTATCTGGAAAATTTAACATTAAAAAAAAATTAAGTGCAATTCATTAACAGAAAACGCTAATACTATCCTTGGAAAAAAAAAGACTGAAATTGAAACATAGAGTATCTGGAAAGTTTAACATTAAAACAAAAATGAAGTGCAATTTATTGACAGATAGCGGTAACACTATCGTATGCATTTTTATGTTTTTACCAACAATTCAAAGTAAAAAATACAAGCTTTAAAATGAGACCATGAGTCTTTGAATAAAAATATTTTATCCATGGCAATTTTTGTTTTTAATATAATATAATTTATTTGATTCCGTTTTTTTGCTCCTAAGTGTAGTAACAAGAGATGCTCCCTCTGACGTGCTGAGTGCTACAACAAAAAAATATCTTGTTTGATTATAATTCTCAGGCAAGCACATGGATCTTAACAAAAAGCTTTAATTGAAAGCTCCATCTACAAGGGGTTGCTAAAGAACTCTACAAGCGAAAAAGAACCTCGATTAAAAATGGAAATTAAGCTTTAAAGGATACATTTTTTTTTTAGCTCCAAACCACTGCCGAGCACAGCGTTTGACGGAGTACGGCTGTGGTTTAACGGTGGTTTGACTGTGATTCGGTGAACGGTTTAGCAGTGGTTACTCGATCATAAGGGCGTTTGGTGGTGGTTCGAAGATGGTTTGTCGAACAAGTAATTTTGTATTTTGATGCGGTGCACAGTGGTGCATTTGGTGCTTTTAGGCGTCAAAAATCAAACGAAAGAAAGAGAATACGAAAAACCTTTTTTTATTCAATATGACGGCTCCAAAATGGCGGTCAGAATAAGACTTGGAAAAGAATTTCTACAAAATGGTATTATAAGCTAGAATTTTGGCTTAGTTCAGGTCAAGAAGTTTTAGATCTTAAATATAGAATTCATGGATTAATATCCCTAAAAAAAATCAAAAAAATTTAAAACAAAGTCCAAAAAGTGCAAAAAAAAATTGTAAAACTCAATTTTAGACCTCGTATTACGCTATTTCATTGATATTTTTGTAAATTAGCACCATTTTAACATCTCTTCTATTTATCTTTCATAAAAAAAATTGAATATTTTGGGGTTAAATGGTTGCCAACTATGTTTTTAAGTACCTAAATATTAAAAAACATGATATAATGAAAAATTTCAATGTTCAATAAAACTGCTAGAATTTGTTTTTCTAATTTCAAATCTGAAGTTGAAAAAAATCTATGACTTCATGTTTCGTATGTAAAAATTTATTCTGAACATCTTTTATCTCAAAAACGTGACATTATAGATTTTTTTCGACTTCAGATTTGAAATTCGAAAATTAAAATGTATAAGAAAAGTATATTTTGGTTTACCGAAAGAATAAATTCACAGTTTTATTGCCTAAATCAATTCGTCAACAATTTGATCTTATATCACCATCGTCAAAGTACTCAAATTACGGCAGATCTGGGGGTAAATTCCCGATCTGTGAAACTGTGAAGTGATAAAAATAATATCATTTCAATTTTCACAGCGTTTTTTCATTTCATCACATCACAGGCAACCCTTATGCGATTCTCAAACTCAATGTGATAAGATGTGTACTAAAAAGTACTAAATGAAAAAAACTTTCATTTTTGAGAAAAATAGCTTATATGAAGAAAAGTTTTCATAATAAACAAATTCGAATTAGCCTAGTGAGTAAGGCGGTTGCCTTTTACTCACATCACAGGCAACCCTTATGCGATTCTCAAACTCAATGTGATAAGATGTGTACTAAAAGGTACTAAATGGAAAAAACTTTCATTTTTGAGAAAAATAGCTTATATGAACAAAAGTTTTCATAATAAACAAACTCGAATTAGCCTAGTGAGTAAGGTGGTTGCCTTTTACTCTACCGGCCGCCTAGGTTCAAATCCGGGTGTAGTTGAGATTGTTTATTTTTTTTTTTAATTGTGTTTTTTTTTATTTTTCACAAGAATATTGGGTTGTGATAAATAAATTTATCATGTGAAAAGATTTAGACATTTGTTTTATTTATTTCAGAAATAAAGAATCGAATTTATTATGAAAACGTGATAAAACTTATCATTTCACATTTTCACAGATCGGGAAAAAATCAGAAACATTTAATTAATACCCACCGCCATCAACTTATTCATCGATTTGAACGCTGCGCATAACATTATTAACAGAGACGAGCTGTAGAGGAGGAGAAGGTCAAGCATAATTTTCAAGCTCGCTCATATGTGAAGAACTTCAATGATAAATGCACGCAGATCTCTCAGAGTCTGAAGGACTTCATCGATGTGTTTGAATTGATGTCACAAAAATGGTTTTATACAACCGCTCTCGTGTTTCTTCTATAAAATTACTCCGGTCCAGAAATTTGTTCGACTTCATACCAGAGTTTCCGAGTGACAGCAAAGTAGAAGAACCATTCAAGAAACGCAGTTTCTCAATTAAATTAAAAATGAATTGAAAAAAAATGTATTTTAAAAAAGTGATGATAAAAATAACAAAACCTAAAAAATAAACAGACTCTTAGTTTAAACAAACAAACAAATTCAATTGTAAGGTATTTGAATTTTGCCTGATTCTTTAGTTTAAAATCAAGTTAAAACCTTCTTCTACACACAAAACCCAATTAGCTATTATAAAATTAATAACAAAGCACAAAGTTATGCTTCATAGAGCATAGAAAGCAGCACAAATGATTGCCTACGATTAACTCGGATTATTAATTTGCATTTCATTTGATGTGTTCTACTTTGTCCGTCAGCTTCAGTTTCCCAGCTCAGCTGTATATGTATGCGATATCCTAATGAAATGGTTGAGAAACTAGGACATCAGAGGCCGCACTGCCGTCCGTGCGTCGTGCGTCGTAGCGTATATAAAATTAACCAATACTCACTCGTTCGTATTGGCAAAGAAAACATCACACAGCCATTAATCAATCGAAGTATTTTATTTAATTTATATTAATTGCCAATGTAGGAGTTCGGGCTTCCATTTTTCTTTTTCGCTAGGCAGAGGGCAAAATAACTACCACGCACCATCACGGTGCGGCTGGCGTGGCGTTGTTTCAATTTGTAAATGTATATATTATTTGTTTTCGAATATATGCGAATTCATGGCATATACCTACTCGTAATATGAAGGCAATTTAAAAGCATTGCACTTTCGAAAAAAAGATAAAAAATACATTCTTAATGGTCCTTTATTGCAGAGGATTACAAGGAATAAAATGAATTTTAACTGATAAAGGATGCTGAGTCTGGATCAGAGAATTAAATATTTTTTTTTTCTAGGAATTCACAAATCCAGGTAAATAAAAGGTTATTAGGTCAAGTGTAGCATTTTTCGTAAAAAAAAAACAACAATCGAAATGGACTTAACAATTACTCGTAAAATAAAATAAATGTCTTCGTTGAATGAAAGTGTTAAACTTTACCTATTTTAAATTAATGTGGCGGAAGAAAATAAAGTGAAATTAATCATCATCTTAATTCCAAAAAATCCTTCCTCGAATCTATTATCCATCTATTACCAACAAAACCTGACAGGTGCCACTGTTATTTTGCAGTAAAATAAAATTCTATTAAGTAAAGAATAAAGAGCATCAAAATCGAAGAGAGTGACAAGTAGTGATGGGAACTATCGAATGATTTGAACAATCGAATAGTTCATTCATGTATTCATTCCAATAAAAACTATCGAATAAAACAATCGAAAAAAACTATCGAATAAACTATCGGATAAAAACTATCGAATAAGCTATCGAATCAAAAAAAAAGTATTCGAATATAAAGCTATAGTTTAAAAACATTATTCAAATTAAAAAACTATCGAATAAAAAAAAACTATTCGAATGAAAAAACTATCGTATGTAAAAAAACTATTTGAATGAAAAAACTATCGTTTAAGAAAACTATATCGAATAAAAAAACTATTGAAATGAAAAAACTATCGAATGAAAAAATTATTCGAATGAAAATAATAACTAAATAAATGAATGAATGATTTCAAACTATCGAATGAATGAATATTTTACAACTATCGATAGTTTTTATTCGATAGTTCCCATCACTAGTAACAAGAGTTACAGGAGCGACAAAACGACAAAAACGACAAGACACAAGAGCGACAAGAGTGACACAACTGAACTCGTAACTGTTAAGACTTCGTATTTTTCGAAATTCAATGAGTAAAAATGAACAAATTATGTATTTTATACTTTGCAATCATTGAATTTTGAAAAGGGTGAAGCGTCACATTGTAATAGCCCACAACTGGACAAGGGCGACAAAAGTAACAAAAGAGAAAAAAGCGTATTCGTCTTTATTGTCATTTTGCCGTTTTGTCGCTTATGTCATCCTTATCGCTTTCGTAGCTACTATCGCACATTTCGCTTTTTCTTGACGCTCCTATCTTTTTTGCCGTACTTGTCACATTTATCGTTCATATCGATTTTGTAGTTGTTATCGCTTATGTCGCTGCTGTTGTTCTTGTCGCTTTGTCGTGCTCGTTATTTTTATATTACACATGTCACTTTTGTCATTTTTGTAAAATTTGTCGCTCTTGTTGCTTTTGTCGGTCATATAGCTTTTTTCGCTCTAGCCACTTCCATCGCTCTTATCACTCTTGTCGTTTTTTTTTATTCTTGTCAATTTTTCGATCTTGTCGTGCGTCGTTTCAGTCGCTTTTATCGGTCTAATTGCCTTTGTAGCTATTATGGGGAATTTTTACGAGTCGATTTATGCCGTACCTTTTTGACTCGTGTGAACGTAAGTCGTAGGCGACTAAAGTGACAATCCCCATAGATAAATCCTGGTCGACCAACATATCGTGCGGTTCCCGACTCGACTCGTGAAATCGGCATTATCGCTCATGTCGCTATTGTCGTTTTTGTCGTTCCTGTATTTTTTGTCGCTGTTTTAGCTTTTGTCGTTCTTGTCACATTTTTCGCTCTTGTCGCTAAAAGAAAAATTTCTTTATCTTGCAAATAAATTTCATTTTCTTCATAAATCCAAGAAGCCAAGTGAATATGTTGCTAATTTTCCGGTTACTGAATTCCAGACGGTTCAATCACAATATATGAACGTTTATGAGAACAAATCATGTCCTGCAGGAATTTCTACCTGTCCTGTTTCATTATTATATAGATATATTTTTTTTGTATGCTCTGTGGTGATGTTACAGAACGCTGTGGTATCTTTAATTAAACAATGAACCTCGAATGCATGAATGTATAGCATAGTTGGACAGGGAATATTGAAGCACACGTCAAAGAAAAAAAAAAAAAAAAACACGTAAAAAGGATGACAAAGGAAAAAGAGTAAGTGATATATGCAAACGTGTATGAGAAGCGCAAACATATATATATACCTATATAAACACAGTCGTAAAATGTGCTACCCAACAGTACACCAGGACAGTACACAGCCCATTAATTATTTCCTCCCATGAATTTAAATACGGATTTAAATCCGCACGTAATAATTCACCGTCAGTGTAAATAATAAAAGGAAAAAGACAGGAAAACACAATGCAGCACTCTTGCACACACACGGACACAGGAGTAGGTAGGTAATTGAAAAAAAAAAAAAAAAAAAAGATTTTACCCGAAAGTGAAAATTCACGGCTCACCCAAAAAATACCACAAACGCTGTCGACACAGTAAGTAGATACGTATAACAGTGATTTAAAGGGATAAAGTTGAATATTTAAGTTTGTGCAGTTGTTTTTATGCTTTTTAAATAAAATTTATATAAATAAATCAATAAAATGCATCATCGGCCACATGTACTTTCTTTCTAAGAATAAGTTATTTTGTTGTTAATTTAATTTGAATTTTATTTATAAAGAGCTTATGACGAATTCTACGATGAAGATTAGGCTTACCTTTGTGATCGTACAACTCTTTCCGCAGTCCGGAACATGTTGAAAGTAAAGTAGCTTTTTGCTATTAGGTCCGTGCACTGCAAACTGAAATTTTTTTAACAAAACTAGTCTAGTTTGCCTACCCAAAACTTTAAAATTTTCGTTTTGATGTTTTGCTTGTTTGTAATAAAATAATCTTTAAGCAAAAATTTAAATTTTTTTAAAGTTTATTATTACATACAAAAAAGTTACGTATACACCACAGTGATTTTCTTAATGTCCTCTAATTCAATCACGAACTGAATAATAAAACCATGTGAAGTTTTTGACCATTCACTTACTGTGAAAATTAAACGACTGAAAATTTAAAAATGTTCACTGTTGGGTCTACAAAGGGCTGCATAATTTCACTTGTATTAAAGCAATTTTCAATACAAAAAATATTACATTTTAATACTTCCGATTCTAGGCCTCATAGTTTAGCCGCAAAACGCATTTGAAATTTCCAAAAGGTGATTTTTTGAAAACGTGAATTTCTTAACTAGATTTGGGTCCTATTCGATGGATATCGACTCACAGAGCACAAATATGTATTTTTTATAAGTTTTGGACAAGTGGTTTTAATTTTAGAGGTTTTTGAATTTTGCAGGTTTAGCAATTTTGCAGGTTTAGCAATTTTCAATACAAAAAATATTACATTTTAATACTTCCGATTCTAGGCCTCATAGTTTAGCCGCAAAACGCATTTGAAATTTCCAAAAGGTGATTTTTTGAAAACGTGAATTTCTTAACTAGATTTGGGTCCTATTCGATGGATATCGACTCACAGAGCACAAATATGTATTTTTTATAAGTTTTGGACAAGTGGTTTTAATTTTAGAGGCTTTTGAATTTTGCAAGTTTAGGGCCTCTAGGACTCATAGTTTAGCCGCAAAACGCATTTGAAATTTCCAAAAGGTGATTTTTTGAAAACGTGAATTTCTTAACTAGATTTGGGTCCTATTCGATGGATATCGACTCACAGAGCACAAATATGTATTTTTTATAAGTTTTGGACAAGTGGTTTTAATTTTAGAGGCTTTTGAATTTTGCAAGTTTAGGGCCTCTAGGACTCATAGTTTAGCCGCAAAACGCATTTGAAATTTCCAAAAGGTGATTTTTTGAAAACGTGAATTTCTTAACTAGATTTGGGTCCTATTCGATGGATATCGACTCACAGAGCACAAATATGTATTTTTTATAAGTTTTGGACAAGTGGTTTTAATTTTAGAGGCTTTTGAATTTTGCAAGTTTAGGGCCTCTAGGACTCATAGTTTAGCCGCAAAACGCATTTGAAATTTCCAAAAGGTGATTTTTTGAAAACGTGAATTTCTTAACTAGATTTGGGTCCTATTCGATGGATATCGACTCACAGAGCACAAATATGTATTTTTTATAAGTTTTGGACAAGTGGTTTTAATTTTAGAGGCTTTTGAATTTTGCAAGTTTAGGGCCTCTAGGACTCATAGTTTAGCCGCAAAACGCATTTCAAATTTCCAAAAGGTGATTTTTTGAAAACGTGAATTTCTTAACTAGGTTTGGGTCCTATTCGATGGATATCGACTCACAGAACACAAATATGTATTTTTTATAAGTTTTGGACAAGTAGTTTTAATTTTAGAGGCTTTTGAATTTTGCAAGTTTAGGGCCTCTAGGACTCATAGTTTAGCCGCAAAACGCATTTGAAATTTCCAAAAGGTGATTTTTTGAAAACGTGAATTTCTTAACTAGATTTGGGTCCTATTCGATGGATATCGACTCACAGAGCACAAATATGTATTTTTTATAAGTTTTGGACAAGTGGTTTTAATTTTAGAGGCTTTTGAATTTTGCAAGTTTAGGGCCTCTAGGACTCAAAGTTTAGCCGCAAAACGCATTTGAAATTTCCAAAAGATGATTTTTTGAAAACGTGAATTTCTTAACTATATTTGGGTCCTATTCGATGGATATCGACTCACAGAGCACAAATATGTATTTTTTATAAGTTTTGGACAAGTGGTTTTAATTTTAGAGGCTTTTGAATTTTGCAAGTTTAGGGCCTCTAGGACTCATAGTTTAGCCGCAAAACGCATTTGAAATTTCCAAAAGGTGATTTTTTGAAAACGTGAATTTCTTAACTAGATTTGGGTCCTATTCGATGGATATCGACTCACAGAGCACAAATATGTATTTTTTATAAGTTTTGGACAAGTGGTTTTAATTTTAGAGGCTTTTGAATTTTGCAAGTTTAGGGCCTCTAGGACTCATAGTTTAGCCGCAAAACGCATTTGAAATTTCCAAAAGGTGATTTTTTGAAAACGTGAATTTCTTAACTAGATTTGGGTCCTATTCGATGGATATCGACTCACAGAGCACAAATATGTATTTTTTATAAGTTTTGGACAAGTGGTTTTAATTTTAGAGGCTTTTGAATTTTGCAAGTTTAGGGCCTCTAGGACTCATAGTTTAGCCGCAAAACGCATTTCAAATTTCCAAAAGGTGATTTTTTGAAAACGTGAATTTCTTAACTAGGTTTGGGTCCTATTCGATGGATATCGACTCACAGAACACAAATATGTATTTTTTATAAGTTTTGGACAAGTAGTTTTAATTTTAGAGGCTTTTGAATTTTGCAAGTTTAGGGCCTCTAGGACTCATAGTTTAGCCGCAAAACGCATTTGAAATTTCCAAAAGGTGATTTTTTGAAAACGTGAATTTCTTAACTAGATTTGGGTCCTATTCGATGGATATCGACTCACAGAGCACAAATATGTATTTTTTATAAGTTTTGGACAAGTGGTTTTAATTTTAGAGGCTTTTGAATTTTGCAAGTTTAGGGCCTCTAGGACTCATAGTTTAGCCGCAAAACGCATTTGAAATTTCCAAAAGGTGATTTTTTGAAAACGTGAATTTCTTAACTAGATTTGGGTCCTATTCGATGGATATCGACTCACAGAGCACAAATATGTATTTTTTATAAGTTTTGGACAAGTGGTTTTAATTTTAGAGGCTTTTGAATTTTGCAAGTTTAGGGCCTCTAGGACTCATAGTTTAGCCGCAAAACGAATTTGAAATTTCCAAAAGGTGATTTTTTGAAAACGTGAATTTCTTAACTAGATTTGGGTCCTATTCGATGGATATCGACTCACAGAGCACAAATATGTATTTTTTATAAGTTTTGGACAAGTGGTTTTAATTTTAGAGGCTTTTGAATTTTGCAAGTTTAGGGCCTCTAGGACTCAAAGTTTAGCCGCAAAACGCATTTGAAATTTCCAAAAGATGATTTTTTGAAAACGTGAATTTCTTAACTATATTTGGGTCCTATTCGATGGATATCGACTCACAGAGCACAAATATGTATTTTTTATAAGTTTTGGACAAGTGGTTTTAATTTTAGAGGCTTTTGAATTTTGCAAGTTTAGGGCCTCTAGGACTCATAGTTTAGCCGCAAAACGCATTTGAAATTTCCAAAAGGTGATTTTTTGAAAACGTGAATTTCTTAACTAGATTTGGGTCCTATTCGATGGATATCGACTCACAGAGCACAAATATGTATTTTTTATAAGTTTTGGACAAGTGGTTTTAATTTTAGAGGCTTTTGAATTTTGCAAGTTTAGGGCCTCTAGGACTCATAGTTTAGCCGCAAAACGCATTTGAAATTTCCAAAAGGTGATTTTTTGAAAACGTGAATTTCTTAACTAGATTTGGGTCCTATTCGATGGATATCGACTCACAGAGCACAAATATGTATTTTTTATAAGTTTTGGACAAGTGGTTTTAATTTTAGAGGCTTTTGAATTTTGCAAGTTTAGGGCCTCTAGGACTCATAGTTTAGCCGCAAAACGCATTTGAAATTTCCAAAAGGTGATTTTTTGAAAACGTGAATTTATTAACTAGATTTGGGTCCTATTCGATGGATATCGACTCACAGAGCACAAATATGTATTTTTTATAAGTTTTGGACAAGTGGTTTTAATTTTAGAGGCTTTTGAATTTTGCAACTTTAGGGCCTCTAGGACTCATAGTTTAGCCGCAAAACGCATTTGAAATTTCCAAAAGGTGATTTTTTGAAAACGTGAATTTCTTAACTAGATTTGGGTCCTATTCGATGGATATCGACTCACAGAGCACAAATATGTATTTTTTATAAGTTTTGGACAAGTGGTTTTAATTTTAGAGGCTTTTGAGTTTTGCAAGTTTAGGGCCTCTAGGACTCATAGTTTAGCCGCAAAACGCATTTCAAATTTCCAAAAGGTGATTTTTTGAAAACGTGAATTTCTTAACTAGATTTGGGTCCTATTTGATGGATATCGACTCACAGAGCACAAATATGTATTTTTTATAAGTTTTGGACAAGTGGTTTTAATTTTAGAGGCTTTTGAATTTTGCAAGTTTAGGGCCTCTAGGACTCATAGTTTAGCCGCAAAACGCATTTGAAATTTCCAAAAGGTGATTTTTTGAAAACGTGAATTTCTTAACTAGATTTGGGTCCTATTCGATGGATATCGACTCACAGAGCACAAATATGTATTTTTTATAAGTTTTGGACAAGTGGTTTTAATTTTAGAGGCTTTTGAATTTTGCAAGTTTAGGGCCTCTAGGACTCATAGTTTAGCCGCAAAACGCATTTGAAATTTCCAAAAGGTGATTTTTTGAAAACGTGAATTTCTTAACTAGATTTGGGTCCTATTCGATGGATATCGACTCACAGAGCACAAATATGTATTTTTTATAAGTTTTGGACAAGTGGTTTTAATTTTAGAGGCTTTTGAATTTTGCAAGTTTAGGGCCTCTAGGACTCATAGTTTAGCCGCAAAACGCATTTGAAATTTCCAAAAGGTGATTTTTTGAAAACGTGAATTTCTAAACTAGATTTGGGTCCTGTTTGATATATATCAACTCACAGAACACAAATAATATGTATTTTTTATAAGTTTTGGACAAGTGGTTTTAATTTTAGAGGCTTTTGAATTTTGCAAGTTTAGGGCCTCTAGGACTCATAGTTTAGCCGCAAAACGCATTTGAAATTTCCAAAAGGTGATTTTTTGAAAACGTGAATTTCTTAACTAGATTTGGGTCCTATTCGATGGATATCGACTCACAGAGCACAAATATGTATTTTTTATAAGTTTTGGACAAGTGGTTTTAATTTTAGAGGCTTTTGAATTTTGCAAGTTTAGGGCCTCTAGGACTCATAGTTTAGCCGCAAAACGCATTTGAAATTTCCAAAAGGTGATTTTTTGAAAACGTGAATTTCTTAACTAGATTTGGGTCCTATTCGATGGATATCGACTCACAGAGCACAAATATGTATTTTTTATAAGTTTTGGACAAGTGGTTTTAATTTTAGAGGCTTTTGAATTTTGCAAGTTTAGGGCCTCTAGGACTCATAGTTTAGCCGCAAAACGCATTTGAAATTTCCAAAAGGTGATTTTTTGAAAACGTGAATTTCTTAACTAGATTTGGGTCCTATTTGATATATATCAACTCACAGAACACAAATATGTATTTTTTATAAGTTTTGGACAAGTGGTTTTAATTTTAGAGGCTTTTGAATTTTGCAAGTTTAGGGCCTCTAGGACTCATAGTTTAGCCGCAAAACGCATTTGAAATTTCCAAAAGGTGATTTTTTGAAAACGTGAATTTCTTAACTAGATTTGGGTCCTATTTGATATATATCAACTCACAGAACACAAATATGTATTTTTTATAAGTTTTGGACAAGTGGTTTTAATTTTAGAGGCTTTTGAATTTTGCAAGTTTAGGGCCTCTAGGACTCATAGTTTAGCCGCAAAACGCATTTGAAATTTCCAAAAGGTGATTTTTTGAAAACGTGAATTTCTTAACTAGATTTGGGTCCTATTCGATGGATATCGACTCACAGAGCACAAATATGTATTTTTTATAAGTTTTGGACAAGTGGTTTTAATTTTAGAGGCTTTTGAATTTTGCAAGTTTAGGGCCTCTAGGACTCATAGTTTAGCCGCAAAACGCATTTGAAATTTCCAAAAGGTGATTTTTTGAAAACGTGAATTTCTTAACTAGATTTGGGTCCTATTCGATGGATATCGACTCACAGAGCACAAATATGTATTTTTTATAAGTTTTGGACAAGTGGTTTTAATTTTAGAGGCTTTTGAATTTTGCAAGTTTAGGGCCTCTAGGACTCATAGTTTAGCCGCAAAACGAATTTGAAATTTCCAAAAGGTGATTTTTTGAAAACGTGAATTTCTTAACTAGATTTGGGTCCTATTTGATATATATCAACTCACAGAACACAAATATGTATTTTTTATAAGTTTTGGACAAGTGGTTTTAATTTTAGAGGCTTTTGAATTTTGCAAGTTTAGGGCCTCTAGGACTCATAGTTTAGCCGCAAAACGCATTTGAAATTTCCAAAAGGTGATTTTTTGAAAACGTGAATTTCTTAACTAGATTTGGGTCCTATTCGATGGATATCGACTCACAGAGCACAAATATGTATTTTTTATAAGTTTTGGACAAGTGGTTTTAATTTTAGAGGCTTTTGAATTTTGCAAGTTTAGGGCCTCTAGGACTCATAGTTTAGCCGCAAAACGCATTTGAAATTTCCAAAAGGTGATTTTTTGAAAACGTGAATTTCTTAACTAGATTTGGGTCCTATTCGATGGATATCGACTCACAGAGCACAAATATGTATTTTTTATAAGTTTTGGACAAGTGGTTTTAATTTTAGAGGCTTTTGAATTTTGCAAGTTTAGGGCCTCTAGGACTCATAGTTTAGCCGCAAAACGCATTTGAAATTTCCAAAAGGTGATTTTTTGAAAACGTGAATTTCTTAACTAGATTTGGGTCCTATTCGATGGATATCGACTCACAGAGCACAAATATGTATTTTTTATAAGTTTTGGACAAGTGGTTTTAATTTTAGAGGCTTTTGAATTTTGCAAGTTTAGGGCCTCTAGGACTCATAGTTTAGCCGCAAAACGCATTTGAAATTTCCAAAAGGTGATTTTTTGAAAACGTGAATTTCTTAACTAGATTTGGGTCCTATTCGATGGATATCGACTCACAGAGCACAAATATGTATTTTTTATAAGTTTTGGACAAGTGGTTTTAATTTTAGAGGCTTTTGAATTTTGCAAGTTTAGGGCCTCTAGGACTCATAGTTTAGCCGCAAAACACATTTGAAATTTCCAAAAGGTGATTTTTTGAAAACGTGAATTTCTTAACTAGATTTGGGTCCTATTCGATGGATATCGACTCACAGAGCACAAATATGTATTTTTTATAAGTTTTGGACAAGTGGTTTTAATTTTAGAGGCTTTTGAATTTTGCAAGTTTAGGGCCTCTAGGACTCATAGTTTAGCCGCAAAACGCATTTCAAATTTCCAAAAGGTGATTTTTTGAAAACGTGAATTTCTTAACTAGATTTGGGTCCTATTTGATGGATATCGACTCACAGAGCACAAATATGTATTTTTTATAAGTTTTGGACAAGTGGTTTTAATTTTAGAGGCTTTTGAATTTTGCAACTTTAGGGCCTCTAGGACTCATAGTTTAGCCGCAAAACGCATTTGAAATTTCCAAAAGGTGATTTTTTGAAAACGTGAATTTCTTAACTAGATTTGGGTCCTATTCGATGGATATCGACTCACAGAGCACAAATATGTATTTTTAATAAGTTTTGGACAAGTGGTTTTAATTTTAGAGGCTTTTGAATTTTGCAAGTTTAGGGCCTCTAGGACTCATAGTTTAGCCGCAAAACGCATTTGAAATTTCCAAAAGGTGATTTTTTGAAAACGTGAATTTCTTAACTAGATTTGGGTCCTATTCGATGGATATCGACTCACAGAGCACAAATATGTATTTTTTATAAGTTTTGGACAAGTGGTTTTAATTTAAGAGGCTTTTGAATTTTGCAAGTTTAGGGCCTCTAGGACTCATAGTTTAGCCGCAAAACGCATTTGAAATTTCCAAAAGGTGATTTTTTGAAAACGTGAATTACTTAACTAGATTTGGGTTCTATTTGATGGATATCGACTCACAGAGCACAAATATGTATTTTTTATAAGTTTTGGACAAGTGGTTTTAATTTTAGAGGCTTTTGAATTTTGCAAGTTTAGGGCCTCTAGGACTCATAGTTTAGCCGCAAAACGCATTTGAAATTTCCAAAAGGTGATTTTTTGAAAACGTGAATTTCTTAACTAGATTTGGGTCCTATTCGATGGATATCGACTCACAGAGCACAAATATGTATTTTTTATAAGTTTTGGACAAGTGGTTTTAATTTTAGAGGCTTTTGAATTTTGCAAGTTTAGGGCCTCTAGAACTCATAGTTTAGCCGCAAAACGCATTTGAAATTTCCAAAAGGTGATTTTTTGAAAACGTGAATTTCTTAACTAGATTTGGGTCCTATTCGATGGATATCGACTCACAGAGCACAAATATGTATTTTTTATAAGTTTTGGACAAGTGGTTTTAATTTTAGAGGCTTTTGAATTTTGCAAGTTTAGGGCCTCTAGGACTCATAGTTTAGCCGCAAAACGCATTTGAAATTTCCAAAAGGTGATTTTTTTGAAAACGTGAATTTCTTAACTAGATTTGGGTCCTATTCGATGGATATCGACTCACAGAGCACAAATATGTATTTTTTATAAGTTTTGGACAAGTGGTTTTAATTTTAGAGGCTTTTGAATTTTGCAAGTTTAGGGCCTCTAGAACTCATAGTTTAGCCGCAAAACGCATTTGAAATTTCCAAAAGGTGATTTTTTGAAAACGTGAATTTCTTAACTAGATTTGGGTCCTATTCGATGGATATCGACTCACAGAGCACAAATATGTATTTTTTATAAGTTTTTTACAAGTGGTTTTAATTTTAGAGGCTTTTGAATTTTGCAAGTTTAGGGCCTCTAGGACTCATAGTTTAGCCGCAAAACGCATTTGAAATTTCCAAAAGGTGATTTTTGAAAACGTGAATTTCTTAACTAGATTTGGGTCCTATTCGATGGATATCGACTCACAGAGCACAAATATGTATTTTTTATAAGTTTTGGACAAGTGGTTTTAATTTTAGAGGCTTTTGAATTTTGCAAGTTTAGGGCCTCTAGGACTCATAGTTTAGCCGCAAAACGCATTTGAAATTTAAAAAAGGTGATTTTTTGAAAACGTGAATTTCTTAACTAGATTTGGGTCCTATTTGATGGATATCAACTCACAGAGCACAAATATGTATTTTTTATAAGTTTTGGACAAGTGGTTTTAATTTTAGAGGCTTTTGAATTTTGCAAGTTTAGGGCCTCTAGGACTCATAGTTTAGCCGCAAAACGCATTTGAAATTTCCAAAAGGTGATTTTTTGAAAACGTGAATTTCTTAACTAGATTTGGGTCCTATTCGATGGATATCGACTCACAGAGCACAAATATGTATTTTTTATAAGTTTTGGACAAGTGGTTTTAATTTTAGAGGCTTTTGAATTTTGCAAGTTTAGGGCCTCTAGGACTCATAGTTTAGCCGCAAAACGCATTTGAAATTTCCAAAAGGTGATTTTTTGAAAACGTGAATTTCTTAACTAGATTTGGGTCCTATTCGATGGATATCGACTCACAGAGCACAAATATGTATTTTTTATAAGTTTTGGACAAGTGGTTTTAATTTTAGAGGCTTTTGAATTTTGCAAGTTTAGGGCCTCTAGGACTCATAGTTTAGCCGCAAAACGCATTTGAAATTTAAAAAAGGTGATTTTTTGAAAACGTGAATTTCTTAACTAGATTTGGGTCCTATTTGATGGATATCAACTCACAGAGCACAAATATGTATTTTTTATAAGTTTTGGACAAGTGGTTTTAATTTTAGAGGCTTTTGAATTTTGCAAGTTTAGGGCCTCTAGGACTCATAGTTTAGCCGCAAAACGCATTTGAAATTTCCAAAAGGTGATTTTTTGAAAACGTGAATTTCTTAACTAGATTTGGGTCCTATTCGATGGATATCGACTCACAGAGCACAAATATGTATTTTTTATAAGTTTTGGACAAGTGGTTTTAATTTTAGAGGCTTTTGAATTTTGCAAGTTTAGGGCCTCTAGGACTCATAGTTTAGCCGCAAAACGCATTTGAAATTTCCAAAAGGTGATTTTTTGAAAACGTGAATTTCTTAACTAGATTTGGGTCCTATTCGATGGATATCGACTCACAGAGCACAAATATGTATTTTTTATAAGTTTTGGACAAGTGGTTTTAATTTTAGAGGCTTTTGAATTTTGCAAGTTTAGGGCCTCTAGGACTCATAGTTTAGCCGCAAAACGCATTTGAAATTTCCAAAAGGTGATTTTTGGAAAACGTGAATTTCTTAACTAGATTTGGGTCCTATTTGATGGATATGGACTCACAGAGCACAAATATGTATTTTTTATAAGTTTTGGACAAGTGGTTTTAATTTTAGAGGCTTTTGAATTTTGCAAGTTTAGGGCCTCTAGGACTCATAGTTTAGCCGCAAAACGCATTTGAAATTTCCAAAAGGTGATTTTTTGAAAACGTGAATTTCTTAACTAGATTTGGGTCCTATTTGATGGATATCGACTCACAGAGCACAAATATGTATTTTTTACAAGTTTTGGACAAGTGGTTTTAATTTTAGAGGCTTTTGAATTTTGCAAGTTTAGGGCCTCTAGGACTCATAGTTTAGCCGCAAAACGCATTTGAAATTTCCAAAAGGTGATTTTTGAAAACGTGAATTTCTTAACTAGATTTGGGTCCTATTCGATGGATATCGACTCACAGAGCACAAATATGTATTTTTTATAAGTTTTGGACAAGTGGTTTTAATTTTAGAGGCTTTTGAATTTTGCAAGTTTAGGGCCTCTAGGACTCATAGTTTAGCCGCAAAACGCATTTGAAATTTCCAAAAGGTGATTTTTTGAAAACGTGAATTACTTAACTAGATTTGGGTTCTATTTGATGGATATCGACTCACAGAGCACAAATATGTATTTTTTATAAGTTTTGGACAAGTGGTTTTAATTTTAGAGGCTTTTGAATTTTGCAAGTTTAGGGCCTCTAGGACTCATAGTTTAGCCGCAAAACGCATTTGAAATTTCCAAAAGGTGATTTTTGGAAAACGTGAATTTCTTAACTAGATTTGGGTCCTATTCGATGGATATCGACTCACAGAGCACAAATATGTATTTTTTATAAGTTTTGGACAAGTGGTTTTAATTTTAGAGGCTTTTGAATTTTGCAAGTTTAGGGCCTCTAGGACTCATAGTTTAGCCGCAAAACGCATTTGAAATTTCCAAAAGGTGATTTTTTGAAAACGTGAATTACTTAACTAGATTTGGGTTCTATTTGATGGATATCGACTCACAGAGCACAAATATGTATTTTTTATAAGTTTTGGACAAGTGGTTTTAATTTTAGAGGCTTTTGAATTTTGCAAGTTTAGGGCCTCTAGGACTCATAGTTTAGCCGCAAAACGCATTTGAAATTTCCAAAAGGTGATTTTTTGAAAACGTGAATTTCTTAACTAGATTTGGGTCCTATTCGATGGATATCGACTCACAGAGCACAAATATGTATTTTTTATAAGTTTTGGACAAGTGGTTTTAATTTTAGAGGCTTTTGAATTTTGCAAGTTTAGGGCCTCTAGAACTCATAGTTTAGCCGCAAAACGCATTTGAAATTTCCAAAAGGTGATTTTTTGAAAACGTGAATTTCTTAACTAGATTTGGGTCCTATTCGATGGATATCGACTCACAGAGCACAAATATGTATTTTTTATAAGTTTTGGACAAGTGGTTTTAATTTTAGAGGCTTTTGAATTTTGCAAGTTTAGGGCCTCTAGGACTCATAGTTTAGCCGCAAAACGCATTTGAAATTTCCAAAAGGTGATTTTTTGAAAACGTGAATTTCTTAACTAGATTTGGGTCCTATTCGATGGATATCGACTCACAGAGCACAAATATGTATTTTTTATAAGTTTTTTACAAGTGGTTTTAATTTTAGAGGCTTTTGAATTTTGCAAGTTTAGGGCCTCTAGGACTCATAGTTTAGCCGCAAAACGCATTTGAAATTTCCAAAAGGTGATTTTTTGAAAACGTGAATTTCTTAACTAGATTTGGGTCCTATTTGATGGATATCGACTCACAGAGCACAAATATGTATTTTTTATAAGTTTTGGACAAGTGGTTTTAATTTTAGAGGCTTTTGAATTTTGCAAGTTTAGGGCCTCTAGGACTCATAGTTTAGCCGCAAAACGCATTTGAAATTTAAAAAAGGTGATTTTTTGAAAACGTGAATTTCTTAACTAGATTTGGGTCCTATTTGATGGATATCAACTCACAGAGCACAAATATGTATTTTTTATAAGTTTTGGACAAGTGGTTTTAATTTTAGAGGCTTTTGAATTTTGCAAGTTTAGGGCCTCTAGGACTCATAGTTTAGCCGCAAAACGCATTTGAAATTTCCAAAAGGTGATTTTTTGAAAACGTGAATTTCTTAACTAGATTTGGGTCCTATTCGATGGATATCGACTCACAGAGCACAAATATGTATTTTTTATAAGTTTTGGACAAGTGGTTTTAATTTTAGAGGCTTTTGAATTTTGCAAGTTTAGGGCCTCTAGGACTCATAGTTTAGCCGCAAAACGCATTTGAAATTTCCAAAAGGTGATTTTTTGAAAACGTGAATTTCTTAACTAGATTTGGGTCCTATTCGATGGATATCGACTCACAGAGCACAAATATGTATTTTTTATAAGTTTTGGACAAGTGGTTTTAATTTTAGAGGCTTTTGAATTTTGCAAGTTTAGGGCCTCTAGGACTCATAGTTTAGCCGCAAAACGCATTTGAAATTTAAAAAGGTGATTTTTTGAAAACGTGAATTTCTTAACTAGATTTGGGTCCTATTTGATGGATATCAACTCACAGAGCACAAATATGTATTTTTTATAAGTTTTGGACAAGTGGTTTTAATTTTAGAGGCTTTTGAATTTTGCAAGTTTAGGGCCTCTAGGACTCATAGTTTAGCCGCAAAACGCATTTGAAATTTCCAAAAGGTGATTTTTTGAAAACGTGAATTTCTTAACTAGATTTGGGTCCTATTCGATGGATATCGACTCACAGAGCACAAATATGTATTTTTTATAAGTTTTGGACAAGTGGTTTTAATTTTAGAGGCTTTTGAATTTTGCAAGTTTAGGGCCTCTAGGACTCATAGTTTAGCCGCAAAACGCATTTGAAATTTCCAAAAGGTGATTTTTTGAAAACGTGAATTTCTTAACTAGATTTGGGTCCTATTCGATGGATATCGACTCACAGAGCACAAATATGTATTTTTTATAAGTTTTTGGACAAGTGGTTTTAATTTTAGAGGCTTTTGAATTTTGCAAGTTTAGGGCCTCTAGGACTCATAGTTTAGCCGCAAAACGCATTTGAAATTTCCAAAAGGTGATTTTTGGAAAACGTGAATTTCTTAACTAGATTTGGGTCCTATTTGATGGATATGGACTCACAGAGCACAAATATGTATTTTTTATAAGTTTTGGACAAGTGGTTTTAATTTTAGAGGCTTTTGAATTTTGCAAGTTTGGGCCTCTAGGACTCATAGTTTAGCCGCAAAACGCATTTGAAATTTCCAAAAGGTGATTTTTTGAAAACGTGAATTTCTTAACTAGATTTGGGTCCTATTCGATGGATATCGACTCACAGAGCACAAATATGTATTTTTTATAAGTTTTGGACAAGTGGTTTTAATTTTAGAGGCTTTTGAATTTTGCAAGTTTAGGGCCTGTAGGACTCATAGTTTAGCCGCAAAACGCATTTGAAATTTCCAAAAGGTGATTTTTTGAAAACGTGAATTTCTTAACTAGATTTGGGTCCTATTCGATGGATATCGACTCACAGAGCACAAATATGTATTTTTGAAGTTATACTTCTTATGGGAGGGTGGGTATGAAAATTTACTTTTTGACAAGAATGTCAAAGGGATTATGACGCGATCACCCTGGGTAGCAGGGCTGTCGTTTCACCTTTAGAGTAGGCAGTACTTTAGTATTTAAAAATGTAGTACGCCGCAGTACGGCAAACATAAAACACACAACACGTTGCAAGTAACATGTTTCATGTGGCATGTGGCAAGTTGCGTGTGGCAAGTTGCGTGTGGCAAGTTACATGTGGCAAGTTGCATGTGGCAAGTTGCATGTGGTAATTTCCATGTGGCAAGTTGCCAGGGTTGCAAAAAGCTCACATTTCAGCTCAGCTCACAGCTCAGCTCAAATTTGAGCTAGGTACCATAGCTTAGCTCATTTGAGCTGAGCTGAAAGTGAGCGCCCCAACTTCCAACGCCTATATCTCGGAATTTTGAAAAAAATGAAAAAAAATTTTTTGATGCCAAAAGGTAGCGGGGACTCTAACCTACATTTGGGTACAACTCTCATTCCTGTAGGTCTACGCGTTCTCAAACCGGGAGAACTTAAAAGTAAAAAAAAAATAGGCACGATTCTGAAAAAATAGGCATGATGTGGCGGTTTAACATGGAAGGCGATTTTTTAAAAATCTGATAATGTGCAAAGCGTAGGCCCATGACACAAGCTATCATTTGACATCACTCCCAAAAATTGCTCTCAAGCGGTTTAATTTCCAGGAGCGTTCAAAGATTCGGGGATTTTTCGAAAAAAAAATTTACCCCAACTTTCAAACGCGATTTTCTCGGAATTTTGAAAAAAATCGAAAAACCGGATTATACCACTATCGGCTAGCTGAGAATATAAGCTTTCATATGGCACCACTCCCCTGTCTCTAGATCAAAGCGTTCCAACGACTATATTGCGGAATTTTGAAGAAAATGAAAATAAAATTTTTTGATGCCAAAAGGTAGCGGGGACTTTAACCTACATTTGGGTACAACTCCCATCCCTGTAGGTCCAGGCGTTCTGAAACCGGGAGAACTTAAAAGTAAAAAAAAAAATAGGCACGATTCTGAAAAAATAGGCATGATGTGGCGGTTTAACATGGAAGGCGATTTTTTAAAAATCTGACAATGTGCAAAGCGTAGGCCCATGACACAAGCTATCATTTGGCATCACTCCCAAAAATTGCTCTCAAGCGGTTTAGCTTCCAGGAGCGTTCAAAGATTCGGGGATTTTTCGAAAAAAGATTTTACCCCAACTTTCAAACGCGATTTTCTCGGAATTTTGAAAAAATCGAAAAACCGGATTATACCACAATCGGGTAGCTGAGAATATAAGCTTTCATATGGCACCACTCCACTGTCTCTAGATCAAAGCGTTCAGCTCCCAGAAGTTTTTTCGCGCCCCCAACTTCCAACGCCTATATCGTGGAATTTTGAAGAAAATGAATAAAATTTTTGATGCCAAAAGATAGCGGGGACTCTAACCTACATTTGGGTACAACTCCCATTCCTGTAGGTCCACGCGTTCTCAAACCGGGAGAACTTAAAAGTAAAAAAAATAGGCGCGATTCTGAAAAAAAAGGCATGATGTGGTGGTTTAACATGGAAGGCGATTTTTTTAAAATCTGATAATGTGCAAAGCGTAGGCCCATGACACAAGCTATCATTTGGCATCACTCCCAAAAATTGCTCTAAAGCGGTTTAGCTTCCAGGAGCGTTTAAAGATTCGGGGATTTTTCGAAAAAAAAATGTACCCCAACTTTCAAAACCGATTTTCTCGGAATTTTGAAAAAAGTCGTTAAGCGTATACCGTACGTTCTGAACCGCACAACATGTGTAAATTTCACAGAATAAATTGAAAACTACATGGACGCAAGGAGGATGAAAGAATTAATTTATTGTTCACTTGATAAAAATGTAAAAAAAATAAGTGGGGATTAATTACTTAATAATAGAAATTAAAAATATCAAATGAAATTCATTTACATAAAACTGAATGAGAAGTATAACTTCAGTCGCGTGTACATGTGTACACACACTCTTTTTTTTTTATAAGTTTTGGACAAGTGGTTTTAATTTTAGAGGCTTTTGAATTTTGCAAGTTTAGGGCCTCTAGGACTCACAGTTTAGCCGCAAAACGCATTTGAAATTTCCAAAGGTGATTTTTTGAAAACGTGAATTTCTTAACTAGATTTGGGTCCTATTCGATGTATATCGACTCACAGAGCACAAATATGTATTTTTTATAAGTTTTTGACAAGTGGTTTTAATTTTAGAGGCTTTTGAATTTTGCAAGTTTAGGGCCTCTAGGACTCATAGTTTAGCCGCAAAACGCATTTGAAATTTCCAAAAGGTGATTTTTTGAAAACGTGAATTTCTTAACTAGATTTGGGTCCTATTTGATGGATATCGACTCACAGAGCACAAATATGTATTTTTTATAAGTTTTGGACAAGTGGTTTTAATTTTAGAGGCTTTTGAATTTTGCAAGTTTAGGGCCTCTAGGACTCATAGTTTAGCCGCAAAACGCATTTGAAATTTCCAAAAGGTGATTTTTTGAAAACGTGAATTTCTTAACTAGATTTGGGTCCTATTTGATGGATATCGACTCACAGAGCACAAATATGTATTTTTTATAAGTTTTGGACAAGTGGTTTTAATTTTAGAGGCTTTTGAATTTTGCAAGTTTAGGGCCTCTAGGACTCATAGTTTAGCCGCAAAACGCATTTGAAATTTCCAAAAGGTGATTTTTTGAAAACGTGAATTACTTAACTAGATTTGGGTCCTATTTGATGGATATCGACTCACAGAGCACAAATATGTATTTTTTATAAGTTTTGGACAAGTGGTTTTAATTTTAGACGCTTTTGAATTTTGCAAGTTTAGGGCCTCTAGGACTCATAGTTTAGCCGCAAAACGCATTTGAAATTTCCAAAAGGTGATTTTTTGAAAACGTGAATTTCTTAACTAGATTTGGGTCCTATTCGATGGATATCGACTCACAGAGCACAAATATGTATTTTTTATAAGTTTTGGACAAGTGGTTTTAATTTTAGAGGCTTTTGAATTTTGCAAGTTTAGGGCCTCTAGGACTCATAGTTTAGCCGCAAAACGCATTTGAAATTTCCAAAAGGTGATTTTTTGAAAACGTGAATTTCTTAACTAGATTTGGGTCCTATTCGATGGATATCGACTCACAGAGCACAAATATGTATTTTTTATAAGTTTTGGACAAGTGGTTTTAATTTTAGAGGCTTTTGAATTTTGCAAGTTTAGGGCCTCTAGGACTCATAGTTTAGCCGCAAAACGCATTTGAAATTTCCAAAAGGTGATTTTTTGAAAACGTGAATTTCTTAACTAGATTTGGGTCCTATTTGATGGATATCGACTCACAGAGCACAAATATGTATTTTTTATAAGTTTTGGACAAGTGGTTTTAATTTAGAGGCTTTTGAATTTTGCAAGTTTAGGGCCTCTAGGACTCATAGTTTAGCCGCAAAACGCATTTGAAATTTCCAAAAGGTGATTTTTTGAAAACTTGAATTTCTTAACTAGATTTGGGTCCTATTTGATGGATATCGACTCACAGAGCACAAATATGTATTTTTTATAAGTTTTGGACAAGTGGTTTTAATTTTAGAGGCTTTTGAATTTTGCAAGTTTAGGGCCTCTAGGACTCATAGTTTAGCCGCAAAACGCATTTGAAATTTCCAAAAGGTGATTTTTTGAAAACGTGAATTTCTTAACTAGATTTGGGTCCTATTTGATGGATATCGACTCACAGAGCACAAATATGTATTTTTTATAAGTTTTGGACAAGTGGTTTTAATTTTAGAGGCTTTTGAATTTTGCAAGTTTAGGGCCTCTAGGACTCATAGTTTAGCCGCAAAACGCATTTGAAATTTCCAAAAGGTGATTTTTTGAAAACGTGAATTTCTTAACTAGATTTGGGTCCTATTCGATGGATATCGACTCACAGAGCACAAATATGTATATTTTATAAGTTTTGGACAAGTGGTTTTAATTTTAGAGGCTTTTGAATTTTGCAAGTTTAGGGCCTCTAGGACTCATAGTTTAGCCGCAAAACGCATTTGAAATTTCCAAAAGGTGATTTTTTGAAAACGTGAATTTCTTAACTAGATTTGGGTCCTATTCGATGGATATCGACTCACAGAGCACAAATATGTATATTTTATAAGTTTTGGACAAGTGGTTTTAATTTTAGAGGCTTTTGAATTTTGCAAGTTTAGGGCCTCTAGGACTCATAGTTTAGCCGCAAAACGCATTTGAAATTTCCAAAAGGTGATTTTTTGAAAACGTGAATTTCTTAACTAGATTTGGGTCCTATTTGATGGATATCGACTCACAGAGCACAAATATGTATTTTTTATAAGTTTTGGACAAGTGGTTTTAATTTTAGAGGCTTTTGAATTTTGCAAGTTTAGGGCCTCTAGGACTCATAGTTTAGCCGCAAAACGCATTTGAAATTTCCAAAAGGTGATTTTTTGAAAACGTGAATTTCTTAACTAGATTTGGGTCCTATTCGATGGATATCGACTCACAGAGCACAAATATGTATTTTTTATAAGTTTTTTACAAGTGGTTTTAATTTTAGAGGCTTTTGAATTTTGCAAGTTTAGGGCCTCTAGGACTCATAGTTTAGCCGCAAAACGCATTTGAAATTTCCAAAAGGTGATTTTTTGAAAACGTGAATTTCTTAACTAGATTTGGGTCCTATTCGATGGATATCGACTCACAGAGCACAAATATGTATTTTTTATAAGTTTTGGACAAGTGGTTTTAATTTTAGAGGCTTTTGAATTTTGCAAGTTTAGGGCCTCTAGGACTCATAGTTTAGCCGCAAAACGCATTTGAAATTTCCAAAGGTGATTTTTTGAAAACGTGAATTTCTTAACTAGATTTGGGTCCTATTCGATGGATATCGACTCACAGAGCACAAATATGTATTTTTTATAAGTTTTGGACAAGTGGTTTTAATTTTAGAGGCTTTTGAATTTTGCAAGTTTAGGGCCTGTAGGACTCATAGTTTAGCCGCAAAACGCATTTGAAATTTCCATAAGGTGATTTTTTGAAAACGTGAATTTCTTAACTAGATTTGGGTCCTATTCGATGGATATCGACTCACAGAGCACAAATATGTATTTTTTATAAGTTTTGGACAAGTGGTTTTAATTTTAGAGGCTTTTGAATTTTGCAAGTTTAGGGCCTCTAGGACTCATAGTTTAGCCGCAAAACGCATTTGAAATTTCCAAAAGGTGATTTTTTGAAAACGTGAATTTCTTAACTAGATTTGGGTCCTATTCGATGGATATCGACTCACAGAGCACAAATATGTATTTTTTATAAGTTTTGGACAAGTGGTTTTAATTTTAGAGGCTTTTGAATTTTGCAAGTTTAGGGCCTCTAGGACTCATAGTTTAGCCGCAAAACGCATTTGAAATTTCCAAAGGTGATTTTTTGAAAACGTGAATTTCTTAACTAGATTTGGGTCCTATTCGATGGATATCGACTCACAGAGCACAAATATGTATTTTTTATAAGTTTTGGACAAGTGGTTTTAATTTTAGAGGCTTTTGAATTTTGCAAGTTTAGGGCCTGTAGGACTCATAGTTTAGCCGCAAAACGCATTTGAAATTTCCATAAGGTGATTTTTTGAAAACGTGAATTTCTTAACTAGATTTGGGTCCTATTCGATGGATATCGACTCACAGAGCACAAATATGTATTTTTTATAAGTTTTGGACAAGTGGTTTTAATTTTAGAGGCTTTTGAATTTTGCAAGTTTAGGGCCTCTAGGACTCATAGTTTAGCCGCAAAACGCATTTGAAATTTCCAAAAGGTGATTTTTTGAAAACGTGAATTTCTTAACTAGATTTGGGTCCTATTCGATGGATATCGACTCACAGAGCACAAATATGTATTTTTTATAAGTTTTGGACAAGTGGTTTTAATTTTAGAGGCTTTTGAATTTTGCAAGTTTAGGGCCTCTAGGACTCATAGTTTAGCCCAAACATGTCAAACTCAATGGCTTTCGCGGGCCAAAATAACAGGGTATAAATTTCTATGGGCCGCAAAAAAAAGAAACAATTAGAATTTTTATGAAACAGATTTATTTTTATAAAAGAACAATTATGTAGTAATATTACTGTTTTCTGCCTGACACTTGGCATTTCTTTTCTGCTACCATCTTCTCTACTTGTGGGGAAAATTTATTAGAAGTTATTACTTTTAAAACACCCCAGGTTTAGATCTGTAATTCTGGATCTAACTGGTGACTTAATTCCATTCATTAGTGAAAACAGCTGTTCGCATCGAAAAGTGCTTCTAAATATACAAATTATTTCATATGCCAATTTTCGAGTGTTCTCCAATCTGATTGGTAGATACTTTTATAATAATTTTTATCAAAAAAACTAAACCGACTTCCATAGTTCAAAACTGAGTTTTATGGTTTTTCTCATAGTTTCCATAGCCATAACTGGACAAAATTTAAATGGAACCACACTGCAGGGCCCAGCTTATACAAAAAGAAGTATCAAAATTGGTTAACTCAGTCCAAAGTTAAGAGGTAACAAGCATAAATAAAAATTAAAGGCGAATTGAATACCTCATCCTTTTTGGAAGTTGGTAAAAATTCAGGCATCCCAAATTCATCGATTTTAGATCTTAACCCTTTCGGACCCAGCGTTACTCTCATGTAACATTTTTTTAAAAATTCGTAAAAAATATTAAATTAAACAATTTTTAAGGTTTCGATGGCTTAATTGAAAGATAATAATGCCTAGTTACTGGATTATTACAAAAAGTTAGTCAAATATCATACCTTTAATTTTTTTTTAATCGAAAAAGAGACTGAAATTCACATTTTTTTTTTTTTTTGCAAAAAAATTTTTTTTTATATATGGTCATAATTTTGAAAAAAAGATATAAAAAATGTTAATGCAGAAAGTGTTTTGTTTTTTTGCTTAGAAGAAGTAGCATACATTATAGTTTCATAAAAAGTTATTTTCTCAGTTCTCCGACTTTTTTTGGTGGTCATAAGCTGTGCACTTTACTAACATGTAACATGAGAATAACACACTAGTTTTGCTATTTATTATTTTGGAAAATAACTTTTTGCTATTCATAATTCTTAGTTGTGATGTTTTTGACCCGATAATACCGAAAAAACATTTTTTAATATTGATTTTCATAGCTTGGGTTCGAAAGGGTTAAAACGGAGTCACACTGGATTTCGATTACCTCCATTTGCAAAGGATTAGGTAGGTACTTACTCTATATTTATAAATCCGTCTCAAAACAGAGATTTAAAAAGCGAATTTTTTTCATTGGAATTCATTTCAGAAAAAGAAGCGACAATAAGTCGATTGCAGATCGAATTTTTGGATGTTTGGAATTCGACATAAATCATTTTTTACAAATAAATAAATTAAGAGCTTTTTCCCAAAAATTCAACTAGGTTGAAACAAACCATGTGGGGCTTTTTCGCTACTTTCCCATCTGCACTGGAGAAAAGATAAACAATTATTTTCTCCAATGCTAATTTCAGCAAAAAAAAGCTTTTTTTCAACATAAAAAATGTTTGCTTACCTTTTCACCAAACGGACAACATCGTTTTGAAATGGAGAAATTTGTGTTCATTATAGACATTTAAATTTTATTTTTTTAAACAGAAATTGAATGTAAAAAAATTGAAAATGCAAGTTGTACCTAAATTAAGCTTGGGCCGCACAAATATAGAATGTGGGCCGCATGCGGCCTGCGGGCCGCAAGTTTGACATGCCTGGTTTAGCCGCAAAACGCATTTGAAATTTCCAAAAGGTGATTTTTTTAAAACGTGAATTTCTTAACTAGATTTGGGTCCTATTTGATGGATATCGACTCACAGAGCACAAATATGTATTTTTTATAAGTTTTGGACAAGTGGTTTTAATTTTAGAGGCTTTTGAATTTTGCAAGTTTAGGGCCTCTAGGACTCATAGTTTAGCCGCAAAACGCATTTGAAATTTCCAAAAGGTGATTTTTTGAAAACGTGAATTTCTTAACTAGATTTGGGTCCTATTCGATGGATATCGACTCACAGAGCACAAATATGTATTTTTTATAAGTTTTGGACAAGTGGTTTTAATTTTAGAGGCTTTTGAATTTTGCAAGTTTAGGGCCTCTAGGACTCATAGTTTAGCCGCAAAACGCATTTGAAATTTCCAAAAGGTGATTTTTTGAAAACGTGAATTTCTTAACTAGATTTGGGTCCTATTTGATGGATATCGACTCACAGAGCACAAATATGTATTTTTTATAAGTTTTGGACAAGTGGTTTTAATTTTAGAGGCTTTTGAATTTTGCAAGTTTAGGGCCTCTAGGACTCATAGTTTAGCCGCAAAACGCATTTGAAATTTCCAAAAGGTGATTTTTTGAAAACGTGAATTTCTTAACTAGATTTGGGTCCTATTTGATGGATATCGACTCACAGAGCACAAATATGTATTTTTTATAAGTTTTGGACAAGTGGTTTTAATTTTAGAGGCTTTTGAATTTTGCAAGTTTAGGGCCTCTAGGACTCATAGTTTAGCCGCAAAACGCATTTGAAATTTCCAAAAGGTGATTTTTTGAAAACGTGAATTTCTTAACTAGATTTGGGTCCTATTCGATGGATATCGACTCACAGAGCACAAATATGTATTTTTTATAAGTTTTGGACAAGTGGTTTTAATTTTAGAGGCTTTTGAATTTTGCAAGTTTAGGGCCTCTAGGACTCATAGTTTAGCCGCAAAACGCATTTGAAATTTCCAAAAGGTGATTTTTTGAAAACGTGAATTTCTTAACTAGATTTGGGTCCTATTCGATGGATATCGACTCACAGAGCACAAATATGTATTTTTTATAAGTTTTGGACAAGTGGTTTTAATTTTAGAGGCTTTTGAATTTTGCAAGTTTAGGGCCTCTAGGACTCATAGTTTAGCCGCAAAACGCATTTGAAATTTCCAAAAGGTGATTTTTTGAAAACGTGAATTTCTTAACTAGATTTGGGTCCTATTCGATGGATATCGACTCACAGAGCACAAATATGTATTTTTTATAAGTTTTGGACAAGTGGTTTTAATTTTAGAGGCTTTTGAATTTTGCAAGTTTAGGGCCTCTAGGACTCATAGTTTAGCCGCAAAACGCATTTGAAATTTCCAAAAGGTGATTTTTTGAAAACGTGAATTTCTTAACTAGATTTGGGTCCTATTCGATGGATATCGACTCACAGAGCACAAATATGTATTTTTTATAAGTTTTGGACAAGTGGTTTTAATTTTAGAGGCTTTTGAATTTTGCAAGTTTAGGGCCTCTAGGACTCATAGTTTAGCCGCAAAACGCATTTGAAATTTCCAAAAGGTGATTTTTTGAAAACGTGAATTTCTTAACTAGATTTGGGTCCTATTTGATGGATATCGACTCACAGAGAACAAATATGTATTTTTTATAAGTTTTGGACAAGTGGTTTTAATTTTAGAGGCTTTTGAATTTTGCAAGTTTAGGGCCTCTAGGACTCATAGTTTAGCCGCAAAACGCATTTGAAATTTCCAAAAGGTGATTTTTTGAAAACGTGAATTACTTAACTAGATTTGGGTCCTATTTGATGGATATCGACTCACAGAGCACAAATATGTATTTTTTATAAGTTTTGGACAAGTGGTTTTAATTTTAGAGGCTTTTGAATTTTGCAAGTTTAGGGCCTCTAGGACTCATAGTTTAGCCGCAAAACGCATTTGAAATTTCCAAAAGGTGATTTTTTGAAAACGTGAATTTCTTAACTAGATTTGGGTCCTATTCGATGGATATCGACTCACAGAGCACAAATATGTATTTTTTATAAGTTTTGGACAAGTGGTTTTAATTTTAGAGGCTTTTGACTTTTGCAAGTTTAGGGCCTCTAGGACTCATAGTTTAGCCGCAAAACGCATTTGAAATTTCCAAAAGGTGATTTTTTGAAAACGTGAATTTCTTAACTAGATTTGGGTCCTATTCGATGGATATCGACTCACAGAGCACAAATATGTATTTTTTATAAGTTTTGGACAAGTGGTTTTAATTTTAGAGGCTTTTGAATGTTGCAAGTTTAGGGCCTCTAGGACTCATAGTTTAGCCGCAAAACGCATTTGAAATTTCCAAAAGGTGATTTTTTGAAAACGTGAATTTCTTAACTAGATTTGGGTCCTATTTGATGGATATCGAATCACAGAGCACAAATATGTATTTTTTATAAGTTTTGGACAAGTGGTTTTAATTTTAGAGGCTTTTGAATTTTGCAAGTTTAGGGCCTCTAGGACTCATAGTTTAGCCGCAAAACGCATTTGAAATTTCCAAAAGGTGATTTTTTGAAAACGTGAATTTCTTAACTAGATTTGGGTCCTATTCGATGGATATCGACTCACAGAGCACAAATATGTATTTTTTATAAGTTTTGGACAAGTGGTTTTAATTTTAGAGGCTTTTGAATTTTGCAAGTTTAGGGCCTCTAGGACTCATAGTTTAGCCGCAAAACGCATTTGAAATTTCCAAAAGGTGATTTTTTGAAAACGTGAATTTCTTAACTAGATTTGGGTCCTATTTGATGGATATCGACTCACAGAGCACAAATATGTATTTTTTATAAGTTTTGGACAAGTGGTTTTAATTTTAGAGGCTTTTGAATTTTGCAAGTTTAGGGCCTCTAGGACTCATAGTTTAGCCGCAAAACGCATTTGAAATTTCCAAAAGGTGATTTTTTGAAAACGTGAATTTCTTAACCAGATTTGGGTCCTATTTGATGGATATCGACTCACAGAGCACAAATATGTATTTTTTATAAGTTTTGGACAAGTGGTTTTAATTTTAGAGGCTTTTGAATTTTGCAAGTTTAGGGCCTCTAGGACTCATAGTTTAGCCGCAAAACGCATTTGAAATTTCCAAAAGGTGATTTTTTGAAAACGTGAATTTCTTAACTAGATTTGGGTCCTATTTGATGGATATCGACTCACAGAGCACAAAAATATGTATTTTTTATAAGTTTTGGACAAGTGGTTTTAATTTTAGAGGCTTTTGAATTTTGCAAGTTTAGGGCCTCTAGGACTCATAGTTTAGCCGCAAAACGCATTTGAAATTTCCAAAAGGTGATTTTTTGAAAACGTGAATTTCTTAACTAGATTTGGGTCCTATTCGATGGATATCGACTCACAGAGCACAAATATGTATTTTTTATAAGTTTTGGACAAGTGGTTTTAATTTTAGAGGCTTTCTAGGACTCAAGTTTAGGGCCTCTAGGACTCATAGTTTAGCCGCAAAACGCATTTGAAATTTTCAAAAGGTGATTTTTTGAAAACGTGAATTTCTTAACTAGATTTGGGTCCTATTCGATGGATATCGACTCACAGAGCACAAATACGTATTTTTTATATGTTTTTTACGAGTGGTTTTAATTTTAGAGGCTTTTGAATTTTGCAAGTTTAGGGCCTCTAGGACTCATAGTTTAGCCGCAAAACGCATTTGAAATTTCCAAAAGGTGATTTTTTGAAAACGTGAATTTCTTAACTAGATTTGGGTCCTATTCGATGGATATCGACTCACAGAGCACAAATATGTATTTTTTATAAGTTTTGGACAAGTGGTTTTAATTTTAGAGGCTTTTGAATTTTGCAAGTTTAGGGCCTCTAGGACTCATAGTTTAGCCGCAAAACGCATTTGAAATTTCCAAAAGGTGATTTTTTGAAAACGTGAATTTCTTAACTAGATTTGATTCCTATTTGATGGATATCGACTCACAGAGCACAAATATGTATTTTTTATAAGTTTTGGACAAGTGGTTTTAATTTTAGAGGCTTTTGAATTTTGCAAGTTTAGGGCCTCTAGGACTCATAGTTTAGCCGCAAAACGCATTTGAAATTTCCAAAAGGTGATTTTTTGAAAACGTGAATTTCTTAACTAGATTTGGGTCCTATTTGATGGATATCGACTCACAGAGCACAAATATGTATTTTTTATAAGTTTTGGACAAGTGGTTTTAATTTTAGAGGCTTTTGAATTTTGCAAGTTTAGGGCCTCTAGGACTCATAGTTTAGCCGCAAAACGCATTTGAAATTTCCAAAAGGTGATTTTTTGAAAACGTGAATTTCTTAACTAGATTTGGGTCCTATTCGATGGATATCGACTCACAGAGCACAAATATGTATTTTTTATAAGTTTTGGACAAGTGGTTTTAATTTTAGAGGCTTTTGAATTTTGCAAGTTTAGGGCCTCTAGGACTCATAGTTTAGCCGCAAAACGCATTTGAAATTTCCAAAAGGTGATTTTTTGAAAACGTGAATTTCTTAACTAGATTTGGGTCCTATTCGATGGATATCGACTCACAGAGCACAAATATGTATTTTTTATAAGTTTTGGACAAGTATTTTTAATTTTAGAGGCTTTTGAATTTTGCAAGTTTAGGGCCTCTAGGACTCATAGTTTAGCCGCAAAACGCATTTGAAATTTCCAAAAGGTGATTTTTTGAAAACGTGAATTTCTTAACTAGATTTGGGTCCTATTCGATGGATATCGACTCACAGAGCACAAATATGTATTTTTTATAAGTTTTGGACAAGTGGTTTTAATTTTAGAGGCTTTTGAATTTTGCAAGTTTAGGGCCTCTAGGACTCATAGTTTAGCCGCAAAACGCATTTGAAATTTCCAAAAGGTGATTTTTTGAAAACGTGAATTTCTTAACTAGATTTGGGTCCTATTCGATGGATATCGACTCACAGAGCACAAATATGTATTTTTTATAAGTTTTGGACAAGTGGTTTTAATTTTAGAGGCTTTTGAATTTTGCAAGTTTAGGGCCTCTAGGACTCATAGTTTAGCCGCAAAACGCATTTGAAATTTCCAAAAGGTGATTTTTTGAAAACGTGAATTTCTTAACTAGATTTGGGTCCTATTTGATGGATATCGACTCACAGAGCACAAATATGTATTTTTTATAAGTTTTGGACAAGTGGTTTTAATTTTAGAGGCTTTTGAATTTTGCAAGTTTAGGGCCTCTAGGACTCATAGTTTAGCCGCAAAACGCATTTGAAATTTCCAAAAGGTGATTTTTTGAAAACGTGAATTTCTTAACTAGATTTGGGTCCTATTCGATGGATATCGACTCACAGAGCACAAATATGTATTTTTTATAAGTTTTGGACAAGTGGTTTTAATTTTAGAGGCTTTTGAATTTTGCAAGTTTAGGGCCTCTAGGACTCATAGTTTAGCCGCAAAACGCATTTGAAATTTCCAAAAGGTGATTTTTTGAAAACGTGAATTTCTTAACTAGATTTGGGTCCTATTCGATGGATATCGACTCACAGAGCACAAATATGTATTTTTTATAAGTTTTGGACAAGTGGTTTTAATTTTAGAGGCTTTTGAATTTTGCAAGTTTAGGGCCTCTAGGACTCATAGTTTAGCCGCAAAACGCATTTAAAATTTCCAAAAGGTGATTTTTTGAAAACGTGAATTTCTTAACTAGATTTGGGTCCTATTCGATGGATATCGACTCACAGAGCACAAATATGTATTTTTTATAAGTTTTGGACAAGTGGTTTTAATTTTAGAGGCTTTTGAATTTTGCAAGTTTAGGGCCTCTAGGACTCATAGTTTAGCCGCAAAACGCATTTGAAATTTCCAAAAGGTGATTTTTTGAAAACGTGAATTTCTTAACTAGATTTGGGTCCTATTCGATGGATATCGACTCACAGAGCACAAATATGTATTTTTTATAAGTTTTGGACAAGTGGTTTTAATTTTAGAGGCTTTTGAATTTTGCAAGTTTAGGGCCTCTAGGACTCATAGTTTAGCCGCAAAACGCATTTGAAATTTCCAAAAGGTGATTTTTTGAAAACGTGAATTTCTTAACTAGATTTGGGTCCTATTTGATGGATATCGACTCACAGAGCACAAATATGTATTTTTTATAAGTTTTGGACAAGTGGTTTTAATTTTAGAGGCTTTTGAATTTTGCAAGTTTAGGGCCTCTAGGACTCATAGTTTAGCCGCAAAACGCATTTGAAATTTCCAAAAGGTGATTTTTTGAAAACGTGAATTTCTTAACTAGATTTGGGTCCTATTCGATGGATATCGACTCACAGAGCACAAATATGTATTTTTTATAAGTTTTGGACAAGTGGTTTTAATTTTAGAGGCTTTTGAATTTTGCAAGTTTAGGGCCTCTAGGACTCATAGTTTAGCCGCAAAACGCATTTAAAATTTCCAAAAGGTGATTTTTTGAAAACGTGAATTTCTTAACTAGATTTGGGTCCTATTCGATGGATATCGACTCACAGAGCACAAATATGTATTTTTTATAAGTTTTGGACAAGTGGTTTTAATTTTAGAGGCTTTTGAATTTTGCAAGTTTAGGGCCTCTAGGACTCATATTTTAGCCGCAAAACGCATTTCAAATTTCCAAAAGGTGATTTTTTGAAAACGTGAATTTCTTAACTAGATTTGGGTCCTATTCGATGGATATCGACTCACAGAGCACAAATATGTATTTTTTATAAGTTTTGGACAAGTGGTTTTAATTTTAGAGGCTTTTGAATTTTGCAAGTTTAGGGCCTCTAGGACTCATAGTTTAGCCGCAAAACGCATTTGAAATTTCCAAAAGGTGATTTTTTGAAAACGTGAATTTCTTAACTAGATTTGGGTCCTATTCGATGGATATCGACTCACAGAGCACAAATATGTATTTTTTATAAGTTTTGGACAAGTGGTTTTAATTTTAGAGGCTTTTGAATTTTGCAAGTTTAGGGCCTCTAGGACTCATAGTTTAGCCGCAAAACGCATTTGAAATTTCCAAAAGGTGATTTTTTGAAAACGTGAATTTCTTAACTAGATTTGGGTCCTATTTGATGGATATCGACTCACAGAGCACAAATATGTATTTTTTACAAGTTTTGGACAAGTGGTTTTAATTTTAGAGGCTTTTGAATTTTGCAAGTTTAGGGCCTCTAGGACTCATAGTTTAGCCGCAAAACACATTTGAAATTTCCAAAAGGTGATTTTTTGAAAACGTGAATTTCTTAACTAGATTTGGGTCCTATTTGATGGATATCGACTCACAGAGCACAAATATGTATTTTTTATAAGTTTTGGACAAGTGGTTTTAATTTTAGAGGCTTTTCAATTTTGCAAGTTTAGGGCCTCTAGGACTCATAGTTTAGCCGCAAAACACATTTGAAATTTCCAAAAGGTGATTTTTTGAAAACGTGAATTTCTTAACTAGATTTGGGTCCTATTTGATGGATATCGACTCACAGAGCACAAATATGTATTTTTTATAAGTTTTGGACAAGTGGTTTTAATTTTAGAGGCTTTTGAATTTTGCAAGTTTAGGGCCTCTAGGACTCATAGTTTAGCCGCAAAACGCATTTGAAATTTCCAAAAGGTGATTTTTTGAAAACGTGAATTTCTTAACTAGATTTGGGTCCTATTGGATGGATATCGACTCACAGAGCACAAATATGTATTTTTTATAAGTTTTGGACAAGTGGTTTTAATTTTAGAGGCTTTTGAATTTTGCAAGTTTAGGGCCTCTAGGACTCATAGTTTAGCCGCAAAACACATTTGAAATTTCCAAAAGGTGATTTTTTGAAAAAGTGAATTTCTTAACTAGATTTGGGTCCTATTTGATGGATATCGACTCACAGAGCACAAATATGTATTTTTTATAAGTTTTGGACAAGTGGTTTTAATTTTAGAGGCTTTTGAATTTTGCAAGTTTAGGGCCTCTAGGACTCATAGTTTAGCCGCAAAACGCATTTGAAATTTCCAAAAGGTGATTTTTTGAAAACGTGAATTTCTTAACTAGATTTGGGTCCTATTTGATGGATATCGACTCACAGAGCACAAATATGTATTTTTTATAAGTTTTGGACAAGTGGTTTTAATTTTAGAGGCTTTTGAATTTTGCAAGTTTAGGGCCTCTAGGACTCATAGTTTAGCCCGCAAAACGCATTTGAAATTTCCAAAAGGTGATTTTTTGAAAACGTGAATTTCTTAACTAGATTTGGGTCCTATTTGATGGATATCGACTCACAGAGCACAAATATGTATTTTTTATACTTTTGAATTTTGCAAGTTTAGGGCCTCTAGGACTCATAGTTTAGCCGCAAAACGCATTTGAAATTTCCAAAAGGTGATTTTTTGAAAACGTGAATTTCTTAACTAGATTTGGGTCCTATTCGATGGATATCGACTCACAGAGCACAAATATGTATTTTTTATAAGTTTTGGACAAGTGGTTTTAATTTTAGAGGCTTTTGAATTTTGCAAGTTTAGGGCCTCTAGGACTCATAGTTTAGCCGCAAAACGCATTTAAAATTTCCAAAAGGTGATTTTTTGAAAACGTGAATTTCTTAACTAGATTTGGGTCCTATTCGATGGATATCGACTCACAGAGCACAAATATGTATTTTTTATAAGTTTTGGACAAGTGGTTTTAATTTTAGAGGCTTTTGAATTTTGCAAGTTTAGGGCCTCTAGGACTCATAGTTTAGCCGCAAAACGCATTTGAAATTTCCAAAAGGTGATTTTTTGAAAACGTGAATTTCTTAACTAGATTTGGGTCCTATTCGATGGATATCGACTCACAGAGCACAAATATGTATTTTTTATAAGTTTTGGACAAGTGGTTTTAATTTTAGAGGCTTTTGAATTTTGCAAGTTTAGGGCCTCTAGGACTCATAGTTTAGCCGCAAAACGCATTTGAAATTTCCAAAAGGTGATTTTTTGAAAACGTGAATTTCTTAACTAGATTTGGGTCCTATTTGATGGATATCGACTCACAGAGCACAAATATGTATTTTTTATAAGTTTTGGACAAGTGGTTTTAAATTTAGAGGCTTTTGAATTTTGCAAGTTTAGGGCCTCTAGGACTCATAGTTTAGCCGCAAAACGCATTTGAAATTTCCAAAAGGTGATTTTTTGAAAACGTGAATTTCTTAACTAGATTTGGGTCCTATTCGATGGATATCGACTCACAGAGCACAAATATGTATTTTTTATAAGTTTTGGACAAGTGGTTTTAATTTTAGAGGCTTTTGAATTTTGCAAGTTTAGGGCCTCTAGGACTCATAGTTTAGCCGCAAAACGCATTTGAAATTTCCAAAAGGTGATTTTTTGAAAACGTGAATTTCTTAACTAGATTTGGGTCCTATTCGATGGATATCGACTCACAGAGCACAAATATGTATTTTTTATAAGTTTTGGACAAGTGGTTTTAATTTTAGAGGCTTTTGAATTTTGCAAGTTTAGGGCCTCTAGGACTCATAGTTTAGCCGCAAAACGCATTTAAAATTTCCAAAAGGTGATTTTTTGAAAACGTGAATTTCTTAACTAGATTTGGGTCCTATTCGATGGATATCGACTCACAGAGCACAAATATGTATTTTTTATAAGTTTTGGACAAGTGGTTTTAATTTTAGAGGCTTTTGAATTTTGCAAGTTTAGGGCCTCTAGGACTCATATTTTAGCCGCAAAACGCATTTCAAATTTCCAAAAGGTGATTTTTTGAAAACGTGAATTTCTTAACTAGATTTGGGTCCTATTCGATGGATATCGACTCACAGAGCACAAATATGTATTTTTTATAAGTTTTGGACAAGTGGTTTTAATTTTAGAGGCTTTTGAATTTTGCAAGTTTAGGGCCTCTAGGACTCATAGTTTAGCCGCAAAACGCATTTGAAATTTCCAAAAGGTGATTTTTTGAAAACGTGAATTTCTTAACTAGATTTGGGTCCTATTCGATGGATATCGACTCACAGAGCACAAATATGTATTTTTTATAAGTTTTGGACAAGTGGTTTTAATTTTAGAGGCTTTTGAATTTTGCAAGTTTAGGGCCTCTAGGACTCATAGTTTAGCCGCAAAACGCATTTGAAATTTCCAAAAGGTGATTTTTTGAAAACGTGAATTTCTTAACTAGATTTGGGTCCTATTTGATGGATATCGACTCACAGAGCACAAATATGTATTTTTTACAAGTTTTGGACAAGTGGTTTTAATTTTAGAGACTTTTGAATTTTGCAAGTTTAGGGCCTCTAGGACTCATAGTTTAGCCGCAAAACGCATTTGAAATTTCCAAAAGGTGATTTTTTGAAAACGTGAATTTCTTAACTAGATTTGGGTCCTATTTGATGGATATCGACTCACAGAGCACAAATATGTATTTTTTATAAGTTTTGGACAAGTGGTTTTAATTTTAGAGGCTTTTCAATTTTGCAAGTTTAGGGCCTCTAGGACTCATAGTTTAGCCGCAAAACACATTTGAAATTTCCAAAAGGTGATTTTTTGAAAACGTGAATTTCTTAACTAGATTTGGGTCCTATTTGATGGATATCGACTCACAGAGCACAAATATGTATTTTTTATAAGTTTTGGACAAGTGGTTTTAATTTTAGAGGCTTTTGAATTTTGCAAGTTTAGGGCCTCTAGGACTCATAGTTTAGCCGCAAAACGCATTTGAAATTTCCAAAAGGTGATTTTTTGAAAACGTGAATTTCTTAACTAGATTTGGGTCCTATTTGATGGATATCGACTCACAGAGCACAAATATGTATTTTTTATAAGTTTTGGACAAGTGGTTTTAATTTTAGAGGCTTTTGAATTTTGCAAGTTTAGGGCCTCTAGGACTCATAGTTTAGCCGCAAAACACATTTGAAATTTCCAAAAGGTGATTTTTTGAAAAAGTGAATTTCTTAACTAGATTTGGGTCCTATTTGATGGATATCGACTCACAGAGCACAAATATGTATTTTTTATAAGTTTTGGACAAGTGGTTTTAATTTTAGAGGCTTTTGAATTTTGCAAGTTTAGGGCCTCTAGGACTCATAGTTTAGCCGCAAAACGCATTTGAAATTTCCAAAAGGTGATTTTTTGAAAACGTGAATTTCTTAACTAGATTTGGGTCCTATTTGATGGATATCGACTCACAGAGCACAAATATGTATTTTTTATAAGTTTTGGACAAGTGGTTTTAATTTTAGAGGCTTTTGAATTTTGCAAGTTTAGGGCCTCTAGGACTCATAGTTTAGCCCGCAAAACGCATTTGAAATTTCCAAAAGGTGATTTTTTGAAAACGTGAATTTCTTAACTAGATTTGGGTCCTATTTGATGGATATCGACTCACAGAGCACAAATATGTATTTTTTATAAGTTTTGGACAAGTGGTTTTAATTTTAGAGGCTTTTGAATTTTGCAAGTTTAGGGCCTCTAGGACTCATAGTTTAGCCGCAAAACGCATTTCAAATTTCCAAAAGGTGATTTTTTGAAAACGTGAATTTCTTAACTAGATTTGGGTCCTATTCGATGGATATCGACTCACAGAGCACAAATATGTATTTTTTATAAGTTTTGGACAAGTGGTTTTAATTTTAGAGGCTTTTGAATTTTGCAAGTTTAGGGCCTCTAGGACTCATAGTTTAGCCGCAAAACACATTTGAAATTTCCAAAAGGTGATTTTTTGAAAACGTGAATTTATTAACTAGATTTGGGTCCTATTTGATGGATATCGACTCACAGAGCACAAATATGTATTTTTTATAAGTTTTGGACAAGTGGTTTTAATTTTAGAGGCTTTTGAATTTTGCAAGTTTAGGGCCTCTAGGACTCATAGTTTAGCCGCAAAACGCATTTGAAATTTCCAAAAGGTGATTTTTTGAAAACGTGAATTTCTTAACTAGATTTGGGTCCTATTTGATGGATATCGACTCACAGAGCACAAATATGTATTTTTTATAAGTTTTGGACAAGTGGTTTTAATTTTAGAGGCTTTTGAATTTTGCAAGTTTAGGGCCTCTAGGACTCATAGTTTAGCCGCAAAATGCATTTGAAATTTCCAAAAGGTGATTTTTTGAAAACGTGAATTTCTTAACTAGATTTGGGTCCTATTTGATGGATATCGACTCACAGAGCACAAATATGTATTTTTTATAAGTTTAGGACAAGTGGTTTTAATTTTAGAGGCTTTTGAATTTTGCAAGTTTAGGGCCTCTAGGACTCATAGTTTAGCCGCAAAACGCATTTGAAATTTCCAAAAGGTGATTTTTTGAAAACGTGAATTTCTTAACTAGATTTGGGTCCTATTTGATGGATATCGACTCACAGAGCACAAATATGTATTTTTTATAAGTTTTGGACAAGTGGTTTTAATTTTAGAGGCTTTTGAATTTTGCAAGTTTAGGGCCTCTAGGACTCATAGTTTAGCCGCAAAACGCATTTGAAATTTCCAAAAGGTGATTTTTTGAAAACGTGAATTTCTTAACTAGATTTGGGTCCTATTTGATGGATATCGACTCACAGAGCACAAATATGTATTTTTTATAAGTTTTGGACAAGTGGTTTTAATTTTAGAGGCTTTTGAATTTTGCAAGTTTAGGGCCTCTAGGACTCATAGTTTAGCCGCAAAACGCATTTGAAATTTCCAAAAGGTGATTTTTTGAAAACGTGAATTTCTTAACTAGATTTGGGTCCTATTCGATGGATATCGACTCACAGAGCACAAATATGTATTTTTTATAAGTTTTGGACAAGTGGTTTTAATTTTAGAGGCTTTTGAATTTTGCAAGTTTAGGGCCTCTAGGACTCATAGTTTAGCCGCAAAACGCATTTGAAATTTCCAAAAGGTGATTTTTTGAAAACGTGAATTTCTTAACTAGATTTGGGTCCTATTTGATGGATATCGACTCACAGAGCACAAATATGTATTTTTTATAAGTTTTGGACAAGTGGTTTTAATTTTAGAGGCTTTTGAATTTTGCAAGTTTAGGGCCTCTAGGACTCATAGTTTAGCCGCAAAACGCATTTGAAATTTCCAAAAGGTGATTTTTTGAAAACGTGAATTTCTTAACTAGATTTGGGTCCTATTTGATGGATATCGACTCACAGAGCACAAATATGTATTTTTTATAAGTTTTGGACAAGTGGTTTTAATTTTAGAGGCTTTTGAATTTTGCAAGTTTAGGGCCTCTAGGACTCATAGTTTAGCCGCAAAACGCATTTGAAATTTCCAAAAGGTGATTTTTTGAAAACGTGAATTTCTTAACTAGATTTGGGTCCTATTCCATGGATGATTCACAGAGCACAAAAATTTATTTTTTATAAGTTTTGGACAAGTGGTTTTAATTTTAGAGGCTTTTGAATTTTGCAAGTTTAGGGCCTCTAGGACTCATAGTTTAGCCGCAAAACGCATTTGAAATTTCCAAAAGGTGATTTTTTGAAAACGTGAATTTCTTAACTAGATTTGGGTCCTATTCGATGGATATCGACTCACAGAGCACAAATATGTATTTTTTATAATTTTTGGACAAGTGGTTTTAATTTTAGAGGCTTTTGAATTTTGCAAGTTTAGGGCCTCTAGGACTCATAGTTTAGCCGCAAAACGCATTTGAAATTTCCAAAAGGTGATTTTTTGAAAACGTGAATTTCTTAACTAGATTTGGGTCCTATTTGATGGATATCGACTCACAGAGCACAAATATGTATTTTTTATAAGTTTTGGACAAGTGGTTTTAATTTTAGAGGCTTTTGAATTTTGCAAGTTTAGGGCCTCTAGGACTCATAGTTTAGCCGCAAAACGCATTTGAAATTTCCAAAAGGTGATTTTTTGAAAACATGAATTTCTTAACTAGATTTGGGTCCTATTCGATGGATATCGACTCACAGAGCACAAATATGTATTTTTTATAAGTTTTATACAAGTGGTTTTAATTTTAGAGGCTTTTGAATTTTGCAAGTTTAGGGCCTCTAGGACTCATAGTTAAGCCGCAAAACGCATTTGAAATTTCCAAAAGGTGATTTTTTGAAAACGTGAATTTCTTAACTAGATTTGGGTCCTATTTGATGGATATCGACTCACAGAGCACAAATATGTATTTTTTATAAGTTTTGGACAAGTGGTTTTAATTTTAGAGGCTTTTGAATTTTGCAAGTTTAGGGCCTCTAGGACTCATAGTTTAGCCGCAAAACGCATTTGAAATTTCCAAAAGGTGATTTTTTGAAAACGTGAATTTCTTAACTAGATTTGGGTCCTATTCGATGGATATCGACTCACAGAGCACAAATATGTATTTTTTATAAGTTTTATACAAGTGGTTTTAATTTTAGAGGCTTTTGAATTTTGCAAGTTTAGGGCCTCTAGGACTCATAGTTTAGCCGCAAAACGCATTTGAAATTTCCAAAAGGTGATTTTTTGAAAACGTGAATTTCTTAACTAGATTTGGTTCCTATTTGATGGATATCGACTCACAGAGCACAAATATGTATTTTTTATAAGTTTTGGACAAGTGGTTTTAATTTTAGAGGCTTTTGAATTTTGCAAGTTTAGGGCCTCTAGGACTCATAGTTTAGCCGCAAAACGCATTTGAAATTTCCAAAAGGTGATTTTTTGAAAACGTGAATTTCTTAACTAGATTTGGGTCCTATTCGATGGATATCGACTCACAGAGCACAAATATGTATTTTTTATAAGTTTTGGACAAGTGGTTTTAATTTTAGAGGCTTTTGAATTTTGCAAGTTTAGGGCCTCTAGGACTCATAGTTTAGCCGCAAAACGCATTTGAAATTTCCAAAAGGTGATTTTTTGAAAACGTGAATTTCTTAACTAGATTTGGGTCCTATTTGATGGATATCGACTCACAGAGCACAAATATGTATTTTTTATAAGTTTTGGACAAGTGGTTTTAATTTTAGAGGCTTTTGAATTTTGCAAGTTTAGGGCCTCTAGGACTCATAGTTTAGCCGCAAAACGCATTTGAAATTTCCAAAAGGTGATTTTTTGAAAACGTGAATTTCTTAACTAGATTTGGGTCCTATTCGATGGATATCGACTCACAGAGCACAAATATGTATTTTTTATAAGTTTTGGACAAGTGGTTTTAATTTTAGAGGCTTTTGAATTTTGCAAGTTTAGGGCCTCTAGGACTCATAGTTTAGCCGCAAAACGCATTTGAAATTTCCAAAAGGTGATTTTTTGAAAACGTGAATTTCTTAACTAGATTTGGGTCCTATTCGATGGATATCGACTCACAGAGCACAAATATGTATTTTTTATAAGTTTTGGACAAGTGGTTTTTATTTTAGAGGCTTTTGAATTTTGCAAGTTTAGGGCCTCTAGGACTCATAGTTTAGCCGCAAAACGCATTTGAAATTTCCAAAAGGTGATTTTTTGAAAACGTGAATTTCTTAACTAGATTTGGGTCCTATTCGATGGATATCGACTCACAGAGCACAAATATGTATTTTTTATAAGTTTTGGACAAGTGGTTTTAATTTTAGAGGCTTTTGAATTTTGCAAGTTTAGGGCCTCTAGGACTCATAGTTTAGCCGCAAAACGCATTTGAAATTTCCAAAAGGTGATTTTTTGAAAACGTGAATTTCTTAACTAGATTTGGGTCCTATTCGATGGATATCGACTCACAGAGCACAAATATGTATTTTTTATAAGTTTTGGACAAGTGGTTTTAATTTTAGAGGCTTTTGAATTTTGCAAGTTTAGGGCCTCTAGGACTCATAGTTTAGCCGCAAAACGCATTTGAAATTTCCAAAAGGTGATTTTTTGAAAACGTGAATTTCTTAACTACATTTGGGTCCTATTCGATGGATATCGACTCACAGAGCACAAATATGTATTTTTTATAAGTTTTGGACAAGTGGTTTTAATTTTAGAGGCTTTTGAATTTTGCAAGTTTAGGGCCTCTAGGACTCATAGTTTAGCCGCAAAACGCATTTGAAATTTCCAAAAGGTGATTTTTTGAAAACGTGAATTTCTTAACTAGATTTGGGTCCTATTCGATGGATATCGACTCACAGAGCACAAATATGTATTTTTTATAAGTTTTGGACAAGTGGTTTTAATTTTAGAAGCTTTTGAATTTTGCAAGTTTAGGGCCTCTAGGACTCATAGTTTAGCCGCAAAACGCATTTGAAATTTCCAAAAGGTGATTTTTGAAAACGTGAATTTCTTAACTAGATTTGGGTCCTATTTGATGGATATCGACTCACAGAGCACAAATATGTATTTTTTATAAGTTTTGGACAAGTGGTTTTAATTTTAGAGGCTTTTGAATTTTGCAAGTTTAGGGCCTCTAGGACTCATAGTTTAGCCGCAAAACGCATTTGAAATTTCCAAAAGGTGATTTTTTGAAAACGTGAATTTCTTAACTAGATTTGGGTCCTATTTGATGGATATCGAACTCACAGAGCACAAATATGTATTTTTTATAAGTTTTGGACAAGTGGTTTTAATTTTAGAGGCTTTTGAATTTTGCAAGTTTAGGGCCTCTAGGACTCATAGTTTAGCCGCAAAACGCATTTGAAATTTCCAAAAGGTGATTTTTTGAAAACGTGAATTTCTTAACTAGATTTGGGTCTTATTCGATGGATATCGACTCACAGAGCACAAATATGTATTTTTTATAAGTTTTGGACAAGTGGTTTTAATTTTAGAGGCTTTTGAATTTTGCAAGTTTAGGGCCTCTAGGACTCATAGTTTAGCCGCAAAACGCATTTGAAATTTCCAAAAGCTGATTTTTTGAAAACGTGAATTTCTTAACTAGATTTGGGTCTTATTTGATGGATATCGACTCACAGAGCACAAATATGTATTTTTTATAAGTTTTGGACAAGTGGTTTTAATCTTAGAGGCTTTTGAATTTTGCAAGTTTAGGGCCTCTAGGACTCATAGTTTAGCCGCAAAACGCATTTGAAATTTCCAAAAGGTGATTTTTTGAAAACGTGAATTTCTTAACTAGATTTGGGTCCTATTCGATGGATATCGACTCACAGAGCACATATATGTATTTTTTATAAGTTTTGGACAAGTGGTTTTAATTTTAGAGGCTTTTGAATTTTGCAAGTTTAGGGCCTCTAGGACTCATAGTTTAGCCGCAAAACGCATTTGAAATTTCCAAAAGGTGATTTTTTGAAAACGTGAATTTCTTAACTAGATTTGGGTCCTATTCGATGGATATCGACTCACAGAGCACAAATATGTATTTTTTATAAGTTTTGGACAAGTGGTTTTAATTTTAGAGGCTTTTGAATTTTGCAAGTTTAGGGCCTCTAGGACTCATAGTTTAGCCGCAAAACGCATTTGAAATTTCCAAAAGGTGATTTTTTAAAAACGTGAATTTCTTAACTAGATTTGGGATTTGATGGATATCGACTCACAGAGCACAAATATGTATTTTTTATAAGTTTTGGACAAGTGGTTTTAATTTTAGAGGCTTTTGAATTTTGCAAGTTTAGGGCCTCTAGGACTCATAGTTTAGCCGCAAAACGCATTTGAAATTTCCAAAAGGTGATTTTTTGAAAACGTGAATTTCTTAACTAGATTTGGGTCCTATTTGATGGATATCGACTCACAGAGCACATATACCTATGTATTTCAAGTTTTGGACAAGTGGTTTTAATTTTAGAGGCTTTTGAATTTTGCAAGTTTAGGGCCTCTAGGACTCATAGTTTAGCCGCAAAACGCATTTGAAATTTCCAAAAGGTGATTTTTTGAAAACGTGAATTTCTTAACTAGATTTGGGTCTTATTCGATGGATATCGACTCACAGAGCACAAATATGTATTTTTTTATAAGTTTTGGACAAGTGGTTTTAATTTTAGAGGCTTTTGAATTTTGCAAGTTTAGGGCCTCTAGGACTCATAGTTTAGCCGCAAAACGCATTTGAAATTTCCAAAAGCTGATTTTTTGAAAACGTGAATTTCTTAACTAGATTTGGGTCTTATTTGATGGATATCGACTCACAGAGCACAAATATGTATTTTTTATAAGTTTTGGACAAGTGGTTTTAATTTTAGAGGCTTTTGAATTTTGCAAGTTTAGGGCCTCTAGGACTCATAGTTTAGCCGCAAAACGCATTTGAAATTTCCAAAAGGTGATTTTTTGAAAACGTGAATTTCTTAACTAGATTTGGGTCCTATTCGATGGATATCGACTCACAGAGCACATACATATATGTATTTTTTATAAGTTTTGGACAAGTGGTTTTAATTTTAGAGGCTTTTGAATTTTGCAAGTTTAGGGCCTCTAGGACTCATAGTTTAGCCGCAAAAACGCATTTGAAATTTCCAAAAGGTGATTTTTTGAAAACGTGAATTTCTTAACTAGATTTGGGTCCTATTCGATGGATATCGACTCACAGAGCACAAATATGTATTTTTTATAAGTTTTGGACAAGTGGTTTTAATTTTAGAGGCTTTTGAATTTTGCAAGTTTAGGGCCTCTAGGACTCATAGTTTAGCCGCAAAACGCATTTGAAATTTCCAAAAGGTGATTTTTTAAAAACGTGAATTTCTTAACTAGATTTGGGTCCTGTTTGATGGATATCGACTCACAGAGCACAAATATGTATTTTTTATAAGTTTTGGACAAGTGGTTTTAATTTTAGAGGCTTTTGAATTTTGCAAGTTTAGGGCCTCTAGGACTCATAGTTTAGCCGCAAAACGCATTTGAAATTTCCAAAAGGTGATTTTTTGAAAACGTGAATTTCTTAACTAGATTTGGGGTCCTATTTGATGGATATCGACTCACAGAGCACAAATATGTATTTTTTATAAGTTTTGGACAAGTGGTTTTAATTTTAGAGGCTTTTGAATTTTGCAAGTTTAGGGCCTCTAGGACTCATAGTTTAGCCGCAAAACGCATTTGAAATTTCCAAAAGGTGATTTTTTGAAAACGTGAATTTCTTAACTAGATTTGGGTCCTATTCGATGGATATCGACTCACAGAGCACAAATGTGTATTTTTTATAAGTTTTGGACAAGTGGTTTTAATTTTAGAGGCTTTTGAATTTTGCAAGTTTAGGGCCTCTAGGACTCATAGTTTAGCCGCAAAACGCATTTGAAATTTCCAAAAGGTGATTTTTTGAAAACGTGAATTTTTTAACTAGATTTGGGTCCTTTTTGATGGATATCGACTCACAGAGCACATATACCTATGTATTTTTTATAAGTTTTGGACAAGTGGTTTTAATTTTAGAGGCTTTTGAATTTTGCAAGTTTAGGGCCTCTAGGACTCATAGTTTAGCCGCAAAACGCATTTGAAATTTCCAAAAGGTGATTTTTGAAAACGTGAATTTCTTTAACTAGATTTGGGTCCTATTTGATGGATATCGACTCACAGAGCACAAATATGTATTTTTTATAAGTTTTGGACAAGTGGTTTTAATTTTAGAGGCTTTTGAATTTTGCAAGTTTAGGGCCTCTAGGACTCATAGTTTAGCCGCAAAACGCATTTGAAATTTCCAAAAGGTGATTTTTTGAAAACGTGAATTTCTTAACTAGATTTGGGTCCTATTTGATGGATATCGACTCACAGAGCACAAATATGTATTTTTTATAAGTTTTGGACAAGTGGTTTTAATTTTAGGAGGCTTTTGAATTTTTGCAAGTTTAGGGCCTCTAGGACTCATAGTTTAGCCGCAAAACGCATTTGAAATTTCCAAAAGCTGATTTTTTGAAAAACGTGAATTTCTTAACTAGATTTGGGTCTTATTTGATGGATATCGACTCACAGAGCACAAATATGTATTTTTTATAAGTTTTGGACAAGTGGTTTTAATTTTAGAGGCTTTGAATTTTGCAAGTTTAGGGCCTCTAGGACTCATAGTTTAGCCGCAAAACGCATTTGAAATTTCCAAAAGCTGATTTTTTGAAAACGTGAATTTCTTAACTAGATTTGGGTCTTATTTGATGGATATCGACTCACAGAGCACAAATATGTATTTTTTTATAAGTTTTTGGACAAGTGGTTTTAATTTTAGAGGCTTTTGAATTTTGCAAGTTTAGGGCCTCTAGGACTCATAGTTTAGCCGCAAAACGCATTTGAAAATTTCCAAAAGGTGATTTTTTGAAAACGTGAATTTCTTAACTAGATTTTTTGTCCTATTCGATGGATATCGACTCACAGAGCACATATACATATGTATTTTTTATAAGTTTTGGGACAAGTGGTTTTAATTTTAGAGCTTTTGAATTTTGCAAGTTTAGGGCCTCTAGGACTCATAGTTTAGCCGCAAAACGCATTTGAAATTTCCAAAAGGTGATTTTTTGAAAACGTGAATTTCTAACTAGATTTGGGTCCCTATTCGATGGATATCGACTCACAGAGCACAAATATGTATTTTTTATAAGTTTTGGACAAGTGGTTTTAATTTTAGAGGCTTTTGAATTTTGCAAGTTTAGGGCCTCTAGGACTCATAGTTTAGCCGCAAAACGCATTTGAAATTTCCAAAAGGTGATTTTTTTGAAAACGTGAATTTCTTAACTAGATTTGGGGTCCTATTTGATGGATATCGACTCACAGAGCACAAATATGTATTTTTTATAAGTTTTGGACAAGTGGTTTTAATTTTAGAGGCTTTGAATTTTGCAAGTTTAGGGCCTCTAGGACTCATAGTTTAGCCGCAAAACGCATTTGAAATTTCCAAAAGGTGATTTTTGAAAACGTGAATTTCTTAACTAGATTTGGGTCCTATTTGATGGATCTCGACTCACAGAGCACAAATATGTATTTTTTATAAGTTTTGGACAAGTGGTTTTAATTTTAGAGGCTTTTGAATTTTGCAAGTTTAGGGCCTCTAGGACTCATAGTTTAGCCGCAAAACGCATTTGAAATTTTCAAAAAGGTGATTTTTTGAAAACGTGAATTTCTTAACTAGATTTGGGTCCTATTCGATGGATATCGACTCACAGAGCACAAATATGTATTTTTTATAAGTTTTGGACAAGTGGTTTTAATTTTAGAGGCTTTTGAATTTTGCAAGTTTAGGGCCTCTAGGACTCATAGTTTAGCCGCAAAACGCATTTGAAATTTCCAAAAGGTGATTTTTTGAAACGTGAATTTCTTAACTAGATTTGGGTCTTATTTGATGGATATCGACTCACAGACGCACAAATTTGTATTTTTTATAAGTTTTGGACAAGTGGTTTTAATTTTAGAGGCTTTTGAATTTTGCAAGTTTAGGGCCTCTAGGACTCATAGTTTAGCCGCAAAACGCAATTTGAAATTTCCAAAAGGTGATTTTTTGAAAACGTGAATTTCTTAACTAGATTTGGGTCTATTTGATGGATATCGACTCACAGAGCACAAATATGTATTTTTTATAAGTTTTGGACAAGTGGTTTTAATTTTAGAGGCTTTTGAATTTTGCAAGTTTAGGGCCTCTAGGACTCATAGTTTAGCCACAAAACGCAATTTGAAATTTCCAAAAGGTGATTTTTTTGAAAACGTGAATTTCTTAACTAGATTTTTGTCCTATTCGTATGGATATCGACTCACAGAGCACATATATGTAATTTTTTATAAGTTTTGGACAAGTGGTTTTAATTTTAGAGGCTTTTGAATTTTGCAAGTTTAGGGCCTCTAGGACTCATAGTTTAGCCGCAAAACGCATTTGAAATTTCCAAAAGGTGATTTTTTTGAAAACGTGAATTTCTTAACTAGATTTGGGTCCTATTCGATGGATATCGACTCACAGAGCACAAATATGTATTTTTTATAAGTTTTGGACAAGTGGTTTTAATTTTAGAGGCTTTTGAATTTTGCAAGTTTAGGGCCTCTAGGACTCATAGTTTAGCCGCAAAACGCATTTGAAATTTCCAAAAGGTGATTTTTTAAAAACGTGAATTTCTTAACTAGATTTGGGTCCTATTTGATGATATCGACTCACAGAGCACAAATATGTATTTTTTATAAGTTTTGGACAAGTGGTTTTAATTTTAGAGGCTTTTGAATTTTGCAAGTTTAGGGCCTCTAGGACTCATAGTTTAGCCGCAAAACGCATTTGAAATTTCCAAAAGGTGATTTTTTGAAAACGTGAATTTCTTAACTAGATTTGGGTCCTATTTGATGGATATCGACTCACAGAGCACAATATGTATTTTTTTATAAGTTTTGGACAAGTGGTTTTTAATTTTAGAGGCTTTTGAATTTTGCAAGTTTAGGGCCTCTAGGACTCATAGTTTAGCCGCAAAACGCATTTGAAATTTCCAAAAGGTGATTTTTGAAAACGTGAATTTCTTAACTAGATTTGGGTCCTATTCGATGGATATCGACTCACAGAGCACAAATATGTATTTTTTATAAGTTTTGGACAAGTGGTTTTAATTTTAGAGGCTTTTGAATTTTGCAAGTTTAGGGCCTCTAGGACTCATAGTTTAGCCGCAAAACGCATTTGAAATTTCCAAAAGGTGATTTTTTGAAAACGTGAATTTTTTAACTAGATTTGGGTCCTATTTGATGGATATCGACTCACAGAGCACAAATATGTATTTTTTATAAGTTTTGGACAAGTGGTTTTAATTTTAGAGACTTTTGAATTTTGCAAGTTTAGGGCCTCTAGGACTCATAGTTTAGCCGCAAAACGCATTTGAAATTTCCAAAAGGTGATTTTTTGAAAACGTGAATTTCTTAACTAGATTTGGGTCCTATTTGATGGATATCGACTCACAGAGCACAAATATGTATTTTTTATAAGTTTTGGACAAGTGGTTTTAATTTTAGAGGCTTTTGAATTTTGCAAGTTTAGGGCCTCTAGGACTCATAGTTTAGCCACAAAACGCATTTGAAATTTCCAAAAGTTGATTTTTTGAAAAAGTGAATTTCTTAACTAGATTTGGGTCCTATTCGATGGATATCGACTCACAGAGCACATATATGTATTTTTTATAAGTTTTGGACAAGTGGTTTTAATTTTAGAGGCTTTTGAATTTTGCAAGTTTAGGGCCTCTAGGACTCATAGTTTAGCCGCAAAACGCATTTGAAATTTCCAAAAGGTGATTTTTTGAAAACGTGAATTTCTTAACTAGATTTGGGTCCTATTCGATGGATATCGACTCACAGAGCACAAATATGTATTTTTTATAAGTTTTGGACAAGTGGTTTTAATTTTAGAGGCTTTTGAATTTTGCAAGTTTAGGGCCTCTAGGACTCATAGTTTAGCCGCAAAACGCATTTGAAATTTCCAAAAGGTGATTTTTTGAAAACGTGAATTTCTTAACTAGATTTGGGTCCTATTTGATGGATATCGACTCACAGAGCACAAATATGTATTTTTTATAAGTTTTGGACAAGTGGTTTTAATTTTAGAGGCTTTTGAATTTTGCAAGTGTAGGGCCTCTAGGACTCATAGTTTAGCCGCAAAACGCATTTGAAATTTCCAAAAGGTGATTTTTTGAAAACGTGAATTTCTTAACTAGATTTGGGTTCATTCGATGGATATCGACTCACAGAGCACAAATATGTATTTTTTATAAGTTTTGGACAAGTGGTTTTAATTTTAGAGGCTTTTGAATTTTGCAAGTTTAGGGCCTCTAGGACTCATAGTTTAGCCGCAAAACGCATTTGAAATTTCCAAAAGGTGATTTTTTGAAAACGCGAATTTCTTAACTAGATTTGGGTCCTATTTGATGGATATCGACTCACAGAGCACAAATATGTATTTTTTATAAGTTTTGGACAAGTGGTTTTAATTTTAGAGGCTTTTGAATTTTGCAAGTTTAGGGCCTCTAGGACTCATAGTTTAGCCGCAAAATGCATTTCAAATTTCCAAAAGGTGATTTTTTGAAAACGTGAATTTCTTAACTAGATTTGGGTCCTATTCGATGGATATCGACTCACAGAGCACAAATATGTATTTTTTATAAGTTTTGGACAAGTGTGGTTTTAATTTTAGAGGCTTTTGAATTTTGCAAGTTTAGGGCCTCTAGGACTCATAGTTTAGCCGCAAAACGCATTTGAAATTTCCAAAAGGTGATTTTTTGAAAACGTGAATTTCTTAACTAGATTTGGGTCCTATTCGATGGATATCGACTCACAGAGCACAAATATTTATTTTTTATAAGTTTTGGACAAGTGGTTTTAATTTTAGAGGCTTTTGAATTTTGCAAGTTTAGGGCCTCTAGGACTCATAGTTTAGCCGCAAAATGCATTTCAAATTTCCAAAAGGTGATTTTTTGAAAACGTGAATTTCTTAACTAGATTTGGGTCCTATTCGATGGATATCGACTCACAGAGCACAAATATGTATTTTTTATAATTTTTGGACAAGTGTGGTTTTAATTTTAGAGGCTTTTGAATTTTGCAAGTTTAGGGCCTCTAGGACTCATAGTTTAGCCGCAAAATGCATTTCAAATTTCCAAAAGGTGATTTTTTGAAAACGTGAATTTCTTAACTAGATTTGGGTCCTATTCGATGGATATCGACTCACAGAGCACAAATATGTATTTTTTATAAGTTTTGGACAAGTGTGGTTTTAATTTTAGAGGCTTTTGAATTTTGCAAGTTTAGGGCCTCTAGGACTCATAGTTTAGCCGCAAAACGCATTTGAAATTTCCAAAAGGTGATTTTTTGAAAACGTGAATTTCTTAACTACATTTGGTTCCTATTCGATGGATATCGACTCACAGAGCACAAATATTTATTTTTTATAAGTTTTGGACAAGTGGTTTTAATTTTAGAGCCTTTTGAATTTTGCAAGTTTAGGGCCTCTAGGACTCATAGTTTAGCCGCAAAACGCATTTGAAATTTCCAAAAGGTGATTTTTTGAAAACGTGAATTTCTTAACTAGATTTGGGTCCTATTCGATGGATATCGACTCACAGAGTACAAATATTTATTTTTTATAAGTTTTGGACAAGTGGTTTTAATTTTAGAGGCTTTTGAATTTTGCAAGCTTAGGGCCTCTAGGACTCATAGTTTAGCCGCAAAACGCATTTGAAATTTCCAAAAGGTGATTTTTTGAACACGTGAATTTCTTAACTAGATTTGGGTCCTATTCGATGGATATCGACTCACAGAGCACAAATATGTATTTTTTATAAGTTTTCGACAAGTGGTTTTAATTTTAGAGGCTTTTGAATTTTGCAAGTTTAGGGCCTCTAGGACTCATAGTTTAGCCGCAAAACGCATTTGAAATTTCCAAAAGTTGATTTTTTGAAAAAGTGAATTTCTTAACTAGATTTGGGTCCTATTTGATGGATATCGACTCACAGAGCACAAATATGTATTTTTTATAATTTTTGGACAAGTGGTTTTAATTTTAGAGGCTTTTGAATTTTGCAAGTTTAGGGCCTCTAGGACTCATAGTTTAGCCGCAAAACGCATTTGAAATTTCCAAAAGGTGATTTTTTGAAAACGTGAATTTCTTAACTAGATTTGGGTCCTATTCGATGGATATCGACTCACAGAGCACAAATATGTATTTTTTATAAGTTTTGGACAAGTGGTTTTAATTTTAGAGGCTTTTGAATTTTGCAACTTTAGGGCCTCTAGGACTCATAGTTTAGCCGCAAAACGCATTTGAAATTTCCAAAAGGGTGATTTTTTGGAAAACGTGAATTTCTTAACTAGATTTGGGTCCTATTTGATGGATATCGACTCACAGAGCACAAATATGTATTTTTTATAAGTTTTTGGACAAGTGGTTTTAATTTTAGAGGCTTTTGAATTTTGCAAGTTTAGGGCCTCTAGGACTCATAGTTTAGCCGCAAAACGCATTTCAAATTTTCCAAAAGGTGATTTTTTGAAAACGTGAATTTCTTAACTAGATTTGGGTCCTATTCGATGGATATCGACTCACAGAGCACAAAATATGTATTTTTTATAATTTTTGGACAAGTGGTTTTAATTTTTAGAGGCTTTTGAATTTTGCAAGTTTAGGGCCTCTAGGACTCATAGTTTAGCCGCAAAACGCATTTGAAATTTCCAAAAGGTGATTTTTTGAAAACGTGAATTTCTTAACTAGATTTGGGTCCTATTCGATGGATATCGACTCACAGAGCACAAATATTTATTTTTTATAAGTTTTGGACAAGTGGTTTTAATTTTAGAGGCTTTTGAATTTTGCAAGTTTAGGGCCTCTAGGACTCATAGTTTAGCCGCAAAACGCATTTGAAATTTCCAAAAGGTGATTTTTTGAAAACGTGAATTTCTTAACTAGATTTGGGTCCTATTCGATGGATATCGACTCACAGAGCACAAATATGTATTTTTTATAAGTTTTGGACAAGTGGTTTTAATTTTAGAGGCTTTTGAATTTTGCAAGTTTAGGGCCTCTAGGACTCATAGTTTAGCCGCAAAACGCATTTCAAATTTCCTAAAGGTGATTTTTTGAAAACGTGAATTTCTTAACTAGATTTGGGTCCTTTTCGATGGATATCGACTCACAGAGCACAAATATGTATTTTTTATAAGTTTTGGACAAGTGGTTTTAATTTTAGAGGCTTTTGAATTTTGCAAGTTTAGGGCCTCTAGGACTCATAGTTTAGCCGCAAAACGCATTTGAAATTTCCAAAAGGTGATTTTTTGAAAAAGTGAATTTCTTAACTAGATTTGGGTCCTATTTGATGGATATCGACTCACAGAGCACAAATATGTATTTTTTATAAGTTTTGGACAAGTGGTTTTAATTTTAGAGGCTTTTGAATTTTGCAAGTTTAGGGCCTCTAGGACTCATAGTTTAGCCGCAAAACACATTTGAAATTTCCAAAAGGTGATTTTTTGAAAACGTGAATTTCTTAACTAGATTTGGGTCCTATTCGATGGATATCGACTCACAGAGCACAAATATGTATTTTTTATAAGTTTTGGACAAGTGGTTTTAATTTTAGAGGCTTTTGAATTTTGCAAGTTTAGGGCTTCTAGGACTCATAGTTTAGCCGCAAAACGCATTTGAAATTTCCAAAAGGTGATTTTTTGAAAACGTGAATTTCTTACCTACATTTGGGTCCTATTCGATGGATATCGACTCACAGAGCACAAATATGTATTTTTTATAAGTTTTGGACAAGTGGTTTTAATTTTAGAGGCTTTTGAATTTTGCAAGTTTAGGGCCTCTAGGACTCATAGTTTAGCCGCAAAACGCATTTGAAATTTCCAAAAGGTGATTTTTTGAAAACGTGAATTTCTTAACTAGATTTGGGTCCTATTCCATGGATGATTCACAGAGCACAAATATTTATTTTTTATAAGTTTTGGACAAGTGGTTTTAATTTTAGAGGCTTTTGAATTTTGCAAGTTTAGGGCCTCTAGGACTCATAGTTTAGCCGCAAAACGCATTTGAAATTTCCAAAAGGTGATTTTTTGAAAACGTGAATTTCTTAACTAGATTTGGGTCCTATTCCATGGATGATTCACAGAGCACAAATATTTATTTTTTATAAGTTTTGGACAAGTGGTTTTAATTTTAGAGGCTTTTGAATTTTGGAAGTTTAGGGCCTCTAGGACTCATAGTTTAGCCGCAAAACGCATTTGAAATTTCCAAAAGGTGATTTTTTGAAAACCTGAATTTCTTAACTAGATTTGGGTCCTATTCCATGGATGATTCACAGAGCACAAATATTTATTTTTTATAAGTTTTGGACAAGTGGTTTTAATTTTAGAGGCTTTTGAATTTTGCAAGTTTAGGGCCTCTAGGACTCATAGTTTAGCCGCAAAACGCATTTGAAATTTCCAAAAGGTGATTTTTTGAAAACGTGAATTTCTTAACTAGATTTGGGTCCTATTCGATGGATATCGACTCACAGAGCACAAATATGTACTTTTTATAATTTTTGGACAAGTGGTTTTAATTTTAGAGGCTTTTGAATTTTGCAAGTTTAGGGCCTCTAGGACTCATAGTTTAGCCGCAAAACACATTTGAAATTTCCAAAAGGTGATTTTTTGAAAACGTGAATTTCTTACTAGATTTGGGTCCTATTCGATGGATATCGACTCACAGAGCACAAATATGTATTTTTTATAAGTTTTGGACAAGTGGTTTTAATTTTAGAGGCTTTTGAATTTTGCAAGTTTAGGGCCTCTAGGACTCATATTTTAGCCGCAAAACGCATTTGAAATTTCCAAAAGGTGATTTTTTGAAAACGTGAATTTCTTAACTAGATTTGGGTCCTATTCGATGGATATCGACTCACAGAGCACAAATATGTATTTTTTATAAGTTTTGGACAAGTGGTTTTAATTTTAGAGGCTTTTGAATTTTGCAAGTTTAGGGCCTCTAGGACTCATAGTTTAGCCGCAAAACGCATTTGAAATTTCCAAAAGGTGATTTTTTGAAAACGTGAATTTCTTAACTAGATTTGGGTCCTATTTGATGGATATCGACTCACAGAGCACAAATATGTATTTTTTATAAGTTTTGGACAAGTGGTTTTAATTTTAGAGGCTTTTGAATTTTGCAAGTTTAGGGCCTCTAGGACTCATAGTTTAGCCGCAAAACGCATTTGAAATTTCCAAAAGGTGATTTTTTGAAAACGTGAATTTCTTAACTAGATTTGGGTCCTATTCGATGGATATCGACTCACAGAGCACAAATATGTATTTTTTATAAGTTTTGGACAAGTGGTTTTAATTTTAGAGGCTTTTGAATTTTGCAAGTTTAGGGCCTCTAGGACTCATAGTTTAGCCGCAAAACGCATTTGAAATTTCCAAAAGGTGATTTTTTGAAAACGTGAATTTCTTAACTAGATTTGGGTCCTATTCGATGGATATCGACTCACAGAGCACAAATATGTATTTTTTATAAGTTTTGGACAAGTGGTTTTAATTTTAGAGGCTTTTGAATTTTGCAAGTTTAGGGCCTCTAGGACTCATAGTTTAGCCGCAAAACGCATTTGAAATTTCCAAAAGGTGATTTTTTGAAAACGTGAATTTCTTAACTACATTTGGGTTCTATTCGATGGATATCGACTCACAGAGCACAGATATGTATTTTTTATAAGTTTTGGACAAGTGGTTTTAATTTTAGAGGCTTTTGAATTTTGCAAGTTTAGGGCCTCTAGGACTCATAGATTAGCCGCAAAACGCATTTGAAATTTCCAAAAGGTGATTTTTTGAAAACGTGAATTTCTTAACTAGATTTGGGTCCTATTCCATGGATGATTCACAGAGCACAAATATTTATTTTTTATAAGTTTTGGACAAGTGGTTTTAATTTTAGAGGCTTTTGACTTTTGCAAGGTTAGGGCCTCTAGGACTCATAGTTTAGCCGCAAAACGCATTTGAAATTTCCAAAAGGTGATTTTTTGAAAACGTGAATTTCTTAACTAGATTTGGGTCCTTTTCGATGGATATCGACTCACAGAGCACAAATATGTATTTTTTTATAAGTTTTGGACAAGTGGTTTTAATTTTAGAGGCTTTTGAATTTTGCAACTTTAGGGCCTCTAGGACTCATAGTTAAGCCGCAAAACGCATTTGAAATTTCCAACAGTTGATTTTTTGAAAAAGTGAATTTCTTAACTAGATTTGGGTCCTATTCGATGGATATCGACTCACAGAGCACAAATATGTATTTTTTATAAGTTTTGGACAAGTGGTTTTAATTTTAGAGGCTTTTGAATTTTGCAAGTTTAGGGCCTCTAGGACTCATAGTTTAGCCGCAAAACACATTTGAAATTTCCAAAAGGTGATTTTTTGAAAACGTGAATTTCTTAACTAGATTTGGGTCCTATTCGATGGATATCGACTCACAGAGCACAAATATGTATTTTTTATAAGTTTTGGACAAGTGGTTTTAATTTTAGAGGCTTTTGAATTTTGCAAGTTTAGGGCCTCTAGGACTCATAGTTTAGCCGCAAAACGCATTTGAAATTTCCAAAAGGTGATTTTTTGAAAACGTGAATTTCTTAACTAGATTTGGGTCCTATTCGATGGATATCGACTCACAGAGCACAAATATGTATTTTTTATAATTTTTGGACAAGTGGTTTTAATTTTAGAGGCTTTTGAATTTTGCAAGTTTAGGGCCTCTAGGACTCATAGTTTAGCCGCAAAACGCATTTGAAATTTCCAAAAGGTGATTTTTTGAAAACGTGAATTTCTTAACTAGATTTGGGTCCTATTCGATGGATATCGACTCACAGAGCACAAATATTTATTTTTTATAAGTTTTGGACAAGTGGTTTTAATTTTAGAGGCTTTTGAATTTTGCAAGTTTAGGGCCTCTAGGACTCATAGTTTAGCCGCAAAACGCATTTGAAATTTCCAAAAGGTGATTTTTTGAAAACGTGAATTTCTTAACTAGATTTGGGTCCTATTCGATGGATATCGACTCACAGAGCACAAATATGTATTTTTTATAATTTTTGGACAAGTGGTTTTAATTTTAGAGGCTTTTGAATTTTGCAAGTTTAGGGCCTCTAGGACTCATAGTTTAGCCGCAAAACGCATTTGAAATTTCCAAAAGGTGATTTTTTGAAAACGTGAATTTCTTAACTAGATTTGGGTCCTATTCGATGGATATCGACTCACAGAGCACAAATATGTATTTTTTATAATTTTTGGACAAGTGGTTTTAATTTTAGAGGCTTTTGAATTTTGCAAGTTTAGGGCCTCTAGGACTCATAGTTTAGCCGCAAAACGCATTTGAAATTTCCAAAAGGTGATTTTTTGAAAACGTGAATTTCTTAACTAGATTTGGGTCCTATTCGATGGATATCGACTCACAGAGCACAAATATTTATTTTTTATAAGTTTTGGACAAGTGGTTTTAATTTTAGAGGCTTTTGAATTTTGCAAGTTTAGGGCCTCTAGGACTCATAGTTTAGCCGCAAAACGCATTTGAAATTTCCAAAAGGTGATTTTTTGAAAACGTGAATTTCTTAACTAGATTTGGGTCCTATTCGATGGATATCGACTCACAGAGCACAAATATGTATTTTTTATAATTTTTGGACAAGTGGTTTTAATTTTAGAGGCTTTTGAATTTTGCAAGTTTAGGGCCTCTAGGACTCATAGTTTAGCCGCAAAACGCATTTCAAATTTCCAAAAGGTGATTTTTTGAAAACGTGAATTTCTTAACTAGATTTGGGTCCTATTCGATGGATATCGACTCACAGAGCACAAATATGTATTTTTTATAATTTTTGGACAAGTGGTTTTAATTTTAGAGGCTTTTGAATTTTGCAAGTTTAGGGCCTCTAGGACTCATAGTTTAGCCGCAAAACGCATTTCAAATTTCCAAAAGGTGATTTTTTGAAAACGTGAATTTCTTAACTAGATTTGGGTCCTTTTCGATGGATATCGACTCACAGAGCACAAATATGTATTTTTTATAAGTTTTGGACAAGTGGTTTTAATTTTAGAGGCTTTTGAATTTTGCAAGTTTAGGGCCTCTAGGACTCATAGTTTAGCCGCAAAACGCATTTCAAATTTCCAAAAGGTGATTTTTTGAAAACGTGAATTTCTTAACTAGATTTGGGTCCTATTCGATGGATATCGACTCACAGAGCACAAATATGTATTTTTTATAATTTTTGGACAAGTGGTTTTAATTTTAGAGGCTTTTGAATTTTGCAAGTTTAGGGCCTCTAGGACTCATAGTTTAGCCGCAAAACGCATTTGAAATTTCCAAAAGGTGATTTTTTGAAAACGTGAATTTCTTAACTAGATTTGGGTCCTATTCGATGGATATCGACTCACAGAGCACAAATATTTATTTTTTATAAGTTTTTGACAAGTGGTTTTAATTTTAGAGGCTTTTGAATTTTGCAAGTTTAGGGCCTCTAGGACTCATAGTTTAGCCGCAAAACGCATTTGAAATTTCCAAAAGTTGATTTTTTGAAAAAGTGAATTTCTTAACTAGATTTGGGTCCTATTCGATGGATATCGACTCACAGAGCACAAATATGTATTTTTTATAAGTTTTGGACAAGTGGTTTTAATTTTAGAGGCTTTTGAATTTTGCAAGTTTAGGGCCTCTAGGACTCATAGTTTAGCCGCAAAACGCATTTCAAATTTCCAAAAGGTGATTTTTTGAAAACGTGAATTTCTTAACTAGATTTGGGTCCTATTCGATGGATATCGACTCACAGAGCACAAATATTTATTTTTTATAAGTTTTGGACAAGTGGTTTTAATTTTAGAGGCTTTTGAATTTTGCAAGTTTAGGGCCTCTAGGACTCATAGTTTAGCCGCAAAACGCATTTGAAATTTCCAAAAGGTGATTTTTTGAAAACGTGAATTTCTTAACTAGATTTGGGTCCTATTCAATGGATATCGACTCACAGAGCACAAATATTTATTTTTTATAAGTTTTGGACAAGTGGTTTTAATTTTAGAGGCTTTTGAATTTTGCAAGTTTAGGGCCTCTAGGACTCATAGTTTAGCCGCAAAACGCATTTGAAATTTCCAAAAGTTGATTTTTTGAAAAAGTGAATTTCTTAACTAGATTTGGGTCCTATTCGATGGATATCGACTCACAGAGCACAAATATGTATTTTTTATAAGTTTTGGACAAGTGGTTTTTTAGAGGCTTTTGAATTTTGCAAGTTTAGGGCCTCTAGGACTCATAGTTTAGCCGCAAAACGCATTTCAAATTTCCAAAAGGTGATTTTTTGAAAACGTGAATTTCTTAACTAGATTTGGGTCCTATTCGATGGATATCGACTCACAGAGCACAAATATGTATTTTTTATAATTTTTGGACAAGTGGTTTTAATTTTAGAGGCTTTTGAATTTTGCAAGTTTAGGGCCTCTAGGACTCATAGTTTAGCCGCAAAACGCATTTGAAATTTCCAAAAGGTGATTTTTTGAAAACGTGAATTTCTTAACTAGATTTGGGTCCTATTCGATGGATATCGACTCACAGAGCACAAATATTTATTTTTTATAAGTTTTGGACAAGTGGTTTTAATTTTAGAGGCTTTTGAATTTTGCAAGTTTAGGGCCTCTAGGACTCATAGTTTAGCCGCAAAACGCATTTGAAATTTCCAAAAGTTGATTTTTTGAAAAAGTGAATTTCTTAACTAGATTTGGGTCCTATTCGATGGATATCGACTCACAGAGCACAAATATTTATTTTTTATAAGTTTTGGACAAGTGGTTTTAATTTTAGAGGCTTTTGAATTTTGCAAGTTTAGGGCCTCTAGGACTCATAGTTTAGCCGCAAAACGCATTTCAAATTTCCAAAAGGTGATTTTTTGAAAACGTGAATTTCTTAACTAGATTTGGGTCCTATTCGATGGATATCGACTCACAGAGCACAAATATGTATTTTTTATAAGTTTTGGACAAGTGGTTTTAATTTTAGAGGCTTTTGAATTTTGCAAGTTTAGGGCCTCTAGGACTCATAGTTTAGCCGCAAAACGCATTTGAAATTTCCAAAAGGTGATTTTTTGAAAACGTGAATTTCTTAACTAGATTTGGGTCCTATTCCATGGATGATTCACAGAGCACAAATATTTATTTTTTATAAGTTTTGGACAAGTGGTTTTAATTTTAGAGGCTTTTGAATTTTGCAAGTTTAGGGCCTCTAGGACTCATAGTTTAGCCGCAAAACGCATTTGAAATTTCCAAAAGGTGATTTTTTGAAAACGTGAATTTCTTAACTAGATTTGGGTCCTATTCGATGGATATCGACTCACAGAGCACAAATATTTATTTTTTATAAGTTTTGGACAAGTGGTTTTAATTTTAGAGGCTTTTGAATTTTGCAAGTTTAGGGCCTCTAGGACTCATAGTTTAGCCGCAAAACGCATTTGAAATTTCCAAAAGTTGATTTTTTGAAAAAGTGAATTTCTTAACTAGATTTGGGTCCTATTCGATGGATATCGACTCACAGAGCACAAATATGTATTTTTTATAAGTTTTGGACAAGTGGTTTTAATTTTAGAGGCTTTTGAATTTTGCAAGTTTAGGGCCTCTAGGACTCATAGTTTAGCCGCAAAACGCATTTCAAATTTCCAAAAGGTGATTTTTTGAAAACGTGAATTTCTTAACTAGATTTGGGTCCTATTCGATGGATATCGACTCACAGAGCACAAATATGTATTTTTTATAAGTTTTGGACAAGTGGTTTTAATTTTAGAGGCTTTTGAATTTTGCAAGTTTAGGGCCTCTAGGACTCATAGTTTAGCCGCAAAACGCATTTGAAATTTCCAAAAGGTGATTTTTTGAAAACGTGAATTTCTTAACTAGATTTGGGTCCTATTCCATGGATGATTCACAGAGCACAAATATTTATTTTTTATAAGTTTTGGACAAGTGGTTTTAATTTTAGAGGCTTTTGAATTTTGCAAGTTTAGGGCCTCTAGGACTCATAGTTTAGCCGCAAAACGCATTTCAAATTTCCAAAAGGTGATTTTTTGAAAACGTGAATTTCTTAACTAGATTTGGGTCCTATTCGATGGATATCGACTCACAGAGCACAAATATGTATTTTTTATAATTTTTGGACAAGTGGTTTTAATTTTAGAGGCTTTTGAATTTTGCAAGTTTAGGGCCTCTAGGACTCATAGTTTAGCCGCAAAACGCATTTGAAATTTCCAAAAGGTGATTTTTTGAAAACGTGAATTTCTTAACTAGATTTGGGTCCTATTCGATGGATATCGACTCACAGAGCACAAATATTTATTTTTTATAAGTTTTGGACAAGTGGTTTTAATTTTAGAGGCTTTTGAATTTTGCAAGTTTAGGGCCTCTAGAACTCATAGTTTAGCCGCAAAACGCATTTGAAATTTCCAAAAGGTGATTTTTTGAAAACGTGAATTTCTTAACTAGATTTGGGTCCTATTCGATGGATATCGACTCACAGAGCACAAATATGTATTTTTTATAAGTTTTGGACAAGTGGTTTTAATTTTAGAGGCTTTTGAATTTTGCAAGTTTAGGGCCTCTAGGACTCATAGTTTAGCCGCAAAACGCATTTGAAATTTACCAAAGGTGATTTCTTGAAAACGTGAATTTCTTAACTACATTTGGGTCCTATTCGATGGATATCGACTCACAGAGCACAAATATGTATTTTTTATAAGTTTTGGACAAGTGGTTTTAATTTTAGAGGCTTTTGAATTTTGCAAGTTTAGGGCCTCTAGGACTCATAGTTTAGCCGCAAAACGCATTTCAAATTTCCAAAAGGTGATTTTTTGAAAACGTGAATTTCTTAACTAGATTTGGGTCCTTTTCGATGGATATCGACTCACAGAGCACAAATATGTATTTTTTATAAGTTTTGGACAAGTGGTTTTAATTTTAGAGGCTTTTGAATTTTGCAAGTTTAGGGCCTCTAGGACTCATAGTTTAGCCGCAAAACGCATTTCAAATTTCCAAAAGGTGATTTTTTGAAAACGTGAATTTCTTAACTAGATTTGGGTCCTATTCGATGGATATCGACTCACAGAGCACAAATATGTATTTTTTATAAGTTTTGGACAAGTGGTTTTAATTTTAGAGGCTTTTGAATTTTGCAAGTTTAGGGCCTCTAGGACTCATAGTTTAGCCGCAAAACGCATTTGAAATTTCCAAAAGGTGATTTTTTGAAAACGTGAATTTCTTAACTAGATTTGGGTCCTATTCGATGGATATCGACTCACAGAGCACAAATATGTATTTTTTATAAGTTTTGGACAAGTGGTTTTAATTTTAGAGGCTTTTGAATTTTGCAAGTTTAGGGCCTCTAGGACTCATAGTTTAGCCGCAAAACACATTTGAAATTTCCAAAAGGTGATTTTTTGAAAACGTGAATTTCTTAACTAGATTTGGGTCCTATTCGATGGATATCGACTCACAGAGCACAAATATTTATTTTTTATAAGTTTTGGACAAGTGGTTTTAATTTTAGAGGCTTTTGAATTTTGCAACTTTAGGGCCTCTAGGACTCATAGTTTAGCCACAAAACGCATTTGAAATTTCCAAAAGTTGATTTTTTGAAAAAGTGAATTTCTTAACTAGATTTGGGTCCTATTCGATGGATATCGACTCACAGAGCACAAATATGTATTTTTTATAAGTTTTGGACAAGTGGTTTTAATTTTAGAGGCTTTTGAATTTTGCAAGTTTAGGGCCTCTAGGACTCATAGTTTAGCCGCAAAACGCATTTCAAATTTCCAAAAGGTGATTTTTTGAAAACGTGAATTTCTTAACTAGATTTGGGTCCTTTTCGATGGATATCGACTCACAGAGCACAAATATGTATTTTTTATAAGTTTTGGACAAGTGGTTTTAATTTTAGAGGCTTTTGAATTTTGCAAGTTTAGGGCCTCTAGGACTCATAGTTTAGCCGCAAAACGCATTTCAAATTTCCAAAAGGTGATTTTTTGAAAACGTGAATTTCTTAACTAGATTTGGGTCCTTTTCGATGGATATCGACTCACAGAGCACATGTATGTATTTTTTATAAGTTTTGGACAAGTGGTTTTAATTTTAGAGGCTTTTGAATTTTGCAAGTTTAGGGCCTCTAGGACTCATAGTTTAGCCGCAAAACACATTTGAAATTTCCAAAAGGTGATTTTTTGAAAACGTGAATTTCTTAACTAGATTTGGGTCCTTTTCGATGGATATCGACTCACAGAGCACAAATATGTATTTTTTATAAGTTTTGGACAAGTGGTTTTAATTTTAGAGGCTTTTGAATTTTGCAAGTTTAGGGCCTCTAGGACTCATAGTTTAGCCGCAAAACACATTTGAAATTTCCAAAAGGTGATTTTTTGAAAACGTGAATTTCTTAACTAGATTTGGGTCCTATTCGATGGATATCGACTCACAGAGCACAAATATTTATTTTTTATAAGTTTTGAACAAGTGGTTTTAATTTTAGAGGCTTTTGAATTTTGCAACTTTAGGGCCTCTAGGACTCATAGTTTAGCCACAAAACGCATTTGAAATTTCCAAAAGTTGATTTTTTGAAAAAGTGAATTTCTTAAATAGATTTGGGTCCTATTCGATGGATATCGACTCACAGAGCACAAATATGTATTTTTTATAAGTTTTGGACAAGTGGTTTTAATTTTAGAGGCTTTTGAATTTTGCAAGTTTAGGGCCTCTAGGACTCATAGTTTAGCCGCAAAACGCATTTGAAATTTCCAAAAGGTGATTTTTTGAAAACGTGAATTTCTTAACTACATTTGGGTCCTATTCGATGGATATCGACTCACAGAGCACAAATATGTATTTTTTATAAGTTTTGGACAAGTGGTTTTAATTTTAGAGGCTTTTGAATTTTGCAAGTTTAGGGCCTCTAGGACTCATAGTTTAGCCGCAAAACGCATTTGAAATTTCCAAAAGGTGATTTTTTGAAAACGTGAATTTCTTAACTAGATTTGGGTCCTATTCGATGGATATCGACTCACAGAGCACAAATATGTATTTTTTATAAGTTTTGGACAAGTGGTTTTAATTTTAGAGGCTTTTGAATTTTGCAAGTTTAGGGCCTCTAGGACTCATAGTTTAGCCGCAAAACACATTTGAAATTTCCAAAAGGTGATTTTTTGAAAACGTGAATTTCTTAACTAGATTTGGGTCCTATTCGATGGATATCGACTCACAGAGCACAAATATTTATTTTTTATAAGTTTTGGACAAGTGGTTTTAATTTTAGAGGCTTTTGAATTTTGCAACTTTAGGGCCTCTAGGACTCATAGTTTAGCCACAAAACGCATTTGAAATTTCCAAAAGTTGATTTTTTGAAAAAGTGAATTTCTTAACTAGATTTGGGTCCTATTCGATGGATATCGACTCACAGAGCACAAATATGTATTTTTTATAAGTTTTGGACAAGTGGTTTTAATTTTAGAGGCTTTTGAATTTTGCAAGTTTAGGGCCTCTAGGACTCATAGTTTAGCCGCAAAACGCATTTCAAATTTCCAAAAGGTGATTTTTTGAAAACGTGAATTTCTTAACTAGATTTGGGTCCTTTTCGATGGATATCGACTCACAGAGCACAAATATGTATTTTTTATAAGTTTTGGACAAGTGGTTTTAATTTTAGAGGCTTTTGAATTTTGCAAGTTTAGGGCCTCTAGGACTCATAGTTTAGCCGCAAAACGCATTTCAAATTTCTAAAAGGTGATTTTTTGAAAACGTGAATTTCTTAACTAGATTTGGGTCCTTTTCGATGGATATCGACTCACAGAGCACAAATATGTATTTTTTATAAGGTGGTTTTAATTTTAGAGGCTTTTGAATTTTGCAAGTTTAGGGCCTCTAGGACTCATAGTTTAGCCGCAAAACACATTTGAAATTTCCAAAAGGTGATTTTTTGAAAACGTGAATTTCTTAACTAGATTTGGGTCCTTTTCGATGGATATCGACTCACAGAGCACAAATATGTATTTTTTATAAGTTTTGGACAAGTGGTTTTAATTTTAGAGGCTTTTGAATTTTGCAAGTTTAGGGCCTCTAGGACTCATAGTTTAGCCGCAAATTACATTTGAAATTTCCAAAAGGTGATTTTTTGAAAACGTGAATTTCTTAACTAGATTTGGGTCCTATTCGATGGATATCGACTCACAGAGCACAAATATTTATTTTTTATAAGTTTTGAACAAGTGGTTTTAATTTTAGAGGCTTTTGAATTTTGCAACTTTAGGGCCTCTAGGACTCATAGTTTAGCCACAAAACGCATTTGAAATTTCCAAAAGTTGATTTTTTGAAAAAGTGAATTTCTTAAATAGATTTGGGTCCTATTCGATGGATATCGACTCACAGAGCACAAATATGTATTTTTTATAAGTTTTGGACAAGTGGTTTTAATTTTAGAGGCTTTTGAATTTTGCAAGTTTAGGGCCTCTAGGACTCATAGTTTAGCCGCAAAACGCATTTGAAATTTCCCAAAGGTGATTTTTTGAAAACGTGAATTTCTTAACTACATTTGGGTCCTATTCGATGGATATCGACTCACAGAGCACAAATATGTATTTTTTATAAGTTTTGGACAAGTGGTTTTAATTTTAGAGGCTTTTGAATTTTGCAAGTTTAGGGCCTCTAGGACTCATAGTTTAGCCGCAAAACACATTTGAAATTTCCAAAAGGTGATTTTTTGAAAACGTGAATTTCTTAACTAGATTTGGGTCCTATTCGATGGATATCGACTCACAGAGCACAAATATTTATTTTTTATAAGTTTTGGACAAGTGGTTTTAATTTTAGAGGCTTTTGAATTTTGCAACTTTAGGGCCTCTAGGACTCATAGTTTAGCCGCAAAACGCATTTGAAATTTCCAAAAGTTGATTTTTTGAAAAAGTGAATTTCTTAACTAGATTTGGGTCCTATTTGATGGATATCGACTCACAGAGCACAAATATGTATTTTTTATAAGTTTTGGACAAGTGGTTTTAATTTTAGAGGCTTTTGAATTTTGCAAGTTTAGGGCCTCTAGGACTCATAGTTTAGCCGCAAAACGCATTTCAAATTTCCAAAAGGTGATTTTTTGAAAACGTGAATTTCTTAACTAGATTTGGGTCCTTTTCGATGGATATCGACTCACAGAGCACATGTATGTATTTTTTATAAGTTTTGGACAAGTGGTTTTTATTTTAGAGGCTTTTGAATTTTGCAAGTTTAGGGCCTCTAGGACTCATAGTTTAGCCGCAAAACACATTTGAAATTTCCAAAAGGTGATTTTTTGAAAACGTGAATTTCTTAACTAGATTTGGGTCCTTTTCGATGGATATCGACTCACAGAACACAAATATGTACTTTTTATAAGTTTTGGACAAGTGGTTTTAATTTTAGAGGCTTTTGAATTTTGCAAGTTTAGGGCCTCTAGGACTCATAGTTTAGCCGCAAAACACATTTGAAATTTCCAAAAGGTGATTTTTTGAAAACGTGAATTTCTTAACTAGATTTGGGTCCTATTCGATGGATATCGACTCACAGAGCACAAATATTTATTTTTTATAAGTTTTGAACAAGTGGTTTTAATTTTAGAGGCTTTTGAATTTTGCAAGTTTAGGGCCTCTAGGACTCATAGTTTAGCCACAAAACGCATTTGAAATTTCCAAAAGTTGATTTTTTGAAAAAGTGAATTTCTTAAATAGATTTGGGTCCTATTCGATGGATATCGACTCACAGAGCACAAATATGTATTTTTTATAAGTTTTGGACAAGTGGTTTTAATTTTAGAGGCTTTTGAATTTTGCAAGTTTAGGGCCTCTAGGACTCATAGTTTAGCCGCAAAACGCATTTGAAATTTCCCAAAGGTGATTTTTTGAAAACGTGAATTTCTTAACTACATTTGGGTCCTATTCGATGGATATCGACTCACAGAGCACAAATATGTATTTTTTATAAGTTTTGGACAAGTGGTTTTAATTTTAGAGGCTTTTGAATTTTGCAAGTTTAGGGCCTCTAGGACTCATAGTTTAGCCGCAAAACGCATTTGAAATTTCCAAAAGGTGATTTTTTGAAAACGTGAATTTCTTAACTAGATTTGGGTCCTATTCGATGGATATCGACTCACAGAGCACAAATATGTATTTTTTATAAGTTTTGGACAAGTGGTTTTAATTTTAGAGGCTTTTGAATTTTGCAAGTTTAGGGCCTCTAGGACTCATAGTTTAGCCGCAAAACACATTTGAAATTTCCAAAAGGTGATTTTTTGAAAACGTGAATTTCTTAACTAGATTTGGGTCCTATTCGATGGATATCGACTCACAGAGCACAAATATTTATTTTTTATAAGTTTTGGACAAGTGGTTTTAATTTTAGAGGCTTTTGAATTTTGCAACTTTAGGGCCTCTAGGACTCATAGTTTAGCCACAAAACGCATTTGAAATTTCCAAAAGTTGATTTTTTGAAAAAGTGAATTTCTTAACTAGATTTGGGTCCTATTCGATGGATATCGACTCACAGAGCACAAATATGTATTTTTTATAAGTTTTGGACAAGTGGTTTTAATTTTAGAGGCTTTTGAATTTTGCAAGTTTAGGGCCTCTAGGACTCATAGTTTAGCCGCAAAACGCATTTGAAATTTCCCAAAGGTGATTTTTTGAAAACGTGAATTTCTTAACTACATTTGGGTCCTATTCGATGGATATCGACTCACAGAGCACAAATATTTATTTTTTATAAGTTTTGGACAAGTGGTTTTAATTTTAGAGGCTTTTGAATTTTGCAACTTTAGGGCCTCTAGGACTCATAGTTTAGCCGCAAAACGCATTTCAAATTTCCAAAAGGTGATTTTTTGAAAACGTGAATTTCTTAACTAGATTTGGGTCCTTTTCGATGGATATCGACTCACAGAGCACAAATATGTATTTTTTATAAGTTTTGGACAAGTGGTTTTAATTTTAGAGGCTTTTGAATTTTGCAAGTTTAGGGCCTCTAGGACTCATAGTTTAGCCGCAAAACGCATTTCAAATTTCTAAAAGGTGATTTTTTGAAAACGTGAATTTCTTAACTAGATTTGGGTCCTTTTCGATGGATATCGACTCACAGAGCACATGTATGTATTTTTTATAAGTTTTGGACAAGTGGTTTTAATTTTAGAGGCTTTTGAATTTTGCAAGTTTAGGGCCTCTAGGACTCATAGTTTAGCCGCAAAACACATTTGAAATTTCCAAAAGGTGATTTTTTGAAAACGTGAATTTCTTAACTAGATTTGGGTCCTTTTCGATGGATATCGACTCACAGAGCACAAATATGTATTTTTTATAAGTTTTGGACAAGTGGTTTTAATTTTAGAGGCTTTTGAATTTTGCAAGTTTAGGGCCTCTAGGACTCATAGTTTAGCCGCAAAACACATTTGAAATTTCCAAAAGGTGATTTTTTGAAAACGTGAATTTCTTAACTAGATTTGGGTCCTATTCGATGGATATCGACTCACAGAGCACAAATATTTATTTTTTATAAGTTTTGAACAAGTGGTTTTAATTTTAGAGGCTTTTGAATTTTGCAACTTTAGGGCCTCTAGGACTCATAGTTTAGCCACAAAACGCATTTGAAATTTCCAAAAGTTGATTTTTTGAAAAAGTGAATTTCTTAAATAGATTTGGGTCCTATTCGATGGATATCGACTCACAGAGCACAAATATGTATTTTTTATAAGTTTTGGACAAGTGGTTTTAATTTTAGAGGCTTTTGAATTTTGCAAGTTTAGGGCCTCTAGGACTCATAGTTTAGCCGCAAAACGCATTTGAAATTTCCCAAAGGTGATTTTTTGAAAACGTGAATTTCTTAACTACATTTGGGTCCTATTCGATGGATATCGACTCACAGAGCACAAATATGTATTTTTTATAAGTTTTGGACAAGTGGTTTTAATTTTAGAGGCTTTTGAATTTTGCAAGTTTAGGGCCTCTAGGACTCATAGTTTAGCCGCAAAACACATTTGAAATTTCCAAAAGGTGATTTTTTGAAAACGTGAATTTCTTAACTAGATTTGGGTCCTATTCGATGGATATCGACTCACAGAGCACAAATATTTATTTTTTATAAGTTTTGAACAAGTGGTTTTAATTTTAGAGGCTTTTGAATTTTGCAACTTTAGGGCCTCTAGGACTCATAGTTTAGCCACAAAACGCATTTGAAATTTCCAAAAGTTGATTTTTTGAAAAAGTGAATTTCTTAACTAGATTTGGGTCCTATTTGATGGATATCGACTCACAGAGCACAAATATGTATTTTTTATAAGTTTTGGACAAGTGGTTTTAATTTTAGAGGCTTTTGAATTTTGCAAGTTTAGGGCCTCTAGGACTCATAGTTTAGCCGCAAAACGCATTTGAAATTTCCAAAAGGTGATTTTTTGAAAACGTGAATTTCTTAACTAGATTTGGGTCCTTTTCGATGGATATCGACTCACAGAGCACATGTATGTATTTTTTATAAGTTTTGGACAAGTGGTTTTTATTTTAGAGGCTTTTGAATTTTGCAAGTTTAGGGCCTCTAGGACTCATAGTTTAGCCGCAAAACACATTTGAAATTTCCAAAAGGTGATTTTTTGAAAACGTGAATTTCTTAACTAGATTTGGGTCCTTTTCGATGGATATCGACTCACAGAGCACAAATATGTATTTTTTATAAGTTTTGGACAAGTGGTTTTAATTTTAGAGGCTTTTGAATTTTGCAAGTTTAGGGCCTCTAGGACTCATAGTTTAGCCGCAAAACACATTTGAAATTTCCAAAAGGTGATTTTTTGAAAACGTGAATTTCTTAACTAGATTTGGGTCCTATTCGATGGATATCGACTCACAGAACAAAAATATTTATTTTTTATAAGTTTTGAACAAGTGGTTTTAATTTTAGAGGCTTTTGAATTTTGCAAGTTTAGGGCCTCTAGGACTCATAGTTTAGCCACAAAACGCATTTGAAATTTCCAAAAGTTGATTTTTTGAAAAAGTGAATTTCTTAAATAGATTTGGGTCCTATTCGATGGATATCGACTCACAGAGCACAAATATGTATTTTTTATAAGTTTTGGACAAGTGGTTTTAATTTTAGAGGCTTTTGAATTTTGCAAGTTTAGGGCCTCTAGGACTCATAGTTTAGCCGCAAAACGCATTTGAAATTTCCAAAAGGTGATTTTTTGAAAACGTGAATTTCTTAACTACATTTGGGTCCTATTCGATGGATATCGACTCACAGAGCACAAATATGTATTTTTTATAAGTTTTGGACAAGTGGTTTTAATTTTAGAGGCTTTTGAATTTTGCAAGTTTAGGGCCTCTAGGACTCATAGTTTAGCCGCAAAACGCATTTGAAATTTCCAAAAGGTGATTTTTTGAAAACGTGAATTTCTTAACTAGATTTGGGTCCTATTCGATGGATATCGACTCACAGAGCACAAATATGTATTTTTTATAAGTTTTGGACAAGTGGTTTTAATTTTAGAGGCTTTTGAATTTTGCAAGTTTAGGGCCTCTAGGACTCATAGTTTAGCCGCAAAACACATTTGAAATTTCCAAAAGGTGATTTTTTGAAAACGTGAATTTCTTAACTAGATTTGGGTCCTATTCGATGGATATCGACTCACAGAGCACAAATATTTATTTTTTATAAGTTTTGGACAAGTGGTTTTAATTTTAGAGGCTTTTGAATTTTGCAACTTTAGGGCCTCTAGGACTCATAGTTTAGCCACAAAACGCATTTGAAATTTCCAAAAGTTGATTTTTTGAAAAAGTGAATTTCTTAACTAGATTTGGGTCCTATTCGATGGATATCGACTCACAGAGCACAAATATGTATTTTTTATAAGTTTTGGACAAGTGGTTTTAATTTTAGAGGCTTTTGAATTTTGCAAGTTTAGGGCCTCTAGGACTCATAGTTTAGCCGCAAAACGCATTTGAAATTTCCCAAAGGTGATTTTTTGAAAACGTGAATTTCTTAACTACATTTGGGTCCTATTCGATGGATATCGACTCACAGAGCACAAATATTTATTTTTTATAAGTTTTGGACAAGTGGTTTTAATTTTAGAGGCTTTTGAATTTTGCAACTTTAGGGCCTCTAGGACTCATAGTTTAGCCACAAAACGCATTTGAAATTTCCAAAAGTTGATTTTTTGAAAAAGTGAATTTCTTAACTAGATTTGGGTCCTATTCGATGGATATCGACTCACAGAGCACAAATATGTATTTTTTATAAGTTTTGGACAAGTGGTTTTAATTTTAGAGGCTTTTGAATTTTGCAAGTTTAGGGCCTCTAGGACTCATAGTTTAGCCGCAAAACGCATTTGAAATTTCCAAAAGTTGATTTTTTGAAAAAGTGAATTTCTTAACTAGATTTGGGTCCTATTCGATGGATATCGACTCACAGAGCACAAATATGTATTTTTTATAAGTTTTGGACAAGTGGTTTTAATTTTAGAGGCTTTTGAATTTTGCAAGTTTAGGGCCTCTAGGACTCAAAGTTTAGCCGCAAAACGCATTTCAAGTTTCCAAAAGGTGATTTTTTGAAAACGTGAATTTCTTAACTAGATTTGGGTCCTATTCGATGGATATCGACTCACAGAGCACAAATATGTATTTTTTATAAGTTTTGGACAAGTGGTTTTAATTTTAGAGGCTTTTGAATTTTGCAAGTTTAGGGCCTCTAGGACTCATAGTTTAGCCGCAAAACGCATTTGAAATTTCCAAAAGGTGATTTTTTGAAAACGTGAATTTCTTAACTAGATTTGGGTCCTATTCGATGGATATCGACTCACAGAGCACAAATATTTATTTTTTATAAGTTTTGGACAAGTGGTTTTAATTTTAGAGGCTTTTGAATTTTGCAAGTTTAGGGCCTCTAGGACTCATAGTTTAGCCGCAAAACGCATTTCAAATTTCCAAAAGGTGATTTTTTGAAAACGTGAATTTCTTAACTAGATTTGGGTCCTATTCGATGGATATCGACTCACAGAGCACAAATATGTATTTTTTATAAGTTTTGGACAAGTGGTTTTAATTTTAGAGGCTTTTGAATTTTGCAAGTTTAGGGCCTCTAGGACTCATAGTTTAGCCGCAAAACGCATTTCAAATTTCCAAAAGGTGATTTTTTGAAAACGTGAATTTCTTAACTAGATTTGGGTCCTTTTCGATGGATATCGACTCACAGAGCACAAATATGTATTTTTTATAAGTTTTGGACAAGTGGTTTTAATTTTAGAGGCTTTTGAATTTTGCAAGTTTAGGGCCTCTAGGACTCAAAGTTTAGCCGCAAAACGCATTTCAAATTTCCAAAAGGTGATTTTTTGAAAACGTGAATTTCTTAACTAGATTTGGGTCCTATTCGATGGATATCGACTCACAGAGCACATATATGTATTTTTTATAAGTTTTGGACAAGTGGTTTTAATTTTAGAGGCTTTTGAATTTTGCAAGGTTAGGGCCTCTAGGACTCATAGTTTAGCCGCAAAACGCATTTGAAATTTCCAAAAGGTGATTTTTTGAAAACGTGAATTTCTTAACTAGATTTGGGTCCTATTCGATGGATATCGACTCACAGAGCACAAATATGTATTTTTTATAAGTTTTGGACAAGTGGTTTTAATTTTAGAGGCTTTTGAATTTTGCAAGTTTAGGGCCTCTAGGACTCATAGTTTAGCCGCAAAACGCATTTCAAATTTCCAAAAGGTGATTTTTTGAAAACGTGAATTTCTTAACTAGATTTGGGTCCTATTCGATGGATATCGACTCACAGAGCACAAATATGTATTTTTTATAAGTTTTGGACAAGTGGTTTTAATTTTAGAAGCTTTTGAATTTTGCAAGTTTAGGGCCTCTAGGACTCATAGTTTAGCCGCAAAACGCATTTCAAATTTCCAAAAGGTGATTTTTTGAAAACGTGAATTTCTTAACTAGATTTGGGTCCTTTTCGATGGATATCGACTCACAGAGCACATATATGTATTTTTTATAAGTTTTGGACAAGTGGTTTTAATTTTAGAGGCTTTTGACTTTTGCAAGGTTAGGGCCTCTAGGACTCATAGTTTAGCCGCAAAACGCATTTGAAATTTCCAAAAGGTGATTTTTTGAAAACGTGAATTTCTTAACTAGATTTGGGTTTTATTCGATGGATATCGACTCACAGAGCACATATATGTATTTTTTATAAGTTTTGGACAAGTGGTTTTAATTTTAGAGGCTTTTGAATTTTGCAAGTTTAGGGCCTCTAGGACTCATAGTTTAGCCGCAAAACGCATTTCAAATTTCCAAAAGGTGATTTTTTGAAAAAGTGAATTTCTTAACTAGATTTGGGTCCTATTCGATGGATATCGACTCACAGAGCACAAATATGTATTTTTTATAAGTTTTGGACAAGTGGTTTTAATTTTAGAGGCTTTTGAATTTTGCAAGTTTAGGGCCTCTAGGACTCATAGTTTAGCCGCAAAACACATTTGAAATTTCCAAAAGGTGATTTTTTGAAAACGTGAATTTCTTAACTAGATTTGGGTCCTATTCGATGGATATCGACTCACAGAGCACAAATATGTATTTTTTATAAGTTTTGGACAAGTGGTTTTAATTTTAGAGGCTTTTGAATTTTGCAAGTTTAGGGCCTCTAGGACTCATAGTTTAGCCGCAAAACGCATTTGAAATTTCCAAAAGGTGATTTTTTGAAAACGTGAATTTCTTAACTAGATTTGGGTCCTATTCGATGGATATCGACTCACAGAGCACAAATATTTATTTTTTATAAGTTTTGGACAAGTGGTTTTAATTTTAGAGGCTTTTGAATTTTGCAAGTTTAGGGCCTCTAGGACTCATAGTTTAGCCGCAAAACGCATTTCAAATTTCCAAAAGGTGATTTTTTGAAAACGTGAATTTCTTAACTAGATTTGGGTCCTATTCGATGGATATCGACTCACAGAGCACATATATGTATTTTTTATAAGTTTTGGACAAGTGGTTTTAATTTTAGAGGCTTTTGAATTTTGCAAGTTAAGGGCCTCTAGGACTCAAAGTTTAGCCGCAAAACGCATTTCAAATTTCCAAAAGGTGATTTTTTGAAAACGTGAATTTCTTAACTAGATTTGGGTCCTATTCGATGGATATCGACTCACAGAGCACATATACCTATGTATTTTTTATAAGTTTTGGACAAGTGGTTTTAATTTTAGAGGCTTTTGACTTTTGCAAGTTTAGGGCCTCTAGGACTCATAGTTTAGCCGCAAAACGCATTTGAAATTTCCAAAAGGTGATTTTTTGAAAACGTGAATTTCTTAACTAGATTTGGGTCCTATTCGATGGATATCGACTCACAGAGCACAAATATGTATTTTTGATAAGTTTTGGACAAGTGGTTTTAATTTTAGAGGCTTTTGAATTTTGCAACTTAAGGGCCTCTAGGACTCATAGTTTAGCCGCAAAACGCATTTGAAATTTCCAAAAGTTGATTTTTTGAAAAAGTGAATTTCTTAACTAGATTTGGGTCCTATTCGATGGATATCGACTCACAGAGCACATATATGTATTTTTTATAAGTTTTGGACAAGTGGTTTTAATTTTAGAGGCTTTTGACTTTTGCAAGGTTAGGGCCTCTAGGACTCATAGTTTAGCCGCAAAACGCATTTCAAATTTCCAAAAGGTGATTTTTTGAAAACGTGAATTTCTTAACTAGATTTGGGTCCTATTCGATGGATATCGACTCACAGAGCACAAATATGTATTTTTTATAAGTTTTTTACAAGTGGTTTTAATTTTAGAGGCTTTTGAATTTTGCAAGTTTAGGGCCTCTAGGACTCATAGTTTAGCCGCAAAACGCATTTCAAATTTCCAAAAGGTGATTTTTTGAAAACGTGAATTTCTTAACTAGATTTGGGTCCTATTCGATGGATATCGACTCACAGAGCACAAATATGTATTTTTGATAAGTTTTGGACAAGTGGTTTTAATTTTAGAGGCTTTTGAATTTTGCAAGTTTAGGGACTCACAGAGCACAAATATGTATTTTTTATAAGTTTTGGACAAGTGGTTTTAATTTTAGAGGCTTTTGAATTTTGCAAGTTTAGGGCCTCTAGGACTCATAGTTTAGCCGCAAAACGCATTTCAAATTTCCAAAAGGTGATTTTTTGAAAACGTGAATTTCTTAACTAGATTTGGGTCCTATTCGATGGATATCGACTCACAGAGCACAAATATGTATTTTTTATAAGTTTTGGACAAGTGGTTTTAATTTTAGAGGCTTTTGAATTTTGCAAGTTTAGGGCCTCTAGGACTCAAAGTTTAGCCGCAAAACGCATTTCAAATTTCCAAAAGGTGATTTTTTGAAAACGTGAATTTCTTAACTAGATTTGGGTCCTATTCGATGGATATCGACTCACAGAGCACATATATGTATTTTTTATAAGTTTTGGACAAGTGGTTTTAATTTTAGAGGCTTTTGACTTTTGCAAGGTTAGGGCCTCTAGGACTCATAGTTTAGCCGCAAAACGCATTTGAAATTTCCAAAAGTTGATTTTTTGAAAAAGTGAATTTCTTAACTAGATTTGGGTCCTATTCGATGGATATCGACTCACAGAGCACAAATATGTATTTTTGATAAGTTTTGGACAAGTGGTTTTAATTTTAGAGGCTTTTGAATTTTGCAGGTTTAGGGCCTCTAGGACTCATAGTTTAGCCGCAAAACGCATTTCAAATTTCCAAAAGGTGATTTTTTGAAAACGTGAATTTCTTAACTAGATTTGGGTCCTTTTCGATGGATATCGACTCACAGAGCACAAATATGTATTTTTTTATAAGTTTTGGACAAGTGGTTTTAATTTTAGAGGCTTTTGAATTTTGCAACTTTAGGGCCTCTAGGACTCATAGTTTAGCCGCAAAACGCATTTCAAATTTCCAAAAGGTGATTTTTTGAAAACGTGAATTTCTTAACTAGATTTGGGTCCTTTTCGATGGATATCGACTCACAGAGCACAAATATGTATTTTTTTATAAGTTTTGGACAAGTGGTTTTAATTTTAGAGGCTTTTGAATTTTGCAACTTTAGGGCCTCTAGGACTCATAGTTTAGCCGCAAAACGCATTTGAAATTTCCAAAAGTTGATTTTTTGAAAACGTGAATTTCTTAACTAGATTTGGGTCCTTTTCGATGGATATCGACTCACAGAGCACATATATGTATTTTTTATAAGTTTTGGACAAGTGGTTTTAATTTTAGAGGCTTTTGAATTTTGCAACTTTAGGGCCTCTAGGACTCATAGTTTAGCCGCAAAACGCATTTGAAATTTCCAAAAGTTGATTTTTTGAAAAAGTGAATTTCTTAACTAGATTTGGGTCCTATTCGATGGATATCGACTCACAGAGCACAAATATGTATTTTTTATAAGTTTTTTACAAGTGGTTTTAATTTTAGAGGCTTTTAGCCGCAAAAAGCATTTCAAATTTCCAAAAGGTGATTTTTTGAAAACGTGAATTTCTTAACTAGATTTGGGTCCTATTCGATGGATATCGACTCACAGAGCACATATACCTATGTATTTTTTATAAGTTTTGGACAAGTGGTTTTAATTTTAGAGGCTTTTGACTTTTGCAAGGTTAGGGCCTCTAGGACTCATAGTTTAGCCGCAAAACGCATTTGAAATTTCCAAAAGGTGATTTTTTGAAAACGTGAATTTCTTAACTAGATTTGGGTCCTTTTCGATGGATATCGACTCACAGAGCACAAATATGTATTTTTTTATAAGTTTTGGACAAGTGGTTTTAATTTTAGAGGCTTTTGAATTTTGCAACTTTAGGGCCTCTAGGACTCATAGTTTAGCCGCAAAACGCATTTGAAATTTCCAACAGTTGATTTTTTGAAAAAGTGAATTTCTTAACTAGATTTGGGTCCTATTCGATGGATATCGACTCACAGAGCACAAATATGTATTTTTTATAAGTTTTGGACAAGTGGTTTTAATTTTAGAGGCTTTTGAATTTTGCAAGTTTAGGGCCTCTAGGACTCATAGTTTAGCCGCAAAACGCATTTGAAATTTCCAAAAGGTGATTTTTTGAAAACGTGAATTTCTTAACTAGATTTGGGTCCTTTTCGATGGATATCGACTCACAGAGCACAAATATGTATTTTTTTATAAGTTTTGGACAAGTGGTTTTAATTTTAGAGGCTTTTGAATTTTGCAAGTTTAGGGCCTCTAGGACTCATAGTTTAGCCGCAAAACGCATTTCAAATTTCCAAAAGGTGATTTTTTGAAAACGTGAATTTCTTAACTAGATTTGGGTCCTATTCGATGGATATCGACTCACAGAGCACAAATATGTATTTTTTATAAGTTTTGGACAAGTGGTTTTAATTTTAGAAACTTTTGAATTTTGCAAGTTTAGGGCCTCTAGGACTCATAGTTTAGCCGCAAAACGCATTTCAAATTTCCAAAAGGTGATTTTTTGAAAACGTGAATTTCTTAACTAGATTTGGGTCCTATTCGATGGATATCGACTCACAGAGCACATATATGTATTTTTTATAAGTTTTGGACAAGTGGTTTTAATTTTAGAGGCTTTTGACTTTTGCAAGGTTAGGGCCTCTAGGACTCATAGTTTAGCCGCAAAACGCATTTCAAATTTCCAAAAGGTGATTTTTTGAAAACGTGAATTTCTTAACTAGATTTGGGTCCTATTCGATGGATATCGACTCACAGAGCACATATATGTATTTTTTATAAGTTTTGGACAAGTGGTTTTAATTTTAGAGGCTTTTGAATTTTGCAACTTTAGGGCCTCTAGGACTCATAGTTTAGCCGCAAAACGCATTTGAAATTTCCAAAAGTTGACTTTTTGAAAAAGTGAATTTCTGAACTAGATTTGGGTCCTATTCGATGGATATCGACTCACAGAGCACAAATATGTATTTTTTATAAGTTTTTTACAAGTGGTTTTAATTTTAGAGGCTTTTGAATTTTGCAAGTTTAGGGCCTCTAGGACTCATAGTTTAGCCGCAAAACGCATTTGAAATTTCCAAAAGGTGATTTTTTGAAAACGTGAATTTCTTAACTAGATTTGGGTCCTATTCGATGGATATCGACTCACAGAGCACAAATATGTATTTTTTATAAGTTTTGGACAAGTGGTTTTAATTTTAGAGGCTCTTGAATTTTGCAAGTTTAGGGCCTCTAGGACTCATAGTTTAGCCGCAAAACGCATTTGAAATTTCCAAAAGGTAATTTTTTGAAAACGTGAATTTCTTAATTAGATTTGGGTCCTATTCGATGGATATCGACTCACAGAGCACAAATACGTATTTTTTATATGTTTTCTACGAGTGGTTTTAATTTTAGAGGCTTTTGAATTTTGCAAGTTTAGGGCCTCTAGGACTCATAGTTTAGCCGCAAAACGCATTTGAAATTTCAAAAAGGTGATTTTTTGAAAACGTGAATTTCTTAACTAGATTTGGGTCCTATTCGATGGATATCGACTCACAGAGCACATATATGTATTTTTTATAAGTTTTGGACAAGTGGTTTTAATTTTAGGGTCCTATTCGATGGATATCGACTCACAGAGCACAAATATGTATTTTTTATAAGTTTTTTACAAGTGGTTTTAATTTTAGAGGCTTTTAGCCGCAAAAAGCATTTCAAATTTCCAAAAGGTGATTTTTTGAAAACGTGAATTTCTTAACTAGATTTGGGTCCTATTCGATGGATATCGACTCACAGAGCACATATACCTATGTATTTTTTATAAGTTTTGGACAAGTGGTTTTAATTTTAGAGGCTTTTGACTTTTGCAAGGTTAGGGCCTCTAGGACTCATAGTTTAGCCGCAAAACGCATTTGAAATTTCCAAAAGGTGATTTTTTGAAAACGTGAATTTCTTAACTAGATTTGGGTCCTTTTCGATGGATATCGACTCACAGAGCACAAATATGTATTTTTTTATAAGTTTTGGACAAGTGGTTTTAATTTTAGAGGCTTTTGAATTTTGCAACTTTAGGGCCTCTAGGACTCATAGTTTAGCCGCAAAACGCATTTGAAATTTCCAAAAGGTGATTTTTTGAAAAAGTGAATTTCTTAACTAGATTTGGGTCCTATTCGATGGATATCGACTCACAGAGCACAAATATGTATTTTTTATAAGTTTTTTACAAGTGGTTTTAATTTTAGAGGCTTTTAGCCGCAAAAAGCATTTCAAATTTCCAAAAGGTGATTTTTTGAAAACGTGAATTTCTTAACTAGATTTGGGTCCTATTCGATGGATATCGACTCACAGAGCACATATACCTATGTATTTTTTATAAGTTTTGGACAAGTGGTTTTAATTTTAGAGGCTTTTGACTTTTGCAAGGTTAGGGCCTCTAGGACTCATAGTTTAGCCGCAAAACGCATTTGAAATTTCCAAAAGGTGATTTTTTGAAAACGTGAATTTCTTAACTAGATTTGGGTCCTTTTCGATGGATATCGACTCACAGAGCACAAATATGTATTTTTTTATAAGTTTTGGACAAGTGGTTTTAATTTTAGAGGCTTTTGAATTTTGCAACTTTAGGGCCTCTAGGACTCATAGTTTAGCCGCAAAACGCATTTGAAATTTCCAACAGTTGATTTTTTGAAAAGGTGAATTTCTTAACTAGATTTGGGTCCTATTCGATGGATATCGACTCACAGAGCACAAATATGTATTTTTATAAGTTTTGGACAAGTGGTTTTAATTTTAGAGGCTTTTGAATTTTGCAAGTTTAGGGCCTCTAGGACTCATAGTTTAGCCGCAAAACGCATTTGAAATTTCCAAAAGGTGATTTTTTGAAAACGTGAATTTCTTAACTAGATTTGGGTCCTTTTCGATGGATATCGACTCACAGAGCACAAATATGTATTTTTTTATAAGTTTTGGACAAGTGGTTTTAATTTTAGAGGCTTTTGAATTTTGCAAGTTTAGGGCCTCTAGGACTCATAGTTTAGCCGCAAAACGCATTTCAAATTTCCAAAAGGTGATTTTTTGAAAACGTGAATTTCTTAACTAGATTTGGGTCCTATTCGATGGATATCGACTCACAGAGCACAAATATGTATTTTTTATAAGTTTTGGACAAGTGGTTTTAATTTTAGAGGCTTTTGAATTTTGCAAGTTTAGGGCCTCTAGGACTCATAGTTTAGCCGCAAAACGCATTTCAAATTTCCAAAAGGTGATTTTTTGAAAACGTGAATTTCTTAACTAGATTTGGGTCCTATTCGATGGATATCGACTCACAGAGCACATATATGTATTTTTTATAAGTTTTGGACAAGTGGTTTTAATTTTAGAGGCTTTTGACTTTTGCAAGGTTAGGGCCTCTAGGACTCATAGTTTAGCCGCAAAACGCATTTGAAATTTCCAAAAGGTGATTTTTTGAAAACGTGAATTTCTTAACTAGATTTGGGTCCTATTCGATGGATATCGACTCACAGAGCACATATATGTATTTTTTATAAGTTTTGGACAAGTGGTTTTAATTTTAGAGGCTTTTGAATTTTGCAACTTTAGGGCCTCTAGGACTCATAGTTTAGCCGCAAAACGCATTTGAAATTTCCAAAAGTTGACTTTTTGAAAAAGTGAATTTCTTAACTAGATTTGGGTCCTATTCGATGGATATCGACTCACAGAGCACAAATATGTATTTTTTATAAGTTTTTTACAAGTGGTTTTAATTTTAGAGGCTTTTGAATTTTGCAAGTTTAGGGCCTCTAGGACTCATAGTTTAGCCGCAAAACGCATTTGAAATTTCCAAAAGGTGATTTTTTGAAAACGTGAATTTCTTAACTAGATTTGGGTCCTATTCGATGGATATCGACTCACAGAGCACAAATATGTATTTTTTATAAATTTTGGACAAGTGGTTTTAATTTTAGAGGCTCTTGAATTTTGCAAGTTTAGGGCCTCTAGGACTCATAGTTTAGCCGCAAAACGCATTTGAAATTTCCAAAAGGTAATTTTTTGAAAACGTGAATTTCTTAATTAGATTTGGGTCCTATTCGATGGATATCGACTCACAGAGCACAAATACGTATTTTTTATATGTTTCTTACGAGTGGTTTTAATTTTAGAGGCTTTTGAATTTTGCAAGTTTAGGGCCTCTAGGACTCATAGTTTAGCCGCAAAACGCATTTGAAATTTCAAAAAGGTGATTTTTTGAAAACGTGAATTTCTTAACTAGATTTGGGTCCTATTCGATGGATATCGACTCAAAGAGCACATATATGTATTTTTTATAAGTTTTGGACAAGTGGTTTTAATTTTAGAGGCTTTTGACTTTTGCAAGTTTAGGTCCTCTAGGACTCATAGTTTAGCCGCAAAACGCATTTCAAATTTCCAAAAGGTGATTTTTTGAAAACGTGAATTTCTTAACTAGATTTGGGTCCTATTCGATGGATATCGACTCACAGAGCACAAATATGTATTTTTTATAAGTTTTGGACAAGTGGTTTTAATTTTAGAGGCTTTTGAATTTTGCAAGTTTAGGGCCTCTAGGACTCATAGTTTAGCCGCAAATGGCATTTGAAATTTCCAAAAGGTGATTTTTTGAAAACATGAATTTCTTAATTAGATTTGGGTCCTATTCGATGGATATCGACTCACAGAGCACAAATATGTATTTTTTATAAGTTTTTTACAAGTGGTTTTAATTTTAGAGGCTTTTGAATTTTGCAAGTTTAGGGCCTCTAGGACTCATAGTTTAGCCGCAAAACGCATTTGAAATTTCCAAAAGGTGATTTTTTGAAAACGTGAATTTCTTAACTAGATTTGGGTCCTATGCGATGGATATCGATCACAGAGCACAAATATGTATTTTTTATAAGTTTTGGACAAGTGGTTTTAATTTTAGAGGCTTTTGCATTTTGTAAGTTTAGGGCCTAGGACTCATAGTTTAGCCGCAAAACGCATTTCAAATTTCCAAAAGGTGATTTTTTGAAAACGTGAATTTCTTAACTAGATTTGGGTCCTATTCGATGGATATCGACTCACAGAGCACAAATATGTATTTTTTATAAGTTTTTTACAAGTGGTTTTAATTTTAGAGGCTTTTGAATTTTGCAAGTTTAGGGCCTCTAGGACTCATAGTTTAGCCGCAAAACGCATTTCAAATTTCCAAAAGGTGATTTTTTGAAAACGTGAATTTCTTAACTAGATTTGGGTCCTATTCGATGGATATCGACTCACAGAGCACAAATATGTATTTTTTATAAGTTTTGGACAAGTGGTTTTAATTTTAGACGCTTTTGAATTTTGCAGGTTTAGGGCCTCTAGGACTCATAGTTTAGCCGCAAAACGCATTTGAAATTTCTAAAAGGTGATTTTTTGAAAACGTGAATTTCTTAACTAGATTTGGGTCCTGCTTTTTTTTTTAGTTAAAAATTTTGCACTGAAAATTAACAAATTTTTTCAAAAACCAAAACACTTTTGTACATTCTTAAGCTACATTTCAAGACTATTAACAGAAAGGTCATAAACACATTGGTTGCGGCATGGGTAGGGTATATTTCGGCCAAATAGAGAAAATACTAAAACGTCTCTTTTATCGATGACACAACTATACCTTGGCACTACTGTTTTTATCGAGACAAAAGTAAACTCCAGATAATTATCTGGAGTTAGCATTCCGACTACGGTAACGATATCGATACGACATGCTAAATGCGACAAATTGAGTGTATCACTTCGTTTCGTATCTCATATATCGGATGATTTAGCATTGAAATTGGAATTGGGTCGTTACTCGTACAGAGCCGGTTTTAGGGGGGGGGCAGCCTGGGCCGTCGCCCAGGGGCGCAAGAATTGAGGGGCGCCGCAGGCGCCCCGAACTTTTACAAAAGTTATATAAATAACGAAGTCTTTCCAATCGATGTTTTATTTTTTTTTTTACATTCACAAAGGCGCCCCAATTTTTTTCTATTTTACATTTTCAACGGCGCTCGTATTGTTTGTCCTAAACTTTTTGAAGAATGAAGGCGCCTCCCAATTTTGGGTTAATTTATTTGGCTTCCGGAAGGACAATGGTGTCCAAAATCTTCGTTCATCTTTGAAGAACAAGGCGCCCCAATTTCTTTTGAAAGACTAAAGCAATCCTAATATTCCTCCTACCAATTTAATTTTTGCAAAGGTGCCCCTATAATAATGAATAAGGAAAGAGAAGGGAGACGGACAGAATCCCGAAATTAAAAATCCAGAAAGCCCAAAATCCAGAAAACCCTAAATTCCGAAAACCCAAAAACACAAAATCCCGAAAACCCACAATCCCAAAATCCCGATTTCCCGAAAACCCAAAATCCAGAAATGCCAAAAATTGACAGCTTCTCCATTTCTCATAAAAACTACTTTTCTGTGCGTTGTTCCCCCCTCTAAGTCATTTCAATTAACTGTGAAAAAAATCAGAGTTTCTCGGGTTTTTATTTTACATCGAACACCTCAGAGCTTTAGTTTCATCAGCGAACATCGAACACAGAGATAATAACTCTGGTTGAAAAAGGAGCTACAAAAAACGCTTGACAACGAATTCGGAGCGACCCAGAGTGCCCTAGAGCTCACAACGAACAAACCTTATACTTATAAAGGTATGTTGTTTTCGATTGGCCGTCCGGAAGCGCCTGGAATCATTAAAAAGCGTGCTGCAAGTTTTTTATTCTCCTAGTGAAAAAACAAAAACAAAATAATTGATTTTTCACCAATACAGATATTAAATTTTAGAATTGGATGGAAGCGATTCAAAGTTTTTTATTGGATTTCAGAATGAGTGAATCATTGAGTGATTCCAATTTAAAACGACATTAATGTACCTTGTTGAAAAAGTTTTTGAAAAAATATTGTTCAAATAAAACCAACTGTACTTTGTACTGTAACTTTAAATGTGTTTAAACAAAAAAGTCAGAGATAAAGGTAGTCTTGTCAATTGAGCCTAAATGACATGAATAATTAATTTTTTTTTTAAGTTAACCTTTTTAAGTTAATACACTGCACATTTTTAATAAATGCATTAACAAGTATATGAGAGGTAAGACATAATCTGCTATTGCTTTTTTTCGTGATTTTAAAAAATTGTTTTTAGATGAATTTTTTTTAGAGGCGCCACTTGCAATCTTGCCCAGGGGCGCCGGTAGTGCTTAAACCGGCACTGTACTCGTATGTTTCGTTACTTTAGTACCCAGTAACGAAACATGCGAGTAACGATACTGTTTAGAAAGTAACGTTTCGTTACTCGTTACTGAAGCAAATACCCGCATTTTAGTAACGAATACATACGATTTGCTACAGCTCTACTTCCGAAATATTAAAATTATTTTTAATTTTTTTTGTATTAAATTTTAATATTTAAGTATTAAGTTTACTACTTGTAATACAAAAATTATTAGAAAATAACCTCCGTGGGTTAAATTCTAATCTTGTATTGGATTTTAATACCTCTGTATTAGATTTTAATATTTTTGTATCACATTTTAATATAATTGTATTACATTTTAATACAATTGTATTACATTTGCACATAATTGTATTAAAATATAATAAAAATGTATTAAAAACTAATATAAAAAGTATTAAATTGTAATACATGAATATTAAATTTCAATCAAATGACGCCAGCAGCCATCCAGAAGAAAAAAAATCCATTGTTTGAGGTAAATTTTTTAAAAAAATATTAAATCAAAAATTGTAAATTTGTACTAATTTCTGAATAATATTTATTTTTAGTAATGAATTATGGAAAAAGAATACATTTTATTAACTTTAAATACATTTGGTATTGAATTGAAATATTTTTGTATTATTTTTTAATAAAATTGTTATTAGAACTTAATATAAAAATATTCAATTTTAATATGCAATACTTGAAATTTAATACATTTGGTATTAAATTCTATCATAAACTGTATTATTTTTTAATACAACTATATTACAATTTAATACATTTTGTGTTTACTAAAAAATTTCAATATTTGTCATAATATGTAACCCAAAATGTATTAAAAAATACTCCATAATTTTTAACCGTGTTGTTTTCTTTTTCAGGTCGCTAAAAAAATTTCTATTCTGTGTCAGTTTTAAGTTATTTTTCTTTTTAATGGCCATATTATTCAATATATTAAAAAATACATCTGGATGTAAAGAAATTGAAATGTGAAAAATATATCCAAATCCATAATATTCACTATCACACAGAGAAAAAATGGTCATTTTTAATTATTTTTTAACTATTCTCATAATTAAAATCGGGATAACTATTTTGGATTTGGATTTATTTTTGAAATTTGACAATTTTACATCCAGATGTATTTTTTAAACTAGTGAATAGTTAATATAGCCGTAAAACATACGCCTTAAGTTTAAGTTTAAGGGATACAATTTTTGAATATTGTTTTGGGGAATTTTCAGGACTATTTTTTGGGTTGGGGTCAAAATTCTTTTGTCAAAAAATTAAAAAAGGGTTTGGAAAATGTTAAAAAGCGCGCGCTTTTTAACATTTTCCAAACCCTTTTTTAATTTTTTGCAGAATTCTGTAAAATCATCTTTTTGAAAAATCATCTGCTTATTTGATTACTTACCTACATAATTTGTCATTTTTTAAATGCGAATTAATTTTTGTTTTATAAATGAATAAATTTTAAAATATTAAGAAAAGGTTTTTAATATTAAACATTTCCGAAAATAACTAAAAATTTATTAATTTATCAAATAAAGATGAATATTCAAAAATTTGAATAAGAAAAGGAATATACAACATCGGTTCCAATTAGTATACATATTTTATTTGAAAGAAAGTCAGTATTTGCATTTCAAAAAATATTTGCGACACTTAAATAAAAAAATTTAGGAAAGTACCAATGTTGAATTACATTAATAAGGTGTATTTTTCTTTAGCCAGCGCATATGCTATAAAAAAAAAAAAAAACAGAATTAGCAGAATTTTTTTGTTCAAATATAATGCTGGCAGAATTTTGAAAAGCAGAATTTTAAAAAGCAGAATTTTAAAAAGCAGAATTTTGAAAAACAGAATAGAAAAAAAGCAGAATTTTGAAAAACAGAATTTTCGCTGAAAAAGCAGAATTTTGAAAAGCAGAATTTTGAAGCCAGAATTTTGACCCGATCCAGTATTTTTTTTTTATTTTAAACGTAGGATGGACAAAAACGATTTTTGGTATATGTAAAGAACTCGAGGTATTGAATTTTTGCAAAAATATGTGAGGATTTTAATATAATTTTTCAGTGCAAATTTTGTTTTTTTTTATTAAATATCTTCTAAACATATGTTGAAAAAACGATGATTTTTAGTTTGTATCAATTTCTCGAGGTAGACAAACGATTGCCGATTGAATTAAAAAAAATATTTTTTTGGGATTTTAGATAAAAGATGATGTTTTGAATGTTTTTTGGTTTGTATAAAAAACCCAAGGTGGAAAAACGATTGTAATTGATTTTATACGTCCTTCTTCAAATTTGAGCGTTTTAGACGTAGGTACATATTTTCAGACTTCACATAAAAAAAAAAAATTGCTCCAAAAAAACATGGACTAACGGTGGAAAAAAGAATTAGACTAGTTTGGTTCAAAAATTTTTATGTCGCAGTTCTGGATTCACGGAGCTTTTGCTATCTACTATCCCAACAAGAGACTCTCAACAGGTAATACTTTATAGTTAGAATAAAAATCGCACATCGACGCAATAGAATAATTTTCGAAAATGAAATAAAAACTTCAAAATGGCAATCTTATTTAATTAAAGTTTTTGTTTCTAAGAACCTTAGAGATTTAAAGAAAAAGAAAATTTTATACATTTTCCCTGAAAATAAAAGAAGTCAATTACGCTATATTCTTAAGATGGAATCAAAGAAAGTACACTAATACCAGCAATGTTAAAAAAAAACGTGGTTCAAAAGTCATCTTATAAAAATAGCTCAAGTACAATTTTGTGGTACCATTTACTTAAAATTATTTTTAAACAATTTATAACACCCCCACGGGTGTTAACTTTAAATAAAAAGGAATTTAGAAATTCTCGTGGATATTAATTCGAACGCCCACGGGTGTTAATGCAATTCGTCACTAAGAATCACGCGATTTTTTTTTAATTCCTTAACTAAGTGTTAGATATTTAAATAACCGTTACTAAATGTTAGATATTTATTGCTACATATTTTGTTAAGCTAAGGTAAAAAACGAATAACCGTAATCCATTTTAAAAACAATACGATTTCCGCTTAAAATAAGTGGAGTCCGCTTAAATTCTCTTAATTCTAAGTTGAACTTCATTTCATTTTAATGTGAATTTTTTTCTTAAGAAACCCATAAATTATAGAAACTTAAATATTATAGTCAGACTTTAGCTTTAGTTGCAGTTTATAATACTTATTTCAACAGCGAGATAGGCTGATAAAGAAGCACTCGCCTAGTGACCCAAAAGTTGTAGGCTCGATCTCCAGTGGATGATAGATTTTTTTTTTGTTTTGTTTGTTTAATTAAAATGTTTCCACATAAAAATAAGATGCCTTTCCGATTAAATTAAATGTATATTTTTTTAATTTACGCATTCTAGAATTTAAGAAGATTTATCTGCTTAATTAAAGACGGAAGTCATCTTGGCAAAAACATGCAGAAACCCGCTTAGGGTATACAAAATAAGAAATGTAAAATTTTGACAAATTCGCTTTATTCACTTTAGGGCGATTTTATTCAGTCGAAGTTGAATATAACTTTAGGATTTTGAGTTTGAACTTGGGAATTTGGTTTTATTCACTGAAAGTTGAAGTTATCAAATGTCAAATACTAAATCTAGAGTTTATCAACTTTCGATTTTCTCAACTCTCGAAAATATGAGAAGTTTGCCCAGCAAACTTGAGATTTAAGTTCAAAATGTCATTTATTTATATTTATTATTGTGTCAAAAGTTTTTTCAGATTTAAAAAAATACCTAAAAATTATTGTGTCAACATTTAATTACCTACCTAATGCTTTGGATATTCAAAATGATGGAACTGATGCGTTTTGAGTGTTTTCAAGAAATCCAAAAAATATTCAAATATCGAGTTGGGGTCTACTCTGAAGCTTGCGAAACTTCAGAGTTTTTCCAAAATTGAGTAAAAGTGAATAAAATCGCCCTTAATATTTCAAAAACGTATTCTTAGGAATAAATAAAACATTATTATGAATTTAAAGACGTATAAAAAAATCTTGAAAATATGAAAGATTCAAACCTCCACTAATTCAATTATAAATCAAACAGAATCATATTAGTTCAGACTAATTAAAAACTCATTCTAATTTTAAATCCTGTCCTCACATTCTAACCAAATAAAAAAACCCAAACAAAAAAAGAAGGACCATTAAAATATGAAAATGGTTGTGATACAGTTGATATATTGCCAATGTCGACAAGACAATATTGGAATATCAACAAGCCCCGCAGTCACGTTCAGGTTCTTATATATGGGAAGCAGCTGAATGCGTAGGATCTCTAACTATCTGCTGTTCTCATGTGCGGTGTGGTGTGTGTGAAACCCACATCAATTTTTAACTGTCGAAATACTAATAACAATACACATTCACCACCTTTTTCATCCTGGGTATTTTGTCGAAGAAGGATCCGGATTGTGGCACAGACAGTAGCAGTGGCAAAAGTAAAAGCTACTAGCAAAAACATGACCGCCCTTCGACGACACGAGAACGACCGACTACGACGACGACAAGGACGACTTCGATGAAGAGCTAGAGATATTATGTCCTTCATCCTGTTTTCGGAGTAAAATAACAGTGACAATTTGCCCTAAGGGAGCCTGGGTGTATCCTCTTCCGTTTCACCTTGGTCTCTTTTTGCATTTCTTGTCTAAAGATATTCTATTTTCTTTGGTCGTATTGAATGGAAACAGCACAGGGAATGGGTTTCGAGACTTCTTCTTTTTTTTTTATTTTTTTTTTTAATATTCTTTCCCTTTTTGAGTGGGTGTTGGGTGGTAAGAAAATATTGAACAGCTCGTTTGTTGAGCGCACATGTATCTGCGGGGCAAATTTTTGTTTTCATTTCGACATTTATGAATTTAGATAACATTTTGTGTGTTTTTTTTTTTTCTTTTTCTTGTGTTGTACGTACCTACTCGTAGTAATAGGTAGATAGGTTATTGCGTGTTTTTGGTCCTTTTTTATTTCTTTGAAAAAAGCATCTAGTGCTTTTGCTCCTGATGTTGTTTAGGTTTTTTTCATTTCAGCTATTCGTTGTCAGTAAATTTAAGTACAATATTTGCTTTGTCTGTGCGGTATTTTGCCTCAAGTCTGTATAATGTCCTTGTCACTTGCAGGAGCTGTTTGTATAGATATTTTGTTTGGTAAATTGTTGCGTGGGTTCAAGGATACAAGAAATATATAAAAATGGGATAATCCAGGTTCAAACTTCCCTGGCTAAGTGTTTTTTTTTCAACGATTTTTGAATACGAAAACTAAAGAGATTAACTTATAGTTTAAAGTTTACACGCGTTTCAGGTATTTAGGAATTCTTATATAGGGGTTATAGGGTAAAGAAAAATTTAACATTGATGTGGATGAGATTTGAGGGTTTGAGTACAAAATGCGTAGGTCTTCCATGTGTTGTTAAATAATAGAAAAAAAAGAGATAAATGTATAAAATTTTCTTATTCCATCTTTAACATTTACCAGTACGCCTTGTCAAAATAATTACATACATATTTCCCTCGTCACTTATGATATAAGAAGTACTACTACAACTAGGGTACGATAGCATTTGGCCCTTCATTATTAATTTATTTCATGCCTCTTTTCAAATTACTAAAGGAACTTTCAGTTAAAGAAGAATAGTATAAAAAGTATATCTACTAGAAAAAAAAAATTTAAAAAAAACGAATATTTGTCTTGTTTTTTAATAGCAAATTTTTCAATACAAATATTTTATTTATTATTAGGAATAAAACTTTTTTATATTGACATTTATTCTTCTGATAGTTTTATTAAGGATTGAAAATCAAGGTTAAGAAAAGAATGTATTTTTTCTTGAATTTTTTAACTAAAAACTTAATTAAAGGAAAAAAAATTAATCGATTTTCTTTTCAAATTTTCATTTAATTTAATTTTTTAACTTCAATTAAAAAAAAAAGTAAAAAAAAATCTATCAAAAAGTTTCGGACTAGGTAAGAAGAACACGTTTTTCAAAAAAGTGCAAAAATCAATTCTTAAGCGACCCAATCCCAACCATTCCTACAAATATTGCAAATTAAAAAACTATATAACATGAGTAAGTGATTATAAACTTAAAGATAACGCCATAAAAAAACACTTCCTCTGTCAGTATTCAAAACTACAGGCTAAACTAGTACAATTATTTGCTCTAAATATGTTAATTAAGAGTTTTTGATATTTTTTAAATAGGAACTTGAAATTTTGTTAAGAATACAAAAAAAAAAAAACAGTGCCTTTCCTGCCAACTTCCAACAACCAATATGAAAAAGCTCATTTTTATCAATTTTGATTGAATTTTTTTTGTAATTTTGGAAGAAACTAAATATTTTGTTTGTACCTACCTACCGCTATTACCAGAATCTGTCAAAAAGCAGTTTTCTTGATATCTGACTTTTTCTTAAGCAATTCAACGCATTTCAGAAATGTTTTTATAGAGCAGCGATTTAGTAATCGTAAAGGGGGGAAATCCATCTGGAATTTCTTATTTGTGCATTATTTTTTGTTTGCCTAAAAAATTCATTTATCAACCGAAGAAACTATTTTCAGTGATCTTAGCCTTAATTGAAGCCTCAAAAGTTCCTAAATAGTCCCGAAATCCATGCACTCCAAACCTACTTCAGTACGAAAACGAAAACTTTACCTAAACGCATATTTCTCGAAATTAGTTTCTTCCGCGCCGTGGAACGTAACTCAAAAACTAATGAAGCTATCGACCTTAAATAAAGTGCAAATTACTCGTTAACTAATTGGATGAACCTAAAAGTTTAATAAAATTTTTGCAATTAATATTTTTTTTTAACAATTTGTTTTATAAAAAAAACATTGTGTTTTTTCTTTTTTTTGGTCCCTAATTTTTATTTTTCACTTTTTTTTACTTAACTTAGGTTCATGCAATGCATATAAATATATTTAAGGTATTGATTAAAAATAATTTTCTGGACATTGCACGACACAATCTCGAGGCGTCAACTTTAAGGAGCTGTGGAACCGCCATTTTGTTTTTTTTTTTTTTTTTTTAATATCAAAAAATATTTATCGTGTTCTTAATGTCAATAATAGCTGTGTTTTATTATTCCCGTGATCCAAATCAGATCATTGTATTTGTTATCGTTACAATAACAAAGCGAGATCCTGATTTTTTAGTAAAGCAAATAAAAACAATGATCTGATCTGGATCACGGGAATAATAATACACAGCTACTATCATTACGGTGACCATCCGTCCCAGTTTACCCGGGACTGCCCCGTATTTCTACAGCTTGTCCCGGGTTTTTATTAAAGAAACCCGGGACGTATAAGTGTCCCGTGTTTTTTAATTTGTCCCGTGATTGTCCCGTATTTGCACATTCTCTAATTTTGTATTCAATATTTTAAATACTTTGTACGGAAAACAAGAAAACAGTGGTTGTAAATTAAAATTTTTCTAATTTTTCGGATAAAGCATTAAGCCTAGTACGCTGCTGAAGCAAAACGAAAATTTTTCTAAGTCTCCAAAGTCAAAAAACTTTGGCTGCAAGAAAATTGTCTGGACAAATAAATGGAAGTGACAAACGATTGAAACTCTCCATATATTCTGGCACAGGTAAGAATTTCGTTACCTAAGCTGCGTATTGTGCAACGAAAAGCACAATTTTCGTTTACGATTTCGTTGTGCTGGTTTTGTAAGAGAATTTTTGTTTCGGCTCTAGACTAGGCTTTCGTTTTTTTTAATGTTTGTCAATTATTTAGTTCCAGCTTCGGTTTGTCATGTTGCCACACCAGGTAAAATGTTTTCGAGTAAAGAACAACATATAGAAGAGTAAAGAGCCCAGATAAGTTTCAAAACTTTTAAGGACATGTTAAAAGTTGTGTTAAAGATCATACAATTTCAAAATCATTTAAAATAAAATTAAAATCTTAAAAAATAGCTCTCCCAATTTTTATTAAAAAATATGTTTTTAGAAGTTATTAACAGACATTATTATAAAACCATTTTCTTGATTTCTGATTTCGTAAACGACTTAAATGATTTCAACAAAAACGGTACCATAAAATCGTTTAGGAAATCTTGATATCAAAATTAGGAAAAATTGTGAAAACTCATTTCAAAAATTAAATTTTTTTTTTGAAAACTCAATATTTTCAAAACGATCCAACGAATTTTTTATCTGTCCCGGGTTTTGCTTCCAGAAATATGGTCACCGTAACTATCATATACTTTTCCAAACACTTTTTTTTTTAATTATTTTTTTTTTCCTTTTAAGTATAATAGGTAGCTACACATTTTTTGAAAACGAGGTAGTGATTTTATTGGGAACTTTATTTTTTGTTTTTATTATTTTTTTTTTTATTCTTTATACCTATTTGAAAATTTAAGATTTTTTTCTATACCATTTATTTGAAGACCAGGGTAGATAATTTTTGAAACAAAAAAAATCATAGTAGGATGAAAAAGGAGGTGAATATGATCAAAATTAAAGGAAAAATAAATTACGGGCGAGCCGAGTTCGGGAAGTGGGTGGGTTGCGTTTTTAATGGTAAAAAATGGTAGATCTCGATTTTCGACAAAACTACAAGTGCTATGGAAAAAAGTTGTATGGCAAACTTGTAGGTAATAAAAAGATCTACAACTTATGTATTAACAATTTTTCCACATAACCTCAAATTTTAGGTGAAAAATTCAAAAAACCGAGTTTTTGGTATTTAATTTTTATCTTTTTCAGAAAAACACTGATATTTTGACACGTGAATTTTCACCAAATTTCGTAAAAAAAAACATTTTTCTGAAAAAGATAAAAATAAAAAACCAAAAACTCGGTTTTTTGAATTTTTCACCTAAATTTTGAGGTTATGTGGAAAAATTGTTAATACATAAGTTGTAGATCTTTTTATAACCTACAACTTTCCCATACAACTTTTTTCCATAGCACTTGTAGTTTTGTCGAAAATCGAGATCTACCATTTTTTACAATTAAAAACGCAACCCACCCACTTCCCGAACTCGGCTCGCCCGTAATTTATTTTTCCTTTAATTTTTATCATATTCACCTCCTTTTTCAATGGGTTTCATCCTACTATGATTTATTCTTACTTTTTAATGTTTTTGAAGGTTTCGGCACTGGTCTATTGGCAATATGTCATTTAAAATTTACAAAAATTTAGTATTAGGTATTCTATAAATTAATTAAATCTATTTTGAACATGATTGATTAATAGTTTTTTTCCAATAATGTTAAATTTTTTTCCATTTTCAATTGGTTAAATTATTATAACTAGGTACTTAAACCTCTATAAAGTACCTACCATAATTTTTGTTTTTGTATTTTTGTAAAATGGCAATCTAAAATTACTAGAATTGCGTAGCGCAAAAGGTTGTACATCACTGACATATTTATATACATATGTTTATTCATTTCAATAATTGATAATAGAGTTGATAACAACATTTTTTTATTTCAAAAAATTATATGCTGCACTAGAAATTAAAATAGCATTATTCCTTTAGATGCCAAAACAGTATTTAAAAATATGTTTTTTTGATGTACAAGTAGTAAACCAGATTAGAGCGGAATTCAGTCAAAATTTTACTCAAGTGAACATTTGTTCTTGCTTTTGTCCCACTTAAACTACTCTTTAAGCTAAGAAAACTTCACTGTTTCTTTGATTTTTTGTTTATGAATACCAACTGAGGAAATTTTAGAAGTAAATGCGTGAGCAAATACTCAAAAAACTAATTTCAGACTTGTGCTTGAGAAAAAATTTTACTTGAGTGACGATTCTGAGTTTCGCCATAAAATTTTTACGTCTCTTATAAAATTTCTTTTTAAATTAAACTAAAATTATTCCTTAATGAATTAAAAAAAAAAAATCTTAAACATTCCAAAGTTTTATTTTTTAACGTATTCAGGTTAAAAAGTTATAAAATTGAATCAGAAGAAAAAATAAAAAAGTTTATTTAAAGATTCTTGATTGTGGCTTACGAGAGATAATCTGATCTAAATAAGTGATCTAAAGGGCAACATCATTAAACGGTCTTAGACTCAAGGACAATTATATAATGTAATTAATTATTATGATTTGTTTAATCACAAGAACAAAAAAATTGTTTTCATAAATTTTGTGTGCTCTGAACTCAAACCTTCCAACTAGAGCAATAAACATTTATGACAGATTCAAATTGTCAAAGGTGTTTGTCTCGGATTTGAGATAGACGATACTATTCAATGAAAACTCAAATTTGCTAAACTAGGTTTTTATCAACACGTTCGTTCTATTATTTTTGAGTAGGTATAAATACCTTAAATATTAATATAACCTTTCAATATTTGCGGCTTCTCACAAACAAGACACTTAAGTACTCCATTGTTAATTATATCTATTATTGATTATTGTATACAGATAATATATTGGCCAAAATGCCTACCCTAAATTGGTTTTCTTCATATATGTTTATATTCCTATTCAACAATTTTTTCATTGTAACCCAACCCTTCTTAATAACAACTTTTTCTTCTATACTGAACAATGTTTTAATTGAATGATAAATACAAATGATTCCACTTAATTAAATCATAATACCTAGAAGGATTTCGACGAGATTCTCCCCTTTTATACTTATACCTAGATTTATATTGCTTACATGAAATAAACAGCATAGAAGATGGCACATTTAACATGGCTTATTACCTAAGCAACAAGTACCGTAATCACTCTTTTCGAACTCTTCAAACACACACAAAAAAGATAAAATGAAATTGAGACGTTCCATAAAAGTTAATTCGCAGATTTTTCGTTATGATACAAAAGAATCCTTAACAAAAAAAAAAATACGCACCGACACACACCTACACTTACAAACACTCAACAAAAAAAAAAAAAAAAAACAAACAAACATCTTCCAGCCCTTAGAATATTCCTATTATCGAGAGATGCTATCACAACAAACCTGAAATAGAGCGTCAAATCTTAACACGACGACAACGAAGAAGCTTCTTCTTTTTTTTTTTTCCAAAATCGATGACATCATTCGCGATATTTTGCCAACACGGTGTGGTACCCCTACCCCATCTACCACCTATAGAATATACCTATAGAGATGACTTCAAGTGGATGGGAAAAGAATTTTCAATCTTCTGCTCCTTCGTATTCATTATTCGGTTCTCGTAATCCGCGCGCGAGTTTATCTTCTACTCCATTTTACCTAAATGCGAATTGAACACTTGACTCTGCTTTGAATAGGAAAATCGAACGGATTCAACATGTATACACCATACCGTTAACCCTCTTTGATGGTCGCACCAGGAGCAAAGATGGCGACAGACACCGTGGCCCGTATATCCGTATCCGACAGTGTTAAAGTACAGTCATTCTCTTCTTCCTCTTTCTCTTCTCTCTCTCCGTTGAACTCATTCGCTCATCTGGAGATATACATGCATATATTTTCTTTTTTTTTTTCAATTTCGATAAAAAATCTTCTTTCATCGGGGATTGGAATGGAAATACGGCTCAAAAACCTCCCGCACTATTTTCGATGGGTAGCTGATGGTTTTTTGTTTTTGTTTATTTTTTTTTTTCGAAAAAGTTTTTCCTGCAAAGTTTTTCCTGGTTCTGATTTTTCAATGCATAAATAAATATTGAGTGAGAGTGGGACTTTTTATATTGTAAAGGTTTTTTTTGTTTGTTTTTTGTGGAAAAGAAAGTATAGCTCAGAGTTTACTTTTTTTTTGTACTCAACTCAAATCGAGAATAAGAGGAAGCTTTGGGGTTTGTTATCTTATGGAATGTAGTCGTATTTAGGTTTTGCAGGCTTTATGTCGATTACTTTGCGCTTATAGCAACAGCAACAGCAACTATAGGGGTAATGTATATCCTACATGCTTTTGCCCTTTAAAAATTCAAAACCCATATTGTGGTGCAGTGTAATTGGTGTTTGTTTTTTTTTTGGTTAGAAGTTTGGTTTTTGTTCAGTTTGATTAGAGGCTGATATGTGACACATTATTTATGGCGAAATATGCATTCCTTTTTGATATTTTTGTTTTGGTTTACGAACATTTCAGTTTAGGGTAGAATATTCTGGTGTAGTTGGGTACTCAAATACGGAAGTACCTTTCTTTTACCTTTGAAGGACTTCCTTCCACTCTAGGTTATATACATATATATTTCGTCAGAATAGGATTTCAAATAGCTTTTAAGAATTTTTCAATTTTGTAACATTTTTATCCAGAAGCACACATCCACTTAGATTTTGATTTTAGGAAACAAAAAAAAAAAAAAAAAACAATGTATTTAGAAATAAGGTTTTTTGAGTTTCGGAGAAGTGAAGTGGAATTCAACGTAAATGGTATTGGTATCGATGCACATCGATTTAAAAATTTTGAACAGAATAGAAGGCAAAAAACGGTACGTAAAAAATTCCACTTTCGTGTTCTATGATTAAAGAAAATTTCTGATTTTTCATACTAAATCAATATTTACTAAATATGCGAGTTGTTTTTTTGTATTTTTTTTTTTGTCAACAAAACAAATTCTATTTCGTGCACAACAAAGTTGCATATCGTCAGCGGAAAGCATAATTGTTCTAAATCCACTTTTTACCGAAAATGAGATAATGATGCAGTTTTACTAATTTGAAGGTGCTCTTTCCGAATTTGAAAAGCGTTTTTGTCTAAACAAATTTCTTCAGCAGATAATATAATTTAATGGGACATTGAACAATGAAAACAGGTAAGTAACTTTCTGAAAATGAGACACGAGTATTCTTAATTTTTCCCATCATATTTTGTTCTAAGTCCACTTTTTATTTAAGAAAAAAGCGTACTTGTATAAGAATTGTTCTATGTCCAATTTTGGGTTTTTAGTTTAAAAAAAAAATAAACAAAATAGTATGTATTTACTATTAAAGTAAGTTTGTATGGTTTCTTCAAATGGAAATAACAAACTTTTTAAGAAACATAACTTTCATTACCGACGAGCAAAAAAATATAGCTTTTAATCAATTTGAAACTTAAAAATCATCCCCTGTAAAATTTGATTTTTGTGACTTAGAACAATTTTGCTTTCCGCTGACGATATATGTATGCAGTGCCGGATTAGCCTCAAGGCAAACTAGGCAGCTGCCTAGGGGCCCCACTTCAGCTAGGGGCCCCTCGCCCCGACTACGAACAAACAAAATTTCTTGGTGTTGTACCTTCAATAAAAAACAGCATTACATTTGTATTTGTAAAAATAAGAAAAAAGAAGAATAAAAAAACGTTTGCAAATCATTAAACATTAGCCCCGTTCCATTGGAGGTGGTATAGTTTACTCATGAGTTGATCTAGTACTATAATTACCACATGATCTTCTACTTCTACCACTGATCTTCTATTTTTTTTTTTTTTTTTTTTTATAATGAGGGCGCACTAAAGGGGTTTCGGTACCCTTAATATACATGTGTTTATAATGAATTATGACTCCCATCCCATCCTGAAGGGCCCAACCCAGCGATGCCAGATTGAGGGATTTTTTCCTGTTTTTTTTTTCGGTATTTTTGATTAGGGAAAAATGGAAAATCATCCCAGAACAGTCAGCTCAAAATATATCACGTTTAAATACCAAGACAAATACTGGTCTATTCGAATATTATTCCAACGACATCGAACCAGAGTTTAGTAACGAGATGGTGCCATTAAAGCTCTTCATGTTGCAATCAGATAATGTCAGAAAAATCTGAGATTGTGCATGCATAGAAGTTAGAAGTTAATATAGGCACCGTTACAAATTTATTCATAATGAATTACCCCAAATAAAAACATAACTTCGAAAACAGCCAAAATGACGTTTTTTGGCATTTTCTAACGGTAATATTTCAAAAACGGATGCCAATAAAAAAAATTTTCTGATTCGAGTTCAACACATCCAACACTACTAGGAAAGTATATTTTGGTTCTTGTGGCAAAAACCTTGTTGACCAGTGTTATCAATTAAAAAAAAAACTAAACCACCCACACGCGTTTTGAACGCGTTTCAAACACGTTTAGGACGCGTTTTGGACGCGTTTCGGACGCGTTTCAGATGTGTTTTCCCAGCAAACGCAGAACTACAGAAAAAACCGGTGAAATATGTACATAAAAGAAGTACTTCTTTTCCACTGAAAAAAGATAGGAGCTCGGGAAAAAAATCAGTTGTATACTTTCTGTATATAAGAATACGTGAAGCAGCTATCTCTTTCTTGCATGCAAGATGAAATAAATTTCCCCTCCATTAATAGTACAGACAAATGTACTTCAAAAGTGCATCAGCGAAGCACTTCTGGAAGTGGTCCTGATGTACATTTTCCAGTACTTTTTTACCTACAGAAAAAGCACTGAAACTTGTACTTTTAAAGTACTTATTTGGAGCACTTTCATGGGTTTATATCCGTACTGCTAAAATCCATATTTTAATTTCATCTGAAAATAAAAAAATCTTCAAAACAAACAAACAATTCTTTTAAACTATTATTTAATATTTTATTGGAAAAACACAAAATAGTTTTTTTTTTTTTTTTGAAAACAAAATACACTTAAAAAAAAGATCCTTGGGCACGCGACTGTGGCCTGGCCAGTTGAAAAAAATGAAAAAGAAAAAAATACTCTGCGTCTGCAGTCTGCACTTTGATGGTAGTTTTTGTTTTGATTTTTTTTTCTAAATGCTCAAGGCTGAAGCTGCTGTAAACTCAGTCAATGATGTCTGGAATTGATCGCCACTAAAAGACAGAAAAATCAACAACTTTATAATTTATCAATTTTATAATCAGCATACCTTTATTTTCCAAATCAATTGGTGGTTGTTTTTGTATCATTTTTGTATTACTTTTTTTTCTAAATGCACAAGGCTGAGGCTGTGCATTTTGATGGTGGAAATAAATTTTTGTGGCGTGCCGAAGAATTTGTGTGGTAGATATTGTTTAGAGAAAATAGTTTTCACAAATAACAAATAGCGTTTCGGACGCGTTTCGGACGCGTTTCAGATGTGTTTTGCAAGCGTTTCGGACGCGTTTCAGACCCGTTTTGGACGCGTTTTGGACAAGTTTCAGACACGTTTTGGACGCGTTTTTGGGGCGTTTCAGATGCGTTTTGGGCGCGTTTCAGACGCGTTTTGGACGCGTTTTGGGCTCATTTCAGACGCGTTTTGGACGATTTTCGGACGCGTTTCAGACGCGTTGTGGACGCGTTTCAGACGAGTTTCGGACGCGTTTCAGACGCGTTTTGGACGCGTTTTGGACAAGTTTCAGACGCGTGTTGGGCGCGGATGCGATTCACACGCGTTTTGGACGCGTTTTGGGCGCGTTTCTGATGCGTTTTGGACGCGTTTCAGACGCGTTTTGGACGCGTTTCTGACGCGTTTCAGATGCGTTTTGGACGCGTTTCAGACTCGTTTTGGACGCGTTTCAGACGCATGGACGCGTTTCGGACTTGTTTCAGACGCGTTTTGGACGCGTTTCAGATGCGTTTTGGACGCGTTTCAGATGCGTTTTGGAAGCGTTTCAGATGCGTTTTGGACGCGTTTCAGACGCGTTTTGGACGCGTTTCAGATGCGTTTTGGACGCGTTTCAGATGCGTTTGGGAAGCGTTTCAGATGCGTTTTGGACGCGTTTCAGACGCGTTTTTGGCTCGTTTCAGGCTTGTTTTAGGCGCGTTTCAGATGCGTTTTGGACGCGTTTTGGACGCGTTTAGACGCGTTTCAAACGCATTTCAGACGCGTTTTGGACGCGTTTCGGACGCGTTTCAGACGCGTTTCAGACCAATGATGGATAGTTCCGGAGCCAAATAGTTCCTGGAACTAGTTCCTCACTCGGAACTAGTTCCACTAGTTCCCCAAAATTAATTTAAACAGTTCCATCGTTCAGACACAGCCACACACAAAAGAAAGAAAGAAGAAGAGGAACAAGAAACAAAACGAATGCGAATATATCTCTGTCTCTGTTTGAAATACACAATACACACACGCATGTCATAGAATTCTCATCCAAAGCCAACACACTTGGATGCGAACGAGTTGAGCGCCAAAAATTCACAAACCAAAACCACAACTATCTTCTTATGAATCATGCTCACGGACATGGAACTACATTAATAGTTCCAGTTCCAGGATCAGGAAAAAATATTCAAATTCATACTATTTCTTATTTTGATGCATTTTATTGAAAAAAAAAACTTAAGTTCTAGATAGTTCCGCGGAACTAGTTCCAGGAACTAGTAGGTAGATTAAGTTTGTGTCAACCGACATACGTTTTTCTGGCCGCTTTAAAAGGTAGATTAAGTTTGTTTCAACTGACATAAGTTTTTCTGGCCGCTTTAAACGGCCATCAGGAAAAAATATTCAATATCATACTATTTCTTTTTTTGATGCATTTTCCTGAAAAAAAAACTAAAATTCTAGATAGTTCCGCGGAACTAGTTCCAGGAACTTGTTCCGACCGAAAAAAGAACCGTTCCATGTTCGTTCCGGCTTTGGAACTGTTTTGCGGATCTCTGTTTTGTGTAATTTGCCTTGTCTATAATAATAATAAAATCAAAATTGAAACTTTTTCGTATGATTTCTTTTTCCAGTTTTATAATGAAACCGTAATGCCGACTTATAACGAGTCGATTTTCGCCGTGCGGCGAAGCTTTTTGGCGTCAGTCGAGTCGTGTGAACGTAAGCCGCACGCGACTAAAGTGACAATACCCATACTAGAGTCCTAGTCGACTTAAGCCGTGAGACATATGTATCATGTGGTTAAAATCGACTCGTGAAAAGTCGGGATAGGTATACCTACTTATACCTTTTGAATCTAATATATTTTCTAATAACTTATCGTTAATAAAAATTATCTGTGAACCATCAAGTTGCTAAAATTTTTTTGTTGAGATATCACTACAATATTTATTATAGTTATTTCAAAACTTTTAGTTTACATTTATAAAATGACATGATAGGACACCAGATTATATCCGATTAGTCTCTAGTAAGTTACCTGCACAAATTTCTAACCAAACTTAAAAATAGCTTATGATATTGAAAAAGCATCGGAAAAGGGCCCAAGAATTATTTTGCCTAGAGGCCCATGACATGGTTAATCCGGGACTGTATGTATGTAGGTACTTGCACTTAAGCTTCAAGTTGCTTAGCCTTGATGTCTGTCAATTTCAACCATACACCAAAGTTAGCAGAACATGAAATTTATTATAGCATCATTTAGAGATAAATAAGTAGCCTAAAATTTAATTAAGAGGTCAACTAGCTCAGGGAAATTATTAAATGAATTCGCATTTTTCGCGGGACAAAATTTTGTTCATGTAATGTGGTCGGGTGGTTGTATTTATCATAAATATCAATTTCTTGGGATGATAGGTCATCGGGAGCGGCGGCCATCTTGGAAAAGAGGTTGGTATGGTTTTTATTGAATAGCTCCATTCTTATTAATTTTAACAAAAAATTACAAAGGTAAACCCTGTTAACAATAAAATTATCCAAAAAATGATAATATGCGAACCAATTCCGTGAGTTTATTAAGTAAAATTTTATAGTTAATCAAAGTGTCTGGCAAGGTAGGGGCAAAATGACGTTTTTTCTTAAAGGATTTGATTAGGTTAGTTTTCCAGTTACAAGATTACAATTAGGTACAGTTACAAGATTACAAGCCAGTTGATTTTTTCTATTAAGGCACTTTAAAAAAATTTAAATACCTACATTGAAACCGTTATTAAAAACAATATTTCTTACCAAATTAATTTTAAAATATGTAGCAGAAATGTCACTTTTTAGACATTTTAATAATGCTGGTTTCATTATTTATGAAGTGGCAAATATTTTTTATTAGTTCTGACATTTTAACCACGAGGGTCACTATGGCGTATGTGTAATATTTTTTTTTTTAATTGAAATATCCTAAGAGCTTATGAATAGGCTTTTATACCGAGCAATACATTTAAAGAGTTGACCAATTAAGAGAAAGTTGTACTTGGCCTATGTAGCTTCAGGTTATTTTTGTTTTTGTTTTTGCAAATCCTTTAACGTAGTAGACCAAATTTGGGACTCAAGCGATTTATAAAAGTGAGTTAAAAACCTCAATTTTTTAATATTGGTTCCCCATTTTAAAAACGCGTAACAGCTTCAAAAGGTTTTTTGAAAGTCATCAGACACTATATACAATAAGCTTTCATAAGAAAATGCATAACATGCTGTTATGTTTACATTTAAAATATATATGTTTTTGGTTAAAATAATTTAATTTATTAAACTATTCAAATTGAAAATTCATATATTTTTCGATATATCGTTATATTCAGCAAAAAAAAAAAAAAAAAAAACAGTAACAACAGGAAATTGATACTCACATCAATTCTTTTTTTAGCCTACGGTAATATAAATAACCCAAAAACACTGCATATTTATATGCAAATGATTTATCACGATGATAAACGTGATGGGCAAAAGACAAGATTTGTTTTTTTTTTTTCAATTTTAATTTTTTGTCACCTCCTTTCATTCTTTTTTATCACAGTACGTAAAAGAACAGGTCCATTTTCGTTGGACGACACCAACATGATGACGACGTAAGAGCCAACAGCATCCATATAATAAAAATAAATATTAATGTATAAATTTAAAAACTGATTTTTTGACTTTTTATACCTATACATATAAATTCATTAAAGTGATAGGAAGAAGACTTGCCATGTCGATATTTTTTAACAGTGTGGAATATTTTTTTTTTTTTTTCAAAATTGAATTTAGTTATTTATCGAATAATTAACTAATAATTGCATTCAGTAGTTATAGCTTATTAGGTTTGAGGTTCAAAACAAATAAATCATCAATAGATCCACATAACTTCGTTGATGAAAAAGAAAATATTTTATTAATTAAACTTTTAAAAAATATTTGAAAAATTTATAGAGGCCAAGAAATATGGTGACCCTGCTATAATTCAGAACAAAACTTAGAACAGTTTTTTTTTTAATATGACTAAGAACAATCAATAACACAGTTAAATAACATCCAATTGATAACACAAAAAAGAGCACGTATTAGGGCTCTTGATACCCGCATACCCGGGTAACTACCCGGGTACCCGGGTACCTGCATTTCCGGGTATTACCCGGGGGCCATAAATTCGGGTACCCGTTATAATACGGGTACCCGGTCATATTCGGGTAGCCGCAATATTTTCGTATCTAGGCATAAATAATGTGATTGTAACAGATTTAAGAACATTTCTCAGTCTTTGCTGTTTACCACACTGTAAAATCAATAAATGTATAGTTGGATTCGATCGATTCGCCTATAGTCAAGGTTAAAAAAACATAAACAATATTATAAATTTAACATAACTTTATTTCTTTTAGACTTTAACACTTTTATATCAAACAGTACAATATTTATATAAACAATAGTACATAAAATCAACAAATAAAAAAAAATTGTTACACTCATGAAACTTGGCAAAAAGTTTGCGTTTGGATCAAAAAAGTAAAAAATAAATTTTTTGTGGAAGGGTGTTCTTCCGCGGATTTCATATTTGGTGAGTATATTCTAGAGATTTCTGGCAATCTATCGGAGTATAAAATCAAAAAAAAAATCGATTTTTTTGAACCAGCCTTGTGTTTATGTATATTTTTCTTAGTCAGCGGTATGTATAAATATCCCTTTTATATGTGCAGTCTAAAAGGTCGGATTCAATAATTACCTTTTTCAATTTAGGCCGTGTGTGAATTGCGTGAAATAGTTAACAGCATGTAAAATTTTTGACACTATTGAGGTTAATAAAAAATTTTCAGCTGTTAAATATTTATTGGGCTTTGGCACCTGGTTAAATTTTTTTGCAGATGCTTTTGTTTTGTTTTTTTTTTATTAAAAAGGAGTATCATGGCAGAAAAAAGGCAGACAAAATTCTAAACAATAATCCATACAGCTGAATTCTTTTTATTAACCTCAATAGTGTCACAAATTTTACACGGTGTTAACTATTTAACGCAATCAAAAAATGAAAATAAAGAAAGAAAATTGAAAAAGTAGTACAACATTATGAGTGTATATTAGGAAAAATTTATATTTTTCAATATATTTCATTTTATTGATGATGAAAAAAATTGTTTTTTACCCATTAATGGCAACACAAAAATAAAAATCTCATGACAACGCGTGTTGGAAGTTTGTAAATTGTTAATAATTATACTTTTTTTTAAATCATTAATTCTTTCGATTTGCAGAAAAAAAATAGTTATCTACGTTATCCAAATTCACACAGCTAAATTAAGCCAAAGATAATTTTTTATTCACCAGACATTCAAATGTCAAAAATGTATCCTCTGCTAAATATTTAACATTAGGCCTTAGAGTCATATAGTCACCCGCATAAAACAACAACCTACACTTCTGGCTTAAGTTTCAAGAGCACCTTAAACAAAAAAAATAAAGCAAATAAAATTGAAAACTTGCTAAGGTCAGTTTTTAAAGCCAATCGCTGTCATAAATTGCGACTGAATTCAACTTTTGTGTAGCTCAAAATAAAAGTGATGTAAATCCATCCAATTGCATTTCGATATAACAAGCTTTTAAAAAACGGAATACCATATTACACTACACAATATAAAAAGAAAAACCAGTAACTATCAAAAATATATTGCATATTTGGAGTTGATTCCTTTTTATATTGAAAGATATTAACAAAATACGATACCATTGAGCAAAAAACACACATTTTTCAAAAAAAAAAAAATTAGTTACACCACTATTATTTTAAACAACACATTTACCGATCAAATACATTATTAAAAATAAACTTGTGGCAAATTTTAAGTTATTAAAAACAACAGAGAGTGGCGAATTATTTGCCAATTAAAGGAGTAAAGTAAATAAAATGCACGACTGAGTCACGTAGTTGCTGTAAACTAACACTTTTGTTAGTTTACAGATTTTAAGGGCTTCCTTTATAGAGCAAGATCCCAGGGCCGCCAGACATTACTTATTTTCTCAAGAAAAAAATGTATGGAATTACGTAGTGCTAGGACATACTATTAGTGAATGGATACTGGCTATCTTGTGCCGACGGCCATTTTACCACTAACAGGTGCTAAAGGTACGAAAAATACGTAGTTAGATTTCTTATTTTCTCAAGGCTGATTTTTATATATGATACTCAGGGAACTAATACATTAATTTTTGTAAGCTGCCAGACCCGTCGGATGGGCCTAACACCTTGCCAGACACGCATAATAGGAATCAGGAAAGTTAGATTTTATTATATGGGGCTCTGGGAAAAAATTTATAAAATATTTTGACTTCAGGACTCGAAAGAGTATCAAGACACGCGTCGAAAACCACATTTTGCACAATCGCATCCAGAGTCATTTGGCCGCCATTTTGTTTTTTTAATAAAAATTGCAATTTTTCACATAACTCACGTATTTTTGAATCTACAGAAAAAAATGTATTGCAAACTTGAAGATAATTTAATTTACTACAATATATGTTAAATTACTTTTTTCGATTATACCTTCGGTTTAAGAGTTAGGGTGGTTTTTTTTTGAAACCATATTTTCGTCATATCTCATTTATTTGAGCTTTTTTGAAAATTAACTTGAAGTAAAAGTTGTAGATCTTTTTATTACCTTCAATTACTACATTAACGGTTTTTCGATTTGACAGTCCGTTTTTGATCTGCAGGAAAAAAACTTCAAAAAGGTTCCAATTTTTTAATATAGGAAAAATGTTCTAGTACAGGGTAATTTGCATTAGATATAACAACAACCTAGGCGTGTAGGTTGCACTCAGACAAGAAAAAATCGTATAACTAACACTGCCAGACCCATTCCGACAGCCATTTTTTTTGCCAGACACCTTAAAGCTTTAAAAAAAAAAATTTTTTACTTTACTTATTTTCTCAAGCTTCATTTTTATACATGATACCCATGGAACTAATTCGTTATGAGTTTAAAGGTAGGTATATATTTTTAATAATGTAGTAATTATTGGTATTATTAAGCGTAAACATTTTACTTCAATACTACGGAAGACCCATTAGATTTTATTAATAACAAATCTAGCGAGCATTTGTGCTTGTCTGGTAAGGTGTCAGGCCTATCCGATGGTCTGGCAGCTAACAAAATAATTTTATTGAATTAGTTCCCTGAGTATCATGTATAAAAATGAAGCTTGAGAAAATAAGTAAAGTTAAACTATTTTTTTCAAAGCTTTAAGGTGTCTGGCAAAAAAAATGGCTGTCGGAATGGGTCTGGCAGTGTTAGTTATACGATTTTTTCTTGTCTGAGTGCAACCTACACGCCTAGGTTGTTGTTATATCTAATGCAAATTACCCTGTACTAGAACATTTTTCCTATATTAAAAAATTGGAACCTTTTTGAAGTTTTTTTCCTGCAGATCAAAAACGGACTGTCAAATCGAAAAACCGTTAATGTAGTAATTGAAGGTAATAAAAAGATCTACAACTTTTACTTCAAGTTAATTTTCAAAAAAGCTCAAATAAATGAGATATGACGAAAATATGGTTTCAAAAAAAAACCACCCTAACTCTTAAACCGAAGGTATAATCGAAAAAAGTAATTTAACATATATTGTAGTAAATTAAATTATCTTCAAGTTTGCAATACATTTTTTTCTGTAGATTCAAAAATACGTGAGTTATGTGAAAAATTGCAATTTTTATTAAAAAAACAAAATGGCGGCCAAATGACTCTGGATGCGATTGTGCAAAATGTGGTTTTCGACGCGTGTCTTGATACTCTTTCGAGTCCTGAAGTCAAAATATTTTATAAATTTTTTCCCAGAGCCCCATATAATAAAATCTAACTTTCCTGATTCCTATTATGCGTGTCTGGCAAGGTGTTAGGCCCATCCGACGGGTCTGGCAGCTTACAAAAATTAATGTATTAGTTCCCTGAGTATCATATATAAAAATCAGCCTTGAGAAAATAAGAAATCTAACTACGTATTTTTCGTACCTTTAGCACCTGTTAGTGGTAAAATGGCCGTCGGCACAAGATAGCCAGTATCCATTCACTAATAGTATGTCCTAGCACTACGTAATTCCATACATTTTTTTCTTGAGAAAATAAGTAATGTCTGGCGGCCCTGGGATCTTGGACTATTATATAAATTTCAAAGAAATTTTGTTGATGTTGGGAAAGAGCCGACATTCAGGGGGGTCATTCCGTAATTTTGAAAACGATAATCGAATCGATGATAATCGTTTTACAGTTTGAGAATCTTTATAGCTATTTGAAGTCAATTCTGATTCAATATTTCCTAAATAGTTTATATAAATAAAAGTTTTCGTATCCTTAGAAGTCGTATTAGTCTATGTGATTTAGTAGTTGCCTCTTACTCGGGTGTCCCAGGTTCGATTCCGGATATTGAAATTGTTTTTTTTCTTTTATTTTCTCAATAATCGTCAATAAATAAACGATAGCTAAATAGGTCTCGTTTTTGAAGAATTTATTCGTTTTTGGATGCAATATTTGATTTTTTAAAAGTGTTTATTAATTTATTCCAATCACCGATTAATTTGCAAACCCCACAAACAAAAAAAATATTAATGAATCGAATAAAACCAATAACAATATGCTTGGACCGTCATGTAAAAAGTTATTGCACTCTTTATAAATAGTCAATTACTTGAAGGAGTGAGGTGCAAAAGTAAAAGAATGAAAAATAATTGTGCAGTTTGTGATAAAAGGATCAAATTAATAGGATTGTTAGTACAATATATAACCCTCATTTTAAGATATTGGACCACTTAATATTTTAACGAGAAGGATGTCTATGAGCCAACTAATAATCACAAATTTCACAAAATTTCATTTAAGTTGCTTTCTGTGCATCGTTATAAACATCCTTAAAGGTAAATCACCTAGACTAATACGACTTCTAAGGATACGAAAACTTTTATTTATATAAACTATTTTAATACAGTCATATAAGGAGAAAAAAGGGGTAAATCTCGGAATGAATGTTAGTAGAAATTTTTTTTGCTCAATATCTTCCTTTTGCCATTCTATAACATATCTCAAAAGTCTAGAAAAATCTCATGTCCGCTTGTCGCGATTTCAAGGTCAAATCGCGAAATGGAGATTTTCAAAATTAGCAAAAATAGGCTATGGTATTATATACACAAATGATACATGATTTCAAGGTATTTTTTAATACTGATTCCAAAAAATCTAAAATCAAGTAAATCTGACGTCTTTGGATAAAGTTATACCTGTTTTTCATCTGTCAACTCATATTATTTTAACAGTTGCAAACTTACTGCCGAAAAACCCTTAAAAGTTATGGTAGATGAACCAAATTTTGCATGAAGATTTTAGAATCCATCATTATTAAAAATCAAAACAATCCATTACGAAAAATATATATACCTACGAAATAAAGGTATTTTTTGATGGAGGGGCAAATTTTAGGATATGCACTAAAGAAGATTCTTGTTCATCTTAGGAATAAGTGCTAATAGGCTAATTTTTTCATTTTAATCTTTGTTTGGATATTTTTTAACTATCCTCAAAAATATAAAAAAATCTCATGTCCGCAAGTCCTAATTTTCTTGGTTTGAAAATAGGGTGCAGATTTTAAAAAATTAATAAGAAAAGTTTAAATTTTTATATGTATACCAACATAGGCGACATGATTTAAAGGTATTTTTTAACACTTATTCCAACAAAACTCACAAACAAGTCAACCTGACCATCCCTGAAAAGTAATGCACCTTATTCATGTTGATCGGACACAAATATCTGACGTGTACTTTTTCAATTTTTTAAAATCTGCACCTTATCTTCAAACCAAGAAAATTAGGACTTGCGGACATGAGATTTTTTTAGATTTTTGAGGGTAGTTAAAGAATATCCAAACAAAGATTAAAATGAAAAAATTAGCCTATTAGCACTTATTCCTAAGATGAACAAGAATCTTCTTTAGTGCATCTCCTAAAATTTGCCCCTCCATCAAAAAATACCATTATTTCGTAGGTATATATATTTTTTGTAATGGATTGTTTTGATTTTTTATAATGATGGATTCTAAAATCTTCATGCAAAATTTGGTTCATCTACCATAACTTTTAAGGGTTTTTCGGCAGTAAGTTTGCAACTGTTATAATAATATGAGTTGACAGATGAAAAACAGGTATAACTTTTTCCAGAGACGTCAGATTGTCTTGATTTTAGATTTTTTGGAATCAGTATTAAAAAATACCTTGAAATCATGTATCATTTGTGTATATAATACCATAGCCTATTTTTGCTAATTTTGAAAATCTCCATTTCGCGATTTGACCTTGAAATCGCGACAAGCGGACATGAGATTTTTCTAGACTTTTGAGATATGTTATAGAATGGCAAAAGGAAGATATTGAGCAAAAAAAATTTCTACTAACATTCATTCCGAGGTTAAACCCTTATTTGACTGGATTATTTAGGAAATATTGAATCAGAATTGACTTCAAATAGCTATAAAGATTCTAAAACTGTAAAACGTTTATCATCGATTCGATTATCGTTTTCAAAATTACGGAATGACCCCCCAGGGCAAAGTTTTGTTAAATAATTTTATTTGTTATTAGACTTTTTTGAGACAAACTAAAAATGCAGTTTTACGCCTGCAAAGTTTAATCAAAATCGTTAGAGCCGTTTTCCAGTTATTTGGTATAACTCGAAGAATTTGTATGGGGGTACACTTTCTAATTAAGGTAGAAAAAGAACAAAAACAAAAACAACTTTCAGAATTCTATAAAAATCATCAGTACCAAATTTGAAGAAAATCAGTCCACTGGTTCATGGCTGTGGAAATGTGTACAGATGGACGTACAGAATTCCTAGATCCACTTTTTCTTAATCCTCCACCATCGTAATGTTGGTTTTGATTAACACCTCAAATTTTTTTTTCGACACGAAACCAATACTTGCCTTATATAGACCTAGTAAAAAAAATTGCACACTCATGGTTATGGCTTCAGGTCGATGATAACATCTGGCCCACCCTAGATGAAATCTCTAGCTACGCCCATGAATGCACGACGGTTATATGAAACATCAAAGTGTAATATGTATTCTTATGACGGAAAGAAAGAACAAATACTTCCTTATTCCGTGACCTTTCTTTTTAAATAAAGTGAATCTTCTTCAAGAAGATTCACTTTATGGAAAGAAAGAACTTTCTTCAAAATAATTTTTTTTTGTTAAAACCTTACCAACGCAGATATGGTTCTTTTGAGAAATAGAAAATAAATTTTATAAAAAAGTAACAATTATAATTGTTTAAACCGTGTTTCTTATGGGTAATTTTTTAAAGGCTCATATTTTTCAAACCGAATTTTTCTTATGAACGACTAATTACTTATAATAAATAAATTAAACTAGACTTCTCTGATATTTTCCCTCATTTTATGCTATTAAGAACACGTTACCCGGTTTCTCGGGTACCCACCACTTAAAATACCCGGGTACCCACACATTCGGGTAATACCCGCATATTCGGGTACCCGGGTACCCGGGTATTTATTGAAACGGGTATTACCCGGGTAATATCAAGAGCCCTAGCACGTATACGCCACAGTGTACGGGCCAATAATGTGAATTACAACTTAAACCTAGGTGCTAACACACCCAAATTGGTATTAAATAACACTTGCACTCAATAATTGAATAACAACTTCATATTCTTTGTCCTCAGTATTAAGAAATAAACAGAAAAACAAAATCCTTTCAAATAAGAATCAAACATTTAAAATTTCTTCAACTTTTTAAATTCTGTTTATTTTTAAAATATTATAGGTAATAACAAAAAATAAACAAATACATTTCATTTCTATATACACATAGTTATTTACCTACTATAAATCGAACAAAAATTAAAAATTGTAGATTTTAATAATAACTTTCAATATGGCAACTCTGTATAGAAGAATATACATATATCTGAAAATGAAAATTATTAAATTTCAGATCCAAGGAACATAAAAGTTAAATAATTGTGAGAAAAACTTTATACTCAGTTGACTGCGTAATGGGTATTCAATTCGACTGAATCATTTGGTATTCATTTTTATCAACGCATATCCTGATTCTGGCACTCCATACTGTTTGTGGGGATGGATCACGTGGATATGGCTTGCGTGTGTGTGTGGAAGGTGTGTGTGTTTGAGTGTAAGAATATAATATATGAACATCATCATACATTATTTTATTCTTAAAATTGCTTGTTTAACATAGCGTGTAAGTGATATTTCGGTTTGATGATTTTAAATTATATTCATTTAGCTCAAGGCAAATGATTCTTTGTGTTCACATAGTCCAAATTAATGACAAAAGTCATCTCACTCTTCTCTTTTCGAATTATCATAATGAGGTAGATATCTTTTTTATTATTTTTTTTTTATTATTAAATGCTTTTGGCTATTAAATCAAAATTTCTAATTTCAAGGTCGACAGAAGACAATTATTATTTATCAGGTTTTCATCAGGGGAATAATTTTTAACAAATGCAAAACAAACAAAAATATTACCTTTAAACTTAAGGATTTCATACAATTTAATGGCTTATCACTTAAAACTTCTATGTAATGAAATCATCATACTATGGGGGTCCCAAAACACGTAAAATCAAAACAGTGTCGTCACATAATTTAAAAGAACAAAATACATATATTGTAAGCTAAGGGCTTTACTTGGCTTCCACAAAATCTTAAGGCTCTGATCAATATTTGAATTGTTTATTTTAGAAACAGCATTTTTCCATTTTTCCCAATTTTTTTTTTTTTGGAAATTTCTTATTTATGTATCTATAGTTATTCATCTCTTGGAAAAAAATTAAGTAGGTATGACAGGTCCCCCAAAATACGAAAATTCAAAGTAAACTTTTGACTTTTTACCAGTTTTAAATTATTTTGGCAGCAATCTTGACACGCACGCCCTTTTGTTATACAACTATAAAAAGATTAGGAATTACTCTATCTATATCTATTAAATTTATTAAAATTGAACTCAGGGTTCAAAAGCTATAGCTAGATAAAAACAAAAGTTTTACCAACAAAAATTCGTTTATTTCAGAAACGACATAAGTCCAGCGACTTTAAAGGCTTAAAAACCCGCTAAGACTTGAAAAAAAGTTTATATTTTAACGGTTTTTAAATGCATCTTCAACTAGATTATAACTTGTCATATTCTAAATTTGAAGTGTTGTGGAATTTTAACAAAAAAAAAACAGTTTTTTGTTGCTCCTGAAAAGTTTGTGCTCATGGAATTATGTTGTTTCTGAAATAAATGATTCACCAAATTTTTTGTGTTTACTCGCAAATGAGGTTTCATTTAAAGTCCAATTATTTTAACTTTTATGGTATTAAACTCGTATTGTGTTTTTATTTTTTTTTTATTTTCAAATTCCCACGCCTCTTTCCCCCCCCCCCCCCCCCCCAGATACCGCACGCGCTGGGGTCCATTTTCACCGAGTACGAAGTCATTTGCGGATGATTATCGTATCGGCACTTGTTAGTATTTTTGAAGGTAAAAACAAATTAAAAAGAACTAAAAAAGTAAAGAGAATGGTGATACAAATATCAAAGGAAGGTCAAAGATTGGGACTGCTTAGTACAAGCATTTATTATATCTATGCAAAATAAAAAAAAATTAAAATGAACAAAAAAATAAATTTAATATTTCATGTTTAATTTTCAGAAAGTGTCAAAATTTTAAAACAAAAATGTTTTAATCGCCAAGAGTGTTGAGAAAAAAATAATTCAATATACATATATACATATAATTAGGTATAAAGACATTAAATGAGAAAAGAATCAGTAAACATTGAACATAAATACAAAAAAAAAAGTTTATGAGCGTGGTACACTGGTTTTTAGTGTCTTTTTCACACTAGTTTTATTAATATTAAAATCAAACAGATTAGTATTCAAATTTACAAGCTTACACATGCGAGTTAAGGGCACATGCATACCATAATTAGTACGGTGCTGGGGTAATCATATAATTAAACGGCGAGCATAGTTTTTGTGGTACAAATTACCGGGCCCCCAAAAACCGAAGGGGCATAAATTATACACGGAACGAAAGAGAATGACGCGTAGATGTGCAGAATCACATTTTTTTTTACTTTTTATTAACCGAAATAACGAAATTAAACAAATTAAAATTCGATACAAAATAAAAAAAAACAAAAACAAAACAAAAACAAAAACAACTGGAATTCTATTGGAAAATTTCCAATCGACTGGAATGAAATGTCATTCATGACTGAATGAATGAATGAAAGCATTCAGCGAAAATCAAAAAACATTAAGGTGGGTTCACATTGGTGCTTTGTTTTAAGATCGCACGTAAACTATGGTTAACTTTCATTGTTTTAGTTATCTCACAGAATGATTACACACCCGACAAACAATTTTGGTTTTATAAAGCTTTACAGATGCAATTGTTGCTTCTTTAAAGCATTATAGAAGCAAAATTGTTAGTAGAGCAGCCACACAAAAAAATATAAAAGTTCTGACCTGGGATTGCGACTAGATTTTTCATATAGTTTTTGGGTCGCTGAAACCGAATCCGAATTCCGTTTTGCTCCATCACGTCAGGTTTTCGAGATAACCTCATAAAATGTCACGAAAACAAAAAATTTGTTTCTCTGATCTGGATGTGCGAATATGTTAATCATATAGTTTTTGGATCACTGAATCCAGATTCGAAGTCAATTTCGCCCTATCACGTCAGGTTTCTGGGATATCCTCAAAAAAATGTCAAAACCAAAAAAACAAAAGTTTTTACCTGGGGTTGCAACTAAATTTTTCATATAGTTTTTGGGTCGCTGAAACCGAATCCGAAGTCTATTTTGGCGTATCACGTCAGGTTTTTGAAATATCCTCAAAAAATGTATAAACTCAAAAAAAAAGTTCTTATCTGACATTTTTTGAGGATATCTCAAAAACCTGACATGATACGGAAAAATAGAGTTCAAATTCGGTTTAAGCAACCCAAAAACTATATGAAAAACTTAGACGCAACCCCAAATAAGAAATTTAGTTTTTTTGGTTTTGACATTTTTTGAGGATATCTCAGAAACCTGACGTGATAGGGCAAAATTGACTTCGAATCTGGATTCAGTGATCCAAAAACTATATGATTTACATATTCGCATATCCAGATCAGTGAAAAAAAATTTTTGTTTTCGTGACATTTTTTTAGGTTATCTCGAAAACCTGACGTGATGGGGCAAAACGGACTCCAGATTCGATTTCAGCGACCCAAAAACTATATGAAAAACTTAGTCGCAACCCCAGGTCAGAACTTTTTTTTTTTTTTGTGGGTGTGTTATCAAAAGAAATTTCGAAAAAAGAGTCAAGCCTCTTGAGGCTTCATGTAATAGCTGACTTTGACAGTTCCTTTACCATTTTACCAAGTTTTCACTTTTAGACGTTTACATTTTTGCATAAAAGGCACTAATATTTTATCGCCGCATAGCAAAGCGTTTTTCTTATGAGGTTCAGGGAAAACTAACAAAAACGTCTTTTTTGTTCCTTATCTACAATAACCTAAAATGTGAAAAAAGGGAAATTTACAAAATTAAATTTTTTTTATTTCTTTCTAGCGCTATTTGTTTTTGTTTATTAAAGCAAAAAATAAGCTTTTTGCATCATTATTTTTGATTTTAAGGTAAGAAAAACTGTCAAAAAATGAATTTGAAAATTGTGTAAAAAAGAGTTAAGGTATAACTACAACGGCCACTTTTTGCAAAAAGTCAAAAAGTGAACATTTTCAAACTCATTTTGTGACAGTTTTTCCCATCACAAAATTAAAAATATTGATGCAGAAAGCTTATTTTTTGGTTTAAAAAACAATTTTTGTAGTTTTTTTCTAAAAAAAAATAGCGCTAGAAAGAAGTAAAACTTTTTAATTTTGTAAATTTCCCACTTTTTCACTTTTTAGGCCATTGTAGTTATGCCTTTAACAAATTGTTTTTATACAAAAAAAATATGGTTTTCGCATTTTTTGTTTTAATTTTCTAGCCCGAAGAACCATACAAAAATGCGTTTGAAAATTGTCACTTTTGTACTTTTTCACTTTTTGAGCCAATGTAGTTAAAAGCCACTTAATGCAAAAAGTCAATAAGTCAACATTTTCAAACTCATTTTGTGATAGTTTTTTCGACCAAAAAATTAAAAATAATAATGCAGAAAGCTTATTTTTTGGTTTGAAAAACAATTTTTGTAGTTTTTTCCAAAAACAAATGGAGCTTGAAAAGAAATAAATTTTTTTTACTTTTGTAAATTTCCCACTTTTTCACTTTTTAGGTCATTGTAGTTAAGCCTCAAGGCTTTAAAAGTATAACTACAACGGCAACTTTTTGCAAAAAGTCAAAAAGTGATAGATTCAAACTCATTTTATGACAGTTTTTACGACGACAAAATAAAAAATAATGATGCAAAAAGCTTATTTTTTGGTTTCAAAAAAAATGTTTGGTAGTTTTTTCCAAAAATTAAAAAACAAAAACAAATATTGCTAGAAAGAAATAAAAAAAAATTTAATTTTGTAAATTTCCCACTTTTTCACTTTTTAGGTCATTGTAGTTATGGTTTTAACATAAAAAAATAAAAAAAACGTTGTTGTGCGACGCAGTTGTCGTGGTTATGCCTTAAGAATTGATTTGTTTGATTAAAAAATGTCGCTTCTCACCACGTAGTACCACGGATTACCTTTTTACTACTGTATATTATGAAGATCTACACCTGAACGCACCTTTAATAAATGTGAACATATCTTTAATCATTATTAAGTGTCTGAACGCATTCATTAAAATTTTCCTGGAAGATTTGACATTTCTCAAACGTCAAGCTGAAAGTTTTCTTCGTATTGTTAATTTGAGAACACCAACTTCAAATAAAGAGTAAATTCTAATTGAATATCGTTTTTTTATTGCGGAAAAATATAAAATAAATAAAAAAAACCATTTGCGATCAAAATATATTTTTTCCTGGCATAGTTATTGTGAAAAAGTCAAATTACTGTGACTTTTCTTCCAGTGATTGTCTTCAGGATATTTAGTCTCTGTAAAACGACAGCATACGGCCAAAATAATTAACTTTCTACTTCATCTTCACTCAGATCTTAATATCTGCAATTTCCTATTGATTTTGATTTAATTGAATTTATATTACCGAAGAAAATAAACAAAATTATTGATCAAAGGAATCTCTGGTTTTATTTTGCAGAAGTTGTTTTGATTTCAGATTGACGTACGTGTTAAAATTGTTGTCAAAGGACACATACACAATCGCAAAAAGAACTCGGTCTGTTTTCATGTTCCTACAAGCTAAATGAAAAAAAAAATGGTGTGAATGACAAATTTGAGTGAAGTTGGGTGTAGGTTGAATGATTGACGGATGGAATTTGAACGAATGGAACATGAAACAGGTTGAATTGAATTGAAATGCAAGGTGAAAACACAATGCCCTTAAGGAGATTACACTTTGCATTTTCTTTTTCGATACTTTTTTTACGTAGTTGAGCGTAGTTAAAACGTAGTTCGACAATATCTAAATCAGGCTTAAAATATATAAAAAAGTAGGTATATTATATATTCCTGTGTAAAAAGTGTAGTTAATCGTAAGAAAACAACAACAAATACTATAAAAAATAAAGAAACTATTTTGGTATTATTGTGTTCAAAATTGTTGCAAATAAAAAAAAAATAAAGAAATTGGCACTCGAATTTCGAGGGCTGGGTCGGCTAGTTTTATTAAATCTAAGCTACGAAAGTTATAAGCACCTCTCCGGTAGTTAAAATTAATAGAATTAAGCAGATCCGGGCCATCAATTACACCCGTTATAAGTTGATGAATAAATACAAGGTTGTTATTTACTCTCCTTTGAGACAAAGTTTGGATCTGCAGTAGGTTGATTCGATGCTCATAGGAAGGAAGGTTAAAAGGGTCCGTCCATGGTAAGCCTTTTAAGGCAAAACGAATAAAATTACGTTGGACTGATTCTATTCTTTCTATATGGATGCTGTAAAAAGGTGTCCAAACTTGAGATGCGTATTCTAAGTGGGGGCGAACTAAGCAGTTGTAAAGAGCTAATGTAACGTAAGGGTCCCTAAACTTTTTCGACCAACGCTTGACAAAACCTAACATAGAATTGGCCTTGTTTACAATCAGGTTTATGTGCTCTGTGAAATCGAGGTTGGAGTTAAAGTTAACACCAAGGTCTTTAAAGCTATGCACACGGAGTAAAGTGTGATGAGATATCTTATAATCATACAGACGAGGAGTTTTTTTCTTTGAAAAGGTCATCGTCTGACACTTCGTCGGGTTGAGATTTAAACCGTTCTTTGTACACCAAATAGTAAATCTATCAAGATCATCTTGCAAGGATATGCGGTCATTCACAGAGCTTATGCTTTTGTAAATTTTCATATCATCTGCGAAAATAAGAATTTCACTCTTACGTAAACATAACGGTACGTCATTAATAGCTAAAATAAAAAGAAGAGGTCCCAGGTGACTACCTTGCGGGACGCCCGATTTGGCAATGAAGGATTTTGAGAAGGTCCCTCTGAATTTCACCTGATATGACCTATTTTTAAGGTAAGAAGAAATCCAAGTGATAAAACTTATAGGAAAACGAAACATTTTTAATTTAAACTTTATGATGTCATGAGAAAGTTGATCAAAAGCCTTAGAATAGTCTGTATAAATGCAGTCGAGTTCCTGTCCACTTTCTAAAGCAAAGTAGCAATTTTGCAAAAATGAAAGTAGATTCGTAACCGTTGATCTTTTTTGCATGAAACCATGTTGTTGATCACAAATAATATTTCTACAGTAGAACGTTAAACTATCACAAATAACTTGCTCAAAAAGCTTTGGAATACATGAAAGTTTAGATATTGGCCTATAGTTAGTTATGTGGGCTTTATCTCCCTTTTTAAAAACAGGAGTGATATATGCGCTTTTCCATATGTTTGGAAATATACCCGATTTAAGAGATAATACGAAAATGTGTTGAAGAGGGAGAGCTAAAACGGATCTACAGTTTTTCAAAACTATCGGAGGGATTCCATCAGGTCCCAGAGAGCAATCATCATGAAGAAGTGAAAGACAGTGTGAGATCTTATCGAGCTCAACTGGAATACTGTTAAATGTAACTTGGGGGTAATCACGTAAATAATGGAAGTAATCTATATCTATATCGATGGGGGTATCAATAAAAGATTGACTAAAGTTATTTGAAAACGCGTCAGAGATCTCAATAGTACTTTTTAAGATATTATTGTTATAATTAAAGTTGACTGGATAGCCGTCAGACTTTTTTTTTTAATTGACGTATTTCCAAAAACTTTTAGGGTCTTGTTTGATAGAAATCTCCATCGACTCAAGATATTCTGCATAAACATTATTAGAGAGAGTCTTAAATTCATCAAAAAGAGAGATGTATAAATCATGATTTTCCGGGGACATATTTTTCAAATAATTTTTCCATGCTTTATTTCTTTTGTTTCGGAGAATTTTAAGTTCTTTGGTATACCATGGATGGCATATGCTTGTGTATTTGGATCTTTTCAAGGGAACTATCTCCGCTATACAACTATTTAAAACGTTATAAAAATATGACACCGCGTTTTCAACGTCACACGAAACTGGAATTATAGTGTATAGTTTTCTAATTCAATACGAATTTTTTTCTAATATCGTTATCAATTTTTTGTTTGTTTTAAAATCTACATTTTTCATTAGTTTTTAATAAAAAATGTAAAAATTTTGGTTAGAATAATTGTGTGCTTTTTTGGATATTCTAATTTGGGGGGTGGTGGAGTATTTTATTTTTTAATGGGGCCTAAAATATCTTTGAAAAAAAAAAAAAATATTTTAATACGTTGAAGAAAAACAGTAGATCAACCTGTTTTAATTTTTTGATTCTAAAATTTTCAAAAAGAGGGGCAAAAGTGAGGTAAGAGATTGCTAAAATCTTTTTTTTTTTTAGTTTTAATGTCTAGTTCTTTGTTTTTCTTAACGATTTTTGGTTTGGCCTAAGAAATATTAATGTTCAACTTGAAACAACTTTTGAAGTTTTATTTTTCGAATATGTAAAAGCATCACGATTAACTTTGAAAGTGATACTCTTTTTGTAAGGCACTGAAACTCACTCAAAATATGTATATGATTAAATATTCGATTTCAGAAAATAAAAATGTAAAATAAAATTTGGAAAAATGTTTTTTTGAGTTTTTTGAAAAAAATTTTCGAAAGCGATATCTTTAAAAATACAAATTTTATGACTATAATTTTTTGGAACAATGTTTACAGCACTTTTTAAAAGTTGAGAAAATATAAAAACTTATAAAATTATAAAAAAAAGGGGCCAGATTTTTTTTTTGTTTTTGGCCCCTAACTTTCGAAATATTGAACTCAGAGATCCAAAAATTTGGAACATGGTTGGGAACAACTTTTAAAAAAGTAATTTTTGAAATAAAGGGCTCTAAAAGCCTCATTTTTGGAGTTTTCCAGAACATTCCGAAACAAATCGGGAACAACCTGGAACAACTTTGAAAAATACCGATTTTAAAAAAAGGGGTTAACTTTACACACTCTACATGCATTCGTCGGCAGGATCTATTTATGCCTGAGCTGAAAATACTAGGTGAACGATTCGAATGTATTAAAGTGAATGGTCAAAAGCGCAATTTAAAAATCGATTGTAATTTAAACTATTCCAGGATATCCACTCTTTTGCAGGAGTACCAAATTTCCCAGAAACTAATTTCACCAAAAATCCAAATGCTTCCAATAAATGATTGAATTATTTTGTACTTAAATATGAACTTAATCAGTTTAAATTTTAAAGTCAAGAATCGATCAAACACTTTATTCCTTACTCCTCCATTTTTACCTTTCCATCACAAACTGCCTTCAAAAATTGAACCTAGCTTTGTAGCTATTGCTACATCCTCCAACATTAACCTCTCTCTGCGTAGAGAAATAAAATTTTATCGAACAGTTTATCGAATAACCACTTCAGTCTTTCCTATCGTAAAAGTCTTCGTTGAAGCGTGTAGTGGCGGCAGCGGTGACGCGGTAGCGGGCGTGAGCGTAGTCGTCGTCGTCAACTCAATGTTGTTATGCCAACAAGACTCTACCATCTGCTGCACAAAGTTAATAAACGAATTCAACGGCATTGTACAAGTTTCCCTTACGTTTCTTCTACTTTGCCGTTTTTATTTCCGTTGCTTTTCTTCTTTGGAAAATAAAAATATGTAAGTAAAGAAGTGAATAACAGTTAGAGTAGTGTATCCGGCGGCGGCATGGGGCCATCATGCTACTTGAATACACTGCCTCTCAGTCTTAACTTCAGTTTCATCCCTTACCGCCTTATACCTCATCTTATTTCATCTACGCCACCTTTTCAATAAAAAATAATTTGAGTGAAATTTTCACTCCGCACCACCCCAATATTTTCCATGAAACATTGCAAAGAAGGACCAATAATAACTGTCATTCGTTCGAAGAAAATTTCCTGATTTGAATAATAAAAAAAATGTAATAAAAGACGATTTTCATCTGGCACAGCACAGCACAGCACAGCACAGCACACAGCCAAGCAAAATGAAGAACCGGAAACGGGAAACGAAGTCTCTATATACGAATCGTACGTACGAGTGAACATCCTTTTTACACTTTGAATTAAAATCCGCAATCAGTTCATTGTGCCTTTTCCATTTTCTTCCCTTAGTTTCGCCTCCTTCCGGTCAGAATAAATCTTCATTTTCATTACTGCATTAGCAATGACAATCATCCTTGTGCTCTCGCTCTTATTTCACACAGAAACTGAGAACTCTGAAGCAAAGGCTGCTGGCTGCTCTACGAGTATGAAGACCAAAGCCAATGACGACGACAACGACAATGCCAAACGAGAATGACTATCGACAATTGACAATGCCAATACCAACAACGACAACGCACAGGGTGAATCCTTTCAATTATTCCAAATTGAATCAATAACGATTCATTTCGATAACTTGGCTTTGAAAAGGCGAGGCGCCAGAATTGGAGAATAGAGCTAGTATAGATACTATACCTACCTACACCTCTACCATATCTACAAAAAAGACCAAATGGATTGTGTACTTAAGCTTACATTTTGAACAGACAGATGCCGCGCCAATGATGGCAATGGGGATGACAAGCTCTCCAAACGCAAGGAGAGCGACACACAGGCGCGATGACGGGAAAGATTGTCAAACAATAGAGGAAATCGAGGCGAAGGAGTGGTAAATTGGATGTGAATTGAAAATGGTTGCCACGTTTCCTATGTTCAATTTATAAATGTGTACGAAGTATGTTGGTATGTGGCAAATGGTTTGTGTGGCATCACTTCAAATATACTCGTACTCCGTACATATATACAAACCAAATATGATGTCCTCTGGAGGTGGTGAAACCAAAATAACATGTCGGTTCCCCCCAGCATTCATAAAACGATAGAGAACGATTGCTGCTACTACTTGTGGCACGTGTTTGTTGTTTTTTTTTTACCATATTTTTTTTTTATTTCTTGTACCTACTAGCGGTGATTGAGAGTTTTAAGACAGAAAAAGGCTGAAAGATCAATATTTGCTGGGAATAATATTTTCATAAGAGGTGAGATGGAATAAGCTTGTAAGTATAGAAAGTAGGATCGTAAAATGAATTCGATTTTGAAGGAAAGACTTTAAAAGTAGGGCCACCATGTAATTAGGATATCGGATATCCAAAACTAATTTTTTACCCACCAACTTCTTGTTGCGAAATCAGCTGACATAGTTACCAGTTCTGCAGTTAGCTTAGCCATTTTGTTTCGGAATTTTATTAGTTTATACCTTTGACTTCTCGTTTACTAATCCTTCTAGTACTAAGAGGACCTGAGCCCGCGTAACTTGCCAACACTGATTACAAGAAGTCTTATCATCCCTTCAATAGAAAGGAATCTTCTTAACACGGAAGTAGTCAGCACCTTCGATTGCTTGTAGTCATTTACAAGGCCCTGAAAACTCAAAAAGTGCCGAAGAAATCAAATTAAAGATAAGTACAAGCTTTTTCTCAAAGTTCTAAGTCAATACAAAGGCATATAGAAGGAACTACAATATATTAATAACATCTTTCGAACTCCATTAGTCCCAATAATTATATTTAATTAGAATACGTTTGCAGGTTTTGAAACTACAAATCTACAAATAAGTCCCTTAAAAACGTACTAACTTAAAGACCGAAGCTTACACCATTTTAACAAAGCCTTATGAGTTATGACCTGTACTAAACCTTTATCAGCTTATTGGTAGAACCTGCATTTTTAGGACGATTCGATCATCTACTTCTCATCGATAGCGCCAGTTTTCGCTGTTTCAAGAGTGACCTAGACATTAACTAATTTTAGACAAAAAAAAAAACCACATCTTCAGCTGCTATTTGTAAAAATATGGTCCTGACCAGGATTGTTAAAAAAATGTATAATTTAAAAAAAAATAAAAATACGCTTTTATCACGCACTAAAAATTATATAAAAGTGTATAAAAACACTATAAAAGTAATTTAACTGACTTATTGGAAATGGTTAGATCAAAAAGCGTGGAGCGCTTTGTTTAAACTTTATAAAAGTACAAGCAACAAAAATGCTCTCTACGCTTATTCCATTACAAAAAAAAAAAATAGCCCTAAAAAAAATTGTTATTGCAACTCAGATTCTAAAAAATGTGCGGAAGAATGAAGAGACTTCCATAAAAGAAATGCTACACCTCATTCTTCAAAGAATTGATAAACAGGATTTGAATACCAACAGTTAAGCGAAAAAGTCGCTATTAACAAACAATGATGGACAGAACACTTAAAATCGCTACATGGAATGCAAACGGTCTTTTACAACACTTATCCGAATTAAAAATCTTTTTAGATCTAGAACATATAGATATTTGCCTGGTGTCCGAAACTCACTTCTCCAATGGGCAAAGTCTAGATAATGTAATAGAAAACTATTCATGTTACCACGCTCCACATCCAGCTGACAAGGCAAGAGGTGGATCGGCGATTCTTATAAAAGAAAGCTTAAAACATTATGAAGAAACCAAGCTTACTAATGAGAATATGCAAGTAACAACTATTAGTATTGGTATGAAAAAGAAAGAGTTTAAGATAGCAGCTATATACTGCCCACCAAGGCGCTCCCCGACAGAAGATGACTATACAGATCTATTAAATCTTCTTGGGCATAACTTTCTTGTTGGTGGAGACTTCAATGCGAAACACACCCATTGGGGTTCAAGACTTATATCAACAAAAGGCAAAAGACTTTTCCAAGCAGGCCGTAAATACAATTGCGAATTCTATTCCTCCAGGTCGCCTACTTACTGGCCTTCCGATACTAACAAAATACCAGACCTTATTGACTTTTTCGTAGCTAAAGGAATCAAACGAAATCACATTAGTGTCGAAGGTAATTATGACTTGTCATCAGATCATACTCCAGTGATTCTAACACTAAGTGAATCGGAAGTAATAGAAAAAAGTAATCCAAAGCTTGTAAATAAGAAAACAAACTGGAGTGACTTTAGAGAAAGGCTTTTAAGTTTTATAAATTTAAGATCTCCCATGAATACAATCGAGCAAATTGACCATGAAGTGGAACAATTTATTGCTGATGTGCAACAGGCCGCTGAAGAAAGTACTCCAACATTTTCTAATAGAAGACAAAATGATTTTACAAAAAAGTAAAATTAAAAAAAAAAAAACAACGCAATATGTATGCATTAAATATTTTTTTTATAGAATTTTGGCTATTTGTTTGCAATACCAAATTTTTTTTTCTATACAAAATATTTTTGAGTTGCAATAATTTTTTTTTTTTTATTGCAAATATTTTTGAGTTGCAATAACAATTTTTTTTAGGGCTATTTTTTTTTTGTAATGGAATAAGCGTAGAGAGCATTTTTGTTGCTTGTACTTTTATAAAGTTTAAACAAAGCGCTCCACGCTTTTTGATCTAACCATTTCCAATAAGTCAGTTAAATTACTTTTATAGTGTTTTTATACACTTTTATATAATTTTTAGTGCGTGATAAAAGCGTATTTTTATTTTTTTTTAAATTATACATTTTTTTAACAATCCTGGTCAGGACCATATTTTTACAAATAGCAGCTGAAGATGTGGGTTTTTTTTTTGTCTAAAATTAGTTAATGTCTAGGTCACTCTTGAAACAGCGAAAACTGGCGCTATCGATGAGAAGTAGATGATCGAATCGTCCTAAAAATGCAGGTTCTACTAAAAAAATTTGCAATAAATTTTTTTTAATGCAAAATATTTTTATTTGCAATAAAATTTGATTTTCAATGCAAATATGTTTTAGTTCCAATTAAATTTTTTTTAATGCAAAATATTTAATTGCAATAAATATTTTTTTTAATATGTAAATATTTTTCAGTTGCAATATAATTTTTACTTGCTCTATAGGGCAAGTATTGGTTTCGTGTCAAAAAAATAATTCGAGGTTCAAAAAATCAAAACTAACATTACGACGAGGAGTCTGAAAAGTGGTTTTCGTCATGACGTCCGTCGGTCTGTGCGTCGGTGCGTCTGTGCGTGTGTGCGTCTGTGCGTCTGTGCGTCTGTGCGTCTGTGCGTTGTCAAAAAAAGGTGTACAAGAAGCTGCAGCCTAAACAGGTAGACGAATTTTCTTGAAATTTGGTACAGATGATTATTTCGTAATTTCCAAGGTTTATTTTTTTTTGGTTTTTAATATCTCGCCTAGAACGTATACCTCCCATACAAACTTTTCGAGGTATTGCAATTTTCTCGAAAACGGCTCTAACGATTTTGATTAAATTTAACACAAGTAATGCTGTACGTATATCTAATATAACTGCGTTTTTAGTTTTTCTCAAAAAATACGGATAGTGGAAATATGACAATTTCTTTTTTTAATCGCTAATGTCGGCTCTTCCCGTGTATCGTTAATGAGTTATTGCAATTTTCTCGAAAACGACTCTAACGATTTCGATTAAATTTGGTATTCGTTATAGTCTTAATGAGTCTAACAAAACTGCGTTTTTAGTTTTTCACAAAAATTTCCTAGAACGGTATGGCGTTGCCGTTTTCTGCCAAATTGATGCATTTTTTTAGTTAATGTCGTATATTTCATCAAAGGCTAAGCCAATTTTATTCAAAATTTGCAGACAGATATTTCTTGTCATTTAGAAGTGTAAAATGTAAAAAAAATCTAACATGTTTTGAAAAAAAAAAGTTTAAATGGAATTTTTTTACTTTTATTTTTTTTTTTTTTTTCAAAATTTAAGGAAAATCTTTAATTTCCAATAGTTATCTAAGATATAGATACTTTGAACTACAAGAGCAAGTACGTGCGGCCCCAGTCGTGCATTTTATTTTTTTACATTACCTACCTACTTTTTTTCGTGATCCCTTTTCTCCCGTTTGAGCAGCCAGTCCCTTTCTCTTCTATTATCTTTTCGGAAGTATGAATTCATGCCTTGTTTTTGCATAAATATAAAGCCCCAATCCAATCTGATTCCTCGATTTTGCTAACGATTCGTTGAAATTGAGGTTACCATGTTCCCTCGTAAATATTTACATATTAGTCAAAATCGAGTTCTCCATAAGTTCATCACACCAAGTTCTCCAAAGGAGATGTTTTCGGCTGAGATCATAATTTTAACCGAACAACAAAGACTAGTGTAATTTTTTTTGATAATAGCAGAGCGCGGACACGAAAATATTGTGCTGGTTTTCATTTAAAAAGTCCATGACTTCTTGCCTAAGTCTTCTTTTATTAAAGAGCCCCCAAACCAATATACCGTAGGTTGTCTTTATCCGTAAGGACTTTTTGTCCAAATGGCTGTAATATACACAGATATTTTTTGTATACTAACAAAGCTTCGTCACTAATTCTTCGACTGAAATTCATTTTTAAATCTTTCGTTTGCAGAAACACCCATATCTGAGCTTAGTAAATGAAAATACTAATAAGGCAATCCAGCGAAAGCAACTCCCAACTAAAAGGGCAAGAGCTTTTTTATAGAATTCTTCGGAATAGTTTAAATTAGTTGTTCACAAAAGATGATTCGGATTCCTATCGGAAAAACTTCTGTTACCTACAGTTTCGTTTTTTCAATAATGCCCTGGTGAAAATAAACCTTTTCTCTTCTCTTCTGTATTACTGCCAGCTTCAATGTTGGTTTTGGTTCCCTGGAAAATCCTATTTAAGGAAAAAAGTCTTCTTCTGTAAAACTATGAGATCTCAAACACTTTAGGCAATTTAGCAAGAAATACATGGGCACAAGTCGTATTAAAAATAGAAATGCACTTCCTTGGTAACCCATTTAATATATACAAAAATTTAATGAAGCATTCTTTTTCTTTGTGTATAGATAAAGCTTATTGTGTTGCTTCTTAGTGTTGAAAGAAACTTACATATTTCGAGAGAAAACCCTAATAATATCAACGAAAATATATTTTTTTTCGAAGTCAATATGTAATCAAGTTAATATTGAGTTCAGCACGTAACTTATTCTTTATATCTTCAGTATTTTCACACCCAAATAAAATACACACATAATTCTTTCTTCCTTACGACAAAAAAAAAAAAAAAAACAAGTCACGGCGTAAACGAAGACGCTAGCGTAAAATATAATTGTATAGAACTGAATGTGAAATAACTCACATATACACAAAAAAAAGAATTCCTCCTTCATAACTAGAGGATGTCGAGAATTTGGTTTGGATTCCCCCAGCCCCAACCCAGAATTATTTCATTTCAAATTGTACGTGAGTGCCTGATAAAAAGCAACTATATAAAAGATATATTCACATCCTTTTTTTTTCGTTTCTTTGGCGAATAACAATGCAGAAGATAGATAATAATTCCAATCCCATTGCAATCCATTCAGTAGTGTAAGTAAAGAGGAAGAAAACTTTAACCTTTTTCTTGATGCTTTCAACCATCAGAAGCAAAAATATTAATTTCCTGTTGACTGAGTTCCACTTGCAAGTCCAAATTCACTTATGAGCTTCATATTATTTGAGAATAGACAAACGTTGGTTGGTTTTGGTTGGGGCTGCGTGTTGTAAGCATCGGAGGACTTAAGAGACTTAGAACCTTAGAATCTAAGACGATATTAAAGCAAAAATATATTCTTTTATTAACTAAATTATACGAAATAAAAGTTTCTCCTTGGTGTATGGATAGAGAAAGGTCCTGTGGGATCAATTTATTGTGCATTTATGCTAGTCGCTGTAAGGAAAATATAGTGGGATGTTGGCAAGGCGTACATAATATTTACAAGAGGAAAACGAAGCGTCTTCGTGCAACTTAAAATTGAATTTGTGAACTCATTCAAAATGCTGGCATTAAGGAAAGGATCCATCTTCTGTTCCCTATGGTTTTGTATGTGGTCTTAACAACTTTACCTTTTCCTTTTAAACTTACATAAGCTCTGCATGAGTTCTTCTTTATTTCACGTAAGTTAAAATTAATACGTGAATGCCAGTTACTTACTACTTACTACTTACTACTTACTACTTACTACTTACTACTTACTACTTACTACTTACTACTTACTACTTACTACTTACTACTTACTACTTACTACTTACTACTTACTACTTACTACTTACTACTTACTACTTACTACTTACTACTTACTACTTACTACTTACTACTTACTACTTACTACTTACTACTTACTACTTACTACTTACTACTTACTACTTACTACTTACTACTTACTACTTACTACTTACTACTTACTACTTACTACTTACTACTTACTACTTACTACTTACTACTTAATACTTTCTACTTATTTCTTACTACTTACAACTTACTTTTAATATTATTTTAATGTACAATTGCTGCCAAGGTAACACATTAAAAGTGGGTATAACCTATATCATATTTCTAATCCCTTGTATCCGAAAACCTTTCTTTTGGCTTTCAAGAGCATCATGAAGTGTTCCAAGGTTAATCCTGTTGTCCAGCCCAGATCCGCCCTTATCGTATCCTTAATTACTTTCGTATTATTTTGCTTGAATTTTTTATTTTCGTTTAGCTCGAGACGGATAAATAAATAAAGACATTAAAAACGTAAAGCTCTTGATTCTTAGTGGTAGCACTTTGTCATGTTTTTTAGCGACCGGTGCTGATGGCATCTCAAGAAGAGAAATACAAAAATTTTAAATAAAAAACAAAAAAAAAACCAAACAAAGCAGCGAAAGTTTTTTTTTTTTTTTTTTTCATTTTTTTAATTTAATCAGGAATAAGATTTTACGAGACGGCCGCAAAATTAATGGCCTCAACTTCTGAGTTTACGATTTGGAAAAAAAAATATAAGAACGAATGAAGGTGGAAAAGGCAGTGATCAAAAAGATTCGGCTGCTAGGGTGGATTTAGAGGTTAAGGTAGACAGCAATGGCAAAGTACTCGTACCTATGTGCTATTCAAAATTCATATTTTTAAAAATATTAAGCTAGGGGACATTTTGTTGGGGAAAAAAAAAATGTTAAGTACTGAGAAAGTTTATAGCTTTTTCGTGATATAAATCGAGCCATAGCTATTTGGCGGCTACGATGGCAACAAACGGTGGCGGGTAGCGTTTTGTCACATTATCGGGTTGCTATTTGAAGTAAGATTAACGCCTTAAGGGAAAATTTATTTATGTGAAAAAATATAAATTGTCATGGCTGAAGAAGTTATGATAAATTGATATGCAACGCATATCTAAGCAATTATTTTATTGGTAGGTAACTTTAACATTTAAATTGTGTTTGGTAGAATAATAATATAACTGTAAACTTAATGTGACTTGCTAATGATATATAAATAGGGCTAGACATTTTTTTCAGTAAATTTTATGTAAAGTTTTTGTCATAATGTATTCATTCTGTAGATTTAGTTACTTGTGACAAATTTATGCATGATTTTAGTAAAAACTCACAAGAATAACTTAACAAATAATGGTTGATGGGCTATAATATCTCTGTACAAAATTACCATAAAAAAGAATTGGTTTCAAAAAACACCAGAAAATAGTTTGGAAAAAAAAGGCAGAAATATAGTCGGAAAATGAAATGGAAACTAGGCCAGAAAATAATACATTCTGGCTTAATTTCCACATTTCGTTTTGAAAGAAAAGCCTGAAAATTAATAAATTCTGGTTTATTTTTCATTTTCATTTTGGAAAAACTGCTAGAAAAGTTTTTTATTTTTAATTCTAACAGAAAACTGAAAAATAAGAATAATCTGAAGTGAGCGATTGTGTACCTACTAAGGGGGGAGGATGGGGGCCGGGTCGCGGTGTTCAACTGCTTTGGTTTAAAAAAAAAGACAAAATTATAAAAAACAACAGAGGGGTTGCCTCCGATGGAAGTCAGAATCGGCTTTTTCCATTTTATGAAATGGAAAAAGCACCAGAATTTTTTTTTGAAAAAAATGTCAGAAATTCTAGAAATATTCCCAGAAAAGTTTTGCACTTTTTGAATAGGAAAAAAAATCAGATTTTTTATGAAAAATGTTTTGGCTTTTTTTTTCAAAAAAAAAACTGGCGTAATTACCTATGGCTTATTTTCCGGGAGCCAAAAATGTATCCCAAGCTGACAGCTGAATATTTATCTCTTCACCTCAACAGTGTCAAAAATGTATCCTCGGCTAAATATTTAACCAAATTCCGAAGTGGTTTTCAAATTTAAAAAAATGTTTATTTGCTGCTAAATGATGTTTACGCCCCCTGCACAGAAAACAGAATTCTTGACTGTTTCTCTGCTACACCGAACAAAATTTTATAATAACAGCTATCAAATAAACATTTTTGAGTGACAAAAGTCGTCCAACAATTAAAATATCAATTTTTATATTGGGCAGGTTCAGAAACGTTAGGGACTAGATATTTAGGTAATTTCTCGGTCTCTGATTAGTCAGCGGGTTTTTAAAAAAATTTTGAAATTTTTTTTTTGAAAAATCAAATTTTCGAGAACGGGACATTGAATTTTTTTAAATTTTGGTTTTAGATGTTGATTAGTGATTTCTACAAAATGGCATACCAATTTTATTTTAAAACTTTTTTTCCAAAAATTATTTATAAAAAATTTGTTTTAAAAAAAACGGCTCTAACAATTTTGAAAATTTTTTTTCTAATAATGCATGTTAATATATCAATCAAAACTACATACTCTTTTTGGGGGGCAATTTAATTTCAGATTTTATTTTTTATTTTTTAAACGAATTTTATTTTTTTTTTCCAAATTTCTATATAAAAAGTCTCAAAAATTTAAGCAACTTTAACTCTAAGAGCAAGTTCGTGCGACCCAGTCGTGCATTTTATTTATTTAATTTTAGGTGGATAGTAAACATTTCACTTTGACAATTAAAATATCAATGTTGACTAGATTTTACGTTTTAGATTATTATAATGATATTTCTATCTTTTTCTTTTTTATTATTTTTACTATTTTAAGTATTTTCTTTCTTTTTTCAATACATTACTGAAAGTGAATATTCTTTATAAAATAGTGGTGATATTATTTTTTCTATTACACTGGTTAACAAAATTAAACTTTTTTGTTGTTGCCGAAACAAAAATATACTTTTCTGAAGATTTTCGGTGTGTTGAACTCGAATCCGAAGTCAAAAAAAATTCATCAGCTCCCGTTTTTGAAATATTACCGTTAGAAAATGCAGTACTTCGGACCTTATTCATTTATATAAGTAAAATTGTTTGAGCATTTTTAGTAACGGTTTTTATAAGAACTATTTTCCACCTTTTTAAATCTGTTTAAATCTTTCCGATATCTTTTTTACTGCCCGAGATATCCTCAGTTGTTTGGTATTTTTATAAATTTAATAACGTCATTATCTCCTTTATGATATATGAAGCCAAACCCACTTACTTCATTTTAAGATATCTCGGGCAATACAAAAGATATTGAAAAGATTTAAACAGGTATCAAAAGATGGAAAACAGTTCTTATAGAAACCGTAACTAAATATGCTCAAACAATTTTCCTTATACAAAAGAATAAGGTCCGAAGAACTCAAAAAAACGTTTTATTGCATTTTCTAACGGTATTATCTCAAAAACGGAAGCTGATTAATTGTTTCTGACTTCGGATTCGAGTTCAGCACACCGAAAACCTTCAGAAAAGTATATTTTTGTTTCGGCAACAAAACCCTTGTAAACCAGTGTTATAGTTGAAAGGTATGATTGTTTTGTTTTCTCAGTAAATCATACATTTTACTTCGAAAAAACACAATAAAGTTCCTCTAAAATAGTACACATAAAGAGTTTTGTATATAATATTTTTCAATAATTTGGAATGAGAAATTGATATGAAAAATTGATAAAAAATAAAATATCAAAAAAAAATTCAAAAATGTGATATTTAAATATCATCCTGATAATAAAAATATTGTTTTAATATTTTTAATAATCATAAAACACATTTTATAGAGCATTTATTTCTGATATTTAAAAAATGTTAAATTGATATTGTTTTTTTTCGGTGTAGGTACAGATAGTATGTACTTAGGGAAAAGAATCGAAATGAAACCAGAGTCGAACTCTACAGGGAAAAAAACAAATATCAAGTTAGGGTTAAAAGATTTGAAATTCGAAAGTGAAATTCGAGAAACTCATATTTTTGGAATTTTTATGTTTTCAAAAATGGAATACATACCTATCTATTAGGTAAACCTAACTTTAAGAAGGACAAAGCTTATTTTTATTATTTTTTAAAGAGATACCTATTTAGGAATTGAATTTTCGACAAATATCAGCACTTTTATATCTTAGAATAAATGATGAGTTAAATAAGCTGCTCTAATATATTTAAAAAAACAAGTTTGTTACCTTAAACTACCGAAGTTAATACATAAATAACTTAATTAATATTATTTGTTTAACTTTTTAGCAAATCATTGTTCCAAAATTCTATCAAACAACTTATTTTTCAACCAATTAAGTTAAAAACAAAAATTACAAAAGAAATCATTCAAGATAACTACACAAAGTCAACAAGCACATTAATTTTGACGATTATCTTACTTTGGTGACTGCAAAGAATGTTCACTCATAGAACTTTCTATTTTTTTTTTTTTCTTGTATTTTATTGAAATTATGTAAAGACTTCCTTGGTAAGAATTTTAATTATTTCAAAAAGTTGACTGAGTTGATAACGAGCTAGCGCTTGACTGAACTCAAATGTAATTTGGTTTTCAAATTAAAACAAATTATTTCGAACGCAAAAATTCTTCAACCTCAACAGCCTTGCAATTAAATCTCACAAAGTCCATTACACTAAGCGAAGAAATAATAAGAAGGACGGGCCATAGAATCATTTGAAGCAATTTTCATTTAGACAAGAAAACAACAAAACTTTTATTCTTCTGCTTCTTCTTCTTTTCGTTAATCACTCGTCTCTCTTTGTCTCACTTCAAATACGACAAAGACAAGACAAGACAACACACAATACGAGTAATGTAAAACTTCTCGCTTTCCTAATTTGATCGTAAAAAATCATTTACCGTGAATCGAAATTTGCGTAGCCATTACCTTGTTCTGGAGTTTTCACACTCAATTTGATGTCGTAAAAAATTATATTTCCCACCAAGGCGTTCCTTTTTGCTTGTTCCGATCGTTTTCACTTCCTCTATTACATCCGCCGCCACCGTCATTCAAATTCCGAGATGACCAATTTCATCTACTATAATCGTATGGATGAGGGAACCAGGGTGTGTCCTTGTTCCTGCATCACATGAAAATATTGGTATATGAATGTTAAACGATAAAATTACATTAATAAAGTCAAACGTTTAACTTTGGTTAATCTTCAGCTAAGAGTGATTAGAGAGCCAAGACACAGAGAGGTGACGAAACTAAAGCTTAAAAAGGACAATCTCTATGCAATGGAGACGAACGAAGTTCACGGAAACACCCTTGGGAAAAATCAAAAGTTGAATTTTTTGTTCCGGTCATTCGCCACGTTCGTTGCTGCCCTCTCGTTGGCGTTGTTGTGAGATGTAAGGGAAATTTTTTAACGACTTCCATTTTTATCGAAATTGAATTAATAAATGAGGAGAAAATCAAATAAGGATGACTTCATTTTTGTTCGTTTTCTGTTTTGTAAAGAAAAACTCCAATAAATTTTGTGTTTTCTTTTTTTTACAATTGTTGTCCTGTTAGCTTCATTTCATTCAATTAGGTAATTATGTTATTATGCATCAACGCATACAATTCAGATAGAAACAGGGCAGTGAAGGTGTAGGAAATCAATGTTAAGAATAAGGTGGGCTTCAGAAAAATCAGGATTCAGGAATAACGTGGGCCCAAGAAATTATTTGAATAAATTTATATTCTTTGAGATGAAGTCCAGAAAAGAGGAAACGGATCTACTCGTAGTTATCAGCATACTCTTTAGACTTAAGCTTAGAGCATGGTTTGAAATACTAAAGTGACCACTTTTCTTATTTCATCAGTAAGGGATCATCCTAAATTTGTTTAAGAAATGAAATGCATTTTAAATTAATAAATGATGATTTTTTTTTTATAACTAGATTTGTGTCGACTCTCAGAGCATAAACATGAATTTTTTTGTGACACAAAGCGACACAATGCGACACAATGCGACACAACGCAACACAACGCGACACAATGCGACACAATGCGACAAAATGCGACACAATGCGACACAATGCGACACAATGCGACACAATGCGACACAATGCGACACAAAGCGACACAACGCGACACAATGCGACACAACGCGACACAATGCGACACAATGCGACAAAATGCGACACAATGCGACACAATGCGACACAATGCGACACAATGCGACACAAAGCGACACAACGCGACACAATGTGACACAATGCGACACAATGCGACACAATGCGACACAATGCGACACAATGCGACACAAAGCGACACAACGCGACACAATGCGACACAATGCGACACATAGCGACACAACGCGACACAATGCGACACAACGCGACACAATGCGACATAATGCGACACAATGCGACACAACGCAACACAACGCAACACAATGCGACACAATGCGACACAACGCAACACAACGCGACACAATGCGACACAACGCGACACAATGCGACACAATGCGACACATAGCGACACAACGCGACACAATGCGACACAACGCGACACAATGCGACATAATGCGACACAATGCGACACAACGCAACACAACGCAAAACAATGCGACACAATGCGACACAACGCGACACAATGCGACACAATGCGACACAACGCGACACAATGCGACACAATGCTACACAATGCGACACAATGCGACACAATGCGACACAACGCGACACAAAGCGACACAATGCGACACAAAGCGACACAACGCGACACAATGCGACACATAGCGACACAACGCGACACAATGCGACACAAAGCGACACAACGCGACACAATGCGACACAATGCGACACAAAGCGACACAAAGCGACACAAAGCGACACAACGCGACACAATGCGACACAATGCGACACAATGCGACACAATGCGACACAAAGCGACACAATGCTACACAATGCGACATAATGCGACACAAAGCGACACAACGCGACACAATGCGACACAATGCGACACAATGCGACACAATGCGACACAATGCGACACAAAGCGACACAACGCGACACAATGCGACACAATGCGACACAATGCGACACAATGCGACACAATGCGACACAATGCGACACAACGCGACACAATGCTACACAATGCGACACAATGCGACACAAAGCGACACAACGCGACACAATGCGACACAACGCGACACAAAGCGACACAATGCGACACAAAGCGACACAACGCGACACAATGCGACACATAGCGACACAACGCGACACAATGCGACACAATGCGACACAAAGCGACACAAAGCGACACAATGCGACACAATGCGACACAAAGCGACACAAAGCGACACAAAGCGACACAACGCGACACAACGCGACACAATGTGACACAATGCGACACAATGCGACACAATGCGACACAATGCGACACAATGCGACACAAAGCGACACAACGCGACACAATGCGACACAATGCGACACATAGCGACACAACGCGACACAATGCGACACAACGCGACACAATGCGACATAATGCGACACAATGCGACACAACGCAACACAACGCAACACAATGCGACACAATGCGACACAACGCAACACAACGCGACACAATGCGACACAACGCGACACAATGCGACACAATGCGACACATAGCGACACAACGCGACACAATGCGACACAACGCGACACAATGCGACATAATGCGACACAATGCGACACAACGCAACACAACGCAACACAATGCGACACAATGCGACACAACGCGACACAATGCGACACAATGCGACACAACGCGACACAATGCGACACAATGCTACACAATGCGACACAATGCGACACAATGCGACACAACGCGACACAAAGCGACACAAAGCGACACAACGCGACACAATGCGACACAATGCGACACAAAGCGACACAACGCGACACAATGCGACACAATGCGACACAAAGCGACACAAAGCGACACAAAGCGACACAACGCGACACAATGCGACACAATGCGACACAATGCGACACAATGCGACACAAAGCGACACAATGCTACACAATGCGACACAATGCGACACAAAGCGACACAACGCGACACAATGCGACACAATGCGACACAATGCGACACAATGCGACACAATGCGACACAATGCGACACATAGCGACACAACGCGACACAATGCTACACAATGCGACACAATGCGACACATAGCGACACAAAGCGACACAACGCGACACAATGCGACACAATGCGACACAATGCGACACATAGCGACACAACGCGACACAATGCTACACAATGCGACACAATGCGACACAATGCGACACAATGCGACACAATGCGACACAATGCGACACAATGCGACACAATGCGACACAATGCGACACAATGCGACACAAAGCGACACAATGCGACACAAAGCGACACAATGCTACACAATGCGACACAATGCGACACAAAGCGACACAACGCGACACAATGCGACACAATGCGACACATAGCGACACAACGCGACACAATGCGACACAATGCGACACATAGCGACACAACGCGACACAATGCTACACAATGCGACACAATGCGACACAAAGCGACACAACGCGACACAATGCGACACAATGCGACACATAGCGACACAACGCGACACAATGCGACACATAGCGACACAATGCGACACATAGCGACACAATGCGACACAATGCGACACAAAGCGACACAACGCGACACAATGCGACACAATGCGACACATAGCGACACAACGCGACACAAAGCGACACAATGCGACACAAAGCGACACAATGCGACACAATGCGACACAAAGCGACACATAGCGACACAACGCGACACAATGCTACACAATGCGACACAATGCTACACAATGCGACACAATGCGACACAATGCGACACAACGCGACACAAAGTGACACAAAGCGACACAATGCGACACAACGCGACACAATGCGACATAATGCGACACAATGCGACACAACGCAACACAACGCAACACAATGCGACACAATGCGACACAACGCGACACAATGCGACACAATGCGACACAACGCGACACAATGCGACACAATGCTACACAATGCGACACAATGCGACACAATGCGACACAACGCGACACAATGCGACACAATGCGACACAAAGAGACACAACGCGACACAATGCGACACAATGCGACACAATGCGACACAATGCGACACAATGCGACACAATGCGACACAAAGCGACACAAAGCGACACATAGCGACACAACGCGACACAATGCGACACAACGCAACACAACGCAACACAATGCGACACAATGCGACACAACGCGACACAATGCGACACAATGCGACACAACGCGACACAATGCGACACAATGCTACACAATGCGACACAATGCGACACAATGCGACACAACGCGACACAATGCGACACAATGCGACACAATGCGACACAATGCGACACAACGCGACACAATGCGACACAATGCGACACAAAGCGACACAACGCGACACAATGCGACACAACGCAACACAACGCAACACAATGCGACACAATGCGACACAACGCGACACAATGCGACACAATGCGACACAACGCGACACAATGCGACACAATGCTACACAATGCGACACAATGCGACACAATGCGACACAACGCGACACAATGCGACACAATGCGACACAATGCGACACAAAGCGACACAACGCGACACAATGCGACACATAGCGACACAACGCGACACAATGCGACACAAAGCGACACAACGCGACACAATGCGACACAATGCGACACAAAGCGACACAAAGCGACACAACGCGACACAATGCGACACAATGCGACACAATGCGACACAAAGCGACACAATGCTACACAATGCGACACAATGCGACACAAAGCGACACAACGCGACACAATGCGACACAATGCGACACAATGCGACACAATGCGACACATAGCGACACAACGCGACACAATGCTACACAATGCAACACAATGCGACACATAGCGACACAAAGCGACACAATGCGACACAATGCGACACAATGCGACACAATGCGACACATAGCGACACAACGCGACACAATGCTACACAACGCGACACAATGCGACACAATGCGACACAATGCGACACATAGCGACACAACGCGACACAATGCGACACAATGCGACACAAAGCGACACAACGCGACACAATGCGACACATAGCGACACAACGCGACACAATGCGACACAACGCAACACAACGCAACACAATGCGACACAATGCGACACAACGCGACACAATGCGACACAATGCGACACAACGCGACACAATGCGACACAATGCTACACAATGCGACACAATGCGACACAATGCGACACAACGCGACACAATGCGACACAATGCGACACAATGCGACACAATGCGACACAACGCGACACAATGCGACACAATGCGACACAATGCGACACAATGCGACACATAGCGACACAACGCGACACAATGCTACACAACGCGACACAATGCGACACAATGCGACACAATGCGACACATAGCGACACAACGCGACACAATGCGACACAATGCGACACAAAGCGACACAACGCGACACAATGCGACACATAGCGACACAACGCGACACAATGCGACACATAGCGACACAATGCGACACATAGCGACACAATGCGACACAATGCGACACAAAGCGACACAACGCGACACAATGCGACACAATGCGACACATAGCGACACAACGCGACACAAAGCGACACAATGCGACACAAAGCGACACAATGCGACACAATGCGACACAAAGCGACACATAGCGACACAACGCGACACAATGCTACACAATGCGACACAATGCGACACAACGCGACACAAAGCGACACAATGCGACACAAAGCGACACAATGCGACACAATGCGACACAATGCGACACAAAGCGACACAACGCGACACAATGCGACACAATGCGACACAATGCGACACATAGCGACACAACGCGACACAATGCTACACAATGCGACACAATGCTACACAATGCGACACAATGCGACACAATGCGACACAATGCGACACAACGCGACACAAAGTGACACAATGCGACACAATGCGACACAATGCGACACAACGCGACACAATGCGACACAATGCGACGCAATGCGACACAATGCGACACAACGCGACACAAAGCGACACAATGCGACACATAATATAATTTCTTATCGAATTCGCAAAACAAGTTTTGGTTAACAGATTCGAGTTGACAACGAACAGGCTTATCTATTTATGTAAAAAAAATTACAAATTTATTTTTTTCGGATTTTCGAGAAAAAATCAAGGTTAAACCCTTGCCTAAAAAAAATACAATTTCAAAAATGTTGTCCAAATCAATGGAAAGAGATATCAAATGAAAAGTCTCCTTAAGCTCTATTCATAGCTGAAAACCAAAAGTTTCTCGAAGGTCTGGTTGCTGAATTATATGCAATCGAAGTATTATTATTATTTTTTTTTTTTTTTGTTTTTATCCAGAAGCGTAAGGAGATTTTCCAAAACCTTAAATATTTTGCCTGGTTTTGTATCCTATTCGATGGATATGGATTTTGGTATCAAAATTATTTTCAAAATCTTGTCTTACTCCTTGCGTGCGTTGAAATCTTAGAACCAACAAGTTTTGAATTAAAAAACCCCTACACCAATTAAATAATCATCACCTTCAAAAAAAAAAGCACAAACCAACAATGCAACATTAACTGAAAACTAACAAATCAACTGGCCAGATGAGAACTCTTGCTGCAGCTTCAGTTTTCTATAGGGTTTTTGAGGTTACCCTAAAACAAATTTAATGTTACCACTTAAAATGGAGAGAAGAAAAATAGAGAGCTAAATTCTTGGTAAATGTTTCCCTTTTGTTTTGCCCCAAAAACACTCGCCTCTAGGTTATATTAATTGCTAAATAAATTAATTTTATTTGAATTTGAGGTGGGACTAGTTTGCATTTGTTCTCAATTTTATTGCTCTATGGTGCCGCTTTTAAACAATTTTTAGAACCTAAACAAAAGGTGTAGGTAGTATTATTGTGAGTCCCTTAACCAAAAGCTATAAATATATCCCCAAAAATGTACACAAGAAGGGTTCAACATAAAAGTATAGAAATTTATTAAAATCCTACATATGACCTAAAACATATTAAATGAATTAAACAAAACATATAAAAATATCAGTAAATTTATATGTCAACACATATTCTCGAACTGTGCCAGTGCCATTGCCATCAGTGAGTGTTTTAAAAAACAAAACACGCAGTTGATGGTATACATCGGTATCGTACATCTACAAAAACTTGTTATATAGTTATTTTGTAGCGCGCATTATCAAGATCAAGGATATGGAAGGACCTCCGCGTCGCACAAACAGCTTCCATTTTCCTTTGTGTTGTGTGTATGGAATTTAATAAACTTCTTGCTTCCGGTTCCGCCCTTTTGAGTCACTTCGTGGAAAAAGAGTCTCTTGCAGCAGAAAACAGCAGAGTATACAGTATAGTTGTGGTTTGGAGATGGTAAATAACGAAAGTTACTATTTTCAAAATTAAATAAAATTACAGCTTAAGATGCTTGCGGTTTTCATTATATATTATGTGTAGGTTTTGAGTTTGTGTTTTTTGGTGCCTTGTTGTTGTACAATTACAAAAGGAAAGAGTACATTTTGTTTGGGCTTGGGCTTGGTGGCACTCTCTCTGCCACTCTGGGGGTATTGTTGTGTGTTGCGAATGAGACGATCTGATAAGATTACAGCGAGTATGAAATTGGTTTTCAGACAAAATGAATTCTTTGACGTGAAATTATGACTTCAGTTTCCTTTTGACATTATGTAACTGAAAGCTTACACAAAAGGGTATTAGTATATACATTTTGAAAGACAATATAAATGGAAATAATGTTTAAATTGAAAGGATATAGACGCTTTTGTATATTAAAGTACTTTGGGGTATTCAGTCAAATACAATCTGTAAAGCAAAACAACTAAAGTTGCACAGTGTTTATTTTAAAGTATTTACTTATTCCAAGACTACAAAAGACAGATAGCTACCACCTTTAAGAGTACGTTTCAAACTGTACGGTATCGCGGCACTGGCTAACAAAACATTTCTAAGAAGTTTTGCATCGATAATAATATCCCAGATATATGCATTTTGGCATTCTTATGCATGCACTGCTGAAGCCTTGTAAGATATTCATGCCTATTACCGAAGACGCAGAAGCACTGCGGCGGGAATGAGAGTCACTTTCGTCAGATTTTATATTACTGAACTCACGCCGGTGCGGAAGTGATAGAATGACATTTGACATATGTCAGTAAGCAGTTTAGGGTGGTTTCGTGGATCGGTAATACAGTTTATTCCGGGGAGTTAACGAATTGAAATTTGATGCGGTTGCGGATCGAGTAGATTCCCGGGGAGTGCATCGCTGCGTCTTCGGTAATAGGCATGATTATTTTCCCCTCAACAATTATCAAGTTATACCGTGGAATTTTTAGTCAAAGTCAAGAAAACATTTGACAGCGTTTGGGTAAAAGCCCTTTCTTATAAACCCAACTTTACACCTTTTTCCTAAAATAATATTTTATTTCTACAGAATTTGTTTGCTCATTTAAGGAGCTATCAGTGAAGTGTATCACTGATACACTAGCAAGAGTTGCTCAAGGCTTTTTGACTGGAGCTTCAATTCTTTGACAGAAAAATTCAGATATCTATCGGACTCTTCTTCAATCAATGGAAATAGAAATATTACAGCAATTCTTTACTAAGTTAGTAAGAACTTTAATCAATGTTTTTTTTTTTTGAAAAGATGTGAAAAATGTGTTTTAATTCTCACATACAATTTTTAGCCCACCTTGCCCGGAACTATAACAAAAATACGAAATGCACACCCAAATTTATACTTTTTTCTCGTAAAGCAACCATTTTGGGCGTGATTAAACATAAAATAAAATATGAAAATTCATTGATTCAATTTAAAAAAATTGATTTTTCCAACCTAGAGGGACTTTGCTGCGGCAATTCCAACAAATTACATCACTTTTTTCGTTAGCTTACCCTTAGTTCAAAAATTATGACAAAAAAAACACACACCATATTTTATATTTGTAGTAACTTTTGAAAAATGTTTTGATATATTTTACTAAGCATTTAGCTTTTCCAGGCTAACCAAAAAAATCAAAGATTTTTACTATTGAAAAAATAACTGTATTTTGTTTTAAAATGAAACAGGAATGTTATATGGCCTATCTTCAATCAAGTAAGCATTCTAAGTCATATAAACAACATTTGAGGCGCAATATGCCCTTACCAGTGGATTTACTTTATTTAAATTCTATGCGGAGTTTTGTATTAACGACATACATAAGTCCAAAATCGTCGTTTTGAGATAAATGCATTCTAAAGTTAGAAAAATTCCTCCAAATCCAGTTCTATTTAATACAAATATATTGGAAAGCATTTTTTTTTAAATAATAATATTTACACATGTTGTTTTGACCAAATAAGAACTAGATTATTTCGAGTTATGACCTTAGTGCCAATATTGGAATTTTTTAAGAATTTAAATTTTTCGGACTTACCGCTATTTACTTTTGTTTTTTATTTTTGTTTTTTTTTTTTTTTAACGAATCAATCGATTAAAATATTTCCCGTCATTTCCGTCATTGATCAAAAAGCAAAGGAACTGAGTTGTGCTGTTTTGACCAACCACTTATTTAAAAGTTTAAGAATTTTTGCTTGGTCAAAACAGCACAAGTTGAAGATATGCCATTATAATCAAACACAATTTAAAATAAATTGCACGACTGGGGTCGCACGTACTTGCTCTTATGGTAAAAGTTACTCTAATGTTAAAGTTTTTCATTGAATAAAATAAGGGAAGATTTAAAATTTGATATTTTCACGGAATTTCGTTAGTGGTGCAAAAAAAATAAAATCTGTTTTTATAAATACATAATTAAATGCCGTTTAAATGATCTTTTACAAAAAACTAAGTAGTGCCATTTTATTTCTAGTATAAAAAGGAATTTTTAGAAAAAAAATTTTCGAAAATCGTTAGAGCCGTTTTTTAAAAAAATAATTTTTTCTATATAAAAATTTTCTAACGTTTTTTTAAAAAATAAATTTTTCTATATACAAATTTTCTAACATTTTTCAAAAAAAAAGTTGATATGCAATTTTGCATAAATAATTAATTTACACATAAAAACAAAATTTCAAAATTTTTCACCAACTCGTTTCCAAAAAATTGATTTTTCAAAAAAAAAAATTTGAAATATTTTTTAAAAATCCAAAAATGTGTTTTTTGAAAAATTAAAATTTTTTTTAAATAATGATTGTTTAAACGTTTCTGTAATAAAAAATTTGGTCTTAATCTGTTTCGTCGTTTTTGAGAAATTCATAAATCCAAAAAACCGTTCTATGGCAGGAACCGTTAATAACGGTACAAAAAATATTTTTTTTATTATCAAAGGAGGCTCTTATCTGTAACAGTAAGCAGAAAAATTTGAATCAAAATCGTTAGAGCCGTTTTTGAAATAAATCAACTTTTCTTTTTCCGTTATATGACAGGTACCGTTAGTTTTGGTCCTAAAAAAAAACTTCAATTTCTCCTCTAGGGAATCACCCAAAACTGTTAACTACCAAGTTTGAAGAAAATCGCTTCAATAGTTTAGGCTGTAGCTCGAGGTTCTTACAGACAGACAGACAGACAGAATTGCCGGACCCACTTTTTTGGCATTCTCCATCATCGTAATGTCATGTAAAATTGTTATCTCGAGTTCGATTTTTTTTACGAATCCTAAACTTGCCCTATAGTACCTATATCGCAAGTAAAAAAAAGCAGTTAAGTGTGATTAGGGCCATTGAATATCTTTGGAACTAGTTTACTTAGAGTTACCTATGTTGTTAAGACCAAACGAAAATAGATTTTTTTTTTAAATAGCTCTGCATACTTACCTCATTTTCGAAAAAAATGGACTTATGCTGTTAATACCAAAACTCCATAGAATTATAAGTTAACAGGGTCACTGTGGTGTATGCGTACTATTTTTTTTAAATTTTTTTGTGAGGTGAAAAAAAAAAAACGAATGCTTCTCTAATTTTTAAACTAAGCGTAGGATAGCGAAAATAAAAATTGAGCTATCCTGGGCTAACCTTTGGGCAAACAAACCAAGGTTTTAAACTAACAATTTTTTTCACAAGAAAAAAATCTCAATTTTTCTGATATGAAAAAAAGTTTTTGGTGTATCTTTTAAAAAAATAGTGGATTAGAAAAAAAAAGTTGGGCTATCCTGGGCTAAGGTTGGGCAAACGAACCATAGTGCAAAACCAACAATTTTTACACTGAATACAAAAAATTATTTTTTATAATACCTATTTAAGGTGAAAAAAAAAAATAATTCCGTTACAATTTTAGAACTAAGTGTGGGCTAGCGAAAAAAACCTTGGGCTAACATTGCGGAATCAAAAAAAATATAGCATTTGGAGTTGCCAATTTCACATAGCCCTGCTCTCATCATTTTTACTCCCAAAGGAACAAGCATCTTTGATTATTAAAAACTAAGAGCTAGCAAATATTTTCTGGCATCTTTTCACTAAACTAACTTTTTTATATAGCCTTTCTTTAACTTCGTCAGCCAATTAAAACAAAAAGTATCAATCGAGTGTACTTTGGATATGGGAAAAGTAGGCTGGTAACAAATCAAACGGACAAGGTCAAATATTAAAAAAAAACTACAACCACGCGCTGTCATTTATCTAAACACATCCTCGAAAGTGACTTCTTTTTAAACTTTTCTCTCCTATAAGTAAAGAAAATTAGATGAGCACCTTGTCAACTTTTTGAAAAGAAAAAATCAAACATAAAAACACCATCTGTTACAGCATTGCCATACACAAAAAAAAAACAAGCAAAAAAACTTTATCCTTGCACACACATCATATATTATATAATATGAGTTTCTAACAGTCACCGAGATGCAACTTTAAAGAACACTTGGTTTTTAAATGCATTTCATAAACTACACTAGAAGTTTCCACTTGAATGAAGTTCCATAGGGAGCTCATACTTGCATAATATAAACTCTTTCACAAGAAAAACTTATTGCTCTCTCTCGAAATGTAGTCTATATGCGATTATTCCCAATTGTATAACCTAACCAACCAACTTTCAATACGCCGCCGCTGCCGCTCACACCATGGTAATATAATATCATGAGCTATTAAGCAAGCTCCTTTTATATGTAGTTCTAAGCGTTCATTCTGCATATATTGCCAAATGTCCTTATATCATACCATCTTCCAAGTTCCCTCACACACATGTCCTTTTCAAATAATATTTTGAGGGTGAGAAACTTTATCCATCTTCCGGTACGTGCATAAATCAATAGAATTTTGAAAAGTCCTTTTCAAAAGCAAGAGTTCGAAATTTCCTCCAGTGCCTTCGGATTTCGAAAATTCGGATGCTAAAGGGACACCACACAATTCACAAAATGAATTCACTGTGACGAATAGTTTGGTATATACGATGACGACGACGACGTACAAGAGGAGATATATATGTATATGAAGTTTCCTGAAGTTTACTTATCGATTGGAAAATCCATCTAAATGCATAATCCTTTTGGCGAAATATTATTCAGATTTTTGTCACAGGATGTGGCAGGTGTTAGGATATTAGGGTTCCAGAAATGCACATAACCTCAAATCACCGTGACACCACGTGGTTTGGAAATAGTCAAATTGATCGAAAATGACCAATATATATGCATGTGAAAGGTAGTTTAGTTGCGTAAAATGGTCAACACTTGCTGATTAGGTTTTTGGGGGCAGACAATCACATCATTTCAATTAGAGCCCGCATGCAGCCTATGGCACAATTGACAGACATGCACTTGAATGGGTGAAACTGCTGCCCTTTGGATGCAGCATATACAGATGAATGATGTATTGATGTCGAGTACAGGATGTGTGGACAACACGTTTATAATTCCAGTGACCAAAGGTAGAAAGGCAGAAGAGGTGTAGGATGTTATACCAAAGGTAGCAATAGAAATTCTGACTAACAGCCCCTGCCACTACTACTACTTGATGGCTGATGTGTCAGTGTCCGGTCAGTAAACGATGGGTTTACTTCATTCAACCATTGAATCAATGGACTCTCTTTTACGACCATAGGAGACGGAATGGCTAACACCGTCACACACTGGTCGATATCTTGATGTGAATGCTTGCTTCGCATCAAAGGATTTTTGCTCTGCTCCTCTGAATAAGGATATTTTTCTTTTGCTTGGTTCTGCGATTGATTTTAAATTCTTGTGAATTCATTTGACACCAAGGGACACTCGACTCCATGTGCGTTGCTTTTTTTGTGTGTTCGTTTTTTTTTTGCCAACAAACATTCAGTGCCAGTTCATTTTTTCAAGTGGATTGGTGAAAACAATCGGATGTCCTTCGGAGAAATTTAGTGATGATGTGGGATCTTTTATTTGACAAAGTATTGACAACGATATGATTGATTGCTATTTGGTTTTTTTTTGAAAAAGAGTTAAAAGGGTAGTTAGTTATTTACAAGTTTAGTGATGTTGTTTGGGAATGAAAAGATGTGTATATATTTCCCTTTTGGTAATTGGGATGACTTAGTCTTTTTTTAATCAATCTCAATAGAAAAAAATATTCAAGATTGGGTGTTAAGTTCAACTGATATTGCTAGAGATAAAAACTGAGCAGCTGTTCATTTACCTTCCATAAATGCCAGTATCAGAATGTTATCATTTTGGTTATTGGTATTTGGTATATGGTTTTTGGGTATTTGGTATTTTGTATTTGGTTTTAGTACAGGTAAAATAGTACATAAAATCAAGAAATAAAAAAAAAATTGTTACACTCATGAAACTTGGCAAAAAGTTTCCTTTTGGGATAAGAACCAAGTACAAAAAAAGTCTATAAAAAAAAGTTGGGTGGAAGGGTGTTTTTGAAGTTATACTTCTTATGGGAGGGTGGGTATGAAAATTTACTTTTTGACAAGAACGTCAAAGGGATTATGACGCGATCACCCTGGGTAGCAGGGCTGTCGTTTCACCTTTAGAGTAGGCAGTACTTTAGTATTTAAAAATGCAGTACGCCGCAGTACGGCAAACATAAAACACACAACACGTTGCAAGTAACATGTTTCATGTGGCAAGTTGCATGTGGCAAGTTGTATGTGGCAAGTTGCATGTGGCAAGTTGCATGTGGCAAGTTGCATGTGGCAAGTTGCCTGTGGCAAGTTGCATGTGGCAAGTTGCCTGTGGCAAGTTGCATGTGAAAATGAAAAAAAAATTTTTGACGCCAAAAGGTAGCGGGGACTCTAACCTACATTTGGGTACAACTCCGATCCCTGTATGTCCACGCGTTCTCAAACCGGGAGAACTTAAAAGTAAAAAAAAAATAGGCACGATTCTGAAAAAATAGGCATGATGTGGCGGTTTAACATGGAAGGCGATTTTTTAAAAATCTGACAATGTGCAAAGCGTAGGCCCATGACACAAGCTATCATTTAGCATCACTCCTAAAAATTTCTCTGAAGCGGTTTAGCTTCCAGGAGCGTTCAAAGATACGGGGATTTTTCGAAAAAAATTTTTACCCCAACTTTCAAACGCGATTTTCTCGGAATTTTGAAAAAAATCGAAAAACCGGATTGTACCGGAATTTTTTTTTTTATGATAAAAAAAGAAATATTTTACTAAAAAAAATAGAAATATATTTACTATTAAAAAAACCAAGAGAAAAGATCACGAAAAATTATCTGTCTTATTTATAAAAATATCCATGTGTTAAAATAATTCCATTAATAACTAGAACCCAACATCTTAAGCTATGGTGTTTTATAAAAGTTTAAAATATCTTCATATTTCATTATACTTTCCAAATAAAAATCAATGTATCCTCTAACCCATCACAGCTCAGCTCAGCTCACTTTACCTTAGCTCACCCAACAGCTCAGCTCAGCTCAGCTCACCGACAGTTCAGCTCACCCAACAGCTCAGCTCAAATGAGCTGAGCTGTGGTACATAGCTCAAAAGTGAGCTAGCTCAAAATTTGAGCTGAGCTGTGAGCTGAGCTGAGCTCACTTTTGAGCTTTGTAGCAACCCTGCAAGTTCCATATTGCTACTACTAGTGCTGAAGCACACACAATTCTCATAAAATTACCATATCGCACATTTTATGAGCAATTCATTTACTTTCGTTAACCATATACCGTACGTTCTGAACAGCACAACATGAGTAAATTTCACAGAATAAATTGAAAACTACATGGACGCAAGGAGGATGAAAGAATTAATTTATTGTTCACTTGATAAAAATGTAAAAAAACGAATTGTGGATTAATTAATTTAATAATAGAAGTTAAAAATATCAAATGAAATTCATTTACATATACTGAATGAGAAGTATAACTTCAGTCGCGTGTACATGTGTACACACACTCTTTTTTTTTCGAAGAGACAGTAAAATCTGTAATTGGTCCCAAAAAGCCAATGATTCGTGTAAAACGTCTAAGAATTTAAGTATAAACGTTTAATTTGACATCAAAACCAAAAATAAAATGAATCATTAGCTTTTTGGGACCATTTACAGATTTTACTGTCTCTTCAAAAAAAAAACACCCTTTCACCTAAATTTTTTTTATGAAAACTCTTTATTCTTGCTTTCTATCCTAAATTCAATGTTTTTACTAAATTTCAGTAGGGTGACCCATCATTTTTGTTTCCACTAAAAAAAAAAACACCCTTTTGACCATGATATTTTTATAGACCCTTTTGATTCTTGTTTCTTATCTTAAAAGTAATACAATAACTGATTTTCAATAGGGTACCACTAATATAACTCTAGTAGATATTACACACTTTTTCAAATATACCCATATTTTCTCTACACCTAAAAAAACACCATTTCACATGAAAAAAATTTATAAATTTGTTTTATTCGTAATTCTTATGGGAAGGAGAACATATTTAATGAATTTCGTGAGGGTACTTTTTATACCATTGATTTTGTGGGACTTATCGCGGATTTTCAATATTTCCAAAAAAAAAAAACACTCTTTGACCTAAAACATTTGTATAGACTGTTTGGATTCTTGGTTTCTGTTATAAACGAAATATTTTTACCAATTTTCATTGGTGTAACAATTTTTTTCCAGTTTTTGTGGTACTAGTTCCGAATTTCGTCATTTCTTAAAAAAAAAACACCCTTTGTCTCAAGATAATTTTGTGCACTTTGAAGATTCTTAATTCTTATACCAACCAAAACTTTTTCACCAAGTTTTAAAAATTAATAAACTGTTAGTCAGCTGTTATGATACCTTTTTCACACACAACTTAACCCATCAAAAAAACACCCTTTCACCAAAAATAATTTTAAGAACTTTATGAATCCTTTGTCCCTGCTTTATCTAAAACCTTCATGCCGAATTTTATCAGTGTATCATGTGTTTATCACATGGGTTTCGGATATATTTTACCTGTTGAAGTAAAAAAAACCAAGCACCCTTGTTTTTAATCGGCAATAACTTTTCTTAGAGCAATCGTATTGACTTTATTTTTATATCATTTGATTCAGCATCAAAAACATGTTTGAAAACATGTGTCATGTGATGATCTTCGACAAACTATTTTTTTCAGTATATTTTTCACCTTCACCCCCTCCCTCTTTTCCACAAAAAAACAGCCTTCCACCCAACTTTTTTTATAAACTTTTTTTGTACATGGTTCTTATCCCAAAAGGAAACTTTTTGCCAAGTTTCATGAGTGTAAAAATTTTTTTTTAAATGCCTATTTTACCTGTACCTACCTACTAATTTAGAATTTTGTATTTGGTATTAGGTATTTTGTATTTGGAATATGGTGGTGCTTTAAACTAACTTGTCAGAACACTTAAATGACCATTTTTGCGAGTTTGGCAAAGCTCAAAATTGTTAATCATTTTTTGATTCACTAAATCCAAATTATTAACATTCCACTAGGATGAAGATAAATAACCTTAGGTTAGATTTGTTCAAAATCCTTCTCAAAACTAGCAGAACAACTTTTCAACGATATGTGTAAAACACAAAAGCATTCACAACACTTTCACTACTTGCCTCAACCTTGCCTTCCAAATTCAATCCAAAATACGAGAAGGAACTTTGAAAATAAGTCAATTATAATTTAACCCCTCCATATCAATGTTCCTCACCAACCTAAACACGGTGTAGTGGAAAAGTTTTCTCTAAAATAAAGAACGATATGAATTTGGAAGGATAAGAGGTTCACAATCTAGTGCAATCTATTTTCTCCAAGAAATGCTTTCAAAAAGTCACTTATTCACTTCACACAGATTCATACTTTAAATAATATAGCTATGGCTGCGAGTTGTGTAAACGTCAACCTATTGGTATGTTTTTGTTTACAAAGGGGGTAGATTTAAAAAACATTTTTGAGTACTTCTTTGGCATCTGAGGACACCTTTTTTCTTAGGAAGGGTAGTTCTTTCTATGATTTTTATTGATTTTATTAAAAAGCACCCAAGTTCACGATTTGAATTTCACCTTAGTACTCAATTAAATTCGATGAAATAACCTAAAGCACTGCTATTCATAGCACTGGGTTAAAAGTGACTTTGACTGCGACCAATTCGACAAGGAAGACGACGATTTTAATGATGATGGAGTATTTTTACAAGTGTTCCCGCTTTTACCATCGTAATTTTTATGAGAGCTCATTAAATGTTTGAAGCTAGAAAAACACCACCTGAAGAAATCATTAATGGTTTGACATTGCATCGTATTTCGTTAAGAAATTTCTTGGTATTGTCCTGCTTCAAATGGGGAGGAAAAACTCGTTTGATTTTTTTCTAATAGGTTATGTTCTTGTTCAAACATTGATTTGGATTTTTACTCTGAAAATCTTTCTTTGAGCGTAAATATTTTGTAATTAAAATAATTCACTACCCATTTGTTTTTATTTATTTTTTTTTTTTTTATTGAAGGTGATTTGCTTTTGTAAATGTTTTTCGTTGAACAACAATTTTTACTTTGGGCAAATAAGCCTATCGATAATGGAGCTATAGTGAATTAGAAATAGATGCTGTTACAATTCATTTATTTATTTTCATGGATAAAGTTTTGCCTTAAGCTGCATTCAAATTAGAGATATAACCTACAACTTTCCTCTCTAATTATTGTCATGGTTTCCTGAGTCTGTGAAATTTAATTAGAGTAATACAATGCCTTCGAAAACATTCATTATTATGTTAATCTATTTTGATTCTTAGGGGCGTGAATCTATTTAATTTCTTAAAGAGGTTCACAAAACTTTTGTTTTTGTTTTTTTACTAAAATTATAGTTAATTAAATGGGAATAAAAATAGATTAGTTTTAATCATGCATTAATATTATTTAAGAATCGAAATTGTTTTGAAAGTTGAGAGTCCGGATTTGTTTAAGAGGTTGGATTGCCTTGGGGCAATCGGGATAGAGTTTGATATGTTCTACGAATCACTTTCGAAAACTTGTCTCCAAAAACATAGTATCTTCTTTTTGTTAACGATGACGATAAGTCGATAATATTTGAACATTTTGGTCTATGTTCTCTTTCTTTAGAACATACATTGTGTCAGGTAATAAGGCAGGAAAAATTTAAGGGGTGGGTCTTGGGTTTATTCTAAGTTATTGTTGTATTTACAGTAAGCCCCCATCTTCAAGTTTGGTATCATTTTTCAATGATTTAAGAAAATGCTTACTTTGCTATACCGTGTTAACACTAAATTCTTCGGTAAATTAGTATTACCGTCATTAGTATTACTAGTCACAAAAAAAAAAAAACTATATAGAACGCAGAAATTTGTAGGTACTACCCGCGGAAAAAAAATATTCTATTTTCCATTTTTCGGTTATCAACAATTTTTTTCAACGCAGCGACAAAATCTTTAATTTTCGGTTTTACACTTTACCTATTAATTTTGAAATTCCGTTTATTTTATTAATATTTCACTCAGAACATGTACATGATGAAATATGTGCAACATTTGTGACAGATTTTTTGAATTTCAATTATTCGTTTGCCAAACCGAATGCAAATTATAAAACTGAAGACAAAACAAGCTAAGCCCAAAATAATCAAAAAATCTATTAGTTACATAATCCATTACGATTTTAATGATAATGCCAAATAAGTACAATGTAAAACATGAAAATGGAAAATTAAAATGTGGCGAAATACCCAGTACATGGACATTATACTAAATTCATATGTTGTTCCATATTTCAGCTTTTATTTTGATCTTTTATAAGTAAAATCTACTAGTTTAATTGAATCGTTTATTTTCAAAACATGATAAGTCCACGTTTTTTTCAAAATTCGTTTTTTTAACTGAATATGTTCTTGGGGGATAGCCATACCTGCCTTCAAAATATGAAGCATCTACTCAGTCTATATTCGATTTTACAGCTAAGCGAACAAATTTTTTATTGTCAAAACATCATAAAAGTCCCGGACTTATCATCTTTTGAAAATAAACAGCAACTTTTTTATGAGTAATTGACTACACATAGAGAAGCTGACTACTGACTCAAAATCTTAAGTTGAAAGCGTCTTTCAAGTAAAATAACTACTCGAAACATTATATTTTATTCCCAAATGCAATTGTTTGATAGACTGAGGCTTTAAAAAAATTGTATATTAATTTTAAAACTAATTTCACATTCGTTTATTTTCAAAGTATGATAAGTCCAAAATCGTTTTTATTTTTTATCTTTTAAACAATCGGTCCAAAAAGTAAATACCAAACGATATTCTGTAGCTAGGTAAAAGTTCTACAAAATATATTTTTTATACATTTTGCTACACTTAACAAAAGAAAATAGAACGTTTTTTTCTTCTCCTGAAAAATTTGAAATCATGGACTTATCATGTTTTGAAAATAAATGATTCAATTAATCTAGTCAACAAACCAAAAAATGTTTCTTAACGAAAAAAAAAATCACTCATACACCATAGGGACCCACATCCATAAAATAGTTAAGATGGAAGGAATCTTTGGCAATTTTTTTTGAATTTTCGAAAGGAAATTTTATTTGAATTAATTTATTGTTTTAGCATTAATTCTATTAAATATAGGAAATTAAGGAAAAATAACTACGGTTCTTACTTTTGTTTGTTTGTTTTTTTTTTTTTTTTTTTAATGTGGAACAAAAAATTCAAATTTACCATAATTTTTTTTTTCAACTATCATGTCTATCAAAATTTAAAATTAAATTACTTGGTGTCGTGAATAATTTTTTACATCTAAATTTTACATTTAAAGACTATGAAATTTTTAAAGAATACAAAATAAAAATCATATTTATCAAAACCCACTTTACTTTATTTGGATTTATGTCACCAAAAAAAAATCTCAAAATGCTACTTGGTAACAAATAGTATGAACATAAACCTACACACAGGTCCAAAACAACACGTAACAATAATCCAATCGTTTGTACTTAATGAAAACTCTCTCTACACAGCCGACAGAAAACTCATAAACATCAAGTAAATAGCTGTCACATAATATGAGTTCTTTCCACCAGACAGACATTTATAATTTAACCAACACCATCATGCAACATTGGTGCAAAACGTCATTACTGCCTTTTTCTTTTGTAGGTGCTGAATTTTCAAGCAATATGTACTGTACACCCTGAATACATATGTATATACAACTTTCTCACAAGCCAAGACCGACAGGCACTTTTACTATAAATTTCAATTTAACCCAAGACAATAAATGTCAAAATTTGTTGTCTGTACATGAAACCGCATCGCCAAATTCTTCGTCCTTTGCTCTTACACTACTTTCTCCTTCTACTTTTCAACAACAGATTTTGCCCTTCGTATAATCACAAGCAAGGATACCTACAGACAGAAGAAGCTTATAGTCATACTCTATACACGATATACAAAGTCTGTGGTTGTTATTTGAAAACTAAGGCAAGGAATCAACTATACTGGCGTTATTGCACGAAGCATAATATTCATAGAAAACACCAACACCATCAGGGCAGTAACAGCATCAGCATCATCATCATCGTCATCATCATCGGTGCCGTTGTCAAGTTGTCTTTCCCTCTGCACACATCTTTTGGTTTTATTCCAAAGGACATCACACATATAAGGACAAATGAATTTTACATACATTGTGACGTTTAGTGTATGTTGTAACATACAAATTTACAATCTAACAAGGATATCGGTGAAGTCTACACAACAAACCGCTTTAGATTATGTTTAAGGTCCTTCATTTTCCTTGGTGGCTGGTGATGGTGAATGGTGATGTCTAAAGTCTAAAGTCTGATGGGGCTATATGTGTTTTGAACACGGTTCTTGCCTAGAGGTGACACTGGCAGCATAAGTACGAAATAATAATATGTCTGGACTTGACGTACAAATTTCATTTTGAAAGTGATGCATGTGAGAGACTAATACATTCTCACAAGTCTGATCCTAATTCAAAATTTCCGAGATGATGGACTTGTTACTATACCTAACCTATAAATAGGCAGGCAATACACGGTCAGTTTTAGATGTTGTGGTGATATAGTGGCCTATGTTTTTTTTTTTTTTCCTTCCCCATCAACTGTTGTGGTAAATTCTGTGATTATAATGCAGCAGAAGTTCCTGACATAAACTTGATATTTCCATCACATTATACAATGAGCAACCCTTCATGATGGATTTTTTGATGAGAAAATATTTTTCAAAAACAAAGTTTTTTGAATAAATTTAATTTATTTGTTTTATACTTCAAAACCAAAAAAAAAAAAGGGATAAATTCAAAATAAATTGTTCAATGCAAATATGTATATGTATAATATGGACCCACTTCATCAGGACTATCCAGAAACCACACCATAACACAATCTTATACTGTCTATCAAGGCATTCGCATGAGTGAAGAAATCACTTTTAGACATTTTTAAATACCCTTCTGTGTTACCACACTGGAATCGTATACATACATAATTCGACTATATTGAAATTCACCCACAACAAGCTGTCATGTTGCCTGTCCACTTTCCAGAGCCAAACGAAAGAACGAACGTGTGCGCTACATCAGTTCTTCGAAATGAAAAAATAATATCCATACTTGGAAATTTTGGTTTCGTGACTGAATTAAAAAAAAAATTGTTTTTTTTTTTTTATGAAAGGCATTGGAATTTTTTGTACAATTGATTGGAAAACAGGGTGGGATAGAAAAATGAAGTGTTTACTGAAGAATAAGATATATGTAAATCCTTTTGAATTCTACCGAAATTTCTGCTGAATTTATTGTTTTCGTAAGTAATATTGAGAGAACTCATCGAAATTCGATGTAATAGTCCTTTTTCATATTATTCTTCAGAACATATTTCAAAATGCTTCCTTTCAAAGAAAGATATTTTTTTTTTGTTCAATTTATCAATAAATTTGATAGGTACTTTCAAGGGAACTTCACACCCAGCCTGCTTTTAAAAACATAGTTTTTAGATGAAATTGAAGAGTATTTTCAAAAAACTCTACAACCTAGTAAGGAGGAACTATAGAATTGAAATTAGTTAGCAGTGGTATATGCAAACAAAGTTAGCGGAAATTTATGGAACTGTGATATTCATAGGAGTTATCAATGATCCATGCCCAAAAAAGGCAGTAGAAATTTATACCGAAAAAGATTTCTTTTTAATCATCAAATACCTGTGATGACAATTCTGGTATTGATATTGGATTTTTTATCAAAGTGTTCGGGGAATATCATGGTAAATTCACTGACGATGGTAAAATCTCTAGAATTTAATACTATTTTGATATGGTGAGTTCTATAGTATTGCCCAAAACGAATGGTTGAATTCTATGGTATTGATATTAGAAGTCTATCACGGATGTAACAAAAGTTGGATCATTAATTGCTATTTACCAGAAGTGGAAACACCTAATTTCGTAATAATTTTGAAGAAATTGTATTTAATCTACAATCAATTGGAATTTGTTTTCTTCAGAAAAACTTTAAGTGATACATTTATATGACGCGCCAAATCCAAATCAAGAGTAAATTGCAAAAAACGCCGATTTTTATAATGATGTTGATGTTTTTTTGCAATGTACTTAAAATGTTTATAGTTTGGGGCAAAACTGACATAAGATTCGGAATCAGTGCGTCAAAAAACTTAAAGTTAGGCATAGTTCCGGTTCAAAGTATTGAAAACTTTTTATTTTTTGTTGTTTAAGTTCCTAATTCTAATGTCCAATAAAACATTCATGCTCAGTCTTATCATTGTACCTTCAAATTAAAGGTGATAATTTCACTATATTCATACATTTTAAAACCACAATTTAAAATATTCTTTAAACCTTTAAAATAGTTCGGTAGGTAAAAAATGTTACACATACACCACAGTGACCCATTACATAAAAAAATATATACAAATTGGCTTAAATGAGTATATCACCAATAATTTGGCTGAATTAATTACCGAAAGGACATTTTTTGTAAGCCTTCCAAATAGTTCAGAGGGAAAAAATGTTACGAATATACTACAGTGACACATTAAAAAATAATTATACAATTTGGCTTGATTCGATGAAATGACCGATAATTTCAATGAATTGCAATTTTCCGTAAACCTTTAAATAGTTCATTAGAAAAAAAAGCTACGCACACTCTACGCAAACTCTTCTAAAATCAACTTAAAAAAAGTTTCGTAGTTTTTAATACACTTTTATTAGCTTCACTTGTAACTAACTAACTAACAATGTATTAAAATCTAAATTTTGATCCACTTCCATTTATCGTATCGAACTGAAACTTTGTACATATATGTAGTTCGGTTGACAACACAACATTTTACCAAACCCTACGGAGGGGCATTGGAAAGTCATAACACCCCAAATCAATTTTATCGTATCGAAATGAAACCTTATAAATATATGTAGCTCAGATGACTTTGCAATATTTTGGTAATCCGGGCTCTAGAGAGGAACACTGGGGGCTCGAAACATAAATGATAAGACTAAAAAGTAACAAGTAAAATATATAGTTTAAAAAACTTAAAATACGTTTTTATCACGCTTAAAAACTATAAAATAATTTAACTGACTTATTGGAAATGGTTTGATCAAAAAGCTTAGAGCGCATTTTTGTTGTTTGTACTTTTATAAAGTTTAAACAAATCCATTTCCAGTAAGTCAATTGAATTATTTTATAGTTTTAGTGCGTGATAAAAGTGTATTGTTAGTTTCTTAAACTATATATTTGAATAATCCAAAACAAATTAAAATTCTTTTAACTCTATTCAATAGCAGATAACAGTTAGAAGGTTTTCTTTCTAAACCAAAAAAATGTAGCTGATACCTATGATGAATTTTTGAAATTTGTATTTTAGATCCCTTCAAAACATTTTCCAACCGCATACTTCTCTGATTAATATAACTGATATGTTATAGATGAAAAGGACTTGCGTGCTTATTTATCTTTTTCGATCACTTTAAAATGATCGATTAAACTTTGTTAAAATAATATTATTTTAAAGGAGAATTTTTGCTTTTGGAGTTCATAACAAGTTCGAATGTGAAAGAATCAAAGAATCTAGCCAAAGTCAGCCTTTGAAAAATCGCAGGGGCTGTCGTGGAATGATGTATTGAAGTTGAGTTTAGCGTTTAGGTTAATAACTCTTATATTTATATTTCACATTAAAAAAAATAAGTGACGCTTATCTAGTGAATTCTTTTGCTACAGTCTCCACTGTCGGATAGGCCTCAATGGGATCTTCGGAACGTAAATGCTAAAACAGATCAGGTATTTCTATCATTTAACAGTCTTCTTATGAGAAATAGAATAAACATGAGTTTGGTTTTTCTAAGAACAACGATAAAATGATATTCTTGTTTACTAAATGCTTCAGGGGCCAGTGGCGTACGTTGAGTCGTCGGGGCCCCGGGGCAAGACTAAATTTTGGGGCCCCTTTCATATTTGGGGGCCCACGTATACGCCATACATTTTTTTTGTATGGCTTATATATTTTTAGGTTTATTTTAATGTTTTAATATGTTCGTAATTCACTTTGCCTAAAATGATATATTTAGATTAGAGACCCCTATAATAATTTTTTTTTAGCTTAGAATTGATAGTTCTTGGGGCCTCTGTTCTGAAGTAATATGTACATGTACATATTTGATTTTCCATCATCAAACATAATTTTTTTTTATTGTTGGGCCCCTGAAAAATTAATTTTGGGGCCCTCAAAATTAAATATTTAGCGGTTCCTAAAATAAAAATTTTTGAAGCTTAGAATTGATAGTTCTTGGGGCCTCTGTTCTGAAGTAATAAATACATATTTGAGTTTCCATCATCAGACATATTTTTTTTATTTTGGGGCCCCTGAAAAACTAAAATTAAATATTAAGAGACCCCTAAAATAAAATTTTTTTAGCTTAGAATTGATAGTTCTTATGGGGTCTCTGTTCTAAAGTAATGTGTACACATTTGATTTTCCATCATCAAACATAGTTTATTTCTTTTGGGGCCCCTGAAAAATAATTTTTGGGGCCTCAAAATGATCAAAATTAAGTGCTTAGAGGCCCCTAAAATATAATATAATTTTTTTGGAGCCAAGAATTAATAGGTATTGAAGCCTCTGTTCTGATGTAATATTCGGAATGCCACCAATAACGTAATGTTTTTAGTTTGTGCCCTGATGTATTTATGTTGGGGCAAAAAAAAATAATTTTTTTTAACTCAATTTTTTTTTTAAGTACTGAAGTATAGGCATTTGGGGCCGCTGCAGGGCCCTGACTTGAAGTTGGTTTTTTGCTTTTTTGGGGCCCCTAATGTATTATTTGTGGTTGCAAAGATTTTTCAAGTAATATTTTTTGGGGCCCTAAGATAAAATTATAATTTTTCTTTTAAAAAAAGCAGTTTATTTAATTTTGGAGCCCCTGGGGTGACCTTTTTATCAAATCAATATACCTATATTATGTGGCTACATTATACATTACACTGAATGACATAATTTGTCTCCCTTGTATCCGAAGTGATTCAAACTCATTTTAATTTACTTCGTAACTCAATTTATGCTAACAGTTTCCTTCTCTGCATTGTCTTCAGTGGCGGCCCTGAGGTCGGTCGGGGGCCCCGGGGCGTCGCCCCGCTTGCCCCAAGGGAGTGTACGCCCCTGACAGGGGCATTCGTATATTGCATGGCCTCTATCAATGTTCTATTGGATTTTTTGCATTAGTATGAAATAAGTTAATATTAATATTTTTTTTATTTGAGATAGGTATATTTTATTGTTGTTGATATATGCCCAGATCCTACACAAACTAGCCCATCAAACTTTATCAGTCTTCCAGAAAAAAAATTCCCATACAAATTTTTGATTGTGTGGAGATAATATTATTTCTGTTTTATGCCGTATTTTTTTTATCGTTACATGAGTAACCTTATTAATAAATTATGGGTCACTGTGGTGTATGTGTAACTTTTTTTTCGATCGAGCCAAATAAATCTACAAAAAATAATTGAAATGAAATTTTGGAGAGAATTTCATATGGGAGCTTGTGTCCTTTCCTTTTCTGGCATTTGAAGTAAAATATCAATTATTATTTTACCTAGTTCTTACTTATCTCTTATCAGAATTAGAAAAACTGGCACAACATTTTTATTAGGTATGCTTACAATTAAAATTTATAATAATTGAAAATTCATATTAGCATGTAATTTTTATTTTGCTTAAAATCACCATTACTTTGACTCACCCTGTAAGTCTATTTTCACATTTTAAAATAAATGTCCGACATAATATCTCCTGACTACTGGTAACGAATGTGGTGCACACAATTCTCGACTTGGGTTTCTGGTGTAAAAGGTATAGTATAGGCTCCATAACTGACATGAAAGAAATTTTTGTTGTCAGAAAACTGTGAGAGGTTATCACACAATGAGATGCCAGAGTGTATTAGCTTGATTGTAAAAGGATTTTTATTTAATTGTCTTGTTGTTTGGACACGCAAGTCTGTCTACTTCAACATAGTAGCCCTTGAGATATTATATCTAAAGTAGATTGATTGTAAATAACATGAATACATGATGATGCATGACATAATGTTGAAGGGAACATAACAAAACGCAGGATTTCCCGTTGAAATAGGATAATAGATTTCAAATTCTTTATTATTTTTTTTTTTTTTATGAAGTTTTTGTGCATTGCAGATATTTCACTACAAAAATGTTTGTTTCTTTCAAAACCAATTTTTGAAAAACGTAAACTTTCAGTTTTCAGATTTTTGAAGTGTCTTCAACTTCAATTTTCTGAGTTTTAAAAAGTTAACCTAGATACAGTTATCTGAGTTTTAAGGCCTATTTAGGATGTTAAATGGATCCTGAGTAGTATACATTAAGCATCAAAAGTAGTTAAAAAATAACTCAACTCTGTTCGGATGGAGATGGCAACACACTTCAAATAAAACCACTCTGGTTTTAGCCTTATAAAGCACACTGATGCAAATAGCTTCCTAGAAATGGCAACGTAAGATCCGACGCAAAAGAGGATGTAGTGACTTTTTCACAGGGATTTTTTTTATTTTCCAGAAATCAAGGAATAGTTTTCCGCAATGATTTTATCCAAAAATTCGATTTCTAGGAATTATTTTAGCATGGAATCGATTGTACATACAGGAATGAAAGAGTATAAAGTGCTGTTTTGTACTTAGTTGCAAAGGAGAAAAACTGAAAAGAAACCCTTTTTGAATGGCGACTGCTCAATATGCCACTGCGAGAATATTTGACTTAACTTTTGATAATGTTGACTTTGAGGAAAACCTACTCACTTTAACAAAGAGGACATTTAAAAGTGCTAAAAGGACTTACAAATTCGAAGAACAGTGGTGACACTAGACATGCAAGAGACTTTTCAAAATGTATGTAGGAGAAACTTATTCCAGCGTTAAATTTAACCAACCGAAGTTATAAATGAAAACAGAAAATTGATGTCCCAAATCGGGCTCTGAAAATCTTTAAAACCTGATATCGAATGAAAAATCATAATTTTGCTTTTTTTTGCATTTTCTGAGCAATGCTTCCCTTTTTAAACGTCAATTCTCTTTTCTGATGGAATCTCTAAAATTGTGGTTTGAAATAAAAAAATTAAAAATAGTACAGGTGTATTTTTTGACCATTTTATTTAAAAATCAATCCAAATTCAATATTTCACATATTTCAGATAAAAAACCTCCCTGAATTCCATTCTTTTTAGGTCTGAAATCCAAAATGTCAAATTTTGTTAGAAATCTCGCTTCCACTCTGTGGCCACATGCAATATCAATTTATTAAATATTGAGATATTATATCTAAAGTAGATTGATTGTAAATAACATGAATACATGATGATGCATGACATAATGTTGAAGGGAACATAACAAAACGCAGGATTTCCCGTTGAAATAGGATAATAGATTTCAAATTCTTTATTTTTTTTTTTTTGTATGAAGTTTTTGTGCATTGCAGATATTTCACTACAAAAATGTTTGTTTCTTTCAAAATCAATTTTTGAAAAACGTAAACTTTCAGTTTTCAGATTTTTGAAGTGTCTTCAACTTCAATTTTCTGAGTTTTAAAAAGTTAACCTAGATACAGTTATCTGAGTTTTAAGGCCTATTTAGGATGTTAAATGGATCCTGAGTAGTATACATTAAGCATCAAAAGTAGTTAAAAAATAACTCAACTCTGTTCGTATGGAGATGGCAACACACTTCAAATAAAACCACTCTGGTTTTAGCCTTATAAAGCACACTGATGCAAATAGCTTCCTAGAAATGGCAACGTAAGATCCGACGCAAAAGAGGATGCAGTGACTTTTTCACAGGGATTTTTGTTATTTTCCAGAAATCAAGGAATAGTTTTCCGCAATGATTTTATCCAAAAATTCGATTTCTAGGAATTATTTTAGCATGGAATCGATTGTACATACAGGAATGAAAGAGTATAAAGTGCTGTTTTGTACTTAGTTGCAAAGGAGAAAAACTGAAAAGAAACCCTTTTTGAATGGCGACTGCTCAATATGCCACTGCGAGAATATTTGACTTAACTTTTGATAATGTTGACTTTGAGGAAAACCTACTCACTTTAACAAAGAGGACATTTAAAAGTGCTAAAAGGACTTACAAATTCGAAGAACAGTGGTGACACTAGACATGCAAGAGACTTTTCAAAATGTATGTAGGAGAAACTTATTCCAGCGTTAAATTTAACCAACCGAAGTTATAAATGAAAACAGAAAATTGATGTCCCAAATCGGGCTCTGAAAATCTTTAAAACCTGATATCGAATGAAAAATCATAATTTTGCTTTTTTTTGCATTTTCTGAGCAATGCTTCCCTTTTTAAACGTCAATTCTCTTTTCTGATGGAATCTCTAAAATTGTGGTTTGAAATAAAAAAATTAAAAATAGTACAGGTGTATTTTTTGACCATTTTATTTAAAAATCAATCCAAATTCAATATTTCACATATTTCAGATAAAAAACCTCCCTGAATTCCATTCTTTTTAGGTCTGAAATCCAAAATGTCAAATTTTGTTAGAAATCTCGCTTCCACTCTGTGGCCACATGCAATATCAATTTATTAAATTTGATTTCATTTTCAAATCGAAATTTGACCCGTAAATTGCTATTTTTTTTTTAATTTCAAAGAATTTTTTTTTAGTTTTCCTCTTTCAGATCAAACATTTTAACAACATTCGTTGAATACATAAATTAGTGTCGTTTACAAAACTTTTTTTTTTTGGAAAACAAACAAAATTTCATGGAATTTGTTATTGATACGATTGTTAATTGAAATTCGCAAAGGGGCTGTATTTTATTCAAAACAATACGAAAAGAAAGGAAACAAAAAGAAAATAAAACAAGCAAAAAAAGAAAAAAACTTTCATATTCACTGCTGTCTAAACACAGAAAACGATATAAAAAAAGTTTGTTTTTCGTTTTTAGATTTTCATGTAAATCTACATCCTTTTGTGTGTATCCAATGTCCTGCTGATTGAAAAAAAAAAAAAAATAAAAAATAACCAAACAAATAGTCCTTTTTAAAAATTACCACGGTCAATTCCGAGGCATTAATTTCGTGAAATCTTTTTTATTATTTAAGTTTCACAAAGTTTTTATTATATATATTTTTTTTTTTTGTTATTTATTCGAAGAAACAAAAGGACGAATAAGACAAATTTTTAAGAACCGCGAAAATGGTGAACGACTGCGATAAAAGAACAGTTCTCTTCTACCTTAGCGGCAAGTAAATTAATACAGTTTTGGGTGGATAATGAATCCTTTTTTTTAAAAAAAAAAAAAAAAAAAATAAATAAATTTAAAAAAAGAAAGAAAAAAAAATAAATAAGTAGATAATGTAGGGCATTTTAAAAATTAGAAGGTAAGCTACCTGTAGGGACCATTTTTGGTATTCAAGAGTAATTGCATAATTTTCTCTGGCAAATTACGATTTTTGTTTGCTATTCTCTTTTCGTGCCTTTTTTTCCTGTTAAATGTTAGAAAAGGGTTTTTTTTTTGGATTTTCTATAGAAGTATGTGTTTGATGATTTGATCTTATAATATTGTGTAGGAATATCTTTAGGTTACTGCTGGGGAAAGGTCTATCTAAAAACTTATCCTTTGGGTAAGATGTATGTAAAATAATTTTCTGTTGTTAAAGGTATCAGAAGTAATAAAAGATTGTTGAATGTTTTTGTCTTCAGTTACAACATCCTTTTGAATGAAAAGCAAGATTTTGTTTCGAATAGGTAAATAGGTTATAGTCAAGGTTGAATATCGACCCAAGTCAACAATCTAACCTCCCGAGTAAAAATGTAATTCCGCCGCACCACCGCCGCCGCTTTATTGCCACACCATGATCAAAAAACTCTATTCCGCCTCTTCACTGTCGCACCACAGCCGCTCCGTGATCCAAAACTTCTATTCCGCCGCACCATCACCGAACTCTTGCCGATTTAAACTTTTGTATCTAATTCATCCATATAAAATGCAAAAGTGTGGCTATGGTACGGCGGTGGTGCGATGGAATAGAAATTTTTGAACATGTTGCGACTGTGGCGTGGCGGTCAAAAAGCCGTGCAACGTTGGTGCGGCGGCATTTTAGAGGAATTTCGTGATGCGATGGTTGTGGTGAATTAACAGTGATTATTTTCAAACAAAATGAAAGGGTGCGGCTGTGGTTCGGTGGTGGTGCGGCGAAATAGAAGTTTTTGATCATGGTGCGGCTGTAGAATTCAAAATAGAATACGCATCTGCGGATTTTTTTTACTTCATCACGTTGTGACTATACCATTTGTTGTACTCTTTTTTGTAAAATTGAACTTCTCGGTTTATTTTTCTTCGTGAAAAGTTTTATTCTTTTAAAAATGTGTTTGCTCTTTCAAATCCATCTTGTTAATTGAGAACCGAAGAAATCTTATCTTAAAATTTTTTTTTTCTGTCAAAGATAGCTATTTTACTTATTTTAATTGAAGTGAATCCAATAAAAATTAAAAAAAAAAAAAAAAGGAAAAGGAAAAGAAAAACAAAAACAAACAGAGAAGACATCGGGCATCGTAAAAAAATTCTCCATGATGGGAATAAGTAATAAAACAATGAAATTCAATCATTTCAACGTCACCAAACTCAAATTCAACTTCTGTCAGTTTACACAGTCTGATGATGATAGCATTGTGATTCCAATGCTATGCACCCGATCACTCATCCGAGATATATAAATATATATTTTTACTTGGCATCCAGAAAAAGAAGACAAAAAAAAAAAGAAAAACAGTTAACTTTTCCTTAACTTTCAGCATTGATGATTCATCACTTTAATCCATCAGATGAATCAAAAATGCACTCTTCAAACGGAAAACACCATCGCATCGGGGCGAGTGGGTGTTCAAACTGCAACACACTTTGGGTAAAGAAAAGTGGCTTCTAGAAGCAAGAGAGAGCTAAGAAGGAGATTTCTATATGGCGAAGAAGAAGAATAAGCACCCAAGTCAAAACTATATGCACCAGCTCACTCAGACATATTGCATCGGGGATCCACATCCCCACTATCTTAACGCGTTTCCTTTTTGAGAGGAAACGAGTTAATGGCAAACATTTACTTTCACTCGACTTTCAAGTGCAGGAGTTTCTTTCAACAAAAAAAAAAAATAGTCCTCCACCTACACACCTCTCCAGATTGTACCCTTCATCTTCATCTCTTCATCCACATCCCATTCACATTCATCCTCTTGATAGTGGAATCTGTTAAGCGTAGTGCATCTTCCGTATCCCTACGTTCAACTTACTTTGCTCATTATGTTCAACATGTATAAATGATGAGGTTAGAGCTTTCATTAACAATTGCAAAATGTAACCGTGTACAAGGATATGCATTGCATCCAAGTAGCAGAAACAAGAGTTTGACTCTTTTTGTATTCTTTTTGTATTTTGAACGTAAGAAGTCTAAAAACATCAGGACTTAACAAAGAAACAAAACAAAAAAAATATATATATCCTTTTTCAATTTTGGTATCCTTGCCCAAATCCTATGGTACCCTTTCATCCTTACAGATCACTGTAGTCCTGCATTCAGACAATGGGTAAGAATAGCAAAGATAAATCCTAAAGAAGACCCAGAAAGAAAGAAGGACTTAGGTCCAGTATAGCTGTATCTATGTATATGTAGACTGAAGATGTATGTAGGTAGTTGTAGCTAGCTAACAGAGAATATAAGGACAAAAGCTGTTGGTGCGATGTGGAACAATGCTTTTGTTAATTGGTTTCCATTGTCCTTTCGTCGATAATGGACCATGATGATGAAGGCATCCTTTCGTCGTTCATTTGCTCCATGCTTCTAGGGTACTTCATTGTTGCTGTTGTTGTTCTTCTTCTTTCAATTTTCGTTATTCGTTTTTTTTCAAAAGAACACAAATCTATTTTATAATTTATTAGTCAAACAACTGCAAGGATTCTGAGCTGACGATATAAGTTTTCATCCTGTGTAGTTATCGTTCTAAATTAAGAAAGATATAAAGTGGAACCAGGCTTTAAATAAAATATATATTTATGTATAACAGAAATTTTAAGAGCCAATTGAGTTCTACACTTGTATTGTAATTTTTTGACCATTTTTTGAGTGTTGTATACAAAAACATAGGTATTGGTTTTAAGTTCAAAAGCTTAATTTTATTTTGAAAGGATTCTAGGAAACTCATCTTCTAGGTACCTAACTAGATTGCAATTGCAATACATGTCAAGTTTTCTCATCAAAATTTTACAGAAAATATATGTATGTATGTATTTGGTGAACAAGGGTTGCCACTCTATTTTTTTTTACAGCCGAATATTATAAACAAATTAAGCAATTTATTTTGAAAGTTCGATTTTTATTTTAACTTCATTCGATGTAATTACAATTACAATTACAATTACAATTACAATTACAATTACAATTACAATTACAATTACAATTACAATTACAATTACAATTACAATTACAATTACAATTACAATTACAATTACAATTACAATTACAATTACAATTACAATTACAATTACAATTACAATTACAATTACAATTACAATTACAATTACAATTACAATTACAATTACAATTACAATTACAATTACAATTACAATTACAATTACAATTACAATTACAATTACAATTACAATTACAATTACAATTACAATTACAATTACAATTACAATTACAATTACAATTACAATTACAATTACAATTACAATTACAATTACAATTACAATTACAATTACAATTACAATTACAATTACAATTACAATTACAATTACAATTACAATTACAATTACAATTACAATTACAATTACAATTACAATTACAATTACAATTACAATTACAATTACAATTACAATTACAATTACAATTACAATTACAATTACAATTACAATTACAATTACAATTACAATTACAATTACAATTACAATTACAATTACAATTACAATTACAATTACAATTACAATTACAATTACAATTACAATTACAATTACAATTACAATTACAATTACAATTACAATTACAATTACAATTACAATTACAATTACAATTACAATTACAATTACAATTACAATTACAATTACAATTACAATTACAATTACAATTACAATTACAATTACAATTACAATTACAATTACAATTACAATTACAATTACAATTACAATTACAATTACAATTACAATTACAATTACAATTACAATTACAATTACAATTACAATTACAATTACAATTACAATTGCAAATAATTTCCAGGTTATTTTCTGCTTCCAAGCATCTTTAAGCTTTTAAGTTCTTTAAACTTTTGCAGTTCGATTATATCTCATCAAACTCAAAAAAAGAAACAAAAAACAAAACGTAACATTTATTTTAAGTACAACTCTAACTGCTTTGGCGAAACGCACTTAAACATCAACATACGTTGCCAAATTGCAAAAACCCTTTTGCTCGAAATAGCATTCCTACTAATGTACGCTATATGTATAACGAATGTATCTCTTGCAAGACGGTTAAAAAATTTAAATTGTTTGTTGTGTTCGTAAAGAATGCTCCCATTCCCAACATAAAACGTATAAACGCTTTTGGCATTAGCGAACAAAAATCTAAGGAAGAATCAGAGAATGCAATGCAAATGTCTTCTCCATTTGTATCTGACCTCGTTCAGGCGCTATATGAGTACGAATAAGAGTACAAGTACGAGTACGAGTTCTTTTAACAACACAACAGCTCTAGCTCCAACTATACAACAGGACGAGGAAGTAGAAAAGAGTGTTGTAGTGGAGCAAAGCAATTGTTAGAAATTACATTTGCAAGTCGTCTTGCAGATTATCCCTAAGTAAAATTTTCCCTCGAACTCATCAAAAATTCTCATCTTATCCTTTTGGTATTTTGTGCATTATAATGATGTTAAACTGCGGTGTTGATTATTCTGTTTGTCAGTAGATGGGGTTGATGGTTGTGAGCGTTGTTGGTTGCAATAGTGAAATGAATGTTTTGCTGCAAATTGCAACTACTATTCTTCTTCTTTATTATGAGGACGTCGGTCGTCGGCAACGCTGGCTGGCTGCTGTCTCCTTCTCTTACTGCGTTTCGCTGTATCGTATACGACGATGCTCATTGCAATTCTGTTGATGATGCTCGCGATGCTGCATGGATGAGTTTTCTTCTAATTTTATGTAGATACAACAACATGTACCTCTAGCGATAGCATTCACCGAAGACAATGAAGACAAAGTGAATAAACATCTTAACCGCATTGAGATGCAGCATATATGTCGAAGAAATGGGAGAAACTCACCAACACTTAAATGGATGTGCTATTGTGCGTGTAGGTACCTATAGAGTCATATAGTCCTGATGGAATAGAAGTTAAGTAGGTAGTATCGGATAATGTGTTGTGTGTCGGTGCCTGGTGCGTTGAACGATTTGATGCTTGATTATTATTCAAGAAGCGTCTCAACGGGATGTGTGACATAAATTGAAAGAAGGATTTATTAATTATATATAAACATAACCGAAAAAAATCTTTTTAAGTGCAAACAAGAATTAATTAACTTTATGAAATGGTTTTATTGTTAATGTTTTTGGAATTATTAAACGAAAGAAAAACTTGGAAACAGTAAATGATCAAATTACCAACAAACATTTAAAAAAGCCACACTTTTTTAAACTTAATTGTTTTAATGTCCTCTCTCATATTAAAGGAATAGCTTGTTTAACGCCAACCCTAATTAAACCAACATTTTACTAAAAACCAAGAATAACACATTAAAATGATAAAAAAGAACAATAAATTATTTATGAGCATATTATTGTTAACCATGTAAAAAATGAAATTTCCATATAAGATTTTGCTGAAAACATTATAGGTATAGTTGGGTGACTTGGCATATATGCATTATGTAAATCAATACTGTTCAAATTGTTATAAATTAATGATATTTATAGGACATCTTCGGGACATGCTCGGGACATGCTCGGGACATCTTCGGGACATCTTCAGGACATCTTCGTGACATCTTCGGGACATCTTCGGGATATCTTCAGGACATGCTCGGGACATGCTCGCGACATCTTCGGGACATGCTCGGGACATCTTCGGGACATCTTCGGGACATCTTCGGGACATCTTCGGGACATCTTCGAGACATCTTCGGGACATCTTCAGGACATCTTCGGGACATCTTCGGGACATCTTCGGGCCATCTTCGGGACATGCTCGGGACATGCTCGGGACATGCTCGGGACATCTTCGGGACATGCTCGGGATATCTTCGGGACATCTTCGGGACATGCTCGGGACATCTTCGGGAAATCTTCGGGACATGCTCGGGACATCTTCGGGACATGCTCGGGACATCTTCGGGACATGCTCGGGACATCTTCGGGACATCTTCGGGACATATTCGGGACATCTTCGGGACATGCTCGGGACATCTTCGGGACATCTTCGGGACATCTTCGGGACATCTTCGGAACATCTTCGGGATATCTTCGGGATATCTTCGGGACATCTTCGGGCCATCTTCGGGACATGCTCGGGACATGCTCGGGACATGCTCGGGACATCTTCGGGACATGCTCGGGATATCTTCGGGACATCTTCGGGACATGCTCGGGACATCTTCGGGAAATCTTCGGGACATGCTCGGGACATCGTCGGGACATGCTCGGGACATCTTCGGGACATGCTCGGGACATCTTCGGGACATGCTCGGGACATCTTCGGGACATCTTCAGGACATCTTCGGGACATCTTCGGGACATGCTCGGGACATGCTCGGGACATGCTCGGGACATCTTCGGGACATCTTCGGAACATCTTCGGGATATCTTCGGGATATCTTCGGGACATCTTCGGGCCATCTTCGGGACATGCTCGGGACATGCTCGGGACATGCTCGGGACATCTTCGGGACATGCTCGGGATATCTTCGGGACATCTTCGGGACATGCTCGGGACATCTTCGGGAAATCTTCGGGACATGCTCGGGACATCTTCGGGACATGCTCGGGACATCTTCGGGACATGCTCGGGACATCTTCGGGACATGCTCGGGACATCTTCGGGACATGCTCGGGACATGCTCAGGACATCTTCGGGACATGCTCGGGACATCTTCGGGACATGCTCGGGACATCTTCGGGACATCTTCGGGACATGCTCGGGACATCTTCGGGACATCTTCAGGACATCTTCGTGACATCTTCGGGACATCTTCAGGACATGCTCGGGACATGCTCGGGACATGCTCGGGACATTCTCGAGACATGCTCGGGACATCTTCGGGACAGCTTCAGGACATCTTCGGGACATGCTCGGGATATCTTCGGGACATCTTCGGGACATCTGCGGGACATCTTCGGGACATCTTCGGGATATCTTCGGGACATCTTCGGGACATCTTCGGGACATCTTCGGGACATGCTCGGGACATCTTCGGGACATGCTCGGGACATGCTCGGGACATCTTCGGGACATGCTCGGGACATCTTCGGGACATGCTCGGGACATCTTCGGGACATCTTCGGGACATGCTCGGGACATGCTCGGGACATGCTCGGGACATCTTCGGGACATCTTCAGGACATCTTCGTGACATCTTCGGGACATCTTCAGGACATGCTCGGGACATGCTCGGGACATCTTCGCGACATCTTCGGGACATCTTCAGGACATCTTCGGGACATCTTCGGGACAGCTTCGGGACATCTTCGGGACATCCTCGGGACATGCTCGGGACATGCTCGGGACATCTTCGGGACATGCTCGGGATATCTTCGGGACATCTTCGGGACATCTTCGGGCCATCTTCGGGACATCTTCGGGACATCTTCGGGACATCTTCGGGACATCTTCGGGACAGCTTCGGGTCATGCTCGGGACATCTTCGGGACATGCTCGGGACATCTTCGGGACATGCTCGGGACATCTTCTGGACATCTTCGGGACATCTTCGGGACACCTTCGGGACATGCTCGGGACATCTTCGGGACATCTTCTGGACATCTTCGGACATCTTCGGGACATCTTCGGGACATGCTCGGGACATCTTCGGGACATCTTCGGGACATCTTCGGGACATCTTCGGGACATCTTCGCGACATCTTCGGGACATCTTCAGGACATCTTCGGGACAGCTTCGGGACAGCTTCGGGACATCTTCGGGACATCTTCGGGACATGCTCGGGACATGCTCGGGACATCTTCGGGACATGCTCGGGATATCTTCGGGACATCTTCGGGACATCTTCGGGACATCTTCGGGACATCTTCGGGACATCTTCGGGTCATGCTCGGGACATCTTCGGGACATGCTCGGGACATGCTCAGGACATCTTCGGGACATGCTCGGGACATCTTCGGGACATCTTCGGGACATCTTCGGGATATCTTCGGGACATGCTCGGGACATCTTCGGGACATCTTCGGGACATCCTCGGGATATCTTCGGGACATCTTCGGGACATGCTCGGGACATCTTGGGAACATCTTCGGGACATCCTCGGGATATCTTCGGGACATCTTCGGGATATCTTCGGGACATGCTCGGGACTTCTTCGGGATATTTTTGGGACATCTTCGGGACATCTTCGGGACATCTTCGGGACATGCTCGGGACATCTTCGGGACATCTTCGGGATATCTTCGGGACATCTTCGGGACATCTTCGGGACATGCTCGGGACATCTTCGGGACATCTTCGGGACATGCTCGGGACATCTTCGGGACATGCTCGGGACATCTTCGGGACATCTTCGGGACATCTTCGGGACAACTTCGGGACATGCTCGGGACATCTTCGGGACATCTTTGGGACATCTTCGGGACATCTTCGGGACATCTTCGGGACATGCTCGGGACATCTCCGGGACATCTTCGGGATATCTTCGGGACATCTTCGGAACATGCTCGGGACATCTTCGGGACATCTTCGGGGAATCTTCGGGACATCTTCGGGACATCTTCGGGACATCTTCGGGACATGCTCGGGACATCTTCGGGACATCTTCGTGACATCTTCGGGATATCATCAGGACATGCTCGGGACATGCTCGGGACATGCTCGGGACATTCTCGAGACATGCTCGGGACATCTTCGGGACAGCTTCAGGACATCTTCGGGACATGCTCGTTATATCTTCGGGACATCTTCGGGACATCTTCGGGACATCTTCGGGACATCTTCGGGACATCTTCGGGACATCTTCGGGACATCTTCGAGACATCTTCGGGACATCTTCGGGACATCTTCGGGACATCTTCGGGACATCTTCGGGACATCTTCGGGACATGCTCGGGACATGCTCGGGACATGCTCGGGACATGCTCGAGACATCTTCGGGACATCTTCGGGACATCTTTGGGACATGCTCGGGACATCTTCGGGACAACTTCGGGACATCTTTGGGACATCTTCGGGACATGCTCGGGACATCTTCGGGACATCTTCGGGACATCTTCGGGACATCTTCGGGACATCTTCGGGACATCTTCGGGACATCTTCGGGACATCTTCGAGACATCTTCGGGACATGCTCGGGACATGCTCGGGACATGCTCGGGACATGCTCGAGACATCTTCGGGACATCTTCGGGACATGTTCGAGACATCTTCGGGACATCTTCGGGACATCTTCGAGACATCTTCGGGACATCTTCGGGACATGCTCGGGACATCTTCGGGACATCTTCGGGACATGCTCGGGACATCTTCGGGACATCTTCGGGACATCTTTGGGAAATCTTCGGGACATGCTCGGGACATCTTCGGGACATCTTCGGGACATCTTCGGGACATCTTCGGGACATCTTCGGGACATCTTCGGGACATGCTCGGGACATGCTCGGGACATGCTCGGGACATGCTCGGGACATGCTCGAGACATCTTCGGGACATCTTCGGGACATCTTCGGGACATCTTCGGGACATCTTCGGGACATCTTCGGGACATCTTCGAGACATCTTCGGGACATCTTCGGGACATGCTCGGGACATACTCGGGACATCTTCGGGACATCTTCGGGACATCTTCGAGACATCTTCTGGACATCTTCGGGACATCTTCGGGACATCTTCGGAACATCTTCGGGACATCTTCAGGACATCTTCAGGACATCTTCGGGACATCTTCGGGACATGCTCGGGACATGCTTGGGACATGCTCGGGACATGCTCGGGACATCTTCGGGACATCCTCGGGATATCTTCGGGACATCTTCGGGATATCTTCGGGACATGCTCGGGACTTCTTCGGGATATTTTTGGGACATCTTCGGGACATCTTCGGGACATCTTCGGGACATGCTCGGGACATCTTCGGGACATCTTCGGGATATCTTCGGGACATCTTCGGGACATCTTCGGGACATGCTCGGGACATCTTCGGGACATCTTCGGGACATGCTCGGGACATCTTCGGGACATGCTCGGGACATCTTCGGGACATCTTCGGGACATCTTCGGGACAACTTCGGGACATGCTCGGGACATCTTCGGGACATCTTTGGGACATCTTCGGGACATCTTCGGGACATCTTCGGGACATGCTCGGGACATCTCCGGGACATCTTCGGGATATCTTCGGGACATCTTCGGAACATGCTCGGGACATCTTCGGGACATCTTCGGGGAATCTTCGGGACATCTTCGGGACATCTTCGGGACATCTTCGGGACATGCTCGGGACATCTTCGGGACATCTTCGTGACATCTTCGGGATATCATCAGGACATGCTCGGGACATGCTCGGGACATGCTCGGGACATTCTCGAGACATGCTCGGGACATCTTCGGGACAGCTTCAGGACATCTTCGGGACATGCTCGTTATATCTTCGGGACATCTTCGGGACATCTTCGGGACATCTTCGGGACATCTTCGGGACATCTTCGGGACATCTTCGGGACATCTTCGAGACATCTTCGGGACATCTTCGGGACATCTTCGGGACATCTTCGGGACATCTTCGGGACATCTTCGGGACATGCTCGGGACATGCTCGGGACATGCTCGGGACATGCTCGAGACATCTTCGGGACATCTTCGGGACATCTTTGGGACATGCTCGGGACATCTTCGGGACAACTTCGGGACATCTTTGGGACATCTTCGGGACATGCTCGGGACATCTTCGGGACATCTTCGGGACATCTTCGGGACATCTTCGGGACATCTTCGGGACATCTTCGGGACATCTTCGGGACATCTTCGAGACATCTTCGGGACATGCTCGGGACATGCTCGGGACATGCTCGGGACATGCTCGAGACATCTTCGGGACATCTTCGGGACATGTTCGAGACATCTTCGGGACATCTTCGGGACATCTTCGAGACATCTTCGGGACATCTTCGGGACATGCTCGGGACATCTTCGGGACATCTTCGGGACATGCTCGGGACATCTTCGGGACATCTTCGGGACATCTTTGGGAAATCTTCGGGACATGCTCGGGACATCTTCGGGACATCTTCGGGACATCTTCGGGACATCTTCGGGACATCTTCGGGACATCTTCGGGACATGCTCGGGACATGCTCGGGACATGCTCGGGACATGCTCGGGACATGCTCGAGACATCTTCGGGACATCTTCGGGACATCTTCGGGACATCTTCGGGACATCTTCGGGACATCTTCGGGACATCTTCGAGACATCTTCGGGACATCTTCGGGACATGCTCGGGACATACTCGGGACATCTTCGGGACATCTTCGGGACATCTTCGAGACATCTTCTGGACATCTTCGGGACATCTTCGGGACATCTTCGGAACATCTTCGGGACATCTTCAGGACATCTTCAGGACATCTTCGGGACATCTTCGGGACATGCTCGGGACATGCTTGGGACATGCTCGGGACATGCTCGGGACATCTTCGGGACATCTTCGGGATATCTTCGGGACATCTTCGGGACATCTTCGGGACATCTTCGGGACATCTTCAGGACATCTTCGGGACATCTTCGGGACGTTCTCGGGACATCTACGGGACATCTTCAGGACATCTTCGGGACATGCTCGGGACATCTTCGGGACATCTTCGGGACATCTTCGGGACATCTTCGGGACATGCTCGGGACATTTTCGGGACATCTTCGGGACATGCTCGGGACATCTTCGGGACATGCTCGGGACATCTTCGGGACATGCTCGGGACATCTTCGGGACATCTTCGGGACATCTTTGGGACATCTTCGGGACATGCTCGGGACATCTTCGGGACATCTTCGGGACATGCTCGGGACATGCTCGAGACATCTTCGGGACATCTTCGGGATATCTTCGGAACATCTTCAGGACATCTTCGGGATACCTTCGGGACATCTTCGGGACATCTTCGGGACATCTTCGGGACATCTTCGTGACATCTTCGGGACATCTTCGGGACATCTTCGGGACATCTTCGGGACATGCTCGGGACATCTTCGGGACATGCTCGGGACATGCTCGGGACATGCTCGGGACATCTTCAGGACATCTTCGGGATATCTTCGGGATATCTTCGGGACATCTTCGGGACATCTTCGGGACATCTTCGGGACATCTTCGTGACATCTTCGGGACATCTTCGGGACATCTTCGGGACATCTTCGGGACATGCTCGGGACATCTTCGGGACATGCTCGGGACATGCTCGGGACATGCTCGGGACATCTTCGGGACATGCTCGGGACATCTTCGGGACATGCTCGGGACATCTTCGGGACATCTTCGGGACATGCTCGGGACATGCTCGGGACATGCTCGGGACATGCTCGAGACATCTTCGGGACATCTTCGGGATATCTTCGGAACATCTTCAGGACATCTTCGGGATACCTTCGGGACATCTTCGGGACATCTTCGGGACATCTTCGGGACATCTTCGTGACATCTTCGGGACATCTTCGGGACATCTTCAGGACATCTTCGGGACATGCTCGGGACATCTTCAGGACATGCTCGGGACATCTTCGGGACATCTTCGGGATATCTTCGGAACATCTTCAGGACATCTTCGGGATACCTTCGGGACATCTTCTAGACATCTTCGGGACATCTTCGTGACATCTTCGGGACATCTTCGGGACATCTTCGGGACATCTTCGTGACATCTTCGGGACATCTTCGGGACATCTTCAGGACATCTTCGGGACATCTTCGGGACATGCTCGGGACATGCTCGGGACATGCTCGGGACATGCTCGGGACATGCTCGAGACATCTTCGGGACATCTTCGGGATATCTTCGGAACATCTTCAGGACATCTTCGGGATACCTTCGGGACATCTTCTAGACATCTTCGGGACATCTTCGGGACATCTTCGTGACATCTTCGGGAAATCTTCGGGAAATCTTCGGGACATCTTCGGGACATCTTCGCGACATCTTCGGGAAATCTTCGGGACATCTTCGGGACATCTTCGGGACATCTTCGGGACATCTTCGGGACATCTTCTTGACATCTTCGGGACATCTTCGGGACATCTTCGGGACATCTTCGGGACATCTTCGGGACATGCTCGGGACATCTTCGGGACATGCTCGGGACATCTTCGGGACATCTTCGGGACATCTTCGGGACATCTTCGGGACATCTTCTTGACATCTTCGGGACATCTTCGGGACATCTTCGGGACATCTTCGGGACATTTTCGGGATATCTTCGGGACATCTTCCGGACATCTTCGGGACATCTTCGAGACATCTTCGGGACATCTTCGGGACATCTTCGGGACATAATCGGGACATCTTCGGGACATCTTCGGGACAGCTTCGGGACATTTTCCGGACATCTTCGGGACATCTTCGGGACATCTTCGGGACATCTTCGGGACAACTTCGGGACATGCTCGTTACATCTTCGGGACATGCTCGGGACATCTTCGGGACATCTTCGGGACATGCTCGGGACATGCTCGGGACATCTTCGGGACATGCTCGGGACATCTTCGGGACATCTTCTGGATATCTTCGGGACATCTTCGGGACATCTTCGGGACATCTTCGGGACATGCTCGGGACATGCTCGGGACATGCTCGGGACATCTTCAGGACATCTTCGGGATATCTTCGGGACATCTTCGGGACATCTTCGGGACATCTTCGGGACATGCTCGGGTCATCTTCGGGACATCTTCGGGACATGCTCGGGAAATCTTCGGGACATCTTCGGGACATCTTCGGGACATCTTCGGGACATCTTCGGGACATCTTCGGGACATGCTCGGGACATCTTCGGGACATCTTCGGGACATCTTCGGGACATCTTCGGGACATCTTCGGGACATCTTCGGGACATGCTCGGGACATCTTCGGGACATGCTCGGGACATCTTCGGGACATCTTCGGGACAAGCTCGGGACATGCTCGGGACATCTTCGGGACATGCTCGGGACATCTTCGGGACATGCTCGGGACATCCCTGGGACATCTTCGGGACATCTTCGGGACATTTTTGGGACATCTTCGGGACATCTTCGGAACATCTTCGGGACATCTTCAGGACATTTTTGGGACATCTTCGGGACATCTTCGGGATATCTTCGGGACATGCTCGGGACATCTTCGGGACATGATCGGGACATCCCTGGGACATCCCTGGGACATCTTCGGGACATATTCGGGACATCTTCGGGACATCTTCGGGGAATCTTCGGGACATCTTCGGGACATCTTCGAAACATCTTCGGGACATCTTCGGGACATCTTCGGGACATGCTCGGGACATCTTCGGGACATACTCGGGACATGCTCGGGACATCTTCGGGACATCTTCGGGACATTTTCGGGACATCTTCGGGACATCTTCGGGGAATCTTCGGGACATCTTCGGGACATCTTCGAAACATCTTCGGGACATCTTCGGGACATCTTCGGGACATGCTCGGGACATCTTCGGGATATCTTCGGGACATCTTCCGGACATCTTCGGGACATCTTTTAGACATCTTCGGGGCATCTTCGGGACATGCTCGGGACATCTTCGGGACATCTTCGGGACAGCTTCGGGACATTTTCGGGACATCTTCGGGACATCTTCGAGACATCTTCGGGACATCTTCGGGACATGCTCGGGACATCTTCGGGACATCTTCGGGACATCTTCGGGACATCTTCGGGACAAGCTCGGAACATCTTCATGACATGCTCGGGACATCTTCGGGACATCTTCGGGACATCTTCGGGACATCTTCGGGACATCTTCGGGACATCTTCAGGACATCTTCAGGACATCTTCGGGACATGCTCGGGACATGCTCGGGACATGCTCGGGACATCTTCGGGACATCTTCGGGATATCTTCGGGATATCTTCAGGACATCTTCGGGACACCTTCGGGACATCTTCGGGACATCTTCGGGACATCTTCTTGACATCTTCGTGACATCTTCGGGACATACTCGGGACATGCTCTCGATATCTTCGGGACATCTTCGTTACATCTTCGGGAAATCTTCGGGAAATCTTCGGGACATCTTCGGGACATCTTCGGGACATCTTCGGGACATCTTCGGGACATCTTCGGGACAGCTTCGGGACATCTTCGGGACAAGCTCGGGACATGCTCGGGACATGCTCGGGACATGCTCGGGACATGCTCGGGACATGCTCGGGACATGCTCGGGACATGCTCGGGACATGCTCGGGACATCTTCGGGACAAGCTCGGGACATGCTCGGGACATGCTCGGGACATGCTCGGGACATGCTCGGGACATGCTCGGGACATGCTCGGGACATCTTCGGGACATCTTTGGGACATCTTCGGGACATCTTCGGGACATACTCGGGACATACTCTCGACATCTTCGGGACATCTTCGTTACATCTTCGGGAAATCTTCGGGAAATCTTCGGGACATCTTCGGGACATCTTCGCGACATCTTCGGGAAATCTTCGGGACATCTTCGGGACATCTTCGGGACATCTTCGGGACATCTTCTTGACATCTTCGGGACATCTTCGGGACATCTTCGGGACATCTTCGGGACATGCTCGGGACATCTTCGGGACATGCTCGGGACATCTTCGGGACATCTTCGGGACATCTTCGGGACATCTTCTTGACATCTTCGGGACATCTTCGGGACATCTTCGGGACATTTTCGGGATATCTTCGGGACATCTTCCGGACATATTCGGGACATCTTCGAGACATCTTCGGGACATCTTCGGGACATCTTCGGGACATAATCGGGACATCTTCGGGACATCTTCGGGACAGCTTCGGGACATTTTCCGGACATCTTCGGGACATCTTCGGGACATCTTCGGGACATCTTCGGGACAACTTCGGGACATGCTCGTTACATCTTCGGGACATGCTTGGGACATCTTCGGGACATCTTCGGGACATGCTCGGGACATGCTCGGGACATCTTCGGGACATGCTCGGGACATCTTCGGGACATCTTCTGGATATCTTCGGGACATCTTCGGGACATCTTCGGGACATCTTCGGGACATGCTCGGGACATGCTCGGGACATGCTCGGGACATCTTCAGGACATCTTCGGGATATCTTCGGGACATCTTCGGGACATCTTCGGGACATCTTCGGGACATGCTCGGGTCATCTTCGGGACATCTTCGGGACATGCTCGGGAAATCTTCGGGACATCTTCGGGACATCTTCGGGACATCTTCGGGACATCTTCGGGACATCTTCGGGACATGCTCGGGACATCTTCGGGACATCTTCGGGACATCTTCGGGACATCTTCGGGACATCTTCGGGACATCTTCGGGACATGCTCGGGACATCTTCGGGACATGCTCGGGACATCTTCGGGACATCTTCGGGACAAGCTCGGGACATGCTCGGGACATCTTCGGGACATGCTCGGGACATCTTCGGGACATGCTCGGGACATCCCTGGGACATCTTCGGGACAGCTTCGGGACATTTTTGGGACATCTTCGGGACATCTTCGGAACATCTTCGGGACATCTTCAGGACATTTTTGGGACATCTTCGGGACATCTTCGGGATATCTTCGGGACATGCTCGGGACATCTTCGGGACATGATCGGGACATCCCTGGGACATCCCTGGGACATCTTCGGGACATATTCGGGACATCTTCGAAACATCTTCGGGACATCTTCGGGACATCTTCGGGACATGCTCGGGACATCTTCGGGACATACTCGGGACATGCTCGGGACATCTTCGGGACATCTTCGGGACATTTTCGGGACATCTTCGGGACACCTTCGGGACATCATCGGGACATCTTCGGGACATCTTCAGGACATCTTCGGGACATGCTCGGGACATCTTCGGGGCATGCTCGGGACATCTTCGGAACATGCTCGGGACATCTTCGGGACATCTTCCGGACATTTTCGGGATATCTTCGGGACATCTTCGGGACATGCTCGGGACATCATCGGGACATCATCGGGACATCTTCGGGACATCTTCGGGACATCTTCAGGACATCTTCGGGACAAGCTCGGGACATGCTCGGGACATCTTCGGGACATAATCGGGACATCTTCGGGACATCTTCAAGACATCTTCAGGACATCTTCGGGACATCTTCGGGACATGCTCGGGACATGTTCGGGACATGCTCGGGACATCTTCGGGACATCTTCGGGATATCTTCGGGACATCTTCGGGACATCTTCGGGACATCTTCGGGACATCTTCGGGACATCTTCGGGACATGCTCGGGACATCTTCGGGACATGCTCGGGACATCTTCGGGACATCTTCTTGACATCTTCCGGACATTTTCGGGACATCTTCGGGACAGCTTCGGGACATGCTCGGGACATGCTCGGGACATCTTTGTTACATCATCGGGACATCTTCGGGACATCTTCAGGACATCTTCGGGACATGCTCGGGACATCTTCGCTACATGCTCAGGATATCTTCGGGACATCTTCGGGATATCATCGGAACATCTTCGGGACATCTTCGGGACATCTTCGGAACATCTTCGGGACATCTTCGGGACATCTTCGGGATATCTTCGGGACATCTTCCGGACATCTTCGGGACATCTTTTAGACATCTTCGGGACATCTTCGGGACATGCTCGGGACATCTTCGGGACATCTTCGGGACAGCTTCGGGACATGCTCGGGACATGCTCGGGACATCTTTGTTACATCATCGGGACATCTTCGGGACATCTTCAGGACATCTTCGGGACATGCTAGGGACATCTTCGCTACATGCTCAGGATATCTTCGGGACATCTTCGGGATATCATCGGAACATCTTCGGGACATCTTCGGGACATCTTCGGAACATCTTCGGGACATCTTCGGGACATCTTCGGGATATCTTCGGGACATCTTCCGGACATCTTCGGGACATCTTTTAGACATCTTCGGGACATCTTCGGGACATGCTCGGGACATCTTCGGGACAGCTTCGGGACATTTTCGGGACATCTTCGGGACAGCTTCGAGACATCTTCGGGACATCTTCGGGACATGCTCGGGACATCTTCGGGACATCTTCGGGACATCTTCGGGACAAGCTCGGAACATCTTCATGACATGCTCGGGACATCTTCGGGACATCTTCGGGACATCTTCGGGACATCTTCAGGACATCTTCAGGACATCTTCGGGACATGCTCGGGACATGCTCGGGACATGCTCGGGACATGCTCGGGACATCTTCGGGACATCTTCGGGATATCTTCGGGATATCTTCAGGACATCTTCGGGACACCTTCGGGACATCTTCTTGACATCTTCGTGACATCTTCGGGACATACTCGGGACATGCTCTCGATATCTTCGGGACATCTTCGTTACATCTTCGGGAAATCTTCGGGACATCTTCGGGACATCTTCGGGACATCTTCGGGACATCTTCGGGACATCTTCGGGACAGCTTCGGGACATCTTCGGGACAAGCTCGGGACATGCTCGGGACATGCTCGGGACATGCTCGGGACATGCTCGGGACATGCTCGGGACATGCTCGGGACATGCTCGGGACATCTTCGGGACATCTTCGGGACAAGCTCGGGACATGCTCGGGACATGCTCGGGACATGCTCGGGACATGCTCGGGACATGCTCGGGACATGCTCGGGACATCTTCGGGACATCTTTGGGACATCTTCGGGACATCTTCGGGACATCTTCGGGACATCTTCGGGACATCTTCGGGACATCTTCGGGACATCTTCAGGACATTTTCGGGACATCTTTGGGACGTCTTCGGGACATACTCGGGACATGCTCTCGACACCTTCAGGACATCTTCGTTAAATCTTCCGGACATCTTCGGGACATCTTCAGGACATGCTCGGGACATCTTCGGGACAACTTCGGAACATGCTCGGGACATCTTCGGGACATGCTCGGGACATCTTCGGGACATCTTCGGGACATCTTCAGGACATTTTCGGGACATCTTTGGGACGTCTTCGGGACATACTCGGGACATGCTCTCGACACCTTCAGGACATCTTCGTTAAATCTTCCGGACATCTTCGGGACATCTTCAGGACATGCTCGGGACATCTTCGGGACAACTTCGGAACATGCTCGGGACATCTTCGGGACATGCTCGGGACATCTTCGGGACATGCTCGGGACATGCTCGGGACATGCTCGGGACATGCTCGGGACATCTTCGGGACATCTTCGGGACATGCTCGGGACATCTTCGGGACAACTTCGGAACATGCTCGGGACATCTTCGGGACATGCTCGGGACATCTTCGGGACATCTTCGGGACAAGCTCGGGACATGCTCGGGACATGCTCGGGACATGCTCGGGACATCTTCGGGACATCTTTGGGACATCTTCGGGACATCTTCGGGACATCTTCTAGACATCTTCGGGACATCTTCGGGACATCTTCGGGACATCTTCGGGACATCTTCAGGACATTTTCGGGACATCTTTGGGACGTCTTCGGGACATACTCGGGACATGCTCTCGACACCTTCAGGACATCTTCGTTACATCTTCGGGATATCTTCGGGACATCTTCGGGACATCTTCGGGACATACTCGGGACATCTTCGGGACATCTTCGGGACATCTTCGGGACATCTTCGGGACATCTTCGGGATATCTTCGGGACATCTTCAGGACATCTTCGGGACACCTTCGGGACATCTTCGGGACATCTTCAGGACATTTTCGGGACATCTTTGGGACATCTTCGGGACATCTTCGGGACATCTTCGGGACATCTTCGGGACATCTTCGGGACATCTTCAGGACATTTTCGGGACATCTTTGGGACATCTTCGGGACATCTTCGGGACATCTTCGGGACATCTTCGGGACATCTTCGGGACATCTTCGGGACATCTTCGGGACATCTTCAGGACATTTTCGGGACATCTTTGGGACGTCTTCGGGACATACTCGGGACATGCTCTCGACATCTTCAGGACATCTTCGTTACATCTTCGGGAAATCTTCGGGACATCTTCGGGAAATCATCGGGACATATTCGGGACATCTTCGGGACATCTTCGCGACATCTTCGGGACATCTTCGGGACATCTTCGGGACATCTTCGGGACATCTTCGTGACATGCTCGGGACATCTTCGGGACATCTTCGGGACATCTTCGGGACATCTTCGGGACATCTTCGGGACATCTTCAGGATATCTTCGCGACATCTTCTGGACATCTTCGGGACATACTCGGGACATGCTCTCGACATCTTCGGGACACCTTCGTTACATCTTCGGGAAATCTTCGGGACATCTTCGGGAAATCTTCGGGACATCTTCGGGACATCTTCGGGACATCTTCGGGACATCTTCACGACATTTTCGGGACATCTTCGGGACATCTTCGGGACATGCTCGGGACATCTTCGTGACATCTTCGGGACATCTTCGGGACAGCTTCGGGACATGCTCGGGACATGATCGGGACATCTTCGGGACATCTTCGGGACAAGCTCGGAACATCTTCGTGACATGCTCGGGACATCTTCGGGACATCTTCGGGATATCTTCGGGACATCTTCGGGACATCTTCGGGACATCTTCGGGACATGCTCGGGACATCTTCGGGACATGCTCGGGACATCTTCGGGACATCTTCGGGACATTTTCGGGACATCTTCGGGACATCTTCGGGACATCTTCGGGACATCTTCGGGACATCTTCGGGACATCTTCGGGACATCTTCGGGACATCTTCGGGACATCTTCGGGACATCTTCGGGACATCTTCGGGACATCTTCGGGACATCTTCGGGATATCTTCGGGACATCTTCGGGACATCATCGTGACATCTTCGGGACATCTTCGGGATATCTTCGGGACATGCTCGGGACATCTTCGGGACATGCTCGGGACAGCTTCGGGACATCTTCGGGACAAGCTCGGGACATGCTCGGGACATGCTCGGGACATGCTCGGGACATGCTCGGGACATGCTCGGGACATGCTCGGGACATCTTCGGGACATCTTCGGGATATCTTCGGGACATCTTCGGGACATTTTCGGGACATACTCGGGACATCTTCGGGACATGCTCGGGACATCTTCGGGATATCTTCGGGAAATATTCGGGACATCTTCGGGACATCTTCGGGACATCTTCGGGACATCTTCGGGACATCTTCGGGACATCTTCGGGACATCTTCGGGACATCTTCGGGACATCTTCGGGACATCTTCGGGACATCTTCGCTACATCTTCGGGACATCTTCGGGACATCTTCGGGACATCTTCGGGACATCTTCGGGACATCTTCGTGACATGCTCGGGACATCTTCGGGACATCTTCGGGACATCTTCGGGACATCTTCGGGACATCTTCGGGACATCTTCGGGACATCTTCAGGACATCTTCGGGACATCTTCGGGACATCTTCGGGACATACTCGGGACATGCTCTCGACATCTTCGGGACACCTTCGTTACATCTTCGGGAAATCTTCGGGACATCTTCGGGAAATCTTCGGGACATCTTCGGGACATCTTCGGGACATCTTCACGACATTTTCGGGACATCTTCGGGACATCTTCGGGATATCTTCGGGACATCTTTGGGACATCTTCGGGACACCTTCGGGACATGCTCGGGACATCTTCGGGACATGCTCGGGACATCTTCGGGACATCTTCGGGACATATTCGGGACATCTTCGGGACATCTTCGGGACATCTTCGGGATATCTTCGGGACATCTTCGGGACATACTCGGGACATGCTCGGGACATCTTCGGGACATCTTCGGGACATCTTCGGGACATCTTCGGGACATGCTCGGGACATGCTCGGGACATGCTCGGGACATCTTCGGGACATCATCGGGACATCTTCGGGACATCTTCAGGACATCTTCGGGACATGCTCGGGACATCTTCGGGACATGCTCGGGACATCTTCGGAACATGCTCAGGACATCTTCGGGACATCTTCCGGACATTTTCGGGATATCTTTGGGACATCTTCGGGACATGCTCGGGACATGCTCGGGACATGCTCGGGACATGCTCGGGACATCATCGGGACATCATCGGGACATCTTCGGGACATCTTCGGGACATCTTCGGGACATCTTCGGGACATCTTCGGGACAAGCTCGGGACATGCTCGGGACATCTTCGGGACATCATCGGGACATCTTCGGGACATCTTCGGGACATCTTCAGGACATCTTCAGGACATCTTCGGGACATCTTCGGGACATGTTTGGGACATGTTCGGGACATGCTCGGGACATCTTCGGGACATCTTCGGGACATCTTCGGGACATCTTCGGGACATCTTCGGGACATCTTCGGGACATCTTCGGGACATGCTCGGGACATCTTCGGACATCTTCGGGACATCTTCGGGACATCTTCTTGACATCTTCCGGACATTTTCGGGACATCTTCGGGACAGCTTCGGGACATGCTCGGGACATGCTCGGGACATCTTCGTTACATCATCGGGACATCTTCGGGACATCTTCGGGACATCTTCAGGACATTTTCGGGACATGCTCGGGACATCTTCGGGACATGCTCAGGATATCTTCGGGACATCTTCGGGATATCTTCGGAACATCTTCGGGACATCTTCACGACATCTTCGGAACATCTTCGGGACATCTTCGGGACATCTTCGGGAAATCTTCGGGACATCTTCCGGACATCTTCGGGACATCTTCGGGACATCTTCGGGACATCTTCGGTACATCTTCGGGACATGCTCGGGACATCTTCGGACATCTTCGGGACATCTTCGGGACATCTTCGGGATATCTTCGGGACATCTTTGGGACATCTTTGGGACATCTTCGGGAAATCTTCGGGACATCTTCGGGACATCTTCGGGACATCTTCGGGACATCTTCGGGACATCTTCGGGACATGCTCGGGACATCTTCGTGACATGCTCGGGATATCTTCGGGACATCTTCGGGACATCTTCGCGACATCTTCGGGACATCTTCGGGACATCTTCGGGACATCTTCGGGACATCTTCTTGACATCTTCGGGACATCTTCGTTACATCTTCGGGACATCTTCGGGACATGCTCGGGACATCTTCGGGACATGCTCGGGACATCTTCGGGACATCTTCGGGACATGCTCGGGACATCTTCGTGACATGCTCGGGATATCTTCGGGACATCTTCGGGATATCTTCGGGATATCTTCGAGACATCTTCGGGATATCTTCGGGATATCTTCGGGATATCTTCGGGACATCTTTGGGACATCTTCGGGACATCTTCGGGACATACTCGGGACATCTTCGGGACATCTTCGGGACATCTTCGGGACATCTTCGGGACATCTTCGGGATATCTTCGGGACATCTTTGGGACATCTTTGGGACATCTTCGGGAAATCTTCGGGACATCTTCGGGACATCTTCGGGACAACTTCGGGACATCTTCGGGACATCTTCGGGACATCTTCGGGACATCTTCGGGACATCTTCTGGACAAGCTCGGGACATCTTCGTGACATCTTCGTGACATCTTCGGGACATTATCGGGACATCTTCAGGACATCTTCGAAACATCTTCGGGACATCTTCTGGACAAGCTCGGGACATCTTCGTGACATCTTCGGGACATTATCGGGACATCTTCGGGACATCTTCGGGACATCTTCAGGACATCTTCGGGACATCTTCGGGACATCCTCGGGACATCTTCGGGACATCTTCGGGACATCTTCGGGACATCTTCGGGACATCTTCGGGACATCTTCAGGACATCTTCGGGACATCTTCGGGACATCTTCGGGACATACTCGGGACATGCTCTCGACATCTTCGGGACACCTTCGTTACATCTTCGGGAAATCTTCGGGACATCTTCGGGAAATCTTCGGGACATCTTCGGGACATCTTCGGGACATCTTCACGACATTTTCGGGACATCTTCGGGACATCTTCGGGATATCTTCGGGACATCTTCGGGACATCTTCGGGACACCTTCGGGACATGCTCGGGACATCTTCGGGACATGCTCGGGACATCTTCGGGACATCTTCGGGACATCTTCGTGACATGCTCGGGACATCTTCGGGACATCTTTGGGACATCTTCGGGACATCTTCGGGACATCTTCGGGACATCTTCGGGACATGCTCGGGACATCTTCGGGACATGCTCGGGACATCTTCGGGACATGCTCGGGATATCTTCGGGACATCTTCGGGACATCTTCGAGATATGCTCGGGACATCTAACGCCGAAAAAAGCCAAAATGACGTTTTTTGGCATTTTCGAACGAAAATATTTCAAATACTGAGGCCAATAAAAATTTTCTGACTTCATACTCAAGTTCAGCACAGCACATATTTTGATCTTTGTGGCAAAAAGGTGAAATTTGTGAAATTTAAAAATTAAATTTCTCATAAACTTCATTCTTTCAAGTCTCTTAAAATCAAATGAAAGTTAAATTTCAATCAGTTGATTGATTTCTTTACCGAAGAAAAAATGAAGGAATTATCTGCCTGTTAATAAATTATCTATTATTAAGTTATTATATTAATTTTCAATACATTAGCCCGAGTTTTATAAAGTCATCTTTAATACCATTTATCATCGAGACTTAAATAAAATATCAAAACGGAGCAATTAATCAATCGCTTTGCATCAGATTCTTCTTATTAATTATTTCTGATGCTAACCTTAATGAACATGGAGATTTAATGAACTCATCAACATTAACCCCCACCTCACCCTCCCCTCTTTCTTAATAAATTCTTCGCTTTACTCAAATTTAAATATTTTTCCCAAAACGATATGATTGAATCGATAAATAATCCTATTTAATCTCTCTTTGACAATTTCTGTTACTATTTACACTCAATAGTGTTCAAACATAATAAATGAAGTTGGGTGGGTGGGGATGGGCTTTAACGTACATAGGCTTTCATTGAGTTAGATACCAATGTTATGTAAGTATATAATAAGGGAATAAGTATATAGGATAAATCCACATCTGTATCCAGTATTCGCATGTTTCACCTGGACAGCTATTAAATTATTGAGCTTCTATATCATTCATTGAGATCCTTTCAATATTTTATCTGAAACATTCAATTAATAAATTATCACTCCCACACCCCCAAACAAAATCACACAAATGCAGATGAAACACCTCTCTTTGTTGTTTTTCAGGTCTATTTATCAGCCAATTCAGCTTCAGTTCCACCTAACGCCGCGTGCCGTCATCGCACTGTAAACATCTTCATCAACATTGTCGTATGCCGTGCCGCCTTCCTTTTCGCCTTCGCCTGTTAATAGCTCCCACTGCGTAATTTTTTGCTATTCATTCATCCGTCAGATGGAATAAATCAACACAAACAACGACAACGAAGAGAGGGTCACCACATATACAAACAAACAAAGGAGAACAAAAAAAATGATAGGTGATACACAATCCCAACTCAATGTACCCTCACTGGTGGCAGTTGAGCTAAGCGCCAGAAAGGCCATCCGGATTATGTGGGACATAATAAAACTATAAATTAAATTAACTCATAAAAATTCCAACTGCATAAAATAAATAAAATTCTAGTACCCGCAGGAGACTGTTCGCAGTTTTTCTTTTATTATTTTATGTTTCGCAGATATAAAGGGAATGGGGATTGCTTCTTGTTTGTTCAAGAAAATATGTGGAGGGTTTGTTTTCTATTTCTATAAGGGTCGACCTTCAGTGGCTCCTAGGTAGGAGGCTCTCCTTTCTTGAGATATATCCATGAGATGAGCAACAAAAGCTGTTTTCTTTATTATCATTATTATGAGACCTTTATCGTATAATACGGGGATTGGTAGGAGGCAAGCTTCGGGAATTTTCTAGGAGTCCTTCCTTTAATATGTTGACCTTCTATATGTATGTCTCGTGTTAGGGGCGGATTAACAAATGTTTAGGCCCCAGGGCAGCAAGTAAGTGGATGCCCCTCTCTCTCAGGAGATATTAGAAATACATCAGTCTTTTCAAAAAAATTTATATATTTTTTTGATGTCTAAAAATGTTGGTAATTAAAAGCAAGTTTTTCACGGTAGTTCAGTGGTAAGAGGTGTTTCTTGAAAAAAAAAAACTATTCCAGGTTAAACTCCAGGCCTTGATGAGAGTTTAAAAATTGTCTGACCCACGTGGGGCATCTGAAAAAGGGACACGTGAAAATTACCCACGTGGGGCATTTGGAAATACCCCACATGGGGCATCTAGAAATGACCTAAAAGGGGCATTTGGAAATGACCAACGTGGGGCATCTGTAAATGACCCACGTGGGGCATGACCCACAAGGGGCATGACCCACATGGGGCATGACCCACAAGGGGCATGACCCACATGGGGCATGACCCACAAGGGGCATGACCCACATGGGGCATGACCCACAAGGGGCATGACCCACATGGGGCATGACCCACATGGGGCATGACCCACATGGGGCATGACCCACATGGGGCATGACCCACATGGGGCATGACCCACGTGGGCATGACCCACATGGGGCATGACCCACTTGGGGCATGACCCACGTCTGGCATGACCCACATGGGGCATGACCCACATGAAGCATGACCCACATGGGGCATGACCTACATGGGGCATGACCCACGTGGCGCATGACCCACATGGGGCATGACCCACATGGGGCATGACGCACATAGGGCATGACCCACATGGGGCATGACCTACATGGGGCATGACCCACATGGGGCATGACCCACGTGGGGCATGACCCACATGGGGCATGAACCACATGGGGCATGACTCACATGGGGCATGACTCACATGGGGCATGACTCACATGGGGCATGACCCACATGGGGCATGACTCACATGGGGCATGACCCACATGGGGCATGACTCACATGGGGCATGACCTACATGGGGCTTGACGCACATGGGGCATGACCCACGTGGAGCAGGACCTACATGGGGCATGACCCACGTGGGGCATGACCCACATTTGGTCATTTGGAAATGACCCACATGGGGCATCTAGAAATGACCCACGTGGGGCATTTGGAAATGACCCACGTGGGGCATCTGGAAATGACCCACTTGATGCATCTTTCATGAGATGTCACATGTAGGTACATATGTGCCACAAAATTAATTTTTTTTAATTTACTTAATTTCGAACGCATTCCTTCCAAATGAACGTCTTTATTTTGTTACTCGCAAATAATAAGATACAAATTGTGATCATTCTATAAATACATACATAGCTATATTTATAGTTATATTTATATTTTACGAGTAAATATGGAACATAAAAAAATATTTCAAAAATTTAATATGAATAAATATTTTGTCTCCTTTCACATGACAAAGTAAAATTACAGTCAAATTATTAAAATACCTACCACACATTCACTAAAGTAGGCTTTTATAAATTTCACTCAGGCATCATATTGAAATAAATTTCTCAATGACCCAATTCAATTTTGTCCATAATATTGATAGCTGAATGAACTTGCACCACACACATATGTAATTTTCAGTATCATCAAACCTCTCGTCCTGAAACCATAACAAAGTTAGAAACACACTATACGCTTCTAGACCATGATAGAAAATAGTTTGCTAAAAAAAAACTCAAAGATAATCAAAGATAATAAACTCATAGAGAAATAAGTTAATTTAGCTGCACAAAAGCCAACAATATTGTCCTCCTTCGAGTTCTAGAAGGGGGCTTGAGAATTACCATTCTTTCGCATACCTACCTACTTGGCTATCTTCATATAGAAAAGAAGTGCCAATACCCCCCCCATACCCAATATCTTTATGATGCAATCAGAGCCCAGCCCTTGCCCATAGAAAAGGACGACTCTCTACCTTTAGTTCTTAAATAACTTAAGTGCAACCAACACCATCTTCCTACAGGTTGGTATCTCTACGAGTATTATAGAGGAATGTTGCAAAGAATTCAGTGTCCTGCTTGCAGCCCAGAGGTAGACAGAATAACTATATACAAGAAAGCTTAATCCATGTTAAGTTTCTCTTTCTCTATATATTTTAGAGGTATTTTATTTTATTTTATTTTATTTTATGTGCATCATGAAAAGGATGCAGCAGAATTTTAATGCCTTGTGGCAAATGCAATATTATCTACGAGGGTAATATTTAAATTATTTCGATAGTTGGCAATTTGCCCGAAAAGGATTTTGCATAAAGGCAAACGGAAGACAAGATTTTACCGGGAATTGAAATGTTATTTAGTCCTTTTTTGCTATAGCGAATTGAATTTCGAATTTTACTTGATTGTTCCAATTTTGTATGAGTTCAAAGCTCATTAAATTGAACACAAGAGCAAGGCAAGTTGTAGAGTAAATGACATTTACTTAAAATTTAAGCAAACAAAGTTAATGCTAATTGCAATTTGAATTGAAGTATTTTAATCAATTTCGTTTTTATGCAATGTTTACTATAAAATTAAGAAACAATTTTCTCTTAAACGCGGCCAAAAGGAGTACAGCTCGGATAATTTTCGAAAATCTTGAAAAAAAATAAATTCGTAATTTTTGAGCTGAATAGACAGGCCCCTTAGCTGTGATCTCATATCTGTTAACCGAAAATATTCGTTTTCGAATGAAGGAAAAAAAAAATAGATAGCAAATAATTCAGCAACCCGAACTCCTACAAACTTTTTATTTTCAGTTATGAAAAGAGTCTTAAGAGTCCTTTCTTTTGTAGTCTCATTGGATAGATTTTGAGAGCATTTTTGAAAATTCCATTTTTTAGACCAGGGGTAGGTACCCCTTGGATAATTTTCGAAAATCTTCAGAAAATAAATTTGTAGTAAGGAAAGGTCTCTTTAAGCTCTATTCATACGTCCCTTACTTTGGCGGACACTTTGTGGCGGAATCAAAAAAAATTTATCTAATTAATTGTAGCTAATTAAATGCTAATTTGTTGCGCAAACCAAAAATTTGTAGCTCGCATAGTTTTTGAATTATTGAATTTTCCGCTAAAATAAGTCTGAAGTTAGCGGACAAAATCTGAAATGATGAAAATTAATGAGTTTAGTTGACCTCCAAATTTGTAGCTTTTTAAATGCTTTTCAATTACATAAACTTGGTTTTTGTAGCTTGAACAGTTTTTTTGTTATTCAAAATCCCGGTAAAATAAGACTGAATTTAGCGGACGAAAGTATGAAAATTAATATTTTTGTGATGCCCGAAATTGTAGCTAATTAAATGCTAATTTGTTGCACAAAAATTAATTTTGTAGCTCCACCCAGTCATTTTTTATGAGGCCAGTGGAGACTTTTTTAAAAATTCACTTTTTTAAGTTTTTTCTTTTGCCAATAATTGTAGCTTTTGAATACATTATTTTTGATACAAACCCCAATTTTGTAGCTCAAACCGTTTTTGAAATATTTAAGATAGCTCAAAAGTGACCTTCCAAAATCCAAAAAAATGCGAAATTAAAAAATTTTTTTTGCACAAATTTGAAGTAACCTAGATTAAGACGAAATCCAAAAAACCTCGATTTTGTAGCTCGTTTAGTTTTTTTGTTATTCAATATTCCGCTAAAATAAGACTCAATTTCATATGTAACGGTCAAAATTTTCAATAAAGTTGAATTTTTTAATTTTTTTTCTTTTCTAGAAATTGTAGCTTTACAAAACAAAATTTAAAAAAAAAAGTTTTTTTTAAATTTCGTGCATTGGTGCAGCGAACAGGAAGTGCACTTTTTAAACTTCAAATTGAAATAGAAAATGACTGGGAGGAGCTACAAAATTAATTTTTGCGCAGCAAATTAGCATTTAATTAGCTACAATTAATGAGATAAATTTTTTTTGATTCCGCCACAAAGTGTCGGCCAAAGTAAGGGAAGTTCTATTCATACACGAAAACCAAAAGTTTCTCGAAGGTCTGGTTGCTGAATTATTTGCAATCGAAATATTATTATTATGATTATTTTTTCATCCGGGAGCCGATATTTTCGGATCAAAGTCCTCAAACAAGTTTTGGTTAACAGATTCGAGTTCACAATAAACAGGCCTATCTATTTATGTTAAAAAAATTACAAATTTATTTTTTTCGGATTTTCGAGAAAAAATCAAGGTTAACCCCTTGCCTAAAAAAAATACAATTTCAAAAATGTTGTCCAAATCAATCGAGTGAGACATCAAAGGAAAGGTCTCTTTAAGCTCTATTCATACATGAAAACCAAAAGTTTCTCGAAGGTCTGGTTGCTGAATTATTTGCAATTGAAATTTTATTTTTTTTTATTCGGAAACCGATATTTTCGAATCAAAGTCTTTAAACAAGTTTTGGTTAACAGATTCGAGTTCACAATAAACAGGCCTATCTATTTATGTAAAAAAATAACAAATTTATTTTTTTCCGATTTTCGAGAAAAAATCAAGGTTAACCCCTTGCCTGAAAAAAATACAATTTCAAAAATGTTGTCCAAATCAATCGAGTGAGACATCAAAGGAAAGGTCTCTTTAAGCTCTATTCATACACGAAAACCAAAAGTTTCTCGAAGGTCTGGTTGCTGAATTATTTGCAATCGAAATATTATTTGTTTTATTCGGAAGCCGATATTTTCGAATCAAAGTCTGCAAACAAGTTTTGGTTAACAGATTTGAGAAAAAATCAACGTTACCTATAGAGTCTAAAGAGTCCTTTCTTTTGAAGTCTCATTCGATGGATTTTGAGAAAAATTTTGAATATTTTTCGAAAATCTTAAAAAAATAAATTTGTAATTTTTTTAGCTGAATTCATTGGTAAATTCACTGTGATCTCATATCTGTAAACCAAAACTTGTTTAAAGACTTAATTAATTGTTATAAGTATTTAATTTTTAATTAAATCTGGTCTTTTTTTTTATGTAGGTAATAGAATGACTGATATATTTTTTGTTTATAACTAATTCATTTTAGAATTTCTTAAAAACTCTGAAATGTTGTTAACTATTACAAGGCAGGTAAAACGTGAGATGTTCTACACAATCGTGCAAACCTTCATCATTTTTCAGATGGCTTTTGTGTACCTATATTGAAAATATTTTCCAATTATGTTAAAATCCCTTGTTTACAACACGTTCCACCAATGTCTCAACACAAACAAAAATACAAAAATACATTGAAATTCATTATTTAACAATTTTCTTGAAACTGAGCTCCGCATATTGAAAGGACATAAAACACACCCAAACAGTCGATATACAGAACAGAACAGCATCATCCATAAATAATAAGAATCCAACACGCCAGCGACTACACCAACATCTTTCTTTGACACTTGTCAAAAAAGTTTTCTTTTTTTTTTTTGTATTTTCGCACCAACAACCCATTGTAGTAGAAAAAAGTTTTTCGCTCTAAAGAAAATACTCAAATAATATATCATTAGAGCTTTAAGCAAACAAACTGTCCCGTCCTGAATCATCATCGCATATATACAAGTTCAGTAAAAGGACTAGACAAACCGAAACACAACACAAACTGAAAAAAAATATTCTAATTTAGCCTTCAGCCAGTCAATAGTAGAATCTTCTTATAATTTATGTCGCTTTACCCTACTGCTCCACTGCTTTCGATGATAAACCCGCGAAGGATGAAGAGAAAAAGGTATTATATTGGTATTGGATATAGTCAAAAACTCAACGCCATTCAACTTTCTTTTTTTTTTTTTTCATCTTTTTTTTGTATTAAAATCGAAATTGGTCCTGTTGGGTTCTTTTGTTGAAAATTGATTTATGGTTTCATGGGGACACAATTTCCAATCGCACAAAATATAACCAGATTTTTGGAACAATTGATCCTGTGTAGAGATACCCTTCGAGAGGACTCGATAGAAGGGATGACAGCAGATAAAAACGAAGAAGAACCTTTTGCATGCGAACTTGGAATGCATGGTGCTTTGCCGTAAATTACAGAATTTACTAACAAAAAAAAAAACACGAAAAAAAAAGGTTGAAAAGAAAATCCTTCGGACATGTGAGCGCAATTTTTTTCCACAAGGAATTTTCTTTACACATGCTCACTTTATTGTACCTATCTCCACTCTCCTCTCGCTCTCTTTGTATAAGGTTGATTGATACTACGGTGGGCGTACTCAATAAGCCAGACTGGACGGGACGGTCACATCCATCCTTACACCTCTTCTGCATATGAATGAATAGATAGAAGTTCTTATAGAGGGGCAAGGAAGAGTAGATGTTTTGCTGGTACTGGACTGGTACACCCTTGTGTATATAGAATGGCTAGTGGTCAAATAAGACTATTGTTTTGGTGGCATGATTTATTAGAAAAACACAATAAATTTATGAGCTTCCTGTAAATTGTGATCAGAATTTGGTTTAGGTTATAGTAAATTATTGTTTGTTAGATTGGAAAACGTTAAGAACACAAGTAAAACTAAATTAATGCGGTTTTTTTTACGAAAGTAGATCAAATTAGATTTTGTTGTACACATCATAAGTGTGCTAGTTTTGAGCTTTGTGGTCTTGGTCAACTCTAATAAGAGGATCAACTTTTAGCATGAATTAGTTTAATTATTGTTTTGAGAAGACAAAGAAAAGGGGGCTTGTTGTGTCTGATTGGGTATTTGTTGATTGCCTTAAATGTTCAGCCCAGTAACGAAAGTTGTAGTCACAAAACAAACCAAAACTACGTAGTGGATAAGGAACAAATACACGTTGATGAAAATGATTTTATGCTTATCAAGATGAACATTTTAAGGGCTGGGGTCAAAATCCCGAAAACCGAAATCCCGTAAATCCAAAATCCCGAAATCGAAATCACGTAAACCCAAAATCCCGAAATTCCGCAATCCAAAATTTCGAAAACCAAGAAATACCAAAATCCAAAATTCCGAAAACCCAAATCTCACAAGCCCAAAATCCCGAAAATCCAAGATCCCGAAAACTAAGAATCCAGAAAACCTAAAATCCCGAATGGGATCCCTAAGTCCCGAAAAATTATATAAAATGCAAAATTTGCGCAAATTTTTCAAGATTTCGATTTCGAAAACAATCCTAAGTGTGAAATTATGTAAGGTGTTAACACGTAAAAAACAATATAAGTGTCTGATTCTGTTAATATCTCAAGTATTGGTTTCGTGGTTTTCGTCATGCCGTGCCGTCCTAGCTCGATGTACAGATGGACGCACAGACCGGCGTCCATCTGTACATCGAGCTAGGGCCTAAACGGATGGATGGATTTGCTTGAATCTTGGTACAGATTATTTTTTTAATATCTCCTATTTAACGCATATCTCCCATATAACGTTTTCGAGGTATTGCGATTTTCTCGAAACCGGCACTAATGATTTCGATTAAATTTCGTGTACGTAATACTATTATTGATTCTAAAAAAAACTGCGTGTTTAGTTTTTCTCAAAAAATTCGGAGAACGGAAATATGGCGTTGCCGTTTTTCAAAAAATGACATATTTTTTAAGTTCATATACCAACTTCAGTCAATTCAAACATAAGAACAAAAAAATTTAAGGTTTTTGAAAAAAAAAATTTTAATAATAATTTTTTTAACATTAAATTTTTTTTATTTTATTTTTTTTTTTTTCTTGACACTAAACAAAATATTAAATTTCCAATAGATATTTAAGATAGGGATACTTTGAACTACGAGAGCAAGTACGTGCGACCCAGTCGTGCATTTTATTTTACATGATTTCAAGTTCTTATTGTTCTTTCAGCTGTGTTTTGTTGTGATTGAGTTAAGTTGGAAAGATCGTTGAACTAAAATCAATAGAATGAGTTTTAATATTTAACTTATAATAAATTAAATGTTTAAATTGCTATTTAATTAATTTTTATTTTATGTTTCAGTTATTTCAGTGAAACACAATTTTGAAGAGTTTTTTACTTTTTCTGTTTTATTTTAGAGATTTTGGCCTTTCTGAATTGTGGATTTTCGGGATTTTGGGTTTTCTGGATTCTGTTTTTTCGGGATTCTGGGTTTTCTGGATTCAAAATTTCGGGATTGTGTCCGTCTCCCACATTTTAAGACTCAGTGACAACATTGTACGTTCTCGAGAAGGTGCAGTTGAACTGCTGGTAACTAACAATGACTGATCTCATGGAAGCAATTAAATAATCGGATCATTAACCAGTTGGAAGGTTTTTGATAACAATATGCAACCGTTACCTGCTGATCTGCTCAAAGTAACAACTTCTAGTTACATACAGCACCCCTCAGAAGAAATTAGACCGCTATTGTACGTTGCGCACCATAACGAGGTAGGTATTCATATGCATACCTGCCCGTGTAAAAATTGGCTTACCTTCAAAAATGGTTCGCAGCTTTCCACCCTCGGGACTGCTGGTATAATTACTTCGAAGGGGCCCCGGTCTAGGTTGGTTCGATCATTTCTTGAACGGGTCCTTCTCTTGTTTTCGTTTTTAGAATCTTTATGAGGTACTCTTCCATTGCTTGGCGTTCTCAATCTTCTGAATAATGTTATCCTGCCTGATTTCACCGATATGTTTCTATATGCAAATCCTGGCGAAAAGCGTTGAATACCCGTGACTGGTAAAGAACTAGATGACATAATAGTTCACTTTACCGTATTTTTGCTTACTCCATTCACCTATATTTCCAATAAGCCTCACAGTCAACTGCCTTCTATTCTAAAACTCGAATTTTTCTTGCACCTCTGTTGCACTCTTTGCTTGTTTGGTTCCCGCATCCGTTTCGATTTCCGTTCTATTTTCGTACACGTACTTTTGTACCCTGCCAGAAGTTCAATTGGCATAACTCCTGCCATTAAAAGGATGGCTAGCTCCCGCAGTACACATAATAAGGTAATATCTTTCGGACGTTGTCAAAATTTGTTTGTCAAAAAACGGAAACCTATCTGTCAGGTCGGCCTTTAATTTTAATATTTGAATCGCAGTAAAGGCTTGGCCACATCGGAGGGTATGCGGTAGCGGTACGGGTAGAGGTAACGTACTTGTATGAAAAAAATTCCAAACTGACATATCAACGTTCAGATGTGGAATTTTTTTCATACAAATATCGTTACAGCTACCCGTACCTCTACCGCATACCCTCCGGTGTGGCCAAGCCTTAAACAGGAAATTTGTGTTTGTTTTAATTTATAAAATGTCATTTGAAAAAAATATAAATTGAAATATAACAAATTTTCTTGGTGCTTCTTGTCGGAGAATGGTCAAATACTGGCTCTGAGAATAGGTACTGGTGCAATTTGTTTGCGGTACTTTTCTTGACCCAGTGCAACAGCACATACATATCTTGCTTCCGTAGAGGAGAATAGAGGTACTTAATTTGACCTATTTTGTGGAAAAGGGGCATTATCTATAAGCTCATTGATGTTATAGAAGTAACATTATGATGGTTTAAAATGCCAGATTTTACATAGTAAAAGATTGTAAGCTGAATTTGAAGTTCAAAGTGGAAAAAGACAAGGCTGCATACTGTCCTTGACGGAGAACAGTCGATGAAGACTCAGTACAGCTTGGGAAGAGCTGGAAAGAGCTAAAGTAAATCTTCAGAAACCGTACACGATGGGGCGCCCCGGGAAAGTTGAGTCCATGTAGATACTTCTCCATAAGGATCACCCACGAAAGTCTGAGGACCGAAGTAGGTAAGTAGCAATGATCTCTAACAAATTGAGATATAAGAGGGAGGTTGAGTTTACTGGTAGAAGAAGTCGTTATGTGCTGTTTTGATACATAAAGTGCCATGAAAAATTAAGAAAAGATTTTTGAATGCAAACTTTCGTTCCACAAGGCATGAAATCCCAAGTCTTAGAGCAGAATTCATAGTCGTTATTCAGTTGAAGATTTTTTTCAAGTGAATCAGGCTTATTGTGATTTACAATTATCAATCTATAGTTGATAAATACTGAAATTTGGGATTTTTAAACCTAATTTATACGAAAACTAGCCAGCTTTTTAATGGAATTTTGTAATTAGATTTCATTTAATAACGGTTAAGAGCATTCTCTGCTTTCAAAACTTTTCTTAATAAAGTGATAAGATAACGAAATTTAATTTTTATCAAATATCGATTGATAGTTGCAAATCGCAATAAGGCTGAATATTTTCGTTTGCCCTCTTTAGTTACTCGTTACTTGAAGAAAACCAAAGCGTCTTCATGTTTTATCTTATGAACACCAACTGAGGTCTGAGGATATCTGGCAGCATAAATGCTTGTGCAATCACTTTAAAAAAAATCGTTTTCAGACATGTAAGTGACCATTTTTTTTTTACTTGACTACCTTAAAGTAATAAAAAGCAATTAAATAGTTAAAATGTGCATACAAAATCTTTGTTTGAAGGAACTGGAGTATTTTTTTTAATTGAAAAGTAAAGCTTTTTTGTGACTGTTTTTTTTTTTTGTATTTTACCACAGTTTTCTGAACACAAAAGAAATTGATATCCGTTTCTGAATAATTATTCGTAAAAAAATCATTTTCAGTTTCTTACCTAATTTTTTTCTCTCTCTTTTTATTTTAAGAATTCTTTCTTGACTGAAAGTTTCAGTTTTATTCTTACAAAGTAAACAGTGAAAATTTTTCATTATGGATTGTTACAAAAGTATAATTTTTTTTCCACATTCCTCATTTTTTTTTTGTGTTGCTCAGTTACTCAGTTCTGCCACTTTGTCCTTCTACTCCAATTGGCTTTTCCTCATTGGCTTCTTGAGTTATTTCTTAAACTTTCGCTGACCATCAACCATCACCACCACACCATTCCGCGACCAACCCCACAAAGCACCTCCGCCAAAAGTTTATATTCCTTTCCTTTTTACATTAAGTAACTAAGAGCAGACCATCATGATGGAAATTGGAGTTGAAACATTCGAGAGGGTAGAGGTATAGTAGTTGAATGCTTGGTTGGTCATGAGAGAGAACTTCTTATACCTGTATAAAGATGACGAAAGAATTATACTCGTTAAAAAGTTTCTGACGTAGCGTTGCAAAAATATACTTTTGTCATAATAAAGAATAACATTTTCTGTTTTATTTCGCCTTCAACATTCTTGTATATTTCCAAAAAAAAATGTATAAGAAAAGAAGAAAAAAAAATTAAAAAGTTCAAACTTTTAACAGAAGAAGAAACAAAAAAAAAAACTTTCATTCAGAGCAAAAGGCTGCGAATTGTAGAAGTTAGAGTTCAATTTGTAATTTAAATTAAGGCTGGGTTTGTGTTTGTTCTTGAACTATGATAATGATGGCATCAAATTTAAGCACTTTTGGCTAATTGCAAAAATATTGTTCGTTTTTTTTTTGGGAAACAATGCAATTTGATAGAAAAATCATTGCATTACAAACACTTCTTTGTTCAGAATAGCCATGGTCTCACACGGTACCAAAACCCTCTTGCTTAACTGATTCACATGGGTTAATCACAGAAAACGCTTGTTTTAGGAAGATCTTCGATAGTAGCGGGGGTATAAATACGGGCTGGAAGCCCTTTCCCCTTGATTTCTTAGGGCCTGGTATAATTCTTGCTCTTTTCCATCCAAGCTAGCACAAGTAGTAATAAAGCTATTAATATGTTAAACAAAATCAGTTCCAACAGCCTTCGATTTTCTAAATAGTATACTTTAAGCTACATGAAGCTGGTCAATTCCTTAGAATTGGAACTTGCAACTTGTTTAGGACTTACATTTTTTTTAGGAGTAATATGGAGAATAGATGTGTTAGAGTAACAAAACATCAGTATTTTTGAAAACTTCACCTTGCTTACTTTTCATATATTTAAAAAAAAAAAATTTTCAACTTATAGAAGGGTCTAACCAGTTAGCGTGGAAAATGATTCTTAGTTGAACGAATCAGAGAAAAGGTTCTATTTCGAAGATAACAACATTTTTGACAGAATGAAACAAGTTTATCTCTCCATAATTACAAAGCAATATGAGCTAAGCTCTTTTCTCACGTTCAATTTTCTAAGAAGATGGGAAGTATTTTTTTTGTTCACCTAAATAGTACCTAACCCCAAAATCATTACATATTATAGCACGATCAGTACGAAAAAAACTCATAGCCTTTATGGACTGCTAGTTGCCAGGGCCAGCCGGTATTAGGAATTTGGGCAGCAGGGGCCGTCATCTAGGGGCGCCGCCGATGCGATGGTGGCCGAAGTTTGTACGTAATATGAAAAACGAAAGCATCCCAATCGTTGTTCTATTTATTTTGGCTTTCATAGAGACGCACTTATTTTTAACCCTACTTTTGAAAAACAAAGGCGCTCTTAATTATAAAGGCGAACTTAATTTCCCATCGGAGCAATAAATAAATGAATCTTTGGCTTTTTGGGACCAATTACAGATTTTACTGTGTTTTCGAAAAAGACACCCTTTCACCAAAAAGTTTTTAAAGAAAACTCTTTATTCTTGCTTTCTATTCCAAATGCAACGTTCTTACCAAATTTCACTAGGATGGCTAATCAATTTTTTTTCACTAAAAAAACACCCTTTCAAACATGATCTTCTTATAGACACGTAATATTCTTGTTTCCAATCTTAAAGGTAACATAATTGCAGAATTTCAATAGGGTACCCAAATTATTATTTAATTTTTCTAATGTACCCACATTTTTTCTACACCTAAAAAAACACCTTTTTAAATGAAAAAATTTTATAAACTGATTTTATTCGTAATTCCCATGGCAAAAAAAACATTTTCAATAAATCTCGTAAGGGTACCTTTTATATCATTGATTTTATGGGACTTATCGCGGGTTTTCCCTATTTTACAAAAAAAAAAAAACACCCTTTCACATAAAATATTTGTATAGACTGCTAAGACTCCTGGATTCTGTTATAAATACAATACTTTTACTTTTTGTCCTAGTGTTTGTGTTAATAATTCTGAATTTCATCATTTTTTTTTTTTAATTAAAAAACACCCTTTCATTCAAGATAATTATTTTGTAGACTCTTCAGATTCTTAGGTCTTATAATAAAAGAAAAGTTTTCATAAGGTTTAAAAAATTGACAAAATTATGTCTATTATGATACACAGAGAAAAATAGACCACATAAAATAGAACAAAAACAATAAGATTTCTCTATGGTTTTCATCCAAGAAGGAAACCTTATTAAAACAATCGGGTTTTCCTTATTGTTTTAAAATCTGCAAAAAAATAAAAAAAACGATGACCAGGCTGGGAATCGAACTGGAGACTTCAAATCATTAGTCGCCCACCTTACCACCTGAACCAACCTGCCATGAAAATATTGATCGCAATTTTTGTTCTAGTGCTAAGTTGCAAGAAAAATCAACTTTTCAGTCAAATTTTAATAAGATTTTCTCTATAAAAATAATAAGAAATCTCCTTAAAAAAACCTTATTAATCGTTGATTTTAATAAGATTTCCTTTTGAAATGCATGGAAGGTAAAACAATATGGCAATCTGTTAGTTTTTAGCGGGTCATATTTTTCTCTGTGTACCTTTCTCACAAAAAAATTCAACTTCTCAAAAAAACACCCTTTCACCAAAAAATATTGATAAGAACTTTATGGGTTCTGTCTTCCTGCTTTATTTCAAGCCTTCATCTGGAATTTCATCAGTGTATCATGTTTTTCACATTTCGGTTATATTTTACACTGAAGTCCAAAAACTACACGGAAAAAAAATTGATAATAACAGCTATCAAAATAAAATTTTTGAGTGACAAAAATCGTCCAATATAATTAAAATATCAATTTTGATATTTTATCATATCATTTTGACAGTTTTTAATTTTAGGTGGATAGTGAAAATTTCACTTTGACAATTAAAATATCAATGTTGACTAGATTTTACGTTTCAGTTTATTGTAATGAAACCTATTTCTTTCTTTTTCTTTTTTATTATTTTTATTATTTTAAGTATTTTCTTTCTTTTTTCAAAACATTACTGAAAGTGAATATTCTTTACAAAATAGTGGTGGTATTATTTTTTCTATTATAAGTGATATAATTGTTTTATTATTTTCTCCCAAACTATGTGAAGTAAAATCTTATTGCCGATCAAATTTTCTCAGTAAATCATACATTTTACTTCGAAAAACCACAAAACGCCTTTAAATTAGTACACATTAAGAATTTTTTATTAAATATTTTTCAATAATTTGGAATGAGAAATGATATGAAAAAATGATAATGAAATATCAAACAAAATTTCCAAAATGTGTCATTTAAATATCATCCTGATAATAAAAATATTGTTTTAACATTTTAAATATCATAAAACACATATTATAGAGCATTTTGGGCTGATATTTAAAAAATGTTAATTTGATATTTAAAAAATGTTAAATTGATGTTGGTGTAGCACCCTTGCGTTTAGTCGGGAATAACTTTTCGTTAAGCGATCGTATGGTATTTTTATATGTTTAACCTAAAAACTGTGTCATATATGATCATATTCCAAAATTTCCACTGATTCGTTGAACTTCACCCCCTCCCTCTTTTCTGCAAAAAAAAAAAAAAATAACATTCCAACCAAATTTTTTTATAGACTCTTTTGATCCTTGGTTCTTATTCCAAAAACAAACTTTTTGCCAAGTATAATCAGGGTGACAATTTTTTTTATTTATTGATTTTTTGTACTGTTTTACCCGTACTATTACAAAATGTTGAAATTGCATCGGGCTTCTACCCTCGACGCACGGCAGCACAAAAGCAATTTGTTCTCTTACCAATTCTCAAAACCTACAATTTCCTATGCGTATATTAAGTAAAAGAAATGTTTTGTGGATCATTGACTCCACCTGGGGAGATAGCTGGATCTTTTAGTGACTCAAAAATGAAGCGATTGCATTTACAATTCGATATAGACCTATTTGTGCCAAAATAAAGAGTCCATATCAAACGTTTTTATTCAGTAGTTCGAGCTTCGCAGTGATGTAAACTGAAAATGTGATATCTGATCCCTTCTTAAAAAGTCTTCCTTTAAGTCTTAGTCCAATAAATATCGATACATTTCAATAACTTCAACAAATTTAAGAATATTTTGATGAAATTTGACATACAACCTTAACAGTTTATGTCATACCCTTTTACTTGTCCTTACCTAATCTCTTAAAATTTCTATAGAAAAAAATAATGAAAAAAACTCTTTCAATTGACTTTTCACCCAAGCTTAAGCAAAAGCAAATTATTTAGCAATCCCTAATGCCTACCAACAAAAAAAAAAAAACTTAATTTTAAACCTTCTTAAAGACTAAATAACATTGAACAAAGTCTCTTACAACAACAACAAACAAAAAAGAAAAATGTTTCAAAGAAATGGTTACATAAATGAAAACAACAAAACAAAAAAAAAAAGGTAAGACAGGAAATATCTCTTAGAGATTTGCCCTCAGAGCCAACATAATTAAATTCCTTCCGCTTTTACCTTTTATAATATCGTCCTTTTAGTTGTTTTTCAAAGGAAAAGGATGAAGTAACTGTATAAGACTGTCTTTTCTTTTTGTTCCAGTTACGTTAGTTGTTTAAACACTTTTAATCCTTTGTAATCCTTACACAACTCTAAGTAACTTTAATACTCACTATCAACATTAAATTCCAACGACGACCAACCGACTGACAGGGACGACCGTTTCTTCGTGTCGTCCATCTACATCGCATAGCAAGAGCCTTCAAGGCGAAGAAGTGCGACTTTGCATTCGTCTTATTCACTGGTTAGAATCTTGTTTTGCTTTTTTTTTTCTACGTAAGTCTTTCAGCTTTGTTAGAGTGTCCTTTTGTTTTTTGGTTGAAAGTGTGAATCCTCTTTAAAATGCCACAACCAATAGATTCTTTTTCTTTTTTGTTGTCTTGATGTTTATGTTGCAGCCCACCATTTTATAATACCAAACAATAATTATTTCCCCTTTTCTTCGACCGGATTTTAATGAATGGTAGGTAGGTATATAGGCTTCTGCGTTCTGTTGTTCTATTTCTTTAAGCATAGTAATAAGGCAATAAAGGATTAATTAAAGGAGTAACAGATTTTTGAAATGTTCTTCTTTAAATATTAAAATTGGTTAGTGAGTGAATATTGAAGTAAGTCCTCCTTTCAATGTTTTGAGAGAAGCGAAGGCGTCATTGTTTGCTGACAAAAATCGGTAGGGAAAATCAATTTTAAATAATGGAATGAGATACCTTTTCTATTGAGAAGAGTGACAAACTTAATGATAGAGAATTTTAGATTGATGGAAAACTGTTAAGGAAGAATATTTTGGTTACAGACAATATTGCCCTTTTTAATTAGAAACTTAAATTTTTAAAGGAACTCTATCATTTCTTCCACGACCCCAATCACAAGCCAATGTCAAACAGTTGTATTCCAAAGACTTCAGGTATTTTAGGATTATTATTGGAAACATTTGTGAGTGTTATTTATGAATCAATAGTTTTTTAAAAGTTGTACTCCTGAAACGTAATCTTGAGAAAATGAAAAAAGTACGTATACGCCAGAGTGAATTATATGAAATTGTTTTCACATAAATTCTTCTTGCACTTTAATGCTCTGAGATATTGAAAAATTATCACACCACATTGAAAACCCTAAAAACCCCATAAAAATGACACTTGAAAAATTAATTGTATGTAAAAAGATTAACGTATAATAAACAAAAAAAAAACAGAGTGAATGTTATTCTTAAATTATTGTATGCCTTGGTTTTCATATAGGCCGCGAAAAGAAATTAATCGAATGTCAATCAATAAAACAAAAGCTATAAATTCCTACAGAAGGTGGACACTTTTGCTTTTAAGAATTTAATCCGCGCATGTATGTGTAAATGTAATGAAAAAATAGGTTCCATCAACAGATGTATACATTATTTTGGCATCGTTTCATTTGCAGTGGTATTAAATTTAAAGGAATGTATGTTTGTGAGAAAATAAAGCAGTATTTCAGTACTGTAGCAAAATCAGTATAAATAGTTGACATTTTTTTACGTACACTGAGAATTTTCGAAAATAAAACTTAAACAAAAAATGCAATAACAGAATGTACTTATTTATTTGGTTTTTAATGGAGAAAAAATGTTGTATACCTAAAATGTTAACTGCATTTTAAGGTTCACTGTTTTCTGAATTTTAAAATAAAATTAATTATCGTGCGCTAGGTTATATTCATCATAAACACGTATTTTGAAAATAGCTGACTATCCTTAAATTAATTTATACTATTTACTATTATACTGTTTTTCACAGGATTTGTCTAATTTTCTTCGGGCAACTATCTTTTTGGTACTAAATAAGTAAAAATTTATTTCCTCATCAATATAAATTCCAACAAACATCGTTTTTCCGCTCTTGATTCGAATGAAAGTTGATTTGAAAGTTTTTTATTGATCTTTATTTATCGGAAGTTTTTGTTAATTAATCCTCTAAAGCATCGGTTCTCAACCTGGGGGTCCGCGTAAAATTTCAAAGGGGCCGCGACAGCTTTTCCATAAAGCATCAGAAATACGTATTTAAAATTATTCTAATGTGACGCTCAACAAACTTTGTTCTTTTTATCTTTTTTACTAATTCCCTCACTCCAATTTATTGCATTTTTTACTCATCTCATGAATTTAATTTAAATTACAAAAGGGCAACGAAGTACTTTTCTATGTAATGAGATGGGCAGTAGGCCTGAGCGAAATTTAATTTTCATATTGCATTGTTGCATATAGTCCTAAAACTAATTTAAAGATTTTTTTTTATTTTTTTTCCACCGCTAGGGGTAAAAAATGTATGTTTCCTCGTTTTTAATTTTTTTTCTAAAAAGGATTATATAGTTATGTACCTAAAATATATTAAAAAACTAAATTAAAAAAAAACTAAACAAAACTAAAGTTTTAAACTGAAAAATCATTAAAAAATTGTTCCAACTCCGTAAGCCCTGATCTATTGTTTTTCTAGGCTCAATTTTTCAGGTTTCAATTGCTTTTTAAAGAAGAATAAATGAGCTCCGTGAAGCCAGAACTGCGACCTCAAAATTTTTGAACCAAATTTGTCTAATTCGTTTGTCCACCGTTTGTCCGTGTTTGTCCACCAAAAATTTTCGTTTGTCCACCCTTCAAAAAAATTTTAGAGCAAATTCTTTTTTTTTTATGGAAAGTCTGAAAAATGAAAAATCGTCTAAAACGATCAAATTTTGAGATAGACGTATAAAATTAACTGAATAAATGCATAAGTTAATTAAAAAAAATTGTTTTTGAGAAAATTTTTGTTCCTTGTTTTTTTTTTCAATTCCAATGCACGACCGCGACCCCTACCGTTCATTTTAAAAAAATTAAAAAAGTTCTTTTTATCCTTTTCTTGAACCCAATGCAACTTTTGCCAGAGTATGTTTATATTTTTCAATTTTATTTGTTTCCCATACAATAGATGTGTTTTTTATTACCACCGGTCTTAACTGGTTAAAACAAACGCCTCGGGGCTTAGCGAGAAAAATTGGCAGCACTGCATACTAAATGTTCCGAAATCAGCTGACACAAAAAATATAAAGTTGTCATATTTTTCGCTTTTGGGGTTTCTTGTGTGTTTTTGAAGAAAAAAAGTTTAAATAACCATTAAATAAATATTTAAAATAATAATTGTCATTCCAAACATCAATTTTGAACAAATTCTAAACAATTTACGAACAAGTTAATTTGGTAGCACAGATTTAAATCTGTTGAAAAAGTTAAGCCCAGAGAATTCTCCGGGCTAAACAACTAAGCCCAAGGGGCTAAAGTGTTGTTGCATTTAACATGTAAATTGCTTAGCCCCGATTGCGTTTTTTTTGTCCAGCTAAGACCAGTGGTAATAAAAAACACACCTAATGTCGCTCTTTCCTAATGGGCAGGATTCACAGTCTGCAACAGGGTATAACGATGTTAATTTAAAGTTCCTTTTACATAATAATAAATTAAATTTATTCTTGAAAGGGGTCCGCAAACTGATAGTTTTTTTGTTAGGGGTCCGCACACCCTCAAAGGTTGAGAACCGTTGCTCTAAAAAATCCAATTTTTGGTCAAATATTTAAACATATTTTTTTTTATTTTGAAAAAATTGTTTACAGCATTAAAATTTTTTTTTTTTTTCTATTATGACCAAAAAATACTTCTTAAGGAACGAATAAAGGTAAAAAAAAATATTCAAGTTTTTAACCTTTTCCGGAAAAACTTGTATTTAAACATTTTTTCAGTGTGAAGCCCTATAATTTTTATTGTTTAACGTCAAAATTGTTTCAGCTGAAAGTTACTTTTAAATTCTACAATAAAATAACTTCAGTTTAAATTTGACACGGAAAGACGATATTTTTGTTGGAATTTATTTCAAGAATTTACCTTCAAAAATCGGTTTAACCTTAAAAAATACTTTTTCGTTCGAAATTCTAGTTCAGAAGATCATTAATAATGTAGTTGATGTTTTTTTGAAACACCGTTTCCTTTTTTGTCAATTTGTTAGTTATATAAACCTGCACAAGTTTGTACATTCCCTTGGGGCAAACGAGACGGTGCGGTCGGTAATCCGGGATCCCCACCAAATGCCAGGGCATTTTTCGAAAATCTACAAGAAATGAATTTGTAATTTTTTGACCTTATATAGTCTTACCTATTAATTGATGAACCGCTGCTGCATCAGCAAAAAAGTCCTAATAAAGGATACTTTAATTAATCATTTAAAGGGTAAATAAGGGTAAAATGAGACAACGATAGGTTGTAGACTGATGAATATTTTTTAAATTTTAAAACTACAGATAAATTTGATACAAGAAAGATGTAGGCAATAAAAAATATAATAAAATTTCAAAACCGAGTTATGAACGGTTTCCTACAACGAAAAATGAAAAGACTTTCTACAAAGTTGTCATTTTAAGTAGGAAACATTTTTTCGACAACTTGAAAGATATCACTGGAAAGATAATGAAAAATAAATTGGGTGCCTTACGGATTATTTTAAGGCCCTAGATTTCGAAATATGATTTTTTGAAAAACCACTCACTTTTTTAAGAATTTTGTAAAAGATCGAAAACAATCTCAAACTAAAACAGAATTTATAGGCATTCCTGATTCACATGAGTGTAAAAATAATTATAACGGGAAAAACTATTTCTTTTGCCTCAATTTTTTTGACCGTTTTCAATCTTTTTTTTAATAAGTACTTTACTTTCTTATTCTGATAGATGTCTCAATGAAATACAGTATATAATAAGATAATAACACTAGTTTACAAAAAATTAAGTTTTTTGGACCAAGTGCCGTTATACTTTTCGTATAGAATTGAGCTTAGAAAACTCGAAAATATTATATAAAAAAATATTTATGGATAGGTTTTCGAGATATAATTTTTCAAAGTTTTTGTGGTTGTTTTTTTTTCTAACATACTTAGTTTTCGGGCTATATCTTCAGTAATAAACGATTAATCTGAAGAGAAAACCCGGCGCCTCAAAGCTGAATAAATAAGCAAAAAACACTTCAACAACTTTTCTGGGTCACTCCAGATGTTTAAGTGCAATGTATTAATACATTTAAAAAAAATCGATTTTTCAAAGGAAATTTTTGCAAAAAAAAACTTTATTACTAAAAGAAAAAATCAAAAAATCATAATCTTTCGAATCCTCGTAGTTTTAAATTTTTCATGTTTAGTACATTTTTTGGCAAACTTAAAAAGATAATTTTCTTCAAAATCTATGGACAAATTATAAAGATATGACCATTTTTGTAACGATCAATATTTTCGAATTTTTCTGTTACTTTTTGAGTTTTTGCCTATAACTTGAGAAGCAAGCCGAATTTGATAATTTTTATTAAGTAATTTCTTGTAAATGATTAAATTTCCTATCGATATTTATACTTTTAAAAAAATTTAAAATTAAAATATTGTAAAAAAAACTTATAGCTCAGGGAAATTAGTCAAAATATGGGCATGAAATCGCATTTTTCGCGGGACAAATTTTTTTTCATGGAATGTGTTCGGATGGTTGTCCTTATCATAAAAGTCAATTTGTTGGGATAATTGGAGGTTGGGAACAGCCGCCATCTTGGAAAAGAGATTGGTATCGTTTTTATTGAATAGCTCCATTGTTATTCATTTTAACAAAAACTGACAAAGGTAAGACTTATTAACAATAAAATTATCTAAAAAATCATATGCAAAACAATTCCGTGAGTTGATTAAATAAAATTTTATAGTTGGTCAAAGTGCGTGTTTGTATCGCAAGGTTGGGGCAAAATGACATTTGTTCATATATCTGACGAACTTTTGATTTGTTTGGATAATTCTTCAAAAATGAATTATAGTATTAATAATTATCTATAAAATGAGACCACAATCGTTATTGTAACCATCATATTGTAGAAGTAATCTAACTCCGAAACTCTCCATGTACTAGTCAAAAGTGAGAAAAAAGCTAGTTTTTTGGTAGTAGGCCGAGCAAATTTTGGGAAGTAGAGGTATAACCAAAATATAAGTACGCAGTTTTGCAGCCATACGCGTCTTAATATCGATTTCAAATGTCTGACAACTCTAATTTTGTGCTTTATACGGTTTTCGGGGGGTTAAATAACTTAAATTTTCCACTTAATGTGAATGGGCTAAATTTATACTATTTCCAATTATAAATATAAAAGCTGATGCTCTATCATTTTTCCTAAATCTGGACACCTCAATCTCTGCGATCGGGTTAATAGAACTCACGATATAAGCTTTTTTAACTAACCATATCACGCTTTTCAATTCAAATAAACAAACAAAATCTAAACAAAAAAGCCTCTAAAACATAATCGCATCAACGGCTTATATCTTGAGTTCTATTGGTCACATCCTCAAGATTGGGGTGTCTAGATTTAGGAAAAATAATAAAGCACCAGCTTGTATATTTATAATTTCAAAAAGTATAAATCTAGCCCATTCACATTAAGTGGAAAACTTAAGTTATTTAACCCCCCGAAAACCGTATAAAGCACAAAATTAGAGTTGTCAGACATTTGAAATCGATATTAAGACGCGTATGGCTGCAAAACTGCGTACTTATATTTTGGTTATACCTCTACTTCCCAAAATTTGCTCGGCCTACTACCAAAAAACTAGCTTTTTTCTCACTTTTGACTAGTACATGGAGAGTTTCGGAGTTAGATTACTTCTACAATATGATGGTTACAATAACGATTGTGGTCTCATTTTATAGATAATTATAAATACTATAATTCATTTTTGAAGAATTATCCAAACAAATCAAAAGTTCGTCAATTTCAATTTCAATTTCAATTTATTTATAACCAGTGTACAAGTAAGACTTAGTCTTTTATAGTACTTAACAATGTGGATAATAATATAATAATATATAGTAAATATAACACACAATTTCAATACAAATCAGTGGCAAATACTAATTTTATTTTTTTTTTTGATAAAAATAGTAATTCAAAAAATACAATACTAAAATAATAGTTACTTCAAGAAACAATTTTTTTTTTTTTTGAAAATAAAAATATATTATTAACCTGTTTAAATTTTATTTAAATAATCCAAATATCAAAACTACCTTAACGAAAATGAACAGTTATTGCATTCTTAAAGTTAGTTGTTCCAATTATTCTCTTAATGTTAACCGGTAGAGAGTTCCATAGTTTTGTTGAATAGACGATGAATAACCGTGAAGAATTCAAGTAGTTACAAGTTGGTACAAGAAGATTAGTTGTTCTTACAGATTGCGCGAATTGAAGTTTATTATATAAATAAAGAGGTGTTCTATTTTGAATTATTTTGTGTAATAATCTACAACATCTTGCATCAAGATATTGCTGCAGAGTGCAACCAAGGACATCAGATATATGAACAAATGTCATTTTGCCCCAACCTTGCGATACAAACACGCACTTTGACCAACTATAAAATTTTATTTAATCAACTCACGGAATTGTTTTGCATATGATTTTTTAGATAATTTTATTGTTAATAAGTCTTACCTTTGTCAGTTTTTGTTAAAATGAATAACAATGGAGCTATTCAATAAAAACGATACCAATCTCTTTTAATAGATGGCGGCTGTTCCCAACCTCCAATTATCCCAACAAATTGACTTTTATGATAAGGACAACCATCCGAACACATTCCATGAAAAAAATTTTGTCCCGCGAAAAATGCGATTTAATTTACTAATTTCCCTGGGCTATTAAGAAAAACTATTCAAAAAAGAGTAAAAAACGAAATTTTTGATGTTTTTACTATATGGTCTATTTTTATCCTTTGAGCATTTATAGATATTGAATATGTAAAGGAGAAAAGAAGATACTTAATCTTTTAACATAATGGTCACAAAATTGAATACGGCTAAAATTTAATTAAATATGGACTTTCAAAATCTATTTTTTTTTGGTCTTTTTGAACCATATTATCAAGCCGTATTAAACTTTATGGTAGGCAGAGGCGTACTTTGAGATGCCGGGGCCCTGGAATAAAATTTATTTAGGGGCCCAATTTTCTTAATTTTTCTTTCTAATACAATTTATTGTATTAAGTAATTTTGATATGCATCTTATGTGGAAGAAACATTTCTATAAAAAGCAAATATATGTTTTAAGTTTTGCAAACAAACGTGTCGATGCTTTGTCATTTACTGTCCAATATATTTCTAAGAAAATCAACTAAGGAAATTTAGAGCATACTCAATTTATATAACATCCCATCAATATCTACCCTCTAACCAAATCTCTCAATCAATTAAGTCCATAAGCATATATATCCCAAACATTATATAGTTTCACAAAACTTATAAGGATAATTGCAATTAAAACAATTAAAACCTTCTCCATAACAACAGCTTTTAATTACTGAGTATAATTATATTAGAAAACATTAGCATCTTCTTTGGCTTGATGAAGAACCAGGACGAGGATAAGCTACTCCCAATTTATATCGGAAAACAGAAGCCATTATATTCGAAGAAATCGATTAAATTGTTCCTCCTGGTATTTCTATGTTGGTTTGATTATAACGAACCGTAACTCGAGACGTTGCTCGATGCACATCAGTATTTTAACCATAGCATGACCACTGACCGAAGAAGACATTACAGTAACAACCCCGAGGTAGTTATTTTGGCAAGACAAAGTTGCAATATAGGGATGCTGCAGGCCAGACCAGCCGGCAGGAGCAGGATATTTTAAATAGACACACAATATCTTGCACTTGCATACACAATATATATATAATTTGTGTTGCGGGAAATCCTTAAATTGAAAGATTATGTTTAGTTTTCATGAGTCAGCAGCACCGGCAGTAAAAACAACAACAACATTAGCCGTGTCGTGCATCGTGATGATGGGGGCACCTTAACGATGTGCGATGTGCAAGAAGTATCCATGGCAATTAAGGTTAGGTGCGCATAATATTATTATTATGCGATAACTCATGGCTTCTTCCTTCGGGAAGACTCCGCTGCTGCTGGAAATGCACGAAAAGCTAAAGGAGAGTGTTGGAAATAACCACGCTGCTGACAGAAACACGCAATTACTGCGTCAAACCAACAGCATTATTGTCAAATTATTGCCTGGATACTCATCAACATCGTTATTGTTCGCCATCGTTGTCATTGTCATCATTTCAACGTAATCAGCCTCCTTTATTCTTGACTCCTCTTCACCATATATCAATCCTCTACTTCAACACACTCATACAATGTCTGCATTTGTATGCAAGCAATGTTCACCTTTATAGAAGAAGAAGAGGTTTTTGAAGAGTCTATATTGATTGGAACTGGTTGCTGCTGCCTGCCGCAAAAACTCTTCTTGGGGATCATTTGCAAGGAATTAACAAGGATAATTCTATTTGTGCGTATACACAAAGTGCATTAGATTTGTGCTATAAGTACTCCATGACTCAATGATGCTGTTGATTATATACACATGGTATAAGTATGTTTTGATATATTATTTCATAGTTAATGATGAAAATAGATTTTGTAGTGTGTTTTTGTTTTTGGGGGTTTGGAATTAGGGTAAAGTTTAGCACTCAGGGTTATTAAACAATGAAAATTAGGTTCATTTGAAGAGAATGAAGCCAATTATTTCATCATAGTGTGGTCAAGAGGAAGAATAACAAAATTTTGTTTATTTAAGGTTATTTCTATTGGGTACAGTTATTAATTTAACCTTTTTTACATACTTTATTGTTCTTCTTAATATATATTTTGAGATGTGTTTAGTTTTTTTTTACTTGACAAGGTCAAACTCGGCAAAACAAAATATACTGGTACGAGTATAACGTAGCAGTTTTTGGAAATTTTACAAAGATTGTATTTAATAGAAAATGGTAAAGATTTGGGATGAACAAGTTATCATACCGTAAAATGATCTTTTAGCATATTTTGTTCGGACCATTTCTTTTGGGACCACTTGTACATAAATACACTAGCCCAAAAAATTAAGGGAACAAAACAAAATTATGATTTTGTTAGTGATTTTCGATAAGCTGTATCTCAGTAAAAAAATGATCGCGTCATGACAAATCAAAAAGCATGTAAAAGCTACATTCTTCTAGTTTTAGGATTTTATAACTAAATATTTTATTTCTAAAGTAGGTTAATCGTTGGAATTGTTCGAAAACCAACATTTTCAATTTTTTTTTTGTTTTTACTTTTCTCATAAAAAAGTGGTAAAATTTTTTTGTGATAAAATGATAATTATTTTTAAATAAAAATTTTACCACAACAAGTTTCAACGACCCATTCTTAAAACCTTTAACCTTTTTCCAACCCCCCTTCTTTTTGCGGCTCCAAAATACTTGAAGAGTTTTAAGAGACCTGGTCCATCAGCCAGAAGCTTACTCTTCGAGCATCTTGGAAATGCAACCCCAACAGGTTTACGAGCACAAATTGGTGTAAATGGTGGTTCACACCTATCCAAAATCAATAATCGGACGGATGGTCCTATAAATAACCATACAAGTAAATTGGAAGCATGTGTGTGAGAGAAGACCCACACAGGATCAAAAGATATGAAGTATTTACCCATGTCCAACTAAGGTGTGAATTATATCTCACCCAACGTAATTTTAGTATGGCCGAGTGCCCACCATAACGTGTCTAAACATAAAAGGAAAATCACTTTGTAGATGAATTTCTTTTCCCCTTATATCTGCGCGAAGGTCCACGGGTTTAAAGTAATTTTATTCTAACAAAATCCATCGGATTCTATCTCACCATTTTAGAAGGAAAATGGTGATGATTCCGTTCGACGAAAATATTCTTCCTTCAAATTATTAGTTTGGGCCGGTTTGGGCTGGGGACTTTGCGCGTTCTTATAAAATAGTTTTTCGCTAACTTTTTACATTGGAATTGACGGAAAAGGGTTGAATGCGTCCACTGAGCTATTGGTGATCATGTTCACCAACGCACGGGATCGCATGCGATGGCTGTTTCCAACTCGGCGCAAATCTCAGCCAATAGGCGAGAAGTTGCTGAATGTCAGAAAGAGAACACCACCATGCAAAAAGATCTGAGTAGGATGGCTATATGCCGTAACCTCGTGGATGAGCTTCACCCGCCATTTTTATGGCACTTTTTAAAAGACCACCAAAGGATTGAGAACATAAAAAAAAAAGAGCTAGTGAAAAATTACTTTTGCGATTTTCTTTAAAGTTCGAGTTTTGTGGAAAATTAAATTTTATTTAAGGAAGAAGTTTTCTAGAAGGAGATCGAAGTACAGGAGCTGAAGATAGAAAAGCTAAGTATAATTTTGGGTTTTTCTGTGTAATTCTTTTGTTCGAAATTGTTCCATAAAAAGTGAGTTTATTTGTGGCCCAATTGAAGGGTAAAATTTTGATACCGATAGGCCTTCGCTACCGTTTTAATTTTCCCGATATTGCGGGACCCGTGACCGTTTTTCTTAACCGTTTGACTTTCGGAAATTATACCTAAGTGATTTTCCTTTGTGTCCTGCGACACAAAGAATTGTTCTTTTATTATTTTTGGATTTGCTTTACATTTACTTTCACCTCTATCAATTCAATTATTGGCCACGGCCATTTTAATCAAAAACTATATTGTCAATTTTGTTTTCGAAAAAAATTCTAAGTTTTAGACCAGGTTATCCAAGGTTTCTTAGATTTAAAGAATTCAAACTAAATACTCTATCTTTTATTTAATTTTATTTGAAGACATTATTTTCAGTACACGGTTTGGTAAACTACCATAAAAGTTTCCTGGCGCCCACTCCCCTTCTTATAGTTACGACCCTGAACTTGTTTTTTATATCTAATTTGATTTTAATATACTTTTTATTAAGTACCTATAAAAAGTAGTATATTTGATAAAAAAAATCTCCAACTAAAACAAACGAACCCACCCCAAAACTGAACTACGGGTTGTAAATCTTTTATTGTAGACTTTTCATTTTTTTTTCTTTACCAATCTTGACTGTCAGTTCTGAAGCACACCGGATTGTGCACATCGTGTTTTGTGTTTTTTTTTTTATTTAATTCGTTTTGTTTATTTTGTGGGATTCGAAAAATCCTATTGCGTTTTGCAACTAGTAAGTTGCCATCCTAACCTTAAAGTAATCTACCTAAATTCGCGTGAAAAAGATTTATAACAAAGATTCTTTTTGTTTCAAACTTCTACGATTTTTTTAGACTACAATATCAGTCTTAGAAACAAAAACCATACTTTTGACTTTGACTATCAATATCTCAACAACGGATCACTCCACAGAAAATTTAAGAATACATTTGTAAATTTCATTTAATTCTCTACAAAATAAAGTTTGCTGTGTTAAAAAAAATATTTTCGTACATTTGATATCAATTTATAAAAGCTATCAAAATAGGCTTTTTTGCGGTTTTTTTTAGAAAATGTGCTGCAATTTCATAACTATGGGTGATAAGATTAAACTGAGGCTTAATTATTGAAGCTTAATAGACCTTAAATTAATCTGCAAAGTTTCAGACTTATTCATCAAACAGTTTTTGAGGGTTTGAACTTTTGAGATAATTTAAAACACCACATTTTTGCAGCTATAACTGACTTACTTCTAATCACTTTTTTATGAGCAAAATCAAAATTCTTTTGAGTTTATTTGAACATTTTATTATTTTTTGAAAATTTTGGATTTTTCTTTTGGACGTTGTCCTGAATTTAAAGCTTCAGTTTATTATGATGATATTTCTTTCTTTTTTCTTTTTTATAATTTTTTATTATTTTAAGAACCTAGACATTTTCTTTCTTTCTTCTTTAAAATGAAACAAAACTTTTTTGAAAGTGATTACTCATTATCATCATAAGTACATATAATGATATAATAAATAATGGTTATATGTACATTAGAGTGTCCGCAAGAAATCGATTTTCGAAATTTGGTCGGGGGAACCCCATAAAATGTTCCGCCTTTGCAGATTTTTAGATAGCCAAAATTTAAGCTCGATTGGATAAGTCTAAATGGTGCCGACACTCGCTCAAAGTATCAAAAATCTCTGTTTTTTCACTGTTTTTCGAAGAAAATTAGCTCTAGCTCCCAAACAGATGGGGTTATTTTCACTTTTTATATATTAAATGAAAGGTAGTGTTATTACACATAATTCAGATTCAAAATTTGTTTAGTTTTACAAAAAAAAAAAATATTGTCATCAATTTAAATTTTCAGTACCTACCTCAAAAAGAGCTGAAGTGCAAACTCGATTTAAAATGAAACTTTTTTTACTGTTTTATTTAAAAAAAAAATCGAAACATTTAACAGATTTCTAAAAAACAAAATGCTTAACATCGTGTTAAATTTCTTATACATAATTATTGAAGTAAATACTAAAAAATTTAATCAAGTGACTTACTTAAAGTAGTTTTGGAAGCATCAGGATATAATTTTCGGCACTCACTGACTACCTGAAGTACATATTGTTTTTGTTCCTCATCTTTAGTTAAAAGATTATTAAAATCGGTTATTAACTTGACTCCTCTTTCTGCCATGTCATTTACGACTTTAAGTGTTTTCACTTTCTTAAAGCCTTCTTTAAAATGGGGGTTTTCGGGCCAAAGATTTGGAGGTTCGTTGAGAAAACTTGTGTCTATTTTCAATCGGCCGAAAAAGTTCAATGTTTCTTTGTTCACAATATTTTTTAACCCTGCTGTGACAAATTGTTCAATTTCATGTGGATGTAGCTTTGGATTTACTATTCTGTTGGTTTCTGTTTCTCTGTTTTTTAAAATTATGTTGGCCATTTCTGATTTTTCGCCATCTGGTAAAGTTGGGTCAAAGAACGCCAGACCTACCAGCTCTGAACTCAAATACCATAAATGGTTTGAGAATTTCGCAAGAGCCTTCTCTGAAATGTTTTTGTCTATCTTGCGGTATTCAATGAAATCACGCAAAAGATCAAGATCTTGTTTAGGAGCCAGATAAGCTCTTGGGGCATTAAACCAAGCCTTGCAGTAAATTTTTACGATGAAAACGCAGATATCACCGAGAGCGTTACGTTCCTCGTTACTCATTTTAAACTGGCTTCGAAACATGAATATTTTTAAGCTATAAATAGCTTTGGCCATCCACCTAGCATGATGAGTGGCTCCTGGTGTTCTGAATCCAACTACGCTTCCATCTCATTTTCCTGCTACCCGATGGCCCAGAGGTTGCCTGAGATAGAGAAACATCCATTCTATCCCAATCCGCAGAATTCTGGCTATATACTTCTTCTTGAGCTTCCTCCTCCGTCCCCTGTGTTTCCGCGTCATCTTCAGTATCTTTTAAAATCAGTCAACATTAGCAAAGATCTAATTAAAATGATAATAATACTAAAGCTTACCATTATCAAATCTGAATTCTTCAATTCTGCGTTTTTTTTCAGTAATGGTCAAGGCATCTCGATGTGCTATATCAAAGAGATCGTCCATTTTCAACGCAAATTCTTTTATTTTATTTTTGGTGCTTTCAAGCGTTTTGTTTTTATTTCGTTGGTGATTTCTCCACTCATTGTAAAGTTTTTCTAATTTAACAATGGCATCTTTTTCATATTTTGTTTGAATTCTGGCTTTTTCCCAAAAAATAAGTACCTCTCGAATGACAAGTCTTGCAGATTCCTTTAAATTTAATTTTACAATTCGCAAATTAAAAAATAGTGTTGACAAAACTTGACGATTTGAGGGTAATTTACACCCTGTAATTTGATGAGACGGATAGCCTACAAGAAAAAATTTTTCTCGGGTGTTTGCTGCCAATGCCATATCAACGAACACAAAATATATCTGGAAAACACTAACAATTCTTAAAACTTCTTTTAATCTTAAAACAAAAACGCAACAGAATTAATACTCACATTTTATTTTAAGTTAATTTATTTTATATACAAAGGAAAATTAGCAAAAAGCGAGAGTTTATCTTAATAAAATTATTGAACTACCAACGAAACGACTCTATGGGAGTTGCGGTCACTCTAATGTACATATTATCTCTTTTATTTTTTGTTTCACAAACACTCAACAACAAAAATAAGAAGTGCATAATATGAATCCATGTATTTTACCGTCCAATTTGCAAAAAATTTAATTCCAAATTTGGATTTTTAGATAATCGACTTTTGTCAAGGTTTTCGATCAGAATACAGTGGGACGAACCACAGCAATATTAGTATGCCATCCCAAATATATGTAGGATATGCCTACTCAATACCCCTAATCCGTACTCTATCATATTCATACCAGTATCATACCATCCAGTTAACGCCAATATCATACCATCCTGTTAATCCTTGGTGCCGTTAACAAAACATTCGATACTTACTAAACTACGATCAGCGAGTAATAGCTTACGAGAGAGAAAAAACAGAACGATCACGCCCACGCAACGGCTACGACATTGCAACGCATCGACCCAGTCAAATTACATATTTGTGCTTTGCTTAGTTATACTTACATTTCTATTTGAATTTTATCTACCTAAATCTAAATTAACTTAAATTTGTAACTTAATTTTGTTATTATTAAATAAAACTTTAAATCAGTTTTTACTGAATAAATCAGTGTTTTGTCGGCGCACCCCTCCCACATGTATTTAGGTTATAACTGCATCAAAATTATTTGCATTGACCAATTATTGCAAAAGTTATAGAGCGCCAAACATTGTCAATTTTGCTTTTTTTTTCGTACTGAAAAATCAGGTTGTAATTTCTGTTACTCCCAAAATTTTTTGTGCGGTAAAAAATTATTTTAATAATGGATAATAACACTCAACAAGGTATTTAAACTAATATTTAATAACAAACAAATAATGTTTGTTTTTGTTGCATTTTTGTTATTCGTGATTTTCCAACTGTGGATAGAACAAAAATTTTGTTTGACTTTAAGTAAGATTTGTACTAAGGTGTACTAAAAGGCTCTCTGGGGTTTTTATGGTTTTATACTCAGTAAAGTGTCCTCTAAATGAATCAAGAAAAAAATCTTGCGGCAATTTTGCGCCAAGTACTTAAAATAGCGTTTTTCAAGTTCAAACCTGCTGCCCTGTATCAAAAATGGCCAAATTTTAGAAACTTGGCTGGATAGTGCGAGATCAAGCAAATTTGATAACATGTGTTTGAAAATTCATCAACTTTTGGCTTACAGGAGTCAACAGAAGCTCAAATAAAGGAAATTACTAAATTTTATTGCCTCAAGGTAAAGCAGAAGTGGGAGCAGTCTTCTAGAAGACTCCATTGGTTCATAAGCGCTTACGAATAACCTCTGAATTCTTATCTGAATATAACTAAAGCTATTAAGCTATAGTTGTATACATCAGTAGTATACATCAGTTTAAAACAACAAAATTCTCATTAAACCAATATTATTTACAGGTCTATAAAAAGGCATATCCTAAAAAAAAGTTCGCTTCTCAACTCTTTTAATTAAATAAAAATGAATTTCCTTGCTAAAACGTTTCCATTTAAAGGCTTTTCATTTTTAATTCATATATTTTGGTGTAAATAGACGTCTTAATGCAACTTTGCGTAGTTTCAGTCACTTAAACACAAGATATTAGAAATGCCGATTTTTCCATACCATCGTCCCACTGTGCGTGTGTCGTCGCCGATCATACTTACTCTACCTATTTAATTTAGTATTTTTTTGAATAAATTTGAAGTCATTTTAATTATCTTTTCTTGTATTTATTTGACGGAAAATTAATCATGTATGTAGTTATGTTTTGATTTAGTTATTAATTGTTATCACTTTTTGAAGACAACCAGCTGATTCGGAAATTCCAAATAATCAACGGTTCTTCTAAATTCGTTCGGGGTTAAAGATGAGATAACCTGTACAATGTATATGTAGATGTTTATATAAATTGTTTAAATTTAATCTTTTTGTTTCAACTTATGTTGACAAAAGCAATAAGTTGATTTATTTAAAGACTGTTGAAAATTAAACGAAGTATTATTTACCCTATCCTTTCAAACATTAAGCAATCTATATAGAATTTAGTTCATACCAATTTGTTGCATACTAATATTAACTTACATTTATATTCTTACATTTCTTTACTTATTTAATTCTTGCTTTTCTAATAATCTAAACTGTTAGATCTTAAAGTCAAATAAAAGTCAGTTGTCACGAGATTTTAGATCCGCAAAGATCGGTTGTTTTATTCATCTAGGTAATTTCAGTTTAATATTCTCCCACGGGGTTATTTTTGACATGGTGCCGAAACCCGGGAACGACAGAACCTAGTTTGAAAAGTAATTGACGTGATAACTCTTTTTTTTTGATACAGTATAAAGTAAAGTAAAGTAAATAATGGAGTTACAAGCGCGCGCCGGTTATCGTAGTCAAATTACTAAAATAGTAAATGAAGCTACGGAGTATTTAAAGACGTCGAAAATTAGAGACATGGAGGACTTGTCTGCATTAGACACCATTGAAGAAGACCTCGCATCGTTTCTACAGCGTCTCACTACTGCCAATGAGAATCTGCGCGCAATCAACAATGATGTTCAGGCTAAAAATAAAGAAGACTCTAAACCAGAGAAAATAGCCGAGTATGAAGACTCTGCTGTGGGAATGATGGCGAGGTTACAAGTTCGGCTAGCAAAAGTACAAGCCCAGATTAATCCCTATCAAAACGATGTCAATGCGCGTCGTCAACCTATAGCACCTAAAGCTCACGGCACGAAACTTCCCAAATTAGAGCTGAAAAAGTTTTCAGGAGATCATCAAGAATGGATTCGTTTCTGGGAAAATTTTCGCACGACTGTGCATGAGAATGAGTCATTGAGTGGTGCTGAAAAATTTAACTATTTGCAGTCTGTTTTAACTGGAAATGCAGCAAAGACTATATCTGGTTTCACCCCCACAGACACTTGCTATGATGGAGCGATTTCTCTGTTGCAAGAGGAGTATGGAGATACAGAAAAATTAACAGACAAGTTGATGCAACAGCTCATGGCACTTCCAGCTGTTTATAACAAAACGGATGCAACGGGGTTAAGAAATTTGTACAACACAGTAATAGCTTGCAGTCGATCTCTAACAGCATTAGGTGTTCCCTCATCTCACTATTATATAATGCTTAAAACGATACTTTTAAAATGCATGCCAAGTGAACTCCGAATTGATTACCACCGAATACATAAAGACAGCGTGATAAAGAAGGAAGACACCAATGATTCAGCCTCTGATTCCGGATCTACTCTTTCTTTCGATGGAGACAAACAGGTAAAAAACATTTTGCGTTTCCTTAAACAAGAAGTCGAGTCGATAGAGAGAGCAGGAGTTAGCAAGTCTTCAACACGAGCGAGCACACATCACACCCATGCGCAACCATCCACAGCTGCTGGCCTTTTCACCTCCACGCAACCCAATCTAAATTGTTTCTTTTGCAAATCCACAGAGCATTCAACGAAAGAGTGCAACAGTTCGCAAACAATTGCTGGTAAAAAGAATATGCTGAAAGAAGATGGCAGGTGTTTTCGATGCACGTTGAAGGGACACACAGCAAGATTTTGTAAAGCGAGAGGTCTGTATTGCAAAAAGTGTAAACACAAGCATCCTTCTTCGTTGTGCAACTTTGATAAAACATCATCTGTCAGTGAAGTGCAATCAAAATCGAAAGAAAATATAAAATCTGTCGCAGTGCTTAATCCCTCAATAAATTTGTCTGTGCCAGATATTTCAAAACGAAATAATACATCCCATGTTTTTCTACAAACTGCGCGATCCCTTTTAGCATCAAATAATTCTTGCTCGGTGACAAACAATTTATTTGTTCGAATTATCATCGATGGTGGAAGCCAGCGAACGTATATAAGAGAAGCAGTTGTAAACAAACTCAATTTGCCGATAGAGGGTTTTGTTAATTTATCCATAATTCCATTTGGTCAAGATAAAATTTCCTCTTCTCAAGAAATGAAAATAGTTAAAATTATTTTGAAAAGTCAATTTAGCGAAAAGTCTGTAGAAGTTGCTGCTGTTGTTGTTCCAGAGATCTGCTTAGACGTGTTGGTTGCTCCGGAGAGCAATAGTTTTCGGCTAGACGGCTTCTGTTTGGCTGACTCAAATTCATGTGGACTTAAACAAGAAGATGGATTAAGTGTTCTAGTTGGAGCGGATTATTATTGGCAGGTGGTAACTGGCAAATATAATCGAATAACAAGCCATTTGACAGCGGTAGACACAATATTTGGGTGGACGCTTCAGGGTCCCTGCGACACAGGTGATGTTATCGTTAATGAAAGTGTTTCCACTCTTTTCAGCTCAACATCATATGACGAAATGTGGAAGTTAGAGACTTTAGGCATACGAAGCGATGAGATGGAGATGAGTGATTTCACTAAAGAACTCCAAACAAAATGTATTAGAAAGACCGATACAAGGTACGAAGCGCTCCTACCCTGGAAAACCGTAACTGGACAGATGGGAAACAACAAAGAAATGGCTGCGTCAAGGCTGCATTCCCTTTTAAGAAGACTTCAGAGGGAACCATCTAAACTTTGCGAATATGATACCGCAATGCGGCAGTTTATTGGAGCAGGATACGCAGAGATAGTTGTTTCAAGTGACAAAAATATGAAGAACCTGTATTATATGCCACACTGCGCAGTATATCGCCCTGAAAAGACATCTACCAAGATCCGAATTGTATTCGATGCCTCATCTCATTTACCAGGTAAATTATCTTTAAATGAATGTTTATGGACAGGCTCGAATCTACTTCCAGACATGCTCCAAATTCTGTTGAATTTCCGGATCGGTGAAATTGGGATAGTGGCTGATATTGAGAAAGCGTTCCTGCAAGTGATGTTAGCTGAAAATGAAAGAAACAGTCACCGTTTTATTTGGTTTTCTCAAAACGAAGATTTAACTACCGACTTTTCAACGGAGGCAGAGTACCGCATGACTCGTGTCACTTTTGGTGTTTCTTCGAGTCCGTTTTTGCTGTCTGCCACAATTGCTCTTCACATCTCTGCACAATCGAAAGAATTTCCTGAAACGTGCGACATACTGAGTAAGTCTTTCTATATGGACGATCTGGTTTCTAGCGTAAATAGTCAAGGTGATGCAGAGAAATTTTGCAAAGAGGCAAGCGAAGTTTTCAAGCGAGCCTATATGAATCTTAGGAAATGGCGTTGCAATAATTCTGATGTCCAAAATTCTCTCGAGTTGACTGACGGCTTAGTTCACTCTGTTTTGGGTGTTTTGTGGAACGTACACAGCGACGAATTGATGATAAATTTCAATTTAGATTTTTTGAAATTGATGGTAGTACCTACAAAGCGCAATTTATTGAAGGTTATAGCGCGAGTGTTCGATCCCTTAGGATTCTTAAACCCAATTATAATAAAGCTTAAAATCTTATTTCAGACTTTATGGCGAGATAAGGTTAATTGGGACGAGCTATTAGACACAGAATCCAGCAAAAATTATATCACATGCTTGAAAGACTTAGAACTGGTTCCCGAAATTTCAATGCCTAGGTGGCTTGGAATTAAAGCTGAGTTGACGTCGATTGAAATGCACATATTTGCGGATGCGAGCCAGAAAGCTTTTGGTGCTGTTGCATTTTTGAGAATCCAAAATGCAAACTTGGAAATTGATGTGAGATTCGTGTGTGCCAAGGCTCGAGTTGCGCCACTTAAAGAAAAGAAAACAGATGATTTAACCTTGCCAAAATTAGAACTTACAGCTGCGTTGGTTGCTGCCAGGCTTGGTTCTTATTTCAAGAAATCAAATATACCATTTAAACGACTTTTTTTGTGGACAGACTCTCAGATCACACTCCATTGGATACAAGGAGATGCTCGCAAATGGAAACCATACGTATTTAGCCGCGTTAAGGAAATACAAGACCTCACAGATTTGAACGACTGGCGTCATTGTTCTGGGAAAGAAAACCCCGCAGATTTGTTAACGAGAGGGATATCTGCAGATAAATTTTCTTCTTCGCCGCTGTGGAAGGAAGGTCCATCTTGGTTGAAGGAAGATCAAAGCTACTGGCCTATAGGAAATGTTGCTGCTGCTGAAGATGCTGTTGTTATGTTGCTGCCGGTTTTTCGAAAGGAAGAAGTTGCTGTTTCTTCAAAATATTCGGAACCGCTGTTGCTGTATAAAACGATAAGTGACTGGAAGAAGCTACTCAGAATTACAGCGTACATAGCTCGAGGTGTTAATGCGTTGCTCATCAAGTGGTGGCCTAAATGGTCTCTCAAAAGGGGCAGACAAATGCATTCATCAAGGTTTCTACAAGCAACTGAAATGAAGAAAGCAGAAACATATTGGATAAGTTATTTTCAATTTACTTATTTTTCTAATGAAGTTTTATCTTTACAGGAGGGAAAAAGTATTTCTCGATCGTCTACCCTCCTGACGCTTAATCCATTTGTCGACGACCAAGGTTTGCTTCGTGTGGGAAGTAGACTTACGCAACTAGACGAGCCGCTAGATGTTATCAGTCCAGTTATTCTTCCAAGGCGTAGTTATTTGAGCAAATTAATAGCTACTTATTTTCACGAATATTCATTGCATGGTGGAGTGAATACTGTGCTGGCCCGGATGCGGGAAAAGTTTTGGTTACCAGGTGGACGACAGTCAATCAAAAAAGTCATCGCATCGTGCCGCATTTGTTGGAGGCTTAGGGGAAAGGCTGCATCCCAACCTTTTGCCCCTTTACCAAGAGATCGAATCCAAGCATCAAGACCTTTTGAAACTGTTGGTGTGGACTTCGCCGGGCCTCTTTACACACAATCCGATGACACGCAAAGCAAGGTTTATATTATGATATTTACGTGTGCAGTTGTCCGCGCAGTACATTTGGAGCTGGTCCTAAACTTGACAACGGAATGTTGTCTCCTAGCAATGCGGCGGTTTATATCAAGAAGGGGCCCTCCAAAAACGATCTACTCAGATAATGCGAAAACATTCAAGAAAGCGGCAACGGACATAAAGTTATTGGCAGAAGTTTTCAACAGCGAGATCTTCCATGGATTTCTTAGTAATCGTGGAGTTAACTGGAAATTCAGCGTGGAAAGAGCACCTTGGTGGGGTGGCTTCTGGGAGAGGTTGGTCAAAAGTGTGAAAGATATCCTCAAAGTCACAATTTGGAAGGCCAAAATTACTAACGAAGAGCTTTACACTCTTTTAACTGAAGCTGAGCGAATCATTAATTCGAGACCCCTAACCTACATCAGCGATGACCCAATTGACTTGGCACCTTTGACACCCGAAAGTTTTCTTATCACTTGCTCCGAAGTAATTGATAATGAGAGCACTGGCCAAGCGATTGCTTCTGACCTTCGAAGTAAATGGAAATCACGATTGCAGTACACATCTTTTTTATGGAAGAGATGGAAAGCAGAGTATTTGAAGCTTTTGCGTTCTGCACATCACTCAACACAAACTTTTTCTAAAGAAATCCAGCTTGGTGACGTTGTGCTGGTATATGATGCTAGTACTCCCCGTATTCACTGGAAACTGGCAATAGTCGAGACATGTTACCCCGGAAGAGACAATAAAATCCGAGCATGTGAAGTGCGTTTTGCTGACGGCAGGAGATTTAGACGTGCAGTTCAACTTTTATATCCACTGGAGATCCGCCAGCTGGCCCGCTCGGAGGATGTTGAAAATTAAACGAAGTATTATTTACCCTATCCTTTCAAACATTAAGCAATCTATATAGAATTTAGTTCATACCAATTTGTTGCATACTAATATTAACTTACATTTATATTCTTACATTTCTTTACTTATTTAATTCTTGCTTTTCTAATAATCTAAACTGTTAGATCTTAAAGTCAAATAAAAGTCAGTTGTCACGAGATTTTAGATCCGCAAAGATCGGTTGTTTTATTCATCTAGGTAATTTCAGTTTAATATTCTCCCACGGGGTTATTTTTGACGAGTAATAGCTTACGAGAGAGAAAAAACAGAACGATCACGCCCACGCAACGGCTACGACATTGCAACGCATCGACCCAGTCAAATTACATATTTGTGCTTTGCTTAGTTATACTTACATTTCTATTTGAATTTTATCTACCTAAATCTAAATTAACTTAAATTTGTAACTTAATTTTGTTATTATTAAATAAAACTTTAAATCAGTTTTTACTGAATAAATCAGTGTTTTGTCGGCGCACCCCTCCCACATGTATTTAGGTTATAACTGCATCAAAATTATTTGCATTGACCAATTATTGCAAAAGTTATAGAGCGCCAAACATTGTCAATTTTGCTTTTTTTTTCGTACTGAAAAATCAGGTTGTAATTTCTGTTACTCCCAAAATTTTTTGTGCGGTAAAAAATTATTTTAATAATGGATAATAACACTCAACAAGGTATTTAAACTAATATTTAATAACAAACAAATAATGTTTGTTTTTGTTGCATTTTTGTTATTCGTGATTTTCCAACTGTGGATAGAACAAAAATTTTGTTTGACTTTAAGTAAGATTTGTACTAAGGTGTACTAAAAGGCTCTCTGGGGTTTTTATGGTTTTATACTCAGTAAAGTGTCCTCTAAATGAATCAAGAAAAAAATCTTGCGGCAATTTTGCGCCAAGTACTTAAAATAGCGTTTTTCAAGTTCAAACCTGCTGCCCTGTATCAAAAATGGCCAAATTTTAGAAACTTGGCTGGATAGTGCGAGATCAAGCAAATTTGATAACATGTGTTTGAAAATTCATCAACTTTTGGCTTACAGGAGTCAACAGAAGCTCAAATAAAGGAAATTACTAAATTTTATTGCCTCAAGGTAAAGCAGATGTGGGAGCAGTCTTCTAGAAGACTCCATTGGTTCATAAGCGCTTACGAATAACGGCTGAATTCTTATCTGAATATAACTAAAGCTATTAAGCTATAGTTGTATACATCAGTAGTATACATCAGTTTAAAACAACAAAATTCTCATTAAACCAATATTATTTACAGGTCTATAAAAAGGCATATCCTAAAAAAAAAGTTCGCTTCTCAACTCTTTTAATTAAATAAAAATGAATTTCCTTGCTAAAACGTTTCCATTTAAAGGCTTTTCATTTTTAATTCATATATTTTGGTGTAAATAGACGTCTTAATGCAACTTTGCGTAGTTTCAGTCACTTAAACACAAGATATTAGAAATGCCGATTTTTCCATACCATCGTCCCACTGTGCGTGTGTCGTCGCCGATCATACTTACTCTACCTATTTAATTTAGTATTTTTTTGAATAAATTTGAAGTCATTTTAATTATCTTTTCTTGTATTTATTTGACGGAAAATTAATCATGTATGTAGTTATGTTTTGATTTAGTTATTAATTGTTATCACTTTTTGAAGACAACCAGCTGATTCGGAAATTCCAAATAATCAACGGTTCTTCTAAATTCGTTCGGGGTTAAAGATGCGATAACCTGTAAAATGTATATGTAGATGTTTATATAAATTGTTTGAACTTAATCTTTTTGTTTCAACTTATGTTGACAAAAGCAATAAGTTGATTCATTTAAAGACAGGGTCTCACTCATGAAAACATTACCTGTACCAGGGTTCGGACTTTACTTCGATCGAAGTAGATCTACTTCGATTTTGGGAAAAAAATAAAATCTACTTCCCTACTTCTCTTTTTCAGGATCTACTTCTATTTCTTGATTGAAAAATATTTTTCAAATAATAAATTTAGAGAAAGGGATTTACCTTCAATTTAAAATCTGTTCGAGGCATTAAAGCTCAACTTAAATCTCAAAAGATGAATGGAGGTAAATTATTCTTCGAATTCAAGATATAAATAAAGTTTATCAAAGTAATTTTGACTGATTTTGATGAATTCCTGATCAAAAATTTGTTAGATTTTGTTGAATTAACCGTTTTACCCCAAAGCACTGTTACAACCACTAGATGAGAAGGGTTTTTTTTTGGAAAAGATCATAATAAAACAAGTAAAGAAAAATAATTTGTTGATAATTAATTTTTGTAGAATAAATTTTTGTAAATAAATGTTCTGAAAGTTTAATTTTGAAATCTACTTCCGACATTTTGGATCTACTTCACTTTTTTTTCAAATTTGCTTCGAAATTTTGAAACTGAAGTCCGAACCCTGACCTGTACACTTTATACTAAAAATCATAAATAACTTTTTTTTCATTTTAAGGAATATTATGAAATCCATAATAATTTATTTAATAAATTCACGAAGAATTGATCACAAAAAAATTATTAAGGATAGAAAATATCAAAATATCTACCATTCAATTCACAATATATGACCATGAATACGAAGATTCTTCATTGTCCAATCCGTATATCTATTTTCGGCATCGGTTTTTCTGTTGTGGTTGTTGTTGTTGTAGGGTTCTTGATTTGTTGCATTAGCTCAATAACTCCTAGTTGAAACTTAACCACTTGATTGTCATCAAAATTGTCCAATGTTGGAACTAAGCCACTACAAAATGAAATATGTCTATTAGAGGGTCGAAATCCAGACACAAAATATTCCATCAACTCTTTCATATCTTTGGCCGATAACTTTGAAGCCAATAATTGTTCTTCATTGTTTTTTTCTGCGAGGTTTGCAATTGATTTTAGTTGTTCAGAGAATTTCTGTTGGTTAATAAAAGTTTCGACAGTTTTAATTCCATTCTCAGACTTCTTTTGGCTTTCTATGTTGGCTGAAATAGAAGATACACGTATTAAATATAAGGAATTTATTCATGGAATAATAAAATGTATACAATATTTGTTAAAGCAATTACAAAAACCACCGATCTACTTCAAACTTGGTGTGTATCAGTGTTTGGGTCCTGTACAGGAATTAATTTGTTCGGACCAAAAAAAAACGGTACCTGTCATACATTAATTTTGGAAAAGTTTATTTTTTTTTATAAACGGCTCCTACGATTTTTATTAAAAAAATGAATTATGTATTAGTTTTAAAATAAAGTCTATCTTTTAATGAAACATTTTTTTTTTTTTTTTTCAAAAATTCTTATTCATGGTACCTCCCATAGAACCGTTTTTTTAAATTCCAAACTATCTTCAAAATTACTTGTTCAATTGTAATGAATTTTTGTATGCAAAAACATTTATACTGTCTTAACATAAATCAAGAACAAAAATTTAAAAAAAAATTATTTTTGAATTTAAAAAAAAAATTGTAATTTTTTTTTTTTGAAAAATCAAATTTTCGAAAACGTAATATTGATTTTTTTTTAAATTTTGGTTTTACGTGTTGATTAAAAGTTTCTACAAAATGACATAGGTATCAAATTTATCTTTAAAATATTAAAAAACAAATTATTTTATAAAAAATTAATTTTTTTAAAAACGGCTCTAACGATTTTGAAATTTTTTTTCTAAAAATGCATCTTTGTAAAAGAATTTAAACTGCATACTCTTTGTGAAGCTCAATTTCATTTATAGAGTTGTTTTTTTACATTTGAAGAACGAATTTTAAGTTTTTTAAGTTTTTTTTTTATTTACCAAATTGGCTTACAAAAAGTTTTTAGTTCTAAGTAGTACAGGTAAAATAGGCATTTAAAAAAAAAACTGTTACACTCATGAAACTTGGCAAAAAATTTGCTTTTGGGATAAGAACCAACTACAAAAAAAAATCTTTTAAAAAAAGTTGGGTGGAAGGGTGTTTTTTTCGCGGACAAGAGAGAGGGGGTGAAGGTCAAAAATATACTAAAACAAATTGTTTGTCGAATATCATCATATGACACATGTTTTCAAGGTATTTTTTGATGTTGAATCTAATGACATAAAAATAAAGTCAATACAATTGCTCTAAGAAAAGTTATTGCCGACTAAAAACAAAGGTGGTTGTTTTTTGACTTCAACAAGTAAAATATAACCGAAATCCATTTGAAAAACATGCTACACTGGCAAAATTCGGGATGAAGGTTTAGCAGAAATTAAGAATAAATAATGGAGAAGAAGTAAGAAATTATCTTGAGTGATAGGGTGTTTTTTTTTTAAGAAATGATGAAATTCGGAAATATGACCACAAAAACTGGGAAAAAATTGTTACACAAATGAAAATTGGTAAAAATATTTCATTTATAACAATAACCAAGAATCTTAGTAGTCTATACAAATATTTTATATTAAAGGGTTTTTTTTTTTTTGGAAATAGGGAAAACTAGCGATAAGTTCCATAGAAATTACGAATAAATTAAATCTATAAATTTTTTTCATGTGAAAGGGTGTTTTTTTTTTTAGGTGTAGAGAAAATATGACTATATTTGAAAAAGTGTGTAATACTAGAGTAATATTAGCGGTACCCTATTGAAATTCAGCAATTATGTCCCTTTTAAGATAAGAAACAAGAATCTAAAGTGTCTATAAAAATATCATGGTTAAAAGGGTGTTTTTTTGAGTGAAAACAAAAATGATGGGTAACCCTAATGAAATTTGGAGAAAACATTGAATTTGGGATAGAAAGCAAGAATAAAGACTTTTCATACAAAAAATTTAGGTGAAAGGGTGTTTTTTACGAAAAGACAGTAAAATCTGTAATTTGTCCCAAAAACCAAATGATTCGTGTAAAACGTCTAAGAACTTAAGTATAAACGTTAAAATGTTCATCAAAACCAATAATAAAATGAATCAATAACAATAGCTGTGTTTTCACGAGGATCACGAGGAAAATAAAATACAGCTAATATAAAAAAACACAGATGAAATACAGTTTTTAAATATTTATTATTTTATCCAATGCATTTCGAACTTTAAATTGAAAGTTCATTTTCAGCTCGAGTTTAATAAAACAAATTTCAAAATTCATCTGTGTTTTTATATTGCTATCGATTTTTCGCGGTCAATAAGAAATAATATTCTATTCTTTAATAAATTATAACGTCCACAAATTTACGTTCTTTTTACTTTCGGTGATTAAATATCGATTATATTTTTATACAAATAGAAAAAGTTCAAAAAAAGTTTTTAATTCAATTGAATTAATTTTTCATTAAGAAATTATTTTTTTTAATAAATTCACTCAACTAGTTTTTTTTTATTCAAATTACTCACAATTTTCATCGAATTGACAGTTGTAGAACCACTTAGCTGGCGTTATAGGAGAACCAAAGCTAAAAAACTTGATATCCATAGGATTTTTATCCAAATATTTCATAAGAGGTTCTGCATAGCCAGGTATATTTACAATTACTTCTCCAGCTGAAAATAAAATCACTAGATAGTTATAAGTTCAAATAATTTTACTGAAATCAACCACTTTTACATACCATTCGTTTGAATTACTTCAACTGGTATTGGATCAAAATTCGATAACACGTCGATGAGGGACGGCCCTCTTGTGAGTAATACCGCATCAGATCCTCTCCTTAAATTAGTCCAAATTACCGAGTTTTTAGTACCAAGAGCTGTAAAGTTATATGAAAAGTTGAATTTGCTTTTGAAATGTAGCCAATATACGAAAAGAAAACTTCAATAAGTTACCGATTTCATATCTACGTTCACAAAATGGATCATTGCAACTGGGTCTAACAACTTCTGAAAGCAATATGATGAAGGCGTTGCTATTCATTACGTAGAATTTCAAATGCAATCGTTCGTTGTCTTTATTCAAACTTTTTTTCATAGAACTTACATTGAAGAAATGTCTGAAATTATTATGTGTAGCATCTGAATAGTACACTTCGCATGTTTCCAATTCAGACAAGCTTATGTTTAATTTACTTGCACAACAAATCTGACAGAGAATAGCAATAATTATTGCTAAGAAATTATATTTAATGTTCATCTTTGTTAATCGCGACACGGACTTGACTAAAATGCGACTGATCTTGAATGGCTATTTTCGAATTGGACTAACATTGTTTTTTTGCAAGACCTTCCTACAGATATGAAATTTGATTTCATGTTCTATTGATAAGTAAAATATTGTGTAGACCAAGTTGCGATATAAATAAACATAGTGTCAACCAAATTGATTATGATGTTTTCAATGATAGTCGTCTTAGCCTTGCAATTAAAATTTTCATAATCGTATGTGTTGCTATTGTTCACTGAAATAGGTATTCAATTTTTTCATTCAGTACAGTATATAATGCAGAATTATAACCAGGGTCGGGTTTCAAGGTGTCAGGGCCCCGCGACCCCTTACAGATAAAATTAACATTTATTTCGGTATAGTTTTTATAATAATTTACAAGAATCGAGAAAAACTAGCGTAACATGAGGTGAATTTGTGACTCAAACGTAAAATTTGTTTTCAATGTCTAATTGTGCTAGAATGTTTTTGAAATCATGCTTTGTAATTTTTTCTCTACCTATAGGTACCTATTGTTTGTATGGGCCTTTAATATGTTCTGTCAATAAAACGCATATTTTGAGAGAAAAATTTTTTTGGGAACAGAATTTAAAAGAATTCTCAGAAAGAAACTGTCACTTTTTATTTGTAAACAAATCATTTCAGTTTTTCGTTTAATTATCCTCATTCACTTAACCCGTTACAAGGTATCAATAATACCTAATAAAAAAAAAAAAACTCATGTCTTCAAAACAGTAAGTTTTAGATAGATAAAAAAACTGTTCCACAAACTTTTAGCTCAGCTAATTTTATTAAAAATTGCCTTTTAAGCTTTCTTGTATCACTTTTACTTCCTCTACAGTACCGTCCCTTTTGGTTGGAGTCAAAAACTTTCCGTGCCAGAGCATTGTTGTCCATGTGCTCCAAATAACCTAGTCATCTCATGCACTGCACTTTTACTCTCCTGGCTACGTTGTGTTACACAACCGTAGAGTTCACTTCTTCTTCTCCAATCCAATTAAATTATTTTTTTTATCATACTGCGGTTGTGGTGCGGCGGAATGTAAATGTTTGATCATGGTGTGACGCACAGTGGGGCAGAATAGGTCGATTTGTGATATTAATTACATCTACTAATAATAAGACATTTTTGTCACTTTATTTGGTTTTGTAACTAAAGTTAACAGTCTTCTTGAATTTTATGAACTTTTTTCCATTAGAATTTTTATTTTTCTCCAGGGCCCTATTTCATAAAACTACAAGTAAATTATCAGCAAATTTCTGTTTCATAAAGACTAATAACTACAAGTATTGTAGACTAGTAGCTACAAGTAAAATTTACAAGTGCGGCGAATATTTCTGTTTCATAAAAGTATCTGAAAATTTTTTATTTGCGATAGACTTGTAACTACAAGCGATTTTTCTACAAGAGAAGAAAGACTTGTAAAAAAAAGTATGGTGTCTAACGTTGGGTCTTTTGGGCTTTGAATGTATTTCATACAAATAATGTTATATCACTTAAATAGAACTAAAATGATAAAGCAATATAATCAAGAGTTCACAGCAAATTTTTGGGTGTCATTGATAGAAAGAAATGTACTAGTTTTGTTGTTCCTTAATGAAGGGCTAATGTACTTTATTTGGTAGTTAAAGTTCAATAACAATTCAGTCTTTTTATTTGTTGTGATACCAAAAGTAGTTGGCACTACAATTAATATTTTTTTTCTAATTGTCAAAAAGACTTGACTTTGAAATCTTTATGTATTTATCTTTCTGCAATATTCACTCAAAATAGAAGCTTTCGATTGTAGGTATTTGCGGTTTAAAGGATTAAAATTAAACAACTTGAACTTAACTTTTTAAAAGGTAAAGTAAGAAGGATTCATCGTTTTTATTGAATTTCAATAAATTTAAAATACTGCACTTGGATTCCAATATTCTCCCACTAAAGAGTCTGCAACGCTTGCAGATCTCATGCATACAATTCAAAGATCCTTCCAAAAATACCAATAATTTTACAAAAATTATAGTGGCCTCTTAGTTTATTTTAATGTTTCGTAATTTCTAATATCCTTTCTTTTTATTTTTCTTATATTCCCTCTAAAACGCATACATCCCATATAACATTGAGAAATATGGCATTGCAATTTTAAACATAAAATTTAAGATCTTTCCAAAAACACCAATACCTAATTTTATAAATGCAATGAATTAACGAATAATTTGCACTAAATTTCGATAGTTTCATTAGTTTTTGAGTTACGTTGCACGGCGCGGGAAAAATGCGTTTCGAGAAAATTGCGTTTAAGTTTTTCGTTACCTACTGCATTAGATTTGGAGCGCATGGGTATGAAGACTATCTAGGAACTTTTGATGCTTCATATAACGCTAAGACCACTGAAAATAGTTTTTTAGATGCTAAAGAATTTTTAAACAAAAAGTGCAAAAAGTACCCGAGAGATTTCCACCCCTTAACGCGGAAAAATAATGAAGATTAAGTTTAGTTTTTTATCCTTAAAGATTAATTTACTTATAGATAAATATTAAGTTCATTTACAAGTTTAAGCTTTTTTGAAGAAAGTTGCAATAGATGATGTGTTTTGCCAAGTAATATTTAGTGCATCAATGTTTTAGTTCAAAGTAATTTCACATTTTGCAACTGTAATTCATCTTTAAAACTCTATTTCATTTCTTTTTTCTCAAGAACATAGATTTTTCTATAGTTTATTTATATCTATTTAAACTAAATGTTAAGACCATAATCTACCGAAAACCAACCTTTAAAAATCAAGCTTTTAGCTTTTAAAGCCAATATGTTCATTATATTTCACAAATATTCCTCATAATATTTCGTCTCTCGCTGCTGCTACAGAAAGTTCGAATATTTGTTTATTATTTGTTTATTTTTGTTACCCTAGTTACACTTGTAGTTTTTTTTAGAAGCAAAATAGTTTGAATTCGCCAGACAACAAATAAATGAAAATTTTTATGAAACAGAAAACTACAACTCCATACTTTATTTGTGCTTGTAACTACAAGTCTACAAGTACAACACTAATAGTTTTATGAAATAGGGCCCAGGAAATTAAGTAAGGCGATAAAATCTTAATACATTTGTATGTTCTTTTGTTTAAAAAGTGAACTTTATTTTAAGAAATAGTTCTTCAGTTTAACCTAAGAAAAAAATTGTACGAGAAGGGGGCTGTATCACCCCTCGTTCCGGTGGGAGGGCAATTTTCTGCAAATTTAACATTAAATAAAAAAACATACCTACATACAATTAGGAAAAAGACCTAGAATACTGTGCAATTGCTTTTTTGAAAGCTTATTTTGCATTCTTTCGAATGTTTTTCGATTTAAGTAGTTTTCGCGAATACTTTTTGTAAAATAAAATTTCAATCAAAAAAAAATTGTCAAATTTGATGTTCAAGTCATTTTTTTTTTTCTTCCAATTTGCTTTGTAAGGTGGGACTTTTTTGAAAAAACCTTATAGCCGCATCAATTTTAATTGGAAAAAAATTAATAAAAAATAAAACTAAAAAAATATTTTAATAAAAAAAAAGTCAAAAAAAAAAAACACTAACATTTTATAACAAATCACCCTGTTTCACGAAACTTCTTATAATAAAAAAAAAAAAACAACTTTTAAAAGAAAAAAAAAACATTGTTTATACGTAATCAGTGTGCACATATCAAGATATGCACCACATTATGTCAACGGAAAAAGTCTGGCAGTGATCTTTTTCAGCTTTCCCTTGCCAGACGCATCCAAAGTGCAGCAAAAAATCAACTTTTGGCGTTTTGGTATAACCGAATAAATGATACACCAAAAAATCATACAAAATCCCCTGATTTCGAAACTGTGGGTACCGCAAGTTTCTTTTTCAGCTTTTTGCATTTCGGATTTTTTCCCACACCCTCATATAGCAAAATCTAACTTTCCCGTACTATTGAGATACCTTTTAGGGCGTCTGGCAGAGGGTAGGCTGAAACAAAACTACCTTAAACTTACATTTTCTAAATCAGGAAAAGGCAGAGAAAGTTAATATTTGGCCATCATATGGTTACTCTAAACAAAAAAATATTATTTCAATTTTATAAGAAAAAAACAGAAACTAGGTGTTTTTTGTATGGAAAAACCTGTTTGGGAAAACTTTAAGGGCGTCTGGCAGAGGGAAGGCTGAAAAATATCTGGCTTAAACTTATATTTTCTAAACCTGGAATAGACATAGAATTTTAATTTGTTACCATCATACGGTTATACCCAACAGAAAATAAGCTATTAGGTTTTTTACTAGAAAAATGCATTTCAAAATGCTTCAAAGCGGTCTGGCGGGCCGAAAGCTGAAAAAAACTTCTGTTACCCACATTTTTGAAATCAGGGGATTTTTTTATGATTTTTTGGTGTATCATTTATTCGGTTAATACCTAGCAAAACGCCAAAAGTTGATTTTTGACTGCACTTTGGATGCGTCTGGCAGAGGGAAGGCTGAAAAATAGCTGGCTAAAAATTATATTTTCTAGACCTGGAATAGACATAGAATATTAATTTGTTACCATCATACGGTTATACCTAACAGAAAATAAATAATTAGGTTTTTTATTAGAAAAATGCACTTAAAAATGCTTTAAAGCGGTCTGGCGGGGGGAAAGCTGAAAAAGAAACTTGCGGTACCCACAGTTTCGAAATCAGGGGATTTTTTATGATTTTTTTGTGTATCATTTATTCGGTTATATCAAAACGCCAAAAGTTGATTTTTTGCTGCACTTTGGATGCGTCTGGCAAGGGAAAGCTGAAAAAGATCACTGCCAGACTTTTTCCGTTGACATACTGTGGTGCATATCTTGATATGTGCACACTCGAATTTCGGTTATATCAAAACTGCCAAAATATGCTGCCGGCTCTTAGACTAATTGTATTTATCGCTTAAACGATGGAAGATTGTCCCTTACTGCCTTTTATATATTTTCCTTAAATTACCTAGAGAATCTTTTGCTATCATTTGTTTTATGAAATTTAAGCAAAAATAATGGTTTTGTTAAAAAAAAATTAATTTTAATTTTATAAAACAATACGGCAACACCGGTAATTTTTAATCTATAGACTTTAAAGTATTTTTAATTACCTACGTTTGAAAAAAAATCGTTAAAATCAGAGCTGTTCGGCCGGGTTCCCTAATAATTTGCTTTAGTTACTCTACTAATTGTGACGAGAGACTTCGACACCTGCATTTTCACTGATGGCTCAAAAATGGATTGTGGGGTCGGTTCGGGTGTCTACTATGAATCCCTCAATATCTCAAAATCCTTTCGACTACCAAACTTTGCCAGTGTATTCAAGCGGAATTGCTAGCAATTAAAGAAGCTTGCAAATTACTTAGAGTATATCCAAATCAAAACCAAAATATAGCTATACTAACAGATAGTCAGGCAGCTATAAAAGCAATTGCTTCGGTCACGACATCCTCCAAATTAGTTCAGCAGTGCAGAGAGGAACTCTCATTGCTGAGTGGAAGCCTCACAATCACTCTCATCTGGATCCCAGGTCACAGTGGTTTTGAAGGCAATGAAAAGGCGGATGAACTGGCCAGGCAAGGATCGGCAATTCATGAGTCACTAGCAGAAATAGTTAACATTCCCATAGGAGTCATGAAGGGCGATATCTTCCTAAAATACCTAACAAAAGCTAACAATAGGTGGCACAACTTGACTAGCTGCGTCATATCCAGAAAAATCTGGCCCACTTATAATAAATCCAAAACATATGACCTAATCTCTAGACCCAGAAAAGACATTAGCAGAATCGTTGCGGTGTGCACAGGACATTGGCCGATAGGGGAACATGCAGCAAAGTTGGGTATACCGCACAATACTTACTGTCGCAGCTGCTTGGACCAGCAAGAAAAATGTCCCGCCCTTGCTAGGAATAGAGACTCTCTCTGGGGAGTGAATTCTTTAAAGTCATAGATAACATCTCAGAATCAAAGATCAAAGACTTGATCTCGTTCCTAAATGCAACAAAGTGGATTTAGAACTGCCTAACACTTGTTTTTCCCTTTTTTTTAAAACCAATTAAAAAAATGTATTTCAAATAAATCCAATTATCACTCACAGGTTTCATAAGTTTTGGTATCAAAACGGCGCATCCTGCGCTAATTGGGTCAATCAAACATGGTTTGCTTTGACCGCCATCTCTACCTACCTACCATACCTAACACATAAAAGCCAACTTTCGAAGTAAAAAAAAATATGATATTAACGGTACCTGTCATAGAACGGTTTTTTTGGTTTCTGAATATTTCGTACAAAATTAGCCCGATTTCAACGAAAAGTAAAGGTAACATTAAAATTTTAGAAAATTTTCAAAAAACCCATATTTGGATTTTTAAAAAATATTTCAAAATTTTTTTGTTGAAAAATAAATTTTTTGAAAACGGGTTGGTGAACATTTTTGAAATTTCGTTTTTATGTGTAAATTAAGTCTTTGCCGCCGGGTACAAAGGGGTTAAGTCACAAAATTGCACTTTTCGGGTTTCGATGAAATAAGAATAACCTCTTTTTTCTCTTTTATTTGGTATCAAAAACATAAATTTAGAATAACTCTTTAATATAAAAATAAGAGAATCAATGCTCAAAAATTCATCGATTTGCTTAACTTCGCATTTCCTGGCAAACTATCATTTATGACTTAACCCCTTTGTACCCGGCGGCAAAGAATTATTTCTTCAAAATGGCATACCAATTTTTTTTTTTTTTTTGAAAAATGTTATAAATTTGTATAAAAAATTATTTTTTTAAAAAAGGGCTCAAACGATTTTCGAAATTTTTTTCTAAAAATACCTTTTTACACTAGTAATTAAATGGCATACTTGTTTTTTTGTAAAACAACATTTAAAATGGGCTTTAGTCAACTATAAAAACAGATTTTATTTTTTTTTTCACTACTTATAAAATTCCAAAAAAGTATCAAATTTTAAATTTTTCCTAATTTTGTTGAATAAAAAGCATTAACATTAGAGTAACTTTAAGCATACGAGCAAGTAAGTGCGACCCCAGTCGTGCATTTTATTTATTTATTTGACGGAAAAAACAACATGTATGTAGTTAAGTTTTGATTTAGTTATTTTTTGTTATCACTTTTTGAAGACAACCAGCTGATTCGGAAATTCCAAATAGTCAACGATTCTTCTAAATTCGTTCGAGGTTAAAGATGCGATAACCTGTAGAATGTATAGAAAGATGTTTATATAAATTGTTTGAATTCAATCTTTTTGTTTCAACTTATGTTGACAAAAGCAATGAGTTGATTCATTTAAAGACAGGGTCTCACTCATGAAAACATTACCTGTACACTTTATACTAAAAATCATAAATAACTTTTTTTTCATTTTAAGGAATATTATGAAATCCATAATAATTTATTTAATAAATTCACGAAGAATTGATCACAAAAAAATTATTAAGGATAGAAAATATCAAAATATCTACCATTCAATTCACAATATATGACCATGAATACGAAGATTCTTCATTGTCCAATCCGTATATCTATTTTTCGAATCGGTTTTTCTGTTGTTGTTGTTGTTGTTGTTGTTGTTGTTGTAGGGTACTTGATTTGTTGCATTAGCTCAATAACTCCTAGTTGAAACTTAACCACTTGATTGTCATCAAAATTGTCCAATGTTGGAACTAAGCCACTACAAAATGAAATATGTCTATTAGAGGGTCGAAATCCAGACACAAAATATTCCATCAACTCTTTCATATCTTTGGCCGATAACTTTGAAGTCAATAATTGTTCTTCATTGTTTTTTTCGGCGAGGTTTGCAATTGATTTTGGTTGTTCAGAGAATTCTTGTTGGTTAACAATAGTTTCGACAGTTTTAATTCCATTCTCAGACTTTTTTTTTGACTTCTTTGTTGGCTGAAATATAAGACACACATATTAAAAATAAGGAAAAGAAATAATTCATGGAATAATAAAATGTATAAAATATTTGTTAACCCTTTCGGACCCAAGCTTTGAAAATCAATATTAAAAAATGTTTTTTCATTATCATCGTGTCAAAAACATCACAACTAAAGTTATTTTCCAAAATAATAAATAGCAAAACTAATGTGTTACTCTCTTGTTACATGTAAGTAACATGCACTGCCTACGACCACAAAAAAAAAGTCGGACAACTGGGAAAATAATTTTTTTATAGAACAATAATGTATGCTACTTCTTCTAAGCCAAAAAACAAAACATTTTCTGGATTAACATTCTTTATATCTTTTTTTCAAAATTATGACCATATACGAGTATAAAAAAACAAATTTTTGCAAAAAAAAGAAAAAATTTTGAATTTCAGTCCCTTTTTCGATTAAAAAAAATGAAAGGTAGGATATTTGACTAACTTTTTGTAATAATCCAGTAACTAGGCATTATTATCTTTCGATTAAACCTAAAAACCTAAAAAAAAATGTAATGGAATATTTTTTTACGAATTTTTAAAAATATGTTACATGAGAGTAACGCTGGGTCCGAAAGGGTTAAAGCAATTATACAAAAATCACATCACAAAATTTATGAACACTTTTTGACGTGATAACGTCTTATAAATCGATGAACCATGGCAGCCACCACAAAAAAGTGACGCCACTTTCTAACGTTACACTCTCGCACTTTCGCAGTGCGGCAAAAAATTTCAATTAAAAGTTAAAAATAAACTATTATTTGAACGATAATAACCTAACGATTAATCCAAATGAAGGATTTTTAAAATTTCCGTCACTTAATAGGGTAAACAGGGGTAAAACGGAAAGATGAAATTTGGGCTAAAATCTAAACGCGAAGTCGTAGAAAATTTATTTTTTTGCTATAGATAGATGAGATTAATTTGAGAATAACTACATTAAAGAAAAAATTTGAAACTAAGCTATAACGTTTTGTTTGAACGTTGTACACGTGTTGGGGCTATGACAAAATGATGATTTTGGGTAAATTAAATTTTTTTTTGACAATTCTAAAGATGACAGGTGAAAGATGAGAGAAAAAAAATTTGGCGTCTGATACGGATTTTTTTCAACACTCTGCGTTTCGAAATATGAATCTTTGAAAAACACCTTGTGTTTTAGGGGTATTTTTGGGTAATTTTTGATTTGTAGCTTTTTTTTGGAGCGTTCAAACGTATAATGTATGACATGTAGGTTTTGGCATTATGCATACATGTGCAAAAACTTGGAATCTAGTGAGTTTTAAATGAATAACGGAAGAAACAAGTTTTTAAAAAACACGTTCTTTGACCGTTTTTAAACGATTTTCATCGTTTTTGATTTTTATCTTTTTTTCTTTAATAGATACAGGAATAAAGTATCTGGAGTAATGATAGACCATGACCACGACTAAATGTGTGCGGAGTTTCAATCATTTTCGTAAACACAATTTTGAGATAACGGTAAAATAAAATTTTAGAATTCAACAGGTTATAACTTTTGACCAAGAGCAGATAAAAATTTTATTAAACTTTTATGAGCAATTTATGATACAATTACCTTTCATTTGGTATATCACACATAAAGGTAGACTAACTACAAGCTACACAATGTTAAATCAAGCGAAAAACCTCAAAACACCAGTGGAGATCTGTTGCCCCCAGAACAGCCACCACTCAGTCTGAAATTTCGACATGGTTGACTTTAAAAAATTCTTACTTCTCTTGTAGAATCTTTGAAATGAGATTGATACGTCATATGAAAGGTGAAATAATAAGCTTTCACATGGTATATATTTTGTATAGGTTGTCAAACAACAAAATTGATTCCATAGCCTGAGAACATAAAAATAAATGTTTTTTTTTTTTGCTTTTTTTGATGAAAATGATTGTTTTTAATAAATTATTTTTATACTTTTTGCGCATTGTAAAAATTAAAAAATGGTTCTATTCTTAAGAAGAAATACTTGGCTTTTAAATTACATATTTTTTTTTGTAAGCTTTTAAAATAAAAAATTAATATAATGAGAAAATTTTTTCTTAGCTTTTTCTTGTAAATTATGATTGTTTGAAAAAAGTAAACGCTTCAATTGACTCATTTTAAACAAAAGCACACAACCTGTTTTCTGACGACGTTATCACGTAAACGTCCGTAAACCTGCTTTACATACAACCTCTTTTTTTTATAAATTCACTCAGCTTGTTTATTTTTTTTTTTAATTAATATTTACTCACAATTTTCATCGAATTGACAGTTGTAGAACCACTTAGCTGGCTTTCTATGAGAACGAAAGCTAAAAAACTTGATATCCAAAGGATTTTTATCCAAATATTTCATAAGAGGTTCTGCATAACCGGGTATATTTACAATTACTTCACCAGCTGAAAATAAAATCACAGATATGTAGTTATAATTTCAAATAATTTTACTGAAATCAACCACTTATACCATTAGTTTGAATTACTTCAACCGATATTGGATCAAAATTCGATAACACGTCGATGAGGGACGGCCCTCTTGTGAGTAATACCGAATCAGATGCTTGCCCTAGTTTAGTCCAAATTCCCGATTTTCTAAGTCCAACAGCTGTAAAGTTATATGAAGAGTTGAATTTGCTTTTGAAATATCAAAAAAGAAAACTTCAATACGTTACCGATTTGATATCTACGATCACAAAATGTATTATTACATCTGGGTTTAACAACTTCTGAAAGGAATATGTTGCAAGTGTTGCTTGTCATTACATAGAATTTCAAGTGTAATCGTTCATTTTCTTTTTTCAAACTTTTTTTCATAGAACTAACATTGAAGAAATGTTTTAAATCATTATTTGTAGTATCTGAATAGTACACTTCACATGATTCCAATTCAGACAAGCTTATGTTGAATTTACTTGCACTACAAATCTGAATGAGAATACCAATAATTATAGCTAAGAAATTATATTTAATGTTCATCTTTTTAACCGCGACACAGTATTGACTAAAATGCGACTGATCTTGAATGGCTATTTTCGAATTGGACTAACATTGTTTTTTTGCAAGACCTTCCTACAGATATGAAATTTGATTTCATGTTCTATTGATAAGTAAAATATTGTGTAGACCAAGTTGCGATATAAATAAACATAGTGTCAACTAAATTGATTATGATGTTTTTAATGATAGTCGTCTTAGCCTTGCAATTAAAATTTTCTTACTCGTATGTGTTGCTATTCTCCACTGAAATATTCAATTTTTCCATTCAGTAAGGTATATAATGCCGAAAATTTCGCGACACCACCGCCGCAGCACCCCATAATTAAAACATATGTATATTGTATAAGCACGAGTTTATTTTGTGGGTGAGGAGCGGTGGTGTGGTGCGACGGCGCACAGTGGTGCATTTGGTGCTTTTTGGCGTCAAAATTCATTTGCACGGCCATTTCTTGACGAAATGTCATGAAATTTGGTATACAATGAAATATATTTGTACGGAGAATACGAAAAAGTTGCCAAGTTTTTTTTATTCAAAATGGCGGCTCTAAAATGGCTTCCAGAATCAGCCTTTAAATAGAATTTTCTTTTTCAAAATAGTATATCAGCTAGAAATTCGGCTAAATTCAGATCAAAAAGGTTTTAGATCTTAAATATGGAATTCATAGATTAATATTCCATAAAAAAAATCAAAAATTTTGAAAACAAAGTCCAAAAGTTCCCAAATTAGTAAAATAAACTTTTAGACCTCTTATTACGCTATTTCATGGATATATTTTTTAGATTAGCCTCATTTTGACATCTCTTCTATTTATGTTTGATAAAAATATATGAATATTTTGGGGTTATATGATTGCCAACTATGTTTTTAAGTTAATATTAAAAAACATGATACAATGAAAAATTTCAATGTTCAATAAAACTGAGAATTTATTTTTTCGGTAAACCCAAATATATGCTATAAGTTATATGTTCTAAATTCAAATTCAAACTCGAAAAAAATCTATGACGTCACGTTTTTGAGATATAAAAAGCTCAAAATGAATTTTTATCTACGAAATGTAACGTCATTCATTTTTTCGACTTTGAATTTGAATTTTAATACTATTTTATTAATAATATTTTGATCAATTTTTTGAGAAAATTCCATTCTATATGTATAGTTAATATATTTTTGAATTTTGTTTCAATATTATTATAAAACAAGCATTGAAGCTCCTTCCTTTCAAACAAAAACTGGACAGAAAAGTTGGAATCTTTTTGCATTCAAACTTAACACAATACTTTATAAATATTTCAGTCCTTGATAGTTTGATGATGATAGCAAGTTTTTGTATTGTGTGACATTCTAAATATGTTGTAAGTTAATAATTGCACAAGCATTTAATTCTATTCTCACAATTAAAACTTCCAAAGTAGGTAGTATAGTTAAAAAAAAAAAAAAACATTTCTTCAAAAACAACTACTGTTTTGCTTGTTCTTCTGTTAAAGACCATTTTAATTTACATATACAATTTAGATGAAACAGCAAAAAAACCATCTGTCCAAGGATTCTGGACTCAGAAAGGTTGCACTCTCACACAAAAAAAATATAGCATAGCAAAGCAAAATAATTTATACTCTCGCAATTTATGTCGAAACTTTGTTTACAAAGGGGCTATGGGGTTATCTACTCTGCTGTTGTGCTTGCTGCCACCACAGTATAAAGATGTCCTATGCAAGGAGCATCATATTCTTCTTGTGCAGTATTTCCCAGAGCTTCACTACTTCCTACCTACATTGTGTCCTAATTAACATTCTTTGCCCAAACAAAAAGAAATATGAATATTTATAGTTTTCGTCATCAACCAAAACACGTAACAAATAGAAGAGCCATTCTCAAAACGTTCGTTGTCCGCCCTGAATCAATACCATTATGCAAATAATATTCGTTTGCAATGAGAAAGAGATAGAGAGAGTGAGAGTGAGAAAGAGATAAAACACGCGAAAGCGGAAGCACTGTAGTATAGGTATGTGGCAAAGAGAACGCAACGTTTTGTGCCGCCTCGCCTCCAAAAAATGACTTGCAAATGTAATTTGAAGTCAAAATCTGCTTCACTGCAGCGCCAACTAGAAATTCAAATATAAAGAATACATGCACCAGCTAGATTTTGGGTAGCAACTTAACAAAAACTTAAAAGAAAACACACAAAATAGGCCAGTCATTATGTCGGAAAAAACGGCTTAGAAATGCAAAATGGCCGAGAAATAGATAATAGATAATGTCAAAAAACAAATCGCATATCGTAAATTTTTGACTTTTTTTATAGATATCTCGAAAACGGTTCAACATACTCAAAAAATGTGTATGCATGAATTGTAGACAATGGTAAAAGCTACAAAACAGCTCCTTGTAAAATTTTTGTATCTCGAAGGATAGCCGAGTTATTGACAAAAAAGTTATTGCGGAATAAGCTCATAGGCAACCTTGGTCGAAAACTTCAAGTTAAGCTTTTTTAAGCATCCCCTACAACATATCCAAAATTTAGCTTTCTCGGTGATTTTGCATTTCCAAATGTATATAATGACTGGACTAAAAAATATGATGGTGCTTCTTGTGGCGGTGTGTCAGTGTCGTGTATGGCAAGTTTCGACTTTCGAGGCCAGGGGCGGACTGGCCCACCGGGCAACCGGGATTTTTCCCGGTAGGCCCTCGGGCAAGAAGAAAATTTTTAAAAGCACTTGAAATTCTATTTTGTAAAAGAAAACTTCCTCATAAAATGCTCGGTTGCTAGTCAATATAAACATATTGTGGCCTCCTATAAATCTTTCGAGGTCCACAGAATTATTTTTGTGGCCCTTTTATTAAATGTAGGCCCCCTATAGATCTTTGAAGGCCCACCGAATTTTGTTTGTTGCTCTTTCATTAAATGTAGGCCCCCTATAGATCTTTGAATTCCCACCGAATTGTCTTTGAAAGCCCACCGAATTTTGTGTGTGGCCCTTTAGTCAATGTAGGACTCCTTTCGATCTTTCAAGGTTCACAGAATTATGCTTGTGGCCCTTTTAGTAAATGTAGGCCCTCTTTCGATCTTTCAAGGTTCACAGAATTATGCTTGTGGCCCTTTTAGTAAATGTAGGCCCCCTATAGATCTTTGAAGGCCCACCGAATTTTGTTTGTTGCCCTTTCATTAAATGTAGGCCCCCTATAGATCTTTGAATTCCCACCGAATTGTCTTTGAAAGCCCACCGAATTTTGTTTGTGGCCCTTTAGTCAATGTAGGACTTCTTTCGATCTTTCAAGGTTCACAGAATTATGCTTGTGGCCCTTTTAGTAAATGTAGGCCCTCTTTCGATCTTTCAAGGTTCACAGAATTATGCTTGTATATTATAATTAAATATAAATTATTTTGCTATTTGCTGAAATAAAAACAATATCCTTTTGGGTTTTCACAACTCGCACTCACACTTCTTAAAGGGTTAGGCTACTGCAGGTGCTGAAAAAAGTGTGTTTCTTAGAACACTAGCCAGGTATTTAAGTTTGATCACAAAAATTTTCATTGAAAAAATATCAAACAAAATTGCGTCTCTATAAAGAATCTATGAACTCAAATTGGAAGTCAATAAGTCCATTAATAAATTATTTATTTGTGATGTAAATTCCTAATTCAAATATACATACCATATTACTAAAGACAAAGGTTTAGTTTTTTTTTAGATCATTAAAAGCGGATTCATTTAATCATAGTTCAACCACTACTTTTCAGTCAAAGAACGTGCCGCCTGCTAGGCGAATTATGTTTGTGGCCCTTTAGTCAATGTAGGCCTCCTTTCGATCTTTCAAGGTTCACAGAATTATGCTTGTGGCCATTTTAGTAAATGTAGGCCCTCTTTCGATCTTTCAAGGTTCACAGAATTATGCTTGTGGCCCTTTTAGTAAATGTAGGCCCCCTATAGATCTTTGAAGGCCCATCGAATTTTGTTTGTTGCCCTTTCATTAAATGTAGGCCCCCTATAGATCTTTGAAGGCCCACCGAATTATGTTTGTGGCCCTTTAGTCAATGTAGGCCTCCTTTTGATCTTTCAAGGTTTACAGAATTATGCTTGTGGCCGTTTTAGTAAATGTAGGCCCTCTTTTGATCTTTCAAGGTTCACAGAATTATGCTTGTGGCCCTTTTAGTAAATGTAGGCCCCCTATAGATCTTTGAAAACCCACCGAATTTTGTTTGTTGCCCTTTCATTAAATGTAGGCCCCCTATAGATCTTTGAAGGCCCACCGAATTATGTTTGTGGCCCTTTAGTCAATGTAGGCCTCCTTTTGATCTTTCAAGGTTTACAGAATTATGCTTGTGGCCGTTTTAGTAAATGTAGGCCCTCTTTTGATCTTTCAAGGTTCACAGAATTATGCTTGTGGCCCTTTTAGTAAATGTAGGCCCCCTATAGATCTTTGAAAACCCACCGAATTTTGTTTGTTGCCCTTTCATTAAATGTAGGCCCCCTATAGATCTTTGAATTCCCACCGAATTGTCTTTGAAAGCCCACCGAATTTTGTTTGTGGCCCTTTAGTCAATGTAGGACTTCTTTCGATCTTTCAAGGTTCACAGAATTATGCTTGTGGCCCTCTTTCGATCTTTCAAGGTTCACAGAATTATGCTTGTATATTATAATTAAATATAAATTATTTTGCTATTTGCTGAAATAAAAACAATATCCTTTTGGGTTTTCACAACTCGCACTCACACTTCTTAAAGGGTTAGGCTACTGCAGGTGCTGAAAAAAGTGTGTTTCTTAGAACACTAGCCAGGTATTTAAGTTTGATCACAAAAATTTTCATTGAAAAAATATCAAACAAAATTGCGTCTCTATAAAGAATCTATGAACTCAAATTGGAAGTCAATAAGTCCATTAATAAATTATTTATTTGTGATGTAAATTCCTAATTCAAATATACATACCATATTACTAAAGACAAAGGTTTAGTTTTTTTTTAGATCATTAAAAGCGGATTCATTTAATCATAGTTCAACCACTACTTTTCAGTCAAAGAACGTGCCGCCTGCTAGGCGAATTATGTTTGTGGCCCTTTAGTCAATGTAGGCCTCCTTTCGATCTTTCAAGGTTCACAGAATTATGCTTGTGGCCATTTTAGTAAATGTAGGCCCTCTTTCGATCTTTCAAGGTTCACAGAATTATGCTTGTGGCCCTTTTAGTAAATGTAGGCCCCCTATAGATCTTTGAAGGCCCATCGAATTTTGTTTGTTGCCCTTTCATTAAATGTAGGCCCCCTATAGATCTTTGAAGGCCCACCGAATTATGTTTGTGGCCCTTTAGTCAATGTAGGCCTCCTTTTGATCTTTCAAGGTTTACAGAATTATGCTTGTGGCCGTTTTAGTAAATGTAGGCCCTCTTTTGATCTTTCAAGGTTCACAGAATTATGCTTGTGGCCCTTTTAGTAAATGTAGGCCCCCTATAGATCTTTGAAAACCCACCGAATTTTGTTTGTTGCCCTTTCATTAAATGTAGGCCCCCTATAGATCTTTGAAGGCCCACCGAATTTTGTTTGTGGCCCTTTAGTCAATGTAGGCCTCCGTTCGATCTTTCAAGGTTCACAGAATTATGCTTGTGGCCGTTTTAGTAAATGTAGGCCCTCTTTCGATCTTTCAAGGTTCACAGAATTATGCTTGTGGCCCTTTTAGTAAATGTAGGCCCCCTATAGATCTTTGAAGGCCCACCGAATTTTGTTTGTTGCCCTTTCATTAAATGTAGGCCCCCTATAGATCTTTGAAGGCCCACCGAATTATGTTTGTGGCCCTTTAGTCAATGTAGGCCTCCTTTTGATCTTTCGAGGTCCACAGAATTATGTTTGTGGCCCTTTAGTCAATGTAGGCCTCCTATGGATCTTTTACAATAATAATTTGAATTAGATACTCCACTTTAAAGTTCCTATCGATATGCATCCTTTCGAAATTAAAATATTGTAAAAAACTTATAGTATCGTTCATAACTGTAAGTGCTGCCGTTGTTTTTTAATAATTTTTTTTATTTAAAGTATTTTTTTTAGAAAATTGCCGTTCCCGCCTAAAAGGTTGCAGATAGACCCTTCCTTCCATAACACTTTTGGAGGGAATTTAATCTCTTTTTTTTAGAGCAATATTTATGTTTTACTCAGCCCAAAAAAAGAGATACACCCAAAATAACAAAAAAAAAAAACTAAAAAATTGAAATTCTTGATTTTCTTTAGTGTTTTTTTTTCGACTGTTTAGATACCCAAATTTTTTTCTGAATTTAAAAAAAAAACATTATTCTTATAGGAAAAAAAAAAACATTATTCTTATTGGAAATTTAATTCTCTACAAAAAAGTTTTAAATGCGATACATAAAAATTTTGCTTTGTTTGCGAGATATATTGAGAACCCCAAAAATGGGGCTTTTAAACCCCTATCTTCAATTTTCACCCTCTCATTTAATAGCACTCCGCGGTTTTATCTTTAGAAAATAGTTTCGGGATTTAGGATAAACAATATCATATGAGATCGTTTTTTTTTTTATAAAATAATGCTTTAAACTGATAAAAATATGCTACTTGTAAAATTTGTTAAAGAAAAATGGCTTAAAAAGATCAAAAACAGTAGATTTTCAAAGTCCATATTTTATCCAATTTTAGCCGTATTTAGTATTAGTGACCATTATGTTGAAAGACAAAGTAGTATTCTCTTTTCTCCTTTATATCTAAAAATGCTCAAAGGATACAAAAAAATATAAATAAAAACATAAAAAATGTCGTTTTTTTCCCTTTTTGAAAAAAATTTTAAAGGATGCATATCGATAGAATATTTATTTATCTTCAAAATATTACTTAATAAAAATTTTCAAACTCAGCTTGGTTTTCAACTTATAGACAAAAACTCAAAAAGTAACAAAAAGGGTCGAAAATATTGAACGTCACAAAATCCATACATTTTGAAGAAAAGTATTTTGTTATCTTTTCCAAAAAAACGTACTACACATGCAAAATTTAAAACGGTGAGGATTCGAAAGATTTTGATTTTTTCTTTCAGTAAGAAATTTTTTTGTCAAAAATTTACTTTAAAAATCTGTTTATACGTTTCTCTTAAACATCTGGAGTGACCCAAAAAAATATTTTAGTGTTTGTTGCTTATTTATTCAGCTATCACGGCCGGTTTTTCTGTTCAGATTGGTCGTTTATTACTCAAGAAAAAACAACGACAAAAAACTGAGAAATTATGTCTCGAAAATGTATCCATCGTAATTTTTGGTAAAGTAATTTCCGAAACCCTTAGGTAAAAGCACGTAAGAAAATAAAATGCATGACTGGGTCGCACTTACTTGCTCTTGTAGTAAAAAGTATCTTTATCTTAAATATCTATTGGAAATTTAAGATTTTGTTAAGTTCAGAGAAAAAAAAATAATAAAAAATATAAAGTTAAAAAATTAAATTTAAAATAGAAACTTTTTTTAAATTTTGTTTTGCATTTTACACTTTAAAATGATAAGAAATACCTGTCTGTAAATTTTGATTTAAATTGGCTTATGCTTTGATGAAATATAGAAACCAAAAAATATGACAATTTTTGCAAAAACGACAACGCCATATTTCCGTTTTCCGAATTTTTTGAGAAAAACTAAAAATGCAGTTTTGTTAGAATCCAGTACACAAAATTTCGAGAGCCGTTTTTGAGAAAATTGCAATACCTCCAAAACGGTATATTGAAAAAAAACGGGTCTTTGGAACTAGGTAAAAATCATCTGTACCAAGTTTCAAGGAAATCCATCTACCATCTACCCGTTTACGCCCTAGCTCGTAGGACAGACCGACGACGGACGGCATGACGAAACCCACTTTTTTTATCTTCTCCATCATGGTAATGTTGGTTTTGATTAAAACCTCAATTTTTTTTTTCTATACGAAACCAACACTTGCCCTATAGAGCAAGTAAAAATAGTGGGATTGAGAGTCCATTTTGGCTGTAAACCAGTGCAATTAGAAGTGTTATAGTTTCAAAAGTTTGTGAAATATATTAAATAAAATACACTACTGGGGTCCCACGCACTTGCTCTTATGGTAAAAGTAACTCTGATGTTAAAGAATTTTACTGAACAAAATTAGGGCAAAATAAATTTGATATTTTTAAGGAATTCTATAAGTAGTCAAAATAAATAAAATCTGTTTTTGTAATTAATTAAACACCGTTTTAAATGATCTTTTACACAAAACTAAGTACCTATGCTATTTGATATCTTCCATGAAATTGAACTTTTAGAAAAAAATTTCGAAAATCGTTAAAGCCGTTTTATAAAAAAATAATTTTTTATATATAAAATTTTTCTAACATTTTTCAAAAAATATAGTTGGTAGGTATGCCATTTATAAGAAATAAAAAACGAAATTTCGATAAAATTTATCAACCCGTTTTCAAAAAATCGATTTTTCAAAAGACAGGTAGGTACCGTTAGTTTTGGCCCTAAAAAAAATTTCAATTTGTATTCCAGGGAATCACCCAAAACTATTAACTACCAAGTTTGAAAAAAATCGCTCCATTAGTTTAGGCTATAACTCGCGGTACTTACAAACGGACAGACAGACCAGAATAGCGGGACCCACTTTTTTAGCATACTCTATCATCTTAATGTCATGTCTGATTGTTATCTCAAGTCCGATTTATTTTTTCGAATCCTTAACTTGCCCTATAGTACCAATATCGCAAGTAAAAATGTCAATTTGTCCCCACCTTTCGAGACAAACCGGGACCAGTTATAAAATTGAATTTAATATAGCCACGGAATTCGTTAGAACATCATTTTTTAGATAATTTTATTGTGAATAACAATGTCTTTGGCCATTTTTGGTTAAAATGAGTAAAAATGGAGCTATTAAATATAAATGGTACCAACCTCTTTTCCGAGATGGCGGCTGCTTTCGACATCCTACCATCCCAAAAAAGGAGAGTGGGCATTTTGGCCCATTGGTGTAACACATTGAGACATACATCAAATGAAAGGTCTCGATGAGTGTACTATTTTTTTGTATGGGCACAAGTCTGTATCTCGTGCAGGGAAAGTGCAGTGATCCATTTTATGTGTATAAATGTATGTTGACTAGACGCTCGAATAACTTGGTTCAAAAAAATTACATAACTGTGTTGGGAGATCAATTAGGCTATTTCATCACCAGTTTTCACCCATGACGCAATGCATTTTTCGGTTTTTAAAACACTTTGGAATGGGACGTGGCTCATTTGTGTAACACATTGATACATACTTCAAATGAAAGGTCCCGATTAGTTTGTTATTTTTTTATATGGCCAAAAGTCTGTGTCTCGTGCAGGGAAAGTGCAGTGATGCATTTTATGTTTAAAAATGTATGTAATAAAACTCGATTGACTTGATTCAAAAACATTATAATAACTTTGTTTTGTTGGACTAATCCATCAACTGCTCTAATTTAAAAAAAAATGCATTTATCGGTTTTTATAGATTTATGAAATGCAATACCAAAAAATGTTTGAGTTAGTACATATATGATTTTCTGTACTTTGAAGTCGTGTGCGAAACTACCTTGTTGGTTTGAAAGTAATTTAAATATACGATGGTTGTGACTAATTTTTCAAAAATGCAAATCAAACTTTAGGTTATATTACTAATAAAATGTTGGAGTGAATTTAAACTCCAAACCATACCTTTTTTGTTCTAAAAACACAAACATGTAAAATAAGCTGTAATACATTTTTGAACATAAAATGCAACACTCCACATTCCACGAGAAAGAGTTTTGTGTCCATTCAGAGGAATAATGCGCTCATCAGTACCTTTTATTTGATGTAAGTCTCAATGTGTTACATTTATTTTTGAGCATAAAATGCACCATTGCACTTTCCCTGCACGAGATAAAGTCTTTTGTCCATACAAAAAAATAACACTCTCATTGAGATCTTTCATCTAATGTGTGTCTCAATGTGTTACACCAATGAGCCACGTCCCATACAAAAGTGTTAAAAAAACCGAAAAATGCATTAAGTCATGGGTGAAAACTGTTGATGGAATAGCCCAATTGAACTTCCAACACAGTTATGTAATGTTTTTGAAACAATTTAATCGAGCATCTAGTCAAAATGTATACTTTTCTGAATTGTATTACACATATTTTTGAACATAAAATGCATCACTGCACTTTCCCTGCACGAGATACAGACTTGTGTCCATACTAAAAAACAATACACTCATCGAGACCTTTCATTTGATGTATGTCACAATGTACAAATAAATGATTCAATTTGCCTGAGCTATAATATCATTCTAGAACGTTGTGTTGAGATCAAATAATAATAATAACATTCTACATTAGTCAAACAAATTAAGATAAAGATTTTTTCGATTTGTATTTTTGGAAGAGGTGGACATTTATGACAAGTGACATTCGATATATTGATGGTATAAAGACCTTACATATATTAGATATAATAAAGAATACATATTTTCTTTGGCTAAACTGAAAGTAACACCCACTTAACGTTTTAAAATGAATGTTATATAACTTAGCCCTGTACATTTTTTTATTTTCAATCACTCAAATAAATTGATCCGCCTGTTCGCAGATTATAGATCAATAAACGTGAAAAAACTTAATATCAAGAAACAGTTTCTGCATTTCAACTTTTCTTTTTAAAAATTTTAAAAGTGAATTATGTATTTGTGGCCCTTTTCCTTAAAGTCCCGGGAGGCCCTTTGACCCCCAGTCCGCCCCTGTTCGAGGCTGCCCAACTATGAGAGTTCTACGAAAAGCGAACTAACTACATCAACGATCGACGAAGCGGGGCGGTTAAATGAAAAACTTTAACATTTCTTCTCGCAAATTTATTATATTCCCACCGAACGAATTCACACAATTTACATACTTTTAAGAGACTGCGAGGACTCTAAAACTTACATGTGGATCCTTATGAAAGGATTCTTCGTATACTTCGTCATAAAAACACGAGCGAGGGAATGAGTTTTTGTGACGTTTGGTGGCATCTTTTGGGTGGAACATGAGAAACAATTTCTTCACTTCGGTTTCTATAACTAGTATACACAAAGAGGAACATAAAGCAAATCGTAGGGTGCATAGGGTATAAAATGTGATGCTAATAAGTTTTGTAAAACTTTTCAACTGACACCTTATTCTTATAACTGTTTCTTGGCATGTGTTGTAGTAGGTGTATTGCGGTACAACGCACAATGGGCCCAAAGGACCATTTGCGTCTCAAAAATGGTTTTTATGAAATTTTAATTTTTGGTAATTTCTTTACGGAAATGAATCAAGGGAAAGTCAATCTATATGTTTTCATTAAAAATTGATTTTTAAAATGAGTTTCTCTATTACAAAATTGTATCTGAAGTCTCCACTTGAATATACTTTGTTTGAGTAACAAAATAAAGCAAATCTTCACGATACGTTTTAAAAACTATATTTGAATAAATTATATAAGTGTTGTATGTCGTTGGAAAGCTTATTTTAACTGCTATTTATATTGCTGATAATAAAAAATATATTTTTAATTAATATTATTTTTTTCACACAATAAGCTTTTATTTGCAGTTTTTTAATTTCGAATTGGGTTTTAAATGTTTCCGCTGTCTACTTTTTTTCACAATATTGTTCTTTGGTTTATGTACTAAAAGATACAAAAAGAATTGGCTGCTTTTATCTGCTTTTGTTCGATAGAGAACGATATATCTGTCGAAAGATATAGTACAAAAAAAACGTATTTTGGTGCATCCTGACCTGTTTCAATACATATCTTGAGTTCTATTAATCGCACTGTCAATATTGATGTCTTCAGGCTTTGGGGAAATGACAGAGCATCAGTCCTTATATTCAGAATGTGATTTTGTGTTAATTTAGCCTACTCACATTAATTGGAAAACTCGCGATATTTAACCCCTCGGAAACCATATAAAGCCGCGATTTAAAGCTGCCATACTTTTGAATTTAAATTAAAACGCATAAGGCTATAAAACTGCATACTCACATTTTGGTTATACCTCCACTGCCAAAATTTGCTGTGGGCTCTTAGACTTAGTATATGCACCCGAAATTGAAGATATTTGTACTATTAGAAAAAGTCTAAGGTAGCAGAAAAATGTTAGAATTTGATATTGTAATTGTTGAAAAAAATGTCATCTTTGCAAAAAGTTACATAGAGATTTTATTTACTGATTTTGATTTTACTCGAAGATTTTCAAAAGAGCCGTTTAAAGTATTTTATTAAGAAGGATTTTCGAAAAATTGACAACCAGTTTTGTTTTTGTGATTTTTTTTTTTCTCTTTTCCCAAAAACGGAGTTTTTCTACTATTTCACAGTGAAATAGTAGAAAAACTCTGTTTTGTGAAATTTTCACTTTGTCTTAAAAACGACTTTATTTAAAATGTGTATAATCAATATTTTTCTCATAATTTTCAAATAAAATAGCTTAAATTTCAAATAACGTAACACAAACAAACTACATTGAAATTTATTTTTTCTAAACTTTATACTCATAAAAATAGTTAAGTAATTTCAAGACACGAAAGGAAGGAAACCAGTTTTAAGATACAGATTTTTGAGACGTTCAAGCCAAGTCAAAATAAATAAAAAATATTACCTAAAAAACAGTGTGTCAAATTATTTATTAAACATTTCAGGTAATATATTTCTAATTTGAGTTAATTATTTCCAGACTCGAAAAAGTTACAGATTTTTCAAACGCCATAGTCGAGCCAAAATTGTACTTTTTGAACTTTGCCTAGCTTTTCAAAGCTCAAAAATAATTTGCATTTAAAAAAACTATGCTTTATGATTTCTGATATATTAAAGATTATGTGTTCCAAATTTGGTTTAATTACACTGGTCAACAAGGTTTTTGTTACAGACATCAAGACATACTTTTCTATAGGTTTTTTGGGTGCTGAGCTCGAATCTGGAGTCAGAACAATTCTATCACATCACGTTTTTGAGATAATCCCGTTAGAAAATCGAAAATGCCGCTTTTTACCAGTTTTCGAGATTATTTCTTAGCTTTTGGTTATTTGTTTTAAATAAATTTGTAACGGTTTCTAGTAGAACTAAATCTTGTCTTTCTAAATCCGTTTAAATCTTTTAAAAATCTCTTTTCTTCGTTGAGAAATCTGAAGTTGAAATCAACGTGTTTGGTATATCTTATGTTTATTTACTTTTAATAGCGAATCTCAAAAAGTTCTTTGCCAATCGCTTTCAAATTTTGACACAACGTTCTATTTAGAATCTTGCAAGTTTTTATATCTGCGAAAGTGGTGAATCGCGGTGAGATACATCAAAGCGTGACTGTGTCAGATAAGTTATACTAAATAATTACTAGTGAGAAAAATATAATTTTTTTCTTGTTAAAAACAAGACAAGAACTTAATGGAATGTAAACGAAACGTTGTGTCAAAATTTGAAAGCGATTGGCAAAGAACTTTTCGAGATTCGCTATTAAAAGTAAATAAACATAAGATATACCAAACACGTTGATTTCAACTTCAGATTTCTCAAAGAAGAAAAGAGATTTTTAAAAGATTTAAACGGATTTAGAAAGACAAGATTTAGTTCTACTAGAAACCGTTACAAATTTATCTAAAACAACTAACCAAAAGCTAAGAAATAATCTCGAAAACTGGTAAAAAGCGGCATTTTCGATTTTCTAACGGGACTATCTCAAAAACGTGATGTGATAGAATTTTTTTGACTTCGGATTCGAGCTTAGCACACCAAAATCCTATAGAAAAGTATACCTTGGTTTCTGTAACAAAAAAAAAGTTTAATTTTGTTGACCAGTGTTATTTCAGGGGACAAAAAAGTTACAGATATTTTTAAACACCTAAATCAAGCGAAAATCGCACTTTTTCAACTTTGACTAATTTTTAAAAGCTTAAAAACAATTTGAATTTCAAAAAAAAGTAAATTGAATGATTCGTTACATAATAAAGGTAATATATTCCAAATTTGACGCAATTATCACAAAAGACAACAAAGGTACAGATTTTTGAGACGCCTAAGGCCATATGGGCCCACTGTGCAACGTACAACACTCCTTATACATGACGTGCTAAAGGTTAATGAGTTGTGTGTGGCTTGGAGAAGTATTTTACTTAGATATTTCATTAATATTGCAAATTGATAGAAAATTCTAAGTAAAAGTTGTCGTATACTAACTTATTTAAACATAAATATTTTATTGAAAGTCGAATTTGGCAAAATGACTCAACAGTGCAAAATTTGAAAATATTTTTTCCCAGGTTAAAACATTTTTTAGAAAGTAATTTAAACTAATCAGTATGATAATTTTTTTTTAATGATCGTAGTAGTCAGGGGCCCATATGCCCCGGGGCTCCTGACCGATGCACGGTTAAAAATTTTGGTGTAGATTCTACAAAAATTTGGGTTGCATTACATACCTATGAGGCAACACCAAAATTTTATTTAAATTTAATACTTTGATTGTGTTAGGTACATTTTTAAGTTTAATACTAAATTAATTGAAGTTTAAATTTTTTGTATTAAAAAAAATCAAGGACGTTTTCCTGAAATTAAAGTTTCAGTTTTCTTTTAAAAATAATAATTATTATTCTAAGTATATTTTGTTTCTTACATCTTTAAAATGAAACAAAACATTTCTGAAAGTGATAAAAAATAATGATGGTGATATTATTATCTCTTTATTTGAGGTGAAATCTAATTGCCGATCAAATTTTGTCAGTAATTCATACATTTTGCTTCAAAGAAAAAAAGAAACGCCAAAATTCAGATTTTTTATAAAAAAAAAAGGTTACCAAATGCTTTTTTTCGGAACCAAAATAGTTTTATATAGGTACTTTTTCAGGTAGCGATAACCCTTAATCCAGGCACAAAACAAATTATTTCATTTTTAAATTGGCTTCCATTTTAGTTTATGTTTTTAATACATTTTGATTAAAATTTAATTTTCTTGTAATAAAAAAAAAGAAAACGAGTATTTAATTTCAATTCTTAAAATGTTATATAGGTATAACTTAGGTGCAAAGGAATTAGTTTTTAATTCAAATTTTCTTATATTTACGATTGATTTCATTTTAATGTTTTGTATTTGAAACGAATACATTTTAATTTTTTGTATTTTAAATTAACAAAAATATTGTTAAATAAAATGCACGACTGGGTCGCACTTGCTCTTAGAGTTAAAGTTGCTTAAATTTTTAAGACTTTTTATATAGATGTTTGGAAAAAAAACAATTCATTTAAAAAAAAAAAATAAAATAAAATCTGAAATCAAATTGCCCTCCAAAACAAGTATGCGGTTTTGATTGATATACAGTGGTGGCAAAATAATTAGAAACGTTCTTATTTGTTTACAAAATGTTATTTTTTCTTACTATAAATACAAAATATTTAACAAATTTTTAGCAAACATGAGTGATGATACAATCCTTGTAACATTTTAGGAAAAAAATTTTAGAATTTATCCAACAAAAGAAAAATATTGCAAAAAATCTAAAATATAGTCCAATTTTGTGTGGAAATATAATTAGAAACACTGAGGAAAAATTACTAAGAAATATCCTGTTTTTGATTTTTAGCATTTACATTTGCCAAACTTGGTCCATTAATTAAACGTACAATTAATAAAAAGGACTATCACCAACTAATTTCTATTAGTTGGTTAATGTGGTTGCAGTCCTCGAAAAATGCCACATGTTCCAAAAAAATAATAAAACGTTATTAACAATATTCCTGACACACCAACCCCTTATATTTTAGAAAAAGAAGGTGCAATAAAGAGGAGATCCTTATAAAACATCAAGCTCTTCAAATACCTCTGTTAAAAAATATTTCTAATATTTTGTATTCATATTAAGAACATACAAACATTTTGAAAAAAAAGAGCGTGTTTCTAATTATTTTTCCACCACTGTATTAAGATGCATTTTTATAAAAAAAATTCCAAAATCGTTAGAGCCGTTTTTTAAAAAACTAATTTTGTATAAATAATTTTTTGGAAAAAAAAGTTTTAAAATTAAATTGGAATGCCATTTTGTAGAAATCACTAATCAACATATAAAAACAAAATTTCAAAAAAAAATTCAATGTGCCGTTTTCGAAAATTTGATTTTTAAAAAAAAAATTTTCAAATTTTTTTTTTTAAATCCATTATTTTTTTTGGAAATTTTATTTTTTGTTTATATTTATATAAATGCTTCTCCACAAAAAGTTTCGTTGAAATCGAATAAGCCGTTTCGGAGATAATTGAATTTGAAAAAAAAACCGTTCTATGGCAGGTACCGTTAAAAATGATTTTCAAAAAAAAAAATTTTCATTAAAAGATAGACCTTAGCTTAAAACTACATAACTTGATATATAGTACCTATATCGCAAGTAAAAATGTGTAATAAAATCGCAAGATTAACCAAGTGAAGTGTTAAAAAATAATAATTTTTGTTTTGAAAAAGGCCTAATTCCAAAAGATATATTAAAAACTACGACCGGATTTTTAACCGTGTGGCAGAGTCCCACGGGAGATCATCTATCCTGTGTTTATAAATATGTTTAATAACGAGCCAAACGGATCTAGTTTTTACCTAACTTCTTAGTTTATCTCAAGGGCATGAATTATTACTAGAAGGCCTTTTTGCCAACTGTATTGTTGGCTAGAAGAACAATTACTACCATTCCAATTTAGGGCATCTAAAAAACATTTAAAGTATTGGTACCTATAAAAAGTAAATGGATTTTGAAATGCTTAATATAAAATTGCATTATTTAATTTTGTAATCGTACTCCAACACAGCCCAGGTGTTCTTTTGATGGGTTTAACAAATATGAGCTCAAAAAAAAATCAAAATTGTTTATGAGGCAGACAAACATATTCATAGGCCTAGCAAAAAATATTCTGTCATCATTCTATTCAGGGGCCCAAGAAAATATTTATATTTTTAAACTTCAAATAGCCAAAAAGGCGAAAGTTATTCACCCCCGGGGAGCTCAACGTACGATGGATGGATAGATAGATAGATTTACTTTTTTTTATTGCTAAGTGACCAAAACTACCCATATTGAAAAATTCTTTTCCTGTTAAATTTGTTTTTGTAATTTGTATTTTGTTATGTTAAAATAAAAATGAACAAAATTAAAATAAAAATGAAAGAAATTTAAAATTTCTGGTTCATAATTGAAAAGATTTTGTTTTTCGTTTTTCTTGATTTATCAAGACTGACCACAAAGGGGAAAAAGATTCTGTTCATTGAATGAGTGCAAGTGTTATTTAATATCGATTTGGGTGTGTTGGCACTTAGGACAAAGTTGTAATTCAGATTATTTGCACGTTGACCACGTGCACTGTGGCGTATACGTGCTCTTTTTTTTATTGGATTTTTTTTAAACTGCATGTGAAAGTGAAGACGGTTGATCAAGCTAGAAATTTTATGTTCTAAATGAGCATCTGGCAAAATAACACCTTATTTCAAATTATTTTATACTGCTGAATCAATTGTGTGCATTTTGGTTATATTTTTGTGTAAAATTTCATGCCGGGATAAATTGAAATATTTTTCTGGGTAAATTGTAAGTGAGTGTAAACTACTTCGTTCATTTGTTTAAACTGATACAAGGAAACAAGAACTGTGGAGATACGGCTTTGCTTTCCTTTTTGTGTTTCAATATGTTATGGGTTCCACTTAGTTTATTAAACGTAAGTTCAAATATTAGCGGAAAACTGTTAGAAATAGTTAGAAATGTGGAAAAACTTAAGATAACTCAGCAAATTTAATCTATTAAATTTAAAGGCTTTTTTGCATTTTAGTACCAATAACTTATAATTCTAGATACGATAAATACTATTACCATTCTGAAATTTCCTTTAGACGCACATATTTAAAAAAAAAAGTTGGCCACCTACGTTCCTTTAGTTTTTTTTTTTATAACACAGGTGTTTCCATTTTTACTTGCGAGTACCTATATATATCAAGTTATGCATTCGTACAAAAAAAAAAGTTGAGATAACATTTTTCCATGACATTACGATGATAGACAATGCCAAAAAAGTGGGTCCCGGAAGTCCGTCTGTCCGTCTGTCTGTCAGTCTGTCAGTCTGTCAGTCTGTCAGTCTGTCAGTCTGTCAGTCTGTCAGTCTGTCAGTCTGTCAGTCTGTCAGTCTGTCAGTCTGTCAGTCTGTCAGTCTGTCAGTCTGTCAGTCTGTCAGTCTGTCAGTCTGTCAGTCTGTCAGTCTGTCAGTCTGTCAGTCTGTCAGTCTGTCAGTCTGTCAGTCTGTCAGTCTGTCAGTCTGTCAGTCTGTCAGTCTGTCAGTCTGTCAGTCTGTCAGTCTGTCAGTCTGTCAGTCTGTCAGTCTGTCAGTCTGTCAGTCTGTCAGTCTGTCAGTCTGTCAGTCTGTCAGTCTGTCAGTCTGTCAGTCTGTCAGTCTGTCAGTCTGTCAGTCTGTCTGTCTGTCTGTATAAGGAACTAGAGCCTAAACGGATGGACCGATTGATTCCAAACTTGCTATGTAGCAGTTTTTGGAGGCTCTCCAGAGGGGTTTTTGGAATTAATTTTTTTGGACCAAAAATAACGGTACCTGTCATACAAAAATTTCGGAAAAGTTTAATTTCACAAAAACGGCTACAACGATTTTGTTAAAAAAATTCAAGTGTTAGTTTTTTAACAAGGTCTATCTTTCGAAGAAAAAAATTTTTTTTTTTAAATCATTATTAACGGTACCTGCCATAGGACCGCTTTTTTCAAATCGAATTTTCTGCAAAACTACTTATTGTATTTCAACGAAATTTTTTATACAAAAGCATTTATATAATTTAAACATAAGCCAAAAATAAAATTTTGAAAAAAATAATTTTTGGATTTTTAAAAAAATTTTGAAAATTTTTGTTTGAAAAATCAATTTTTTGAAAACAGGACATTGAATTTTTTTGAAATTTTGTTTTTAGATGTTGATTAGTGATTTCTACAAAATGGCATACCAATTTTATTTTTAAACTTTTTTTTCAAAAAATTATTTATAAAAAATTAGTTTTTTAAAAAACGGCTCTAACAATTTTGAAATTTTTTTTTCTAAAAATGCACCTTTATATATCAAATAAAACTGCATACTTGTTTTGTGGGGCGATTTGATTTCAGATATTGTTTTATTTTTTTGAAAAATTAATTTTATTTTTTTTTTGTTTTTATACCAACATTTCCCAAGTTTCTATATAAAAAGTCTTAAAAATTTAATCAACTTGAACTCTAAGAGCAAGTTCGTGCGACCCAGTCGTGCATTTTATTTTATAAAACATTTCTTTTACATTTTCCATTGAAAAACAAATTTCAAAATTTTTTCAAAGGAAAGGTGAAACAGTTATGAAAACTTTTAATTCATAAATTTCTTCATGGTTGTGGTGAACGAAAACTAGAGATGATGATATTTAAAATACACTGAACGAAAAAATGCCAATATTTTCTAAACTGGTTGCGATGGAGGTTTTTTTCTATTTGGTTTTAGAACAGTCATAAGTGTGGGTATCAGCCATTTAAGGCTTCCATTCTTTACAGAACACCCTGTATAAGGAAAGTCTCATCAACCAGTTCTAAAAGACTTTGCTGAGAAAATTTCAGAGAAACCCATTTCAGATGTTCAATGAATATTTCGACCTGACCTGGTTATACTGATGGAAGACTTCCACCACTAAGATGTAAACAAAATTACATCGAATTTAGTCGAATGGTACTCGAAACAAGTCATAACACATTCATGATTATGCCATAACCCCAAGTGATTTTATCTTTGTGTGGGACAATCTTCAATATAGAATTATCCCAGGCACATTAAATCTTAATTGCTATTGATTTGTTGATATATGTATTATAAACCAGCCTCTATACCGGCTGATCTTAATGGATACTATCAATACCATCACTTTTCCACTAATCACCCCCAAACCACTCAAGAAATACCAAAACAGAAAAAAAAAATACAAAAAGCTACTTACTGAATATTATTTTTATTTTGTACTTCACTTCGTTACTGATAAATATTGCCAAATAATAAAAACCATACAAAAAAAAAGGACAATGGAAATGCCACCAAACAAAAACATTAACGAAGCAACCATAAGAACAATCGAAGATGGGACCCAGAGAACCGAAAATGGGTATCAACATTACCCAGTTTACGGAACGGGAGTAATTTTCCAAACTACAATTATACCCCGACGAACGATGATGATGATGATGATGACGACGAGTGAGGATATATCCAACACAACGAAATTCAAGAAGCGACGACGACGAGGAGGGCAACGCTTTCGGGCATTTGGCATCAGATGCCGTTAATGTTGCCAAAAATTGTCATTTCGGCGAGGAATCTAAAAATTCCAAGTCAAGAGAAGGATATTGCGGTCGCGGCTGTTCTTGTTCGATTTCCTTCATATTCGTTGTATGTGGGCACTTTCACACACATGTGTCCTCCATCGAAGTTTTCTCATAACGGCACACAGACTGTTGGATATGATACAGCAGCATACAGGTCAAAAGCTTCAGCTAAAGTAAAAAAAAAAAAAAAATTATAACCTAAAAATCACTACCTCATTCCACTAGATTTCTTATTCTTTTTTCGATTTTTTTTTTTGTTTTATTTTGAGGGAGTAAAGTCCGAAAATATATGTTTAAGGACATCCAGCAGTGCGGTAAAGGACATTCGATGCTCCAAAAATGTAGTATGTGACTCCCTTAGATTTTGAGTGTCCGTCCAAGTCCAGTTAAATATTAAAAGACATCTGTGAAAAAAAGTCATTTCATGCAGCACATGTCCTTCTCGACTTTTGTCGTTGTCGTTGTCCTTTTTCTCTCAGGAATCATTTTGCACACACATATGAAGGACATTTGGTCAATCACACTCATATCAAAGTGGCCATATGCCTGATGGCACTCCCAAACCCGACCGAACCGAACTGGACCCGGAGGTGGCGTCTCTGCCCATCTCCTGTGTGATGTTTCTAATATGTGGCAATAGTGCAGAAGAAAATCAAATGAAATTAAATAAATAGAAAAATGAAATAGTGGGTTGAAAGGGTTGAAGGACATTCTGATGTGATGTTCGGCTTCGGGTTCGGGTTCATGTTCGCATCGCATACAGGAGCATTCTCTTCCTTCCATATTCACTATGGAAACACACCCCATATCTACTGTCACCAAAGTTCACTTGAGTGTAAAATGATTTCTGGGTTATTCTTGTTATTATATATAGGAGTCGGTGAGGTCGAATAGTTAGAGATCCAGAATTGCACTTCTCATACAAACGTTTTCATATATTGCATTGCATTCGAAAAATAATGAGAATTGGCAAAAGTTTATATGGACTTGGCTGTTGAAACTGCTGCCAGCGGCAACGCTTTCGGCTGGTAGATCTTTGTGTTTTTGCTTGTTGCAAAGGGGAAGGGGGACTACAATGGAAAGGCGTTTATGGTTTTGTGATGTTAAAGATAAAAGTATAGTATACACATAGAGCAACATTTTTCTGCACCTCCTGCTGGATGCAATTATAAAATAAGTAATAATGGAGAGGTGGAGAAGGAATTCGAAACACAAATGTACAATAATTGTAAAGTTTTATTGCGAAACTTAAATTCGGTTTCGGAAATAATCGTCGACCAAAGAGAAGAAACACACACAAAATATAACATCCCAATGCTTATAAGGACACTGCACTATGATTATGGTCTAAAGTATGTAAGCAAACATATACACACAATATGTTTTGTGGAATTTTACAGAGCTGTGGAAATATTTTTGGATACATGCGTTACCTTTTTTTGGTTTTTAATTCTAAGAAATTTCACAGAAATAAACTACTTAGTGGGTAGGATGCCAGTAGTGAATTTTGCTTGTCATAATAGACGAATAAGAGATGATTCACATTCAAACATAATATTTCATAAATCTAAAAAAAAATGATCGAATTAGAGCTACTTTTACTGATTGAAGGAATTAATTATATAAAATTTATTTTTAAAATTGCAAAAACATCTCTTTTGTGGTTTTAAAACGAAGTATGCTTATAATTTTTAAAAAATTTGTTTTTAAAAAGCTTTTCCGTATATAAAAATATTCAAACAATTTCGATAAAAAAAAGCTTCAAAAAATTGATTTTGCATAAAAAAATTTTAATTTTTTTTTTTAATCCAAAAATAGGTCTGTTTAATGAAAAAAATCTTGGACAGAACAGACCAGAGCAGCGCAAGTTTGTAAATACTGTCAGAACAAGAAAGAACAGAAAAGTTCAACTTCGTATTTAACAAGATTGACAGATGTCTACATCACTTGCAAAATTTTAAAATTAAAAAATCATTTCTTGAAATGATATTTTACTAAAATAAATGATTTACAAGCACTTTTAATATTCCCGTAATTTATTTTTGTTATACCTAAATCAAAAATTCTTTAAAAAATCACTTTTTAAAATCTTATTTTCTCTAATTTTTATCGCAATCAATCAAACAAATGACAATTGACACTTTTCTGTGCCGAACATTAAATGACAGATTGTAGAACAAGTTGGGGTGAGATTTTTTTTTTATGAAACACAAAAACTTGTACTTTTCAAATCTTTTCTGTTCTTTTCTGTGCGGATCAGATTAATTAAACAGGCCTAATATTTCTTTGAATTTTTTTTCTTAATTCCGACATTCAATTTAAGGTAACTAAAAAAGTCTTAGAGTCGCTTATACGAGAAAATCAGACATCAATAACACGGTTTCTCATCAGGTATCATTAATATCGGTTCAAAAATTTGTGACCCAATTTTTTGCATTTTCATAATGTCATGTCTGGTTTGTATCTCGGGTTCGATTACTTTACATACAAAAATCTTTACATTAGCCCAGCCTTTGGGAGAACATAATTTTTCACAGATTTTAAACCACCTCAATAGCAACCTGGTTGAGATTCTGTAATACGTAAACGAACGAAAGTTTTCATGTGTGCGAACGCTTTCCTGTATATAACTTGAAAAACGAATAAATTTGTTCAAATGATCGTTTTCGTTTTTTATAGAATCTACCCCCTGTACTCCAAAAATTAGCCTGTTACAATTTTTTCATTGAAAAAAAATCTACTTTTAACGAGCTATGTATATTTAAGTATTCCAAGAGAGAAAGGAGTTGCAGATTATTGAGACCCCAAGCGTATTTGTCCGTTTCTTCAGTTTATAAGTCTGTCAATCTCTGTACACATTTGAAGTGCCTAAACGGATGGAAGGGTTTTCTTCAAATTTACCTAATACATTTACCTTTTTAACAGCTCGGTTGAAACGTATATCTCACATAAAACAGTTTTTTATCGAGCTCAAACTCATTTCAGTTTTTTTTTTTTTTTCATTTAAAGAACGAATTTAATTTTTTTTTTATTTATATTACTTTTGTATTACATTTATCAAATTGGTATAAGTAGGTTACAAAGTTTTAAAAATGTGGGCAACTTGTACTTTTATGAATGAATAACTTCAAAACCCCAAACAACCAAACCAATGTTAAAAAAAAAAAAACGATCAAGCTCAATTTTTTTGCTTACTACTGTATGGTATAGGTTCAGAAAGTTATTAGATAAAATAATGGCCAGAAGAGGAAAATTTATTGTTTGAAATAATTTGAGAGTTATTACCGTTATAATAACACTAATGGCAATATTGCCACATTTGCAGGTCACAACTGGAGTCAGATGGAAAGGATAATGCACAAATGTAAAAAAAAAAAAAAAAAAAAAAAAATAACAATGTAGATAATGGCCTTAAAGGCAAGCCAAGAATGTAGTACTTTATAATAATGTTTGGTCTGGAATATTTTAAAATGAGTAGAAGTAAATTATATAATGTGTTTATGTTAAATGGCAATTTCAAATGGTTTTAAGTGACTTTAAGAAGTTCATTATTTGTTTAGATTCATAATAATCGATTAAAAATTGAAAAATTTAATTTTAACTACTTTAAAGATATATGAATGGTAAAGTAACCTTATACATTCGACCGTGGAGTCAAATTGAAAAGTTTTTCTTCGAAGCACAATAATTGTTGTTAGATTTGGCCTCATCAATATATTAATTTTCGAACTAAAATATCGTACGCTACATTGTCAAAAATGAAAAAAATCTCTTAAAGACCGAATTTGTATCATAAAAATATGTGCTGTAACCTTAAAATTACCTTAAAGCATTGAATAATTATACAGGGTATCCCAAAAGGAATTGTTCAAACGAAATATGTTGAAAGGCCAACTTAAGGGCTCTCAGAATTTGTAATGTAACTTTCTTTTCGACATTTTTTTACGGTTTTCATTTAAATGGAGCTCTTATTCTCTGTGTTCATAATTGATCTTTGTTTTTTAACAACACTTTCATTTAAACATTGGTTTAAAATTGGGAACAATTAATGAATCAAAACATTTTTTTATTTCGTTCGCCATTTCGCTATAAATTTGTAAACAGTTTGAAGTTTTAATAAAACTCAATTTTGTACTACCTATCATTTATTTGAAAGATTTGCATTTGTAGAATAAATGGCAGCTTTGTCAATTGCCTAACAATATAGAAAAATAAAAAAAAAAAAAAACGATTAGAAAAACTCAACACCGTCCTCGTCTCGTTTTCTCGCAATATTGGAATCAAACAAGATTGCAGAAACATCTAGCTTGATCAATCGTTTTCTCCTCCTCTACTCATCCATATGCGGCTTAAAAAAAAGCAAATACAAAATTAGAACACGTATACGCCTTAGTGCATTTGGACAACGTGCGAATAATGTAAATCAAAACAACCTTTATCGAAATTAAACACTTCACTCAATAATTAAACAAAATCTTCACCTTTTTGCAGTGTGAATAAAATTAAATGGAAAAACAAATTATTTTCAAAAAGCTAGGAAACAAAAATTTAAAAATATTTTTTCAGCTTCGTAAACTCTGCTCATTTTTAAAATATTACAAAAACAAAAAAATAAACACAAAATCAGTACAAATAAACAAAACATAAATAGAATTTTTGTTATACAGTTTTGGTTACTAAGGGCCCAGTTATAGCGATCAGAAAAACGAATCAGGAAATTTTTTGCATTGATAATAATTTACGGTACTTATTTGAAGCTATTTAAACAACAAATGCCACAATAATAAATACAAAATCACTGAAAGAATGTGTTTTGCAAAGAGCATTTTCAATTGAACAAAAAAAAAAATTAACACAATTTGAACTTTTTTTTAACAGTACAAAAACCATAATCAACATTTTTTTTCTATAAGCATGTTTTTTTAAATAGTATTATCGTCGGCTAAAAAAGATTAAGAATTAACACTAAATTGTTTTGAATCTATTCAAAAATTTGGAAATATTTTATTTTGCAACAATTTTGTTGCGAAAGTTAAAGTGGAGTTAGCAGTTTTCCACTCTCAGTTGCCGTTATGCTCTTTGCTCTTAAACGCCAAAGTTGAAAACATTTTAGTACTCATTTAACAGGCAAAAGTATTTCCTACAAAAAGTTCCATTACAACTTTTTCATTAAATACGAGCGATCAGTCAAAAGTTATTTCGATTACTTATACTATTTGTTTTAAAATGATGTACCTTTTTAATGTTTCCGAAAAATTTTGAAACATTTTGTGTATAAGAAAATGTGTGTTTTTTTTCCCAAAAGAGCACAACGATTTTTGTTTTAAAATTATTTCATCGCACAAAGTTCTTTGCCTGAAGCCCAAATTCATTAATTTCACTGGTCGGCAACGAAAATGGAGCTTGAACCAAACCATACTTTTCTATAGGACTTTTGTATGCTGATTCCGAATCTGAAGTCAAAATTTCACTGGCACGTCAAGTTTTCGAAATATTTAAATATTAACAGGTCAAAAACGCGTTTTTGTGGTACTTTTGGCGTTGAATTTCATCACCGCACAGTTAAATTTTTTTTCGCAAAACTACATATATGCAATATTCAAAAGCTATAGGTATTTCATTGTCTTAAATACGTTTATTTTTATTTTCAAAATTATTTTTTTCTAAAAGATATTTGGTTAGAAAGGTAATATATCTCAAAATCTTGGTGGTTAAGGTAACTAATGGTTTTTGAAGCAGATTTGAAGTAAATTTCTGTTTTCGACTATGTATAATAATATATATAATAATAATGTCAAAAAACATTTCATTTAAAATTAGTTTTTGGGACTTTATAGCTAAAATTGTGATGAGCAGAGCTCGAAAACTAGACGTGATGGAAAAAATCTGTAAACTGTTTTGAATTCAGCACACTCAAGATTAATAAAATCACCTTACAGAGTTCTTGCTCCCGACTTTTTTTGTTTTTTTGCCGACCAGTGTTTTTAGTCATAATGAGTATCAATTTTTGTTGGTAATTTAAGTATAAATTACCATTTTTTGTTTTCAACGAGAAATTGCGGAATTGCGTAATATTATTTATAATCATTCAAAGTGTTGACTAAAGTAGGTACTCAACACAACTGTATTGTATTGAGTATATTAAAAAAAAAATCAAACCTGGCAGGGCCATTGGCTTGGCTAGCTCTCAAAGAAAACGTCACTAGTTTATGCTTAAAAGAGCATAATTACGTATTACATTTTTAAGAGTCTTCTGCTGATGGTTCAATTTTCACCAATACCAACTGAATACATTTCTTGTTGATAGTAATTTGTTTGACCATGATAATGTACTCCCTATAAAAAAAGAAATAACATAGCGTCATTAATGTGTGTTCAAAATTTTTGTTTAACACATTTGAGTCTGAGTATGAACAAAGATGATAATGATAAATAAATTATTATTGTTTGATTGTAAACCCCCAAGTTCTAGACAACCGTCGTTTTGGTTTTCAACTATTTCACATGAAGTGATATAAATCAGTAGTTCACTGCTTTCGATTGAAAGCAGATCGTTGAATCGCCTTTTAAATTTTGTGTTCTAGCTCGCACTATTCTAGAGTGTTTGGAGAAAACTTCCTCAAATAATTTATCAAAATGAAGTGGGCAGTAATTACTTTACTACTTGTGGCAGTAATTGCATGTGCAAATGCGTATAAAATTTTGGGTGTCTTCCCGACCATGGCGCGATCCCACTTTTTTGTTGGGAGTGCACTCATGAGAGGTTTGGCGGAGAAGGGTCATCAAGTGACTGTAGTTTCACCGTATCCAGCAAAGAAACCGATTAAAAACTACCGTGATGTGGTCACACCTAATATTCTGGAAGTGTGGAAAGGTACCTACATATATTGCAATCATTATCCGCTGACATCATACTGCGTGTTTATAATTTATTCGCAATCTGTTGAACTTAAATAATTACTAGCTATCTTCAGTGGAACTCATTGTTTGTTTGGTTAGATTAAAAATGAAAAAAAAACAAAAAAACAGCAAAGCAACCGGTTTCGCGTATTGTTTTTTTTTTTGTTTTAGAATGACAAGCAAAAATTTGCCTTTTTTTGTTTTGATGGATATTGTTTGCGTGTCGCTATCGAACATCCATGGTCCATTATTTTTTTGAAGCACTGAGTTGGTACGAACTGACCAAAAAATATTTCAAAAAACCTAAAACAAAAGTAAAAGTTTGAATGCATTAAGTAAAATACTTACTACCTAAACCCATACATTTTTCCAGTCTTTATTTAATGAAAGACAACTGTGTTGAAATTTTAAAAATCGTAAGATTACACTGCTCGGCAAAAAACAAAAAAAAATTCAAAAAAAGTTTACTTCAAATCTGCTTCAAAAAACCATAAGTTACCTTAACCACCAATATTTTGAGATATCATACACTTCTATGTCAAATATCTTTTAGAAAAAATAATTTAAAAAAAAAATATATTAACATATTTGAGACGATAGAATATGGCTTTTGGAGATTTTATAAGTAGTTTTGTAAACAAAAAAAATTAACGGTGATGAAATTCAAAGCCAAAAGTACCAAAAAATCGCGTTTTTGACCTGTTAATATTCAAATATTTCGAAAACGTGACCTGCCAGTGAAATTTTGACTTCAGTTCGGAATCAGCACATACAAATCCTTTAGAAATGTATGGTTTGGTTCAAGCTCTATTTTCGTTGCCGACCAGTGTTATTATTGTGACAACTTTGTTCTTTAATTTGTTCAACCACAGCTATTATGATTATAAAGATATCCAAAAAAGTGATTTTTTCATGTAATTTCCAAAGTTTTTTTTTTCAATTTCCAAAGTTTTTTTTTAGTTTTTAATATTTCACTTAGAAAGTGTATTTCCAATACAAATTTTTGAAGATATTCGTATTGCATTTTTCTCAAAAACGGCACAAACGATTTAACAAAACTTTTTCTGAAAAAAAAATCAAACAGTGGCAACATCGCCTTGCCATTTTTTCTGAAAAATGACATATTGGTTATTTTTGTATATCCGGAATAGGGTGGACTGATTTTATTCAAACTTTACAAGGTTAACTGAAAATTTTAAAAGTATTCGAAAACAACAGTAACACAAGAATGTGTTTTTCTATTACTATTACAAGTGTTTATTTGATGTCTATGTTCTCACGTATTATAATTGATACTTAAGATTAGATACAATCTTATTGATATCAAAATCAATTTTCTTTGTTGAAACTTATCATACGAGTACTTTCTTCTTATCTTGAAATCTTAGCGTCTTTTAATCGTTGTGTAATTAGTTTAAACATGACCAAGCAAATAGATTAATGCCAAAGTCAAAGATATGAAATTGTACATAAAAACACCACAGTCTTGTAAAAATTGTGTGATATTCACGAGTGAGTTTCATACTTCAGATGTGTTAATCTGTGTTAATGGTAAATTAATTTTACTTTTAATATTCCCGAATGCTTACTAAATTAAATACACACAAGCTTTAGTTAAAAGGTTTTAATGAATGCAAATTTTGTATAACAAACATTTTTGTTCCTTGAAGTTAACAATAATTCTGAGATTTCTTAGATGTCTAATTCCAATTCTTGCAGTTGACAGAAATATATCGTTTCTTTCTTATGACTGGTACTGACTGATCCTTTGGTAGAAAAGGTTTCGTAATGGTAAAATCACTGATCGCCCGGCATAATAAGAATTGCTCTGGTAAAATAACGTTTCTCCAATAAACTCAGATAAAATCTAGTGTTTCCCGGATAAAATCATGAAACGTGTCAGTAAAATCATTGTTTTCCCCGGTAACATGACAGGTTACTCCGGTAATATCACAGATCCCCACTGTGTGCGCCTTTTAACGAAACTCCCATTTCATTCATAGTCTTGTAGAAAAACAGTAATAGTTCAATAAATAAAAATATTGTCAACATTTCCAGCTTCCTCTGCGAACGACACTGTTGTACATTTTATTTTAAAACAAAAGCATGTCATCCCGCTTGCTGTGTTTTTGTGTAGGTTTTATCTCATTGAAAAATAAAATGAACGACTGGTCGCAAGTACATACTTGCTCTTATGAAAAAAGTTGTTTCAAAAAACTTAAGTTCTAAGCTATTGCTTAGCAGAGTTGTAAAAGATTGCAATCTTTTTTGAATGCAATCTTTAATGACTTCAATCAAAAGATTGCATTCATTGACTTACACTTGAGACTTAGACTTCAAATTTTGCAATCACCAATCATTTTCCATGAAATGATTGCAATCTTTTTTTTACCCAATCAATTGACTGCATTCAAATGATTGCAGTCTTTTGGGACTGCATGCAGTCTTTGCATTCTTTTTGCAATCTTTCCATTCCTTGGCAGTCTTTTGCATTCATTTGCATTCTTTTGCATTCCTTGGCAGTCTTTTGCATTCATTTGCATTCTTTTGAATTCTTTTGCATTCTTTTGCATTCTTTTGCATTCTTTTGAATTCTTTTGCATTCTTTTGCATTCATTTGCATTGATTGCAAAATTTGAAGTCTAAGTCTCAAGTGTAAGTCAATGAATGCAATATTTTGTTAAAATTGTGTAACTGAATGTTAAAGACTGCATTCACAAAAGATTGCATTCTTTTACAAGCCTGTTGCTTAGATATTAATTGTAACTTGAATTAATCTCAAAGACAAAACTTGAATTAGTATCAAAAAAATTTTTTTTTGAAAATTGTTAGAGCTCTTTTTTTAATAGTTTTTATTTGTATAAAAATAGCTTTTCAAAAAATTTTCAAAAAAAATGCAATAAATTGATTTTTCAAAAAAAAAAAAAAAAAAACAATATAAAATTAAAACAAAAAATAAAAAAATTGTGTTTTTCACAAATTTCGTTGAAACAGATTAGCATAAATGACATGTATGTATGTATGTTCCTTAGTAGTAGAGATTTATTTTCCTAAGTACGTAGGTACATACATACATATATTTTTTTTTAACGAAGAAAAAAATAACAAAAATAATAAAAAATAATTTTTATTTTATATTGAATTATATTTTTTTTTAATCAAAATCGTTATAGCCGTTTTTGAGAAAAACAACATTGAGCAGTATGCATAAAAGGTAGCATATGCTTTTACTAGTAAATTTTAATAGTATTTACTACTTTCCATATGCATAAAAAATATAGTAAATGCTGGAAAGGTAGTATTTACTAGAAGAATAGTATTTACTAGTTTTGGATGAATTTTTATAGTAAATACTGGTTTTGGTATGCATAAAAAACTAGTACGAACATTTACTTTCTAGTATTTACTGCTAATTTTTCAAGTTTCTAAATACCAACTTGAACATTTACTAGTAAAAACTTTCTCATGTTAAATGCCAACATCATCAGTCGCGACTTTAATTTCAAAGCAATCGGTTTGCAGAGGATTTATTTCGAATATAAAAATGGCAGCTTTTTTTCAATTTAAGATCTGAAAAAAAATTATAAACAGCGAAGAACGCCCGCTAATGATCGTCATTATTGCTAGACAACCTTTTCTGAAGAAGCTCCTGTTGCGTCCTCAAAAGTTTTAAGTTTTCCAGAAGCATAAAACGGTGAAGCTCACTATTAGTGAGAGAAATTGTTTCTTCGGTCTCCTGTTCCAAACGCCTTTTGCGTTTTGGTGCAGATGCAGAAGATTGGTTAGCAGGCGGCGGCGCTAACTCTTCTTTGTCCCCTTCTGCGCTACTTGAATAACTACTTCTTTTTCGTTTCTTGTTAAGTCAAAGTAATGCAAAGTAAAAATAGCAAAGTAGATTCTACATTTTAGCCGAGAAAAAATTCCCATACAAGTTATCGATAATTTGTATGGGATCCATTTTAGCTCAGCTAAAATTTTTCGATAATTTGTATGGGAGCTAAAATTTAGCGCGAACTGCGTACCAGGCTTAAGCGTATAAAACTCCTTAACCGCATTAAACACCAGTTGTTATTATCAACAAATTGTAATACAAAAAATTGGTTACAAAAGAAGAAAATTATAGAACGTTAAAAATACAGAAAAAAAGCAACAGCATTTATGTAGGTATCTAGTATATACTATTACTTTCAGATGAACTAGTAGTATTTACTGGGATGAATCCAGGATTTACTACTAGTTTATACTAGCTAGTAGAAACTAAGGTTTATGCATACCGAATGCAGTAAATACTATTAGTTTCAGCTTCTACTAGTAGTACTAGTATTTACTATAAACCTTTTACTACTAGTAATTACTTTTTTATGCATATGCCCCATTATTTCTAATTTTGATCGTATGAAAACTGTTTAGAGTCAGTTGGCGTAAGTGCGCGCACTTTTCACTTTAAGGCAAAATTGTGAAGATTCTGTAAGAGATAGCAGAAAAAAGTTTTTTACATTTGATAAATATATATTTTGGGAACAAGAAAACACAAAAACAAAGTTATTTAGTTTAAATATTTCATATGATTAAAAACAAAAACCAAATGAAGTCGAAGTGCTCACTCTTGCCCCAAAGTCAGGGTAAGATCGCGCAAAATCTTGGGTAAGAGCGCGCACATAATTTTAATAGGAATCTTGACAGTTTACGGTAACTAAATTTCTAAAAACTTAATGTTATACTTAGTTAAACATAACTTTATTTCCAAGTTTTCACTAAAATGAATGAAAATATTAAAGAAAAAACAAATTAAGTTAAAAAAACTTGAACTTTATTTGCAAAATAAAACAAACAAACAAATATTTCTAACTAAATTAGAAATCTATGGCCTTTCTTTTTTGGAATTCAGGAATAACAGCCTTCGTTTCTCAAGATTCAAGTTACAAATATTTCTGTGTTATTAAAAAAAGAAAAATTTAATATGGGGAGAAGTGCGCGTTCTTACCCACAAAAGGACTGCGCAATTTTACCCACAAAGGTACTTTTTTTTCTATTTATCAAAATTATAATAAAACAAAACAAAATCTAACAAATTTTTGACTTAAATCAAATATAAATATGCATAATTCAAAAATCACTTATTGACGTCTTACTAAGCGCTGATTTCCTCATTTTTGGTTTTAGTTTTTTTTTTGGACACAGCTCGAGAAATAAGCAGTGCGCACTCTTACCCACTGAGCGATCTTACCCCAAATGACTCTACTGTCGTAATTTCAAGTGTGATTGTTATCTCGAATTCGATTTTTTTTTTTATGACTCATAAACTTGCCCTATAGTACCAACTTATATGGCAATTGCAAGTACTTAATATGCAAACAACCATGTGTTAATCACGCACCAACACCGGTTCGTATCAAATTTGTTTTTACTTTTTGATCAGTGTTTACCTTCGTCTAGGCCTCTGACTAGATCTTTTCTTCGACAAGTCACATAGCTGCGTTTATTGCTGCTACATTCATCAATTTGTTTGTAATTGCATAGATATTAAAGCGATAATTAATTGTATTTAATGGCTCATTCGGTTCCTAATATTTGTTTGATACAAAATGCACAACTTATTCGTTTGAATTTAATGAACTTGCAAATTACACTGGTCAACAAGGTTTTTGCCACAAGAACCAAAATATACTTTTCTAGTAGTTTTTTGGGTGTTGAATCCGAATCTGAAGTCAGAATAAAAAACGTAATTTTTGCAGTTTTCGAGGTTATAGTTTTATGTGGAGTAATTCATTATGAATAAATTTGTAACGGTGCCTATAAGAGCTAGTTTTATTCTTTCAAAAAATGTTTAAATCTTTCCGATATCTCCTTTATTGCCCGAGATATTTAAAATTTAAGTAGCGGTCTTTGAATCAGAAACAACACTGGCCAACCAAATTAAACTTTTTTTGCCACAAGAATCAAAATATACTTTTCTGAAGGTTTTTGGGTTGTTGAACTCAAATCCTTAGTCAGAAAAATTCTATTAGCCTTCGTTCTTGAAATATTACCGATTGCAAAAAAAGGGTTTTTTTATAACGCTTATATTTCAAGAACGGAGGCTAATAGAATTTTTCCGATTGCGGATTTGAGTTCAGCAAACCTTCAGAAAAGTATATTTTGGTTCTTGTGGCAAAAAAGAAGTTAAATTTTGTAGACCAGTGTTATTAAACAAAGTTTAATGTCATTAAAAAAATCGAAAAATAATTAGTGCAAAAATATTGAAGGGTAATTTTTTGTACATTCTGTTTTGAAAAGAAATTAGGAAAGTCATTGAAGCTCACGATGATCATTTCGATTCCTTCCTTCAGACTAAAGTACTGGTAAATAATCAAAAAAATATTTGTGAATGTTTCAAAATAAAAATAAAGTAAACAACTTCCTAAAACAAAAAAAAAAAATCTTTTCGAATTTAGATAAAAATAGCCAAAAATAAAATAAATTATAGAATCTAATCTATAATGAAGGTCAACAATTTCACCATTGCTGATTTTGTATGCATTCAACCATCAAACGATGATCTCACACTCTGAAGTTTAAAGTTTTTATTTTGTCTGATATGTGAATTGTGAAGAGCATATTATTAAGATAAATAATTATCTTATCACTTAAATTATTATTATCGTCAAGACAACAAAATAATACTTTATTATAATACGGGTGTCTTTCATTCAAGTTGTATTAATTTATTCTCACTGATAATATTTGTTTATTGATGATAATGATCTGCAAAATTGAAAATATTTCTAGTTGCTAAACTAAGTCAAGTGGGCAACAAATATTTATGTACAAATATTTTTTTTTTTTATTAAAATGACTTCTGATGTCACTCAAACACACTTAAGAACTTTGAAAAAATGTTGTTTGGTTCGTTTTTTAAAAAATGCTGTCGAAGATTGTAGTATTTGTTATTAATATTTTTATTGACATAATTTTTGTTTTGCAAATCAATTCAAGTAAACACACACGAAAACCTCTTAACCTTTGAGCTCTTGAGCTCTTGAATATCTGCTTAAGATAATAATATGAGGAAGCCTATTATGAATTAAGATAATATATTCAAATAGATACGTGTTTTGTACGAGTTCACATTAATAAAAAAAAAATAAAATTAGAAACCAATAAATCAATTGAATGATAAATAATACATAATTGTTTTTGAATAAATAATGATCTTTATGGAAAATCATTTTCACTAATAGGTAGCTAGTAGGTAAAGGCGTGGCATAAGTATTCGCATGAATAAATGTTAAAATCAATTCAAAACGACTATTTTAACTTCCGATATGCATATAGAAACTCTTATGTCAAGCTATGAAGTCGTAATGAATTTTAAACTTGCGACATGAGATTATGAAGGTTAACGATGATTTATTTTTTATTCCCTTTAATTAACAAATTTATGTTTCACCATTTTTCAAATACTTAGAAAAAATTTGTTTGTTAAAAAAGTACGACTATAAATTTGTGATTATAAATTGTAATTGGTGCAATAGGCAACAGATCTGAAATAAACTCTTGGTTTTCAGTTATGAACAGAGCTTAAAGAGACCTTTGTTTTGATGTCTCATGATAAATATGGAGAACGTTGCTTTTTTTTCGAAAATTTGAAAAAAAAAATAATAAATTTGTAAATTTTTAAACTAAATGCATAGGCCTGTTCACTGTGAAAATTGCTAAGAATGTTAAAGTTTTTTATGAACTTCGTTAAAGAATAATTTTAATTGCCTAATTTTATCATTATTTTTAGAAGAAAAAAAAAAAACGCTAGAAGGATTTTCATTAAAATTTTTGTGTGTAAAATAACAAATAAGACCCAACTCTGGAAAAATGTTTTTTGTACCGTTTTTCGGTACCTGCAGAACCCTTTTTTTTGGTTTCTGAATATCTCGTACTCAACGACTTCAACAAAAGTGTTTAAGTAAATGTAATATGAAAATTTTGGAAACTTTTCAGAAAATATATTTTTGAATAAGTTTTGAAAAATGTTTAAACATTAATTTTTTTTTTTTGAAAAATCAACTTTTTGAAAACGGCTTGGTGAAATATTTTGAGATTTCTAAATATACATATCGTCGGTCTCATAAGGAAACCTCGTATGTCCACCTTTTTTTCGAAAATGACTTTTGAATGCAATACTTTTAGAAAATATGTCAGCGAAGCTACCCAGAAAATTTGAAGTCATTTCGAAAACTCTAAAAAGACTTAAATTCAAATTTTGTAAAGAACTTTACTCCGCAACTACTCTGTTGTTTCTCTACTCTTTTGTCTCTCCTGTAAAAATTGATTTTGGGAGTTACGAGGTTTCCTTATGAGGCCGACGATATGTACTTTAACTAACAACAATAAAAATGTATTTTAATTAAAACCATTTAGAATCTTTTTCAACCTAAAGAATATTTTTTTTTTCTAAACTTATTTTTCAAAAATCATAATTCTAATATTAATAAAATTTTTTCACCTTTTACTTTTAGCTCGCGCTGATAACATAATAAAAATACGTGACCAAACCATCATGCAAGCTTTCATGGGAATCTACGACATGGGAATTGAAATCACCAATAGTACGTTAGAAGAACCTTCACTCAAACAACTTATGGCTTCAGGTGAAAAATTTGATGCCGTTGTCTGTGAGGTTTTTGTTAGTGAAGCACTTTTTGGTCTTGCTGAACATTTCAATGCACCACTTATTGGATTGAGTACTTTTGGGGCAACCCAATGGAACACTGATCTCGTTGGATCACCATCACCTCCATCTTATGTTCCTAATCCATTCCTGCCTCTAACTCATGAAATGTCACTTTCTGGAAGAATCTTCAATTTAGCTGTTACCACCATGGAGCATGTGTTCTTTAATAACTTTTACTTGCCCAGACAACGAGATCTTTTTAAGAAACATTTCCCAAATTCTAAAAAGGGATTGGACAACATCCGCAAGGATACCGCCTTAGTTTTGTTGAACGCTCACGTTTCACTCGGATTTCCAAGACCTTACATGCCAAATATGATCGAAGTTGGAGGCATGCACATCGAACGTAAGCAAAAACCTTTGCCAGCTGAAATGAAAAAGTTCTTGGATGAAGCTAAAGACGGAGCTATTTTCTTCTCGATGGGTTCGAATTTGAAGAGCACTTTGCTTCCTGCTGAGAAGCGTGATGCAATTCTCAAGACCTTTAAATCACTTAAACAACGAGTTATGTGGAAGTTCGAAGACAAAAACTTGCCTGGAAAGAGTGATAATGTCCTTATTAGCGACTGGTTCCCTCAGCAGGACATCTTGGCTCATCCCAATGTAAAATTATTCATCACTCATGGAGGATTGCTAAGTACGACTGAATCAATTTTCCTCGGCAAGCCTTTCATTGGAGTTCCAATGTTTGGAGATCAATACTTAAATATGGCTCGTGCTGAAGCCGGTGGTTATGGTATTATGGTTGACTATAATGAACTTACCCAAGAGACCTTCTCTGCTGCCATCAATAAAATGCTTAAAGATAAAAAATACGAAGAACGGGCAAAGGTTATTTCAGAGAGATATCGTGACCAACCATTGGAACCTTTGGAACTGGCTACATATTGGGTAGAATACATTGCTAAGCATAAGGGTGCACCACATTTACACTCAGCTGGTCAAGAATTGAACTTTATTCAGTATCACAATCTTGATGCAATGATCATTTTGTTTGGAGGAATTTCGGTGGTTTTAGTTGTGGTATTGGCAATAGTTTATAAGCTCTTAGCGATGTTCCTTGCACCAAGGAAAAAGATGATTAAGAAGAAGAAGAATTAAATGCAGGGCATTTTGTGCTTTATGATTTTTTTAAGTAGAATTTAAGTTTAAATCGAGAATAAAATTGAAAAAAGAAAAGTTGTTTCTTTTAAGTATAAGAACTTTTAGCTAGAAAAATCACAATTGGCAAGTAAAGGTTTGTATATTTTTATCAATTAATATATTCATTTTTTTTTTTTAATTTGTAATTATTAAACGAAATTAAGAAAAACTAAATTTGGATATAAATAACTCAGCAACCAGATCTTCATGGAACTTTTGGTTTTCAGTTATGAATAGAGCTTAAAGAGACCTTTCTTTTGATGTGTCACTCGAAGGATTTGGAGGGAATTTTCCAAAACGTTTATTTTTTTGCATTTTTTCTCAAAAATCTGAAAAAATAAATTTGTAATTTTTTTTTACCGGAATGCAAGACCATTTCACTGTGAACTCATATCTGTAAACCAAAACTTGTTTCGAGACTTTGGTCAAAAGTTATCGGCTTCGGAATGGAAGGAAGAGAAAGAAAAAAAATGTTTGGTAGGAAATATCTCAGGAACCAGACCTCTTAGAAACTTTTAATTTTCAGTCATGAATAGAACTTAAAAAGACCTTTATTTTGATGTATCACTGGATGGATTTGAAGGAAATTTTTGAGAATAGAATTTTTTTGTCAAGGGGTTAACCTTGATTTTTTCTCGAAAATCTGAAAAAAAAATGAATTTGTAATTTTTTACCTTAATTCACAGATGTTTTCAGTGTAATTTCATATCTGTAACCCAAAACTTATTTCGAGATTTTAGTCCCCAGATATCTGCCTCCAAAATAAGATGAAAATATATTTTTGGATGCAAGAAAAATTACCAGTGCCAATAATTTTTGAAAAAAAAATTAGTAGCGGCTAAAGGGTGGTGAGAAAATTTAGGATAAATGAGGAAAAATAAATTGCCCACAAACAAATAGGGGGAAGGTGGGTGGGTGATTGGAAATGTGTGGTGGGTGTCAAAAATCGTGTTTTTTTTATTTAGAAAAATGCAAAAATATGATTTTTTAGGTTTTTATTGTTATCTTTTCAAAAATGGTTGGATTTTAACAAAACCTGGTTAAAACTACTTTGTTATGTTTTTTACCTAGATTAAATGTTTTTTTTTTTGATCAAAAAGTAAATTTTTTGACTTTTGATGAATTTAATTTTTAAAAAATCATGTGTGCAATTCACACGTGGTAGAAGTGAAACCTTAAAAAATCATTTTTCTTGCAAAAAAAAAATAGAAAAAATCTACGTATTTTTATCTTCTCACGCTATTAAATCCATTTTCTTCCCTTACAAACTACACCATCTGAAAGCTTATTGTCTTTGTTCAAAATATGTTTATCGATCAAGTCTATGAGACATCTACAAAAAGAGCTAGAATTTTTTAAACTCGATGAAATTTCATCAAAAAAAGCAAAAACACATTTTTTTTTGTTCTTATGCTATTAAATCAATTTTTTTGTTTGAGAACCTGTAAAAAATTTTATACCATGTGAAAGCTTATTGTTTCACCTTGTATAATGATTCATAAATCTTATTTCAAAGATGTCTACAAGAGAAGTTAGAATTTTTTAAAGTCAACCATGTCGAATTTCCAGACTGAGATTACGGTACTTCCTACACTGGTAGCTGGTCATCGCCAACAGATCTCCACAGGTGTTTTGAGGTATGTTTCAATTTTTTCAATTTAAGATTGTGTAACTTGTAGAGCACGTACCGTTATGTGTGATATATCAAATAAAAGGTTATGGTTTGTGTATAGCTTTGTAATACTGGCAGGGCAGCTGCTTGTGTAATCAATTTTGATTGAAGGTTTTGAATGAACAACAACAACTTGTGTGTGTTACCACCAAGTTCATAGGCTGGAGTTATAGCTATTTCACGGGGACCAACCCGATCATCAGACTCCTTTCAGTGGTGCTAAGTCGCTTATGTTCAATTAATTTTGAAAATTGCCCGAGCGAGGCTTGAACTCACGACCTAGCGGTTGGGAGGCCGACGCACTACGCATCGCACCACCGCTGCCACTTGAGAATTCATAACCCCGAACAGGTTTTCCAATTATCAAGTTTACTTGAACTGACTAGCATTTTTATTAACTCACACAAGTCTGCTATTGTTCATTCGGTTTCTTTCTCTTTTTTCTCCAACTCTTATCGTATGACAACAATTCGTTGTTCGTATACAAGGAGGGAGATGAGCGGAAAGAGGTTGACACTAGTCAAATTTTTAATTCATTATTAGAAATGGTTTGTGTATAGCTTTGTAATACTGGCAGGGCAGCTGCTTGTGTAATCAATTTTGATTGAAGGTTTTGAATGAACAACAACAACTTGTGTGTGTTACCACCAAGTTCATAGGCTGGAGTTATAGCTATTTCACCGTGAAATAGCTATAACTCCAGCCTATGAACTTGGTGGTAACACACACAAGTTGTTGTTGTTCATTCAAAACCTTCAATCAAAATTGATTACACAAGCAGCTGCCCTGCCAGTATTACAAAGCTATACACAAACCATTTCTAATAATGAATTAAAAATTTGACTAGTGTCAACCTCTTTCCGCTCATCTCCCTCCTTGTATACGAACAACGAATTGTTGTCATACGATAAGAGTTGGAGAAAAAAGAGAAAGAAACCGAATGAACAATAGCAGACTTGTGTGAGTTAATAAAAATGCTAGTCAGTTCAAGTAAACTTGATAATTGGAAAACCTGTTCGGGGTTATGAATTCTCAAGTGGCAGCGGTGGTGCGATGCGTAGTGCGTCGGCCTCCCAACCGCTAGGTCGTGAGTTCAAGCCTCGCTCGGGCAATTTTCAAAATTAATTGAACATAAGCGACTTAGCACCACTGAAAGGAGTCTGATGATCGGGTTGGTCCCCGTGAAATAGCTATAACTCCAGCCTATGAACTTGGTGGTAACACACACAAGTTGTTGTTGTTCATTCAAAACCTTCAATCAAAATTGATTACACAAGCAGCTGCCCTGCCAGTATTACAAAGCTATACACAAACCATTTCTAATAATGAATTAAAAATTTGACTAGTGTCAACCTCTTTCCGCTCATCTCCCTCCTTGTATACGAACAACGAATTGTTGTCATACGATAAGAGTTGGAGAAAAAAGAGAAAGAAACCGAATGAACAATAGCAGACTTGTGTGAGTTAATAAAAATGCTAGTCAGTTCAAGTAAACTTGATAATTGGAAAACCTGTTCGGGGTTATGAATTCTCAAGTGGCAGCGGTGGTGCGATGCGTAGTGCGTCGGCCTCCCAACCGCTAGGTCGTGAGTTCAAGCCTCGCTCGGGCAATTTTCAAAATTAATTGAACATAAGCGACTTAGCACCACTGAAAGGAGTCTGATGATCGGGTTGGTCCCCGTGAAATAGCTATAACTCCAGCCTATGAACTTGGTGGTAACACACACAAGTTGTTGTTGTTCATTCAAAACCTTCAATCAAAATTGATTACACAAGCAGCTGCCCTGCCAGTATTACAAAGCTATACACAAACCATTTCTAATAATGAATTAAAAATTTGACTAGTGTCAACCTCTTTCCGCTCATCTCCCTCCTTGTATACGAACAACGAATTGTTGTCATACGATAAGAGTTGGAGAAAAAAGAGAAAGAAACCGAATGAACAATAGCAGACTTGTGTGAGTTAATAAAAATGCTAGTCAGTTCAAGTAAACTTGATAATTGGAAAACCTGTTCGGGGTTATGAATTCTCAAGTGGCAGCGGTGGTGCGATGCGTAGTGCGTCGGCCTCCCAACCGCTAGGTCGTGAGTTCAAGCCTCGCTCGGGCAATTTTCAAAATTAATTGAACATAAGCGACTTAGCACCACTGAAAGGAGTCTGATGATCGGGTTGGTCCCCGTGAAATAGCTATAACTCCAGCCTATGAACTTGGTGGTAACACACACAAGTTGTTGTTGTTCATTCAAAACCTTCAATCAAAATTGATTACACAAGCAGCTGCCCTGCCAGTATTACAAAGCTATACACAAACCATTTCTAATAATGAATTAAAAATTTGACTAGTGTCAACCTCTTTCCGCTCATCTCCCTCCTTGTATACGAACAACGAATTGTTGTCATACGATAAGAGTTGGAGAAAAAAGAGAAAGAAACCGAATGAACAATAGCAGACTTGTGTGAGTTAATAAAAATGCTAGTCAGTTCAAGTAAACTTGATAATTGGAAAACCTGTTCGGGGTTATGAATTCTCAAGTGGCAGCGGTGGTGCGATGCGTAGTGCGTCGGCCTCCCAACCGCTAGGTCGTGAGTTCAAGCCTCGCTCGGGCAATTTTCAAAATTAATTGAACATAAGCGACTTAGCACCACTGAAAGGAGTCTGATGATCGGGTTGGTCCCCGTGAAATAGCTATAACTCCAGCCTATGAACTTGGTGGTAACACACACAAGTTGTTGTTGTTCATTCAAAACCTTCAAAAGGTTATGTTATCAGCATGCGTATTAAAGTTAAATCAAATTTGTATGTGCACTAGATCAAAAGATATGTGTTAGAAAAGAACATTTTTTTACCGTTATCTCCGAATGTTGAATATGAAATTAATTGAAATTTTGTACAATTATAATTTATTTAATTACCTATCTACAGTACAAATTTCATTCATCTATTTATTAAAACAAAAAAGTTATAACAAGTTGAAGTCGTGTCGCGTTTTCGTTTCATCTTGTTTCAAACCACTACGATACTAAAGAAGTTTTCACTTCAAAAATAGCCTATTTTTCAATCAAAAAGTTACCGAAAAAATTTTAGATTTTTGAAAAATTTGAAATGCAGTCATTTAGATTAAAACCTTTTATTTAAAATTATGTAGAAAAACTATACTTTTGTTTTAGAAAATATTGAGAAAAAACCCAAAAAATCGTATTTTTGCATTTTTCTCTATATTTTTGAGGTTATACAGGGTGTCCCAAAAGTAATGGATCAAACGAAATATGCTGATAGGCCAACTTTAGGGCTCTCAGAATTTAGTAACTTGTTCATCCCAAATCCTTACGGTTTTCAATTTAATGCAGTTTTTGTGAATTATCGAAAAATCTCGACTTTGCAACAGTATTTTGCTTCCTCCGGTCATAATTGATTTTTGTTTTTTAAAATTCTTTCACTAAAACATTGGCTAATAAGAATAAATAATTATTTAATCAAAATATTTTTTATTTCATACGCCATTTTGCTGCAAATTAATTAACAGTTCCATGTTTTATAAAAACTCAATTACTTAATTTTTTTTCAGAGCAACACACTGCAAAAAATTTGTATGGTGTGACACAGGTTAATTACTTTAAAAACTTGCCGTGTTATTGCACTTTTCAAAAATGTATAAAAGTTTCCAAACTTGAAGTTAGAACAAAAGATATTACAATTTTAATGCAACAAAACAGGCCTTTTCAGAGAAAAATATAGTAGAGTAACTAAAGCAAATTATTAGGGAACCCGGCCGAACAGCTCTGATTTTGACGATTTTTTTTTTCAAACGTAGGTAATTAAAAATACTTTAAAGTCTATAGATTAAAAATTGCCGATGTTGCCGTATTGTTTTTTAAAATTAAAATTAATTTTTTTTTGAACAAAACCATTTTTTTTGCTTAAATTTCATAAAACAAATGATAGCAAAGCATTCTCTAGGTAATTTAAGGAAAATAAGTATAAAGGAGTAAGGGACAATCTTCCATCGTTTAAGCGATAAATGCAATTTTCTCACAGTCTGACTTCAAACACAAAAAAAATATTTTGAAAACAACGGCAACACCTACAATATTTTAAAATACATTTTTAAAAAGCCAGAAGCTCATTCTTATCTCTTAAATTTAAATCCACTAAATTTAATCAAGACTTTTTGAAAAAATGGTCCTCAAACTCAGAATTAAAAAAAAAAATGTTAAAAAAAAAAATTTAAAATGACTTTTTTCCAAACTTTTTCTAATAAAATATGAATTTATTTTAAAAAAAATTTTGGCCATAAATATTATCAGTTGAATTCCGAAGAGGAAAAGGTAATATATATTACAGTTTAAAAAAAAATTAAAAATTACTTCAATTTCAATGGGTTTTTTTGATAAAAACTAAATTTTTGAATTGAAATAATTGATTTTCTCAAAGACTTTGGTAAATAAGAACTTTAAATTTTTGCTATTTAGCTTTCAACAGTAAGGGTTATTAAATTAATAAAAAATAATTTTATATTTAAAAGTTGAACTTTAAAAAAAAAATAAGTTAAATTTTTTTCCAAAACTTCTATTCAAAAAAGTTCTTCGAAAATAAAAACTTTTTAATTTTTTTCATAAACCGTAATACATATTGACATTTCCTTTTATAATTTCAAATCATAATAAATGTGGCCAAAAAAAATTGAAAAAAAAAATGCTTTTTATATTACGAAAAAGTTTTAAAAACCACATGTTAAGATTTTTTCAATAATTTTTTTTTCAAGAATCTGAGTTGAGTTACCATTCTTTCAAAAGTCCTTAATTCAATTAACTTAATTTTAATTTTACAAATATGACTAAGCTTCTGGCTTTTTAAAAATGTACATTTAAATATTGTAGGTGTTGCCGTTGTGTTCAAATATGTTTTTTTTGGGTTTGAAGTCAATTAATAAGAAAATTGCATCTATCGCTTGAACGATGAAAGATTGTCCCTCACTCCCATATATTTTTTTTCCTTGAATTTCCTAGACAATCTTTTGGCATCAATTAATTTATGAAATTTAAGAAAAATTTTTGAAAAAAAAAATTTTTTGTTCACAAAAATCTTCAATAAAATTTAAAAAATCAAAACGGCAACACCGGCAATTTTTAATCTATAGACTTTAAAGTATTTTTAATTACCGACGTTTGAAAAAAAAGATAATCAAAATCTAAGCTGTTCGGCCGGGTTCCCTAATATTGCCAATTTTTGAGCTTTAGTTACTCCACTAATAACAAAGAAAAATAAACACAGTTCCTCGACTGTTGTTTGTTTATTTCTTTTTGAATAAAAGCCTCGATTTTTGTTTGTTATTTTGCTCTGAAAACCCCTGTTTTTTTGCATTAAAATTGTAATATCTTTCGTTCTAATTTGAACTTTGGAAATTTTTATACATTTTTGAAAAGTGCAATAACACGGCAAGTTTTTAAAATAATAAACCAGTATCACACCATACAATTTTTTTTCGGGATGTTCCTCTCAAATAAAAGTAAGAAATTGAGTTTTTATAAATCATGGAACTGTTAATTAATTTGCAGCAAAATGGCGTATGAAAAAAAAAAATATTTTGATTAAATAATTATTTCTTATTATTAGGCAATGTTTTAGTGAAAGAATTGTAAAAAACAAAAATCAATTATGACCGGAGGAAGCAAAATACTGTTGCAAGGTCGAGATTTTTCGATAATTCACAAAAACTGCATTAAATTGAAAACCGTAAGGATTTGGGATGAACAAGTTACCAAATTCTGAGAGCCCTAAAGTTGGCCTATCTGCATATTTCGTTTGATCCATTACTTTTGGGACACCCTGTATACAAAAAAAAAGTTTGAGTAAAAGTGGTAGACAATTTAATTATCTACAACTTTTGCATTTAATTTTTTTCGATAGGAGGTCTACTTTTGACAGAAATCGTAAAAAATCACGATTTTTGACACCCACCCCACTTTTTCGCCCACCGATCCCCTTTCCCATAATATGTTTGTGGGCAGTTTATGTTTCCACTTTCATATACCATTTATATCCTAAATTTTCCCACCACCCTTAAGCTGCTAATAATTTTTTCAACTTTTGCCCTCTGAAAACCGGATTTGGCACTGGTCTATCAGTAGGTATAAACATTTAATTCCCCCTCTATAGTAAAAAAAAAAAAAGATATACCTACATTATGCTACATGGGTAAGATCAAAATCTATTCACTAATTCAATTAAAATCAACTTTTACTCGGATGTCAAATCTGATTTCATTACTTTTATTATACTAATTTATTATTTTACGAGTAGTCGCACTTTAATTGAGGGAAAGGTAACGTTTCATGTTTTATGAAAACAGCAAATTGATCCTAAAAATAGGGCTCTGAAAAATTTGAAAATCACAATTTTGCTTCTATTTTTTTTTCAATTTTCTAAGAAATAACAAAAAAAATGTTTTTATCCCCTTTTGAAAAGTTATTCCTACATAATTTATAAACTTAAGTTTTTGAAGAATCTCAACTCTTGTATTAACATAGAGTGGCAACCCTAGCAATACTTGAATAATATATTTCACAATTTGTTGTTGTATCTAGACTTAATAGCTGATTTTAGTCCTTGACTTTAGTCGCAGATTTGAATCAAGAGATTTTGGTCGTAGATTTTAGTGGTAAATTTTTATTATCAGTTTACGATTTTTGTGTTTTTAATTTACTTTATATTTTTTAACTATATAGTAGATTTTTATCAGTATTGCTTTTAATTAATAAAAGCAACAATTTTATCACTTGATAAATATCTAAATTTTTGATTACTTTTAGGAAAAAGAATAAATTAATAATCTTATCCAAAAATATGTTTCTAAGATCATGATAAAATAAATTTCAGATTTTTTTTCTTCTTTACTTCATTTTGGGTTTTATCGGGCATATTGATTGGTATAGTCCATGAAATCCAGGGAAATCTCACCCTAATAATGGAGAGATAAGCACATTTTGTAACTGATTTGATTTTTCGTTTATAACTTTTAGTTAGTATTTCGCTTTGCATTGTGTAGAACAAATCGTTCTTCTTTTTTAATAAATTTAAAAAAAAAAACTTACTACATTTTGTTTTATTTGAATTTTTCGTAGTAAATCTATTAAAATGAAAAGTATAAAATTATTTTGGGGTACCGTTTTGCTATTTATAGCAATAATTGGTGGAGCAAACACTTATAAAATTCTTGGAATATTTCCTTCAATGTTGAAATCTCATTTTTTCATCGGAAGCTCTTTAATGAAAGGACTAGCTGAGAAAGGACATCAAGTTACAGTTATTTCTCCATTTCCACAAAAGAAACCACTGAACAATTATCACGATGTTGTAACGTCCAAAGTTTTGGACATTTTTAAAGGTAAAATTATATCAATTTAATTTAAATCAGTATATTTGTGAAACTAGTTTTAACATAAAATCCGTAGTTTGTTTGCCCAACGCCAAGGCTAGCCCAACTTTTATTTTCGCTATCCTAACCTAAGTTTAAAAATTATAGAAGCTTTATTCACCTCAAAAAAAAAATTATAACTAATTTAAAACAAGTAAAAAATCTACTGATGTGGGCATTGCGCCTCAAATGTTATTAATTTTACTTAGAATTCTTACTTGATTTGAAAGTAGTCCATATAACACATATAACATTCATGTTAAGAAGCTGATTGATTAGTTTTATTTCAATTTAAAAACCACAAAATAAAGATATTTTTTCAAGTGTAAAAATCACTGATATTTTTGGTTTGCGCCACCTAGAAAAGCTACATGCTTAGTATAATCTATCCAAACTTTTTTCAAAAGTAAAAACAAATATAAAATCTTGTGTGAGGTGATTTCTTTTTCTGTACATATGAATAATAGGTACTTTTTTATTACTTTCCCAATTAACCATGGTAATTCTAACAAATTAGATTACCAACCTCTTAAAAATCAAAATTTGTTTTTGTTTTTTTTTCAGTGTAAAAATTGTCCTGTTTCTCACATTACATGGCAATTTCAACAAATTACATCCTTTTTTCGTTAGTTCACCCTAAGTTTAAAAATTTTTAAAAGGTTTGTAATTTGAAAAGAGTTTTTTTTGTCATAATTTTTGAACTAAGGGTGGACTATGGAAAACAAGTAATTTAATTTGTGGGAATCACCATGGTTAAATGAGAAAGTACTGTAAAAGTACTATAAGATATCACCTCATATTTGAATCATCAGTTGCAAGAACAGAATAAGTCCACTTTGGAAAAATGTTGGGAAAACGACAAAATCTGAATCGGGCGGCAGGCGCCCAATTCCTCAAGAGTGAGTTTTTTTGTGAGTTTTTCTCTTGTTTATTAAGGCAATATTTTTTAGTGTACACAGAGGAATTTACTCTTGCGGAGTTGGGCCCCTGGTTTCCTTTTTACAAATGAAAAAAAGTAATGAACACCTACTCAATTTAATATTTATTTTTTTCAGATCGATCGAACAATACAGTTAATATGCGAGATAATACTTTCATTGACTCTATTAAAGAAGTGTATGGCCTTGGAATGGTTATAACAAATAGCACTTTATCTGAACCATCCGTACAAAAATTGCTAGCATCCGATGAAAAATTTGACGCTGTCATATGCGAGGTTTTTGTAAACGATGCTCTCTTTGGCATTGCTGAACACTTCAATGCACCTTTAATTGGCTTGAGTACATTCGGTGCTTATCTATGGAATACCGAACTGGTTGGATCGCCATCTCCTCCGTCATATATACCAAGTGAACTTCTTCCATTTGGCCAACACATGTCTCTGTCAGAACGTATTCAGAACCTCATTTACAAATCAATCGAATACTATTTTTATAATTTCGATTTTCTGCCAATTCAAGAAAATCTTTTCAATAGATATTTTCCAAATTCTAAATTGGGTTTGGATAAAATACGAAAAAATACAGCATTGATTTTGTTGAATTCACATGTGTCGTTGGGTCAATCAAGGCCATATGTGCCGAATATGATAGAAGTTGGAGGAATTCATATCAATCAAAGCCAAAAGACAGAACTTCCTGATGGAATAAAAAAGTTCTTGGACGATGCAAAAGATGGAGCTATTTACTTTTCGATGGGATCAGGAATGAAAAGCTCTTCGATGTCGATTGAAATACGAGAAGCTATCCTTGGAACATTCAAATCACTTAAGCAACGCGTATTATGGAAGTTTGAAGACACAAATTTGCCTGGAAAAAGTGAAAATGTAATGATCAAAGATTGGTTCCCTCAACAGGAAGTTCTGGCTCATCCAAATGTTAAGATTTTCATTACCCACGGGGGTTTGCTGAGCACATTCGAAACGATCTATGTTGGAAAACCAATTATTGGAATACCCATGTTTGCTGATCAGTTCATGAATACGGCACGTTCGGCTGCTGAAGGATATGGCATTGCTTTGGATTATACAAAGCTCAATAAAAAAGTCTTTACAGAGGCAATTAATGAAATGTTAAACAATCCAAAGTACACAAAGAAGGCGAAAGAAGTTTCGCAATTGTATCGTGATAAGCCATTGCAACCAATGGAATTGGCTACATATTGGGTGGAATTTATTGCCAAGCATAAGGGTGCCCCACATCTTCACAATGCCGGACAAGATCTGAGTTTTATTCAGTATCATAACGTAGATGCTCTTTCGATATTAATTGGTGGTATTTTATTGATTGTATTGTTAGTAATTTTCGTTTTATATAAGTTGATCAAGACTTTGATCGGAAGGAAAGATAGCAAAGTAAAGGAGAAGGCGAATTAATTTTATTTAATATATACCTATAAAAAATTTTTAATTTAACCAAAAATTGTTGTTTTTTTGTTAATTCCTCAAATTATAGCGAAAGAAAAATTCAAAAATGTTTACTACCACACGGAGAAAAAATACCACATAAAAACAAGCGGATTCTGTTCTAAATTAAGCGGATTTCTGAATGACTTCCATCTTAAATTTAGCGGAAAAATCTTCTCAATTTCTGAAATATGGAAATTTAAAAGAAATCAACTTAATTTAATAGGAAAATGATTTTATTTTAGATCTCACTATTGGAAAAAAAAGTATGACAAACTACAACTGAAGCTGAAGTCTGACTTTTATTTTTAATTTTTAGTCGGCGGAAGATGAAATGAAGTGAAATTTAACAGAATTTAAGCGGATTCCAAATATTTTAAGCGGAAATCATATTGTATTAAGAAGATGGGATTTAAAGTGCGCACCATCTTATTTTAAGGTTTATCAAAATAAATTAGAGAGTTGTCAAATTTCTTTTAAGAGAATTCATGAAATAGCGATATAAGAGGTTTTAAAGTGCATTTTACTAATTTTATTAAATATGAACCGTTTTGTCTAAATTCAAGATCAAAGACTTTTTTGACATGCATTTAGCCAAGTGTTTTAAAAATAATATCTATTTAAATCTTGATCTGTCTGTCATTTTAGAGCCGTCATTTTGAATTTAAAAAAATGTTCGTATTCTCCACACTAGTATCTTGACACTAAAAGCACCAAAGGCAGCACTGTGTGCCGGGACTCTGGGGCAATATTTTTTTCTCTTAACAAAATTGATACATCATAAGAAAGGTCTTTTTAAGCTCTATTTATAGCTGAAAACAAAAAGCTTCTTGGAGGTCTGGTTGCTGAGTTATTTGCATCCAAATATGTATTTTTATTGCACATTACTGAGCAACCAGATCACAAAGGAATTTTTAGTTTTCATTTATTAATAAACCTTCAAAGATCTTTCTTTTGGTATCTGATTGGGCATTTTGATTTTGATGCATTGTAAATTGAACAAACAAAATCATTTTCAAACTGAAATTGTTTATACGCAGTGCTATACTTTGTGGTGGATTTACAATGCTGTTAAGAAATGAAGTATTTGTTGCCAACTTTTAGGCTTTGATATTTTAATTGAAATATAATTTGAACTGTTGTTTCCATTGTGATTAAAATGATTAATGCAAATTTTTATTATTTTATTTTTTACGTGAGAAGATACTAATTTTTGAAAGAAATTGGATTATTTGGAACTAGTGTAGAAACACAGTGAAAGCCAAGGGGTATAAAGTAAAAGGGTGTTTTTTCGAGAGAAATTGAAAGCTTTAACGTATTTAATTTACGTTTTATTTTGGACTTGGTTTCTTAGCATAACAATCTACCTATTCAGAATGATTTCTTCCTGGTTATATCACTTATCAATCAATTTTTTCACACATTTTACCAATTATTCACTTAATGTGGGCCTTTCAAAAAAAGCACACAAAAAAAACAATAGAGTAAACAGATAAGATAAGTTAAGCATGACCCAAAACAAATATATCTTGTTACGGTAAAATTTACTAAAACAATGACTAGCCTTGGTGTCCCTTTCTCCCCGACTGTTTTACAGGTAATTCCTTCAATTTACTGAGAAAGATAAGGGCAACTATGGTTCCCGAAATGAGGTCGAACCAAAATTATTTACCCAACAAAAATTGGATGACAGGTGGTCTCGTATTAACTATAAAAATTGGACCAGTGTGTTCTAGTACAATGGAAAACTAGAGTCGTATCCGAACAAAAGCACGGGCAACATCTGATTCCCGCGGTTGCTGAAGACACTCAATTTTGAGTATGGCCGAAGGCCCAACATAACAATATATTTTTGTTAAAGATGAAAAAAAAAAAATATGCAGTAGTAGAAAAATTATAAAGTACGAAGAATTTAATCTCGGCATTTAAGTTTTTTTTTTTACTCACCAAATACACAGGGCAAGTTTAGAAAAAAAAAATCAGAACTGTCATATAACGGAAATAGAAAAGTTAATTTTTTTTCTAAAACGGCTCGAACGATTTTGACTAAAATTTGTGCGTGTAGTGATACACATAAGAGCCTTCTTTTGGAATAAAAATATTTTTTGTACCAATATTAACGGTACCTTTTTTTTATTTTATTTTCGAATTTCTCGTAAACGATCTTTCCTATTTATGAAAGACTTTTACAAATTAAGTAAATATTTTGAAACGTTGCGCCAAAAATAAAAGATACAAATAAAATAAATATTGACTTTAAGGCTACCATAAAAAAAAATTATTTTAAATATAAGAAAAGTCACCTAATTTGTAAAAGAAGTTATATACAAATTTAAAAAAAATGTTTTTGGATATTTAAAAAATATTTAATTTTTTTGTTGATGAATTTTATCGAAATTTAAAAAAATTTTCATACATCCTACATTATGTAGGTAGATACATAACAAATTATTTTTCGATTTTTTTTTCCTAAAAATACATATTTATACAAGAAATCAAATGGCATATACTTGGTTTTGTTTGAAAGATCACTTAAAACGGTGTTTAATAAATTATAAAAACAGTTTTTTTTTTTAATTATGTAGGTACTTTTGAAATTCCTTAACAAATCAAATTTTAAATTTTTTTCAATAAAAAGCTTAAACATTAGAGCTACTTTTACCATAAGAGCAAGTACGTGCGACCCTAGTCGTGGATTTTATTTAATTGTGGTTTTCAAAAATTAAAAATTCAAAAATTCAAATTTAGTGAGTGATAAAATTTGTTTTTGAAAAGACAATCAGGGATAAAAGCTGACAGACTGGTGAAATCCAGAGAAAAAAAGATAAGTAGTATATTTATATTTTATTTTTGTGTTGGATTTCGTTGTATTTTTGTTGAATTTTGAAAACCTTTTCTTTTAAAATCCACTGGCTTTTGTTAGTTTGATAAATTGTGGGACACACGCGACCCTGTTAGCTTGAATGCTAATCGAAAATCTTTGTTCTCATTGGTTGAAAAGATTTTAGCTTCAAACCCTACTTTATTGCTAAATTCTCTAAGAGCTGTTTGCTGAAACCAAACTTAAAGATTTAAAATCTACATAAAACCTTATGTGACAGCTTACGCAGAGGAAAAAAGTAGAGAATAAGATTTTATGTTCAACTTGAATATTTTTAAGTTTCGTTTCAGGAAATGGGTCTGAATTCTCTCCAGTAGACAAATAATTTAAATCTTTCATTTAGTTTTCCACCGTCGCGTCGTAGTTAAGACTCCGATGGTTTGTAATTTCCTTTCCAAAAAAAAATTGCTGGCGCCCTTCTTAGTTTTAAATTTCAGCTTGCGATGAAAGCAAGTTGGAAATCAAAAATTTTATAACTATCATTTTATTTTATTTTATAACGCTCTTTAATAACATCGTCAAATCGAATAATAATATTCGCTGAACCCACCATAAACTTTTCCTGCGTGAGTTACACTTTTTTTATTGCTCCCTTTTATTCGCTGAACAAGTCCAGCTCATTCGAAGTCAGCCCGTTGTCGTCATTGTCATCATAATTGTTCCTAGCGTTGATAAAATCTACTTAGTTTTTGTTTTGGAAATTATATGAGTCGGGAAAAAAGTGTAACAATCTAATTGATACAAAATCAAAATTCTAGGAACCATAAACTAGAAGCTTTTAAGATTTTCAATTTTTCTCAATGAATGAATGAGATCCATGACAAATGACATAGCTAAACAATAAAATAAAGATTAGTTTGTCTGACTGATTAGTATTTGGCTTGATTTCTTAAATGTTTGTATTTAAATAAAACGAATTGTTTAATGTTATTGTCAGTTATAGTTTATTTTACTCGCAGTGCGTCTCAGAGTAGTTAATTTCATACCAGCAGAGTAGGTATCAACTTATATTTTTATCTAGAGTTCATAATGAAGTGGTTTTGGGCAAGTGTTTTATTAATTGTTGCAGATTTAAATGCTGCTAATGCATACAAAATCCTCGGAATCGCTCCGACAATGGCGAGATCTCACTTTTTTGTTGGAAGTGCCCTCTTCGAAGGAATTAGCGCAGAAAGGTCATGATGTGACAGTGATATCTCCATTTCCATTGAAGAAACCAATGAAGAACTATCTTGATATAACAACACCAAATATATTGAAGATTTCAAAAGTTTAGTTTCATTACGGTTTTGTGAAAACACTATAGTTTGAAGTGATCGCAGTGAGCAGCATACAAAAAAGCAGCTAATAATAGCTGCTATTTAATCACTTTTTAAAAAGCAACTAACGTCGCAAATTATTCCTCGAATTTCTTCCTGAAATATAACCAAATGTCACTTGTGGTTTTCCCACCATACTTTTAATAAAATGCGTTTGCAAAAAAAAATGAACAACAATCAAATAGAATGCGTGTGAATTATTCCGATTCGGCAACATTATAGAAAAAACCATCAATCTCACTCTACAACAATGCTCACTCTTTCTTTTACTTTTCTTCTAATACCACATCTCTGTTTTTTTTAATCATTAATCATTAGATATATGAAGAACAGAAAAGAGCAGATTATTTTCAAAGAACAGAGAACATTTTGTGAAAAAAGCCGCGAAAAGAGCAGTGAAATCATTAAAAGCAATGAACATTTCTAATGTTCACCCTTTTCATTTGATCACTTCATGTTCGTCATAGTAAAGGAAAAAATAAAAAGCAAAGCAGAGTTGTAAAAACATCAATTGAAAAAAATTGCAGTTATCGCAATAGCAGGCTCAGCCCAAGTAGTTGCATAGTTATCTCTTGGTTCTGAAACCTATAGCAACTTACTAACTTTGCTCTGAATTCTGAAGATATTTCTAAGCGTTTACTAATTTTTTTCTTCCTTTGCAGATTCCGCTAAAAATACCATGAACATGCGGCATATGAACATTATTGAAACCGTGTTTTCTATGTTTGACCTAGGACTAAACATCACAAACAGTACTTTACAAGAACTCTCAGTACAAAAGCTTATGGCATCGGGAGAGAAATTTGACGTTGTAATTTGTGAAGTATTCCTCTCTGAAGCTCTTTTTTCATTTATTAATAAACCTTTACCGATCTTTCTTTTGATGTTTCACATTATGTATTTTGTGGCATTGTGAATTGAACAGATAAAATCAAATTTTCAAAACGAAATTGTTTATAATGCAGTGGTATACCTTTTGGCCTGTGGTGGTTTTGCATTGCTGTTAAGAAATAATGTATTGCCAACTTTTAGGCTTTGATATTTTATTTCAAATTTAAATTTAAGAATTTAATAACAGTATTTTCGTTAAAAGAATAGTATACCTACGGTTAGACAAAATAATTTATTTGAGTTCACAGGCTCGACTTATAAAATAGAAAATCTAGTAAAGCTTCGTTATACTGTCAAATAGTCTGTAGGGAAAACGAGGGCATTTCGATAAAATTACATGATTTTGCATAAAAAAATCAAATTTGAAATTAGCTAGGATTTGATGTAATGCATGAATGCTCCCAATATTTTAATGTGTATAGATCACAATTAAGATCTGTATAGGTACCATAGCTGTATTTAGGTGAGGGGTTACAGGGTTTAACCCCCCCCCCCCCCCCAAATTTTTTTTAGAAAATCATATGATAAGAATTTGAACCTATACGAACCACATACTTGTACAATGTACAACATAATGTATGCAGATCTTGATGGATTGATTTCATATTTTGGTTAGGTATACCTACCTAAATCGATAATCTCCATTTAAGACTTTTCCAATTTTGTCGCGGTTAGGTTTCAAAAAGCTTTGAACAAATTAAAATATCAAATAACAAATATTTTTTTTTTTTAATACCGATTTGTATGGAATTTTCAACCCTCTTATAATTGGTAACTGTAAGTCGTATACACAAAAGTGGATAAACATATATTGAATGTCTCTTCTTTTTAAACAATTTGTTTTTACTAGAAGAGTTCACTTTTGAAATAATACGTCATAAACACAAAATTATGCATTTTATGTTTTTTCTCTGGAATGTTTGCAACGAAACAGCTGAATATAAACAAAAAACGAAATGCAAAAAAAATCTTCTATCAGCCTAAATATTTGAAACTTTCATTTTTAAACGTTATAATATTGAATATTTAAATCTTAAATGGCGTAAAAGTAAACACATTTTTTTTTTTTACCTTCCATTTTTCAAAATCATTCGTGATATATCTACAATTTATTTTACATAGACATTCAATAAAAAAAAAAAAATTGAGGTGGAAGATTTCAATCTGAATTCGATATTAAGGCCGTGTGTAAATTGAGTTAAATAATAAGCCAAGGATAAAGACACTATATAGAGGTCAAAAAATGAAATTTCTGCTGTTTAAGATTTATCCTGTTCTGGGTACAGATTAAATTTGTATCTTCAGAAAATACATTTTTGATAAAAGGGTTTTTGTGTATTTTTGTAAATAAATGTTCAAAATAAACAAATAAATTTGAAAAAATAATTCAAGAACGTTGACCATACATAACACTCAAAGCACAACACGTTTTGGGAGTTTGAAATTGTAAATCTTTTTTTGCAGCTTAAGAAAACTTTTAACCCCTTGTAGCCCCATGTGACATTTCTGTAACAAACCGAAAAAGATCGCCCAAAAGCTGTGAAAAACATATTTTTATTCTTTTAAAGCTTCTTACACAATCTTTAAGAATTGCTTTATCGAAATAATGCGCCATATTTCTAATAAATAGTACCAATAGTTTTTAATTGGCAGTTAATGTTGAAAGTTTGGCTTTTTTGGAAAACAAGCAAATTTATGTAAAAACTACGAAATTCAGAAAAAATATTTTTCGTGCATAAACTAACGGGGTTTTATTTTTGGATTTTAGGAATGCGCCTAAAAATAAATATTAGATAGCTTTTTGTTTGAATTTTTGCATTTATATACAAAAATAAATTATTTAAACTTTTTTTTTACTGTGTAAATTTCGAAATAACTAAGCAAATAATTAATTTATTGAATTTTTAAAGAATACGTGTTTTATTATAGCTAAAGCCCTTTCGATTGACATTATTAATTTTAAAATTTACGATGTTGGGTTACAAGGGGTTAAGCCACTTCAAAAATGTACCCATTAAATATTCATGTGTTATGTTGTGTGTATGTCAAACATTTTTCTTTGGCTGAATATTTAACCCAATTAACAAACAGCCTAAGGCTATACGGCCACGTCCTGAGCGGCTAAGCGGTAATCCTGAGCGACGAGGTGGCCATATCCTGACCGGCAATTTCAAAACCCTACAAGTGTATGAGTATTCGGCTCACACGCGGGAGTCCCAGGTTCGATTCCTATAAGTGCCAATTTTTTTTTTTACATTTTATAATTACAAACAAAATAAAGTTGGTATGCCATATCGTAGTTAATATAGATCAACACCTAAAACCAAAATTTCAAAAGAATCCAACCATAATTTAGGCCACAAACTAAAATATTCGTATTAATTTAGAATATAATGTAGTTCGGAGCTCAGGATTAAAAAAAAAAATAGAACAGGATCTATGTGGCCACCCTCATACATTTTCATATGTTCTAATTTAGTTTTGCGTGGACGTGACGGTACCCTAAGAGACAAGAATATCAACTTTTGGTTATTTCTAGATACTTTTTTAATAGAAACAAACCATCAGTAAGAGAAAAGTGAATTTTTCATTTTATTGCTGTTTAAATCTTTGATTGTATCTAGTGTTTTACGAAATATTTTTGTTTGTATAAGGCTTAGGAAAGCTTCTAAAAAATATTTTTGCTCGACAACGCTCACATGTAAAAATATGTTAAAAAAATTTGGTCGGTCTAAGCTAACCCTCCCCGAAATGAAATCCTAGCTACGGCTATGGATAGGTACCATAGAATGAAACAAACAACACGGATGCAAACTGGTGTAAGTATGAAAAAAAAGTCTGGTAGAAAATCAGCAAATGAGCTGTTATACAAATAAGATAATTTGCAATGAAAACAGTTTTTAGATTTAGAGTCATTTTCTGGATAATATCATATTCACAAGAAGTACAAAGTTATTTGAAAGGAGTAAGTGGTGGATAGAAGTAGAACAAATTCAAACTTTAAAACAATATTGAAAACCTTATTGTTTTAATAAAACATCTTTCTCTGTTTTCATTTAACCAATAACTTTCAAATATTCCATGTTGTACGTATTCCTTACCGTTATTGTCAATGTGTATATAAATAAATTTCAAGTGCAGAAGTCAGGATTAAAATCATCTTTTATAATTTCGTACATCTTATCGTTATAGATCAACTGTTTTTGATTAGAACTAAGCAACTAAAATAATCTTTCAAATCAATTAAACCAAATAAATTTGTCATCCATAACCTTCTGAGAAAATCATTTACCAGCCATGTTTTATTGTTAACTGTGTATGTAACTCAGCTAAATTTGGCACATTATTCGATTGGTACCTACTGTTTACAGTGTAAAATGCTTACTGAGTTACCTATACAAGTGTGTCTGAGAATGCTCTAACTGATACCGATATCTTATCTCTAATCGGAACACATAATTTTATTTTTAAAAGAAGCTATAGTAAAGGTTCATAGATTGAAATTTTATCATTAATATTGATAGAGTATGAGCGTGTTAAATAAGAAGACAAATTGGAAGGTAAATTTCGATTTATTGTACAACAGGTTGTTTTGATATTCAATTTCATAATTTCATTTTTAGTTTCATTCTATATAATTTAGTTTTGTATGCTCGATTAAAGTGTTACCATAAGCACTGGGATAATGTTATTAATAAATATTAATCATCAAATTCGAAAAAAAAGAACAATTTTCCGTTCAAGCGCATCAAGAAATACGAGATATTTATAGGCAAACCATTCTTTTCAAACTTTTTAACTTAAGAGGCCTTAACACTTTTCAATGCTGAACCAGTTTATATCAATTATTTTAAAATTTTTTTCGCTATCACTAATAGTGCAAGAGTGGTATTGCCACTTGTTCATTGCAGACTCGTGAGCTAAAAGCTTGTTTTTATATTTATTTTTATACTTTTACATTAGTACATTTCGACTAAAGCAAAAAAACACATTTTTTAAAAATAAATATTAGATAGCTTTTTGTTTGAATTTTTGCATTTATATACAAAAATAAATTATTTAAACTTTTTTTTTACTGTGTAAATTTCGAAATAACTAAGCAAATAATTAATTTATTGAATTTTTAAAGAATACGTGTTTTATTATAGCTAAAGCCCTTTCGATTGACATTATTAATTTTAAAATTTACGATGTTGGGTTACAAGGGGTTAAGCCACTTCAAAAATGTACCCATTAAATATTCATGTGTTATGTTGTGTGTATGTCAAACATTTTTCTTTGGCTGAATATTTAACCCAATTAACAAACAGCCTAAGGCTATACGGCCACGTCCTGAGCGGCTAAGCGGTAATCCTGAGCGACGAGGTGGCCATATCCTGACCGGCAATTTCAAAACCCTACAAGTGTATGAGTATTCGGCTCACACGCGGGAGTCCCAGGTTCGATTCCTATAAGTGCCAATTTTTTTTTTTACATTTTATAATTACAAACAAAATAAAGTTGGTATGCCATATCGTAGTTAATATAGATCAACACCTAAAACCAAAATTTCAAAAGAATCCAACCATAATTTAGGCCACAAACTAAAATATTCGTATTAATTTAGAATATAATGTAGTTCGGAGCTCAGGATTAAAAAAAAAAATAGAACAGGATCTATGTGGCCACCCTCATACATTTTCATATGTTCTAATTTAGTTTTGCGTGGACGTGACGGTACCCTAAGAGACAAGAATATCAATTTTTGGTTATTTCTAGATACTTTTTTAATAGAAACAAACCATCAGTAAGAGAAAAGTGAATTTTTCATTTTATTGCTGTTTAAATCTTTGATTGTATCTAGTGTTTTACGAAATATTTTTGTTTGTATAAGGCTTAGGAAAGCTTCTAAAAAATATTTTTGCTCGACAACGCTCACATGTAAAAATATGTTAAAAAAATTTGGTCGGTCTAAGCTAACCCTCCCCGAAATGAAATCCTAGCTACGGCTATGGATAGGTACCATAGAATGAAACAAACAACACGGATGCAAACTGGTGTAAGTATGAAAAAAAAGTCTGGTAGAAAATCAGCAAATGAGCTGTTATACAAATAAGATAATTTGCAATGAAAACAGTTTTTAGATTTAGAGTCATTTTCTGGATAATATCATATTCACAAGAAGTACAAAGTTATTTGAAAGGAGTAAGTGGTGGATAGAAGTAGAACAAATTCAAACTTTAAAACAATATTGAAAACCTTATTGTTTTAATAAAACATCTTTCTCTGTTTTCATTTAACCAATAACTTTCAAATATTCCATGTTGTACGTATTCCTTACCGTTATTGTCAATGTGTATATAAATAAATTTCAAGTGCAGAAGTCAGGATTAAAATCATCTTTTATAATTTCGTACATCTTATCGTTATAGATCAACTGTTTTTGATTAGAACTAAGCAACTAAAATAATCTTTCAAATCAATTAAACCAAATAAATTTGTCATCCATAACCTTCTGAGAAAATCATTTACCAGCCATGTTTTATTGTTAACTGTGTATGTAACTCAGCTAAATTTGGCACATTATTCGATTGGTACCTACTGTTTACAGTGTAAAATGCTTACTGAGTTACCTATACAAGTGTGTCTGAGAATGCTCTAACTGATACCGATATCTTATCTCTAATCGGAACACATAATTTTATTTTTAAAAGAAGCTATAGTAAAGGTTCATAGATTGAAATTTTATCATTAATATTGATAGAGTATGAGCGTGTTAAATAAGAAGACAAATTGGAAGGTAAATTTCGATTTATTGTACAACAGGTTGTTTTGATATTCAATTTCATAATTTCATTTTTAGTTTCATTCTATATAATTTAGTTTTGTATGCTCGATTAAAGTGTTACCATAAGCACTGGGATAATGTTATTAATAAATATTAATCATCAAATTCGAAAAAAAAGAACAATTTTCCGTTCAAGCGCATCAAGAAATACGAGATATTTATAGGCAAACCATTCTTTTCAAACTTTTTAACTTAAGAGGCCTTAACACTTTTCAATGCTGAACCAGTTTATATCAATTATTTTAAAATTTTTTTCGCTATCACTAATAGTGCAAGAGTGGTATTGCCACTTGTTCATTGCAGACTCGTGAGCTAAAAGCTTGTTTTTATATTTATTTTTATACTTTTACATTAGTACATTTCGACTAAAGCAAAAAAACACATTTTTTAGAGATTTTACCTAATTATCATAAAATCTATAAGTTTTCTAGCAAATTTGTATCTAACGTTTTTGTGCATTATTGTTTTCTTTATTACAATAAATTTATAGAACACTATGTTTATCATACATTTATATAGAAGAAAATCGGCCCCAAATTCAAAAATTATCATGGGTAAGAAAAAAATAATTAAATTTAAAAATTAATATCTGAGCAATAAAAAAAGATATTAACATTTTAAAAAATGCAGGTACAAGGAAAAGCATTTCTTCTAAAAATCAAGTTTTCATCATAAGTATTAACGGAATTATTAACATTAACATGAGTAAAGGCATACCAAAGTAAGCGTTTTCTAAAATCTTCGCTAAAGGGTATCAACTTTGCAGATAGAGAGTAACTGTAGAACAATTTTTTGCTTAAAATATACCCAAGAATCATCCCTCAAAATCTTCTTATCTCTTTCCGGGAAACCCTATATAGCTACATTTATAATAGTCCTTGAACCATTTAAACTATGTGTGCTATAATTTTATGTTTAAGTTTAAAAGTAAAAATTGTGGAAGAAAAAGTTTTTCTTTGAAAATAGATATTTTTTGAAAAATATCATGCATTTTTTTAATCAAAATCTTAGAAGCCATTTAATTAATTAAAATACCTATAAACAATCACAGTCAAAACCTCTTCCGCATAAATTCAAAAGCGGTTAAGTACCCAGTTGAAAGTAAGCAAACCATATTAAAATTAATGATTGATTAAAAACGCAATGGGTTTGTTTTAAATACTTTACGAATTTTATTTAAGCAAATAAATAATACATTATTTGGTAAATTTTGTTCATTTTTGTATAAAATAAATAATTAGCAACACAATAACTTTTATTCTAACTAAAAATTAAATTTGCACTATTATCTATAGATAAGTTAACAAACAATCAGTTTGTATTTATTTTTCAGTTTGTTTTGACTTTTTGTTGATTTTTCTTGTAGTGATAGAATCCAATAGCCAATTTAAAGATAATCACATGAACAGCTACAAACACAATGAAAATTCCGCCAAACAAAATTGCCATAGCATCAATATTATGGTATGCAATGAAACCAAGTTCTTGTCCGGCTGAATGTAGATGTGGAGCACCTTTATGTCTGGCAACATATTCCACCCAATACACGGCCAAATCCAAAGGATTCATAGGCTGATCACGATATCTCGCCGACATATCATTTACACGCTTTTGGTACTCGGGATTATTTAAAACCTTATTAATCGCATTTGAGAAGCTTTTTTCACTGATGGTTGTGTAATCAACCATAACTCCATAACCACCAATCTCTGCACGAGCCATATTCAAAAATTGATCACCAAACATTGGAATTCCAACAATTGGTTTGCCCAAGAAAATAGCTTCCGATGTACTCAGGAGACCTCCATGAGTAATGAAAAGCTTAACATTTGGATGAGCCAAAATGTCTTCCTGTGGGAACCAATCACTAATATAGACATTGTCACTTTTACCTGGTAGATTGGTATCTTCGAATTTCCACATGACTCTTTGCTTAAGAGACTTAAATGTTTGAAGGATAGCATCACGCTTTTCAGCTGGAATCATGGAACTTTTAAGATTTGATCCCATTGAAAAGTATATAGCACCGTCCTTAGCTTCATCTAAGAATTTTTGCATTTCCGCAGGAAGTGGATTACGTTTGCGGTTGATGTGCATTCCTCCAACTTCAATCATATTTGGCAAATATGGTCGTGGGAAGGCAAGAGAAAAATGAGCATTCAATAGAACCAAAGCAGTGTCCTTGCGAATGTTATCAAGTCCGGCTTTTGAGTTTGGGAAGTATTTGTTGAAAAGTTCTCTTTGCTTAGGCATGTAGTAAGCGTAATGGGTAACAGTCTCAAAAGAAGTTACTGCCAAATTGAAAATTCTTTCGCCAAGTGTCATTCTGTCGGTAAGTGGCAAGAACGTATTTGGAACATATGATGGTGGAGAAGGACTGCCAACGAGATCCGTATTCCACAAAGATGCACCAAAAGTCCCCAATCCAATTAAAGGTGCTTGGAAATGTTCGGCTAGACCGAAAAGTGCTTCAGTAAGGAAAACTTCACAAATTACAACGTCAAATTTCTCTCCTGATGCCATTAGCTTTTGAACTGAGGGTTCTTGTAAAGTACTGTTTGTGATGGTTAGTCCTAGGCCAAAAATAGAAAAAAAGGCCTCAACAATACTCATATCCCGCATATTCATGGCATTTTGGGCGGAATCTGCAAATGAAGAAAAATTATTAGTAAACACTTAGAAATAGCTTCGGTATTCAATTCAAAATTAGCGGGTATTGGTTTGAGTACCAAAACAAAACAATTAATGAAACTTACCTTTTGTGATCTTCAATATATTTGGTGTTGTTATATCACGATAGTTCTTCATTGGTTTCTTCAATGGAAATGGAGATATCACTGTCACATCATGACCTTTCTGTGCTAATCCCTTGAAAAGGGCACTTCCAACAAAAAAGTGAGATCTCGCCATTGTCGGAGCGATTCCGAGGATTTTGTATGCATTGGCAGCATTTAAAACTGCAACAATTATTAAAACACTTGTCCAAAACCACTTCATTATGAACTCTCAATATAAGTTGATACACTGCTGGTATGAAATTAACTACTCCGAGTCGCCTTAACTACTAACTGCGTACTGCGAGTAAAATAAACTATAACTGACAATAACATTCAATATTTCGTTTTATTTAAATACAAACATTTAAAAAAATTAAGCCGAAAACTAATCAGTCAAAAAAGCTTATCTTTGTTTTTTTTTTTGTTTTGCAATGTCATGGATCTAATTATTCAATCAAAAAGATTGAAAATCTTTATAAGCTTCTATGTTTAAGGTTCCTATGAATTTTGATTTTATATCGATTAGATATATTTGTTTTGGGGCATGCTTTACTTATCTTATCTGTTTACTCTATTATGTTTTTTTTTTTTTACTTTTTTGAAAGGCACACATTTAGTTTGAATGATAAAATGCATGATAAGTGATATATGTAAAAGCGAAGAAATCATTCATAAAAAAATATGTTGCTAGCATTGAATTAGAATCACAAATTCCCAAATAGATTTTTATGTCAAAAACCCCACTCCGAAATAAAACATTATTATGAGTTCTTACTTTAAAATTCTTTCGGAAAAAAAAAATATCCTTTTACTTTGGATATTTTAATGAAATGTTTTGTTGTACTGCAGTACTTTCATTGAATTTCACAATTTTGTTTTTTTTTTTTTTATAATTTGATTCAGGATTCAACAATAGATACCTTGACATAATGTGTCATATCGCTAGATTCCATCAACATACATTATTTATTAGCTTGATCACATCTATCCTTAAGCCATATGGTACTTATTGTAATTATACATATAGGCTATTGATTATGTCATTTAGAAAGGAACTAAGACGTTCACGGGTTTTTATTGCAGGAATCGTTCAATGGGTTACAAGAGAAGATAAAACCGCGGAGTGCTATTTAATGAGAGGGTGGAAACTGAAACTTTTTGTAGAGAATTGAATTTTCTATTAGAATAATGTTTTTTAAAAATTGAAAAAAAAATTTCCATACCAAAATAGTCGAAACAATCATAAAAAAATATCGAAAAAATTGAGTTTTTGAGTTTTTTTGCTTTTTTAATTGTACTTTTTTTTTTTGGGTTGAGATAGACATAAACATTGCTCCAAAGAAAAAAAGAAGATTAAATTTCCTTCAAAATGCTGTACTCACTAAATTTTTTCATTGAAAATTAACCGAAGTATGGCCATTTTAATCCATCTTTTTTTTCGCATTTTTAGTTTTACTCAAGTAAAACAGAAACATTTGAGGGGAAAGTACCTACGATAATTTAAGAACCAAGAATTGATAATGGGATTTTGTGGAGGGGTTAAATACAATCATTGTTTACTATGGGAATGGGGTCTATGTCCCCCCGTTTTGGCGGGAGGGGCAAAAATTATTAAAAAACAACGGCAACACTTACAGTTTTGATTGATACTTTTTTCAAAAGCTAGAACTATAAAATTAATATTAATTTTAAAATGAAGTTATTTTAATCAATTGTTTTTGAAATAAACTAGTGATTCCGATAAAGAAAGTATTTTGTCTATTTTTCAATTTTCTCAAAAAGTAGAAGGCATAGGAACATTATGATTTTCATGATTTGATAAGAAATCAATTAAGGCAGTTTACTTTGTCGATCAATTTCGTATTGAATTCCACAATCTTTGTCAAAATTGTACTCAATGTGCTTTTTAAACTTTTTTTTCACAAGTTTTGACTTTGAAATCGGGCATTTCAAAAACAATTGATTAAAATACCTTCATTTTAAAATTAGTATTAAGTTTATAATTCTAGCTTTTGAAAAAAGTATCAATCAAAACTGTAAGTGTTGCCGTTGTTTTTTAATATTTTTTTTATTTTAAGTATTTTTTTTTTTAGAAAAACGAGGGGACATAGACCCCCCCTCCTATAGTCAACAATGATTGTATTTAACCCCTCTACAAAATCTCATTATCAGTTCTTTGTGCTTAAGTTATCGTACTTTCCCCTCAAATGTTTCTGTTTTACTTGAGTAAAACTAAAAATGCGAAAAAAAAGATAGATTAAAATGGCCATACTTCGGTTAATTTTCAATGAAAAAATTTAGTGAGTACAGCATTTTGAAGGAAATTTAATCTTCTTTTTTTCTTTGGAGCAATGTTTATGTCTATCTCAACCCAAAAAAAATGTACAACTAAAAAAGCAAAAAAACTCAAAAAATCGATTTTTTTGATATTTTTTTTATAATTGTTTCGACTATTTTGGTATGGAAATTTTTTTTTTTTTTTTCAATTTTTAAAAAACATTATTCTAATAGGAAATTCAATTCTCTACAAAAAGTTTTGAGAGCAATATATTAAAATTTTGCTCGGTTTACGAGATATATTGAAAAAACCAAAAAGGGGGCTTTTACACCCCTATCTTCAGTTTCCACCCTCTAATTTAATAGCACTCCGTGGTTTTATGTTCTTTTATAACCCATTGAACGATTCCTGCAATAAAAACCCGTGAACGTCTTAGTTCCTTATTGCCCTGTTTTTTTCGACATAATCAATAGCCTAATATCGCTAGTAAGAAACTAGCATACTGTGTAAAATATATTGTACAAAAAAATATCGCTAACAATAATTTGGCGGGAAGGGCGAGATGTGTCATATGATGATATTCCACAAACAATTTTTTTCAATATATTTTTTACCTTCACCTCCTTCCTATGAAAAAACACCTTTCCACTTAATTTTTTTATATACTTACAAAAGCAAACTTTTTCCCAAGTTTCATGAGTGTGTCAATAAATGCCTATTTTACTTGTTATAATGCTTCTACTTACAACTAATAATTCTATTCAAAATATATGGCAATGTAAATTAAATAAAATAACATCAACTAACAGTTAATGGCTACATACTTAACTTCTACAATGCACAGTACAACATGGTTGCCAACTTGAAAAAAAAAGTGCTATAGCAATGCATTTTTATTTTTATAGAACTGTTAATAAATCTTTGTCTTTAAGACTAAACAAAATCGCTCAAAAAAACATTCTGAACAGGTTTAGGTTTTCCAAACCTATTAAAGATAAAAAGATACTTGAAAGACAGAGAAGAACTTCTTGAGAGTAAAGTTGGAGAAAACCTCCTAACAGTCTCAAATTAGCTGCTGAAAAAGTGTGATGCTAATTGATAATAAGATCATAAACTAGAATTTGATCATTTTTAAAAAAACTATCTAATCAACAAACAATTTATTTAAATTTCAAAAGCTAAGCCTAGGTCTACTACACTTCGGAATCAAGAATCTCAAAACGAACAATTGGCAACCATGTAAAACACTCAAAATATGCAATTAATAAACGCAAATCACAAACTATATTTGTACATTTGAATAGAATACAACCTGTAAATTTTATATTTACAAATTCAGTTGTCATTTCTATTTTATTCTCGTCGGATGGCTAAAGTAAATTATTATTATAGTTTATTCGAATAAAGTACCTACCTGTCATTTAATTTTTTTCAATATCGAATAAAATGAGTATAAAATTTAAATGTACCTGGTTGCCTTTATTTATCTGCATCGTTGCTGCTGCTACCTTATCGAACATTGCAGATGGATATAAAATTCTTGGCGTATTTCCAATCGCATCTAAATCACACTTTATCATTGGTGATGCTTTAATGAGGGGTCTCGCTGAAAAAGGTCACGATGTCACAGTTATATCTCCCTATCCGATGAGAGATAAAAAATATCATGGTATTGAAGTTAAGGCTTTGGTTCCAGTTATGAATGGTAGGTTTTTGAAACATCAATTTATTAAAAATAAACTCAATTGGCAGTTTTAATTTGTGTTAAAAAAAAAAAAGCTTTAACCCTCTACTGCATACGAAGCCAAATATGGTTTTGTCTGTTTGTACGCACTTTTCTCTTTTCTGTTACAAAAAAATGGTAAAGATTAAATACAATCCTCTTCTTTGTGTTTCTGAAAACCCATAGAGATAGTTTTTTTCGTGTGTCCGACCCAAAATAAAGGTGTATTTTATGATCACAGGTGAGTCGATCAGTCGTGTACATTGAAATCGAAAGTGTAGAATATATTCATACTTTAAGTGTTAATTACTGCGTTTGTTTGGAAAGTAAAGTGGAATTAAAAATTTATTTCTGATCGATTGTCTAATTGTGTATGCTATGAACCAATTTTTATTGTAAAAAAATTATTGTCCTGTTCTTGGGAGGGTAAAAAGTACGGAAGCCATATTTGGCTTAGTATGCATTAAGGGGTTGTAAATCTACACAATCTGTTTAATTTTTTTGTTGGAAAATTTTGTTTCTTTACATTGTTATTTTGCTTGGAAGCTATGTTTTACTTCAGAAATGGAGCCCCTTCGCTTTAAGAGACATTTTTCTCATGTTAACCCCATTTCCAGCGGAGTAACCACAAAAATTTTAGGGGGAGGGGGGCTCACCTATAATATTTTTCAATCATTTTATTACTTTTTAGCTTTTGTAAGATCTGGGAGTGGGTGAAAATGTTTGAGCAAGACTTACTTCGATAGTGGAAAGAATTTGAACAAGGAAAAATATATATAACGGACAAAAACAAATTGCTTTTCTCGGTTCCATGTCTTAAAATGATCCAAATTTGAATTAATTCTTAACCTTTTGTAATGCAATGTATTTATTTTACTTTATTTTGTTTTTAAATGATAAATATTTATCTTTTGATATTTTTAATTGTATTCTTTACATAATCTGAATAAATTAAATTAGTAAAAATTTTTACCTCTTAATGCACACGAAGCCAAATTTGGCTTATAAACAAATTTTTTAAACAAATTAATTTAAACAAATTTTTTAATGAAAACCGTTTTGAAACAACCCAATGAACCCATGTAAGGCATTTTAAAATTTTTTCGTCCGCTAATATTAATTCATGCAGTAGAGGGTTAAGGACTAAGGACTAATTTCACCGAAATAGGCAGCAAAATGAAAGAAAACCATCATTTTGATGCAACCATCAGTAATCTTCCACCAAAAGAAAACCTACAAATTTCTAGTTTTGTTTCTTTGGGTGAAATTAATAAGATTTTCAAATTGAATGAAAATGTATCTCACAAAGCAAATTTGTAAGCTTGATATTGTAGGCATCAAAGATTTTACATTAAAAACTACACAAATCATGTTCTGAATATTATATTTTGCATATAAAAATGCGGCAAACTGCAAATAGAATTCAACTGGCTTTCAAATTAATAGCATGTTTGATAATGATATTATGATAATATTCTAATATAACATTTATACTTACTTTTCATAAATGACATGGTGTTCGGTAAAAAACAGATAGTTGTCAGGTCATGTTTGTGTGATTGATGTTTAGTAATTTATCATGACAGATGAATAAACTGATTGGATGAAATCATCGCTTGTGCAACAAAGATAATAAAAAAGGTTATAGTTTTTGTTACATTCTATAAATTGAGTAAAGTAAATCAGATAGCTTTGTTAAAAATTTCAAAATGCGCTCTCTGAAATAAAATAGAAAGTCTGAAGATAACAAACGTCTATTCTATGCGAAAAAAAATAGAAAGAAAAGTCAAGAAATTGTTATGAAGAAAGAGATACAATAAACGGATAATAACACTGGTCGGCAAAAAACAAAAACAAAATGGGAGCAAAAACTCTGTAAGGTGATTTTAATTAATTTGAGTATGCTGAATTCAAAACTGTTTACAGATTTATTCCATCACGTCTAGTTTTTGAGCTATGCTCGTCATCACTATTTTCGCTATAAACTCTCAAAAACTAATTTTGAATGAAATGTTTTTTGACGTTTGATCTAAAATATATATTTTTCCGTAATATTTTGCTTTTTTCATCCAAATCAAGAGTCGAAAACTGTAATTTACTTCAAATCTGCTTCAAAAAACCATATGTTACCTTAACCACCAAGATTTTGAGATATCACACACTTCTATATCATCAAATATCTATTATAAAAAAATATAAAAAAAAAAAAAATTAACATTTTAAAAAGAATAAAATATGACTTTTGGAGATTGCATAAGAAGTTTTGCCAAGAAAAATTTAGGGGTGATTAAATTCAACGCCAAAAGTACCGAAAAAACGCGTTTTTGACATGTTAATATTCAAATATTTCGAAAACGTGACGTCACAGTGAAATTTTGATTTCGGATTCGGAATCAGCACACAGCATCCTTTGGAAAAGTATGGGTTGGTTCAAGCTCTTTTTTCGTTACCGACCAGTGTAATTTTTAGTCCACAGTATTCAGGCGCAACTGCAAGGTCATATCTAATTTTTAGTAGCCTTAGCTTAAATTCAGAAATAAATGTTTAAAATTTAAGCTTTCGGATTGAATAAATCATATTTGAATTTTCTTGTTGCTCTTTTAATTTACAGATTTTTTATAAAATTTTAAAATTGCAATACTATTTTATGTGTTTTGTCATAAAAAAAGCTAATAGACGACTATTAGAATATTAGAATATATTTGATAGTCATTAAGTGAAAATGGGCTATGTGAAGTTGGCACCCCAAAATGCAAATTTTTTTTTTCCCACACTTAGTTAAAAAATTATGACAAAAAAACTTTTTTCAAATTATTAACCTCTTAAAAAAAAGTGATGTAATTTGTTGGAATTACCATGGTTAGTTGAGAAAGTAGGTACTAAAAGAAGTACTATTCATTTACTGAAAAAGAAATCACCTCACCCACCATTTAATATTTTTTATAAGCATGTAGCTTTTCTAGGTGGTCATATGGAAAAAATATTTGTATATTTTGGTTTTTATGGTGAAATAAAGCAAACCAACTTAAGCTTTTTAACAGGAATGTTAGGTATATGGACTACATTCAATGAAATAAGAATACAAAGTCAAATAAAAACATTTGAGGCGCAGCGCCCACACCAGTGGATTTACTTTTTCTATATTACAAATTAAAAAGGTCACTGTGGTGAATGCGTACTATTTTTTTTTTTTTTTTTTTTTTTTTGAGGTGAATAAAAAATATTGCTTTTACCTATAATTTTTAAGCTAAGGGTAAGATAGCGAAAATAAAAGTTGAGCTATCCTGGGCTAACCTTGGGCAATAGCACCAGGCAGGTTTGAAAAAAAAATTGCATTTGGGGGTGCCAATGCCAACTTCACATAGCCCTTAAAAAAAAATCTCAAACTTTCGATTTTTTCCTTTGTATGCACCAAAAAACCATAGATCACTTGCATACAATAAGAAAAATAAACTTTGGAAATAAACTTTCGAGTTTTAGCAATAAGTGAAGATTTTCTTAAAAAATCCTTTAAAATTAATGTGGAAAACGTCTTTTGGTAGTAAAAACAAATTTTTAAATTTGTATGACCTTCAGCTGCAGTTTAGCATACTAATTTTTAACTGTGAGACAGCATGGAGGTAAAGCACTCGCCTAGTGACCCTGTGACCCATGAGTTATATGGTTGACCCCCAGTGCTTACCAGTTATTATTTGTTTAGTTAAAATGCCTCCACATAAAAATAAGAAGATTTTCCGCTTCAATTAAGCGGATTTGGTTTTTAGGTGTATCACAACTTTACCGTTTTCTTTCTTTAAAAATTAAATTTTCATATCTATTCGAGAGGACAATTTAAGGATTCGTAAACAACATTGAACTTTAGATAACAATCACAATTGATAGTATGAAGAAGATAGAGCATGCGAAAAAGTGGCTCCGCAGCAATCTTCTCTGTCTATTTGTATATGAAGCTACAGCTTTAACTAATGAAACGATTTATTTCATACTTGAATTTTGGGTTATTCCCTAGAGGGGAATTGAAATTTTTTTATTAAAAATATGGGTAGGTACTCGCTATTATGACTATATTGAAAAAGGTTGTTTTACAAAAAAAAAAAGTTAAGTAACCTTAATTTAGTGAAAAATCAATTTTTTTTTCAAAACGGTTTAGAGAATGTTTGCATATTAGCGGGAAGAGGTTTTCGTTTACGATTGATGTGAAGTCCTCCGACTTCGATCATATTTGGTAAATATGGGCGAGGAAAACTTAAGGAGACATGTTGATTTAACAAATTTTTGTTTTATTGTATTAACTAATACTTTTTTCGGAAAACTATTCCAATTTTTTTTTTTTTTTTGAAAAATGTTTAGGTATGTATATTTCTTACAAAATTAAAGTTAAAATTAAAGTAAAATTATTCTTTTATAAATGCATTAAACAGCCTTAACATTAAAAAAAAAAAACTTTTACCATAAGAGTTAGTACGTGTGAACGTAAGTTTTTCATTCAAACTCATATAACCATTATTTTACCCGCAATATTCATAAAATCGGTTACTATTTCATCATTAATACATTCAACCAAAATGACTTGCTGTTTTTACCATGACTTTGTATTTATTGTTGTTTATATTTATTTTTTTGTATGATGCAATATTTATCTTTCTAAATGACCAATGTTCAAATACCAGCAATTATTATTTTGAAGTTCCCAGTCTATTCTATTCTTTATTATTATAGTCTATTATTATAAGTAAGTGGCTATAGAATTTCAAGAGATACTGTCATAATATTATAATTCTACGTCAGACAAATAAAATAAAGATATAATGTTGTTATCTCAATTATTTGATGCTTTTCATTTAAATCATTCAACTCTGTTGTTGTTGTTTGTTAGTAAAGAAGTTTTTGGGTAGGTTATGTCATAGTTTATTTATTTCAGTAAAAACAGTTATAATTTTATCTTAATTAAATAATTAATTAACTAACTCTAAAATTTATTTAACGCCAATTTAATAACGCTAATTTACTTTTAAAATGTTCCGTTTTTTTCAGGTCTTATAAAGGACTTTCTTGACCTCCGAGACTTGGGATTTTTTCAAACTTTTTCTCAAATCTATGAGATGGGTATACTTGCAACCAATGTCACATTAAACGAACCGTTAGTACAAAAACTGATGAAATCAAAAGCGCAATTCGATGTCATTGTAATGGATCTTTTTGTTGATGAAGCCTTATTTGGTTTTACTGAACTCTTCAATGCCTCAATGATTGCTACCGGTTTATTTGGAGCAACATCATGGAATACCGATCTAGTGGGAACACCTTCACCACCTTCGTATGTACCTAACCCATTTAGTGCTCTAACAGATCAAATGAGTCTATTTGAAAGGATTGAAAATCTGGCTATTCTAACTTTTGAGAATACTTTTTTTAATTGGTTTTACCTTCCTCGTCAGGAAGAAATGCTAAGGAAATATTTTCCAACAATAAAAACGAGTCTTAATGAGTTAAGAAAAAACACAGCTATGGTTTTGTTGAATCAACATGTCTCCTTAAGTTTTCCGCGCCCATATTTACCAAATATGATTGAAGTTGGAGGACTTCACATCAATCGTAAACGAAAAAATCTTCCCGCTAATATGCAAAAGTTCTTAGATGAAGCCAAAGATGGAGCAATCTACTTTTCAATGGGTTCCAACTTAAAAAGCAAAAATCTACCAGCAGAAAAACGTGAAGCTATTCTCAGGACATTCAAATCCTTGAAGCAGAAAGTTTTATGGAAGTTCGAAGATACCAATCTTCCTGGAAAAAGTGACAATGTATTCATAAGTGATTGGTTTCCTCAAGACGATGTTTTGGCACACCCTAATGTGAAGCTTTTCATCACTCATGGAGGTTTGCTGAGTACAACCGAATCGATTTATCATGGAAAACCATTCATTGGAATTCCAATTTTTGGTGATCAATTTCTAAATATGGCTCGAGCTGAAACTAGTGGTTTTGGAATTATGGTTGATTATAATGTGTTATCGGAGGAAAACTTCAAGTCAGCAATATTAGAGATGTTAAACAATCCAAAGTATACAAAAAAGATTCAAGAAGTTTCGGCAAGGTATCGTGATCAACCAATGGAACCATTGGAATTGGCAATTTACTGGGTAGAATATATTGCCAAACATAAGGGTGCTCCTCATCTGCATTGTGCAGCTCAGGAATTGAACTTTTTCCAATATCATAATATAGATATTTTATTTATCTTACTTGGAGCAATTGTGTTGTTAGTGTTTGTGATAAAAATGTTAATTCAGAAAATTAGTTCACATTCAGGTGCGAACTTGAAAGGCAAAGTAAAATCGAAATTAAATTAAATTAATTATATTTTGTTTTTTATTGTTTTGTTATTTTACAAGTGCAGTGTTGTTGTTTTTTAAAGGAGTGCAGACCAGCATCATTATGCCACCTTAAGAACTGGACAATACAATTTACCGCCGAGTAGGTACAAGTGCAGATAGGCTTTGTCAATTCCACCAATGGTTTGTACACCTCGAGTTAATTACGCATACCAAAAATCATCGTTTGTCCACCCTCCGCTTAGGAGATATTCCGAAAAGAATTTTTTATAGCAACTCTAATTTAAAATATAATTTTTTCTGAAACCCCAAAAAGTATTTTTTTTTTTCAAAAATTCAAACGGCTATCGTTTGTCCACTTCGAGAAATGGAAATGGATGCAAACCAAAACTCATCGTTTGTCCACTTTAAGTTTAGGAGATATTCAAGAAACAAATTTTCAAAATTCCCAAAAAAAATACTCATACACCACAGTGTACCACTGAAAATTACAAAGTCCCTAAAATCCCCAAAAATTTAAACGACAATCGTGTGTCCTCTTCGAGAAATGGATATAACCAAAAATCATCGTTTGTACACCCTACGTTAGAAGATATTAAAAAAAAAAACAAATTGTGTGCTAAAAAATCGCAACAAAGGTTACGCATACACCACAGTGTATCAACTGAAAATTTCAAAATCCCCAAAAATTACTTTTTTTTCAAAAATTCCAAACGGCAATCGCTTGTCAGTCTCGAGAAAATGTATACAAACCAAAAATCACCCTACGTTTAGGAGATATTTAAAAAAAAAAAAAACAAAATTTGTACTAAAAAATTCAATGTCCCATAAAATCCCCAAAAACTACTTTTTTTTAAATTCAAATTTTTGTCTTTTGTCCACCTTTACCGTTCTTTACGTATACCAAAAATCTTCATTTGTCCACCCTACTTTTAAGAGGCATTTAAAAAACAAAATTTGTACTGAAAAATCCTAAGACCCATAAAATCTCCAAAAATAACTTTTTTTAAAAAATTCAAATTTCTGTCGTTTGTCCACCTCGTACGTACGTATACCAAAAAATCGTCGTTTATCCACAATACGTTTAGGAGATATTCAAAAACAAATTTTCAAAATTCCCACCTAATTAAAATTACAGAGTCACTTAAATCCCCAAAAATTACTTTTGTTCAATAATTCAAAGGGCAACCGTTTGTCCACCTCAAGAAATGGATAAAAACAAAAATCATCGTTTGTACACCCTACTTTTAGGAGTAATTCAAAAAACTAGTTTTGTACTGAAAAATTCAAGGTCCCATAAAATCCCACAAAAACAAAAAAATTTCCAAAAATTTTAGCACTAAATTTTCTAAAAACTTGACTTAATTTGAAAAAAAAAAAATCATTAAAAATCAAAGATAGAGTATAACCTTTGATTTTTAATGACATGCTCTACAAAAATGAATTAATGTTGTTAATTTTACGGAACATAAACGGTCCATCGCAGCCTAATAATTCGAAATGTTTGTTCAGGTTGTTCTTAAAAAATATTTATTGTTGGAGCTGTTTTTAAAAAGAAATTGTTTTTTTTTTTAATATACAAAATTTTAAATAAATTACAAAAAAAAACTATGTTTAAGAAAAAAACGTCAAAAAATATCTAAATTTACACTAGGCCTCAAGTTCAAATTTGTTTACCATTGTGTAAGTACCTGCCACTTTTCAAATGGTTTACTCACTTTTGTGCGAAAAAGTTCTGAAAATTCCATTTGTACATTTTGCAGTTACAAGGTTTTCAGAATTTGCCATTCATATGATTTTTAGATGATTTTTCATATTTGCATCAATTGGATTGCAAACTAAGATGGACTTTGGGGCAGAAGTTTTAAGTAAAAGACTTAAAGTAAAGTATTTTCAAGCCACTGCACTTGCTATAGGCTCCTTCGTTATAAACAAAATTTTTTAATTGAGTTCGGTTCGTATAATCTGCAGAAGCAAAAGCTCAACTATCGAATAGATGCGCTGATGCATAGTAATTGCTTTTATTTGCTTGAAGAAAAAAAAAATATGCTATTGCACTGCACTTGACGGATATACTATCCGTATCTATGGAACCATGATATTCTCTTATTTATATGAACAACACAATTCTCATTGAGATTGTGTATGCATTTATTTTTCAAATGGTTTCGCTATGAATCGAGTGTGTAGATTTTTATTTTCTATTTTTATTTCTTTTTTTTTTAACCTGTTGGGTTTCCTGTGAGAAGAGCACGAAATTGGAATTTCACCTTTGTCCCGGATTGTTTGCTTGCCTTAAATATAAAATATTGATGTTTGACCATCGGATATTTGTTTGGCGATGCAGTCATGTAGATTTGATCCTGTCTGATGAATTACATTTTGAGTGAGGTGTTTTGGTTTTCCATATATGAAATACAAAAAAAAAAAAAACAAAATAAACTTCCATTTTGTTTTTTTGTTAAGTATTAGTGTTGACTGTTGTGATAGCGAAGCTGTTCATTTTGGTATTATGCGCACCTTGTCATATTGAATTTTTTTTTAAGCATAGAATGGGTATTTTAAAATTTGAATTCACTGCCAGGTTGTATTTGAATTTTCAAGTAAAACCGGGCTATGCGCTATGACGTGTTTGCATAATTTATAATGTCATATAAAATTCAATTGAACATTTGAACAAAAGTTCGATATTTTTTTGTGCTTTGTGAATTTTTGTTAAATAACAATTGAAGCGTTAGGATTGAAATGTTAAAAATGAATTATTAAGATGGAAGAATTATTTTAATTTAATATTTGAATCAGTATTAGTTAAGTAAATGTGTATTAATTTCGAAAATGGCGGTAAATAAAACAATGTAATGGAAATAATAAATTCCAGAAAAAATATGTAACGTAACATAAATTTAATATTTTTGGTAAATGGGTGAATACTTCAAAAAACCACACAAATATATTTTTGTAATATGGATCAGAATCATAAAGGGGGAAAATTTGGTGTTCAGACATTTTTTTAAATCAAAACGTAAGCAAAGTTTTTAGTTCTATTTTATTCCATCGAAAATATTCAAAAAAGCGTTCCCGTAACACGTGCATAAATTAAAAACTGGAATTCAAATCGCTTAAAAATACATTAAAATCAATTTTTTTTGTAAGTATTACTTTGCATTTCTTGCAAACAAATTAAATATTAGAAATTATTAAAAACATTTTAATCATCTAACGTACAAATGGTGCTGAAAGCAGTTTTTAAATTTGACATTATATTGATTATAAATTATAATAATAACACTGGTCAACAAGGTTTTTGCCACTATAACCAAAATATACTTTTCTTTATGTTTTTGATATGCTGAACTCGAATCTGAAGTCAGAAAATGTTTATTGACCGTTTTTGAAATATAACCATTAGAAAATGCCGAAAAACGTCATTTTGGCTGTTTTCGATGTTATGTTTTTATGTGGGGTAATTCATTATGAAAAAATTTGCAACGGTACCTATAAGAACTTTTTTATTCTTTTTTTTATTTATTCTTCCAAAAAATGTTGAAATCTTTCCGATATCTCTTTTACTGCCCGAGATATTTAAAATTTAAGGAGTGGTCGTTGACTTAGCTAGGTATCAAACCATAGATATGAAAGTTATTATCATGCTGATGTAGAATATTTAAATATTTTAACTAGTTTTACAGTTTTCTGCCGAAAAAAAATGTTTAATTCTAATCGATTTCCTAAACTTACATTAAAAGCTTAAAAATACTTAAAAAAAATGTGTAATTTAGGCTAGTATTATGAATTTAAGAATAGAAAGTTGTACACGTGGGTGTATACTTGCTTTTTTTCCTCTTTTTTAATGAAAATATTTTAGTTAAATTTTTATAAATGTGATAAATGAGTTTTTGTTAGTTGGAGTCATTAATTGTGTATACTTTAACTTTACTTAAAAAATTGTACAAAAGGCACGATCTAATTCTCCGTTTTATAAATCACCCCTGTGTCTGCAAAAATTTCTCGACAGCAATTTTGAATCATATTCAAAAAAGATTTACCGTCGTAGGACTTTCATCATTTAAAATGGACTCGTACTCTTCATCAGCTATTTTCCAACTTAAAGTGTAAGACCTAGTGTCGCCATTTCAAGACTCATTTAAACATAACAATGCGCATCAATTTCTATTTGAGGCAAACAAGATCCAATACTTTTTATACAAATCTCATATCTTAAGTCGATGTAAATTTTTTCGCCAGATACGATCTTGAGCTAAAATATATATTCGTATTACTCTTTAAATTATGTCTAGAATGCACATCACATACGTTTTTGTAATTATTCCCTAATTCAATTTCTACACACAATTTATGGAATTTCAGAGAATGTCCTTGATTTTTCTGTATTGTCATTTTGCTATATTTCCGTTATTGTCGGTGGCCAAATAAATTGCGCTTGTATTCTTAAAACTTTTTAAAAAATTTTGTATAAGCACTTTCAAATTTAAACTTTATTAGTGTAAACTTTCATGCTATGGTCCATTTTTAATAACTTTAATGCAGGTTTTTTAGCATGAAAAAAGCGTATATTTTATTTTACCACCGTGAAAATTATTACATAGCTTCTGCGTTTCTCTTCATAGCTCTATTTTGTGATAATATTTTCATTTTTTTATTTTTTGTTGTTGTCCATTTACCTTAAGTCAAAAAGTATATAACTTTCTAAAATACTTTAATCAACCCCCTGTGACCATTTGTACTTTTGTTTCAAAAGTGTTGTCTTTTTCATTTCGTAAATAAGAAGAAGGTATATCTGTCCCCATAGAACCAACTCAAAGAGCATCGTTATTCATGAAGTTTATTCAGCACGTTACAACAAAGCTTTAACGTACCATGAATCTTTTAGTGATAGCCTGGGTTATAAAACATACATAAGGATGAAAGATATGGCCTAAGCTACTGCATAAAAACTTCCTACCCTATATACCCACCATCACTCGTCTATCAATTTTTAATGCAAAACAAAAAAATTGTCTTCCGTGCTTTTCTTCCTAACTTCAAATATAATTAGTGCTTAGAAACTTTTGTCCATAGCCCATCTCCAGCCAACGATTCGAGACACAATTTAGTTGCTTTATTTTTTGGTTAAAATGCAAATTACGAGGGACTTGGGGCAGATTATGGTCTGAAACGAAAAATTTCTTGTTGACGAAGTAATTTTTTAGTGGTTCCCGTGTGGCTATTATATAACTTCCATGAAAATGATGTATATATTTGTGATAGGTTGAAAAAAAATTATTTTTTTGTTTTTTTTTTTTTTTTAATTTGTCATTATTCATTTTTATTGAAATTGAAAATATTTAGCTTGCATCCAAAATATTAATTTTTGTTATTTTGTACCAACCTGGGGCCTTTTTCTCATTGAACATCATCAGCTTAACATCAATAGATCATAGAGAACTTTTAAGAACTTCTGAATTATGTATGAAAAAACGGGTCAATTTTAACGTACCTATTCTTGTCAAGATCGTTAAAGCTTTTGAAAATAAAATGCACGACTGGGTAGCACAAACTTGCTCTTAGAGTTAAAGTTGCTTAAATTTTTAAGACTTTTTATATAGAAATTTGGAAAATGTAGGTACCTACCTACTATTTGGGTACAAAAAAATAAAAAAAAAAAAATAAAATTCGTCTTTTAAAAAAAATGCAATTTTTTAAAAAACTAATTTCTTATAAATAATTTTTTGGAAAAAAAGTTTTAAAATAAAATTGGTAGGTATGTCATTTTGTAGAAATCACTAATCAACATCTTCAAACTAAATTTCAAAAAAATGCAATGTCCCGTTTTCGAAAATTTGATTTTTCAAAAAAAAAAAATTTCAAAATTTTTTTAAAAATCCAAAAATTATTTTTTCGGAAATTTATTTTTGTTTTATATTTAAATTATGTATGTAAATGCTTCGTCACAAAAAGTTTTGTTGAAATCGAATAATCAGTTTCGGAGATAATCGGATTTGAAAAAAAAAACGGTTCTATGGCAGGTACCATTAATAATGATTTTCAAACAAAATTGTTTTCATTAGAAAATAGACCTTATCTTAGAACATATGTACATTTGAACTTTTTAAACTAAATCGTTGGAGCCGTTTTTGAGCAATTTCAACTTTACTAAAATATTATATGACAAGTACCGTTATTTTTGGCCCAAAAAATTTAATTCCAAAAACCCCTCTGGAGAGTCGTTAAATAACGCTACATACCAAGTTTGAAGTCAATCGGTCCATCTGTTTAGGCTGTAGCTCCTTATACTGACAGACTGACAGACAGACAGACGGACTTCCGGGACTCACTTTTTTAGCATTCTCTTCCATCGTAAAGTCATGGAAAAATGTTATCTCAACTTTTTTTTTTTTACGAATGCATAACTTGATATTACCTATATCGCAAGTAAAAAATGTTTCATAGGTCAATAGTTCTAGAACTCCTGTATTTGTTTCTTCCCTTCTTTTTAATATAAAAACAAATACTTAATTTTTAAGACCCTAAAAAATTCAACTTATAGAGAAATTGTACTTGTGAAATTGTACACAAAAAAATAAATTACGAAAAACCTAAATTTAGATGTACATGTACCTACCTCACTTGAACACACACACGTATAAATTCTCGTTCCATTAAGCATTATAAACTACATTAAAATAATGTGTCAATGCTTGATCAACAGTTTTCCCTTCCCCCAATCTATCACTGTTTAAAAAATCCAATAAATAAATTTAAAAAAAAAACACGTATACGCCACAGTGGGCAACGTGCAAATAATGTCAATTACAACTTTGGTATAGGTGCCAACACACCCAAGTCAATATTTAATAACACTAGCACTAAGCAAATGTGGCAAAACATTCAATCTATTTCAATGTTCACAGTTTTTCAGTCTTAACAAAAGCTGACATTTTCATGCATTTTTGCAAAAAAAACTAAGAACAACCTTGTTCATTCTCATTTAACATGTAAATAGTGCTTTGTTGTTTGTATGCTTAGCTAACAATTATTACTTGATTAACTTCATTATGTTTCATCTTCCAAGCCCAAACCACCAAAAAACAAACAAACAAACCTACACAACACCTCATATACTATATAGTCAGAGAGTTAAACAAAACGAGAAGTATTTAAAGCAGCTTCCCGTTTGTTTGCGTTTTTCCCTTCTGTCACGCAAGTTGCAAACTTTTAGCACCAAAGTTACAAGACTTTGTCGGTCGGTACGCGCTCTCGGGTTTGGGGCTTGAACCAGAAAAAATGTAATAAACTGTGCGAACAAAGGGAACATTATTGAGAACAAAAAATAAAAAATAAAAGAAGAAGAAAAGTACAAAATAAAAAAGACGGATAGAAACAGGAAAAACAGACACAAAAGAAAAAGAAACTTGCGGGTGAAAAAGTTTGTAAAAAGACGTTTTTGTGGCGGAAGAATTTCATCAGTAACATGCAAGCGGAACACTCCCGATAGAACCCCTCGGGATTCGAGAAATAAGAAGAAGAAGAATTAAGGAGCATGGAAAAAAAAGAAAAGAACATAAGCAAAAGAGGATGTTAAAGTTATTTTTGTTTTTTGTTTTTTTTTTTTTTTTTTGGAAAAAAAAACATTAAAAAAAAATGAAGCAACTTCAAATTGAACAAGAACTTAGAACTTTTCAACGGTTACGCTACGTTGCCATCATCTCTAAACTCTTCACTCACAGTGCCGGATTTTTTATAAGACTATCTGTTCAGGGACTTGTCAAGAACTAGTTTTAACAAAATGGCAGCGAATTTGTTGGTTGTCTTTTAAAAGTGCAAAGTTCAAGTTTCCCTTCGACAACAAAAGACGACATAACCTCGAAATAGTGCGATCCAGTCTTATAATTTTATATCGTGTTTCTATTTTCCATTTAATTTCAAAGGGTTACTCGAACACATTCAAAACATAAATTTATTAAGTTGCGTTTAACTCGGCTTACCCGCTGAATGTAGCATTTTGCGATACCTCTAACTTCTACGGAAGCTTTAAGTCACGCAATCATCTCTCTATCGACTTTAAAGTGAGCTTTGACCTATACAAAGAGCTCTTCTAATCGCGGCGTCTCTGCCTAACTCGTTCACTTGTGCAGAGAGACATGATCATGAAGCCCTTAAAGTCAAGAAAGGTAATAGGCAAGACATTCAAGAGAGATTATATAGGCAGGATATAAAAATTCGGATTAATAATATTGAACAAAATCATACTCCTCATGAGCCTGTTAATGTTCTTAAATTAATTCGTCCCTGTCACTAGCCAAACATAACTTTCGTTCATCCCTCTTTCTTCCCTTACTCTTTAACATCTTTTCGCGTAAGTTTTTTTCTTTTTTTTTGAAAAAAATGTCTCAATTGCAAAGGACTTTGTTGCCACTGATGCTTGATAACCACTGTCTTTCGCCAACTACTATAACTTAACTGGGTATACTTGGGGGTGATGTGATGGCAATGCCGGGTGCGGTGGTGGTTGCGTTTTAAAAGGGATATAGGTTTCTCGATCCTCTAGCTGGCTTTTTGGATTAGACTTTAATCCTAATGGCACGGTCATACATAATTTATTAGTTTTTAAGGAAAAAGTTAAGTGTCATCAAATTGTATTATTTACAAAAGCAAAATAACAAGTAGAACGCAGAAAATATACGAGAGACAAGAATGTAAATTGAAGAAAATTGAAATTACTGGCCCGCCAAAGGGATTCAGTTAGCACGAAGTTAAACTTTAGTTACAATTTTTTTTTTTTGTCGTCTCTTGTTTTGTTTCTTCTGGTTTTATGTATATTCTTTTTTTTTCTTCTTTTTTTTTTGGATTTTCTTTCAAGGATTTTTATTTAATTCGGAGACCGCATTAAGGTTTTTAAAAAAATGGTAATTGAATAGATTGGGCAAAGATTGATTTCCTGGGGGAATGAGTTTTGCAATAAAAAAAATTAAAACAAAAAAAATGTGGGTTGGCGGTTAAAATGTTTAAACTTTTGTTTTCAGAATTTAATTCATATTATTTTGCAGAAAAAAAAACTTTAAATTTCGACCAGAAACTTTGGAACTTTCTCTAACTATATGCGATCTTTTTTTTTATTTTTAAATCTAAACAAAAATACTTGTTGTGAGGATACATATATACTAGGGTGGTCGTTATTTTTAAAAGTTGAGCAATTTTACTGAGCACCCTATTTTTTTGTTCCTTTACATCTTAAAACACTATCCTATTTTTTTTTTTTTTTACGACCATGTTAAAACGTGCCGCTCTGACCTTAAAGTTAACGCTCTTGGGAGAGTACTTTCACAGTATTACATTTTTTATGAATTTAATGAAAATGTTTTTTTGTTGTCCCTAAGCAAGTGTAGGTGTCATTTAAAGTGCAGTTCATTGCTTCTGGTTATAAAATATTGCAATAGCTTTTGTTTAGTTGTAATAATATAATAAGCTCTGAATCTCCAGTGCCAGAACCTTTTGGCTCGAAAAGAGCAGGAGTAGATATTTTTAATCCTAGGCTATCGGCAGTGCTTAATAAATGTAAAGTAAATGACAGGAATGCCGTTCACCTCTTGACAGCCTGTATTGATCCTTCAAAATTTGTAACTAACCGCTCCTCTATACGACTCTAGAATCTATCGTCAATATATTCGTGGGCAATCAGCTTTAGTAAGTAGAACTAAATTTTTTGAATTTGATTTAAGTTTTGCTGTTATACACTGGGGCTCAAAACTTCCTCCCGATATAACTGGCCAAGCTAAAGTAGACAGACTTCCACTTGGAATTTCGGAACTTTCAGCTTGAACTGGGATTGAAGTATTGTCTACAGTGTACGATATATTAGAAAATTGGTCCTTGATTGACAAAGTTCAAGCTTATGTTTTCCACACAACTTCATCTAACACTTGGCGTTCAAACGGAGCTTGTGTTTTATTAGAAAAAAAAAAAAATTGGGCGAGACGTACTCTATCTAGCTTTTAGACATCAAGTTTTCGAAATTGTTCTTCAAGTGGTATTCAACGCATCCAAATTTGACCTATTTTCTCGACCTGACATTGCTTGGTTTAAAAGATTTAAAACACAGTGAAAAACAATTGATAAGATTGATTTTCTTACAATAAATGTGGCCAACAATTACTTAAAACTTATATTTTACTACACAAATAATAATTGAAAAAACACAAATTAATTTTTTTTTTTATTATTATTTTTTTTTTCAAAAATCTTGTCCTTTGCTCCCATGTAAATTTGTTCTTCAAATAATTTTTATATTGTCATTATTCTGGTAGTAAATAACGTTTAAGCAGAATTAAAAGCGATAATTTAAACATTATTTTTGGAAGAAAGGGCAAAATGCTTAAAATGTTTGAAAGAACTTCGGAAAAAAATGTGTTTGAAGTCGTTCCGATAAATAGAAAAACTTGATTCCTATCGGTTTCTCAGGTCCGAAATAAGGGGAAACAGTCAATGGTGCAGACGTCTTAAATATTTTTTTGAAAAAAACTTGCACAGTGTAATTTGTATTCAATACCCAGGATGTATAGTCTTGAAAGTCTCGAAACTCGTTACGAAGGTTAATTTAATGTCATTAATTTATGAAAATATAATCCAAAAATTTATTAATTTAAAATAAATAAATATTTGTTTTTCTAACACTATTTATGAAAATATGACTTCAATAATGAAAAATTAGACATTGCTTGGATTCTTATTTACTAACCCTTATAGAAGAGAATTCTTAAAACTTCAAACTCAAAGCGGCACGTGTTAATATTGTCCGATTTTCTTGAAATTTTTTTTGTACACATTTTAATTGCATAGAAACAATAAAATCGGGTGCTCAGTAAAAAAAAATAATAAATTTTTTCTCCCATACAAATAAGGACCACCCTAATATATACCAATAATTGTGTTAACTAAACTTAGTTTGCGGCTTCCAAATGCATTTGCTGTTAGCATGCTCGTCTACGAAATTCTTCGATCGGTGGTTTGCCCTGCACAATGGGCCCAAAGGACCTTTTGCGTCGGTTCCGTGATGGTTCAGCCATGATTCGGGAACATTTTTTGGTTGTTGGAACTAATTTTTTTGGACCAAAAATAATGGTCCATCCATTCTGGAAATCATTATTAACGGTACCTGCCATAGAAGTGGTTTTTTCACATCTGATTTTCTGCCAAACAACTTTTTCAATTTTTACAAAATTAATGAAACAAAAGCATTTATATAATTTTGAATACCTACATATAAGTCAGAAAAATGTTTAAAATAATTTTTGGATTTGAAATACTTTTTTTTTTTGAAAAATCAAATTTTCGAAAACAGTACATTGACTTTATTTGAAATTTCGGTTTAGATACGATTAGTAATTTCAACAAAATAGAATACCAATTTTTGTTTTAATTTTTTTTTTCGAAAAATTATTTAAAAAAAAAATTAGTTTTTTAAAAAATGGCTCCAACGATTTTGAATTTTTTTCCTCTAATGATGCATCTTAATAAATGGAATGAAATAATTGCATACCTTTTTTTCAAAATTGTTACATATACAAAAACTTAAAAACTTAAAATAAAAATTTTAGCAACTTGAACCCTAAGATCAAGTTAGTACGACCTAGTCGTGCATTTTATTTTAATGGTGATTCATATTCGAAACAAAAACAATGGACATATATGTACCTATGTTAAAATTTTCTGCCTAAGTTTTGGCAGATATGATTATAAGTATTTAAGGGATACTCATTTTTTATTCTTACGTAATTTTAAGCAATTACTGTCGTCGTCCTATTCTTATATTTTATTTTTGATGTCATTTATCGTCATGTCCTTTGAACTACTTAAAACTAAGGATACCTTGGACTTAGGATTAAATCAGTATTGATAGTAAACGAAAAGGTCTAAATTCCTATTTTCATGGGCTAGCTTCAGCACTTGCAAACCCTTATTAACCTCTATAGCAAATGACTATATATATAAACATATTTATATGTGTATACATTTGCAGGTAAATGTTCTATTTTTGGGTATAGAATTTTTTTTTTATCTACAATAGTTCATATCTTATGGATGTTACTTAAAGGGATTATCATACGAAAAGAGGGTTCTTTGATTTGATCTCATATCAGAGGGAAAAAAGGTGCCACCTTTATTTTTTATTTTGTTATCATAAAGATATTGAAATTGGGTTCGCTTGGGAATCAAATGAAAAATAAAATTGAAAGTCTTAAAAGAAGTTCCTTAAATTGTAGAAGTTTTCAGAAAAAATAAGCTCTATTTAATTTTATTTCAAAATGTATTTTTAAGAACTATTTAAATTGAGTATTTGAAGTTATATATACAATACTTTACATCAACTACATACACATTTTTTAAGTTTTCACTATTCGTTTTTTTTGTAAGAAGAAGCAACGATTAAGTTAAACTCAGTAAAAAAAATAACCACGCTTTTTGAATACCTATATCCTTTTCTTTGCTTCGTTCAACATCTAAGACAAAGAGTTGAGGGCAAACAAATATAAGTTAACCAAAAATGTTGGGATAAAATGAATTAGGAAACCTTGAAAAAATGTGTGGGTTTTTTGCTGTCGTAAAGTGCTCGTGAGGTTCGAAATAAATATTAATAGCCTGCTTACTCACAATGCATTGAATGATAAGTCCTGCAAAAACCTGGAACTGAGTCGAGAACAGATATCCCTAAGCTTAAAAAATTCCAACAGCAACTATCGTAAGCACAGAATGCACAGACCTTCTAACTTAAAGTAAAGATCTACTCCAGAACGGATTTCACTATAAAGACTTTTGATCCAAATACCTCGGAGAACTTGTAATGAATTCATCCGCTTGAGTCCCATCTGTCACTGATGACTTCGTGAAAACTTTTCTTTGTCTAAATGGTGAAATGAAAAGACAACACCTACAATACATCTCTATCAAAAGTAATCAAACAGTTCTCCGTTTATAAGGGAGTCAAAACCGAGGACCATCTTAATAACAAATCCTTCCAGAGCAAATGTGTCAATTTTACCCTATAGTTTTTTTTTTTTTCTTGATAGGTATTGTTATGTTCATCAATCCTCAAATTAAGATTATCTACATTTGATATACAAAGCCAGAGCTCCTTGTTGGGAGATAGAACGGATTTCCCTTCTTCAAAATTACATTTTGCTCATCCTTTTATCTATATACAAACTTGCTGCTTTGGGGGAGGATAAAGCTCACCTATAGCTTCTATAACCTTATAACGCTTATATAGGTACCTTCTCATTCTTCAAGAAACACAAAAAATATTATCCCTCTGATATCAAATTATTCATTACTCAATCCTAATTCACAATCCCAGTGGAAGTGAATGATCAGATGGATGAATGAAAAAGCTAAATAGATGGATGGATGTTTATGGTTGAATGATGGGTGTTCATGCTCCAAGGTCAACAGAAAGTTGACCAAACATTTTATTACACCCGCCACACTCCACATGATTCACCCTAAATGTGTTTTTCTTTTTGGTGGCACACATAAAAAGTGTGCCTCCGTGCGTGTCGGTCTTAGGGTCGTTTTGGCTGACGAAAACGACACCAACAACGGCCTATCAAATTTTTATTTAACTAATTACATGGATACGTTTATCTGACTCAATAACATTCAGTTTGTAAGTATTTAAGGACAAGATGGGGTCTGTTATTGTAGTGTATATTGTATACATCATAAGGAAGTAGAATATCTTTATCGTTTTAACGGTATGAAGTGCAGGGAAAAACAAACAAGGAATGCTAAAGAAAATTGTGTCTACAAAGCAAACTCAATGTTTAGTTTTAATAGTACTACATCTATAAATGAACAGTGATGTGTGAAAACTTATGAAATGGAAGAATATAATCAAGGGGCATGGTAGTGCCCAGCCAAGTTCTCTAGCAACTTTGGCACTACACCCTTATTTACAGGAAACAACTCAGGCCATTTTCGAACCCCCTCTAACTTCCACACCAAATATGCCAGACATTTCAAACTCGCTACTTTTTGTTTACTTATCAATTTTTCAAATAACTTTAAAAATCGGTAATTTAAAGTTAAATTGCCAAGGGAACAACCAAAATTTTATTTATACAAATTTAAAGCCAAGCTTTAGAACTTTGTACACTTTTACATTTCAGTACTTTTTGTGCTAGCATAATTTCAACATAGGAGAACTTGGCTCTTTTTTTAACAGTAATGTTTTTGTTGTGATTCGTTTTACGTCAAAAAGATAAGGAATTGCTCGAATACGAAAACAATTTAGACAGGAAGTCGAGGAATTTTGAAAATAAATTTCATCAAGACACAAACAATTTCCTAACTTTAAGACCATGAGCTGGTAACAGATTACTTGTGGGAAAAATAACCGATTCAATATATCAATATTGACTGCAGACATGGCACCGCGGAGCTCCACCCCGTTTCTGAGATAAAGTGCAATAATTTAGGTGTCTAAGAATTAGTTTTAAATTTGAATGTTTGATTGCATTTTAATGTGCTTTGTATTCAAAAATATTTGAAACTAAAAACATTGTATTCAAAAACTTTGTAATAAAATCGCAATACTAAAAACTAATTTTGTTCGTATTGAAAAAGGCCCAATTCCAAAAGTTGTCTTAAAAACTACGACAGATTTTTTAACCGCGCAGTTTAGATTAAAAACCTGTGTCTAGTGTTTTTAGTTTTCTATATAGCCTGTAAGGCAAGTAATAATTTCGTTTAAAAAAAATCGAAGTTTTTGTCAAAACGAACATTACGAGTGATTTTCGCTATGCCGCACAGTGCGTTGATTCAGTGCAAAGTATGGAAAAAATTCAAAACAGCCTAATTTTTAGGATCTTTTCTTTTAACATTATTTTTTAGTCTCATGGCAAGTAAATAGTGTATAAAAACATTTTTTATTTCGGTTATAATTTTTTGTCATATAAGTACACTAAGGATTGTTATTTTTATAACTCAAAAAGTGCATTTTTCATACAAATTGTGTGTAAAAAGGCTTGAAACAATCAGTCATAGCTAGCAGGGACGCGGGTGGACGCGGATGAATGATACCTTTTTGGAAAGGTCGTATTTCCCACTTTATAACCTATTAACTTTTTTGATGAATGCACTTGAATCAAAAATTATGCTGAACTTTGAAAATAAGCTGTTTTTGTGAGAAATAAACCGTTACTTTACCGGTTATTAAAACGATCTAAGACTTTGGAGGGCAAAAAAAAACAAATAAAATATATTAAGCTTACCCTTCTTACGAGTATCCAATTAAAAACCGGTTTAATTGGAGCAATTTAACTCCGTGGTGCAGCTATTCGTAAATCATCACTAAATGGCCTACTTTTGACATGTTACCTTTAAGAGGTTGTGTAGCTTGCTGTAGTTGCATTTTACAAAAAAAAATTACAGTTCATCTAGTTAGACATCTGGCTATAATTTTGCATTCTTCAAAACCGGTTTTAGAAGGTCAAATTTGTTGACTTTTCTCCACTGGTCACCGCACTGTGTGCCGTCCGTATGATTGTAAGTCTGTTCTTCGTGTCGCGTCTGTTCGTCAATGTGTTCACCTGTATATCAAGCAACGAGTAGATGTATTTTGTTAAATTTGGTACCGATGTTTTTTTTTTTTTGTAATTTGTAAGCTTCTTATAGTTTTTGCTTAGAGTGTAAACCTCCTATACAAAGTATTCTTATTATTGCAATTTTTTCTAACGGTATCGATTAAATTTAGTGTTTTTTACATAATCCCCTGAGAGACCATCCTAAAAAAACTGAGCTTTTAGTTTTTCAAAAAAAGAATCGTATACTGAAAATATGACGGTCCCATTTTTTCGAAAATTGACTTGTAATTAAATTATTTGCTCACAGCTAGTCTTAAGAACTGAACCGATTTTATTAAAATTTTAAAGACTTATTACTTTTATTAAAAAAAAAAATAAAAAAACAGTTTTGGAAAAAAATAAAAAAATATATTATGTACACATTTTTCAACTTTCCATTATATTATTTTCATTAAAATTGAGAAATCTATCAAGTCTATTTTAAATGGGGACACTTTGCACTATTTTTGTTTCTAATATTCAATGCTTATCAATTTCCGGTCGAACAGGAAACATAGAAATCAGATGATAAATTACTGTCTTAACTGTCATTGGTTTTTAATATTTGTTTACTATTTTAAGTGTTTTTTTTTTTAGAAAATTTCTCTTCCCAGTTCCCACCTTAGCAGTTGGACGAGACGCGCTCTCTAATAGTTAAGTTTTCAATAATTTGTTTTCTAGTTCTAAGAAAGTGATCTGGCTTTAAACCGGGGAAAAAGCAAACGAAGAGTTAAGAAAATAATTCTTGTTCTTGTATTTTTAGGCTTTATGGCAAGCCTAAATATAAGAGTGGCGCAAAAGTATTGCCATATAATATGATTTTGAATATGCTTCAATTTTTACGAATGGAGTCAAATATCAGAAATGGTTTGTGTATAGCGTTTTAATACTGGCAGGGCAGCTGCTTGTGAAATCAATTTATATTGAAGGTTTTGAATGAACAACAACAGCTTGTGTGTGTTACCACCGAGTCAAATATCATTGGACTTGGGTATATATTTTATAGATCTCTTGTTGATTTCTTGATTTCTGGCCAACATTAGTAAGAAAAAACCTTCCGCTAAAATTTTGTATCAACTCGTGAGGCGGTAATGTGAGTTACAATTTTTTTTTTTTTTTTTTTTGTTTCATCAAGTTTACATTTCATGAAAACAAAATACCTGCCAATTCCCATTTTGACAATACATTTGCACCACCCTGTATAGTATTAGTAATGGTAATCATTATTATTATTTTTAGTATATAAAAACAACTGCTATAAATAATTTTTAGCATAAATATGCATTTTTAAATAAATGTGGGCCACTGTGGTGTATGAGTAACATTTTGTTCTATAGAAAAACTTGAACCGTCAAAAAAAATTTTATCATTAACCAATTTGATTTTCTGGTCGTTCAAAATATTACATCCAGGCAAACAAATCACAGAGCTATAATGCAAAATATACACTTTTAGGTATATCAGTAGCTTGGATAACTTCAAATAGAAAGTCTTTTCGATTTTATTGAATTATACTCAAAGAGAATTATTCAACTTTATTGTTTTATCAACAGCACTGTATGTTTATCAAGGAATAAGAATATGCTTGTCGTTTCTTGGCTTGATGACTTCTCGTTCATCAATCGTGATTATGTTTTTTTTTTTTATTATTATTTTTTTCTTTGTATAGTTTCTTGGAACATAAAACCTTTTAATTAGTCCTTGTGTTGTTTAACGATCACATTTCTTCAGTTGTATAATGAAAGTGGAACGGTATCAATTAATTAAGCAACTCTTTCTTATCGTTTAGTTTTCTTTGTTTTTTTTTTTTTTTTTGTATGTTATAGAGCATTTTTTCACAGTTTGGGATATGTACAATTTAGTGATTTGATATGCGTGTATGTCCTTTATATTAAACGTCAAACAAGCTTTACATTACGTGCAACACATGGTTGATTTATAGTAAAAACAATACAAATATATTTTTGAAAAGGTATTTATTTTTGTTTTGACCTGAAATTCGTTAGGGACTATTCAAGTTGGAAAAAAAATCATATTTTTGCTTTCTCAATGCAAGTAGGTACATGGTACATATTGATTTGATGACAAAAAAATCGAGAGGTGTTAATACAAGCCAACATTAATATGATAGAACAGGGTTGTAAAAATACATTTGAAATTAAAAAAATCATGTGTGCAATTCACACGTGGTAGAAGTGAAACCTTAAAAAAAAATTTCTTGCTAAAAAAAAAGAAAAAATCTACCTATTTTTTATTCTATCTCCTTTAAATACATGTTTTTTATATGACAACCTATATTAATTTTATATCATCTGAAAGCTTATTGTTTCAGCTCAAAATATTTATATCGTCCATGTCTATACAACATCTACAAAAAGAGCTTATTTTTTTCAAACCAAATCACTTTTCATCAAGAAAGCATCTTTTTTCTCTTTAAACACTTATATGTAGAAAAACAATGTATCTATAAAAGAAAATTGAAAAAAAAAAAAAAAAAACGATTTTAGGGTCGATTTTTCCGTAAATTACAGTAATAATGACGAGCAATATCTTATATATAAAAGAGAGTTCGTTAAGTGTGTGTGGCCGATAAACTCGCGTTTGGCTGGTCCGATTTTGGTAATTTTTGTTTTGTTTGAAAGGTATTAATATGTAGATGGTTTGTATCAAAAAAAATAATACCTTTTCTCCCATCTTCACATAGCTGTCAATTTGTACGAATGAAGAAACACTCTAGCTTATTAAAAAGTTTAACTAAGCTTAATTTGTAAAAAAAATATATTAAGACAGGCTTTCAAGATAATAATAATTATTGTTTATAGTCTTAAAAAAGTCAAAGAATTCATACTTTCTGATACAAAATAACGTACAAAAAGGGAAAAGCTCCAAAAGACGTTTCATGGAATTCACGCGCAGGTAAATAGGACAAAAAAAATTTAAGACATTTCGACAAAAACTTTAAAAATTCACCAGCATGCACCAAAAAATTTTATTTTTACTTGCGATATAGGTACTATATATATCAAGTTTTGCATTCGTACAAAAAAGTTGAGATAACATTTTTCCCCCTGACATTACGATGATAGAGAATGCCAAAAAAGTGGGTCCCGGAAGTCCGTCTGTCTGTCTGTATGTCTGTAAACGAAGCTACAGCCTAAACGGATGAACCGATTTATGTCAAACTTGGTATGTAGCGTTATTTGGCGACTCTCCAGAGGGGTTGTGGGAATTAATTTTTTTGGACCAAAAAAACGGTTCTTGTCATATACCGATTTTAGTAAAATTGAAATATCTCGAAAACGGCTCCAACAATTTTGTCAAAAAAATTCAATTAAAAGTTTTATAAAAAGGTCCATCTTTCAATAAAAAAATTTTATTTTGAAAATTTTTAATCCAATTTACTCCGAAACTACTTATTCGAATTTTCAAAAAAAAATTATTTTTGGATTTTTAAAAAAATATTAAAATTTTAACGGGACATTGGATTTTTTTGAAATTTTGGTTTCGTGCTACCCAGTCGTGCATTTTATTTCGCTTGGGCCTAATGATATGGCAAGGCTTTTTGATACACACCAGTTTTTGTTTTTCCATCTTTTATATATGTAAATAGAGAAGATGGTTTTCTTACTCGCAAACAGTCAACATAAGGTTGACCATGAGAAAAAACAGGATTCTCTAAATTAATACCACATATTTTTAAAGATAGACCTTGTGCCTTATTTATGGTTATAGTAAATGCCAATGTTACAGAAAATTGAAGACGCTTGAATTCAAATGGGAAATCTGACAGAATCATTAGACCTTGACGAATCAACACATCTTGGCCTTTGAGTTTTTTACAAAAAAGGTAGCTTCAAATAGATTTGCCGTTAACTTCTTCAAGACAAGTCTTGTACATTGGAAAGTTTAGGTGGCTGTATGTTCCGAAGCATAATAATGGGCGCTACTTCTTTCCGCGCTTAATGATGTTGGGGCAGTCCTGGTATACCCAATGAATTCAAAAACTCCGTTTGGTAATTTGATACATTGCATTCATTTTTGTGATAGGGTCAAACGATTTGTAGGCAAAAAATTGTGCATTGATTTCAGAAACATTTTTATTTGTACCAGCCATTATTGCACGTTCACTCAGCCAAGCATGATTTTTGCAATTTGTTTTAATACTTGGAAATACACTCATAAATTGTTTTGAAGTGTAATTCGGCCTTCAGAATCAAGTGCCATTATTCCATTAACAATGTCCAATAACTGCTTAAATTACAATAAATTTGTTAATGTTCCTTACAATAAACCAGTTTTTTTTCGGTTTTAATTTATTTTCAAACAGGTTCTATTTTTTTTTAAATGTGCACTCAGCGAAGCGGGTGGGGGTTAGCTAGTTTTTCCATAAAAATCAAATAAATTCTTTTCTAATTCCATTGGACCTTTTTAATTTAAAGTTAGCATTATAATGGCTCTAACGTAGAAAGTTTTTGCGATATCGAATTTTGAACTTTGAAAAAAAAAAACGACCCATGCCAAAAAATAGTATATTTCAAAGTGCAAAACTCGAAAACTTAATTTTTTATCTACTTTTTTTATTGAAAAATTGGCTTTTTCCAAATAAATTTTCAAATTGTATTTTTGCATTTTTCTCAATGTTTTTGATTTTATATAAAAAATGGTTTGTGTAAAAGTTGTAGTTGTAGTCTACAAATTTGTGTTTAAGATTTTTCGATAGGTCTCCTTTTGACAGAAATCGTTAAAAACACGGGGTTTGACATCCACCCCAATTTTTCGCCCACCAACCTCCTTTCCCCCAATTTGTTTGTGGGCAATTTATTTTTCCCCTTTCATATACCATTTATACTAAATTTTCCGACCATTCGGATGCTGCTAATAATTTTTTTTTTAATTATTGGCACTGGTCCAATAGTCACATAGGCTAACACGATTTCTAAGGAGATGAAATTTTCTATTTATGTAAACTGCTTATTATTTATAGATTTCAAATATTTTTGAAGCTTCTCAAACTGCAATAAATGCAACTTCGTAGTCCAAAAACATAGTAAAGTTTCTTTTAACACATGACGTGAACATTGCAGCTTAGTGACGAAATTTGTTACACATTTTTTCAAATAGTGTATCGATTCATTTCATATAATCTAATGTAATACATATAATCATTGGATAGACAAATCCAAAAAGAACTGAGTAAAGTTCGTTTTGATTTTGTTTTGACATAATTAAGGCATAAATATAGTCTCTAGCTTAAGAAAGTTTTCCTAATGAAGCCACCGCATCATCAACTTAATAAGTAAGTTTTTCGGAAGAGACTATATCACCCTTATATACCTACGAGATAGAAAGCTTACACAAAACTGTTTGTGTATTACTTCCTTGTCAGATGAAAGCAATCTACACGGACCTTAACAAAAACCCCAAAAGCCTACTTATATACATACACATTGTAATAAACATTCTCTCATTTATTCCTAAGCCCCCTTGTTACCATTAAAAGAAAATCCCCGTTTTCTAATTTCAGATATGCCATAAAACGCACAGATTCATACACAAAGACCTTTTTTTCTTTCAAATTACAAAAAAAAAAAAAAAAAACGAAATATAACACAAAAATATCAACAAAAACAAAATTTCTGGCCCAACATCCCAGAGTGCTTCTATCCTTAAATTTTGTTACCAAATTATCACATCGGCTGTGACAAATGGCCTCTTCCATCTCCGTTACTCTTTCTTTCTTATCATATTCTCACAAGGGAAAATCCTTCTTGTTGGAAATAGAAAAAAATAAAAAAAAAAAAAAAAATAAACAAGAAGCCATGAATTCATGTGAAGAAAGTCTTTTTTGTAGACCTACAGCATTTCCCATAAACAAGGACAAAGCTGAGAGAAGGTAGATGCGACCATGAAAATATTTCTCCGCCTCTCGTGCATTTCATTTATGCCTCCATTTTTTTTTTTTTTTTTAATTCACTTCTCAGTTGGCCTCAAAGGACATTCAAGTTCAAAATATACCATCTCGAAGGACTCCTTCGAAATCCGTACTAATTCCTCGCGTGTTGCTTTATTGCCGCAAACAAAATGTAATTTTTAACATCGTCACCTTTGCACCTAGGTACAATAGAAAAGAATTCCCTTTCTTATTATTTGGTATATTTTTTTATTATCCTTGTGATTTATAAAAAAAAAAAGTAATGACGCGTTTCTTATCTGGTATTTATTTAGCTCATTCCGTCTTGGAAGGATGATGGGATGATGCAAAGCAAATTATAAGATATTTTTAATGCCAAGAAGAAAAAAAAATAAGAAAAAGGATAATGGTTGTAATCATCAAAACGAAGACACCTATGAATGGAGCAAACATATTTTTTTATGGAACATAAAAATGTCTTTCCGTTATTTATTTGTATGTTCCTACTCCAAAAATTAATGTAAATGCACAGCCATACATACATATCTATGCAGGTATGTGTTTTTGTATAAACTGTGATTTACATTATACTGGATTCATTAATTCCTGACTAGGCGACAAACATAAAGATAATCTGATTTTATTTTTTTTATAAATGCAAAAATATTAATAACTCACTTTTTAACATCCTTCCTCTGCAGAGGTTCATTCTTTTGTTTTGAATTACATATTTCATACTATTTATTAGTATTTTGACAAACTTATTTTATTTGAATTATTTGCAGCACTTAAAAAAAAAACTTATTTTTATTCACAAAAAATATTTTAAACTGAAAAAGATAAGCACACTTGTTGATAGAAATATTTCTTTAAGTAATTTCAATCGGTTATTACAAAACAAGAAATACCTGAGCAGCCTTTCAGTTTGCAGCGGAAACAGAAAAAGCGCATCGAGACCCTCAATTATTGTAAAAGATTGGTTTAGATTGTATAAACTGGTTTATTCCTCGATAAAGATTATTTGGCAAAAAATGAACTGTTGTTGCGAAGGGACATAGCTCCACAGGACAATAAGTTCATAATGTACTTATGTCCCACCAGAATTTTTTTGGAATGGGTTTCCCGAAAAAGAGAGTAGGCGTTTAATTTTGGCCAGGCGCAAACAGTGTGATGCGTTTCGAAGGACATGCTGACCCCTGCATCTTCACTACTTGAGCTCAGTAGAAATAGAATTTGGGTTTCAAAGTTGGGTAAATCCAAACTAAAATCCAAAAGATTTTTTACATACAAACAGACTTTGCATATTAACAACTTCAAACCTTTACAATAAATTACTGAAATCCATAAAAATTTGATGAATTCTTGGGTCTTCTCCAGGATTGGGAAAATCAGGTCAGTAGTGGACCTCCCAGGTTTAGAAGCCAAATTTAGTAAGGTCCAACTAGACCATGAGTAAATGCTTCATAGGATCTTTAAAGCGATGTTTTATAGATTTTACTTTTATATTCTTAGCTGATTTGATCGGGCAAATAGTATCGAAATTCATCAGGCATGCTTTTCTTTCAAAATTATGGGCGCTTTCATAAATGCATGGTTGATCAAGTCTGACGAATGCAAAGCGTTCATTAATGCAAATGACAAATGTCAGGTGTTCATAAATGTAAAACGCAAATATTTGCAGCGCAAATGTGCAAATGAAAAAATTCTCATGCGCAATGAATTTAAACTTAAAGAAAGAAAAAACATGACGTAAAAGATGATACAGCTTATCTTTAGTTCTCAATTCTGTCAAAATATTAATTGGAAATTCAAAGTAAAAGTCAAAATAACAAAAATAGCCGCGAATTTCTTGGATATAATAAATTTGTAAATATTGACAGAAATGTTTAAAAAAAAAGAGTGTGTGTACACATGTACACGCGACTGAAGTTATACTTCTCATTCAGTATATGTAAATGAATTTCATTTGATATTTTTAATTTCTATTATGAAGTAATTAATCCACACTTAGTTTTTTTACATTTTTATCAAGTGAACAATAAATTAATTCTTTCATCCTCCTTGCGTCCATGTAGTTTTCAATTTATTCTGTGAAATTTACTCATGTTGTGCGGTTCAGAACTTACGGTATATGGTTAACGAAAGTAAATAAAGTGAGCTGAGCTGATGGTTGAGCTGAGCTGATGGTTGAGCTGAGCTGTTGGGTGAGCTAAGGTAAAGTGAGCTGAGCTGAGCTGTGATGGGTGAGAGGATACATTGATTTTTATTTAGAAAGTATAATGAAATATGAAGATATTTTAAACTTTTATAAAGCACAATAGCTTAAGATGGTTGGTTCTAGTTATTAATGGAATTATTTTAACACATGGATATTTTTATAAATAAAACAGATAATTTTTCGTGATCTTTTTTCTTGGTTTTTTTAATAGTAAATATATTTTTATTTTTTTAGTAAAATATTTCTTTTTTTATCATAAAAAAAATTCCGGTACAATCCGGTTTTTCGACTTTTTTCAAAATTCCAAAAAAATTGCGTTTGAAAGTTTGGGTAAATTTTTTTTTCGAAAAATCCCCGAATCTTTGAACGCTCCTGGAAGCTAAACCGCTTGAGAGCAATTTTTGGGAGTGATGCTAAATGATAGCTTGTGTCATGGGCCTACGCTTTGCACATTATCAGATTTTTAAAAAATCGCCTTCCATGTTAAACCGCCACATCATGCCTATTTTATCAGAATCGTGCCTATTTTTTTTTACTTTAAAGTTCTCCCGGTTTGAGAAAGCGTGGACCTACAGGGATGGGAGTTGTACCCAAATGTAGGTTAGAGTCCCCGCTACCTTTTGGCATCAAAAAATTTTTTTCATTTTCTTCAAAATTCCGCGATATAGGCGTTGGAACGCTTTGATCTAGAGACATGGGAGTGGTGCCATATGAAAGCTTATATTCTCAGCTACCCGATAGTGGTATAATCCGGTTTTTCGATTTTTTTTTAAATTCCGAGAAAATCGCCTTTGAAAGTTGAAGTAAAATTTTTTTTCAAAAAATCCCCGAATCTTTGAACGCTCCTGGAAGCTAAACCTCTTGAGAGCAATTTTTGGGAGTGATGCTAAATGATAGCTTGTGTCATGAGCCTACGCTTTGCACATTATCAGATTTTTAAAAAATGTCCTTCCATATTAAACCGCCACATCATGCCTATTTTATCAGAATCGTGCCTATTTTTTTTTTACTTTTAAGTTCTCCCGGTTTGAGAACGCGTGGACCTACAGGGATGAGAGTTGTACCCAAATGTAGGTTAGAGTCCCCTCTACCTTTTGGCATCAAAAAATTTTTTTTCCATTTTCTTCAAAATTCCGAGATATAGGCATTGGAAGTTGGGGGCTAGCTCAAATTTGAGCTGAGCTGAAATGTGAGCTTTTTGCAACCCTGGCAACTTGCCACATTTAAATTACCATATGCAACTTGCCACATGCAGCTTGCCACATGCAACTTGCCACACGCAGCTTGCCACATACAACTTGCCACATGCAACTTGCCACATGCAACTTGCCACATACAACTTGCCACACGCAACTTGCCACATACAACTTGCCACATGCAACTTGCCACATGCAACTTGCCACATACAACTTGCCACATGCATTTTGCCACATGAAACATGTAACTTGCAACGTGTTGTGTGTTTTATGTTTGCCGTACTGCGGCGTACTGCATTTTTAAATACTAAAGTACTGCCTACTCTAAAGGTGAAACGACAGCCCTGCTACCCAGGGTGATCGCGTCATAATCCCTTTGACATTCTTGTCAAAAAGTAAATTTTCATACTCACCCTCCCATAAGAAGTATAACTTCAAAAAGTTTTTTTTTCTTAAAGGATGGAATTAAGATAATATATTGCTAATTTTGGAGAAGAGGCTGAATTGCAACTTAAAAATTTTGTCAAAATGACGCAAATCAGAAAAAGTGTTCATAAATTCAAAGTAAAATACATGCGCAAATAGTTTTTCTGACATTAGTCTGATCGCAAATGACCGCATGTAAACAAAGCAACCATGCAATTATGAAAGCACCCTTGTATTTTAGAGCTTATAGTTAAGTTAGTGAATTGAAAATAAAAATTGTTTTTATTATTTTTTCATCAGCACTCCAGATAGAAATCCAAAAGTTTGTTCAGTAATCTTTTCGGCCCATTTCATTAGTTGTATTGCCAGTTCTAAATATTGAGTATTTTCGCAGGCTGTGGTGGTCCCTTCACATTGCAGTTTTTCTACGTTCAATTCTAATTTTTACTTGCGATATAAGTACTATAACAAGGCAAGTTTAGGGCTTATGACCAAAATGGAAAAGCTTGTTTTTTTTATTATATTTAATTTATTTATTATTATTTGTTCTTTTATTCCAAAAGTATAATTAGATAACAAAATACACATATTTTTTTAATATGTGTATTTTGGTATCTAACGTCATACTTTTGGAATACAAAAAATATTTTTTGAGCCGTTATTAACAGTTTTTTTATTTCAGACTTTCTCATAAGTGACTTAACCGATTTCAACGAAATGTTGTGCAAAAAAACCTCTTAATAAAAAAATTGAGAACATTTTCTTTTGATTTTTAAAATAGTTTAAAAATTTTTTTTTTTGAAAAATCAATTTTGTGAAAGAAGAGCTGATAATTTTTTTTACATATGTTTTTATGTATCAAAAAATTATTTCTTCAGAATAGCATTACTAGATATATGTACATATTTTTTTTTGAAAAATTAAAAAAATTACAAAAATTCTTTGTACAAAATATTTTACATTAAAAAAAAATGTTATAGCAAATGAGCAAACAAAAATGCATTGAAAATAAAATTTTTATTGCAAATAAAAATATATAACATTAAAAATATATATAACATTTTCTGTTTATTTTCGAATCAGATTGGAATTATTTTATCGACAGATGGAGTTGTTTGTTTGCTTAAAAGTAATAATTTTCCATTTTTAGTACTTATTTGGACACAAGCCTAGCATAAGTATAATGGCTAAGAAAATGTTTTATAAATAGAAATGTATGTTACATTGCATAAAGGCTACATAAAACTTTATGTATTGTATGCACTAACTATGCAGACGTTTAGAGCTGTTTAGTGAAATCTAATAAATAAGGCTGTAAATATATTTTTCTTTATACTGTAACATTTTGTTATCTTAAAGAAATGTATATCTAACCAAATTGATGTTTTATCTGGAGTTCCACAATAAAGCAGTGTTGGACCACATTTTTGTATTCTTTTTCTGAGTGACGTTTCTAAGTACATATATTTCTATTGTAAAATTTTCAAATTCGCTGACCACCGTAAATTGTTTTCCCGTTAAACTAATCCAAATGTCTATTAATATTTACAACATGACATCGACAGTTATTGAATGCAGCAAGACAAATGTAATGGAACTTAACAAAAAAAAAAAGTGATGTTCTATTCCAGGAGCAGGAACCATTATTTATCTTGTTATTTCGTAGAATACATGGTCGAAAGAGTTGAATATTCAATGATTTAGTAGTTTTATCTGAAACTAAACTCTCGGTTAAGTCCATGTTGAAATAATCAAAACTTTGGCAAGAATAGCCTCGGTTTTATAATACGATTCTCAAAATAATTTAATAACTCTTTAAAGAAGTCTTAAAAATACATCTTTGTGAGTATTATTAAGAAAATATCAGTTTTGAATACTATTTCTCAATAATACTGGACAAACATTTTCAAAAAATTTGTTTATTTTTATACTTTTTATTCTTTTAACCATTCCTGCCAAAAATACAATATTTATACTGTACTTTTACTCATTCCACTTGACAAAACGTCCGACTCTAATGCATAATTCACTGTTAAATGAGATTTTTATACACTCCACCACCTGGTTCATAAACATAATCGGTAGTAAAGATTTAGTAGCACTGATGCTGGGCTGTGCGGTCTTGTTTTGTTGGGTATGTCTTCATTCCCTGCGGTCAAATTTCCTTTTTATGTAGTTCCTTATTTTTCAAAGGGTGGGTTATTCTCCCCTTTCACTTTCGATGCAACTTTATTTTTATGACTGTCCATCATTAAATATTCAAGAATCTCTAGAATGCGCTATCGGAAATAAAGTTTTATGTTAGGGAGGGAGAAAAGACACACACACCCACAACATAATAATAAATTAAAGATTGATGAAAATAAAAAAAAAAAAAAACAAAATAGGTTGTCTTTATTAATTAATCTAAAACAAGCTCATTCTTTAACCATAAACTCGTAAAATATAACAATTAATATATCTTTCTTTTGTGCACACTTTTAATGCGAAACACTTTAAATAAATTATTTTTAAACCACTGACACAGCAGGAACAAAACCAGAAACAATCCTCCATAAATAACAAAAATCGAATCCAAGCTGTGATATTGAATGAAATTTAAATCTAACGCATTTGATCGCAATTGAGGTGCTCCTTTGTGTCTTATGACGTATTCTATCCAATAGATTGCATTTTCTAGAGGTTCTAAAGGTTGATCTCTATAACAAGAAGATACCTGCTTCGCTGTCAAAGAGAATTTTGTATTCGTCAACATTTCCATCAAAGTACTATTGAACTTATCTTCCGTAAGCTGTGACAGTGGTAACTTCAAAGCATAACCTTTTTTCACAGCTTTGGCAACATTAATAAACTGATCGTAATTTATTGGAATTGCCAAAACTGGCTTTGCGTGGTAAATGGCTTCAGTAATTCCCAACATTCCTCCATGTGTTATAAACAATTTGATATTAGGATGAGCCAAGACGTCATTTTGTGGAAACCAGCTTTTTAAAAGAATGTTATCACTTTTCCCTTTTAAACTTGAAACCTCAAATTTCCAAAGAATTCTCTGTTTCATAGTACTGAAGATTTGCAAAATAGCTTCAAGCTTATCCATCGACAATCCTGAACTTTTAAAAGTTGATCCTAATGAAAAGTATATGGCACCATCATGAGCATCATCTAAAAATTTCTGAATATCCAATGGAAGAGGCTTCGGTTGTCGCTGAATGTGAAGTCCTCCAACTTCGATGATGTTTTGAAGAAGTGGTTGTGGACTGCCATAAGAAAAATGTTGATTATGAAGAACTAAAGAAATATTCTTCATAGCTTCCTCAAGATTAATAGTAGAACTTGTAAAGTATTTCTTATAAACACTCGATTGGTATGGTAGCCAGTAGAAATAATAGAATAAGTATTGAAATGTAAAACCTACTAAATTCAAAGCTCTTTCTATAAAATTCATTCGATCAGTATTTGGAAGTAAAATATTTGGCACAAATGACGGTGGCATTGGTGTTCCACTTACAACAGAGCTTAGAAAATTATTTCCCATTGGAGATATAACAATTACAGGAGCATTATAATGTTGTCCAAAACCAAAAAGAGCATCAGTTAAAAAAAGTTCACATATAATTAAATCAAAAGTTCGATTTGGATTCGTGAGGAGATTTTGAATTATGGGTTGTTGCAATACTTTTTCTGATAATAGTAATCCATTGTCCATTAAGTCTTTGTACAGTTGGATGATGAATTTGTCGCCAGGATTTTCAATATCATTTAGCAGATCTGAAATGGAATAGAGAATTTATTTTATACACATTTTTTTTTTTTTTTTTTCAAAAATGAAAAAGTAGAAAAATTCAATTACACAATACATTATATCGTCTCTGTAGTTCTAATACCTCGTAACCCAGAAAAGTCTATTTTTCAGGAGAGGCAAAAAACTAAGTATGAAATGTATGAGAATCCATACAAATGATCTGGCTTTGATAAAGTGAAGCTCTGAAAATATCGATTTTAGGCAAACAGGATCTTTTCCATTACATCCGGATTTTTTTCAACAATATAATTGCATCATTAGTCCAAAATCGGCTTTTTCTGGGTTACGAGGTATTAGAACTACAGCGACGATATACAATTATTAAGAACGGCCTTAATGCACTCTTAACATTTAATTAAAAAGGGCTCGTCTGAATTTGTACTTGTTGAGAATTTATTACTTGCTTTATATGGCAAATATTGGTTTCGCGTCAGAAAAAATATAAATATTTAATCAAATCCAATATTATATGGATGTGCTTATTTCCATCATGTCTCATCGGATAGTTCTCATGAGATATTTCTCACCATGTCTCCTTGTCGCCATGTCGTTGCCTTGTCGCCATGTCACTATGTCGCCATGTCGCTATGTCGATAGTCTAGTTTAAGAAAGTTCGGCTATGTTTGAAATTGTTCATAAATGTTCGGACATAAAAATATGTCTTTTTATACTTTTGTGAGTGAAACGTGAGTTACAAGGATTTTCGCTGTGTGTTTTAAACTATTAAAATAACCTTGCTCTTGATGTAAGGTATGTACAAAGAATTCATCCAAGAAAACATTAGTGTTCTCTTTACAATTATTGTTTTTTAGTTACTATGAATTGAGACCTCAGGGATAAGCAAGTGCCCCTCCAAGCGGCTACTTTAAACTACATACATACATACATACATAATATTTTAACTCGCATACCTTTAAAGTAATCCATTATTTCTGGAATAGGTATTTCTTCATAATTTTCAATTTTCTCGTTATGCGGAAAGACAGTAATTGCACTTACTTCATGTCCCTTAGACGCAAGACCTTTCAACAAAGCCGAACCAAAAATATAATGTGAACGCCAAGGAGTTGGAAAAACTCCTAAGATTTTATATCCATCAATGTCACTTCCAAAGATGAAAACACTCAGTAAATGAAAGAGGAAAAATTCTGTCCTCATGATCTGACTTATCGATTTGTCTCCAGGAGTGTATAGATAAAGTACTTGTACTAAATGGTTTTCAAATAAAACTTCTAACTTTGATTGGTGACCTGGTAATGGAATTGGTTGGTGTACACAAGGTAATTAAATATGTTTAACTGTGAATCGTGCTTATTGAATAGTTAAGTGTAAGGTCGTGTTATCTAGTTTTGTGACACTCACAATTAATAGTTTGAGAGATAGTGTTGCAATTACTATTTTGTTTAAATTTATTCCTTAATTTATGTAAGGAAATTTTCTGTCTCCTTCAAAGTTTTTCTATCTCCTTCGTTCATAATTTTGAACAATTGTTTAAAGAATTTTCCTATTATCCCATCGATTTATATTTATGGTCCTTCAAGTTTTCTCCTACCTTTTCAATCGAAAAAAAACACAATAATTTCATTAATGAAGAAGTATAACAAATGAGCAATAGATCCTATAAAAAAAATTTAATTGGTTAAATCAAGAATACACCACAAAGACATAACCATGTGAAAGAAGTCTGATTAAGTTCGATGCGATGCACTGATAAGAAAAAATAAAAAAAAAAACAAACTTCGTTGCCTTTAGGATATACCAGAAAATAATGATAAATGGAGGAATAAAACTTGAAAAACAAAAACAAAAAAAATAACTCAAAAGAATAAACGAAACGAACGACCAACCGACCTACCAACGTTGTTGGGGATGCAACCATAGAAAATGAAAAGTTTTGTAATTAAAATTGGAAAATTTCCAGATAATACTTTTTCATCTCCATAGCGTTTTGTTTGATGAGCGTTGTCCTTTTTTTTCATTGACTGCTGTTATAGAGGATACAAAAATATAACGAAAAAATATTAAATACACGACTGGGTCGAACGTTACTGCTAACTTGATTTTAGACTGGACATTAGTTAGAAAAAAAAAATAAATAAGTATGTAAGCTTAAATATTTAGGAAGTATAAATTTCACCAAGCTTGTAAAAATATCATTTAAAAAAATTCAAGTATGTCCGATGTCCGGATGCGGAGGAATAAATTAGAAGTCATGTCTTTAAAATTAAAAAAAAGGAGAACGCCAGTCCGTTCAGCTTGTACATTCAATACCTTGGATAATATCCCAAAATCTTTTTCAAGAAACAATGAGCAATTAAGCATGCACCAGCGAGCTTTTTCTATCAATACTCTATTTATCTGCCAAAAAAGATACAGACAACGAAATCAAAATATGCAAGAACTGACTCCTGAAACATTTGTTGGCACCTATATGAAATGTGTATAATTTTAAGCTTAATATTTGTTGCCCAAAACACTTTCAATCTCCAACCAATAAAATATTTAATGATTTCAAAAAGTAGATAGAATGGGAAAATAAAATTATTAATTACAAGGAAACGGAGAAAATACGGAAACGGAGAAAATCGTTTCATCTCCTCCGTTAGATTGGAACGACAAATTGAACGTTTATACATATCGTCGCCGTAAAGCAAAATTGTTCTAAGTCACAAAAAGCAAATTCTACAGGGGACGATTTTTAAGTTTCAAATTGGTTTAAAGCGACAATTTTCTGCTCGTTTGCCATTCAAGTTATGTTTTTTATAAAGTTTGTTCTTTTTTCTTTTACCTTATAAGTAGGTGCATACTATTTTTAAGTATTTTTTAAAACTAAAAACCCAAAATTGGACATAGAACAATTCCTATACAAGTACTTTTTTTCCTTAAATAAAAAGTGGACTTAGAACAAAATATGATAGGGCAATCGAGAATACTCGGGCTCAAAAGGCTTCTTCCCTGTTTTTATTGTTCTATGTCCCATTAAATTATATTATCTGCGGAGCAAAATTTTTTGGACAAAAACAATTTTCAAATTCGGAAAGAGCACCCTCAAATTAGTAAAACTGCATCATTAACTCATTTTCGGTAAAAACTGGATTTAGAACAATTTTGCTTTACGCCGACGATATGTAATTAAGTTCGTAGACTATTTACACGAATCATTGGCTTATTGGTACTAACTACAGATTTTACTGATTCTTCGAAAAAAACACCCTTTCAACCAAAATTATTTTATGAAAACTCTTTAATCTTGCTTTCTATCCCAAATGCAATGTTTTTACCAAATTTCATTAAGATGGTCCAACAATAATTATATCACTCAAAAAAACACCCTTTTAACCATGATATTCCTATAGACGACACTTTGGTTTCTGATGTTTCCAATCTTAAAAGTAACATAATTGCTTAGTTCCAATGGGGTACCACTAAACTATTACTTAGTTTTTCCAATATACCCACATCTTCTCTTAACCTTAAAAAACACACTTTCACAAAATGTATAGACTCATTTTATTCGTAATACTCATGTCAAAGATAACATTTTTAATAAATATTTAAGTTTCTCTCTTTGTTTTAATAAATTTCGTAAGGGTACGTTTTATGTCATTGAATTTATCGGAATTATCGCACATTTTCCTTATTTCCCAAAAAATAAACACCTTTTCACCTCAAATTTTTACTTGCGATATAGGTACTATAGGGCAAGTTTAGGATTCGTAAAAAAAAATCGAACTCGAGATAACAATTTTACATGACATTACGATGATGGAGAATGCCAAAAAAGTGGGTCTGGCAATTCTGTCTGTCTGTCTGTCTGTCTGTCTGTCTGTCTGTCTGTCTGTCTGTGTGTCTGTCTCTATCTGGAGCTGCAGCCTAAACGAGTGAAGTGATTTTCTTCAAACTTGGTAGTTAGCAGTTTTTGGTGATTCCCTAGAGGGGAAATTGAAATTTTTTTTTTATGACCAAAACTAACGGTACCTGTCATATAACGGAAATAGAAAAGTTAATTTTTTTCAAAAACGGCTCTAACGATTTTGATTAAAATTTTTGTGTGTAGTACAACACATAAGAGCCAACTTTTGAAATAAAAAAAATATTTTTTGTACCGTTATTAACGGTACCTGTCATAGAACGGTTTTTTTCGTTTCTGAATATCTCGTACAAAATTAACCCGATTTAAATGAAAATTTTTATACAAAAGTGTGTAAGTAAAGATAATAATAAAATTTTAGAAAATTTTCAAAAAACGCATTTTTGGTTTTTTTAAAAATATTTCAAAATTTTTTTTTGAAAAATCAATTTTTTGAAAACGGATCAATGAAAAATTTTGAAATTTAGTTTGTATGTGTAAATTAATTATTTATTCAAAATGGCATACCAACTTTTTTTTTTTTAAATGTAAAAAAATTTTTATATATAAAAAATAATTTTTTTAAAAAACGGCTCCTACAATTTTCGAAATTTTTTTTCTAAAAATACCTTTTTATACAAGAAATAAAATGGCATATTTTTTTTTTTTTTTTAAGATAATTTAAAACGGAGTTTAATTAATTATAAAAACAGATTTAATTTTTTTATACTACTTATGAAATTTTAAATTTCTTGAATAAAAAGCTTTAACATTATTGTTACTTTAAGCATAAGAGCAAGTACGTGCGACCCCAGTCGTGCAATTTATTTTTTTTAACAAAAGAAACGTTATCACCATGTTTAAGAAATTAACAAAACTTATGTTAGCTGTTATGATACTTTCTCACACAAAACTCAACCCCTCAAAAAAAAAAACACCCTTTCAACCAAAATATTTTTAAGAACTTTATGGATTGTTTGTTTCTGTTTTCTTTAAAACCTTCATACCGAAATTCATTAGTGTATCATGTTTTTCACATGGGTTTCAGTTATATTTGACATGTTGATGTTGAGGTCAAAAAACAAGAAGCCTTGCGTTCAATCGGGAATAACTTTTCTTAGAGCTATCGTATTGGGTATATTTTAATTGCGTCCTTAAATTCTGCATCAAAAAATATCCTAAAATCATGTGTCATATGAATATATTCCACAAATAATTTTTTTTTTACCTTCAACCCCCTCTTTTGTTGCTTTGAATCTAATTCCAAAAGAAAACTTTTTGCCAAGTTTCATGAAGTTAACAATCTCTTTTTAAATGCCTATTTTAAATGTTCTAATAACAGAGCTAATAATTTCGAAAAAAAAATATATTGTGTGTTGAAAACCAGAAATTCAAATTGAAATTTTCCGAATCCATACAACGTATTAAAATTTTATATCTCCCAGTCAAATGAATGCCCTTTTATGTTTTCATGCCTCCAATACTCTATCCCTTAGGAGTTAAAAAAAAAAACCAATGGGACGAAATTGTTAATGGGGTTGGTTTTTTTTTTGCAGGACACTAACCAAAGATTTACCCATACTCATTGGATGTCATCGGTAGGATGGATGGCTGTTATTGCTTATTGGATTTTTATTTTCAATTTTAAGTGGAATCTTCTCAATTGATTACTTCGTCTTCATCGTCGTCGTCATTGTTTTCTTGTTGTTGTTGTTTTCGTATCATGAATTCAAAGCAATTATTTGATGGCCATCGAAAGTTCATCCGAATGGAAATTAAAGAGTCCTGCGGCGCGGCGCGGTACTTTTTTTTCAGTGAGGCGTTTTAATTATTGTTTTTATTACTTTATAATTTTGTTTTTGTTTTTTGTTTTGTTTTGTTTTGTTTTGTTTTGATTTAATTTGATTTTCTTTTCATTTCTTTTTTTTTCTTATCTATGAATGGAAAGAGAAATTAATTTAAAATAAGCGTTTTTCTATAATTAGAATATAGATATTATTATTATCTTTGTGATTCATTCATTCATTTTGATTTTCATTTATGTCAAAGCAATTTTAAGGCTGATTGATTCATGTTTTTCATATATGTATCTAGTAGTAATTGTGTGATTTCCATTACATAATACGATTCTTAGAAATCATTTTGGATTGGGATTTTTTTTAAATAGGTACATAAACAAAATGTTTTGCAAATTATTCCCTGACAAACGAGAGATATTATCAAATCTATGTAGATGATCAAAATGTTAATGACCCTAGAAACGCAGAAAAGAATCGTGAGCAATCATACCCCTCAAGTAGACCACGTGACCAACCAACCACACCCTATTGTCACACGTTTTTTTCTTTCCAATCCATTCAGTTCGTATAATTTAATATAATTCTTTCACATTCCTATTCATTAAAACCCTTTTCTTTATTCACAGTTCATCAACCACTAAGACATGTTGAATTCGATGGTTTACAAAAAAATTAACAGATGAATTAAAGTGTCTTTAACACACAAAAATCACGTATACGCCACAGTGTCTGAGTACTTTTGTTCTATTTTGCTTCCTTTGTCTATATGTTTTTTTGTTTTTCTTCCCACATTCAGTCTGTCACTAAAAAGTACATTTCCTTCATTATTCCTATTTTCCTATGTGCTGAACATGGAAATCGAAAATTAGAACGAGAGGAGAAAAAACCAACATTACAAGAAAAGAAAAAAAACACATACACACACTTCGAATAGAACTCCATTTCCCGCTAGGATAACAAGCAATTTTGGTTACAAGAATGCACATTCTTCGTTTGTAATTACCCAAAAAATAAATTTAAAACTACCTCGGGCCTCATTTGTTCCCCTTTTCATATCCTATTCTTTAACTCTGTGCACAACTATGCTACTTGTGTATATTTATATAGTAGCTCCCTCTTGCCTTTCATGTTTTATCTTTACTTTTGGTTGATGTTTTTTCGCCCTTGCCAGAGTTTTCAGCATGTAGTTTTCTTTTCTTTTTTGTTTTTTTTTTTTTTTTTTTTTTTTTTTGAAATTATTTGAGTCAAGGAATTTGCAGTAAAGGAATTGCCTGGCGCAAGTTTCAGAGAGTGAAAGAATCCCTGAACTGGTTGCTTTATTGTTCTGTTTGTTTATTTCATTTTTATTAAGTATCCTTCAGGGATGCACATTTCGTATTTTGATAGTTAAGATGAGCATGTTGCAATAGGTATACGTTTTGAGTTCAAAAGAAGAATACATAGAATTCAACTCTTTGTTAGCTTGATTTTGATGTTGTTTTTTTTTTTTTTGTATTTTACACCAAGAACAAATTTCTTTTCTATCGATTTATTGTTCTTTGTAAATGTTAAATTGGCAATTAGAATTGCTACACTTTTAAAACTAACTCAATCAGTTGAGTCAAAAATGGCAATATTCGCCGGAAAATTTTTTTGGTATGGAATGTGTTTTTTTGGTCCTTATCAAGGAGTCTGGAAGGAGTCGGTTAGTTAATTTTAATGCCAGCATTTTTACCTTATTTTTTAATAAGCTTGTAGGAATAATACTAGGAAAAGTTGCTTATAATAAAGCTTTTTAAAAATTCGTTAAAAATATTTCTTTAAGAAAATAAAAAAAAAATAAAAATAACATAAAATTTGTATTGAACGATTTTTGGTTTAATTACAAAAACATTTCTTTAAGTTATTTAGACCTCCAAACGAAATACATATGCCATTTAATTTCTTGTCTAACAAAAAATTTTTAGAAACAAAAATTAAAATTTTAAGAGCGATTTTTAAAAAAAAATTTTACCTTAGGTATGCCTTAATTTTTTCAAAAATTTTGCCACATAAAGCAAAATTTTAATAAAGTTTATTAGTCCATTTTACTAAATTTGATTTTTCAAGATCAAAATTTGAATTTTTTTTTATCCAAAAATGATTTTTTTAAGCAAATTTTTCTTAATTTAATATAAGAGTTTCATATGTACTGTAACGATGAATTACTGAACTACTTTTAAGATGAAAGTCTGAACACACTACCTACTACTGCAAAGGTAGAAATGTGAACGGACCTTTAATAATCAAGAAACTACCTACCCTCTGAACACATCCCAAAATATCCAACTAGACTGGAAGTATAAGGCGCCCCCTCTTGGAAAGGAAGTTTCGAGAAGCAAAGACGAGAACCTTCGAAGACATTCTCGAATCTCGAAATTCCGGTATAAAAGGGCAGCGTAGACACCGACCGGACACAGTTTAATCTTGAAAGTGAAAGAGTACAGTACAAAGTGAAATAAAGTGTTGCGAATTGTTAGTAGTAAATAAAGTGATTTAAAAGTGTGTATGTTTGAGCGAATAATAAAAGTAAATTGAGTTGAAATAAAGTGTGTTCTTATTTGAACGGAAATATAAGTGAAAATTAAATAAGTTTTATTGTGAACCCGGAATAAAACATTACAGTACTATAAAATTCTTTTAAAACTAATTTTCAAAGAAATGGGTAGTGTCATTTACGAGAAAGTCAGACATAAAAACGGTTCTATGACAAATACCGTTAGTATCTGTTCAAAAAAAGATTTTTTCTTCAATTCAAAAGGAATTACATGTTTTTTTTTTTCAATAAAAATCATTAGAGCATTTTGTTGGTGATCGTAATGAATGACTTAACGCAACTCTTACAAAACAACAAATTTTTTTTATAAAAAAACCGGAAAATGGAGTTGCCGATTTTTTATGAAAATTCACATGTTTTTTATTTTTTCGATTATTCCTCGTTATAAACTGAATCAATTTTACAGACAAAATTTTCTTATAATTTTAAGTTACCAAAAACAAGACCACAAAAAATTAAGTTAAAAATGAAACCACCTCTGTGAAGAGCCAGTTTTCGACAGTCAAATCGAAATTATCTGTTAATTTATTATATAACAGTTGCTAAATGATGCAACAAATTTATATTCGATTTTCGAAATGTTGCCCATCAAAATTGTTTCAAAAATAAAATCTAATCTCCATGCTGACAATATCCAAATATTTAATTTTTGTATGAAAATAGCATTTCACTTGTGATGGTATTCTATATAATAAGCAATATATGCTTGCATTAACATAATTCTCATATCCTTCTTACTGACAGTTAAATTGGTTAAACAAAAAAAAAAAAACTTATTTTGTTTTGTTTATTTTCCTTAAAGATTGATTGTGAAAACCAATATGTAACAACTTCAAACTAATTTTTTTTTTTTGTTTTATATTCCTGGCTAAAATATTTCAATATTTTAACTATTCAACCCTTGTGCGTAAAAATATTTTCATTAAAAATTCATTCACGCGCCCTTGAAAAATAGCTCATCTAATGGTACCTATATTGCTATTCTATCATCGATGCACAATTCTTTTATCTATTTTTTGTAACACCCATGTCTCAGCTATTTTTGACAAATCGTATATTTAGAATAGACAAAAAATTAATGCACACTTTTGTGTCGTACAGATTTACTTTTATTGTTTATGTTATATTCAAAGAACAAACATGATTTTTATTTATTTATTTTTTATTTCTAAAAGATAAGATTCAGACTGTAGGTAAAAAACTTTTAAATTTTTGTTACAAGGGAACCTTTTATTTAAAATAATCAAACATTATTTAAAAATAATCAGTTTTTGTCTGAATCTATAACTTGGCCATTATAGTACCTTCTTCACATGTAAGGAGTTAAATTTAAAATTCACAACATACCTAACAGCGCATACTATTCTTTAATAGGTTTATGTTCAAAAGCAACAAAGGACAAAAATTCATTCAACAAAATGTCTTAAGGCAGTCAAATATACACTCACAGAAAGAAAGTCTTAGATAATAAATCATTGATACTGTAATGTTTTATTCCGGGTTCACAATAAAACTTATTTCGTTTATTTTTTAACTTCCACTTATCTTTCCGTTTAAATAAGAACACACTTTATTTCAAATCAATTTACTTTTATTATTCGCTCAAACAAACACACTTTTCAATCACTTTATTTACTACTAACAATTTCCAACACTTTATTTCACTTTGTACTGTACTCTTTCACATTCAAGATTAAACTGTCTCCGGTCGGTGTCCACGCTGCCCTTTTATACCTGAAATTCGGAATTCGAGAATGTCTTCGAAGGTTCTCGTCTTTGCTTCTCGAAGCTTCCTTTCCAAGAGGGGGCGCTTCATACTTCCAGTCCAGTGGGATATTTTGGGATATTCAGCAGTCGAGGGAATTTCTTTGGATGCGTTCAGAGGGTAGTTTCTTAATTACTAAAGGTCCGTTCACATTTCTACCTTTACTGTAGCAGGTAGTGTGTTCAGACTTTTATCTTAAAAGTAGTTCGGTAATTCATCGTTACATTGCCCCCCTCTTAGGATTGTTCGTCCCGAACAACTCCATTGCTACTTTCACCATTATAACGATGTAAACGGTCACAATGAACTACCTTTAATTTGCCTCTTACCCCTCTCTGTATACGGTAAACCACGTCGTTGATTCTGGTTATTACTGTGTAAGGGCCTTCCCAGTTTTGTTGTAGCTTCGGTGATAGTCCCTTTTGTCGGTGGGGATTGTAAAACCACACAAGTTCTCCTTCTTGAAACCCTGTTGCTGTCGCTCGCGCGTCATATCTTGTTTTCATCCTGTCACTAGACGCTTTTATATTTGTCCTTGTCCGTTGGTGAATGTCAGCCAGTGTTTCTTTCAGGTTATCAACATACTCATCTATTTCCTGTGGCTCATTTGGAACACATCCGAATTTTATCTCACTTGGCAGCCGTATTGTAGAACCAAAAAGGACTTCCGATGGTGTATGTCCAGTGGAACTATGTGTTGCACTTCTATAAGCCATCAAGAATAATGGAATATGTCGATCCCAGTCTCGTTGATTATCGTTGACTACTTTTGACAGGTGTTCTTTAAGTGTCCTGTTAAATCGCTCAACCATCCCATCAGATTGTGGATGAAGCGGTGTTGTTCGCGTCTTCTTGATGCCAAGGAGTGAGCAAACCTCTTGAAAAATCTTAGATTCGAAGTTCCTTCCTTGGTCGGAATGAAGTTCCATGGGTACTCCGAACCTGCTCACCCAATGAAAGACAATCTTATCCACAACTGTTTTGGTTTCCTGGTTTGGGATGGCAAATGCCTCAGGCCACTTGCTGAAGTAATCCATCACTACGAGGATATACCGGTTTCCTTTGTTGGTTTCGGGAAAAGGACCTGCCACGTCTATTGCAATCCTCTCAAAAGGTGTGCCCACATTGTACTGATGCATCTTGCTTTGCATTTTTCTAGCTGGTCCTTTGCTAGCGGCACAAGTATCACATTTTCGGCACCACTTTTCAACGTCTTCTCTCATACGTAACCAGTAGAATTGCTGGCGTACCTTTTCCAGCGTCTTGTTGATGCCTAAATGGCCTCCAGAAGTTCCCTCGTGCATCTCTCGGAGAACATCATTAACCTTTGACTGAGGTACGATTAGTTGCATTACATAAGATTTACCATCTGCGGATTCCCACTTACGCCTGAGTAACCCTTCTTGCACATGAAGTGAGTCCCATTGTGCCCAATATGCTTTGAGATTGGGGCTTCGGTCGGAGATGTCGGCCCATTCTGGTTTCTCTTCATGTTCCTTCCATGCAAGGATGGGTTCGATGTCCGAATCTTCCTGTTGGGCCATCCTGAGTTCTTCATTACTCCAGCCGCAAATGGGATCAGCTCTCGTTCTTCTTACAGCGACAACTTCCTTTTCCTCTAGCCGTGTGCAATGCTTGCAGTCTTGCTTGCACGGGCGCCGAGATAATGCGTCTGCATTTGAATGTAGCTTTCCTCTTCGATGTTGAATCTGACATTGATACGTCTGGAGTATCTCGATCCATCTTGCTACTTGACCCTCTGGATTTTTGAAGTTCAAAAGCCAATTTAGTGCACCATGATCTGTGCGAAGAAGGAACTTCTGTCCATAGATGTACTTATGGAAGTGCTTTGTTGCCAATACCAGAGCTAGAAGTTCCCTTCTGGTCACGCAATAGTTTCTTTCTTGTTTCGAGAGTACCTTGCTGAAATAGGCAACGACCTTTTCTTCTCCGTCATGAACTTGCGATAAAACAGCACCAACTCCAACATTACTTGCATCTGCGTCAATGATGAATTGTTTGCCTGGAGTCGGATAGGCCAACACAGGAGCTTCACATAACCGTAGCTTCAGTTCCTGAAAGCTTTTCTCACACTCACCTGACCATTTAAAGGGTTTACCCTTCTCCGTAAGCTGGTGCAAGCTTTTGGCGATTCTCGCAAAATCCTTCACGAACCGTCGATAGTACGTTGCCAGACCGAGGAAACTCCGAAGTTGATGCTTGTCCTGAGGGGTTGGCCAATTCTTCACAGTGTCAACTTTTTCTGGATCAGTCATTACTCCTTGGGATGAGATGATATGCCCCAAATATTTAACCTCGGTCTTGAAAAGTGCACATTTCTTTGGATTTAACTTAAGATGTGCTTCTCGTAGCCTCTGGAATACAGCCTTTAGGTTTTCACAATGGTCATCAAATGTTTTCCCGTAAACGATGACATCATCCAAATAGACTAGGCAAGATTTCCAGGTTAATCCATTTAAAACGCACTCCATTAAGCGCTCAAAAGTAGCTGGGGCATTACATAGCCCAAACGGCATGACATTGAACTGCCACAGACCATTTCCTGTGGAGAAAGCCGTCTTTTCTCGATCTTCTGGATGGATTTCTACCTGCCAGTAGCCACTCTTCAAATCCAAAGTCGAAAACCATTGTGCTCCTTCCATTGCATCTAGAGTATCGCTGATTCTTGGCAGTGGGTAGCTGTCTTTCTTCGTCACATCATTCAGCCTGCGGTAGTCGACACAAAATCGAGTGCTTCCATCCTTCTTTTTGACGAGAACTACCGGTGATGCCCAAGGGCTTTTGGAATTTTCGATCAGCCCGTCTTTCTTCATTGTCGATATCATTTCTTCAACTTCACTTTGTTTGGCCAAGGGGAGACGTCTTGCTGGTTGACGAATCGGCCTAGCGTCTCCTGTATCGATTCGATGCTGCACCAGTTGTGTTCGGCCGTATTGCCCGCTGGGTGAAGAGAAGATATCAGCATATTCATGAAGAAGCCTTCCAGCAACATTAAGCTGATGTTGACTCAAGTTGTCTGATTTGAGAATTTGAGTCTTTAGTTTCTCAGAGTTCATAGTCATCTGTGTGTCCATCTCGTTGATCTTAGTTATTGCGGACACAGATTCACATTGCCCAACAACTTCTCCTTTCTTAAGCTTGATTGGGTACGGTTTGATGTTAAGTATCCGTACAGGTACCATGTTGTTCTTTGGTGCCACAAGAGTCTTCCCGATGATGATGTTTTCGGAACTTTGCTCAACTTCTGGTTCGACCATGAGGTATCGATGGTTTCCACAGTTCCCCTTTAACTTCGTCCACACAAAAACTTCTGAAGAAGGAGGCAGGCACATGTCTTCTTTGATGACAGTTCTAATTGTTGTTGAGTTTTCGCTGCCATAGACCATCGGAATCTCTACATTTCTGTATTTCAGGACTTGATTACCGATATCCAAAATGATTCCATGCTCCTTCATAAAGTCGATTCCAATGATGCACTCGTCACATATATCTGCCACCAAAAACACATGTAAAAACTTTAGTTCTGCTATACGGATCTCAAGACGAACTTCTCCGTACACTCTTGCTGCTTCTCCTGTGGCGGTCTTCAGACGATAGCTGTTGATGTTATGTAGCCACGTCATCTTTACCAAGTCTCTTCGTACAATAGAGGCGGTGGCACCGGTGTCAATTGTAGCCACGTGTTGGTTATTGTTTATGGTTGCCTCTACTGTCAGACTTTTGTTGTCTCGTTTAGTTTGTGAGACTTGAATTGTGGTTCTGGGGCCATCGATACCAGAAACCAGCTTCTGCCCCTCGAAGTTGGTTCTTACTCGTTTCCCGAATGTGGAATCAAGTTGAGGATGAGTGTTGGTTGTATCGCTTACCTGTTGTTGGGCAATATTCCTGTTTCCACAGTGCTGGCAAGCACTTCTTCTTGGTGGCAATCTGCACTGCCGCTGGAGATGTCCTGTCTTGTTACAGTTCCAGCATCGAGCAGCTCCGTCTCGCTGGTTTCTTTGGAATGCGAGTTTTTGACAAGAGCATTCCTCCACTGTAACTTCTCTTACCCGATGAACGCCTTGAGAAGCCTGTTCTGCTGCTTCCATAGTGAGTGCAAACGCTAATGCTTCAGGAAGGGAACGTTTTCCAGCTGTTCGAATTGCTCGCTGAAGATTTATATCAGATACAGCACGTACAAAGGCTTCTGTCGCAAACTGATTGATAATGTCGTCTCCTGCTGTCGGATATGCCAGATGAGCTAACCTTTCAATATCTGCTTGGAGTTGTTGCAGAGTTTCTCCTCTTTTCTGGACTCTTGTATTGAGTTGGACGCGGAAGACTTCCTGCATATGGCCATCTCCAAAGCGTTTTTCAATGACCTGGACAAGAGCGTTAAAGTTACCATTCTTTTCTGGTGGTAAAGTTTGTAACAACTCAGCAGCAGGACCTCTAAGAGCAAGAGTCAGCGCTATACATTTGTCTTCGTCATCCCAGCCATTTGTTGTGGCAGCTGCCTCAAACTGTTTCTTGTAGATCGACCAAGAACTTTGTCCATCAAAGGTTGGTGGATGCATTTCCTTCTTCTTTGAATACTCACCAGAACTTTCTCGGGCCTTAATTTTTCGAACCTTGTCCAACTCTTTAGTAATGTCTTGGAATTTCTCTTCGAACTTTGTGTGCATTGCCAACAGCTTTTCTTTGTTTTCTTCAACACGCTCGTCAAGAGCAGTGAACTTCTTCTCGAAATCACCAAGCTTTCCCTCTAAAAGATTTTTCTGTTCTTCTAGAAGATTCTTTTGCTCATCGCGATGTTCTTCTAGATGTTTCTCCATTTTTTCGAGAAGATTCTGTTGTTCACTCTTTTGCTCGGTACGTTGTTTCTCAATTTTTTCGAGAAGATTCTGTTGTTCACTCTTTTGCTCTGTTCGTTGTTGTTCCATTTGTTCTCTTTGTTCATTGCGTTGTGTCTCAATTTGTTCAAGAAGATTTTTCTGTTCATCCTTTTGTTCTTTACGTTGCTGTTCCATTTGATCTTTCTGTTCTTCAAATTTTGCAAGGAGAACAGCCATCATGGATGACATATCGGAACTAGTACTTACTCGTTCTTCTACCATTTCAACTTCGAATTGAAATGTATCCAAATCTTCGTTTTTCTGGGTTAAATAATCCTGCAGGCGAATAATGAGGTCATTTTTCGATCCAGCAGTAGGAAGACCTCGTTTAGTTAATTCCGCCTTCAGCTCAGTCAAACTTAACTGATTCAATGTCTTACCCATTTTAACTTTTCAAAACGCGAGCACTTTTACTTATTTCAAAATGTTTTACACTTTGTTTATTGTTAAAACACACGCGCACTTTTTATTTTATTCGCGAAATTATCTGATTCGCACAAATAAATAAGTTTTATTCCACTTTTCTGACACCAATGTAATGTTTTATTCCGGGTTCACAATAAAACTTATTTCGTTTATTTTTTAACTTCCACTTATCTTTCCGTTTAAATAAGAACACACTTTATTTCAAATCAATTTACTTTTATTATTCGCTCAAACAAACACACTTTTCAATCACTTTATTTACTACTAACAATTTCCAACACTTTATTTCACTTTGTACTGTACTCTTTCACATTCAAGATTAAACTGTCTCCGGTCGGTGTCCACGCTGCCCTTTTATACCTGAAATTCGGAATTCGAGAATGTCTTCGAAGGTTCTCGTCTTTGCTTCTCGAAGCTTCCTTTCCAAGAGGGGGCGCTTCATACTTCCAGTCCAGTGGGATATTTTGGGATATTCAGCAGTCGAGGGAATTTCTTTGGATGCGTTCAGAGGGTAGTTTCTTAATTACTAAAGGTCCGTTCACATTTCTACCTTTACTGTAGCAGGTAGTGTGTTCAGACTTTTATCTTAAAAGTAGTTCGGTAATTCATCGTTACAATACACTGTGATCTTTAACTTGTTTGAGGTTGTAGGCGAAAACGAAATATTTGGTTCTGTTCCTTAAGGTTTCAGCAACAATAATTATGTTTTTTTAGAAGGATCAGAGCTACCACCTACCAATAGCTCTATACACAATAAAGGACGCAGAAACATCGGCTTCTCACACGGAAAAATAAGGAACAAGAGAAAGTCAGAAGAAAGTATGTCTGCAAAATGGAACCTCAGCATCGACTACCCTATTCTTTTTTAAGTGCGCCAACTACAGAGGAAACAGAGGAGCAGGATGACGATGGAGACTAAATGCTGCTCCGTCAGAGTCGACAATGACCTCACCGATACCTTTAATTTAGAAAAAGGTTTTAGACAAGGTGACGACGTGCTGTCATGCGACTTCTTAACCATCGTCCTTAAAAGAATAACACAGAACTCTACCGTCAACATTTATGAAGAACCATTTTTCAAAAATCTGTCCAGCTACTATCATATGCCAACGATATTGAAATAATCGGAAGAACACAGCGTGATGTCAATGGTGCTTTTGTGAGATAAAGCGGGAGCGCCAAAAATTGGTTTAAAGCTTAAAAGGTTAATGAGGGCAAACACTCATGATTACAGAATTGGAAGAACAATGGCCGACTTTTAAGTGATGGTTTTTGAATGGAATAAACGTCATTTTAGGATTTAAAAGCCTGATAAGTATTTAAAAGGGCTTTATGAAATTGGCCATAAGTGTTTTTAACTTAAGTTTTCTAGCTAGGTTTTTTTTATCTTTCAGCTGTGGGAAACGGAACGGAATCTTTCTGTAAAAGATTTTTAGTGGCCAAAAACTATTCCAATATAGTTTTGTACCATGAAGCCATTGTAAAGTAACAGAAGACAAAACAAAAATGTTTTAAGTCTTAAAATCAATGATAACAACCTTCAATGAATCGATGTCGAGATGAACTTTTACACAGACGGAAAATGTTTGACAGTGCACGCACATGCCTATTAAGTATCCGTCGTTACAAAAATATTGATGTGCTAGACAACCAGAGATATATGTATGTAGCTTTATGAGTTGAGAATGGACAAAAATTAGTAACGGGCTAATTTTTGGTAGTATTTTGAGGTTCACACACTTTTTCCCTATAAAAGCAATAATTTAAATAAATTGATGTAAAAAACTGGGGATGGGAAGACGAGGAGAAGCGCTGGGACAGGGAATAACCCAGATTCTTAATGTAAGTCTAGGGTTTCAAGGAAAAATAAAATGCAAGGAACATTCTGTTAAATTTTTTTAACTAAGGTAGTATGTAATAAATCTATATTCAGAAACCTTAAACTTGACTTGTGTTTCAAAATTCTTCTCTCAGTGTAGGTCAAGAAAAAAATAACATCGCATGCCCTATATTTACGCCTGTTTTATGGTCCATTTACTATAGCAACGAATAGTTGTTTAAGAGCTCTTCTCAGTCACTGTTACACAGTGAGCCCGGAGATACATTCTCTGGCAAATGTAAACTGTGTATCTTACCCCAGAAGCCGTTTTACATTGAAATTAAATTTGAATGTGTTTCGTAAAACATTTGTTAACGTCTGCTTCGTATATGTGGGCCAAAGGCGGAGATGAAGCAGTGAAAAAGCCTATCGGAAACAGTATCTAATACATTTTTTTGCATCTTCTATTCTTCTTCACATATTGTGGGTACTAAATTGCTTGAACTGAAAAATTCCCATCACGTGTATGTCTTAAACGCCACATGTCGGATTTTATTCATTTTTCAAGTTGTGCCATCACTCACCAAGAAGAAAAAAAAAAAGATGACTTCCACCCGCTCTGTTTGAGCCATTTGAATTGACTGTGTTGCTGTTTCTTACAACATACGTACACATATAAAAATATATGTATGTTTGTATGCAGGTTGGAATTTTCTTGGATGGATAGTCGGGAACCTAAATTATGCAAATAAAGGAACGCCATTTTGTGTCTTGCTCTGGAACCTCTGAAGGAAATAAAAATAATAAAAATTGATTTTTGAAGGTTCGTCTTTGACCAGTTTGGTATAGAGAAGAGGATATTACATCACAAGAAAGAGGATACTCATACTCTGATGAACTGTCAATAGGGGTAAATTATGTGATAAACGTGCTTGAAGTATAGGCTGTTTTGGAAATTTGACGCACCTGCTCGTTTTATGGTTCGCGAAATTACATAGAGAATCTCAATAAAAATTTTTGAAATGGAAGACAACGGAGTACGAGGACAAAAATGTTTTTATTACATTTTTTTTTTTTTTTTGAATATTGCAATGAGTATGCCAATAACATGAAAGCGGCAATGTTATGAACAAACATTTTGATGGCAGGCAAATAAAGCTGTTAATTGTTTTGGATAATTGAAAACATAACAGCAAGACCTGGAGTTTTCTTTTGAACGACTTATGACATGAAGAGTTATTTTAAATTTAGTGACTTAAGATGCATAAAAATATAATTTACGATTCCTTATGACGTTTTTGACTGAATGGATACAATTTTATTTACTTTAAAGAGGTTAAGTCTCAGCTCGTAAGCCCCGTTTAAGGAACTAAGCCGAAATGATTTATACCTTTTAAAGTGAAATACGAAAAAGATTGGTATAATGTACAGTGTATGTAAAAAGTACAATGAAAACCAATCATTCGCAAATTTTTTTTTGATTTAGGGTTTATTTTAGGAACTTATACTTTCTTTTTGGTTATCCTGTTTACTTAATGTTATACTTCCTAACTTTTCACTTCTAATAATCCCATATAGATTAAGATCCCTCCTAAGACGACCTACCCTCATCGTTATACCAGTTGAAAGTTATATTTTCTTTAAGGTAGTGTTTAAACGAACAGTTTGCACTTGGGTTGACTGGCGACATCCTGTCAAGGCATAGGGTTGCCATTCGTTAAAGTTAATTTTTTTAGCTTTTTCGACAACGAAACTGAAGTGAATTTTGAAAAAGGTCAAAAAGCTTTTTTTTAACAAAAAGTGGTACTCAAAACCGTGGAATTTGATGTTTGAGAAATAATTCACTTTTTGTTAAAAAAAAAAATAGCTTTTTATTTATAAATTTAAGCAAGCGGGGCGATGCCCCGGGGCACCCGACACGTCAGGCCCCATCTAGAGACAATACAGAGAAGACAACTTATTATAAAAGTAACGAAGCAAAAAGATATTTGACATGAATCACTTCGGACACAAGGGAGACAAATTACATATATTCTTCAGTGTAATGCATAATGAATTGGTAGCCAGCCACATACTATTTCATCTAAAAAAAAAAAATAATAGGTACCTCAGGGGCCCCAAAAAAAACAATAGATTTTTTTGAAAAAAAAATATATATATGATTTTAGGGCCCCAAAAAGTGTTACTTTAAAAAACTTAGCGACCAATAAATGGTACATCAGGGGCCCCAAAAATGAAGTAGGTGGTATACGATCTTTTTTTATTTGTTCCTATAAGAATTTTTAAAGCATAAGCTTGGCAACTACACAAGAATTCTACATGAATGTGGAAAAAACTTCCTACTCTCGGACTCGTGTCCAACTTTTGTAACGTGAGTTACCAACAGACTTTCATTTTTTCTTATAAATAGTTAAAATTAAAAAAAATATTTTACTTTATTATAAAAGTACATAATAGGAATTCATGGACAGTATTTTCTTATCAATTTAGGTATATTAAAATTGACAAAAAATATCTATTTACTTTTGTATTTCTTAATGCAACGTGAGTTACCATGGAATTACCCTTATACATTACAAATTTTCTATACATTTTAGCAACTAAAAGCAAGTTCGCTCGATCCAGTCGTATATTTTATTCAATTAGCTTTGAAGGTTCATTTTGTATGAAAAATGCAAAACTCATATTGCGGGCGGCCACTGCAGAACGCTCTAACCTTCGAGTGGTTAAGGGTGAAATTATTCCATGCCCCGAAATCGGGAAATTAAATGTTGATTTTGTTTTCAGGCTGTCAGATGAAATATGCCATACTCTCAAATCATTCAGTTAAAATCCCTCAATCTTCTAAATATTTAATTCATTCTGAGTTCCTGTTATTAACTGCGTTCCTTTGGGAATATTTATCTACTGCTTAGTACTTAAAGCTGCTTTGAGCTACTTTTTCAATATAGCAAAAGTAGTTTAAAGTAGTTTTAAGTACTAAGCAGTAGATAAATATTCCCATAGGAACGCAGCTATTGAAAGTTGAAAAAAAGTTAAGAAAACAGTTAAAAAAAATCAATAAAAATCTTCCATCTCCTCCATTTTTCATGTCAAACATCTTCTCGTTCAGCAAATTACCTATAATAACCACTTCATCATCCTTATTTCTGTAACTTTTTTTTTTAAATTCCCTACCTACTTCTTATTTATTGATGTTCTTTATGTTGCATCCTTTTGTACTGCATCGAACTCTCGTGATCAAAACTCCAAACTAACGAATCTGGAATTGATAAACGAATATCATCTTATACTTTGAAAAATGCATAAATTCCCATAAACCCTTACATTTAGAGAAGTCCTCAAAAAGAACTTCAGTTAAAAAAAAAAAAAACAAACTCAAAATAAATTATAACCCACTCTTGCTCCGTAACATGTACAACATGTTATATTTTCAAAAATTAACAATTTTTGAAGTTAATCTGTGACCCAATTAAAAATATGTTTTGCCAGTCAACACACAGACTTCATTTTATGATTTCAACAAACTCATTTGTTTATGCAAATTGCAAAATTTGCCTTAAAGATTGAACTGAATATTTGATCAGTCAGGTTTTTGGGTCTTGTAGAATTTATGATAGGTCAGACCGTATACAAATGCATCACTTTGACAATACGAAAACTCTCCTCTACCAAATTCAAAACTCTCAGACATAAAACCCAATTCAATTGAAATATACCATCGAAACTGTTATTATCATTCGTTGCAGTGTGAATTGTATAGGATTCATATAGTATTGGACTTGGAGCACAAAGACTCTGTATCATCATTGGCAATCTCTTTCCTCAAATAAAATCGAATTGAAAATTCCCAAAATCATGTGGATTACGTTGGTTGGCATGCTGTGAAAATGATTTGTTTCCTATTCATGCGTGCCGTATACTGGGGCAACCAGAAAGCTACTACCCTTTTCTAACATACAGAATATTCATAGTTGTTGGTAGTTATACATTTTCATACATTTGTGATGTGTCCACCCAGAGGTTTCGGTCATAAATAGTGTCATTATTGACTATAAAACGTAGTTTTGTTCTAAAGAAAGAGTAAACCAACTCTCCTATGTCCAAGTCATACTATTGCATTTCATTTTGTAGAAACCTTGCTTGCAAAAAAGGTTATATTGAATGGGGGCTTGGAATATGAAGGGGTTTGTTTTTATGACAACATTATATTGAATTTTGATATAGCTTTGTATGGTAGGTACTCTCCGATTGAGCCTTTGGCCTAATGCATATTTAGTTGTGTTTTCGTTCATATGACGTTGGCCTGACCGAACTGGTACAATGTCATTCAGTTTTGCGGCCTATAATAATAAGTTCCTTAAATTCTCGACATCCATGACATGGACAAACACAGTGGTGGATTTGTCTTAAATAAAATATAGATTCATGGTTTTATCAACGAGAGGTCATTGCCCATCAATCTCTAAACTTTCTCAATAGTTTCTAAAATTGTACATTGTACTATATGTATAGTACCTACATAACACGGTCCACGAAGCATATCTCAACTTATCATCAAGCCAAGCGACCCAGTTATTCCAGCATCAGAGCCACACCTGAGCACACCTCAAAACAATTGTGCAATTTGATGAAAACAAAACAACAAGTGATTCAATTGCCAACTCCCAATATTGTGTTACTCTAAGAAAGAATTGGAGATTCATTACTTTAAGATAAAGAAGTCATTTCTCCAACTTTTTAATGACGATTCTTCCATTAGCAGTAAAGTTATTTCTTACGATCATCATAGCCAACTGCATCAAAAACTGTTATTTTGCGTTTTGCCTATATTTGGAAAACAGCATTATGATACTGCCATAGAAATATGTACATACAATTTAATTTTCCAAGAACAGGATGAAGATGATATTAGCAAGATTATCAGCTATATTCTTAAAGACATCTTTTCAGGAGGCATGAGAATGAGGAATCGCCAAAAAAGTTTCTTAGGGTATCGCGGATGCAAACCAAGAGTTATAGAAAAAAAAGTATGTTCCAAAATAAAATGAAACACAAAACTTCGCAAGGAATTATATACGTGTAATGCTTATTTATTTTTTAATAGAGATCGAAATCTTTGATTAATATTTGATACTAGATCGTTTTCCAAGTTTTTCTCTTCTTTCTGATTACCAATGAAGAGAATGTGACTTCAAATATTTATGATTTAGGAATTCTTCCAAAAAGGATTTTTGTCCAATTTCACTTTTGGAAAGTGGAAAGTAACTCAATAGTTGCATATCAGGAGAAGGAACATGGAAGATAAAAAATATCGATTGTTCCAATGAAAGTTCTTCAAGAATCTTTTGAACGCAATTAAAAGAATCAAAATTATTTTCTTGAAGAAATCCTGATCATAATTGAAGTTTTTCGAGAAATTTTGTTTGTTCCTTGTAGGCTCTTATGATGTTTAAGTGATCAACAGGATCATCAAAAAAAAATAATTTTTAGAAGCCATTGAGTGTCAGAATGTAATGAATCAAATTTTCAGATTTTGAATCTTGTTTAAAAACATCAATAAAATTAATCTCTTAATTCCATAACTCGTGTGAATAGCGTTTTTCTTTGGCACCATAGTCACATAGAGGCCTATGTGACTATCGACTTTCCTAGGCCTTGCCTGATCACATCTCTAAGCATATCATTCAATTATGAAGGTGTACTTCGGATGCTAGAACTTGTCAATGAGAAAGCAGTGTCTCAACTATACGTTTGGCATTTTTAGTTTCAATTTTGCAATTAATCCACTTTTTTGGCTGTCAAAACTTTGGCACCATTGTACAACAAATATCTAAACATTTTGCCCAATTTAATTCGTAGTAGCGACAGGTTTCTAAAAAATGTCTTAAAATCTTTACAAAACAAAATATCTTCTTAAATTTTTCCATCTGTTTCAAAACAGGACAAATACCTACCAAAAACTGTGCACAGTCTGAAACATCAGTATTCTCAACTAAAAAACCAGGCCTGGTAAATTGAAGCCCGGTAGCATCTTACTGATTCATAAAAACGACGACCGCCTTCACAGCCCCAACTTAAAAAGGCATTAGCTCCACAGCTGTTTTGAAATAAGTAAAATGTAAAAGGTGCTGTGTATCAATGTTAAATTTTCTCAAGGAAGAATTTCAACGCTAAGCTAGTGCGTACACGAAACAGATAGAGCAACCAGGTTGAAATTGATTTCATACGACTTAATTGTGAAGTTGGTGGACATGGCTAGCAGGAGATCAAGCTTGCTGATATTAAATGGGAAGAGCGAAGTAGTGTCATTATTAATCACTCGAGACGTACCTGTCACCAGGAACTTTTTAAAATTTGTTTTGACTCATTATACAAAGCCAACAATTTTAACCAAAAGTTTTTGAGCACCAAAAATCATTGATTGATTCACGCCCAATAAAGCGTGAATTACATCAGTGGTATATGATAGTCGTCTAGCGCTCCTCATCTTGGGGTCGATCTCGATGATTTTTTTAAAACAAACATTCTAACCATTCTCGTAGCGGAAATGTATTCATTTATTATATTATAAACTTATGTATAAAAGTTTTTAACTTCCTTGCTTAACAAGTTCAGAAATAATCGTCTAACGTAGCTCAAACACAATTGACATTTTGGCTCAGTTGTCTATTTAAACAAATCAAAAAACAAAAAATGAAAAAATGAAAAAATGGTCTTAGTTTTTGGACACAATATGTTTAATAAATTATTTTGCATTAGTTGTTGTAAAAAGGAATGTATTAACAAATCCGGTCCTTTTGGGGTTCCCTATTATTCATAGCATAAATTTTAATTACGTACTCTGCGTATGCAGATACATATATCCATGTACCTATGTATTGGTTACACATTGAATGTTATTATAGAATGTTGATATTGAATTTGCTTTGTTTCAAATATTTTGAATTGAAATTTCTGGATTTAAGAGGCCTTTACATAACTGAAAAGATATACTTCATTTATTGGTTACTCTGTCTGATATTATAACTTTTCAAGTGAACATTTTAATTGCATTTTCTTGAGATATATAGTATTTTTCAAGAAAAGGGCTATCATATTGAGTAGAATATATATTTTTTTTTTAAATTGAAATTGATTTGTTATTATAACTATTTGACCATAAAATTCAAAAATATTGGAAACAAATTGAATTTTATAACAATTTGAAAAATTTATTAAATTATAATACTTAAAACCAAATTGTGTAGATATGTTTATGTGTAATATTTGTATACATTTAATTTGGTTAACCAAACCACAAAAGTTGGTTTTGAGGTTTAAACAAAAATTATTTTTATTCCGATCTAAAGATAGGATATCAAGGAAAAAGTTATTATCCACTTGAATAACAATCAATTTTCGATGATATGACGGTGTTTAGGAAGATTTATTTTTTAACTTTTAAATCAGTGTGTCATATTGCATCTAATGGGTTTTCGGTGATAATTTTACTGTTATGCTGATAACATACGAGGAAACATTAAAAAAGGGGCCATACATTTCGATGTATGGTTGTCGGTTCGTCTTGTTTTCGGTCTCTACGTTTTCGGTGGATTTGCTATTAAAGTACCTTGAATTTGAATATTGCATTCCTAAAACACGCAAAATTATTTTATAAACCTGCAACTCTCAGTTGGACCTTGAAAATCGTGACTTGTGCTTATGAGATTTTTTTTTAATTTTGAAATAATCTATGGATTGTGAAAGCAAAGCATTTACGAAACTATTAGATTATTAGTACCAATTAGTTGAATCCATATTTGACAGGACTTATTTGATTTGTTTCATTTGGAATACTTTCACTGAATTTCACAGGTGTTGCATTTTATTTACAAAGGTGTTTTGTTACAAGTTGCAAGTCCTTTTATTTCCTCTCCTCTTGCATATATGCAGCTTAAAAAAGCTAATAAAAAAATAGTACGTATACGCCACAGTGCACGGGGAAAAGTGTTATTAATGTGAATTACAACTTTGGCCTGGGTGATAACACACCCTAATCGAAATTAAACAAAACACTTGCACTTAAAAAAAAAAACAGGAAAACAAAATCCTTTCAAATAATAATCAAAAATTTAAAAACAATTCTCCAGCCTCGTTCATTCTACTTACATATTTTTACTGGTTAAGTATTGGTTTCGTGTCAAAAAAAATTTCGAGGTTTTAATCAAAATCAGTATTATGATGATGGAGAACTACGAAAAAGTGGGTCTCGTAATTCCGTCCGTCGCACAGTGGAACGAGTGTATGGGAAAAATGGCAAAATTAATATCTTGGGAATAAAATAAGAAATTCAGTCAAATATGCTTGAAATAGTATTTTAGCACTTATATCTATGATTGCAACCTAAAAACAAAGAAATTGATACACTAAAACATATAAATCTAGGATATTTTTTTTTAAAGAGCTGAGCAGCGAACTTGTTTTTATTTTAATTTTTATTTATAATTGTTTGCTTATGTTTTGCTATCTAGATTACATTATTTTAAAAGCTAAATAAATAGTTAAACAAATTTATACTTCTATACATAAAGTAATCACCATCACTTTCGGAAGAATTATGCATATTACTTAGATCTAACTCCATGAGTAATTCTGCAATTTAACTATTGTTAACCAAGTAAAATTTATATTTGGGTCACTTTTTGAGGATTGAAATTCAGCATTAGATCTGATGCTTTAAATTTAAGGATCTGACGTAATAAGCAAATGATTAATCAAGTCGGTAATTGAATTCAACATCGAACTCTTTTGAGTATGATCCAAACTAGCTTTCCATATTTTTTTGTACCTTGCTTCCAACAACGCTTCTATCAAAGAACACCTAGGTATAGGTAAATCAAAAAACCTTATTAGGTTTTTTGCATGGAGTAAAAGTTTATATACACTGCTAGGCATACAGTAACAGGTGTACTTCGAAAGATAAAGATTTTTTGTTCCAAGAATTAGTTCTTCAAACGTGTCAAATGGACACTGTCCATATTTATTTCTCGACCAGCAACGAGTGTTGTCAAAATTAATGCAAATTTAAAGAAGAGATCTATACGGGATATTTCGGAACTCAACTTTGGATTCGAAAAAGAACGTCGACTAGTATTGACATCATTTGTTGTGCCATAAACAGGTTTGGGTATGTCCACCAGAGGTCCCATTTTTTTCTTTCATCAAACAGAAGCTTATGTTCTGGTCTACGAACTTGCCAAAAAAATAAAAGTGAAACCATTATTGGTTACCCTCCATAAAGCTCTCCTTCTTTCTTTAAATTTCGCATTTTTCCTCCATTAGCTCTTCCAATCCAATTAACTGCTTAATTTTGTTAAAAAAGTTTGAAATTTCCACAATCGAGCCATATTGTGAATAAGTCACCATTTTTTATGTACGCAGTTGAACCTAAAAATGTCAATTTACTTAAAATGGCGCAAACTTGCGCAAGATTTTTCTCTTGATTCGGTTTATAGACACATTGCTTATTATAAAACTAAAAAAAAACCCAACAACCATATTTGACCATATTTTGAAAACTCGACTTAAAATTTGAAAATACTTTTTTTTTCCTCATATTGCACTAACACATTTAAAATCACAATTTAAAAAAAAGACACACGAACAAACTATTTTAATTAAAATACCTTGACTATTAATATACTCAATTATTAATCTAATTTTCACAGGAGAAATATATTTGCACAACAATTAGCTGAAACAAAAACACCTTAAAGCTCTTTATAAAAAAAAACGGAAAAAGGCTATCTTCACGTGTTTATAACTTATGGACTAATAAATAAATGCAAACAATTTTATTGCATTTTGAGCTTTCATATATTTGGGATCACTTACCAATTAATTTCAAGAACCGCTAAAATAGTTGTATTTTTTAATTATTACCATGAGTCATCCCACTGTGCGTCGTCGCCGTCGGTCTGTGCATCTATCCGATTTTCTTCAGTTTTCGATTTGCTTTTTTTATATCTCGCTTAAAACATGTATCACCCATACAAAACTTTCAAGTAATTGCAAATTTCTCAGAAATGGCTCTAAGGATTTTGCTAAAACCTTGCATATTTAGTTTTTCTCAAAAAAGTCAAAAACCAAAAATTTGTCCTCCATGTTGGCTCTTCCCGCATGTCAACCAAAATTTATTTAAAATTTATAGAGAAGGTTCTAATAATCTACAAGTAAAATAATATAAAAGTTGTTTTGAACTGCAAGAGCAAGTTCGTGCAACCCAATCGTGCATTTTATTTGATATATTTTATAAAAACAAAAAAATAAATAAGTAGTATAAACCTTACCAAAACAAAACATAAATATCAAAAATACACTGAGGAAGAAATTAAATTGAAGTTGAAACGTGTTGTTTTAAAGATGAAGTACTTTGATTTATGTGACTTAGATACGAAACCATCAAAAATTAACCTATTTTCCACGTTGATTTTAAAATGTTCATCTTCAACGCAAAACCATTCCGAAATATAGTTAAATCAATGTGGTTTTCAATGATTTTACGTTGTTTTATTTTCTTTTTCCTCAGTGTAGGGGTTTTTCAAGGATTATTCGACTGTCGATTATCATGTTAAGCGACTGTAGAGCTAAACCCAATTTATAGCGGATTTTCTTTCCAAGTGCCACTTCTATATATTTATAATTATTGAATTATATGTATTGTATATACAAAATAATGCCATCAATAGCATTAACTGGGGACAAGTTTTTTTTAATCTGTTGAACTTCTTCCTGCAACCCTTAAACGATGTTTTGCAAGGTTCATCTGGCAGCAACAGGTGAAGTTGCACTAACAAGCTACAATGAAACATTATATGTTCTTTTTTCTAAAATTTGATTTATGAAGTCTTGCCACAGACTGCATTATAAAATACATTATTTCGAAATCGTGATTTATCACTTCCGAGAAATGCAAACACAAGTCTGTCAGAGCTCTTAATTTTAACCACAATCACTCACTCACTATTTTAATTGGTTTCAAGCTTTGGCAAGGTAAACAAACAGTAATGACTTTAAATTCATATACCTACTTATGTATAATTTACTCCATAAAATGTATCTAAGCCCATCAAAACTATAGAAATCAAATCAGTAGGTAACTCCTTCTTCATAGATATACTCAAACTAATAATAAGAACACAATAATGTAACGAAAATCTGATCCCTGCTGACAGGATATCAGCTGCAGACATTAATGTTTTCAACAAGGAGTGTGAGCGTCACAAATGTTGTCAGCAATAATTGTGATGGAAACGAAAAGCCCCCGACGACAACGACAACATAAATGAACTATGATGATGGAGGGGACGTGAGAGACTTAAATCACAGCAATTACTTGGAATGAGCTTACATTCTAGTACAGCATTTAATGCTGAATAATGGCGTAAAAGTGAACAAAAAGTGGCTGAAAACTACAACAACACTAATTATTTTAAATATATAGGTTCTCCCTGCCGCAGGACTTCGGGCTCAAGAAGCACTTAAACTGTAAACTACCCTTTAAAACGGTGCATTTAAAGGCTTTTAGAATAAACTTGCTGACAAAATGTTTTGGAGCTTCTTGTTATACTTTATACATAACAAGCTTTGAAAACCACTGAATGTAATTAGAAAGTTCAAGAGTTATGTGAAATGAAAATGTATGACGCCAATCCCAAATGAAGGATTGCAGAAATTTCAAATAAATCAAACCATGTTACATTGCAGCATCTCTACAAAATTTCTAAAGCTTTTTTTTTTACAAGTCTGGGATTAATTTATGACAAAGAACAAACTTTTTTTTTTTGGTTATTGTTTATAATCTAATTCAGTAAAATATTATTATAACACTATCTTTATCCATCCTTTAATGATTTAAAAGCATTCAACAATTACACCCTAAAGTTCGTTTATTGACAATAATTTTTGTGCTCATTAAATCATTAGGAAATAAGTGTCGATAATATCGTTTATTAGCCATTTGCCAAAGTTATGACCAATTTTACAACTCTTCTCTAAAAGCCCCGATGATGATGGTTTTTGCGTTCGTCTTTACCTTATGTCTTATATAAAATTACACGTACCTAATGAAGGGTAACACTGATAAGTATGCTCATCTAACACAAATATGAAGAGGCATCGCCATGAAAACAAAAAGGAACGAAAAAGTTGTAAAGTGGGTTATTATATTCGCTCATAACCTAACATAGGAGTAGAGGGTATGCTCATCAACCAGTGGAAACCACAATTAACAGACTTGCACCCTTAACACGCCTTCTACCATTTCCATCCATTTATTCGTCCTGCGCCTGCACTTATACAATCGTTTATTGTTATCACATTATTGCTCATAGTCTGTGGTTTGTTCATTTCGTCGACATCGTCGTCGTTGGTTGTTGGGTTCTTGCCTTTGCCTTTTCGTTTCTTGGACGAGAAGAGTCCTTTAGCTCATCCTTTTAATAACACCACAGTAGGCACTTTACTGTTTTATTATAAGTAATTACCTTGATTCTGGCATTGTCTTCAACTTTAATTGGCCTTTCCTTTTTTGTCTTTTCCGTAGGTATAACACAGAAATATGCGACTGGATAAAGGAAGCAGCAATGAAAGACAGAGTCAAGAATGTGGTCTGATGTAGGTCTACTAAAGTGCTTAAGTTTAGCCTGTAATCACAGTCTTAACTTTATATGACCCTTAAGTGCTTTCAAAAGTTTTCTTAGAAAATGGTCAAGGAGAAAGCGGGGAGTTGGAGTTTGTATGATGAAAGAAAAAGGAGAAATGGGGTAGGTAGAGCTCTCTCCACTTAACTAATGGGGCTCTGCCAAGGTGCAGAGAGAACGAAGGAATTTCGAAAAACACCATTGGATGGCAATTTGCGGATATTACAAGGATGTTTGATTTTTTTTTTTTTTTTTTGTTCATCATAATGGTCATGGAAACGAAAATAATGTTTGTCGTTAACATAATGGGAGAGATGGTTTTCTATAAATGTTCATCTGAAGTTTTAATTTGACCTTATGTTGGGAAGAAAGTTGAAATCAAATGGTTCTTTTTATATGCTTCAATAACCCATCGACCTTAGAGTTGATGTCCTTTTTTTTTTTTGTTTTTTCCTTGAAGTATATTGGCCCTTAATATATTTAGTATAGAAGGGAATATATACTAAAAGCAGAAAACTTGACTGGAATTTTTTATTTATATGTGTAATAAAACTGTTGCGTCTTCTTCGTGACGAGTTCTTAGTTAAGCTTTTTAATGGATCGGTACAAAAAATTGAAATAACGCTGAGTTAAAAGATTCAGTCATAAATTCAAAGTATTGTAAAATATTGAAGTTAGTTGGTTAAGAGGACAGATTTCGAAATCGACTTTAACATTGAGGGTCTTAGGCCCTATTTATTCACTATCCATTATATTAAAAGTCGCCACTTAAATTTTTGATTTGATTTGACAGATTTTCAATGCTTAATGGCAAATTTTAATACAATGGAGAGAGAATACATTGGGCCTTAGTGCTTTTACATTCGGGTTCTAATTTCGTCTGCTCCAACTCATAAGCATTTTGAAAAAAGTGTCAATATTTTAAGACGCTAGAGGCAATGGCCTTAAGTACAAAAAATAAAAGCCGAAGATGAAAATGCCAAAAGATATTTTTCTATAATAAAATTTAATGATTCACTACTAATCTTTTTCTTTACTATTTGCCTTTTACACTGCAATATTAAAAGTTCTCCCAAAAAAAAATTACGCGTGTTATATACTATCACTCTCACCCTAAAATTCATAAAGGCTCTAGGTCTATTTGGGATAGTTTCCTTCCTTCAATTTCTGTTTGCGAAAGCAAAAGGTCTATATGCAAATGCAACAAAGGTTCGACATAATGGGTCGTTTGCAAAAAGATGAGATCGAACATTTAATGTTGAAAAAACTAACATGAAACATCTTTAAAAAAATTAAATCAACGTAAAAATTGTTTTAATTTCTTTCGGACCTTAGCTTTTGTTGCATTTTATTAACCTAATTTCCAACAGTAAGATAGCACGTTGGTAAAGTATTCGCCTAGAGATCCAAGAGTTGTAAATTCATGCTTTTTTTTAAAGTTGAAACAACTTTAATTTAACGATGTTTTATAACGGCAAACAACTTTAAACTAACGATATTCTATACTTTGATTTTTAAATTTTCGTCTTCAACGCAAAATCATTCCGAAAAATAGTTGAATCAACGTGATTTTCGTTGATTTTAAGTTGTAAGTAAGAAGATATGCCTACATATAAAAGTTTGCTAAAAAAAATATTACTCATACACCATAGTGTACGTGAATTTAATTTTTGAATCAATGTCTTGTGTATGTGTACTAGTATATACACACAATTTTCATATCTTAAATTGAATTTAAATTTAATCTCTCACTGAAAGACTGACCACTTAGCAAGGATTACGGTTAACGAAATGAGTCAAAACGTTGATTCTAATCTCGATGTCGTATAATTTTTTTATCCAACCTTGAGATTAACCAAACATCTATTTTGTTTTCCTCTTGTTACTCTCAAACTATCGTTTAAATACTCACACACTTTCGATTTTTTAATACAAAATTAGAAACAAATTCGAATACTCACTTTACAAACATTTTTTAATAACTTATAGTCCCAAGTAGGCTTATCTTTAAAAAAAATTCGATTCTTATGTATTCTCATCTATAAACGATTAAACAAAATAACCATGTAAGTATGTATTTGTAATTTGGTTGTAGAATTTAAATAAACAATCTTTATTAACAGGGCCAAACTCACAAACAGCTTTATTTTGTCACAAACAATCTTTATTAACAGGGCCAAACTCACAAACAGCTTTATTTTGTCACACGTCCTTCAAAAGTCTGGAAGGATTCTTCAAACACGAAACGTTCAAATGAAAATAAACCCTTACATTCAACGATACGAAACCATCGATGACAAAGCCAAACGCAGAAAGCTACCCAATTCGCCTGATTTTGGAGTATATCAGCCACAGTTGACAACTGTCCTTTCACTTTCGCATAGATTGAGTGGACTTGCATTAGTAGGATACACCACTTTATTCGGTTTCAACGCATTATTTGGTCAACATGACTTTTCTGATTTCATCACAATGGTTGAAGGACTCGAGTTAAGTGAACCCACTCTAATCGGAATCAAATTTTTGTTGGTTTATCCTCTTGCTTTTCATACTTGTCTTGGAATTCGACATCTCATATGGGATATGGGAAAATGCCTGACTATCAAAGGTGTATATACTACTGGGTATGCTGCTCTTTGTTCATCTTTTATATTATCAGCTTTTCTAGCTCTTCTTTGAAGAAAATATTAAAATAAAATGATTAGAAAATCAAAATTAACGCACACCTCTCTCTTCATTTGTTTGAACCCTTGTTTTCTTTAAATGCCTTAAAAATTGTAGTGCTTATTTTTGTTTGCTTGTTTATTTTAGAGCCCCTGCAGACTACAGAATCTCTATCGGCCGATAAATTAGTCGGGTTGGACTCCTAGTGTTCGCATAGGCAGCCGACTGCATTGGTAGTCTGCTCGGTAAGAATTTCTTTTGTTTGAAGGCAATTGTGTAGCAAAACAAACTTTTTTCTCGATCATTCAAACTTTTGTATTGGCAAATACCTAATCGTTCTAGTGTGCGATTACTCGTATATACAAAGCGTTCTATCTGTCGTATTAGTGCAAATAAAACACTTTAAGAGGGCTTGTGATTGCTTCCGGACGCTTCTGGACAGTCGATCGAAACCATATAATTGTCAATCGAAAACGACATACATATGCTCGCTAAGTCTCATCTAAGAAAATAAAAAACATTTTACCTAGGTACAGTCTGTCAGTCTGTCTATATAAGACAAATGGATGGACCGATTGACTTCAAATTGTGTATGTAGCATTATTTGGAGACTCTCCAGAGGGGTTTTTTTAATTAATTTTTTTGCACCAAGAATAACGGTACTTGTCATATACCGATTTTAGTAAAGTTGAAATTGCTCAAAAACGGCTCCAACGATTTTGTTTAAAAAATTCAAATGTAAGTTTTAAGACAAGGTCTATCTTTAAAAAAAAAATTTATTTTTGAAAATCATCATTAACGGTACCTGCCATAGAACCGTTTTTTTTTTTAAATCCGATATTCTCCGAAACGGCTTATTCGAAACGAAAATTTTTATGAAGAAGCACTTATATAACTCAAATATAAGCCAAAAATAAAATTTCGAAAAAAATAATTTTTGGGTTTTTAAAAAAATTTTCGAAAACGGGACATTGTTTTTTTTTTGCAATTTTTTTTTTTAGATGTTGATTAGTGATTTCTACAAAATGGCATACCAATTTTATTTTAAAACTTTTTTTCCAAAAAATTAAAAATGCATCTTAATAATTATATCAATCAAAATTGCATACTTGTTTTGGAGCGCAATTTGATTTCAGATTTTGTTTTATTTTTTTAAAAAACGAATTTTATGTTTTTTTTTGCACCTACATATAATATACAACATACGTAGTAGCTACCTACAATTCCCAAATTTCTATATAAAAAGTCTTACGGCCGATTTCTTCATAGAGTCCTAACGCTAATACAGGTTCTAGTCCTAAAGTTAGTACTCAAATCAGTACCAACTCATTTCCTCACCCAAGTACTAGGTCCTAAAACTGTCAATTTAGGACCGAGTACTAGTTAGTACCTGGTCCTAGCTAGCTCCTCAAAATCGACTAGTACCTGGTTATTATACCAATCGTTATAACCATCTTCGTGTGAAAACCATCTTCCAATTTCCAACGCAAAATGTATTTGCAAAAGGATTCTATTTACAAATAGCATTGAAGATTATGCTCAAACTTGTCTTCATTCTGTTCGTCCTATGACTGCTATAAAAAAAACTCCACCAAAACAATAAAGCCGCAGTTTTTCAAAAACGTTATTTGTTTTAGATATGAATTTACATTATGAACAAACATCCGCATAGTTAACGTCTTTTTTATTACTTATTTTAAAATGATTTTTTTTTTTTTTTTTTTGTCTTCGGACTTTCCCAGGCAATGGCCAATCTATATTCGTTGGTGAACTAGTTACCAGTCTTGCCGACACTTTTGTATACGATCCAGACGTTATCTTCATTCTTGATTGTGACAATTCTTAATAGATATTTATCTTCTGTTCTTGTTGGCCTTTTTTTCAATCTTTACAATATTAAAAAAAAATTATTTTAATGATAATTTCATTAATTTACTGTTTCTTTTATATTTTTCATTTGGTTTAATCTGCTGAAATATCAAAATAAAATATTTAAAACATCAAAATATTGTCAGAATGACAGTTATATCAGTTTTATACGTATTAATTCTTAGGACTGCGTTGTGAATTTAGATCAGGTCCTATATATGTGAAGAAATGCTCAGGTCCTAACTTTTCCTTAGGACCGAGTACTAGTGCTAGGACCTGGTCTAGCTAGACCGGGTACTAAGCTGACTTAGGACTTATGTGAAGAAATTGGCCGTTAAAAATTTAAGCAACTTGAACTCTAAGAGCAAGTTCGTGTGACCCAGTCGTGCATTTTATTTACTTAACAATTAAAAAGTACCTGTAAATTTTGAACATTTTGTATGTAAACATTGGAAATTAAGTCGTGTCGGGTTAACAAAAAGATAGGGACATGAAATTTGAAGGATATTCATTTTATTTATAACAAGATTTTTGAGCCCTTTTACGCATGAAATTTCAACAATGTTCAAAATAAAAGGCACGCTACCGGGAATTAAGGTGGGAAATAATAATTTAAATAATAGTAGCAATGTTTACCGTTCAAAAGATTGAAGATTTACAAAGTTCTTTTAATAAAATGAAAGAATTATTAATGAAATATTAGATCAAATTCCTTACGGAATGAAATAAATAACCTAAGAGCCTACTTACAAGAAGAATGCCTGGAGCATATTATTCGTCAAGCCACATCAAAACCGATTCATGTAAAAAAAACGTGTGCAAAATATTGTTTAATAAATTTGTTGGTTTTATAGACAAAATTCAAGGTTCAACAATTCCCAATAAAAATTTCTACAACCGTTTGGACAATCCAGCGGTTTCTGATTTAACGGAAGCGTCGTTCTTAGATTTTGAATAAAGAGCTATTTAGGGCCAGTTGTACAAAAGTGGTTCAGCCTCGGATCAGGAATTTAACTCGGCGATTTCGGTGGATTAGCAGTGAATTAACTTTGGTTCAAGGATGGATTTAGCTATTTCAACCTATATGGACCTAGATCCAGTGCTAAAAATCAATTTTACCACCGAATTCAGAAGATAAAAGTTGCTAAACCTCGGATTAAATATTTGTACAACTGGCCCTTAAAGTACGTTATTCCAATAAAACTGGTCGGCAACGAAAATAGAGCTTGAACCAAACCATACATTTCTAAATGATTTTTGTGTGCTGATTCCGAATCTGAAGTCAAAATTTCACTGGCAGGTCACGTTTTCGAAATATTTGAATATAAACTTTTTTTTTTGGTACTTTTGGCTTTGAATTTCATCACCGTTAATTTTTTTTTTTTGCAAAACTACTTATGAAATCTCTAAAAGCCATATTCTATAGTCTCAAAATTTAAGACATATTTAATATGTAAATATATATTTTTTTTTAAATTATTTTTTCTAAAAGATATTTGACATAGAAATGTATGATATCTCAAAATATTGGTGGTTAAGGTAACTTATGGTTTTTTGAAGTAAATTTGAAGTAAATTTGAAGTAAATTATAGTTTTCGAATCTCAATTTGGATAATAAAAAGCAAAATATTACGGAAAAATATTTAGTTAACATCCAACGTTAAAAAAACATTTCATTGAAAATTAGTTTTTGGGACTTTATAGCGAAAATAGTGATGAGCAGAGCTCAAAAACTAGACGTGATGGAATGAATCTGTAAACAGTTTTGAATTCAGCACACTCAAGTTAGTTAAAGAGTTATTTGCTCCCGACTTTTTTTGTTTTTTTGCCGACCAGTGTAATCAAACATCTCACATTCATGGTGGCAAAGGATTTGGGTCCTATTAGCATTGTGGAAAACACCATAACTGGAAAAATATAATAATTTAAAAAAAAGTGGTTTAGCCTTTTGTACGTTATATTCTATCAATATTTTATTTACTTTTTCAAGTCAATCCGAATTTACATGATAAGTACCTATAACTAAATGAGACCAAAAAAAAATTTTAAAATTGAGCCACATAGATAAACCAAAAAGATGTGTTTTTTTACCTAAAAGCTAACATGGCAACGTACTGGAGCTTATCGGTTCATTCGTTAACGACAAAGTTAAGAAATATTAGATCTATGGGAGGTAATCCAAAATTAACGGTTGCAAGTTCAAAACCGTTAAACTTGTTTTCGAGAAAAACCCTTAGAGGATATAATATATGGAGTGCTTGTTCCTATACCTAATACATTGTAACGCCATATGTATGGATAGGGGTCGCTGCCTTCGTTTTTCAGTGTGAGTCCGGTTCCGCACGCTTGTTGATGACATCCATCAAATGAAAATAAAATGGAGGCATGCACTCATCGAAAATCTTAAAGAAACTAGAGCCCTCTATAAAAGCTTCACGGAACTAACAGCACAAGCACTCCATATATTATATCCTCTAAGGAAAAACCAATCTTATCTAAACTTATTAATTTATCTTATTAACAATTTTAAATTTGGGTTCTTATCTAACCTTGACCCTGAACCAATAAAAGACCGACAGTTTCATTTTCAAACAAAAAACCGGAATGCTGAAATTGCCACTGCAACTGTGACAAGTTTACCATTGTATATATATATATATATATATACAATGGTTTACATTTCTTTCATATGAAAAATTATTTTTAAAAAACATTTTTTTTAATATTCATAATCAGAAATTATGATAGTAACTTTATTTGCTTTTTTTTAAGAGAATTACTAAAATTCAATTCATCCATAACAATGGATTTTATTTTTATAAATTAACAAACACACTTTTCTGCTTTACTATAAAATTAAAAAGAGAAAGAAAATGTAAACAAAAAAATGTTATGTAACCTCATCAAGAAAGAAAAAAATAAAAAAAGAAAACTTTTTTTTTCGATTCGCGTATTATTGTTTTATAGAATCCACATTTTAGATCTTCGTCGAAATTAATTTTAAAATTGAAAATATATTTACAAATATACTTGTTTTGCTTGTTTTGTTTAAAGTAAAGCCAGAATTGCTGTTAAAACAATGGATGATCCAACCATTGCATAACCAGTCGAATAGACTTCATTGATTTTCAAGCATTTGCCAGTATCCCAGATGAGATGGCGGACTCCGTTGGCTGTATGATAGCCCATGGGATATGCCAAAATGAATTTAATGGCAATTAGAGATCCCGCACTCAGTTGAAGTCCCTCAATCATGGTGACGTAGTGGGAAAAATCAACTGGTGAGACGAGGGCACCTAAACCTAAAACTGTAGAGTAACCAGCTAAAGCTAGACCAGTCATACGGTGGGAAATGGAAAGCATGCTTGTTAATTGTGGTCTATAGATGGTCAAATGAGGTGACAGAGCACGTTGGAGACGGGAATTCTTCTCATCGAAAGACTCCACTGGCTGGGCAACTGGAGGAACAATTTTCATGGTAATGTTGCGGGCAGCAGCAAGTGCACCAGCATTACGAAGTACACTTGATTGGTTTAGAGCTCGGGTAATGTTGAACCTAAATCAGATATATTAATTAGTATTATATTTAAATTCAATTTTTATCAAATAAAAATGTTTTATAATTACATTTTAAAAATTTTACGTTGTTTTTTTTTCTTCCTATTTCACAATAAACGTCAAGAGCTAAACTGACATATAAAAAGTTGAGTAGACTTGGCAGGACTCTGCTAAAACTTGAAGTTAGGTGTGGTTTAGTAATTTGGAATTATTTTTATGGAAATTGTAGTAGATTGGTATTTTGGGGCGGAAACAAATATGGGAATTAAGTTCTTAAGGGCTTAATTACATTGATCATTTTTTGGAAAGGTAGAAATAGAAATATTTTTAACCTGGCTGGAGACTGTTTTTGAGAAAAAATAATACTATTCGTTTTTGAAACCAATATCCATAGAGGAAGGAATACCTAGAGACCCGACTCGTACCCCCCTTGCCTAAAACACCCGCAAATTTCATTTAAGGTGAATAGAAGAGAACTCTCTTATTTTACTCTTTTTTTCTTATCCATGAATACGTGTGAGTGGTGGATTCAGAAAAAAGATGGCGGTTGTAGCTCAAAAAAAAATTTAAAGTGACAGCTGACAGCTCTCAATTTCTGATAATTATTTTGTTTTGGTTGCGAAATAAAAGTTTTTTCCAAGTTTTTCCGCGACAATTTCTTTTATAAATAAAGGTGCAAAAGATAGTTAAGAATAATGTTAATTAATAAATAATCGTCCAATTCTGAATTAAAACTCTCGGAGAAATGTGTTGCGTAAAACGGCTTTATATTAAAATTTCGTGAATATAGTTTCCTCTCCTTTTTAATTTTGTGTAAACTAAAATAAATACATTTGTGCGCTTGGAGAAGCAAGACCTCCTATTTACCGCCGAGTCCTTTCATGACAATGATACTCTTGCCAATTCCTTCGTCTAAATACAAATCAGCTATTTAACGAATGGTGGGGGAAGCGGCGGTGGATCCCAGCATCTGCAACAGCAGCAACAGCCACCACCACGGCTTCATCCGAAAAAAAACTAAAATTTGACCCAGCTGAGCTGGAGAGAATGAACCATCCAAAAGTACAGCAACTGCTAATATCGGACCAACATGGAAAGTCCCGATAAGAAAATAATCATAGCGAGGTAAACTATTGTCATAGTTTTTTCTCAATAATATTCATTTTTGTTTTTATCTTGCAGTCCTCAAAATACTTACAAATTCCAAAACCTACAAACCATAACAAAAACGCAACAACAATACAACATTTCTTATCAACAGCAACAATACTTCATCTGTTGGATTACCTGATTTAAATGAATGGACCAATACAAGGCTGTGTCTTCATCGAAGGGTCTGCCACTGAAATCAATTTGAACACCAAGCACTTTTCAGTACAAATCGGGGATTCAAACTCTGCACAAATATAGTAAGCATTTAATATTTGCTTCTAGTTTTGTGTTTCATTGAATATGGATTATTATTTTTTTGTTTTCCAGATAAAAACAGTCAAATTAGTGGCTATGCTATGGACGGCGAAGTAGAGAAACTATCAGGTGGCAGTAAAAGAAGCAGCAATGCAAAGTCGAGGCAGCACTCATAGTCTGCTCGATCAGAGGGTCACCCCACGATCTCATCCAGCAACTCCAAGGTACTTGTTGTCAGAAAATAATTCAAACCCAAAACCAAATATTTGTTTTAGATCTCAAGCGACAACACCCCATCGTTTTAAGAAGGGCGATGTCGTTCAATCGGAATCTGGTGTACGTTAGAAATTCAATGGAATAAAATGGCACCGATTGTGTTCAAATCAATCGTGTTTGAAAGAATCTCAACGAAGAGGTTATTGTTCAAGGCATTTGAACCAAAAAAAATTTAAATTCATTTCATGGACCCCTTTTACATCATTCTTTATAAGTACCTATTCTGATGAAACAAAAAATTAACTCAGTTTTTTGATGTAAAATGCTTTGCTTCAGAGAAACAACTATATAAATTATATAATGTACGTGTAAACAGAAAAATATGTATTTGTTCGTTTCGAAACCTTTTTCTTATAGACTTATATAACAAAAAAAAACATATTACTAAAAAAAAAAACAAATAACTTGCACTAAATGCTGTAATGTTGCGAATGCACACAAAATAAAAAAACTAATCTATCCACCGATTTAAATTTTTTTTAAACAAATTTGATATTTGGAACACAGAAATTGGACAATATATACAAAACAAATAACATATACAATTTATTTTCAATTTAAATCATATCGAAATCATATTCGAAACTATGAAATTAAAAAAAAAACATGAAACTTCAATAGTTTTAATCATAACAAGGAGTGAACTAAAGTTGGCACAAGAAAAATTGCTTTTTTTCACTTTTGACTAGTACACTGTGAACTCATCTTCACCCCAACACACTTTTCAAAAAAAAAAAACAATAATATTATATGCACATAATTTTATTTTGTTTTAAAACAATTTTAATTTTAGGTTAGAGGAAAAATAATGTGTTAAACAAAAAGCACGAGGATCTAACGTGCAGTTTCCGAAGGACGACCCGCTTCATGAACACTATTTTTTATTGGTTTGTCTAGAAACAAGAAGACGATGGAAGCCGATTGATAAGACCAAATTCTGTTGTATATTAAACGGTTATAAATATATGTAGTTGTAGGTCCAAAAAAATCAAGCAACGGAAAGATGAACCGGTGTTCTTGATGATTGGTATTTAAGTTAACTTAATAAATAGATAGTTTGTTAAATTTTTTTTTGCAATAAATTTATTTAAAAAAATCGTTTTGTTTTTGTAAAATTGTAAAATCATCGCAAACAGAACCGAGAATCAGAATCAGAAAAATTGTGGAACATAAGTGTTTCCATATTGTTTCGGAAAAAATTGTCTCTTCTTTCAGAATTAGAACTGCCATGGAGTGCCAAACGAACAGTTTCAGAATTGTTCGGAGGAATTCCGGAGAGTCGCGGACGACCAAACGAAAACGCTACTAGTGTATTCTTGGGAAGAATCGCCAGTTGCTATATGGTATCCTTTTCAAAGAATGTTTTTGAATTTTGTAAATCTATGTTGTGTTTCTGAAAGAAGAGGATTTAGGCTTAATATCTCATATTACAAGTTGTGTAAAAAATACCTCAGGCTTATGAGCACAGAGCTGCACTTGATAAGCACTTTTTATCAGCAGAACTTCTTTGACTAGATGTCCACGCCCAACTGCTAATGCACAAAGTCAGCATCCCAGAACACCTCGACATTTATGTATGTGATTGTAGGAGTAGAGTTAGGAACACAATACCGTGGTGGAATACTCCACCATAACATTTAATGTCATGCTGTGTCAACGCCATTGCACAGCTCTATTTCCATACTACTAGTAGTCGTATTGAAATTAATGAATTGTTGAAAAAAATCAACATTTTTTTTCTGGGCGGCGGATTCAATGGGTTTCTCAATTGGAGTGGCATTGTCACTTGCTTCCAAAGTATTTTTATTTATTTAGGGATCTTCTCTGCAGGTCCTATTCCTGTTGAGAATCCGTTGTGGACAATGAAGTATTGGAGTCTTAAGATTCTACTTCAATGCTATTTCTGTTCTCATCTATATGGGCGCTGGTGATTATGCAGGTTACAGCTCTCAGACAAAGTTCCTTGCCATTATATGTTTGGCGTCTCCAATGCTCTTTGCGCGGAAGATATTTGCAGCAGTCGCTAGCATCTCTCCAGCCAAAACAATGATAAATGTGATGATCAGCTTTTTGTTCTGAGTGCGAGCAATTTCCATCACATTCTTCGCACCAAGATTCTGGACAGTGATCTTGCCCAGAAGGAAACAAGTACATTATGTTCAAAACAAATCAAAAAAATTAAAGAAATTAAAATAAACTTTTAAATCTATGTTTTACATGAACTTTTTTTTTTATTTTGATCTGTCAAAATACTCACCTTTGAGCTATTTTTCTGTGGTGGAAATTAGGCGCTGTTCATATTTTTCATGGTAAGATTAGGATGCGCTTATACTTCTTTTTTATATTTTTACAGTTTTTAACAATAAAATTCATAAAAAATGTTGAATTTTTATGCTTAAAGCAATCAAAAGTAATATTTAACATATTTTTAATTGATTAAGTGTCAAAAAAAGAATTTTTTCGGAAAATTTAATTCTATTTTTCAATTTTTGAATTAAACGAATTTTTTTGTTCAACCCAATTGCGCACTGAGCGCATTGAGCAAAACTCCACAGTTGAATGTGTTAGTGCCATTTAAAATGCACGGGGAAACTACCACATATAGCCACTGTGGAGTTTTTTCTCTCATTGTAGCTTGTAGGGTCGAAGAGAACAACCTCCCTAAGTCGGTTCTCTAGGTATTCCTTCCTCTATGCCAATATCAAAGCTTTCTCCATCATTTTTGTAAGGTTTCTGTTAAGAAAATTTAAAACATATTTTTTTTTTAATTTCGAAGACGAAATTTTCTACATTGCTTTTGTTAAATTATTTATTGAATCGCGTTAGTTGTTTGAATTTTATTTATTTTCTTGTCAAAAACTGAAAAAAAAAATTTCATTCTGGAATAATTATCCCAAGTGTTCGGTTCTTCTTTAAAAACGATTGGTTGGAATTTATTTTATTTTGACGACGAGAAAAATATACGAAAAACAGTTTCCATTCTACAAAACCATTTAAAAAAAGTTTTGCAATCTAAAATCAAGAAAATCATCAGAAAATAAGTTTTTTAATAAAAAAAAAAATGACCTTAATAACAAGGACATTTTCATAGTGCTCTTTTTCTGGGACCTTATCACACTAGTGATTACCATTTTTGAACGTCTTTAAAATCCATTTTTTTTCATAAAGTACACAGCTGAAGCGAAACGAAACATTTTTGTCTCCAAAGTCAACACAGCGAACATGTTTTCGAAAAAAATACCATCGGATATTATGCCAAAGTTCAAATAATAGAAATACAAATCAAAAAATTTATGAAAAACATCAGAAAATAAGTTTTAAAAGAAAAAAAATAAATTTTGTTCAAGATTCCTATTTTTGTATGGAATATTTCGTTTCGCTTCAGCTGCATACAAACAAATTTTTTTTCAAATACAAAATTTTTGAGTTAAGAAAGTATGATTTTGGACAATAATAGCCCCGTTCCATTGGTGGTAGTTTACTCATGAGTAGATCTGGTACTAGAATTAACACATGATCTTCTACTCGAGGGGATAGGAATGTGTAGTTGTTGTACTAGATTTCTACTCACGAGTAAACTACCACCTCCAATGGAACAGAGCTAAAATGGTGTACAATTGCTAAATTTTATTTTTCTACTACTACAACTACAGCAGACAAATTTTGCACCATTTTTTTTTTATTTTATTTTATTTTATTTTATTTTTGCAATAGGATTAGGGTATAGCGAAAGTATAAAAGTGTAAAAAAAATTGTAGTCTGCATATTTGGTTATTTTAATTTAAGAAAATGTTACACTTTTGCACTTTTACAACGATACAAGACCATTTGCATCGAATCGTGAATACGGTTATTGTAGTTAGAGCTTTAAAAGCAAAAACAAAACAAATTTACTTTCGTTCAAGAATTTTTGCATGGAAAATGTCATTTCACTTCAGCTGCGTAGATACTAGGCTTTAACATCTGACAAAAAGTTTTTTTTTGTTTATTAATTTTTATTTAGTAATGAGTTCCTACCCTTAATATTTTTTTCTTTTTCAGTGAAAATAGACCCTTAAGTAATTAACATCAGCTTATACCCTAATCTTCATCTACTACAATCAATCTACTACATGCGCAGTCACATTTTACTACTTTGTCAAGAAATTTCTGCGGACCAGCACTTTTCGTTCTTTTTGCATAGCGCGTGGCATCGTGTCAGTCCATTGTCGGTGTGACTAATTTTTTTTATCCGTAAATTTCTACCAAAAGATCCCCAATTTAAAATGAAATTGTTCAAGGACCTCATCTCTGGCGACGAAATGTTCTCAGACACCTACAAAATGAAACTCGTCGATGATGTAATCTACGAAGTTTACGGATCTCTAGTTAGTCGCTCCCAAGATGACATCAAAATCGAAGGTTTCAATCCATCTGCCGAAGAAGCCGACGAAGGAACCGACACCAATGTCGAAACTGGCGTCGATATCGTTCTCAATCATCGCCTTCAAGAGTGCTTCGCTTTCGGTGACAAAAAATCATACACTCTCTACCTTAAGGACTACATGAAGAAACTCATTGCCAAGCTGGAAGAGAACTCACCCGACCAAGTCGATATCTTCAAGACAAACATGAACAAAGTCATGAAGGAGATTTTGGGACGCTTCAAGGACTTGCAGTTCTTCACCGGCGAATCTATGGACTGCGATGGTATGGTTGCTATGTGTGAATATCGCGATATCAATGGAAAGAGCACACCCGTCTTTATGTTCTACAAACACGGTCTCGAAGAAGAGAAATTATAAGGCAAGCACACAACAACAATGGCTGAAAAATTAAAACAACCATCATAATAATTATTAAATTATAAAAAAAAAAAATACAAGAAATTTTTTCTTTTTTTTTTTTTATTTTAATTTTTCACCTTACATACTCTTTTAGTAATTCAATTTTTTATTTTATTCTTTATTTTTTGTTAGTTTTTTTCGTTTATTTTTTTATATATATACGTACGATGAAGCTACTCAAATATTTAGCAAAAAAAAAAAACGATAAAATAAATTGTACCGTGATTGTAATAACTAAAAACTGTTCATCCAAGATATTTGATTGATATAAAAATTCATATGAGAACGAAATTAAAAAATCTTTTTTATTTCTTTTTTGTTCGTCTCCAAAAAAAAAAATTGGAGTTTGATGTCCTTCAATGGTTGTTGGCTTTGCTTGGGTTTATTGCTCCTTGTGTCGAGTCGATAGACTTGTTGAATTCACATCGTCAAAATTTAATGGGGTGATTCACGATATACACGAATATACGACATAACCTCATTTTTTTTTTTTCATTTAGCTCGATGATGACGATGCGAATGCGACGATAGAAAACTACACCAAGGACTTGTAATAATGCAATGCAGTAAACAATTCTCCATTTTTGTTGTTGTTGGAATAGTGAGTGACGCTATAATTATGTAGGCTGAAAAAAAGTGTGCACGTTTGCTTTGTGTGGAATTTCTTTTCCATAGTTTGCAATTTTTTTTTTTTTTTTTGTTTACGTGGATGATTAACCTAATTGTGTTTGTTTCTGTGTATTAATACACAAAATGTTGCTGCATCATAAAAAAAAATGTTGATAAGAAAATAAAGCAATGAAGGTCAGCAAGAGCATGCGTGGGGATTGCACATCCACCAGAGATAGAAAGAAATTGATATTCTACTGCTATAAATTTGAACAAAATTAATTTAATTGGGTTGACGACTATGCTTTATTAAAATATCAAATACAAATTAAGATCATATTGGAGCATAGAAACATTTTTTTTGTTGCAGGACAGATGTATTTTTGCCTGAAACAAAACTAGAAAATTAGCTTTTTCTGTATGAAAAAAAAAAAAAAATATTTAAAATATTTCTCTTGATTGATCCATATGGTAATGGAATGCCTTTGTTTACGTATATGTATGTAGATACCATGTATGCATTTGTACTCGTACACGATATGATATTATAATTTAGGTAGGATTTTATTTAGATACAGTGAAAGAAAAAAAAAACACGGCAGGTATCTTCCAAAACCAATTTTTGATCAAACAAAAAGTCTTAAGAATGGACCTAAATGGTTGGTTCAAACGCTTATAAATGGAGTTTTATTAATTGTATCGCCAAGATAATGGTCTTAAAACTTAGGAAAGGGATCAGAGTTTGTAATTCAAGAAGTTGGATCTTTAAAAAAGACTTAAAATATGGATGCATGAAACAAGGTAGGCATTTTAAAAACCTAAAACATTTAAAAGGGGAAGTTGCACTTAGATGCAATTTGTTTACAGATTCAATTAGATAAGAGTTTAACCTTAAAGAAACATTTAATTTTATCACATAATATTGTGTAATAGTATAACTTATCTCCTTCAATACGGAAAGAAAATTATGTTTAGATTCAACTTATCACTTTTTTATCTTTAAAGTAATATAATATTTAGATACAACATCTAGTAGACAGTTTCGTATCTCTAAATCAACATTCCATAACAACTTCATAGAATATACATATATAACTCTATAGACACTTCAAAAAAAAGTTATACTTACTTATCTTTGGGTTGAAAACTCTAAACTCTAGACCGCTGCTGTTAGCCACCTGGAGTGGTAATCAATTTTAAAACTATAAGACAATGCTAGCAAGTTATCTAATTTTATTAGGATGTTGATTTTTTACGTTTGGATCAATTTTAAATTTTGTCCGCCTAAATTGACTAAATGCCCCTTTGTGCGATGCCACAGGGAAAACTCAAGAAATAAGCAAAAATAAAATAATTTATTTTTTATCAGCATACAAATCTTCTTGTTACTAGTACAAGAAAGATAGACTTCGTGGAACGAAATATAGGAAGACTGATTTTTTCAAGAAAGGTATTAAAAAAGCTTAAGTACTGGTTTTCGAGACACCACCACTTGGTGAAATCCCCCATTTTGGAAAACGAGAAATAATCTACATTCTACATAATCTCCCAAAATAACGAAAAAGTTATTTGATCATAGTTGTAGGCAATGTAAATATCTTTTTCTCTGCTTACACCGTTTTTCTGTGAGGACAATACTTTTGAGGTCATGCCATTTTATGTTTTCGGGTTTTTGAATTTTTCTCAGTCCCTATGATATTTAGATAATTTTGTCACATCATAACCTTTGAAGATTATGCGATTTGTTAAGCCAAAGCTTTGTAACTTAAAAGGACATTCCAGCTCAATATGTGAGTAAACAAAATAATATGATTTTTGTTTAAATATAGAAAAAAAATGGCCAAATCGTGTAAGTTATTTCAAAACAAGAAAAATATGATAATTGAATGAACCATTATTAAGGTGGAATGTGCAATTTTCTACAATAATTGACTTAATATGAAAAAAAAAGGAGTGAAAAGTGAGGTCTTTTAACAAAAATATTATATTTAAAAAAGAGACACTAAATTACAATTTATGCTGGAGTATTGGACGGCAATCCTATCAAGTAAAAAAAAATGCATTAATAACACCGGCACACAAAAAAAAAAGTGTCATGAACCAGAAACCAGACCTATCTTTCTATATGTTTTTGGGACCGCTGAATCCGAATTTCAAGTCCGTTTGGCCCTGTCACCCTCCAGTTTTGAGTAATATGCAAAAAACTCAAAAAAAGGTAGTTTTTGGGGTCTTTTTTACACTTTTCTCAAAACTGGAGGGTGACCGGGAAAAACGGACTTGAAATTCGGATTCAGCGGTCCCAAAAACATATAGAAAGATAGGTCTGGTTTCTGGTTCATACAACTTTTTTTTTGTGTGCTAGCACTGTCGCGACATGTCGCTGTCATACCCGGCACACAAAAAAAAAAGTTTCATGTACTAGGAAGCAGACCTATCTTTCTATATGTTTTTGGGACCGCTGAATCCGATTTTCAAGTCCGTTTTGCCCGGTCACCCTTCAGTTTTGAGAAAAATGCAAAAAACTCCAAAAAAGTCATAAAAATTCAAACAAAATGCACTCACAGCTCAAAACTGGAGGGTGATGGGGCCAAACGGACTTCAAATTCGGATTCAGCGTGCCCAAAAACATATAGAAAGATAGGTCTGGTTTCTGGTTCATGACACTTTTTTTTTTTGTGTGCCGGTGTAATTATCACATTATTATACTAAATTACTTTTTAATAGTTTTTGTCACCATTATTTGTTCATTATGGTCTTACTAACACAATACAACTATTCAATCATTTCGATAAAACCTGTGATCGATAGTCGCTAATATCATAAATGTTCATAAACTGCGTATCCCTTATCAAAGAGATAGAAGCTTGTTTGATAAGAGGCTGAAGATCAGCAATTCTTTAAAAACCGTTTCAGCAGGAAATATAGTGGAACTTAAGTGTCATTTGAAAGAAAGTTCAAAGTAGGATCAGACGGGACACGGGAAAGAAACAGACATTCTTGATTCAAAGAAGTGGTGCCCTAGAAAAAAATCTTAATACATAACAGATTATACAACCGTATTACATAAATAGCTAATTAATAGTGAATGATTTATAAATTCAATGCAGAAAAAGAAGTTTCTTTTGTAATCGTTTTAAAAATCAGTTTTAAAATAAAACACAATTATTTATATTATTATGAGCGCTTAAGTTTTTGTATTTACAATTTTATCGTTCGATTTATAAATATTTTTTTTTGTTATTTATTTCTTAAATTCCTATATGATGTAAAACATACTAACTGTCAGTAAACAGCAGACAATATAATTATTCTTTAAAAGTAGCTCATGTTCGGTTTTTATTTCAACTTATCCAGCAAATAAATTAGCGGTTAGGTTTTTTAGTTGGACAGCGAAGAGGATTGGTAAAAAAATTTTAGATTTTTTTTTTTTTTCTTAAATACATTATTTCTGTGCAAAGATTACTGGAATGGTAAATAAATTAATAAAAATAATCTCTGACTAAATTTATCAACTATTTCGTTTTTTTTTTTTCAAATAAATTGAAAGTATGTATAAAAATCAATATTAAAACATTGCAACAGAAGTTCGTTCGCTAATTTTCGTTTTGTATTTTAATAATAAAAAAAAAAAACATTAATTAAGTATATTGTAATCCTAACTGCACAATTATCATACATCTACATAATCTAATTGAATGTAAATTTGCTTCACTCCAACTGATTCAAATATCATTCGCGCATGCGTCAACACGTACTTAGGTACACAGTCTTTCTTTACCTCCAACTTTATCGCACCAACATACACATTCGAGCACAATGTCCAGAAGTGTGGCTCCTGCACCGATTGAACACCACCCAGTGCCTCCACTTTTTGATAGCATTGACGTAAAACTCCATCGAGTTCTTGGGGTTGACGTTGCATAAGAATCATAATCGATTCTTTGATAAGACTCAAAACACTCATTGCAATTAATAGGGCAATAAATATTGAACAAATAGGATCTGCAATCATCCATCCAAACATTTGCATTAGAACAGCAGAAATAATTACTCCAACAGATCCTAGAGTATCGGCCAAAATATGCAGGAAAACTCCTCGCATAATTTGAGAATTATTGCCACCCAAATCGCTTATTGCAACGCTACTACTGCCATTATGGCTATGACCGTGACTCCCATGATTATGACTATGACCATGACCATGATTTTGAGGATCTTCTACTGTGATAGTGAGCATTTCACCATGATCGATGTGGTTACTGGGAGAACTGTGAGAGTGTCCATGGCCTCCGCCGCCATGTGAATGTCCGTGGCCACCACCGCCATGCGAGTGTCCATGACCATGTTGGAATGCATATATACCTACTAGATTTACCAGAAGACCAAGCACAGAAACAACAAATAATCGTTCGTGTTTCACCTCTGGTGGCTCAATGAGACGCTCTACACCTTCTGATAGAATAAAGAATGCAATAAACAACAGGAAAAGGCTGTTCACAAAGCCAGCTAGTACTTCGGCTCGCACATAGCCATAGGAGAATTTATCATTAGCTTTCCACTTAGTTATAACAGATGCAGCTAGACCGGCTAGTAGACCTGTACAATCGAAAAACATATGAAATGAGTCTGAAATGAGACCTGAAATTAAAAAGAAAAAAATAAAGTGTTATTTAGAAAAAAAAAACATTTTTGAAAATTCAGCCACGTCAATTTCATACATAAATGTTTTCATGGTATTCAAATCAATTTTGATATTTTCGAGATATCTCTAATTGTGTACGTATTACTTAAAAAAAATAAGCTTCGATATATGTAATTTATAATTAAGAATCAATTCTATATTGTGCAATTCTCTTCTACTTTTCTGGCGATGCTTGAATTCTTTCCTCAATTTAAGAAAAATTTGTTTTTGTCTTACTTTAAGGATAATAAAAACATTTCATCAGAAAACATTTGGAAAATAACTAAACAACTACATTAATACCTGCAGATAAATCTTATCACCTTTTCTTTGAAAGGACAAGACAAATTAAGAAATCATTAAAACAAAATTAGCGAAAAAGTTCTATCTTGTAGAACAAAAGCACACAGTAATAGGCTATTGATTATGTCGAAAAAAACAGGGTAATAAGGAACTAAGACGTTCACGGGTTTTTATTGCAGGAATCGTTCAATGGGTTATAAAAGAAGATAAAACCGCGGAGTGCTATTAAATGAGAGGGTGGAAACTGAAGATAGGGGTGCAAAAGCCCCCTTTTTGGTTTTTTCAATATACCTCGTAAACCAAGCAAAATATTGATATATTTCACATACAACTTTTTGTAGAGAATTAAATTTCCTATTGGAATAATGTTTTTTAAAAATTGAAAAAAAAAATTTCCATACCAAAATAGTCGAAACAATCATAAAAAAAATATCAAAAAAATCGATTTTTTGAGTTTTTTTGCTTTTTTAGTTGTACATTTTTTTTGGGTTGAGATAGACATAAACATTGCTCCAAAGAAAAAAAGAAGATTAAATTTCCTTCAAACTGCTGTGCTCACTAAATTTTTTCATTGAAAATTAACCGAAGTATGGCCATTTTAATCTATCTTTTTTTCGCATTTTTAGTTTTACTCAAGTAAAACAGAAACATTTGAGGGGAAAGTACGATAACTTAAGCACCAAGAACTGATAATAAGATTTTGTAGAGGGGTAAAATACAATCATTGTTTACTATGGGAGAGGGGGTCAATGTCCCCCCGTTTTGGCGGGAGGGGCAATTTTCTAAAAAAAATACTTAAAATAAAAAAAAATTATTAAAAAACAACGGCAACACTTACAGTTTTGATTAATACTTTTTTTCAAATGCTAGAATTATAAACTTAATATTTATTTTAAAATGAAGTTATTTTAATCAATTCTTTTTGAAATAAACGAGTGATTCCGATAAAGAAAGTATTTTGTCTATTTTTCAATTTTCTCAAAAAGTAGAAGGCATAGGAACATTATGATTTTCATGATTTGATAACAAATCAATTAAGGCAGTTTACTTTGTCGAGCAATTTTGTATTGAAGTCCGCAGTCTCTGTGAAAATTGTACTCAATGTGCTTTTTAAACTTTTTTTTCACAAGTTTTGGCTTTGAAATCGGATATTTCAAAAACAATTGATTAAAATAACTTCATTTTAAAATTAATATTAAGTTTATAGTTCTAGCTTTTGAAAAAAGTATCAATCAAAACTGTAAGTGTTGCCGTTGTTTTTTAATAATTTTTTTTTATTTTAAGTATTTTTTTTAGAAAATTGCCCCTCCCGCCAAAACGGGGGGACATTGACCCCCTCTCCCATAGTAAACAATGATTGTATTTTACCCCTCTACAAAATCTTATTATCAGTTCTTGGTGCTTAAGTTATCGTACTTTCCCCTCAAATGTTTCTGTTTTACTTGAGTAAAACTAAAAATGCGAAAAAAAAGATAGATTAAAATGGCCATACTTCGGTTAATTTTCAATGAAAAAATTTAGTGAGCACAGCAGTTTGAAGGAAATTTAATCTTCTTTTTTTCTTTGGAGCAATGTTTATGTCTATCTCAACCCAAAAAAAATGTACAACTAAAAAAGCAAAAAAACTCAAAAAATCGATTTTTTTGATATTTTTTTTATGATTGTTTCGACTATTTTGGTATGGAAATTTTTTTTTTTCAATTTTTAAAAAACATTATTCCAATAGGAAATTTAATTCTCTACAAAAAGTTTTATGTGAAATATATCAATATTTTGCTTGGTTTACGAGGTATATTGAAAAAACCAAAAAGGGGGCTTTTGCACCCCTATCTTCAGTTTCCACCCTCTCATTTAATAGCACTCCGCGGTTTTATCTTCTTTTATAACCCATTGAACGATTCCTGCAATAAAAACCCGTGAACGTCTTAGTTCCTTTCTAAACTACATAATCAATAGCCTATAAGTATTAGATAGCATAAACCGACTGTTGTAAATGAAATAATGTAAGGTACCTAAGTAGGTAGAGATGGCGGTCATAAGCAACCTTGCTTGATGACCCAATTAGCTTAGAATGTAAGGTACCTAAATCAATGTAAGATACCTAAATCATTTCGATTTAAATAGGTCCTCTTACCTAGGTATTCAATATAATTTTTTACAAGGATCTATGCAGCGATGCAACCACAGTTTGTAGTCCTGCACTTGACAATTGAATCATTTATTTTCAAAACATGATAAGTCCATGATTTGAAATTTTTCAGGAGAAAAAAAAACGTTCTATTTTCTTTTGTTAAGTGTAGCAAAATGTATAAAAAATATATTTTGTAGGACTTTTACCTAGCTACAGAATATCGTTTGGTATTTACTTTTTGGACTGATAGTTCAAAAGATAAAAAATAAAAACGATTTTGGACTTATCATACTTTGAAAATAAACGAATGTGAAATTAGTTTTAAAATGAATATACAATTTTTACTTCCGATATAGGTACTATATATCAAGTTATGCATTCGTACAAAAAAAAAAAAAGTTGAGATAGCATTTTTCCATGACATTACGATGGTAGAGAATGCCAAAAAAGTGGGTCCCGGAAGTCCGTCTGTCCGTCCGTCTGTCAGTCTGTCTGTCTGTAAACGAAGCTACAGCTTAACGGATGAACCGATTGATGTCAAACTTGGTATGTAGCATTATTTGGCGCCTCTCCAGAGGGGTTTTTGGAATTAATTTTTTTGGACCAAAAATAACGGTACTTGTCATATACCGATTTTAGTAAATTTGAAATTTCTCAAAAACGGCTCCAACGATTTTGTTTAAAAAATTCAAATGTTAGTTTTAAGACAAGGTCTATCTTTCAATAAAAATTTTTTTTTTTGAAAATCATTATTAACGGTACCTGCCATAGAACCGTTTTTTTCAAATCCGATTATCTCTGAAAGAGCTTATTCGATTTCAACGAAACTTTTTGTGAAGAAGCATTTATATAATTTAAATATAAACCAAAAACAAAATTTCAAAAAAAATAATTTTTGGATTTTTAAAAAAATGTTGAAAATTATTTTTTCAAAAATCAAATTTTCGAAAACGGGACATTGAATTTTTTTGAAATTTTTTTTTTAGATGTTGATTAGTGATTTTTACAAAATGGCATACCAATATTATTTTAAAACTTTTTTTCCAAAAAATTATTTATAAAAAATTTGATTTTTAAAAAACGGCTCTAACGATTTTGAAAATTTTTTTTTTCTAAAAATGCATGTTAATATATCAATCAAAATTGCATACTTGTTTTGGAGGGCAATTTGATTTCAGATTTTATTTTATTTTCTTAAAAAACTAATTTTATTTTTTTTTTTTACCTATATAGTAGGTACCTACATTTTCCAAATTTCTATATAAAAAGTCTTAAAAATTTAAGCAACTTTAACTCTAAGAGCAAGTTCGTGCGACCCAGTCGTGCATTTTATTTTTAAAGCCTCAGTCTATCAAACAATTGCATTTGTGAATAGAATATAATGTTTCGAGTAGATATTTTACGTGAAAGACGCTTTCAACTTAAGATTTTGAGTCAGTAGTCAGCTTCTTTATGTGTAGTCAATTACTCATAAAAAAAAGTTGCTGTTTATTTTCAAAAGATGATAAGTCCTTATTATGTTTTGACAAAATTTTTTTTCGCTTAGCTGTAAAATCGAATAGAATTCAATCGAGAAAAATTCAAGCAAGTTTAGGAAATTCAAACTATTTTAAGTGCGTCAACAGGGGTACGCCTCAGGGTGGCGTTCTTTCCCCCCTGTTATGGCTCCTTGTCATGAACAATATCCTCGTGAAGCTTGAGAGAAGTGGAGTGAAGGCAGTGGCATATGCGGATGATCTGGTCGTACTTGTATCAGGAAAGTTTTTACCCGTGATCAGTGAAATCACTGACACGGCTTTGAGAAAAGTTAGCAACTGGGCTACGAGCTGTGGCCTAGGAGTTAATCAAAGTAAAACGGAACTGATGCTTTTTACAACTAAAACCAAAATCCCTGCCTTTCCTCTACCTCAGCTTAACTGCCAAATCTTATCACTTTTTTCTAGCGCAAAATATTTAGGTGTAATTTTAGACACTAAACTGAGCTGGAAGCTAAATATAGAAGAGCGGGTTAGAAAGGCGAGTATTGCTTTCTATGCCTGCAGTAAAACCTTTTTGAAAAAATGGGGTCTTAAATCAAAAATGATTCTATGGACTTACACAGCGGTTGTACGACCCATTCTTACCTACGGCGCCATTGTTTGGTGGCCTGCACTTAGTAAAGCATATATCATCAACAAACTTAAGAAAATCCAGAGAACAGCAAGCGTAGGGACGACTGGAGCCCTCCGTATGTATTGAATGTATTGTATTGAATGTCCAAACAAAGATAATTACAAGAATTTTAGTCTTACTCTTACCCTTTTTTCGCCTAATTTGACTGTACTAGTCAAAAAAAATTCGAAAATATTGTTTTTCATTTATGTATATTTAAATAAGATTTTTAAAAAATCATAAAAGGCCCTTATTTATTCACACTCTATTAAATTTAAAGTCGCCAATTAAAACACTAAATTTTAAAATTTGTGCGCGATTTGACAGATTTTTCGTTTTTAATTACGTTTTTAAAAAAGTTAAGAAATAGCCGATTTTTAAACGAATAATTTTTTTATAGTAGAGAAAAGTTGGTAGGTATTAATAAATTTTTAATCATTTTTTGCTTTTCGGAAAATTTTGTAAGTAATTTCATTTAGAAATTAAAATACATACATATGTAGGTAGTTTTTTGAGAAATTAATAATTAAAAAAAGAAAAACCGCTTTGTTTAAGGGCGTTTTGAAACAACACGAGTTAATGGAATAAAACTAAAAAAGTAAAATAAGGATTCATAAAATTCAAAAAAAGGAAAGGTTCTCAATTCGTATTCTGGTGAACCGATTTTAAATCATTAAAATCGGTTCACCAGAACTTTCGACTGGGTGAACCGATTTTAATGATTTTTTTTATATTTGAAAGCTGGTGCTTCCAGGTCTTTCATCAAAAATTGAATACAGAAAAGATGCAAATAAAGAATGATGGAAAAGTGTGCAACGAATTTAAATCAACTTTTTATAATATTGTTCTGATTTTCGCTCCGAATTGAATTCGTTACCGAAATTGGTTTTCACACAGATTTAAAAACGGTGTACCAAAATCAAACGAAATGAAAACGTCAAAAAGAATTGAAATGTGGAACCTTTCTTTTTTAAAACGAAAGTATTGCTTTTGTAAACGAAAATCAGAACTGGGGTGATTGTATATTTATTCATACAACACTAACCGTCCCGCCATTGCATTCTTTAATCTCTTTATATAATTCATCTTAATCTAATTCTACGTTTGTTAAATGGTGGGTTAGAAAGAATTTTCGTCTTCAAAATGAACCTGAAATCCATTGGGGCTAGCCATTTCTAAACATTTTGAACAAGGTTCAGGTCCGTTGACTATTGGCAATATTGAAGTATGACTTCCTAATTTTGCGCTTCTTCACAATATTTTATTGAACATTTTTTGGTGGGAGAAGGCGTGGTTCTCCTGAAAAATCTTTTTTAATGGTTAAAAAATACTAGAGCTAAGAAACACTTTGCTTCAATATCTTTTGACAAGTAAATGCGCCCGTTCGTGTCGTTTTGAGTTCAAGTTCAATAGTATCAGATATACGGGACAGTCCCGGTTTACCCGGGACTGTCCCGTATATCTATAGCTTGTCCCGGGTATTTATTTAAGAAACCCGGGACGTATAAGTGTCCCGTATTTTGTAATTTGTCCCGTGATTGTCCCGTACTTCCAGATTCTCTGATTTTCCTATTCAAAATTTTAAATACTTTGTACGGAAAACAAGAAAACAGTGGTTGGAAAATAAAAGTTTTTCTAATTTTCCGAATAAAAGCATTAGTTTAAAAAAAAAATTGTCAATTATTTAGTTCCAGTATGTGTTTGGCAGGTTGAAAAGCTACACCCGAAAAAGTTTTTATTTTGTAAAGAGAGATCCCAGCTTATTTTCAAAACTTTTAAGGACACATTAGAAATTGATTAAAAAATTTTGATTAATAAAATATTTTTTTTTTTGTAAGTTACTAACAGTAGATACCTATTATAAAAACGTTTTCTTGATTTTTTGACCTTAAATGATTTCAACAAAAATATTAACATAAAATCGTTTAGGAAATCTTGATATCAAAATTAAGAAAAAAATATGAAAACTGATTTTATTATTGTTTTTTTTTTTTGAAAAACCAATGTTTTAAAACGATCCAACGAATTTTTTATCTGTCCCGGGTTTCGCTTCTAGAAATATAGTCACCGTAATCATAGTAGATAAATATCTTTAATGCATTTCGGCATATTATTTAAAGCTGATGATGGCATGTAATATGCCGAAATGCATATTATAAAAAGTTTTTTTGTTAAAAAAATTAATGTTAGAATTTTGTAAATTTTAATTTTGGTATTTTAGTTTTAATTGTTGTAATTGTTCCAACGTCAACTAAATTAATTGTAATCATAAAGGGACAGTAACAAAACTCAAAAAACAAAAATTAATTTGCTATGTTTTGAATATTTTACATAGTCAGATCAGAACTAATGTGTTCTTTTGTCTTACGAGGGTGTAAAACACTTTAAGAAATAGTTATAACATAATTATAGAAAACTAACGTGCGCAAAATGTATTTTGGAATTGGAACATATATTAGTACCTACATAATCGAATAATACTACACCTATTGACCTTGGCTGTCTATGACGATCATATGATGTATCTAACTATTCCTATCCAAGTATTCTAAAAAGTAAGTTATATTAGATTAAAGTTAATTCGGCAAGCATTACTAACTTAAATATTTTAAGCGGGAATTTTAATTTAATAAGCTTATTATATAAAAAAAAAGTCGCTTATCTATAAATGGTTGTAAGGGGGTTTTTGACTATTTGTAAAACATTATAATATTTTTGTTAGTAAAATTTCTTTTTAAAATAAAGTTTACAATATTGAAAGTTAGAAAAAGAAAGTTATTAATTTTTGTTTCTTAAATACTCACCCAAACTGTTTGTTAATATTCCATAGAATAATTCAACAAATGCAAAACTTAAATTTAACAATAGAAAAAGGAACAAATTTCTAGAATTGCGATCGGAGAATATAAGCCGCTTCCAACTGTTTAATTTTTCTTTGATTCTGTACGTAAAACCTCGGCTGTCCTTTTTTGAAATTGGTAAATACATCTTGATGAGTATCTGAATAAAATTAGTAAAACAACGTTTTATAGGTCAATCATGTTTTTTTAGACAATAAAATAAAAACCAAATAGCATACGTGGTGTTATCACTTTTTGCAGGATTTATGAGAAGAAAAATTTGTATTTAATCTAGAAGAACTTGTTTAAGTTTGGCAGCAGTAGTTACTGTGAGAGAAAGTTTTTTTTATTTTATTTTGATGATGGTCTCTCCTTTAATTTTACAAAACGATCGTTTTTATTTCATTGTTTTTTTGTTATGTTCTATATTTATTTTATTTGAAATAAAAGAATTTTTTATTTCGGAAGTTTGTGGGACTTTTTTGTAAATTCTGACGTATTGTTGACAACACCACAAACTAACACAAGCATACTTATAAAATCTGACATTTTACGTAGCGCATGTGTGTGTGTGTAGTTAACATAGGAAGTGTTTGGAAAACGTTAAAAATGAACGCACTCATGCCGGTTGTCATTTTAGATGCTTTCGATGTTATGCCCCATTTACACTAGGTACAACTTGCTGATTATAAGTAAAAACGTGAATTGCAACTTGCTTGTTAAAATTCCTTGACCAACTATCAATTTTACTTTCCTATAGTTTCCTATAATACTCCAAAGAGTCTAGTTCAAATGTACTTTTTCAAACTATAAAAATTGTTTTGTAAACCAAAAAATAAGCTTTCTGCATCATTAAGCCTTAAGGCTTAACTACATTCACCACTTTTTGAAAAAGTACAAAAGTGAAAATATTTTTTTTCTTGCTAGTGGATTTTTTTTGGAAAAAAGAGTTTACAAATTGTTTTTTAGACGAAAAAATAAGCTTTCTGCATCATTTGTTTTATTTTTGTAGTCCGAAAAACCATACAAAAATGCGTTTGAAAATTTTCACTTTTGTACTTTTTCACTTTTTGAGCCAATGTAGTTAAGGCTTTAACTACACCACTTTTTGAAAAAGTACAAAAGTGAAAATATATTTTTTGTGGCTAGCGTAATTTTTTTGTGAAAAAGAGTTTACAAATTGTTTTTTAGACCAAAAAATAAGCTTCCTGCATCATTTGTTTTAATTTTCCATCCCGAAAAACTGTACAAAAATGCGTTTGAAAATTTTCACTTTTGTACTTTTTCACTTTTTGAGCCAATGTAGTTAAGCCTTTATTTTTAATTTTGTGGCCGGAAAAACTGTCACAAAAGGATTTTGAAAATTTTCACTTTTTGACTTTTGGCAAAAAGTGGCCGTTGTAGGTTAAGGTATAACTACAACGGCCACTTTTTGCAAAAAGTCAAAAAGTGAACATTTTCAAACTCATTTTGTGACAGTTTTTTCGACCACAAAATTATTGCTTATTTTTGCGTTTAAAAAACAATTTTTATAGTTTTTTCCAAAACAAATAGCGCTAGAGAGAAATAAAAAATTTTACTTTTTTGTAAATTGCCCTTTTTTCACTTTCTAGGTCATTGTAGTTAAGGCTTTACCCAGAGTTTATACCGTTGCATGAATATCTCTACTATATTACTACTATCTTGCTTCGTATGGCTAGACGTCCAGTTGTAGAATCTTTTCAGACAAAAACGCTGCTGGTGGCGTTTTTTGATTTGTCATCCATCGTCGTTTAAGTGGGAAAGTCTTAAAGGGCAAGTGTTACAAACGTGATTCAGCCTTTGTTCAGGAATTAAAAAGAGAACAAATTTAGCAATATCCAAAAATTGCAGAAAATTCAGTTGCCCGTTAGCATCTTCCCCTTCATTACTCATAACTCTTGCATACAAACTCACAGGCAGGCAATTATAGGTGAAGTCAATAGGGGTATTCACGATCCGATGCAACTGGTCTAGTATCATTGCAAAAGTGCAAAAGTGTAAAATCTTACAACACTACAACAACAAAATATATGGATTGAAATTTTACAATGGTCTTGCACTTTTGCAATACCCTAACCCTATTGCAAAATAAAAATACAATGGAGTAAAATTATTTTTGACAGATGGCAGCTCACCGTCGCGTCGCCCATGATAAACAGTTTGTCTTTTTTATTCTGTTTATAATGGTTGTAGCTACTCATGTCCCGTAATTTAGTTTCTTTTGATGTAAAATAATTAGTGAAAATTAATTAAATTATAAAAAATTGAAAAAAAGAAGAAGCAACGGTGGGAAAAAAAAACATCATTCATGCTTCAATATTTACTATAGATAAGAAGAGGGGCGTTCACGATCTATTGTAAAAAAATAAAATTTTACATTTTTACTAGGCCTGTTGCACCAGATCGAGAATACCCCTAATGTGTGAGGAATTCATTTTCACAAACGTTGTACTAAAAAATGTCAAATTTGTAAATAACTGTTTTCACTAAAGCCCAATCGCATAGGAAAAAAATTTGATTTGAAATGACCTTATTTGCGAAATTATCTCATTTAGGCTGTAATGAAACCTCAATTGCAAAAGATTAGTAGACATACGGCCTTAAGGCTTGGCCACACCGGAGGGTACGCGGTAGCGGTACGGGTAGCGGCAACGATATTTGTATTAAAAAAATTCCACACCCGAACGTTGATGTGTCAGTTTGGAATTTTTTCCATACAAATACCCGTACCTTTACCTGTACCTCTACCGCGTACCCTCCGGTGTGGCCAAGCCTTTAAACTAATCTAATTTCATTGTGGTACTACCCAAATTGGGGATTGGAAAAGTTGAAATGCGCTACCAGTGGTCAAAATTTGCAACTAAATAAACAGGACGGAAGGAACCAGCGCCACCTTGCTATGGGAAATGACAACACACGTCCAGCTGTCAAGTCATCTGACATTTTTTTGTAAACAAAACATTTTTCTTTCGCATTTCATTGGTTTCGTTTTACGTTCGCGATTTTATTGTGCAAAAATTAATTTAAAAAATTTACATACATAAAAAGTAACATAAATATACAAAATTAAGAAAAAGGTGTTCAAATAAATCAAATGTACCTAAGTAGTGTCGTATTATTTACATAAATGTGAAAGAAAGTATATTCTGAAGATTGTCCTTGTTACCGTCGTCGATCGTCATCCATGTTGTGTTTGACACCCTCGAAGTCTTTGTGTAGGTCGCTTGGCAGAAAACAATCACCAAAAGAACAAAAAAAAGTTGAACACCAAAAAGGACAACAATCAAAAAAATATAGGTACCAACGGGTGTCGGCAAGCCACAAAAACAACAACAGACCAGAACAAGAACAGAAGCAGGATCAACATTTCATTCTGCTCAACAATAAAACCAATCCCATGGATCTCGTCCACAACAGCAGTTGCATTACCAGCAACAGGATCAGCAGAGGAATTATCTGAGAATTGACTGAGAAGAACCACCCCGTTTCGTCGGCTTGCAAACAGATGTTCTTGATCTGCATAGCAGAATGTTGGCATCGAGTGCGTTCGAACGAAGTTGACCAAATTAAATCCATTGGTGTTTCTTTACTGATTTTGGAGATGAAAAGACTGGTTCACTCATTTACACATTTTTGAAAAAAAAGTTCCTGAAGCTGGCTCCGCAAGTAACTGGAAACGCAAAGGATAATCAAATAAATTTAAAAGTTGTTCTCTGTAAAACATCTTCTCAGGAAGATAGCCATTTAAATCCATTGGTGTTGCATCAAATCAGTGTTGCATCAAATCTGCCACTGTATCCCGTAGATGGGCTAATTATACGTTTTTATATATTTGAACATAAAATTCCGCTAAATAGTTGTTTTTGATTCAATAAATTGAAATTTTTTTGGAAAGGAAGCAAAATGTGACTTAGACCACTTTCAAATATAACGACTAATATAACTGACGCCAGTGAAGTTTTCTCGCATGTCTCAGTTGGAATATGATCAGGTTTTTATTGTATTTTTTGTTATTTAATGAAAATTCTTCTAATCAGTTTCAATTATTTTTCTCTAGAAACTTATTCAACAACATATCGAGTCCAAATTCAAGAAACACCAGCATAAGGTTATTTTTATCGCCTACATAATTTATAGACATTTTGTATGCAAAAAAAAACACAATTTCAATTCTTATAATTATTCAATAAATTTACTCAAAAATCAGTCCAAATAAAAATCAAATTAAATGTATTCACAATGAATTTTATGTATATTTAAATAATTAAAAACTGAATCACCGTAACAATAAAGAACTTAAACTATACAATTTGAAAGTTTTCCTCTAATATATCTATGTAGAATTAAAAAGAACCAAAAGTTCGATCTACAACGAATTCCAATGAAAAAAAATTGCTACTTTTTAAATTTTAGATATCAAAACAGTATGAATTTGTCAAATTAGATGACTTCTAACGCTGTTTCACCAACAGCTGTGTCGTTGCAAAGACGGTACCTTCAATTTCCATTCCATTGAATCAATGGTAGGTATATGAAACGGACATGGTAATTTGAACACCGAGGTCACCAAGAACATGATCTCCGTGACCCTGCTGGATTATCGCTTTGTTTTACAGTCACAATTTGATTGTTGTCTCCAATCATTTGAAGTGTTGCTTGATCTAAGGCCATCGCTGGTCTGCAATACTCCAACACTCTCCAAGAACTGTTGAATCTGTTTGATGTCTTGCACAAGAACTTTTTGTTGCTGTTGATGTTGTTTGGCACTATCTTGATAGAAAAAAATAATTTTAAAGGGAATATGTTAACGATTAAAGTTAAAAGCGAAACTCACCTCATACCTGCTTCAGTGGAATCTGGTTTGGTTCTCCTGACTTGTAATTAACAGATTATCACCTCCTGCTCCATCTCATCCTCCACAAGAAGCTGGTCCATTGCCTCCTGCATCATTGTCAGACTTATCGGAAATTCGGAATGCATATTTTCAAAAAGCTCTCAATGTCTGTTTCCAATATTGATGCGTTGTTTGAATTACAGCTTATTACCATCAGCCATTATTTCTGATTTGTAAAAAAAAACTATGCCAACAGCAATGGTGTTTTTCGAGAAAACTCGTGTACTTATACACCAAAATTTAATCGAGACGCGACCGACACAAACGACTGCGGACGACAACGACCGACTGAACGAATAAACTTAATAAAAATTACATTTATGTAAACACCACACTACATACTTGTTCAAATTGTATGAACTACTTTTTCAAGCATTTTATATTTATATTCCTTTTTATGTATTTAATTGTATTACATATGAATTTTTACAAAACAATAAACCCCAAAAGAAATTTTTGATGAGTGTTTGTTTACAACAAAAAAAAAATGGCCTGACAGCTTGTAGTGGTCAAAAATTGCAACCAAATATACAGGACGGAAAGAACTAGCGCCACCTAGCCTTCACAAATTGGAAATAGTTTTGTTTACGTCAAGCTGTCAGGCCATTTTTTTTTTTTTTTTTGTAAACAAACAATTTTCTTTCGCATTTCAATGTTTTCTTTCTGTTTAATACAATTAAATACATAAAAAGCAATACAAAAATCTTAAAAAAGAAGTTCATACAAATTAAATATTAGTGTCGTGTTAACGTAATTTTTATAAAACTTATTCGGAATTAAATATTTTGTTACCATCGTGTTGTTGTCGTCCGAAATCGTTGTGCGGTCGCGTCTCGATTTTGATGTATGAGAAAACGAATGTTTTCTCGGCTAAAGCTCATCAGTCCAATATCATTAAATGTGGAACTTGCTCTTTGTCGTTTCCCAAGATGCAACAAACGGGCCCAACAGCAACAATATCAACAGATGCAACCAGCCCAGCCCCATGTTGTAACTACGAAAAAGCTGTTGAAAAAAAAGACTAGGCTCTCAGAGTCATCTGAGGCTGGAGTGGATTCCAAAGCAATTCGATTCTTCAAAATGTCAAATACATATGTTGGCTGACCTTCTTCAAGAAGACGTCTTTAAAATCAATTGATTCAACTGCGGGTGTAAGCACAAAATCCTCAACATCATCGGCCAGTGTAAGCGAGAGTTTTATTTGTGGTGAAGGCAAGGATATAAGTAATTCAGCGGCATGGTAATGAGCTCTAATGCAAACAACACAGCTTCAATATTGCAAGCAGACATTGAGAGCATTTTTGAAAAAATGCATTCCCATAAGTCTGACATTGATGTTGGACGCAATAGGCAATCTTCTGGTAGAGAAAGAGATGGAGCGGAAAAGATGATAATCTGGTGATTACAATTCGGGAGATTGCAGTCGGTGGAATCACCTTCAACATAATTATCCCATAACAGATTCCGCTGAGGCAGGCAATGAGGTAAGTAGGTATTTGATTTTAATCGTTTAGCATGATTTTTTTTATAAAAATATGTTTTTCTATCAGGTTAATGCCAAACAACAACAAAGAAGTGGAGACAATTCTTCAGCACCTGTAGCCGTAAGCATTAACATGCCCGTATTAGATCATCCGAATGCATTCAAGTGAAAAAACATCGTCTACCGATGAAAGTTAAAAAAAAAACACCAGGCCTGCAGGTGCATCAGGATCCTGGCGATTATATTACAAATTATATATATAAAAGGAATGATGAAGCCGTATTGCGTCTGCTGAAATTACATTAATTTATAACTTTCAAATTGAATTGTTTAAATACTATACTGAATGCTGTTACGCAGATTAAATTTTTAATCTTTTAAATATTAAACCTATTTTGAATACGTTCAATTTAAAATAAAAATAATTTTTTATTATTGTTGTTATTTTTTCTTCGTTTTTAATTGAACAACTATATGAATAGATTTTTTTTTGCATAAACAAAAATTGTAATTGCATTGAGGTCAGTGGTTCCTTCAAGGAAAACTTGCCAGTGTTTAAATGCACCACTTAACTTAACTTAACTTGAGAGCAGATAATACTTACATAGATACTGCATTTATTTTAGGAAATAACCCAGGAGCAGAAAAAAAATTAAATTATTTTGTATGTACATACAAATATATATACATTTTTATTTCAATTATTATTTGTATAAAGCGATATTATTTCTTTCATTTTATAATTATAATTATTTATTAATATAACTTCTGCTACCATTTAATCTAATCGTTAGACTATCATCTAGGTTCTAGGAGGTCAGATGATGATCTGAAAGAAAGGATAAAAACAGAAGATTTTCAATTAATAAAAAATTCTTTTAAATGTGTAGCTGTGCAGGCTGCAGGATAGTTTAAAGCTCCATTAGCTATATGTTTTTCTGACCAAATAGAACTTACCTACGTAGTATGACTTTATCTTTATTCCCCTGCTGATGTTGCTGGTGATGACACTGCTGTTGTTGTGTAGTTTTGTTGGTTCTGCTTCATGTTCAGCCTTCTTCTTAGATCCTGGTTCGGTTGTTGTTGTGACTTGCCACCAGCAGTTGGAATCATTTTGTTGTCTTTATTGATCTTCAACTTTTCACGCAAGGTTTTTTGTTTCTTTTTTTTTTGGGTTCGTTTTTGCGCAGCCCGAGATGCGACCGACAAAACGACTTCGAGGTTGCCAAACACAAAGGGGATAGAGACCGACGACAGAAATAACGAAATTTATGTAAATAACACGACACCGCACTTGTTTACTTGAATTATATGAAGTTTTTTTTAACATTCTGATATTTAATTTACTTTTTATGAATATAAATGTTTTAAATGTGACTTTTTTCAAAAAATAATCGACCACTGAATGTGAAAGAAAAGTGTTTGTTTACAAAAAAAAAAAAAATGTCAGGCTTGACAGCTTGACACTTCTGTTGTCATTTCTCACAACAACGCGGCGCTAGTTCCTTCCGTCCTGTTTATTTGGTTGCAAATGTTGACCACCGGTAGCGCATTTCAACTTTTCCAATCCCCAATGGTAATTAGACTTTTCGTCTTTTTTGGTACCTTCCCTATCTAATACGTCTAATTTTTTTCTCTAGGTTTTGGTACTACCGATAACTTCCGTCCTCCATCTTTTTGCATTGAAGTTTTCGAGATGGTAAGTCGTGCTAAATAATAGAAATCCGAAAATATATTAAATTTAAACTATTAAATTGAAGAAAATTGCTTAAAAACAATAAATAATTCGATTCTTTCCATTTAAAACTAAAAATCCTAATAATTTTGTTCGCGTTTGTTAATAATTTGCCAAAAAGTTAAATGTTTGTGCGATGCACATGTGACATTATTCATTTTTTCTATAAAATAAATGTGAAAAGAAAAATATGATGAAAATAATTAACGTTGTGTTTAATTTTTATAGCCGCCAAAAAAGGATTCAAAATCCTCGGCTAAGCAGCCACAAAAGACCCAAAAGAAGAAGGAAGGAGGCGGCGGTGGCAAGGCCAAGAAGAAGAAGTGGTCCAAGGGTAAAGTGAGGGATAAGTTGAACAACCAGATCCTTTTCGATGAAGCCACTTACGAGAAATTGTACAAGGAAGTGCCACAATACAAATTGATCACCCCCTCAGTCGTTTCTGAACGTTTGAAGATTCGTGGTTCATTGGCCAAGAGGGCTTTGGTTGAACTTAGAGACAAGGGTGAGTTTGTCAAAAGATTTTCTTTATTTTTAATTTATATTTGTTTTTCAGGTTTGATCCGTCAAGTTGTACAACATCATTCTCAAGTTATCTACACAAGGGCCACAAAGGGTGATGATGCGTAAGCCCGGAAAATCTATACAAAGTTTAATTTGTATGTTTTAGGGATAATAAACTCGTCAAAACTTATTTTTTAACTGATTTGTGGCTTTTTAATAATGGAAGACTTTCTATAGAATATCTTAATTATTACGTTTAAGAAAAAGTTAGCAAAAATGGCAACTATCACTTTTGGAGCTTGTCATTTTCCTGAACGTTTTCATCAAAACGACATTGATGATAGAGCTGATGGTTTTTATTCTAATTTTTTTCCACAACTCTTGTGTCTGTGTAATAACAAAGGCTAAAATTGGTTTACTATTAGCCTTATTCTGAATGAAAACTTCCAAGGAAATTTGTTGGGGAGAAGAACTCCCAATCGAACAATTCTTAGAACATTAATAATGATGAAAAAACGAAGAGAGGATCTCCTTTAGCTTTTCTCGAACACATTTCTCCGGGAGTTTTCATTCGGAATGGAGCTGTATGTAGTTGTTTTCTACACAAAAAATGCTATCTAAGAAACAACAAATTAAGGACAAATGGCTCGATTTAAACTTAACTACATTATTTGGTATCAGAGATAGAAGATCTGTAATTATTGTAGTAGCGACATTTTTTTTGTTTCCTTAATGGTAAGAAAATGGCTTGTTATTGAACTTTTTCTTAGAAATAGCACCAAGAAATGCCGGTAGACGAAAGTATTTGCTATCGCTATATGAATGCGAATCTTCTTAGATATTGGCCCGTATGCATAAAAAATAGTAAATACTAGCAATATGAAATTAATTAGTATAAACTTGATTTGATTTGCACAAAATGTGGATAAAAAAGTTCATCTTTTACAATTTTTCAAGTAAAAGCATTTAATATTTTTTATGCATATGACCCATTGTCAGAAATATTCGCTTTCAGCTCACGGTCTAGTATCGAACATACAGTACCTTGCCATATTATTAGGCCCAAGCGAAAAAAATAGAATTTTTCGGTTCAGTTTTTGCTCAGTTTTTTTAAGTTTTTGTCGAAATATCTTGAATTTTTTTTGTCCCATTTACTTGCACATATCATGTAGATACGGATTGACTTGAAAAAAGTTTAAAAATTCATACTTTTTGAAAAAAAATAACGTACAAAAGGGGATAAGCTCCAAAAAACGTACAATATGGAATTCACGCCCGCATAATTACCAGACCGATCCAATACTTAATTTATTGTACCGAGGAATAACGTGACATTGTTAACTTTATGACAAGGATCGCAACTTGCATAAATATAGAAGCCCTGATCGTCTGGAAAGTAAAACATGTTCTTAGATTTTGGGGTAGTTTTTTTCTTTATAAGACCAGACGAGCACAGCTATTCAAAGTACATTATTCCAATAAAAAAACATCCTCTTGTCATTATTGGCTGTTGTACTATCTCAGGGATGAGGTTCTTTTTATATTGTGGAAAACGCCATAACTCCAGACCAACACAAAAAGGAGCTTGGGAACGTTTTGATTCTACGATTTCGGAATAGGCTGGAGGCTCGAAGCTGCTATATTTATGCAAGTTGCGATTATTGTCATAAAGTTAAGAATGTCACGTTATTCCTCGGTACAAGAAATTAAGTATTGGACCGGTCTTTTAATTATCCGGGCGTGAATTCCATAGGGTACGTTTTTTGGAGCTTATCCCCTTTTGTACGTTATTTTTTTCAAAAAGTATGAATTTTTAAACTTTTTTCAAGTCAATCCGTATCTACATGATATGTGCAAGTAAATGGGACAAAAAAAATTCAAGATATTTCGACAAAAACTTTAAAAACTGAACAAAAAATGAACCGAAAAATTGTATTTTTCATCTCGATCGAGCAAAGTAATCACATTAAATAAATATTTTCAACACAAACAAAATGGATTTGCTTTTCGATTTTTTGTGATTCAAGAATACATTTTTAATATCTTGGAATACAATACATATTACTAAAGTGATAAGTTTTAGTACACCTAATTGTGCAAAATAAGACAAAAAATCGATCAAATCGTAAAGGAAATATCTGGGAATAATCAAAAAATTAGATGCACAGTCTTAAGAAATAAGAAAAGAAGAAATTCACTTTGATACAAGGCGAGTAAGAGGTATAGAAAAAATATTAGAGGATTTTTTTTAAATTTATATCTTATATATCTGTGGCCACAACCAATAACCGCTTAAGTCGAAAAAGAAAACAAAATTAAGTTTTACTATAATGCTCCGCATTTTTTAATTTACCTCAAAAACAACTCAATCTTTTATTAACTCGATGTAGATGGTTTAAATCTATCGTTTTTTATAGTTAAAACAGTAAAAATATGTAGACTTTGAATTGGAAAGCATCATAAGACCACTGAAAATTTTTTGTCTTAACTCACTTAAGCGGTTATTGGTTGTGGCCACAGATATATAATTCTCCTGTGCGTTTGTTTGTGAGCCTACTCCTTCTAAACGACTGGACAGATTTTTCTGAAATTTGGTGGGTGTGATAAGGTCCATCAGAGACAGGTTTTGTTTCATAATTGGACCCGGTAGGTGGCGCTGTTGTCGAGTTGTAGGAAAATTGCATATTCTGAACGAACGACTGGACAGATTTTTGTGAAATTTTGTGTATGTGATAAAGTCCATCCGAGATAGGATTGTTTTATAATTGGACCCGGTAGGTGGCGCTGTTGTCGAGTTTTAGGAAAATTGTATATTTTGAACGAACGACTGGACAGATTTTTGTGAAATTTTGTTTATGTGATAAGGTCCGTCCCAGACAGTTTTTTTTATAATTGGACCCGGTAGGTGGCGCTGTTGTCGAATTTTAGGAAAATTGCATATTTTGAACGAAAGACTGGGCAGATTTTTATGAAATGTTGTGTATGTGATAAAGTCTATCCGAGACGGGTTTTGTTTCAAAATTGGACCCGGTAGGTGGCGCTGTTGTCGAGTTTTAGGATAATTTCATATTTTGAACGAACGACTGAACAGATTTTTGTGAAATTTTGTTTATGTGATAAGGTCCGTCCGAGACAGGTTTTTTTATAATTGGACCCGGTAGGTGGCGCTGTTGTCGAGTTAGGAAAATTTCATATTTTGACCAGACTGGGGGCCAATTTGGTTCTGTGAAAACGTGAATCGAAAAAAAAAACTTTTTCATTTTAGCTTTCAAACACTCTTTTCACTTTTTCGATTCATTTGAAACGAAAAACGATTCTCATCCTATGATATCACAAATAATTTAGTGAAAAAAATATATATTCATATGAATATTTTTGATGTTTGTTTTCATTTTTTCACAGAACGAGAATAAAATGAGTGAACAAGTGAAAAGCTTTTCGTTTCACTTATTCACAGAACCAGAATTGGCCCCCTGGAGAGATTTTTCTGAAATTTGGTGGATGTGATAAGGTCCATCCGAGACAGGTTTTGTTTCATAATTGGACCCGGTAGGTGGCGCTGATGTCGAGTTATAGAAAAATTTCATATTTTGAACGAACGACTGAACAGATTTTTTGTGAAATTTTGTTTATGTGATAAGGTCCGTCCGAGACAGGTTTTTTTTTATAATTGGACCCGGTAGGTGGCGCTGTTGTCGAGTTTTAGAAAAATTGCATATTTTGACCAGACTGGAGATTTTTGTGAAATTTTGTGTGTGTGGTATGGACCCAGTAGGTGTCGCTGTTGTCAAGTTATAGTTAAATTCCATATTTGAAGTCCGAATGACAGTAGATATAGATTTTTATGAAATTTTGTGTGTGTGTGTGATAAGGTTCGTTCGAGACAGGTTTTGTTTTATAGTTGGACCTGGTATGTTGTCAAGTTATAAGCAAATTCAATATTTGGGGTTCAAAATCGCTCATATTCAAGGGTAATAAAAACAAACATGAATTTACTCTTTAAAATGTTAGTCCCGCAAAGAAAATTGTTTACCATCAGTATATCTCAATTAAATTTATGACTGCATCTTAAAATTTGTTTAAGTTGTTTCAACTACCATTAATACAATTTCCGCATAAAAATCAAATGATTTATTTTTTTTAAAGAAATATTTCGACGTATGTATGAATAGAATTAAGACGAAATCTTTTCATTTTTAATCGTTTTTTTTTAAGATTTTATCCTATTGCTATTGTTTCGGTTACTGGCTCCAACATTACTCACACGGTAACGGTTTAGAAACGAACAAATACAAACTTCAATGAAACCAAAATATGTAAGAGAGAGAATACTATTTTTAAAGTGGATTAAAAATGAGCGTTGAAAGTGGATGCTACATTCCGCAAATAAAAATTTTGGAAGTTAAAACGAAAGTCAACAAAACAAAAACAATGGTTGTTTGTATAGTCGGTTTACGGACGATAATTTTACGTGATAACGTCATAAGAAAACAGGTTGTTTAAACAAAAAAAAAGTAAAAAGATCGTTCTTGGTGTTGGAATTCCAGGCCTCTGGTGCAAAACACAAATCATTAACAGTTTCACAAAAGAAAGGGAGAATGAGTCATATTTTTCTATAATGGCAGGCGGGATTCATCGATTTAGGCACTTTTTGCAAAAAAAAAATAAGAAGTGAAACCAGAGCCAGTTTTTGTATATTTTTGAATTATATAACCTTTATTGGTTGAATAAATTCCGATAAAAATTTGTAATAGCTGTCAAACAAATGATTTGCTTTGTTTAATATTTTAAACAGTTTTACATATGTATGTACCTATGTGTAATGGGAAAAGGTTAACACATTACAAAATCAAAAATTGGAAATAAAACTTGGAAAAGGGGGAACGAAGTCCGCCGGGTCAGCTAGTGTATGTATAATATTCACGTATGCAAGAGGTTCCGAACGAAACTAGCATCCGATAGAGCAAAAACACCGTTTTCAATAAACTATCTCAGCTCGTATGTGTTACCTTTAGCTTTAATTTAAACGCCTATGGCCATGGCCTCTATTCAATATATTTATGTTTTTTTTTAAGCAATATTCGTTGTTTCTTTTATTTTATTACTTTCTTGAAGGAGTATTTAAAGTTCATTTTTACAGATGCTTCAAAATGTGTCACTTTTCACACGGGTTCAAATTGTAGTTTGCGAGCCAAAACTTCATACTCTGCACGCCAAATTAAAATTTTGTTTATACATAAAGGGCGTCCCAAAAGTAAAATTTTTAAGGGTTCAAAGACTTGTTCATCCCAAATCCTTACGGTTTTATATATAATGCAGTTTTTGTGAAATTTCAAAAATTACCTACTTTGCAGCAGCATTTTGTTTCCTCCGCCCATTATTGATACTTGTTTTTTTTTTTTTTACAATTCTTTCACTCAAAAATTGCCTAATAATTGGGAACAATGAAATAATCAAAATATTTTTTATATCATACACCATTTCGCTACAGAGGAGAATGGGCATTTTGGACGCTGAGCGGCCATTAATAAAATTGGTATCAAATGACAGTACTATAACTTAGGAAAAACGTTTGCTATGAACGTTTTGCCGTATTGAGTTAAGTAAGTATGTAAGATGTTGCAATAATATAAGTATTGTTAATGCAGTTTTCAATCTATGAATAACAAATTGAATTAAAGTTTTATTTGGAAGATAAAGTATGAAGATCTGTCATTTTACCTTAATCTGAAGACATTAATCTTGAAAATCCGACCAATAGAACTCATAATTATGTATAAGATTTTTAAGACACCCACTTCAAGATTTTGATCGACAGTTTTCAAACAATTCAAACTAACAATAAATTGAACAGCAAAATAGGCTTGATATTGTTGTTTAAAATGCTAATAGTTTGGGTTCTAGTGGTTGGATATTCAAGATTAAGGTCTTCAGACTCAGGAAAAATGACAGAGTATCATATTTTGCACTTAAAATACACATTAAAGTTATAACATTAAGACAATCTATATGAAGTGTTAAATGCAAAAATGCATTCTATGCGTTTTTGAAGTACGTCACAAGGATAAAACTTCTACCAATATTATGTGAAGCTTAATTTCATCAAAAAATAACAAATTCATTCCTGGCCACGTAACGTCCACGTTGCATACAAACTTGCCCATTCTCCGTTAAATGTTTTTCATCCTCTCACACAGCTGATTCTTTTTCTTCAATTTATGAAAATAGTAGGTATGGAAAATTGACCATCTTGAAAATTTAAAACAACTTTTCTTAAGAATTAAGATTTTTGAGTTATGCCAGTTTTCTCGATGTGTTTTAAGTATATTTTGTGCTATTAATTTAGCATTACAAAGTCGTAAAAATATTAGTTTTGATAATATTTTGCCCAAAAATTACAGATTCTTTACCTTATTCATTTACACCTTAATTGATCAAACTCGTGCCGGATCTTAATTCAAACATTGCACGCAGAGCCTCCTTAAATTTTCACTGAAACTAGATCACCAATAAAATTATATTATTTATTATTCTACAGTTTTACACATAATGTGGGCTAACTTATTTAAAATATTAAAAAACTAAAATTAGGAGCTTAATGTTTTTGTGCACTTAATGAACAATTACCATCTTAGCTTTCAGTTTGAATTATTAAATTTTTAAAGCTTCTTGAAGTTTTCGTCTGGCAACACTGACGCGATCCTCCTGACGTCGAATATCATCCTCCGATATTACAATCGACTGCATTAGCGGTTGATCGGGATTCAAAAAAGCCCCAGAGTTTTTTGTAAGCTCCGTCTTTGAAGATGTTTGACCAGTAACTGGTTGATTATGCACATGAAGAGCTGTGGCTACAGACTGCAGCACAGTCTGCTCGTCTACATTTGGTCCGACCGATCTGATACCACGAGGCAGCTCAATGTTGTCAAACTCTTCGCCTGTAATATTGCACGCCCGCAGTCCTTCAAGACGTTTCTCCCAGAAAAGTTGCTTTGGCTTCTCCTGATTGCCATTCTTAAGATCATGTTTTACTTTGCCATTTTCATGGTTTCGGACAACAGTAACGGGTTGTTTAAATATAGAAGCTGTCTGTCTAATAGGAGGTACAAGAGATACATCTGTGCGAAAAGCACGGCTGTAACAAAGCGAAAGTTTAAATTTATGAGAACTTAGTCAATCCTTATGAAATAAAATTGAAATAAAAACACCAAAATCCAATTGTGAAATTTTGATTCAGCACGATATTTTTACTGGATAGCCAATTATTTTGTAATAATATTTGGACACAAAAACAAACAGCATAGGTACATAAAAAAATGAAGACCAATTTTGTGGTTAGTAGGATGAATTGGGCAAACAAATATAATTGGCTATTGATTATGTCTGCCCGAAAGGAACTAAGACGTTCACGGAATTTTTTTGCAGGAATCATTCAATGGGTTATAAAAGAAGATACAACCGCGGAGTGCTATTAAATGAGAGGGTGGAAACTGAAGATAAGGGTGCAAAAGCCACCTTTTCGGTTTTTCAATATGTCTCGTAAACAAACCAAAATTTTGTTATATTGCATTTAAAACTTTTTGTGAGGAATTGAATATCTTATCCGAACATTAAAATATTGTTTGAGTTTTTTTTGACAAGCATTGCTCTGATAAAAAAAAAAACAGAAATAAATTTCCTTCAAAATGCTGGGCTTATACATTTTTTTATTAGAAATTAACTGAAGTATGACCGTTTGACTTATCTTTTTTTCGTATTTTTAGTTAAACTCAAGTAAAAAAGAATCATTTGATGCAAAAGTGCGAAACTAGAATTGATATCGGTTTTTTTTGTAGAGGGGTCTAATGCAATGATTGTTTTTTTTATGGAAAAGGGGTCTTTCTCTAAAAAAAAATACTTAAAATAAAAAAAATTATTAAAAAACAACGGCAGCACTTAAGTTATAAATGATACTTTTTTCGAAAACTAAAATTATACTCTTAATTTAAATTTTAAAATCAAGTTATTTCATTTCAAACAACTGTTTTTGAAATAAACGATTGAGCCTGATAATGAAAATAGTGTTTCTATGATTTTAAGTATTTTTTTTTTTTAGAAAATTACCCCTTTCGCCTAAACGGGGGGAGATAGACCCTTCCTCTCTTAATAAACAATCATTGTATTAAACCCCTCTAAGTTATCGTTATCATGCACTTAAAAACGAAATATATGCGCTTAAAATATGGTCTTAAATATAGAAAATATGCACTTAAAATATACATTAAAAACCACATAATTTTATAAAATATCAATATTTCTTTTAAATTATAAAAACATTTTACAGGACTTTTATGAAAATTTATATACGAAACCAAGGAATTATTGAGGTTTGCTTGAAAAAAAAAAAATAAATAAAATTGCCCAAAATTTACTAATCCAATTTATTATTTGATCGTGTTGGAGTTCATTTTTAACATTTTTCCTATTGACGTTCAGTCACTCAAAAATTGTTTGGTCAAAAATTTCAAGCGTGTAATATCGTTATTTTCGCAATTTTTTGAGAAAATATGCACTAAGAACATGCGTTTTATTTTTATAATATGCCAAAATATGCATTATTAAAGTAAATCTGCTGATTCGTATTTATAATTGGTTGCCTTACTTTCAAAGAAAAAAAAATATGCATTTGCATGGAAATCCGACCATACTTATGTCTATCTCAGACCAAAAAAAAGATACAACCAAAAAAAGCAATTAAACTCAAAAAAGAAATTTTTCGGTTTTTTTTATGTTTGCTTCGACTGTTTTGGTATGGAATTTTTTTTTTTCAATTTTTAATAAACATTATTCTGATAGGAAATTCAATTCTTTACAACCACTTTTAGATGCAATATATCAAAATTTTGGTTTGTTTACGAGATATTCTCATTCTCATTTATCTTCTTTTATAACCCATTGAACGATTCTTGCAATAAAAACCCGTGAACTTCTTAATTCCTTATTACCATGTTTTTTTTCGACATAATCAATAGCCTATAAGGTGAACTGAAACAACTACATGCGGTGTGGTACCTGAACTCAAGATGTTGTCTTAGAGTCGATGGTGGAAGTGAGGAACTACCGCTACTGGTGGCTGAGATGCTATGGGAGAAACTAGAGGATGGTGATCCAACAAATCCACCCCCACCGGTCGATGACGGTGGTGGTATTGTCGGTGATGGAATCGCTGATGGTGGTTGTGGCACTCCTGATCCAAATTGAGATTTATACTTGCGTTTCAATGAGCTCGATGATGAGCTGCTACAACGATGCAAGGATATGGACGGCGGTGGCAGACTTTGTATGGTCTTGCCAGATTGGAAGTCAAATGCCGATATATCAATAGTGTCACCTAGTTGTCGTGCTAGTTGGGGTTTACTATCAAATTTCTTACCACTGGGACTAAATTATATTTATAGATATACATAGGTAATTTTTAAAGGTATAATAAAGTGGATATACTATTTAAATCTAATAACTTTTTTTATTTTAGGGGAGTGAATTTAAATTGTTTGTTTTTTTTTAGATACCTGTAATAATAAACATCAACTTTTCCGGCTGATATGCCAGACTTGCGAAGGACTTCTTCTCGTTGCCATCCTTTGGGAAGTGAGTTGCATTCTATGCGTTTTCGTTCGATTGTTATATTAGGATTCATTTACTATTATTTGAGTATTTTATATGAAAAATTGTGATTCAGAAAACTTGTTATATTTTTAAAGTGAAAGCAAAATTTTTCAAGACAAAAACTTTTTTGTTTTGTCTGCTGTCTGGCTTTGCTTTGGAAAGAAAAGCGTCGTTTCTCTTTCTTGTGTTTTTCGTTATGTCAAAAAAAGGGATATTTTTCGTGAAATGAACGCATTCAGACGAAATGACGGTGCTGCCACTTTTTGAACTACTTTTTCAGTATAAGCCTGGTACGCTGCTCGCGCTAAATTTTAGCTCCCATACAAATTATCGAAAATTTTTAGCCGAGATAAAATGGATCCCATACAAGTTATCGATAACTTGTATGGGAATTTTATCGCAGCTAAAATTTAGCGCGAGCAGCGTACCAGGCTATAGCAAAACAAAAATTTTCAATCTGAACTTTAAAAATCGATTTCCCAAAATTTTGAAAAATGGACATTGAGCAAGATAGCTGGCCATCATAGAACAAGTTGACGATATAAACGCTGCGTTCTTTTGGGAATATTAGCTGCGTTCCTTTGGGAACTTTAATCTACTGCTTAGTACTTAAAACTACTTTGAACTACTTTTGCTATACTGAAAAAGTAGTTCAAAGCCACAGTACACATAATAAGGTAATATATTCCGAACGTTGTCAAAATTTGTTTGTCAAAAATGGGCACCAATCTGTCAGGTCGGCCTTTAATTTTTATATTTCAATAGCAGTAAACAGGAAATTTGTTTTTGTTTTAATTTATAAAATGTCATTTAAAAATATTATAAATTGAAAAATAACAAATTTTCTTCGTGTTTCATCGCGGAAAATGATAAATAATTGTTTTAAAATTAGTGGTGTGCGTGGTTTATCGGTTTTTGTGCGTTTTTCGTCGATATTTTAAACAATTAAGAATTCGGTAGCTGACATTGGTCGCCAAAGTGTCATGTTTTGACAATCTGGCGACCAATGTCAGTTCGGAATATATTACCTTTTTATGTGTACTGTATTTCAAAGCAACTTTAGCCGCGTTCCTTTGGAAATATTTATCTACTGCTAAGTACTTAAAACTACTTTGAATTACATTTGCTGTATCGAAAAAGTAGTTCAAAGCAGGTTTAACTACTTAGCAGTAGATAAATAATTCCAAAGGAACGCGGCTAAAGTTGCTTTGAACTACTTTTTCAGTATAGCAAAAGTAGTTCAAAGTAGTTTTAAGTACTAGCAGTAGATTAAAGTTCCCAAAGGAATGCAGCTAATATTCTCAAAAGAACGCAGCGTTTATATCATCAACCTGTTCTATGATGGTCAGCTATCTTGCTCAATGTCCATTTTTCAAAATTTTGGGAAATCGATTTTTAAAGTTCAGATTGAAAATTTTTGTTTATAGACTTGACCATACCGGAAGGTATGCGGTAGTGGTAGCTATACTTGTATAAAAAAAACTCCACATCTGAACGCCCACCCTACTAACAATTTTGCTTCTATAATGCTTTACAGAAGCAACAATTGCATCTGTAAAGCTTTATAGAACCAAAATTGTTTGTCGGGCAACTAACAATTTTGCTTCTATAAAGCTTTATAGAAGCAAAAGAAGCATGTATAAAGCTTTACAGAAGCAAAATTGTTAGTCGGGCGTTGATGTGTCAGTTTTGGATTTTGTTCATACAAGTACCCGTACCGTACCCGTATCGCTACCGCATACCTTTCAGGTGTGGTCTTTCCTTTTATCGGAAAGTTTTTGATTGGTATTGATTTTTTGTTAGAAGCCTTGTTAATTTTGTTTTTAAAACAAGAAACAGAACTTTTGTTTGATTAAGATAAAGTTTTTGTTGTTTTTAACACGTAAATTGTTTTGATTTCAAAAATCTCGATGTCGTTTTTTTGCACAAAATCTATATAGATAAACAAAAAACACACCTAAAATAGTTTTGAAAACTTTCACTACTTTTCAATTTGTATGCTGGTACAGTCAATGCCTTACAATTTAATGGCTGATGTGGTCATGGCATAACAATATTTCCCTAAAAATTTCCCTTCAACGACGTTTGTTTTTTTTTTTTTTTTCAAAACGCTTTGGTTGTCACTTTACCCATGTGTCAGTTGTAGACTTGTGAAACAAATTTGCAAATTTCAGACTTTTTGGTTCATCAATAGAATTTGTAGTTTAAAAATATCAAAATATAACTCATATTCCAACTCCAATTAATACATAAAATTATCATCAATATTGGTTTAATCAGAATGGATAACTCTTCAATAAGAGGACGTTACAGTTTAAGTACAACAAATTTATCAAGTCCAATAGCTGAATCGACATGCCTAAATGGCCTCAGGTAAAAAAAATATAAAATTAAAATAAATTTGTTAATGAAATCACCACCAAAATATAGCTCGCGATCAAAATTCAACTGGGGTGAAGGAACCATAAGCTCCCGAAGTCGAAATAACTCACAATCTATTGTCGATCAAAATAATTCAACGTCTAAAAACTCAAATGGCATACCAACTAAAGTTTCAATGTCACCATCATCCCGAATCGATCCAAGGTTTGTCTAATAAGTTTTAATAATTTTCATATTCATTTTTTATCATCGTCTTCCCTATATTAAAGAACGTATGTTGACATACATAGCAATGGACTAGCATCAAGGATAGTTAAGTATCACGATAATAGTACTCGATTAAATCGAAGTCTGTCTATGACCAATTTATATAACAAACCCGGACAATTTCCAGTTGTGCATTTGAAAAAAACCGAACAACAATATAAAGCAAAAAAGACAAAGAATCTTTCTATGACTAGAATAGCTGCTCCAGGTAAGATTGGAATCAGTATGTTTGTATTAAATCGAATATAATATTTATTTTCTGTTTGCAGAAAAATCTGCCTTTCATGGAAATACACTTTCAAGTATATTGCGATCAGGCTCAATTGTGGGATTGCAAAAGAGCGATGAAGAAATATCTCGAGAAAATCGACCTATACTTCATCCTCCACCTACTGAAAATGAAATGGCTCCTACTAGGAGCGTCCTTGAAGTTTTGAAAGAAATTTCACGAAAAAGAATCAATAGCGATGTAAGTATAATCGTCACATATTTCGCTAAGATTTATTGCTAATAGGTGTATTTAGTCATAAATTCGTATTTATATATGTTTATCTATTTTTTGAAGAAAACAAGATTCTCATTATTTAAGTCCGAAAAATTATAAAAAGTAACTTTGGATCTCTCTTTTATTTTATATAATAACAAGTTTGGTTTGTCAAGGTGACGCACTGTGGGCTAGAACGCTATTTTAGCTGGAATTAATTATAGAAATTCTCGAAATCGTCTAAAATTGCAATTAAAGGCATTAAAATGGTGTCGAATGATATAATAATGATAATTTAATGGCACAACCGATTCTAATGGTAAGAACAACACCAAAAATAAGCGAGTTATTATGTAAAATGAGGTTTTCAAATTTTCAACACATATAAAATTGGTCTAAAAAACAAAAAATGGGTTCTTTGAAGTTTGAACGCATCAAATTCGAAAATGGTATCATTGAAGCGAACAAAAGTTGTTTTTACTTATTATGGAATATAAAATGTTAATGCAAATAAAAAAATCGTTATTTGAAAACATTCAACACGTTTTTTTTTCATTGTAAGTGGTTTTTCTGAATATTTTGCTCCCTATACTTTCGGAGTTACAGCGAAAAAAGTTTGCTCTTGTAGGACATAGTTTTATATAAAACATAAAGCTATATAGGCTAGCTACTTTTTAAAATTATTTCTAGAGTGTGCCTACGCGTGCCTTTTTTTTAAAGCTTAGGAACATTCGTTTTATATAAAATCGGTGATAGTAACATACTTTACTTTAAAATTTATACGCAAAAGCTCAATATAATAACAATTTATTAGCAAATACTAGATTAGGATACATCACTCATTGATAAACTAGCAAAATTTTCACAATCCATCCGTTAAAACAAACACAGTAAACGAATATCTGGATAGAGGAAAAAGTGGTCTTTTTTGTTTTTATTTTCGAAAAATTGCTTTCGACTGTGTTTTTTAGGTACCCAATGAATGTTTTGACCTCAACTTTGAATGAGAAATTATAACTAGTACATTTATCTATCGAATGAGACCAAAATTATCAAATTTGGAAGAAGTCGACATTTTTAATTAATTCCAGCTAAAATAGCGTTCTAGCCCACAGTGTGACGCTTTAAAATAGACTTCGAAATTCAATGAGTTAAGAGAGTATGATTTTTCTTCTTCGCACTCATTGAATTTCGAAAAGAGTCCCGCCTTTAGCCATGAAATAACTAACTATGAACATAAATCCAATTGTATAAAAAAAATTCTGAATAAACAAAATAAAAATACAATCTTTACAATTTTGAAGCTTTTGGTGGAGAAGACTGAAATATTTGTAGGATCCCACCAATAAAAAAAAAACGTTTAATACATTTTTTTGATTTCCATAAAAAAATTGCTGCAAAAAATGCAATACAAATAAAAAACATAAAATTCGTTCTTCAAAGAAAATTGAACTAAAAACAAGTATGCAATTTAATTTCTTTTATTAAGATGCATTTTGAGAAAAACAATTTCAAAATCGTTTAAGCCGTTTTCAGAAAAAAAAAAATTTAGTTGGTGTACCATTTTGTAGTAATTTATCAATCAACATACAACCAAAATTTTAAAAGAATTCAATATCTCGTCTTCAAAAATTTGAATTTTCAAAAAAAAATTTAATTTTTTTGAATCTAAAATAAATTTTATTTTTGGCAAATATTTTCAAAAGTTTGATTTTTTGCCCAAAAAAGTGGGATTTATTTTGTTAACTGATTTTTCGAATAAAATAAAAAATGAGCAGCTAATGAGTTGTAGGAAAAACAGGGCTCTCATATATTATTCACCAACCTTTATTTTATTTCATATGGGTCATATGACAGGCACCGTTTTATTTGGACTAAGAAAATTCAATTTCCTCAAAGTTTGAAACAAATCGTTTTTGATTTAGGCTGTACCTCGAGATAGCGACAAACGAGTTAGATTTTTTCCGAATTCTAAAGTTGCCCCATATTACAAACATCGCAAGTTAAAAAGAAAGAATCGATTCTGTAGCATGTCTAAGCTCGCTCTCATATTACGATATTGAATAGAATCACTATTTTGGGAAAAAAATTTCGAGCGCACTGAATATTTTTAATTGTTAACTATTTTACATAATCAGTGTTTTTTTATAATTCCTTTGGGTTTTAATACCTTTTTGGTTTAAAATTTGCAATACATAATTTGAAGTCCGTTTTCACCCAAAGTAGTAATTTTACTTAACCGTACAATTTTTAATTAAAAAAGAAAACAAAAAGGGTTTTGGTGTTAAAAATTTTATATGTAAAACTCCTAAAAATTCATTAAAATTTAATTTTTAACAGGATAACAGCAGTGATTTCCTTTTTCTATTAAATTTGAATACAACAAGGGCACAAAAAGTTCATTCAATTTAACGGTATTTTATTTGAAAGTAGCTAGTTTTTCATCTCAAAACCTTTATTTTTAATAACGGCTTCGCAACGACCTTGTATGGAGTCGATCAGTCCCTGACATCTCTGAGGTTTTAAAGATAACCAAGCCTGTTCAAAAATGGTCCATAACTGCCGTTATTATTAGGTTTGAAACTTCTTGTTTTGTATGCGGCCAAAAGTTCTAGAAAGGATTGAGGTCAGAAGCCTGAGCAAGCCATTCCATTCAAAAGTATGGCAGCATAATGTTTTGGAAAAATTCCTGAAGATTTGTTATTTTTAATCTACTTCAAAAAACAAGAGGGAGGTTCTCAATTTGACTGCTTTTTTATGTTTGTTACGTTATAAATTTTGACTGGTTGACCGATTTTGATGATTTGGGACCATGCGGTCCAATTTCAATTTGGTCCAGTTCTGAATATTCTGACTATGGCATCCATGAGAAAAAATAATTTTTTTTGTTATGATTATATTATTTTATCCCTAAATTTTCTCCACTAGATTATATTAAACATTTTCTATTAAAATAAAATACTATTATTGCATTTTTTCAATAAAAACTATTTTTTTTTTCTTTTAGGAAATGGATGGAACCGAGCTAACAAAAAAGCAGTGCAAGGAACCAGAGCAAGATTCAACTTCAAACAATGGGCAACGTACACAAAGTAAACGGCAGCGTGAAATCACCCATCCTTCCACATTCAATGCTCAAATATCCCCCGAACAACAAGTGATAAAAAAACGTATGTGTAACTATAATAATGATATATTGAGTTCACTTAGTTCAAGCATGGCGAGTGTGAATAAGAAAAAAATGATGGATATGCAATCTCAAAAAAGAACCGCATCCGATGTTGGTGGCCTGAATGGTTCAAGCACTAGTTTTTCTGACTTTGAAGTATCCCGTAGTGAAAAACATCGTTGTATTGGAAACTATGAAATGCAACAACCTACCACCACAAAATATACTTCTGTCACTCCGCTTCCTAGTGCACCAATTCAAAATACTAACGAATTAGATAGTAACACCAGAGGGGGAATTGTTACTAGAAGAGCTTCTGAACCAGCATTAACTAATACGAAGCCGAAGCTTACACTTTTCAATAAAGATTATGACGAAACACCTATTATTAATAATAACACTTATACGAAAGAAGATGGAGAATTGAGTGGAATACAATTTGTTAAACCCAAAAAGAGCAGTTCAATTTCATCGGGTGGTACACTTTTAATGGAGAAGACTAAAAAATCAAAACTAGCTCTGATGTTAAGTGGGCTAAAAGGTGAATTGGATGAAGAAGATGAAGTGGATTCTGTAATTCCAAAAGATGACAAACAGAAAATAACAGAGCCACCTGTAAGCACACAAATTACATCAGTTGCGAGTGTCTCTAATTCAACTAGTCTATTCTCAACACCAACTATTACTTCAGTGGCTTCGTCAATATCAATTACGAGTAAACCAACTGAAACAATTAAACCAGCTATTGAAAACTCTGGAGTAAAAACAACTGAAACAACTGATGGTTTGAACTCATTTGCGGTTACTTCAACTACCTCGACAGTAAACCCCATCCCGGTGTTATCTTCTACTTCAAATACACCTGCACAAGTATCTCTGCCAGCGATTACAACATCTGTTCCAGTACTTTCGACCACTTCAACTGCAAGTACGAACCCAGTTGCTGGAGGATTTAGCTTTGGTTTATTAAACACACCAAAGACAGCAACAACAAGTGCAACTTCAGGCCTTTCATTGCCGTCATCTTCAATATCACAAGCTATTGCCTCACCATTAACCACATCGGCAGTAGTTTCAACACCCATTTCTGCATCAGGAACGACTTCGATATCGGGTACGAAACCATTTGCATTTGGTGCAGCAACTACACAAGCTTCAGCATCTGCTACTCCTAGTTTTTCTTTTGGGGCTCCAACTACACAATCCCAAACAATTTCATCAACAAAAGAACCTTCAATTGTCAGTACATTTGGATCCCCGTTGGCTATTACTAAACCAACTGACTCTGCACCTGCAGTATTTGGACAATCTTCAGCTTCATTACAACCGACTTTTTCTTTTGGTTCGCTGGCAGCAGCAAAGACAACTACAAATACTTTGACAACAGGAACGGCTTCACCTGCAACCACAAGTGCATTAACAACAAATCTTGGTTTACAAAAAAGTGCTTGGAATGCATCATCAATATCCGCGCCTACAAATACAAACTCTATTAACGGTATCGGATCATTCGGAGGAGAAAATGCATCTTTATTACCTCAACCAACCACAACATTAACTTCAACTAGTTCAACTGGAGGTTTTTCATTTGGCTCTGCTTCTTCGACTGAAGCTCCTAAATCCTTGTTTGGAAATGTAGGACCAGCAAATACAACATCAACAAACTCAAATACGACATTTTCATTTTCCGCTGCTAAAACTCCGGCCAACCCGACTAATACAATAAGTGCGTTTACCTTTGGAGCAGGTGCTCCAGCTCCGACTCAATCTCCAGCAGCTGTCCAAAATACAGCTCTTACATTTGGTGCTACTGCTGCTCCGGCTGCGAGTAATGTTACCCCACAAAATATATTTGGTAACACAGCGAATGCCAAACCATCAAATACTTTTGCTTTTGGTGCATCTGCTCCTAGTGTACCTACTCAAAATAGCGCATTTTCTTTTTCATCTTCTGACAAGACTACGGCCGCCGTTCCTGCAGCTAGTAATTCAGTTGGAGGTTTTGCTTTCAATAATCCGTCTGTCAATTTTACTCCGGTGGCTGAAACGAACAAAAATATATTTGGAACAGTTGCACCTGCAGCTGACCCGAAGCCAGCTTTCAATTTTGGTTCATCAACCACAACCAATCAAAACACAGATAAACCTGTAGTATTTGGTGCTTCTACAAATATTTTTGGAACACCTGCTACCTCAGGCACACCACAGAGCTCTGCCTTTACTTTTGGTTCATCTGCTGGTGAAGTTGCAAATCAAGGAGCAGCACCTACAAATCCTTTTGGATCTGCATCAACTACCATGGGAACTGCTGCGGGATCGAATTCAATTTTCGGGGCACCATCAGGTGTTGCAACACTACCACAATCATCAACATTCAATTTCGGTGCAAGTTCTAGTAATATAAAACCAGAAGCTAGTAAGCCTACAGGTGGCTTCGTCTTTGGAAGCACTTCGTCAATTGGAAGTAATGCCTCAAAACCTGCTGTCGATATGAATAAAACATTTGTCTTTGGAGACAGCAATACAACTATCAAACCTGCTCTACCATCAGCAACAAGCGTTTTTGGTGGAGGTAGTGGGACAAACAATGGCATCAATGGAACTACAGAAAATAAAATGTTCTCATTTGGAACACCAGCTGCCGGTGGAATAAATAATACATTTTCTACTGCTCGCCCAACAGTGAATCCAGCACCAGCTTTCAATTTTGGAGCTGTAGCTCCAGCTAATGCAGCACCAACTCCAAATGGTAATTTGTTTGCCCCTCCACAAGGACAAGCACCAACTGATCGAGTCATCAAGAAAGCCACGCGACGCCTACACAAGACATAAACTTCCGTTTTTTATAATATCTTTTAATTTGTACTTGTTTTTTGGGATAAGAGCTCCTTAAGATGTATTTTGTAAGTACATGTGTTGTGGTTGTTTCAATTTAAATTAAATCGCCGATTCGGAGTATAAAGTGAAATTGTTTTTATTTTGCATAAGTTATCTTTATTAGGTACATACATATATTATTTTTACTTGCTCCTAATATAATTTTGCAAGTGGAAGTATAACCAAAAATGGGTAAGATGTACATATGTGTAGTAATTAGCACCCTGATATAAAATTCAAAATGTCTTGTAGGTTTACTTTCCGGCATTCTCTAGATACAGGCCGAAATATCCCAGACGTTTCATTTGATTTTGATTTGTAGCTTGATTTGCTTCAACATGCTCCTTTAAATGGAAAAGGTGTTAGGAAGCCAGATAATGTATAATAGGCTGGTGCTTAAAAATTTTTTTATTGAATTTCGACTGAACCACCCCCTTAATTTGTTCTAAATAATTTAAAAAAAAATCCTGTAAAATTTCAGCTCTTTATTTTAACATTAACCCGACCCCCAAGACGGCGAAAGGTTTTTATGGGAAATCACATATAAAAAGTCAAACCAGACTTCTCACTCATATTGGGAATATATTTTTAAACACTTTGTTTCTTATTTATAAGTAAAAAACATTTTTTATTTTTTCTGCCTCTGTCTTTTGTTTGTCTACATCAGTGGTCGACACAATTTTTGCCACAAGAACTAAAATAAATGTTTTTTTTTTAAGGTTTAAGGGGTGCTGAACTCGAATGCGAAATTTTTTGGAAACCGGATTTGAAATACTACTATTATAAAATGCGACCAAAAACGTTTCTTTTTTTTTTCTAAAAAAGAGTGCATTATATTTTTTTTTTTAAAAACGTAACAAGTCTCGGACATTTATCTCTCCCAGATGTTCTTTACTTGTCTATATTTTTTGTTGGTGTGCTTTTGAGTAGATTCTTGGTCTCACGATTTTTCGTTTTACATAATCGTTCCTTGTCGTGGCTCTCATTTACTTGACGCTCGTTTAGTGTTGCATAATAGATTTTATATATAATTTGTCACTCGTTTGGTACAACTGATTTCAAATCCAGAAGAGAATTTTTCTTCTGCGAATATATGGAGGTTTCAGGACGTCGTCGTCGAAATCGACATTAGCCCCAAACTGTTTTCACTCTATACCAGCTGGGTACTGGCAGTCTCCAGAAAGCTTACAACTAATGATCAATCAATTGGATAATCATTGCGCGCTTTGAAATGACCCATTAACCTTTCAAACACTAAAGTCATACTTTTCAAAAAAGGAGGAAGTTTACGTACAAGAACCGAGTGCTGCCACTATAAGGGAGAAAGCTTAAGTCTGTTACCTTGATTTTAATATTACATCATCTATAAGCTAAGAAAAGTAAGTAAGCATGTGTTAAGCAAATTCCCTTCGAAGTAAATAAATTGAAATTTAAATAAAAAGAAGTAAGTAAGTAATAAAATATACTAGAGGTTTTTTTTTTCATTACGATTGCATATATTAATTTATATTTTATTATATGTTTAAAATCACAATATATATAACATATATTTTTTACAATAGGAATATAATAATAAATAAATGTTCAAAAAAATGTACACATAATACAAATCAAATATTATTTTTCTTTTAAATTTGTTATAGTGATATATTTGTTTTATTTGTAATTTTTATGATACTTCTCTAGCTACAATGAATGTTTATAAATATTTAAAAATTTTCGCTTGCACAGAATTTAAGCATTGATTTTGTATGTTTAAACTGAACTCCCTGAGTTGCTGCAAGCACTTCCTGCATAAAGCTCGATGAATTATGTATTGTTGTTCCACCGAGAATGACTTTGTACCCAGTATTATTTAAATGATGCACAGCCAATGCTTCTTCGTACGTTGCCCCACCTACAATAAATACAACCACCTCCTGTGGTGGTCGTCGGAATGGCACAAGTTCAGAATTAATAGCTGGATATACTGGATCGACATCACGACCTTTGAATATATCTTCGAGAGTTTCTTTTAGCAAGCAAGTGTGCTGAGTGAAGACATTTTCCACTCCTTTAAGACCCTATTGTTAATAAAAAACAAGAGTTAAATCTAATTAGTTAAAAAATTTAAATTAAATAAATACCTTTATAAGGTTTCTGGTAAGCTTTACGGCGTCTGTGATTCGAACCAAATTAAATAGTTCTCCTTGTCGTGCATGTTGGCCAGCATATTCAATCAAACTTGGTACTAATGATGTTCGACCTCCTCGATTCTTTATTATTTGCAAAAGACCACACGTATCGCAATTTGCATGTCGTTCATAGCGTAAAGCATAAAGGGCAACCAATTTCAGGGCATCATCAATAGCAATTCGTTCATCAGCAATTATTTTTTTTATTCTTTGTAATTGTGCCGAGTGTTCTGCTTTGCATGCAACTTCTTGTTCCAATTCTGATAGTTCAAATAAACTACGTTTTGTACATAAGTTTGAAAGTTCACCCATAACACAAAGATGCTTTGTTACAGTTCCAGACATTTTTTTAAATTGTGGATACGTTTCGATGAAATTTTTCATATCGGAAATGCTTTCCACCTGCAAAAATTATTAATGCAATTAAAAAAAAAGGTCGAAAACGGCTTAAAAAGGTGTATGAATTGGGGTTTTTCATCATTATAAATTTGTATGACCTTAGGTTAAGCGGATCAAAATTCTGATTTCAAAATTGTGATATTTAAAAATCTGCTTTTTTAACGTATAATCCGTTTTTCATAATTTTTTGTTTCTATTCCGTTTTTCAAAATTCTGCCAGCACATAAAGATTCTGCTAATTATGTTTTTTTTTTTAATAAACAGAAATTCACCTCATTAATGTAATTCAACTAAAGTACTTTTCTAACTGTTTGTTGTTTAACTGTTCCTTGTTTTTTTTTTAATGCATAGGCGGGCTTTTACAACTCACATCTACATGCACCGTTGAAAATTAATTAAAAACGATGTTGTCTGATACAAACTAATTTTCAGTTTCCAATTCAATTTTTTGAATATTTTTTTTTGATTTGATATATTGGCTGTGTTCCTTTGGGTCAGCAAAGTACTTTTTAGTACTTCTGAATCCATTCAAAGACATTTTTTCTATAGAAGAAATGGAGTTGAATACCACCAGAAGTACTTAGCAGTAGTTACTTAAGGCCAAAGGAACACAGCTATTAATAGTTTTTTAAATGCATTTGGCCATATTCATATATTAAAACCAGGTTTTACATAGGCTGGAGTCTAAAGTTATAACTTATGTATAACACAGGTTAGAAGCAAATGTTTTCCATAGGAAATTGGTTTAGAATTTAGAAGTTTAGAAATTGTTAAAATTATTATTATTTTAAGGGCCAATTTTTCAATAGTCAGTTAAACAGTCAGTTAGTACTTATTCCTAAGGATAAAGAAAAAATCAATTTTTCAACAGGCAGGTATAGCTTATTCCTAAGAATAAAACTATTTGCTTCTTTCAGAGACGAATAAAAATTATTCTAAGGAATAATCTCAACAAAAATATTGTGTCAGTTGTCAAAGCTGTTTTGGAAGAATTTTCAAAAAAATACAGTGGAAAACAAAAAAAACAAAAACAATCATAATAAAAATGACGTTTAATTTTAAATATTTTTGAATTTGACAATTTTTTTTTGTTATTCTGTAGAATAAATTATTTTTGATTGAAAAATTCAATGTTTTTATCTGATTGTTTATGAGCCTAATAACTTTATTCGTCGAACAGTTAACTGACTGTTTATTAGAAAATTGAAAAATTGGCTCTAAATAAAATAAACCCTAGTTTTAGAAGAGACAAAAGGTCTGTTCGCTCCAGGGCACTCTGAGTCATGTCAATCAATTGTCAAAAAAATCAGAGTTTGTCGGGTTTTATTTTACATCGAACACCTCAGAGGTTCAGTTTCATCAGCTGATTTCTGTTTTGACATTTTTTTCTTTATTTAGTTTCTTATTTCATGAATTTCGTGAAAAATCTCATATTTACCACACAAATTTTGTATCCACAAACGACAAATCACTTTTCGCACTCCAAACAATTTTTTTTCTTTAAATGACAACAGCTGATTTGATTTTAATAACTCTGAATTCAGCGCTCTGACAAAATACCCAGAGTTGTTCGGGGTGAGTTCAGAGCGAACAGCGAACAAAGAGGAAATAACTCGGGTTGAAAAAGGAGCTACAAAAAACGCTTGACGTCGAATTCGGAGTGACCCAGAGTGCCCTAGAGTTCACAACGAACAAACCTAAAGTGGCGGCTTAGGAAAAAACTATGAATATGGCCTATTGATTTATCAAACAAAAAATGAATATCAAAGGAATTGGCAAAGTACGAAAGTAATCAAATAACAAGCAGCAATTTTTTCCAAACGCCTTGTATATTTTTTGCAGGTTTTTGAAAGGCAGAATTTTGAAATATAGAATTTGAAAAGCAGAGTTTTGAAAAAGAAGATTTGACCCCGGAAGAATTTCGACATCAATTCATGCCTGCTGGTGTGGTTAGTTCCCCACCTATTATTTTGTTAGACACATCAATACCAACATATCCTGAAAGTTTTAGCCCTCTTAAGTCTTGGGAAGAGGGCGCTCATCAGCTTTGAAGTATCAGGAGTTGGAATTTCGTTAAAAAATTATATTAGTCCATAAGTTCCCGATAACCCAGTAAACAAATTTCATCTTTCTCTCGATTCGAGTTATTCATTTTGTATTCATTAATTCTTTTTTTTAGTTTTGGGCAAAAATAAATTAACAGACGAATTTAAATAAACAAAATGAATTTATGTCAAAAATATCAATTAATAAACGAAAGGCATATCATGAAAAATTATATTAAATTCCAACTAACTTCACCAGATAAATTTAAATATGATAATTTTTTTAAGTATGGGCACCTGCCTAATAGCATTCAAGCAAAAACTTTGAGCTTGTTGAGCGCCCAGTTTCACTTGAGCTAAAAGGCTGATATTTTACGTATTTAATACCAAATACATAAATAACAAGATTTTAAGTGGGGCACAACGAAAATGTAAAAATTGGACCACCCTAATGCCTACACAAAAAAGGTTTTCAAAACCATCAATGGATATAACAGGCAAACAGAATGGCGAAACACAGCATCCGAAATTCGTGTCGAAAAAAATACCACAGGGAATAAGCCGACGTCCTTGATAACGGCGAAACGGAGATTAAAAGCTGCTGGACTATATGGTAGAGTTTCTGTTCGGGAATTTGTAAAATTGTCATTTTTTTTTTTTAATTTTAATTTATTTGAAATTTTTTAATTTATTCAAAATTTTGTTAAATAATAAATAAAACTCAACAAACAAAAACCACAAACAAGGTGAAAAGGTTAGAGTGGGCCAGAAGACAAAGAGACTGACGGAAGAAGACTTATTTAATATAAAAATTCTCAAGTTTTGTTCAACTCCGAGTGAAGAAAATCGACCTTAAACAGATTCTTATGGAGCGATGAATCCTAGTTCGTGGAACCTAAATACCCGTCCATATTATACCAGGATTACCTAAAAAACGGAGAGAAGACGAGAAATCCTTCAAGTCATGATATGGCCGTCGCAATCACCGAATTTAAGCCCAATAGAGTAGTTCTAGTTGGGACTGGATAGAAGGGTCCGAGATCAATGAACATCGGAACTTTCGTTATGAAATACTGTTCCTATATTTTTTTTTGCTTATTTTCTTTTTTAAAGTACATGTTCCTCTTAAATTGTACATGCGTATTTTAGGTTTTGGCGTTGCTATCTAAAAAAGGGAGTACACAAACTTTTGACAGTGTATGTGAGGAGTCGTACGTTTTAAAAAGCCCAATTGGTGATGGGCACGTTCAGGGAACATTAATGGCTAAACAGGCAATGTCATTTTCTGGAAAGAAATTTAACAAGACGAGTTAAAACAAGTTAGTGACGAAATGCCAAGAAGCCTAGACAGGCAAGTGTGCTATCTTGTCTTGGCTTACTTTCCACGGAAAACTGCCTGAATTGGAAAGATTTTCTTTAAAATCTAACCAATCAGAGAAACGAAACTTGACTTAATATATAGCCCCCAAGATGTAAGAGATTCTTCCAGTTTTTTTTTAACATTAAGAACGAAAAGTCCTGGGATCACTTGTAGCTAAAGTCTGATCACGGGTATTCACAAGGATCAATAAATAAGTGTATAGAACCATTGGACACACTACCAAGAAGTTATCAAACGATGAAGGTTTTCAATGGGTGCATGTAAGATGAAATCGAGAAGAGAGCTCCAACAATAAAACACCTCATGATTTATACCTACATAAATATAATTTCGAAGCTGATATCTTCTATACGACTAAGAAAAGAATCTCTGAACTTTTTCGTAGCTCCTAAATCAGGATCAAGTGTGAATTGAGGGCGTTAAAGTGCAAGTGGAGTAGTTATTTTTATTGAACATTCTATCTATGAAAATATAACAAGGACAGTCATTGAAAATGTTTACTTACCTTTTTTTGATCTTTTGCTTTTTTCTGAAACTCTTCCATTAGACTTTTTATAGTGGAACCAATCTCTCCATAATTTGCATACATATTCTTCGCATAGAATTCATCTTGATCACCTGACAAAACAACTTCCTTAAAATCCTTCGGTATTTGTGGTGTCCCAGATAGATCGACTCGATTATTTTTAATATTCAATAGTTCATGTACCATAGCTTGATAAGTCCATTGATGTAATAACGGTGTTACCGGGTCATCCATACGATCCAGAATCAAAAGCAATGGTGGTGGTGCTCCATTTTCATAAGTACGAAAATCAAATAATGATGATTCTTTAGTAGTTTGTTCAAAGATGTGTTTGGCTAGAGTTTGTGCTGGTACACTACCAGCTCGATAACGTATGACAGGATTCATTTTTAATGAAAGTAAAACAGAAGTAAGTCCTTGGACACTGCGACTTAATGCTTCCGGCTGCCAGGTTAAACGATTCATGCATGTTGGAATGTTAAAGGAAAACAAATTTGGATTGACGCAGAGATAATCGGCATAGATTTCTTTGACTTCACGAACTGATTCACTCTCATCGCACTCGGCGAGTATTTTGATATCAGTTCTTGGAATGATGTTACTAAAATCTATATAAAAACTATTTAGCGAAGTTTAATTGAAAAATTAATATTTTCTTACAAATGTAATATGAACCATATTTAGGATTTCTCAATTCATCAGCTAGAAGAGCAACATTTTGTTTTGTTGGCCGTACAAAAACAATGCACTTTAAATGCTTAAGTCGTTCATTGGAACGGCCAGAATCTAGACGTTCAAAGAGATACACTTCTCTTTGGAGCATGTCGGATTGACTAAAAGCCATCGATATAATACTTGTCTATAAGAATAATTAAACAAAAATGTAAACAATATGTTTTGAATAAAAAAAAGGTTAAAGTTGAAAACGAATGGAAAAAATGTAGGTGTACTTACTGTTTCCTTATCTAAAAGGATTATTTTCATTCCTGGTCCAGACTCATTGGTCATTTTCTCCACATATAATTTAACTGCAGTTATTACATTCATTTTTTATGTGAATGTTTGGTTTATTTTATTCTGAAATTTGATTTAATTTTGCAAAAGTGGTAATTTATAATTTTTCATTCACAAATTTACGATTTTTTTTTTAACATTTTCAAATGTCATTTGTTTGATTGACATATAACTGTCAGTTTATAGTTTTGTTCAATGAGGTAGTATTCAACAAGTTTCTTAAGGGGGCAACGCATGGAAAATTGAAACGGTATGGAATTGGAATGTTTGGCTTTCGTTGCAGTTTTTCTTGGGGGCGAATCATCAGCCGTGTTTTCGAGAGATTCAAGGGCCAGTTAAAGCTACCATTGGTTTTCATCATTGAAACCAATCATTGGAATTTTCATGACAGGTTTATAGCAATCATTGAAAATTTCTGTCATTGAAAATTCTCATCATTGAAAATTTCAGGCCAAATATTTAATCCGTGGATTAGCAACTTATCTTCTGAAATCAGTGGTAAAACAAAGTTTAGGAATGGTTCAAGGTCCTTATATGTTAAAATATCCTAATCCAAGCTTGAATCAAAGTTGATCCAAAGCTAATCCGTCGAAATCGGCGAGTTAAATTCCTGAAATAAATCATTTCTTTATTCATATTGACTGGCAGTGTTTGGCGTTTTTCTATAATAAATACAATGGCACAAAATTTTAAACGATTTAGTAAAATGCTAAAGCCATTTTAGTAATTTACTTAGCTAAAAATCAGTCTTCTTTTGACTTCAAATTACCAAAATTTACTAAATCGTTTAAATTTTTGCGCTAGTGACACACTTCAGAATAAAAATAAAGGATTAAAATTTATTCGTTTGGCATTCCGTTTCGGGTAGTTTCGGACAGTTCTAAGAATTAGAATTATATTTTTTCATTGTTTTTGTGTGAAGGAAGCAACTTACAGTCCATATCAAAAAAAGTGAATGTCAAAAGAATAATACTTAACACATTTGTCTATAAAATTGTAACAATTCTAAATTTATTTACATACATATATAAAAAAAAGCTTAATGATGGGTCGTAAAAACAACTCTTGGAGATTTCGTGCACAAATTTGAATAAAAATGTTGTACTTTTTATAAATGCGTAATAAATACCGAATGTGTAGTTGGAAAAGAAAAAAATTATTAATTATAAAAATTTATTATAATAAATACATTAATAGCGTTTTCGTTTGGTCGTCCGGGACTGTCCGGAATTCTCCCGAACGATTCTGAAACTGATCGTTTGGCACTCAATGACAGTTCTAATTCTGAAAAGAAGAGAAAATCGATTCCGAATTTTGAGGCAGAATCAAAACCAGAATCACGCACACATGTTAACACTTAAGACGTCAAAGTAATGAAATGTCATTCTTTGTTATTCATTTCTCAATTTCAAGATTTTTAACTATGCACAAACTTCAAACTATATTAAAATAATGCGAAGAAAGAAAACAAAAATAGATAACTTAATGATAATAAAAAAAAATAAACAAAACAAAACTTTCATCAGACGTTCGCATTTGATGTTTCACAAATACAAAGAAACCCAAACTTCAGAATAAAAAAAAAAGTATCTAACTCTGATCGTTTGGCATTCCGGATCGGACAGTCCCGGACGCTTCTAAGAATTCCCAAACGAAAACGCTATAAGGCTAATATTCTTCAAGCGCTCATATACCGCTTTTAAGTTTTCGGAGTTAGCAATCTCAACTTAAGTGTTGAGCGAGACCACCCAACACTCGATTTTGTAAACTAATCTTGCTTGGTGAAAAATTTATAAGCTTCTTACATTATTATGAGCTATTATCTTAGAGGATATAATATATGGAGTCCTTTTGTGCTGTTAGTTCCTTGAAGCTTTTATAGAGGGCTGTAGTTTCTTGAAGTTTTTCGATGAGTGCATGCCTCCATTTTATTTTCATTTGATGGCTGTCACCAACAAGCGTTTTTATTTACAGCTGCGGAACCGGACTCTCATTGAAAAACGAAGGCAGCGACCCCTATCCATGCATATGGCGTTACAATGTATTAGTTATAGGAACAAGCACTCCATATATTATATCCTCTAAGGCGTTTATGGAGTCTATTACAGTCATTAGATAGAACTCTTTAAACAAGAGTTAGGCAAAACAACTCCGCCTCTATTATTTTTCTAATAATAGCTGACTTATTATAATAATACATACACTAACATATTTGAAATATATTTATTATTAAGGCCGGTGTGTGAATAGGGTATGAATATAATTTTTTTTTGATAAAATTTAGCTGTGTAAAATGGAATAAACGTTTGACGGTTATAAATAGTTTTTTAAGCTGCAAAACAATAAATTAATGTTGTTAAATTTCAAAATATATATTTTTCATAACCAAAAAATAACGGTAACTGCGAATTTTGGAAAAGTTTTATTTAAAAACGACTCCAAAGATTTTACGAGTTTCATTTGCTACTTTTGATGAAAAAGTTTTTTTTTTTATTCGAAAATATTTGTTTGACGGAACCGTTTTCTTAATTTCTAGACTAGCTCAATTTGTACTATTTTTTTCGTTTAAATCCAAAACAAATTTTTCAAAAATAAACTCTTTTTTAATCTTTTGAAAAATAAATTTTTCAAAGACGGGACATTTTTTGAAAAAGTTGTATTAGGTGTTGATTAATAAAATATAACTAAAAATTGGCATACCAATTTCATTTTTAATTATTTTTCTCAAAAACTATTTATAAGAAAAATTAGTTTTCTTTAAATGCATCAAAAATTTCAAGTTACATGTTTTTTTGGGACTCAAATTAATTTAAGAAGCTTTTTTTCCTTTGAAAAATAATTTTTTTTTATTTTCCTTTACGAATGGAGAATGGATGGTTTTGTCCCATCGTCGGTGTAACACATAGTGGAAAGGTCTAGATGCGTGTAGTAATATTGGTAGTTTGAACTTAAGATGCATAAAACTAAATTTCAATGAATAAGTTGATTGCAGTTATATTTATAAGCAAAATGCCAGTGCAAGCTCGTGCGACCCACTCGTACATTTTATTTGCACTTGGGGTCTATTACGTAATACAAAACGAACGAATAAACGATACTGAAGTAAATGTTATTCACGACAAAGAGCGATTATGAAAACGAAAAAATATTTTTTGCATTCTATTGATAGTATAAGCAAAATGCCAGTGCAAGCTCGTGCGACCCAGTCGTATATTTTATTTGCACTAGGGGTCTATTACGTAATACAAAACGAGCGAATAAACGATACTGAAGTAAATGTTATTCACGACAAAGAGCGATTATGTAAAACGAAAATATATTTTTTACATTCTATCGACAAAAGTAACTATATTATGAATAAAAGATAGCGAACATCAAACGATAGGCAAATGCTGGTCGTAAAGATTAACAAGTATCGTGGAAATAAAACGATTATTGTAATACGTAATCGCATTTAAACAATAACGATACGTAGTTTTAACGATAATCGTTTAACAAAATAGGGGATCTAGGTGCGAAATTGTGTCCAAATCGTTTGGTCGTTCATTTTCACCGCCTATCTCTAGCCGCATACGTAGGTTTTTAACAAATTAAATAATGTAGGTAAATCAAAATAGTCTAAAATAAAAAAATTAGTCAATTTTGGGGGAATTCGAATAAAAACATATTTTTAACATACTCGACCGATATCAAATTTTAATGTTATAAACAACCATTTTTCCGATATCGTCCTTACTCGAGATTGTACAACGGTTATTCGTCTAAAGGACACTTGTAAAACTGAAGCTGTAATAAATGCATTGCAAGAAATATATGTATTCAGATTTTAAATAATTTATGTGTTATTGACAGCAAATAATTAAATATTTCTTAAATAAATTAGCTCATCTTAAGCACTTGTCACTCCTGGTGTGAATTATTTTAAATTTTTTCAACTCACAGCCACCACAGTGTGACTCGTCGTGCTCAATGCGAGCATTTTATACTTAAGTGCTTTTGCCTATAATAATTCGAAATAAGATTAATATTTTGTATAAAATTCTAAATTTACAGTCAGCTTGTTATTCTTAAACAATAATTATAAAAGCGAACATTCATAGCTCATGCAATATAAATATATAAGGACGTTAAAAAACACTTAAAATGTTAGTCTGTTTTTTCCTTGGCACAATTCCGAATGATTCTGCCAAAATGCCATTGCAAAAAGCATCCAACAATGCGTAGTGGTCCTAGAACTAAGGCATGCAATATGTTTTGAAAGAAACCGCCCCACGGCAACATTCCACCGCATAAAAGTGTCACCAGCCAGCTTTCAAAGCCCATTATGGAAATGAATGAACCTTTCTAGAGAATTATTAATTGAGATTAAAACAATTGGACTATTTAGAAAATAGTAAGAAATAATATAACTAACCAAGGCATCGTTAACAATACGCTTTGCAACATCATCAGGCTGAGCAAGTCCTCCACTTCCCGATATAAGTTTCGTTTCTTTTGGTTTGGTTTTTTCTTCATTTTCAAAACCAGGAGTATTAGTATCAGCAGGCAATGCCAATGTAACTGATACTCCTAAATGACGAGATTCCATTGCAATTGTTTCGGCCATTCCACGGAGAGCATATTTAGAAGCTGTATAAGCTCCATAACCGTATATTCCAAATAAAGCCGCCTGAGAAGCTGTGATTACAATAATACCCTCTCCAGCGGCTTTCATTTTGGGCAAAACATACCGAGTACAGTTGTAGGTGCCAAAATAATTGATTTCCATTAACTTTCTCGAGTCTTCGACAGAAACCTCTTCAAAAACACCACAAATTGCCATTCCCGCACAGTTTACCAACATGTAAATATGACCAAATTCTTTCTCGATGTCAGCAAGACATTCTGCAATTTTTTCATAACTCTGTGATATGTCCAATGTTTTGTAGTTGAATTTTTGTTCCGGAGATTGGCGTAGTACTTCCAGAAGGACAACTGCTCCTTCTGCAAATAAAAGATGATTTCTTCAAAAATTTAATTCAAAGTATATGTAGACTTTAATTTAAGGGGTTGTAATTTTGAAAAAAATCAAATAATTTTTTTTTGCATATTTTGAATGTACATATGTATATATAAGAATGTTGTCCGAAAATTTCACATTGATACAGCAATTAGTTTCGGAGAAAATAGCGTATTTGTGAAGACTTTTTAACTTAGTTTACATAGTTCCCAAAATTTTTAAACGCGTTTTTCTCGAAACGGTGTTTTCAAAGTCGGTGAGCAAAATTTCTCCGAAACGCCTGGAGTGATCGGCTTGAAATTTTTACACAATTTTCTTAGATACTTTTGTCAGGTAATGAAAGAAGGAATAAGGTTTATGACAATAATTCGATTTTTTAAGCCACTTAAAAGTGTAAATTTTCGTGAAAAAATAGATTTTTTTTTTGGGAATCCGCCATTTTGTCAAAATTTTGACTATTCCTTCGTTCATTACCTGCATTCGTCTATCCTGGAAATTAATCGTTTGGTTTTTTTTAATTTTAGGTGATTTGGATCAGATATCTTGCTCACTGCCAGACACCTTTTTTGGAGGTCTTCTTGGAGATCTTCTATAAAAATAACGGTACCCAATATTTTTTTAAATACACAACGAATTGTTTTAATACATTAAATTTACTATATGTACACAAAAAATCTACAAAAAGGAACGTTTTTTCGCACTTACAAGTAGATATAAATAAATTAACGCAAAATTTTAAACGATTAAGTAAATTTCTAAAGCCATTTTAGTAAGTTACTAAGCTAAAAAGCGGACTGATTTTTAAATTAGTAACTTACTAAATGGTTTACAATTTAAAGTAATAAGGTTTTGTTGCTAACTTGGAATTTTTCTAGCTTATGCATAAATATTTATAAAAAGATTTACATTATCTTGTGTACAAAGTAATAGATAACTTAACTAGTTACATATGTATACATTTAAGTGTTGCTCAAGTCACTTTTAAGAGTGTAGATATTGTGATTAGGTACTTAAAACTAGATAATAACAAAAATAACAAGAGGCAGTTATCGAATCGTGCCAAAAAGGACACAAAAGTCCCCTCATTGACACGAGCCAACAAATGCATCATACCACAATAGTTATACATACATATCGCTCATTTACTTGAATACTGCCATAACTCAAAAATCACGAGTTTTGAGTTATTAATACAGAAGTTATTGGAATAAAGCATTCTTTAATCATACAAAAAACTCTTTTCTTAACATTAAAATTGACAGAAGGAGCACTAGTTTGGTTTTAGAATCTAACTTTTTTACATACATATAAAAATAGATTGATACTAATTTTAAAACTAGTTTTCTGAAAAAAAAAACAATTTTTTAGAGTTATGACAGTGTTCAAGTAAATGAGCGATATGTTTTCATTATACGTGGTATATAATTTAGCTAAATAAATCAAAAATGTTTGTACATTTCTTATGAAATGTATATTATAAAATGTGTACATTATTTATTTAGTTATATAAAGCAAACAATTTTGAATGTTTCATAAGGTTTGCAAAATTTCTACATTATTTAAAATTTGAGAACTGGAGTTGTTCAATTATGTTATAATTTTAATTAAAGACAAAGAAACTACAAAAAGTGTTTGAGGAGCTTTCCATTGTAACGTACATATATGAAATTTTTGCATTTTTTTTTTGTGTTTGAAATAGATTTTAAGAGCCGTAACAGTTTTTAGATCGATTTGAACACTTAGAAATAATTTAAGAGTATCGCTTTTATGTAATGAAGCGTTCACAAGTCGCAGTTTAACAAATAAAGTTACCATAAATTAGATACATGTTGCGTAACGTATGCGACATTAAGTCAACCACGTTTAAGCGTTTATTTTTACTTAAAACTTGATGAAAAGTTTGGCTAGGTGAATATCCATTTAGGAGTTAAGTTCGCAAACACTTGTTAACTCCTGATAAAGAGTTTTCTGCCTCTAAAGAAGTTTTCCATTGCAATATATCCCATCTATTACTCTTTTTCCTAATTATAGTTACCATTTTTCATGGAATGTCTTTTGAATGAGTTGAATTTCATCCATTAACCTCTACATTAGTATTGCCCCTCCTATAGAAGTGAGAGAGGAATTCATTGTCATGTAATTGGAATTAATGGGAAGACGAGGGGTTCGGTAAGCTAATTGAAGATTCATAATACCTATCTTCAATAGCAAATTCAAGATTAGCTGTATAGACATTTCTAATTAGAAGGTTGTCATGATAACTAAAGGAACGAATTCTTTTCGTTACCAGATCGAAAAGGTATGAGAGTAAAGGTAAGGTATTTGACTCGCTATATATATGATAGCGTTTTTATACCAATTTCAACCTGGTCGTTTATGTTTGTTTATACAAAATCTTAAGACATGTCTTTTAAATATTTGAAGTTCTTTAGCTACAATAGGAGATATTTAAAATCATGAAATGAAGACGTATTAGAGTACAGATTTGATAAGCGTTTTATATAGAAGGAGTTTATTGCTTTTATCCATAAAGGAAGATCTGAAAAGGAATTTTTGGCTGAGCTGCTGCAGCTTTGCTTTTATTAAGTGCAATACGAGCTTATGATTTCCTTAAACCTAAACTTAACTCAACTAAATAACATTATACTTACTTAACATTTTCTCATCACGAGCTATCAATGTAATATTAGCACCTTTCATGGCACATTCCACAGCAATGTAAAGGCCAATTCCTTTGGAGCCACCTGTAACAACTACATGCCGACCGAATATGGATTTTTGTTTTTTCTTTGTAACAAAGATGTAAACAAGAACATGAGCTGCAATTGCTACAGCAATATAAAATATAATTTCCAAAGACAAATTCATTAGAAATAAATTGATGTTTTCTATTTTTTCTTATCAATAGAAAGCGCGGAAACAGATTTCTTTTTTTTTTCTATCCACCCCACTAAAAATAAAAAAAAAGATGTAAAGTGTACAAACTCAAAATGACAGGTGTCAAACGGTTGAAAGACTTTTTTCAATCAAAAGAAATTCCATTCAACTAGAATAATTTATGTCGTTTTCCAAAATTCAAGGAGTGACACTCCTAGCTATATAATCACTCCAAAAGGAGTGATTTCAAATTCCAAAATTGAAAATGGAGTGAATTTTTGGAGTGAATTCTTCACTCCCAAAATTTTGAAGGAGTGACGGAGTGATTACCAATACTTCTACATTTGACTTCATGGACTGCTTGTCAAATTGTTGGGTGGTTGCTTTAACTTTTTTTTGTGAAGGAAATTATATTTATTTACAAAAAAATTCAATAAAGTATTGTAAAAAATCACTAAAAGTGAATTTAAAAGATTGTGTTATTATTTTATTCATTATTTCGTATTACAAATACATGCAAAGCAAACGTCAAATCACTCCACTTGTCAAATTCTTCGTGAACAAATTCCAAAATTGCACGAAAAAGGAGTGATTCACTCCCATAATTTTGGAAAACGACATTAATGTCGTTTTCCAAAATTATGGGAGTGAATGACTCCTTTTTCGTGTAATTTTGGAATTTGTTCACGAAGAATTTGAAAAGTGGAGTGATTTGACGTTTGCTTTGCATGTGTTTGTAATACGAAATAATGAATAAAATAATAACACAATCTTTTAAATTCATTTTAAGTGATTTTTTACAATACTTTATTGAATTTTTTTTTAAATAAATATAATTTCCTTCACAAAAAAAAGTTAAAACAACCACCCAACAATTTGACAAGCAGTCCATGAAGTCAAATGTAGAAGTATTGGTAATCACTCCGTCACTCCTTCAAAATTTTGGGAGTGAAGAATTCACTCCAAAAATTCACTCCTTTTTCAATTTTGGAATTTGAAATCACTCTTTTTGGAGTGATTATATAGCTAGGAGTGTCACTCCTTGAATTTTGGAAAACGACATAAGAAGTGTTCACATTAGACTGGTTTTCGTGAGACTACATTTAATGGTAGCAGTACAGGTGCAGCGGTATGTGTATGTAAAGGCTTGGAAGTCCGGTTCCGCAGCTGTAAATAAACACGCTTGTTGATGACAGCCATCAAATGAAAATAAAATGGAGGCATGCACTCATCAAAAAACTTAGAGAAACTAGAGCCCTCTATAAAAGCTTCACGGAACTAACAGCACAAAAGCACTCCATATATTATATCCTCTAACGGCCATATTATTCACTAGTTTAAAAAATACATCTCCCTTCAAGCAAGAAAACGGAGTCCAGAAAAGACAGTCCGACCTCCGACCGAGAAAAGCGGGGTTGCACTCACACACTTGCAACTTTTTGTGTATGAACACAAAGTCGAACGAGAATCGTGGTGGAAAGTGAGAAATGGAAAAAAAAGTGAAACAGACATAGCCAACAAGAGCAAAAGCGTCATTTTGTTATGTTTCGTTGAAGTGTATAGTCGCGTCGCGTCGTGTCTCGTTGTTATTATAATATTAGTATAATTATAAACAATATCAAATTATAAACAATATGGAAACAAAAAAAGGTATGTTGTATATATCGCTCAAAGTGTTTGGGTTAAAATGTTGTTTCTTCTTGTTATGTAGATGTAATCTCTAATGATGAAGAAAAAGGCAGAAGGTGAAACATGCGATTGGGCATCTAAAAAAACACCAACAACAGCAGCAACAACAAATAAAATAAAATGAAAAAAATGTATTGTATTTTATATTGTGAAAATTTCGTTTGCCAAAATTAAATAAAAAATAAAACAGTTTCAGTGAAAAAAAAAATAAATCTTGTTCTTTTTTTTGGTCGCGAATGCGATACTTCATCCCTTTTTTATTCCTCTTTCTGGTAGGTTTTCGCTGCTCCGACTCAGGTCCGCCTTCGGCTCCATTTTCTCGGAATGGAGATATTCACCACATCAATACATATGCAATCGACTTCGCGGTGATTATAATTTCCATACTAATTTGAGCCGCCTTCGGACCAGTTTCTGATCCGAAGTCGGACTCAGCTCCGCCTCAGGCGGAGCGGATTCGGACCGAGGTCGGACCTGTTTGCTTGAAGGGCTGGATGTAAACAATGTCAAATGTCAAAAATAAATCCAATTCCATAAAATTCACTACTTAAATCCAATCTTAAATCCAATTTTTTAAATCCAATCTCGTTAAATCCAAACAAATTTAAACTGCTCTCTGGAGTTCTGTTTAACTTTATAAATCCAGATGTAAAATTCATTTTCACAGTGTTCCAGTTGTTTTGTCAAGTATTTTGTGAAGGAAAAATAAAGATAAATGCAAATTATTCAAAATTAATTGAATAATCACATAATTTTTTTTTGAGCGAATAATATGAACAAAAAATTAAATCCTTGGATTTATAAGATTCAGATTTAATGGATTGGATTTAAAATTTACTTTAATCCAAACTAAATCCAGAGTGAATAATATGGCCGTAAGAATTTAAATGAAGTTCGTAGGTCTTATTTGTTTGGACGCTACTATGATGGGTACCGATGTTTCAATTTTTCAAACACAAATGTCAAATAAAAGGCAAGAGAAATGACAAAACTTTTATTGAACAACAAATTTGAAGAGGACCTACTGTAAAATTTGTTTTTAATTTTGTATTTAAATAACTTGATTCCCAACTTAATAGTTTAAAATATTTAATTATTACCATTTATGGCATTGGTAAATTATAGTTCTTCATCTGATGATGATGAAGAAGACAATGCCAAACCACCGGAACCAAAAATTATGAAGATTAGTCCAATACAAAAGTAAGTAGGTACTTTACTACAATTATTAACATAAATTGTTTTCAATTAGTAGTGTGTAATGAAATGTGATTCCAATTAATTTCATTTTGATATTTATTTGGCGCTTTTAAGACTTCAAAGTCGTGGGTTCATAACTATCCCAAGTTTCCAAGTGTTCTACACTAGTACTTTGTATATAAAATCTAGATTTTATACACAAAGCACTAGTAGTCCGGCTGGGGTTCGCCGGCTTGAAATCAGAAAATTTAATTTCTAAGGCCAAATAAATGCCAGTGCTTTGCATTTGCTTTTACATACCAGAAGTTTTTGGAACCACCTTCGTTCTAAGTTTGCGGTTTTTACTTGCGATATAGTTCTTATATCGGAAGTAAGAAGTACAACAGGTGACCAATTCCGCAAGAGTGAGTTTTTCTCTGCTTTGTTTGCAATGCAATTTACACCTTTTTTAGTGTAGGTACACAAACGAACTCACTCTTGAGGAATTTGGCCCCAGACTCAGTTGGTAATTGGGTTTATTCACGTTCAAAGAACGCAAACTCAGAACGGAGGTGGATCCATAAGGCAAGTTTAGGAATCGTTATAAAAGTCGAACTCGAGATAACAATCATTCATGACATTACGATGATGGAGAGTGCCAAAAAAAGTTGGTCACGCAATTCAGTCTGTCTGTCCGTCTGTACGCACCTCGAGCTACAGCCTAAGCTACTGAAGCAATTTGCTTCAAACTAAGTAGTAGCTTAGAGAACAGATTGAAATTTTGTTTAGGAAACTAACGGTAAATATCGTGGGCACCAAGCCAAAACCACGAATCTGCAAAATTGTAGTTTTAAGAAAAACTGCCTCAAAGCAATCTTATAGTTTAGGCTTCAAGGCAACAGATGGAAAACCGCGATTGATGCAGTGAATAGAAAGACTGATAACAAGTAAAATGACATGTCCAAAAATGCAGAATCGCGGTTTTGGTGTTATGCTGAAGATGTTAGAACATGCCGACGATAACAGAAATAGAAAAGTTACACTTTTTCAAAAACGGTTCTTACGATTGTGTGTAGTATTATTAACAGCCAATTTTTGAAATTAAAAAAAATATTCTTTGTACCATTATTAACGGTTTTTAAAATTATGAAATTCTCATCAACGACATTGACGATTTCAACCAAAATTTTTATACAAAAACGTTTAAGTAATTATTGTTATATAAAATTTTTCAAAAAACAAATTTCTGGATTTTTTAAAAATTATTTGAAAAGTCAGTTTTTTGAAAACGAGTCGATGAACTTTATCGAAATTTAAAAATAGCATACATACATACTTTTTTTTTTGAAAAATCTTATAGTAGAATTTTTATTTACAAAAAATTTAAAAGAAAAAAAAAACGACTAATGATTTTCAATTTTTTTTTTTTTTAATAAACCAATTGAGGTTCCAGGTTTTGTGTAAAATATAATTTAATTTTATATACTTAATCATTAAATTCCTTAAGAAAACCAAATTATAAATTTTCCCTAATTTTTTTTTAATAAAAAGCTTCAACATTAAATTTACTTTTACCATAAGAGGAAGTACGTGCGACTCAGTCGTGTATGTTATTTCAAACGCTGAGGTTTTATTGATCTGATACTTTCTCATTTCCCAATTAAGTAGCAAGACTGTCGATTTCAGTCTAGACTTAAGGATTTTTTGCATATAAAAAAGACAAAATAAGAGTTTTGAATAACTGTATATAAAATTCCTTTTATAGACTTCCTTTGCCTTCAGCTATAAGTAGCATGAACAAAGTGTTTCACGTAGCTCCAGAAGATGATCCATCGAAACATGGAGGACGAATCCGTTCGTTTGAACACGAACGTGGAAACTGGGCCACTCTAATTTTTATACCAGGTGAGATCAATTTATATTCATCGTTTAGCTTATTTAATTTACAAAAAAAGAATTTAAGTTGATTTAAATATAATGGACGAATTACAAATGATGATACAAAATGCCTTACACAAATCAATTGATTTAAAACAATCTGAAAATATACATTTAAGTCTGACAAAAACTGTTATTCTGAGACATCATTGGATAAAACTATTTGTGAAATCGCTTCAAGAAACCTTAGTTTCATCAGAACAGTAAGTACATACAGCTAATATTTATTGAAAAAATATTGCAAATGTATAATAATTTAGTTTCCCCGTCGAATTTCAGTCTCTTAACGTTTATCTCAATGAGGAAAGAACAAGAACGTTCATTGGACTAACGGTCGGTGACGTATATTTTGAAAAGTTACATAAACTGATGCTTAAAATGGATAAATTAATGAATGAATTTCAATTAAATACATTCTATGAGGTAATTAAATATAGTTATTTTTTAATTTTTAAAATCTTTTAAAATTTCATTTTAATATAGAATCCTTCATTTCATGCCAGTATAATGTGGTGTTTGGGCGATCAGGAAAGTTTAATAAAAGAAAAATTACCTGAACTAAATGCAAAGCTTTCCGAAATGAGAGAAACAAATGCAGATGACTTTCAGATAAAAGTTAATCAAATAAAATGTAATACCGGAAATAAGAGCTTTAATTTTGAATTGAAATAAATTATGTTAATGACTGAAATAAATTATATTCAAGACAAATAATTTTACTCGCTTTTTCAGAAAACTACTGCTAAAAATTCTAAATAATCAACCGATATGTTTCGTGTTGATCGGTTCTGCAAAATTGTAGTCATCATGCTCAATAAAATGACAGAGCACAATTTATTATAATATTTTATTTTATTTCTTATCGGCGTTATTGTGATCCAGATTTCTAGAGAATCATGATCATCAAAAAAATCCGTGAAACCAAAAGTTACATAAAAACATATTAACAGTAGTGATTGAATTCATAAAATAAGCATGACTTTGGATTTTTCAAAAAGATGTCACACTTTATTTATAAAAAATAGAATTAGCTGATTTCAAGGTAATTTTTAATCTAATTTATTTTTAGTGATTCAATTTTTCTTTTTTCGTGTACCATTTCCTTGTTTAGCAGCTTGGACTTGTTCTTCCATTTTTGCTTCTTCCTCTTCATCCAATGCACGTTGTTTTCTTCTACCCAATGGAGTCTTAGACCACCATGTCTCAAAAGCTTCTTCTTCCTCACAATACACTGGATCTTTGGTACTTGAAATAACAAAAAATACCTTACAATAATTTTGATATTCAAAATATTTCAATTTAAATACCAAAGGGAATTTATGAGTTCTATGTGTGTTAACGGCTGTGAACGCATCTGAAGCTTTCTTTTGCATGTTAAAACCTCTTGTATACATGCATTCACGGAACCAATTGTGTACCCATCAGAGATCTTTGCCATAACACTACAATCAAGTTGACATGCACCTCCGCTATGCTCACTGTTGGAAACACATAAATATTTAAAATATCATTCACATGAAACAGTCAAAACATTACTCCAGAAGCATTTTCCAAGCGAATGACAGAGCTCCATAATCTGGCCTTGGAATGTAGATAAAACGATTATAAGTCTGCTGAAGAAGCTTCTGATCAGCTTCCCAGGGTAAGTTGGATGTCCCAATAAAAATAACTCGATCCTCAGGAGCTATATTTTTTATTAATTTGGACAAATCCTTTTTCAAACGTTTCGGATCACTTCTATCAGTTTTTGGTATTTTTTTCATAAATGGTCTTTCAGCATCACCCATATAAATAACTGCCGGCTGTAAAAGCCGCGAAACTTTTAAAACCAAGTGTATTAACATTATAAGACCTGATTTGCCTGGGTATTTTCCAACAATATTTGCAGGTGTCAAATCAAACAAAATAGCTCCAACCTCTGTGCATATAGCATGTAAAAGTGTTCGTTTGCCACTTCCTTTGGGACCAGCCAACAACAACGAACGAATACACGGACAAGAATTTCGAATTGTCTGCGAACCTAATGGCAAAATACAATATTCAATCAATACTTGACGCACATCACCAGCCGAAGGATTGAGGCCGCTACGAGCGGTGTAGGACTTGTCTCCTAAGAAAGCACTAAGAGGAGTATCTGGATACTTTCGAATTATACCATTAGTTACAAGCTCTTCGAAAAGAGATTCTGTAGTTCGATCTGGAGTAAGATCTTTTTCTTTCTTCTTTTTGCTTTTCTTTCCTGAACGTCTAGTTTTCTTGCTACTTTTCTTTGCTTTTTTACCAACTGCAGTCTTTTATTGTTAAGGTTCGGATTATAGAATCATTTTTTATTTTACTTAAAAAAAAAAATTTACCTGCAGAAGATCTAATTCCTGTCTCATCAATTCGTCAACAATCTTACGAAATTCAAGTTCAACTTCGGCATACTTTTCAGCATAAATCATTTCTTCGTTGTGCTTTTGATGGAGATTGTCCATTTCATCGTTTTCTTTCCATACTTCACCGAACCTGTGAAACACATTGTAATTTAAGAATTTGATATCAAATTATCTACAAAACACTTAATACAAAGTAGATTAGTATTTTTTATAAGCTTACTCATCAATTTCACTTTTTAAATCACCCAAAAACATCGATTGACTTTGATGGTATAATCCATCGGGGGTTTCAGTTACATTTAAATCCCCACTTCTAGCGGGTGATTTCGATTTATCTTTTGTTTTTCTAGATTCTTTTGATGATCGTGCTGATGATCGACTAATTTCACTTTCAGTTCCTGAAAAAATGAAATTATTATACTAAAAAATGCCGAGAGAAACTTGAAACTACACAATGTTAATGGTCAGAAAGAAAATGGTCAATAAAGGTCAAAGAGTTGTATTACTTATTTGGCAAAAGACAACTTTTTCTTAACCAATAAAAAATTGCTTTAAAATAAGTTACGCATACGCCACAGTGACCGTTTAAAATCAAACTTGGAAAATTGATTTCAATTTGATTCCGAGGCTTTTCTGGAGTGCTCTTTTGAATAGATAATATTTTTGATATGCATTTTAGTACAGGAAAAAAGAAAAACTTTTTTATGGATTGATTTTATCAAATCTGATCTCCAAAAATATTCCATTAACCGTTAAAGTTCTATAAGTAGAGTTGTAGCAAATACAATATTCATTGAATATTTTATTAAATTTTGGTGTTTTTTTCTATTATTTAGCAGGTACTCATTTTTTATTTCATTCCCAAAACAAAAATAAATTAAAAATAAAATAATAAGTTTATTTTTCGAAAAAAATGAGGAAGAAACTACTGGCTATTGAGTACCAGAAAGAATACGACTAGAAAAATTTGTATAACCCATAATTTCCAGTATTTTGATACATGTCTGTTTGTCCAAATTGCATACTTGGTATTGTGTAAAAGGTCGTTTAAAACGGTGTTTAATTAATTATATAAACTGATTTTATTTATTTTTAGGTTAGGTACTTATTAAATTCCTTAAAAAAATCAAAAGTTTAAATTTTCCCTAATTTTGTTCAATAAACAGCTTAAACGTTACAGTTAGTTTTACCACAAAAGCAAGTACGGTGCGACCTAGCAGTGCATTTTATTAATAATCCTAAAACAAGATGAATGCTTTTTGATGAAGGAAGAGCGGGACAAGAAGTTACAGGTACGTAAGAATTTTGGTTCTATATTGTGCTTCCACTACTCCGAAATTAAATTTAAGTTATAAAATCCAATTTTTCATTCTTTTCAAAAGAACAACCTTTTAATTTGGAAAGCTAAATAAAGTCTTTTGGTTCTAAATCCTCCCGTTTTCAAAAAAAAAAAAAAATATTGAGATGCGCCATTCTAAAGAAATTATTACATATAACTATTTTTTTTTATTAGGGCGTTTTTTAGGGCATTTATTTTATTTTTTTTATTTCAAAATTGTTTGTTTTTATAAATGTTCACAGAAAAATTTGTATTCGTATTCATTAGATTTTTGACTACTTAGAGACTGTTTAACATGTTTTTTCAAATTTTTGGAATATATGCTTTATTTAATAAAAAATTCCAAATTTAAAAAGTTGTATAAAGTTATACAACGTTTATGAATAGGGAGGTTAGAAGATATCACATGTATTAAAAAACTAGACTTAATAAGCTCAAGACTGTCCCAAATACTGTCGATATTTAAAAAAATACACAAATAGACCCAATTGAGGGACCAGCTTTATTTGCATTTTCTACTCTCGACAATTAATAAAACATCAATCTATCTTTTCCTTAAATTTACCTGCTCTACTGAAAATATGCAAAGATCCTCCATTCTCCTCAGATGGAAAATCAGGGAGTTTTCCAGTTTTATCATAACAATCTTTTATCCACAATCTGATTTCATCTGCGATGTCATCGATTAAAACTGGGCCTTGCTTTGTTCTTATTTCTTCACGTATTTGAACTACTGCCTTTTCATATTCTTTTCGAAATTCTTCTTGAGTTTTGTAACGTTCAAGGAACATCTAATAGACAGAACAATAAATAGCTTTCATAGTTAATTTAAATACGTAAGAAGTATTATACCTGATTCATTTGTTCCCTTGCTTCAGATTTCTTTTTTGGTGGCGGAATCATACCGATCAAAATCATTTCCTCTACTTTTTTGCGGCGGGTTATTCTACGAGCCGTATGACCACGCCACATTTTCTGTATTCTCATTGCTGCCAAAAGACCCGAATCTGTTCGTTCTTGAACATTTTCCGATTTACTTTTCTCTTTGAGCAGTCGAATTTCTTTCATAAAATGCGCTCGCAAACGACCCTGTCGAGCACGTTCATGAATTTGAATCAAACGAATTGCTTCAATTTCGGTTAGCTTTTCTTCCTGTGGGTTCTCTTCAAGCCAACCCAACTTAATCAATATTTCATCCATTACACTTTTTCGGAATTGAATTTCCTGCTGTCTCTCACGATGAAAGTACCTTGGAATATGAAGTTCTGTATCTTGGGGTATAAGTTTAAGTTTCTCCATTACTTCATCATTATAACTGAACTCCATCATGTCAATATTGACGAGATCATGTTTTAATTCTATGACACGTCCCAAACAGGAGTCAAGGACACGCCTTATTAAAAGACGCTTCTGTGGATGTATCATTTTGTCATAGACATCTTCCAGTCTATTAGCAATAGAAATGTACTTAAGATACAATTCATAAATTGAAGTTTGAAGTGTTGTCCTTTCTGTAGTTGGTTCGCGAGCTTGCTGATCAATATCGGATATTGCCAATCCTTCCAATTCTTGCTGGGTTTGAAACCAGATTTCATTATAGAAATGATTAGACATCGTATGTTAGCCACACAACTACTGAATTAAATTTCTCCAATATAAGGACTTTGATAATCAATAGCAAGCATGGTAGTCAAATGCGTAACTACTACAATGGTTTCCATGTTTACAATGCATTCGTGCCGAAAAAGAGTGTCAGAGAAATTTATTTTCCCAAACATTAGGGGTTGTAGCTAAATAAGTGTTATTGTTTACATCTCAATTTAAAAGTATCTTTTCTATTTTTAATATATTTTATATTCTTAGGGCCAGTTGAACAAATATTTAATCCGTGGTTCAGCAACTTTTATCTTCTGAATTCGGTGGTAAAATTGATTTTTAGTACTGGTTCTATGTCCAAACAGGTTGAAATAGCTAAATCCATCCTTGAACCAAAGTTGATCTACTGCTAATCTGCCGAAATTGGCGAGTTAAATTCCTGATCCGAGGCTGAACCACGTTTGTGCAATTGGCCCTTACCGTATTTTTTGTTAGCAAGCCTTGCATCGTTTCGGTGTCAGATGCAATTTTCTTACAAATTGATTTCAAACAGAAAAAACAGTATTTGAATAAATATTTGAATAACGGAAATACCTAAAATAACATACTTATTTTTGAAAAGCTAGTAAAGTTAATTCTTGTCTCTTAATTTAAAACGAAGTTTATTTAATGAGTGGTTTTTGAAAATATGGTTTTTAAAATCAAAATTTGAAAAAAAAAAAAAAAAATCGTCCTTTTTCAACTATAATAATTGTTTAAACTAGGGGTGGAATCGACAAAAGTGATAGTCAATAGTTGATTGTCAAAAACTATTGAGATTTGCCGTTCCAATTCCCATAGTAAAATCCAAGTCGACTTTGGCCTTGCGGAAAAAATCGACCCGTGAGAAGTCGGCATTACAGGATACAGCTATTTTCAAAATTTCAAACAGGAAAAGCTTCGAAAATAGGAATTAATTTTTGAGATAATATTTGTATGGGAGCTAAAATTGAGCTCGATCTGTGTTAACTTATATAATTGAGAAGGCTTTTACGCAACTTACATATGTTGATATTCTACAGCAGACCGCATCAACATGTTTCTTCTAACAATTCTTATTTTTGAAATTGTGAATTTCACATGGACCTTTTTTTCAACAGACATATTTTTGTTCGCCCGGAATTGTAAGTTTAAAATACGGACGTGGAGTTTCCGGACGTGAACAATTTTTCCTAGTGGAATCTTGTTCACGTAAAACTTACAATAGGACAAAGTGAATGGCTTTTTGATCAAAATTGGATTTAAATAAAATGCTCTTATAGCAAAATTTGCATAGGAAGTTATAGCATTGATTAATATAAACAAAAATCAATTTTGTCTAATTTTATAAGGATTGTAAAAAAAGATTAATTGTTTGTTTTTTTTTTTAACAACGGAAACACCCTTTTGAATCACAGTACACATAATAAGGTAATATATTCCGAACGTTGTCAAAATTTGTTTGTCAAAAATGGGCACCAATCTGTCAGGCCGGCCTTTAATTTTTATATTTCAATCGCAGTAAACAGGAAATTTGTTTTTGTTTTAATTTATAAAATGTCATTTAAAAATATTATAAATTGAAAAATAACAAATTTTCTTCGTGTATCATCGCGGAAAATTGTAAATAATTGTTTAAAAATTAGTGGTGTGCGTGGTTTATCATTTTTTGTTCGTTTTTCATCGGTATTTTAAACAATTAAGAATTCGGTAGCTCACATTGGTCGCCAAAGTGTCATGTTTTGACAATCTGGCGACCAATGTCAGTTCGGAATATATTACCTTTTTATGTGTACAAAGAAATTTTGGAATTTTAATTTTCAAAAATTCTAGTAGGTAACCGTTTTTTTTTTATTAAAAAAATTTCAAAAAGTTTTCTTAAAAAAAAAATTTGGTTTGCTATTCTGAAGAAAACATTATTCGACGCATAAAAACCAAATTATCAACCCGTTTTCAAAAAATTGTTTTTTTTTCAAAAACATTTTTTTGAAATTTTAAAAAACATTTTAATATAACTGTTACTTAGACGTTCCTATGTATTAGGGTGTGTCACTTTTGAATGGCCGAAAAAAGTACTCTAATTTTGCAATGTAATAGTGGTCAAAAGTTATATTAGGGTCCATGATTTAATAATAAGCTTTCGATTTTCACAAAGTTTTAAAAACAAATACACTGAAACAATATTTTATATCCTTTCCGTAAGGTAGCTCTTCGATCACATAGTTCCTGTCATTTTCCGAAAAAAAAAGCTCTTTTGACAAACGGGAAACCTACACTATCTCCAAAAAAAAATCTCAATCGGATAAAATCTCCAGAAAATTTTTGACCCCATGGACAAAATCTCAATGGGGAAAGGCATCCAATGGACAAAATCTCCAATAAATAATTTTTTCTCCCATTTTCTCCAAATCCCCAAAAATCTCCAATTAGCAAAAACAAAAACGTAATAGAATGATAGAACAACCCTGTAAGTCAAAGTAAAATCAGAACTTAACACGACAATTTTAAAATCATAAAGGTTGCTCTATTACAACGGAACAGAAATTATGTAAACAACCGTGACTTGACAATGATTCTAATATACTGGAACAATTATTCTAATATACTGGAAGGATACAGCAAGTTGAACTTAGCATAATCTTTTGAAGCAAGTCATCACAGCTTACAAATAAATATGTGTAAAAATATGTCTTTCCAAAATGAAGATGCGCAAGTTGTGTATCAAGCAATCAAATCGCTCGCGCGATTAAAACGTCCTTAAGTTACTTATTTTTTTTTCAAAATTATTTTTTTCTAGAAGATATTGAAAAAAGAAATTTATGATAAATATCTCCAAATCTTGCTTGTTTTTTCCAAAGTAATGAACGGTTTTTAAACCAAATTCCAGTTTGCGTCTTCTGTTTTTGACTTAAAAAAACCAACATATTACATATTATATTAAATTTAAAATTACTTTTTGGGAGTTTATAGCGAAAATAGTGATGAGTGTAGCTCAAAAACTAGACGTGATAGAATAAATCTGTAAACATGTCGCCTTGTCGCCATGCATGTCGCCTTGTCGCCTTGTCGTCATGTCGCCTTGTCGCCATGTCGCCTTGTCGCCATGTCGCCTTGTCGCCATGTCGCCTTGTCGCCATGTCGCCTTGTCGCCATGTCGCCATGTCGCCTTGTCGCCTTGTCGCCATGTCGCCATGTCGCCATGTCGCCATGTCGCCATGTCGCCTTGTCGCCTTGTCGCCATGTCGCCTTGTCACCTTGTCGTCTTGTCGCCATGTCGCCTTGTCGCCATGTCGCCTTGTCGCCATGTTGCCTTGTCGCCATGTCGCCTTGTCGCCATGTCGCTTTGTCGCCTTGTCGCCATGTCGCCTTGTCGCCATGTCGCCCTGTCGCCATGTCGCCCTGTCGCCTTGTCGCCATGTCGCCATCTCGCCTTGTCGCCTTGTCGCCATGTCGCCCTGTCGCCATGTCGCCTTGTCGCCTTGTCGCCATGTCGCCATGTCGCCTTGTCGCCATGTCGCCTTGTCGATTTGTCGCCATGTCGCCATGTCGCCTTGTCGCCATGTCGCCATGTCGCCTTGTCGCCATGTCGCCATGTCGCCTTGTCGCCATGTCGCCATGTCGCCTTGTCGCCATGTCGCCTTGTCGCCATGTCGCCTTGTCGCCATGTCGCCTTGTCGCCATGTCGCCCTGTCGCCTTGTCGCCTTGTCGCCATGTCGCCTTGTCGCCATGTCGCCATGTCGCCATGTCGCCATGTCGCCCTGTCGCCTTGTCGCCATGTCGCCATGTCGCCCTGTCGCCATGTCGCCTTGTCGCCATGTCGCCCTGTCGCCTTGTCGCCATGTCGCCTTGTCGCCATGTCGCCATGTCGCCATGTCGCCTTGTCGCCATGTCGCCATGTCGCCTTGTCGCCATGTCGCCTTGTCGCCATGTCGCCTTGTCGCCATGTCGCCCTGTCGCCATGTCGCCATGTCGCCTTGTCGCCATGTCGCCTTGTCGATTTGTCGCCATGTCGCCATGTCGCCTTGTCGCCATGTCGCCATGTCGGCCATGTCGCCTTGTCGCCATGTCGCCTTGTCGCCATGTCGCCCTGTCGCCTTGTCGCCTTGTCGCCTTGTCGCCTTGTCGCCATGTCGCCTTGTCGCCATGTCGCCTTGTCGCCATGTCGCCATGTCGCCTTGTCGCCTTGTCGCCATGTCGCCATGTCGCCTTGTCGCCATGTCGCCATGTCGGCCATGTCGCCTTGTCGCCATGTCGCCTTGTCGCCATGTCGCCCTGTCGCCTTGTCGCCTTGTCGCCTTGTCGCCATGTCGCCTTGTCGCCATGTCGCCTTGTCGCCATGTCGCCTTGTCGCCATGTCGCCCTGTCGCCTTGTCGCCTTGTCGCCATGTTGCCCTGTCGCCATGTCGCCTTGTCGCCATGTCGCCCTGTCGCCTTGTCGCCATGTCGCCCTGTCGCCTTGTCGCCATGTCGCCTTGTCGCCATGTCGCCTTGTCGCCATGTCGCCTTGTCGCCATGTCGCCCTGTCGCCTTGTCGCCATGTTGCCCTGTCGCCATGTCGCCTTGTCGCCATGTCGCCCTGTCGCCTTGTCGCCATGTCGCCATGTCGCCTTGTCGCCATGTCGCCATGTCGCCTTGTCGCCATGTCGCCTTGTCGCCATGTCGCCATGTCGCCTTGTCGCCATGTCGCCCTGTCGCCATGTCGCCCTGTCGCCTTGTCGCCATGTCGCCATGTCGCCTTGTCGCCTTGTCGCCATGTCGCCATGTCGCCTTGTCGCCATGTCGCCTTGTCGCCATGTCGCCATGTCGCCTTGTCGCCATGTCGCCTTGTCGCCATGTCGCCATGTCGCCTTGTCGCCTTGTCGCCATGTCGCTTTGTCGCCATGTCGCCATGTCGCCCTGTCGCCTTGTCGCCTTGTCGCCATGTCGCCTTGTCGCCATGTCGCCTTGTCGCCTTGTCGCCATGTTGCCTTGTCGCCTTGTCGCCATGTCGCCATGTCGCCTTGTCGCCTTGTCGCCATGTCGCCATGTAGCCTTGTCGCCATGTCGCCTTGTCGCCATGTCGCCATGTAGCCTTGTCGCCATGTCGCCTTGTCGCCATGTCGCCATGTAGCCTTGTCGCCATGTCGCCATGTCGCCTTGTCGCCATGTTGCCTTGTCGCCTTGTCGCGCGCGCGATTTGATTGCTTGATACACAACTTACGCATCTGAAATTTTGGAATTTTCGCTCGGAGATTTTTTTTTTTGAGATTTTTTCTTGGAGATTTTGTCTATACCCAGGTCTGTCTTGGGGATTTTGGCTTTGGGGATTTTCTCTTTGGGATTATGGGTTTTGGTCATTCATCACCAACCCTTGACAAACAATTGAAATTTCAAATACATTCGATTCCCTATAAGTCGTACTGTATCACTAACGATTCTCGAGCTACTTGTATTGTTTCAACCGTCCTTTGCTTCAACAGTACCTAATCTCCCCTAATTAGAGATTTAGGTGACAAAATATGAAATAAAAGTAACAAATTGAGTTTTTAAAAAATATTGAACTCTTAATTGATTTGCAGCAAAAAATATTTTGATTTATTAATTATTTCTTATTATTAAGAAATGTTTTAGTGAAAGAATTGTAAAAAACAAAAATCTATTATGAGCGGAGGGAGCAAAATACAGTTGCAAAGTCGGGACTTTTCGAAATTTCGCAAAAACTGCATTAAATCGAAAACCGTAAGAATTTGATCCATTACTTTTGGGACACCCTGTGTATACAAAATACATATTTAACAAATTTTTAGCAAACACGAGTTGTGGTATAATTACGGTGACCATATTTCTGGGAGCATAACCCGGGACAAAAACATTATAAAATCGTAATAGAATGCATAGATAAAGTTGCTTAGAATATCAAAGCTTTTTATGTACCTGATAACTCACAAAAATATTTTTAATTTAATTTTATAAGAATTTTAATATCAATTTAAAAAATGATATAAAATTTAATTAATTTATCGAAGTACCTAATTTACTGAACCGGTCAGTAAAAGGTACTGTTAGTAACTGTTAAAAATATTATTTTTTTTTTTTTGTGAAAATCGTGAAGTGTTGTTTTTTAACATTATCATTTTATTTTAAAAGATTTTGAAATTGTGAAATCTTAAATTTTAATTTAACTTTTAACATGTAATTAAAAGTTTTGAAATTTTAAAAGCTTTAACATGACAAACAAAAGCACTGGATAAATTCACGAAAACTTTTAAAAACAAATGCTTTTATTTGAAAAAATAAATGATTTTTAGCATTTACATTTTCCAAACTTGGTCAATTAATTAAAAGTAGGTACAATTAATAAAAAGGACTATCACCGACTAATTTCTATAAGTCGGTTAATGTGGTTGCAGTCCTCGTAAAATGCCACATGTTCCGAAAAAATAGATAAAACGTCCTTAACAATTATTCCTGACAGACCATCCCCTTATATTTTAGAAAAAGAAGGTGCAATAAAGACGAGATCGTTAATAAAACATCAAGCTCTTCAAATGTCTCTGTTAAAAAATATTTCTAATATTTTTTATTTATATTAAGAACATACATACATTTTGAAAAAAAGAGCTTGTTTCTAATTATTTTTCGACCACTGTATATAAAAAAACAATTTCTGCATATCAACTTTTATTTTTAAATATTTCGAGTAAGTAAATAATTATGTAAGTATTTTGTGGCCCTTTTCCTAAAAGTCCCGGAAGGCTCTTTGATTCCCAGTCCGCCCCTGCTCCCGTGGGTCGTAGAAAGCTAATTTTTTTTTTGAATTGTAGATAATTTAAAGGACTGCAATAATATTTTATTTTCTTAGCCAATACTTAAACCGTTTGCAAAATAATAAGGCAAGAGTTTGCTAAACAAAAAAACGACTTTGACTTAATATTACTTATTTTTTATTTGTTTCAACAAAAAGGACATAGGACATTCTGAAGTCGAGTTATTCCCAAAAAACGATATTTTTGGGTGTTTTCGCACCGGTTTTGCATGCGTTCATTTATCAATAGCTCGGCCATCTTTGGTGATAAAGAGCTCATTTTTTCTTTAAAATGCAGGACATAAACAGGGCTACAAAATTGTTAGAAAAATGTCAATCATGATATAAGCTTTTATCGAAATAATGACAAAAATGTGTTTTTTAACAACAAGAATTTGACTTTAAATGGCTGCCATTTTATATTTACTCACTCAAATACAATGAAATTACACATAACGATAGAAAATATTATAAGGAAGAGAATGTATGTTTATTTTTTGGTCTACGACAATCTGGAGCAAAGATATTAGCTTAGAAGTAAAATATCCCAAAATATGCATTTTTGTGAATAACTCGCTAAAAAGAATGATCAGGTGGTGAGAAATTGGGTTTAAGCCTTTTAAATATACCCCTATCGATCCATGAAATAAAAACTGACAGTGCCTCTCTGCGCAAGGTGAGGCCTTTTTTTCCGAAGCTTTGACTGGAGTAAAGTAAAGATAATATTAAAATTTTAGAAAATTTTCAAAAAACGCATTTTTGGATTTTTAAAAAATATTTCAAAATTTTTTTTTGAAAAATCAATTTTTTGAAAACGGATCAATGAAAAATTTTGAAATTTAGTTTTTATGTGTAAATTAATTATTTCTTCAAAATGGCATACCAACTTTTTTTTTGAAAAATGTTAAAAAAATTTTTATATATAAAAATTTATTTTTTTTAAAAACGGCTACTACAATTTTCGAAAATTTTTTTCTAAAAATACCTTTTTATACAAGAAATAAAATGGCATATTTGTTTTTTTTTTTTTAAGATAATTTAAAACGGAGTTTAATTAATTATAAAAACAGATTTAATTTTTTTATACTACTTATGAAATTTCTTCAAAATATCAAATTTTAAATTTCTTGAATAAATAGCTTTAACATTATAGTTACTTTAAGCATAAGAGCAAGTACGTGCGACCCCAGTCGTGCAATTTATTTCATTTTAATTACATTATTAATGAAAAACCAAAGCAAGTAAAATTGCGTAAACTTGCCCCTACATTAGGGTGTCCGTTATTTCCCAAAGTGATGTTTTCGGGGGTGACACCCCTCAGATCGAAAGTTTAGGGCCTAAATACGGGGAATTTAGCAAAAACAAAATTTTTGGAGGTCATTAACCCGTGCCTCTAAGGTCATACTTTCCCCATACAAATTTGTATGGGAAATTTTTAACTCATACATAAAATTTTTTTTCTCTCGAGTTAAATCATCTATTTTTAAAATGTTTGTTGATTCTGGTTGGAAAATAGTTCCTTTAAAAGATTACATTAAAAATTTCCCGTTAAAATTTTTTTTTATATTTTATTTCGGTTTTTGAAATTATTAGCTTTTTTCGTAGTTTTTGCTTTCACCTATCACATAATTTTAAATGCAGTTTTATTGGTTTTTAATTCTTTTCAAATATTGCATTCAAAAATTTGTGTATAAATCAAAAATTTTAATTTAAAAAAATTTTTTTTTGAAATTTTTTGACTACAAAAGATATGTTTACAATTTTTTTATTGAATTTTGTTTAAAAATTATTCACCTAAAAAATGACATCAAAAAAGTTGCAAACAAGAAAGGGTAAAGTATTTAATAATATTTATTTAATATAAAAACGGCAAAAATTTCAAAAAAAATTTTAAAAAATTAAAATTTTTGATTTATACACAAATTTTTGAATGCAATATTTGAAAAGAATTAAAAACCAATAAAACTGCATTTAAAATTATGTGATAGGTGAAAGCAAAAACTACGAAAAAAGCTAATAATTTCGAAAACCGAAATAAAATATAAAAAAAAAATTTAACGGGAAATTTTTAATGTAATCTTTTAAAGGAACTATTTTCCAACCAGAATCAACAAACATTTTAAAAATAGATGATTTAACTCGAGAGAAAAAAAATTTTATGTATGAGTTAAAAATTTCCCATACAAATTTGTATGGGGAAAGTATGACCTTAGAGGCACGGGTTAATGACCTCCAAAAATTTTGTTTTTGCTAAATTCCCCGTATTTAGGCCCTAAACTTTCGATCTGGGGGGTGTCACCCCCGAAAACATCACTTTGGGAAATAACGGACACCCTACCCTACATAGGGGTAAGTGTACGCATGGGTTGGGGTAAGTGTACGAACGCAATTTGACACTTATGTTACAAGGTTAGTAATATAAAAAATTAAATAGTTTATTTCATATAGAAACCGCAAAATTGAATTTCATATAGTTTTGAATGTAGATAGATTTTTTTAACGCACTTAAAGTTCTGCAACTCCAAAGACAAGACAGACAAAATCAAGGAGGACACTTTTATTACATGTTGTAACCGTATTTTAAATAAAAATGATCTTAGGCCCAATTTATTCACACTCCATTAAATTTAAAGTCGCCATTAAAAAAGGGAAATTTTAAAATTTGTATGCGATTTGACAGTTTTATAATTTTTAATGGAGACTTTAAATATAATGGAGAGTGAATAAATCGGGCCTTAAACAAAAAAATAAATCATTTTTCGTTAGCCTTTTAAGACTTAAGCCAGAAAAATACATTTTTTTTTTACAGAATTTACTTGTTATTCCAAGTGTTATTCCAGGTGTTATTCCAAGTGTTATTCCAAGTGTTATTCCAAGTGTTATTCCAAGTGAAAGTGTGCGTACACTTGCCCCCAAAGTTTTGCGCACACTTACCCCCACCGCAATTTTTTCAATATTTTGTTTATTTTGAACAAATTAGCAACAAATCCAATAAAATTTTCACTCAAATACAATGTTTATATAATATAATCAATAAATAATTAGCACTCAATGGGTTTCAATAAAATCACTGAACACCAACACGTTTTTAAAATAGAGAAATATTTTAGTAAAACTTATGCCGACTTTTCACTAGTCGATTTTAGCCGCACGATATGTCGGTCGACTAGGATTTTTCTATGGGGAATGTCACTTTAGTCGCCTGCGACTTACGTTCACACGAGTCGAAAAGCTTCGCCGCACGGCAAAAATCGACTTGTGAAAAGTCCCCATTAGCTTTTTTTTGTTTGGCTTTCAAAATTAAAGTGCGGCAACCAATGACCCAAGCAAAGGACATATACATGCTTAATTGTGCATTTACAGATACTTAATAATTATTGTCATTTGCGAGAAATTACTGCGTACACTACCCGTCCGACTCTACTTTTTCATTTTTTAGGCTTATGTAGTACAATTGTATGTTCCTCCCAGTGTTGCCATAAAATATTTTATGAAATCGGGAGATTACCACATCAAAAATCGGGGAAAATCGGGGAATCAGTAAAAATTAAAAAAAAAAATCAAGACTTTAAATAAAACAGATTTTAAATAAAACAGAATCTTTAATTTCGATAGAAAACTTCCTGTATAGCATTACCATCAAGTTCTGAGTTGAATAACAATAAGGATCAAATTCCGGCCTAGACATTTTTTATTTCATGAGCAAAGGCTGAGATGTGTTTTGGTTTAATATTTAACTAGAGTAAAAAGAATTCTTTGTTGTTTTCGACCTTGTTTGTCGTTTTGAAATATTTTGAGTTTTAAACTGGGGGTGTCGTTCCGTAATTTTTGATTTGATAAAATCGAAAAAAAAACGATAATTGTTAACGTGGTTGCCCGTTTTTTTGCTTCACAAAAAGCTTTTTGCCACATCACAGTTTGAGAACCTTAAAAAATATTTGAAATCTTTAAAACTTCAAAGTTCTTGAATACCCAAACAGGAAAAAGTTTAAATGTTGTAAAGAGTAGAAATATTTCTGTTTTAGGCAGTACCCAAACAGATCTTATATTATATATGTATGTGTACAAAATTTTCTAAATTAAATAGTCCTTGAAAATGAGAATTTTCTTGTTTGCATTAGTAGAATAAAAGTTAATTAAATTTGTCGCTTTTTTTGAATTGTCTAACGATTTTAAAACGTTTCTTTTTAAAGAAAAATGGAAAGGAAAAGTGCAACGTTGTCATTTCGTCCCGCAATATTTAGAATCAGGTATAGAGAACTTAATATTCGTGTTTAACTACTAATTTGTTAGTATTTATTCAACCATATTTTCAGAATTTGAGTAGGTATCTTCCATTTTTTTTCTTGTACCTGGATGAATTAAAAAACCAATACGAAAAAATATTTTGCATTAATTCAGTTTAAATTTATTAACATTTTTTTAACGCAATTTTATTTCATACAATGCAATTTTTTTTTATAATGGAAGACAAATGCATTTATAAAAAATATTTTTATAAGCCCGCTCTGGTGTAATAATGAAATAAAATCCTAAAAACTTCGAAAATATCCATGAAAAAAAAAAAAAAAAACAAATAAATGAAAACGAGATCTTTACCTATCGTCAATAAGCGCTGCCGTTTTGAAGACATTTTTTAAAATATTATTGACCAGACAGAAAAAAATTTTTCAATCGTCAAAACGATATCGTCTGATAAAAATTAACTATCGCTTTTAGGTGAAGCAAGATTATCGTCATAACGATATCGTCTGTCGATAATGAATTGTGGAATGATCCTTTTTGTTACTCAGGTATTCTCTTGATAGATTAAAAATTAAAAAAATTAGATTAAAATTAAAAGAAAGGAAACAAATAAGACGAAAGGAATTTTTAAAACATTTAAGTGAAGTTCTGCCAACTTTAAAATAAAATTTTAAATGTTTCTATGAGAAAAGTGACGATGTTAAGGTAGCACATCCTTTTTTGAATTGAAAATCGGGAAAAAACCTAATTTTTAAACACAAAATCGGGCAATCGTGAACAGCTCAAAAAATCGGTAGAAATACGAAAAATCGGGGAATCTGGCAACGCTGGTTCCTCCTATGAGCCGAAAATAATGAGTTCCAAAAAAATTCTCATTTCAAAAGCAAACACATCTTTTTGTCAGCTGGCTGAATAAATTTTGACAGCTAAAATTGACATTTCCATTTAGCACGTTGTTTTGACGGCAGCAAAATAAAATATTTTGTTGATTTTATAACTTGAATTTATTTTTCCACCGCCAATATTTTAATTAAATTTCCATAACAAAATGAAAAATTTAAAGCTAAAATACATAAAATCATTCAACACAAAACTTGCAAATCCAAAATTTATAGTTTTGGATTCGAGTGGTGTAAAAAAGAATACAATTTTCCTTTGCACCGAGACAGAACTTTTCTCATGCAATCTTCAAAACGAAGTTTTTGATTTGATCACTGATGCAACAGGAGTTATTTCTTGTGAATATTTATCACTTGAAAATCAAATTTGTATTGCCACCGAAACTGGCGAGGTACTTCTCATTAATCCAGAAACAAAATCATCCACCGAAGTTACTTTCTGCGATGGTGGAATCGAAAAAATGGTCTGGTCACCAGATCAGGAGGTGGTTGCTTTTGTTACAACTGCTCGCAATGTTGTCGTCATGACATGTACTTTCGATCCCATCTCTGAAGTTAAGTTAGATGATAGTGTCTTTGGGGAGAATGAATTCATAACTGTTGGATGGGGAAAAAAAGAAACCCAATTTCATGGGTCAGAGGGTAAAACTGCTGCTAAACAAAAGACAGATTTTAGTGTCCCAGACAATATTAAAGAATTGCCACAAGATATCGATATAACTTGGAGAGAAGATGGACAATTCTTTGCTGTCACTTTTGTTGGGCCACATGGAAGAATGTTCAAAGTTTTCGATAAAGAGGGTGCTCTAAAATTCACTTCAGAAAAGATGAATGATTTATGGCCAGCTATTGCATGGCGACCATCTGGTACATGGATTGCAGTACCACACAAATTCCCAAACAAATCAACTATTGCTTTATTTGAGAAGAACGGTTTAAGGCACCGTGAGATTGTACTTCCATTTCAATTTGATGTCGAGCCGGTTGTTAATTTGAAATGGAATTCGGGTTCTGATATATTAGCCATTGAAACTAGGTTGGGTGGGAAGAGTGTTGTATATTTGTACACTATTGGTAACTATCATTGGTATCTGAAGCAAACACTTCGATTTGAGAGTACTTTGTCGGCTTTTGTTTGGGACAATAGAATTGGGGAGGAAAAAACAATGCATGTGATTTTGGAGAATGGGACTTTTGCACAATACAGGTGAGTGAAGATCAAAATCAATTTATACTTAGGGAGTTATACTTAGAGAGAGAAACTTAAAAATTAACAACTAAAAAATTACCATGTTCTTAGAAATGATGGCCGGGATTGAAATTTAGACTTCGATCAATCTTATAGAATTTGATAATTTAAAAAATGATTGAATAAAACTTAAATCATGTTTTTTAATTCTGCTAGGTTTGTAACCATCTATCCCCTTTGCACACATAATGTTGGTTGAAGTTCATGTGCTCCCAGCATGAAATGAGGTCTTTTTTTGTGAAACTTTATTCATCAATGTTGGTAATAAAGACAAGTCAGGCTATTGATTGGGTTTAAGCAAATCATTTTTTTGATTTTAGAACCTGCACTTTCTTTGTTTTATTTTTTTTTCTTTCCTTTGGTATCGTCGTTTCGGCACACAGTACCTTCTTCAGACTTGACTTGATTGGTCATTTATAAGGTCAACGACTATAATAATTGCTGCATTTTCGCCCTTCTGATCAGGCCGATATGTGGCTATTATATTCTTTAAACCTTTTCCGAGAATAATACCATCCAAAGAACTTTATTTCTGAAAATCGATTTAGCGAGGGTAACTATTTAATAAAAAAAACATCGTTTTAGCGGTGCTTACTCACGACAGACTAACTTTATTAGGCATAGTATTACCAAAGCTTTAAGGTCCTTAAAAGTTTGGATTTTTGATCTGTCTGTCAGGTTTATGGCGGCCGGTATTTTTTAAATTAGAGGACGAGGGATCCCTTATTTAAGTGGTTATACTCATCAATAAATCGATTTAAAAAAGGTGGCAGTACATACTGCTACATACCGAACGTATTCGTTATCAACATGGGACTGTAACAATCAATCCGTTTTTGAGACGATGAAGCAAGCTTTCCAAAAAGATATAGGACATTATAGTGTGTTTTTGTTTTTATTTTTAAATACATATGTTATTTCCCATTTTTTTACATTTGTGTATTCCTATAACTCAAAAAAAGGATCACGTACGATTTTGAAATGTACAAATTTTGAATCCTGAAATCATTTTGAACAAATTTGCATCCAATTCTATAAAACCTGCCGCGTTTACAATACCACCGTGAATGGGTAAATACTTGAAGGTAATGATAGAGAGGATATATTTACTTAAAAAATATTTGATTTTGATAAAGAATTAAAAAAAAATTATCATTTCTCTGATCATTAAAACTTTTAATGATCAGTCAAATTATAAAATTGTATTTTAAGAAAAACCTTACTCAAATTGAAGGTTTTTTTTTAGTAGAAATATTCTATAACTTACTACCTTTATGTTGTTATCCCATATCAACACTTGACTGTCTTAAAAACGGAAATAAAAACTTACAATGATGCATTTCAATGATAGTTATAATTGACCCCCTAAAATCGAAAACACAAAACCGTCTTAAACTGGCCCAAAAGAAATCGGTTTTCTTTTTTATGAGGAAATCTTTTCAAGCACTTCCATTAATAATTTTGACATTTTTACTTGCGATATAGGTACTTTTTATGAAGTTATGCATTCGTAAAAAATTTGAGATAACAATTATATTACGATGATAGAGAATGCGAAAAAAGTTGGTCTCGAAAGTCCGTCTGTCTGTCTGTCTCTCAGGATGTCTGTAGGTCTGTATAAGGAGCTACAGCCTAAACGAATGAGCCGATCTACTTCAAACTTGGTATGTAGCAGTTTTTGGATCCTGTACAGAGGGGTTTTTGGAATTATTTTTTTGGACCAAAAATAACGGTACCTAATGAGGTCTATCTTTAAATGAAAATAGTTTTTTTTTTTTTTCAAAAATCCTTATTAACGGTACCTCCCATAGAAACATTTTTTAAATTTCAAATTATCTTCCAAATTACTAGTTCAATTTTAACGAACTAGTAAAACAAAAACATTTATATTGCCTAAATATAAACCAAAATTTTGAAAAAAATAATTTGAATTTTTTTTTGAAAAATCAAATTTTCAAAAACGTGGCATTGAATTTTCTACAAAATGGCTTACCAAATTTATTTTGAATTTTTTTTTTCAAAAAATTATTTATAAAAACTATTTTTTTAAAAAACGGCTCTAACGATTTTGAAAACATTTTTTCTCAAAATGCATCTTTATAACAGAAATTAAACTGCATACTTTTTTTGGAGCCCAAGTTCATTTACAGAGTTGGTTTTTTACATTAGAAGAACGAATTTTAAGTTTTTTTTTATACATTTACCAAATTTTTATATAAAAAGTTTTTGGTTCTAAGAGCCAGATCGTGCGATACAGTAGTGAATTTTATTTTTTTTGGCTTAATTGGAAGAACTTTTTATGTTCTAAAAGCATTTTGCGTTGTTCCTATTCGTGCATTGTTTTATGATTTTCGCCTTCTTATTTGAAGGTAGTCTGATGGTCGAGTTGGTTGAAATAGCTATAACTCCAGGCTCTTAACTGTCCTTAACTGTCTCATACACAATTTAATGTTTCATTCAAAACTTTTAGTATAAATTGATAAACAGAAAAAGTATCACTGCAATATAAAAAAACACTCAAAAAGCTCTTGGCTCTGAGTATTTTTCAATAGAATTACACACAAAAACTGGACAAAAATATGTACTGCAATTTAAAAAAGTGTTCATAATTCAGCAAAAGTTAAGAACTGTTATAAAATTAAAATTGTATTAGCTGGTGCCATGTCAATTCTGGAAAATAGGTTGATTATAGTTTTTCGCCCCTATTAAATCAATTGAAAAAATCTAGTTAATTTCCTATACAAATTTTTCAATTTGAAATTAGATTATTTCCACCTCACTTGCACAAAATGAGTTGTGAAATACTTTTAAGAACGCGTCGATTTTTTCATTTTGTAAACATGTCACAAACAAGTTTAGAATATGGGAGAAGAAAACCAATGGCAAAGAGATCTTTGGAAAAGGAAAAAAATTGGCACTCAATTGCACTCTGGCCGAAAGAGGCTATGACTCAGAGAGACACTGTGGCGTATGTGCATTTTTTTTAAATTGAAAATGCTTTTAGCTTTATTTTATTTTCTTCAAATTTGGTACAGACGATTATTATAGAATTTTGAAAGTTTTTTTTTAATATCTCGAACGTGTGCGTAGAGCAAAATTTTCAAACTATTGTAACTCTTTCTTAACAATCGTTTCGTATGTTATTTTTTTCTAGCTGGAATTATAAAATCGATAGTAACCAAAAGGAGTTGGAAAACCTCACCGTCGATGATCGCGCTTTAGTTGCAGTAATTGATGGCAAACGTCTCCTTATCACCGATTTCCGCAAAGGAATTGTTCCACCACCAATGAGCAGCCTTGAATTCCTTTGTGAAGATTACATCAATCAGTGTGTGTTTTTGAGTGAACCCAATTTAAAAGACGGCATTATATGTTTTCTGATAAGCAATGCACAAAACGATGTCCTCCTTTATAGTTTGTCAAGCTCAAACGATATAAAGCCATGTGACAAATTTACTCTTCCACCCAGTAATGTGCCATTAAGTCGTCATAATTTAATTTGGCCATGTTTAAGTGACATTCATTTTGTACAAAATATTGGAGCCAAGTCAAAGATTGGTTTACTTGAAACATTTAAAAATACTGAGACGATTGTAAAAGAGGTAAATGAAACAATATGTGGCCTTGAGATTTTGGATAAAAATCATATTCTAGCGCATTCGATTTCTGGAAAAATACTAAAAATATCTACTTTAAGAAATGCCAGCGAAGCTAAGATTTTCTGTGATCCTGGTCAACTTTGTGATAAAATTGAATATTTCAAACGCAACACTGTAAATGGTGTGGTATCTTTAGATATCCATCAATGTCTTCGATTTAATTCGAAAACCTTATCTACCGATGTGACATCGTTCCACATAACTGAAAACTATTTAGTCTTCACTCAATTAACCGTAATGAAGTTCATGACACTAAGTGACTGGAAGATCATCAATGAGCGTAAAATCGAACGTGGAGCAAAAATAGTCATAATCCTTCCACACGGATCACTGACAATTCTTCAGTTGCCAAGAGGTAATTTGGAAGCAATTCATCCCAGGGTCCTTTGCTTAGAAATGGTAGGTGATCTGCTGGACAGAAAGCAATACCACCTGGCAATGGATTTAGTCCGTAAACAGAGAATAAATCTTAATATAATTTGTGATCATGATGTGTCACAATTTCTATTGCATCTTAAAGATTTCCTAAAGCAAATCAAGCCTCAGTGGTTGAATTTGTTTTTAACAGATTTGCAAAATGAAGATTTTACCCTCACCATGTATTCGAGTAATTATTCCAATTCGGCGCGTAAGTACCCAGAAAACTTTCGCATTGAAAACAAAGTAGCATATATTTGTGATGCTCTGTGTAAGGAAATGTGCGCAGAAGGACTTAATCATTTCCTTCTGCCTATTATAACGGCGCATGTAAAAATTGGTAACATCGAAAAAGCCTTAGAAATAATATGGGAAGAGAGAAAGAAAGAAGGCGATGTAAGTGCTGACGATGCTTTGAAGTATCTTCTTTATTTGGTGGACGTGAATCAATTGTATGATGTGGCCTTAGGAATGTATGATTTCGGATTAGTTCTTATGGTTGCAAAGCGGTCACAGAAGGATCCCAGAGAGTTTTTGCCTTTCCTTAATGAATTAAAAGTACTCGAAGAAAATTATAGGAAATTTAAAATCGATTTCCATCTAAAACGATTTGCTAAAGCTCTTTGCCATATAAGTCTTTGTGGTGACGAGAGATTCGAAGAAGCTTTAGGTTTGGTAAAAACGCACAATCTGTATAGAGATGCTTTGTCGGCTTATAGAGGAAATACGATTTGTTATAAGAAAATAGCTCAAGCTTATGGCGATTATTTGCGAGAGAATGGAAAGTTTGAGAATGCAAGTATAATGTACGAGAGGGCTGGTTTACTGAATCAAGCTGTGACTTGTGCCCGTCATATTTTGGATTGGCAACGTTGTCTGGCATTAACGAAAATTGAAGGAATCTTTCCGCAAGAAGTTGCAATGTAAATATAAATTTATTTCTAATCATATTTTTTTTGTTGATTTTTAATTTTTATTATATTTTAAGGTCGCTGGTGCCATCGTTAATGGAACATGGGAGACACGAAGAGGCATATGAATTGCTAAAAAAATATGGAAATAATTTTTCGGAAGGAATCTCATGTTTGATGAAGGGCAATTTATACTTGCGAGCAATTTTTGAATCCAAAATAGAAAATGCTGATTTGTTGAGTAAGTTAGTTATACAAAACTTTGTGATCAGAAGTTGACTACAAAGTATACATACATAGGTAGATATCAGAAGTGGCCAAACTTTAAGTAGTGTATTTTTTCTTAAATACACCCCCAGGTCAAAACTTTTTGTTGTGTGTTAAACATGTTACAAAAGACACAACAGCGCAATGTTTAAACTTTATGTTTTCGAGTGGAATAGAGACATTGTTACGAGTATGTCTATTTCAAATGGTTTAGTTCAGAGATAGACTTTCTTAAACCCAATAAAACAGTTTAAATTGGTTCCTCTCAATTTTTAAATTGCTCCTGTGCTGGCGAACAATCAAATACAAATTATTTGCGTTTGCACCAGGAAATGTGAGAGATTGACTCATTGCCTGCAATACTATCGATATAAAGATATATAACTACGAGGACAAATCAAACCCGAATAAATGAATCATTTTGCATTTTATGATTTATATTTATTTTTAGTCCGACATTGTATATTTCGTAAAATTGCATGAAACATAATTCAAAAAATTCTTTAAGGGCTCTGGCTACATTGGCGGACAAAAAAATGCACTTTTTTTTGTTTTTAATTAATAAATCCGAAGCTATGAGCCGGAATATTTTAATTTTTTCAATATCAAAAAGGGTTTCAAAAATATTATATTTGAAAATATTAAAACATAAATGGCGTGGTGATGTTGGCTGTAGCGGAGAACTTCAACACGATACGCGCGATCCTTGTCTCACCTTGACTTGGTTGTAGTACATCTGAACGATAAAATCTTAAATAGTGTGACTATAATGTAGCGTAGCCGTATTTTTACAATATAATTATGGTGAGCCGAAAAAAAAAATCATTTTTTACCAACATTTTTGAAGCGATATCATTAATAAAAAAAACTAATCAATTTATCAAAAAAATGCTACGCTACATTTTAGATAGATGGTATTCAAGAATATTCAGAAAAAAAGCGGATAGCTTCCGAGATCTCGATTTTAACAAGTCAAAAAATGTGGTGCCGATATAATCGAAAAAAAAAGAAAGTTTGGCCAAACTTTTGTCGAAAAAGGCTTATAACTTGGCCAATTTTTAGTGTTTCGATACGCAACTGGTCTTAAAATGCTTCTTACAGTTAAAGAGTTACTTATTTTTTTTTAATGAATGATTAATTCAAATTAGTTTTTAAAAATTTCTATTATTCGGTAGGAAACTGTGTTTTTGAAACTTCCAAGAAATAATCTATAATCTAATCTGCACCAAATTCCTTGTGCGAGAAGTAATCGATTTATATTTATATTTATATTCATTCATTTATTGTTTCTGTTTCTTCAAAATTCATAGTTCTGTATTTAAAAATTCTAGAAAAATTTTGCTTTTAAATTCTGTTAAAATTTGAACTACAGAATTTTGAATAATTGTACATCTTCAGAATTTTGAATTTACAGAATAAGATGGTTTGTTTATATGTTTCCGTACTTGCAGTTAGGCTGCTGTTTTCGTTCAATTCATAATAACATCTTGAAGATGCTAGCACCAAGTAATTGCATTATATTTTACGATTTTAAATGTAGTAAGGCATTTAAGTTCCACGCCATGTTTCATAACAATATTTAGTACTTATCCAATAAAAGAAAATTACTTGTTCTTACTCTATGAATCATTTGTAATGATTTTGACTTTTAAATAACACTGGTACACAATAAACATAAAGTAGTTTGTGCGGGAAATTAAACCTAGACCTATCTACAGTTAGCTATTTCAATCTTTCATTAATTTGCAAAATATCAACAAAAAAAAATGGCTTAATTGCTAATTTATTGCACTTAACTCAATATGTGGATTTGTACGGGTCAAATGGACCGTTGATTCAAATTTAGAGCTCTGAAATACATAACCCTATATATGTCTGGCCTGGTCAAATTCTCTGAGATTATTATTTTCATATAATATTGTATTCTTTTTCATTCTTATAAATTACACACTACAACCATGTTTGCAAATTTTTACGACTCTTTATATTTCATTGCTATCACCTGCGTTTTCATATACATATATTTTTTGTTTCTTAATTATAGATACCATTATAATACCAGACTTGCTGTCGTATAAAGAAACACTTGCATCAAATTTAAATGCAGACAAAGACCTCTTTCTTAAGCAAAAATCCCGTTTGCTTTATATTAGAGAAAAAAAATCCAAAGAAAATACATCCGATGACTTGGACGATAGTGGTCAAATCGACGAAAGCGATTTGCTATCCGATACAACAAGTATGCATTCGTCCAGATACACAGCCAGTTCCCGGGGCACAGGGTAAAAACAAACATCAACTCTATTAACCTTTCTTTTTTCTCTATTTCCTAACATTATTATCAATTTCAAATAGAAAAACATTTCGATCGAGTAAAAACCGCAGGAAGCATGAAAGGAAGCTGCTCAGTTTGAAGGAAGGCAATCCATTTGAAGATATTGCTTTAATTGATGCACTACATAATCATATAATCAAGGTTTATGAACAACAAGCTCATGTTCGAGACACTTGTAAGGCTCTGCTAGAAGTTTTCGAAGATGACCACGCACGTCAAATACAGAGTCAATATAGAGCACTTTTGATTCTTCTTAAGGATTCCTTTGACGAAATTTGGATTCCGGAAGTAATGACAACAGCTCAATATATCACTGGACCGAATATAGATTATGCGGCTTTACAGAACGAACAGCGTTATGCCATGATAAGTGAGTGTTGCTTACTTAAAACCAAGCTTATTATAGTAATTAAATTTATTTATTTTTTTTAGATCCTTTGAAGCGTTTTAAACCAGAGCCCAAAATAATAGATTGGCAACACGAAGTCCTGAGATAAAATTCGTGGAGTTTTTTTTATAAAGTTGTGATGAATTTAATAAACCATGAAATTCAATCAAATGAATAAGATATATTAAAATGTTTTCTTTATCGCCTGAATTACCGTAAAACAACACACATGCTAGCTCTACATGCATAAATATGACTATCGTATGTAGCTTCGAAGCAAGAATATAGAAATGAGCAAGAAGAAGAAGAAGATGTCTCAAAGATTTGCATGTTACAGGTAAAAAATAAATTTTCTTTTTTCACTTTTTATATTGGAAAGTGAATCTTATTCGTGCAGAATGCACTCTTAAATGAAGATATTAAGAAAATATCACACGCAAGCTGATGCAGCACGCTGAAAAAGTTAGTCAAACATGCAAGAAAGTGTAAGTGATTGCGCCTTGTCAAGACAACAGTGATAGATTTGCAGAATAGTATGATTAATAAAAAAATAATAATTGTTTTTCTCTTTTCTTTTTGTGTATCGGATGGGATGTTGTTGTCTAGGCAAATTAAAGCAATTATCTAAACAGATGATGGGCGTCAGCAATTATTTTTGTTTTTGTATTTTTATTTTTTATCAAAATCTGACTGACCAGTGGTGTTTACGCCTCTCAAAGCTAATTATTTATTATCATTGTTGAGTGTTATTATTAATATTATCTATCATAGTCAAAGTCAATTTTGTATTAAATTGTGCACATCAGTGAACATGTTATCGGTGATATATGATTACAAAAATTTTGAATCGAAAAAAATATTAGAAGTTAGTTAGTTATGTGCAATTTAAGGCGTTATTATTTTTGAAATTATTTTTAATTTAGAAATATAGACTCCATCTCACTTGATTACGAATAATAGGTAATACTGTGCAAGTTTTTTCAAAAAAAATTTTGAGACAACTGAGCAGAATAAATAGCAATATATAAACAAGAAATATGACTTTAAACCGGACAAAATGCTTAAAATTATTGAAAAAAACTTCCGAAAAAAATTTTGTTCGAAGTCGTACCGACAAATCGAAAAACTAATGATGCCAATCGATTTCTAAGGTCCGAAATAGGGGAAAATAGTCAACAGCGCACATGAAAAAGATTTCGACTTAAACAGTGTAATGAACCTTATTATTTATGTACCTACCTATAACCTATATTTTGGGTAAAACAAGCTGGTGTGCCGTTTTCTCGTAATAAATAATTTAGTACAAAAACAAAATACCACACTTGTTTTCGAAAAATTGATCGAAAAACAAAATATATTTTTTAATTTAAAATTATTTTTCACTTATTTTACTTAGGTCCAATTTATTCACCCTCCATTAAATTTAAAGTCGCCATTAAAAAAGGGAAATTTTAAAATTTGTATGCGATTTGACAGTTTTATAATTTTTAATGGAGCCTTTAAAAATAATGGAGAGTGAATAAATTGGGCCTTAGTGACTCAAAAACTAAAGTACAAATTTGCATTTTACAAATTTTAAATCGTCAGATTTCGACTCTAACTCTATGGAAAGTACATCTAATGATTATTTTTGAAAAAAAATAACATTTTTCTAAAAAAAACATTACCCTTATTTTGTTATAAAAACACTATGTAGGTAATTTTATTTAATTTTTAAGATGCATTTTTAGAAAAAAAAAGAAAATCTAAAGCATTAGAGACGTTTAAAAAATGGGAAACATTAGAAACCAGACCTTGTAAACAAACGCTCAATTTTTTGCATTAAAGTCGTAGAAGAAATTTCAGAAGAAATCTTCTTAAATTGGTATATGACAGGTTCCGTTGTTTTTTGTTCAAAAAAATTAACAATATCAAAAAAACGCTATTCACTAAGTATGTAATAAATCGACCTATCTGTTTAGGCTATAGATTTTATACAGACTGTAAAATTGGCAGACTGACAGACAGACGGATTAACGGGGCCTAGTTTGGGCAAATTTGGGATTTGTAAAAAAAATTGAACTCGAGATAACAATGAGACATGACTTTATGATGATGGAGACTGCATACAAAACAATTCTGTCTGTCTGTGACTCTGCCTCCCTTTATTTAAGGCTACATCCTAATACTTTAGGGCGATTTGCTTCAAACTTGGTAGTTAAGGGTAATTCCATAGAGGGGAAATTGAATTTTCTTAGGACCATAATTAACGGTGTGACCAAAATGAAAAAATGTTGTTTTTATCAAAAACAACTAACGATTTTGATTAAACAAAAAAAAAAAGGTGTACTGTTGTACATAAGGTAATACTTTTGGAATAAAAATTATATTTTTTGAACCGTTATTAGCGGTTCCTGTCATACCTAGACTTGTTTTTTTCGCTTCTGACTTTCTCGCTAACGAAAATACTGTGAGAATTTATCCAATAAAAGATAAATATTTCAAAAAATCAAAAATATAGTCCAATTTTGGTTGGAATTAGAAACAGTGATGAAATATTATTAAGGAATATCCTGTTTTTGTTTTTTAGCAAGGACATTTACCAAACTTATCAATTAAGTATACGTATAATTAATACCAAGAATCAGCATTAAAAAATACCTCGAAGTCATATATCATATGTGTATATAATACCATTGTCTATTATTGCTAATTTTGAAAATCTCAAAAGCAATATTGTGACAATCTACATAAAGTATTTAATGCATAAAATGCAATTTTTTCGTTTCTGAAGTACGTCACAAGGATAAAACTTCTGCACAACATGTGTAAGACTTAAATACATCATAAACTAACAAATTGAATAATGGCCGCGTAACGTCTACGTTCCATACAAATTTGCCCATTCTCCTTTTTTGATATTTTTGCTCACAAAAATATTAATTTTAATTTTGAAAAACAATGCAGCAACTTTTTTTTTTGAAAATCGATATTTATGGTGTTTTCTAGAGAAACGAGTTTTTTGTTTTTTTTTTTGTTTTGTTTTTTTTTTTCTTAATTTTCAGTTACAAAACTTAAATATAGAAAGTAGAGTATATAAAAAATTACTTCATAAGTCAACATATACCTTTTTCAAATGAGAACAAACTTTAACCATCGTCCGGGGTATCATCTAGCGTCAAAATAAAAGTGTGCAAGTTCCATTTAGGAACTTGATTCTCGAAAAACCCTTTAATAACGAATGCCCTAATGTAAAAGCTTTGACAAAATTTTCTCAAACATAACTTTTAGTAAGTCCGTTTTTTGTATGTATATCAAAACGGCGGCGGCGGCAAATGTATATTCAATAAAAATAATAATAATCCTTAAATTTTTAAATTAATTATTAATAACTGAATCTAGCTTTTTTTTTCTTTTTGCTTTTTTAATATACCTAATGTAGGTGTAATATTTTTTAACCTCAATTTTAAACACCACTAGCTACAAGAATTTATATTTTCTTAATGTGTATGTTATTAAGTAAACAAATGAACAAATAAATAAATAAATGACTATAACCAAAACCATGAAAAATCTATGCTTTTTTACATCAGTAGCACTATTGTTCAGAATATTTCCATCCAATTTTTCCAATTCAAAATTCTGTTTTTTTGAAGAGACTTCATTAAAAAATAAAATGCACGACTGGGTCGCACGTACTTGCTCTTGTAGTTCAAAGTATCGTTATCTTAAATATCTATCGGAAATTTAAGATTTTGTTTAGTGTCGAGAAAAAATACAAAAAAAAAATGAAAGTTAAAAAAATTACATTTAAATTTATTTTTTTCAAAAACCTTTTAAAAATTTTTTTTTTAAAACTTCTTTTTAATTTTTTTTACATTCGCCAGTTCAAAATTATGTCTATAAATTTTGAATAAAATTGACTTATGTTTTGATGAAATTTATGAACTTTAAAAATATGTCAATTTTTGAAAAACGGCAACGCCATATTTCCGTTCTCCGCATTTTTTGAGAAAAACTAAAAACGCAGTTTTGTTAGAATCAGTAAGAGTATTACGTACACTAAATTTAATCAAAATCGTTAGAGCCGTTTTCGAGAAATTTGCAATACCTCGAAAACGTTATATGGGAGATATGCGTTAAAACGGAGATATTAAAAAAATAAAAAAAAGGGGTCTAGGGAATTACGTAAAAGTCATCTGTACCAAGTTTCAAGCAAATCCATCCATCCGTTTAGGCCCTAGCTCGATGTACAGATGGACGTACAGACGCACAGACGCACAGACGCACAGACCGACGGACGGCATGACGAAAACCACTTTTTTGATCTTCTCCATTATCGTAATGTTGGTTTTGATTAAAACCTCAATTTTTTTTTTCTACACGAAACCAATACTTGCCCTATAGAGCAAGTAAAAAACGAAAAATTTAAATAATGGGCGTTTTTTTTAAATATAAAATCATTCAAAATACCTAAAATTACTATCAGCTAATAAGTTCATCCCAATAAAGACTAACAAAGTAGCAATCAACAATTTTTTATCTTCAAATCCCACTCAAAACTCAAAGTACAAAGTAGTTAGTATTCAGCAGCAGCAGAGCAGCATAAAAAAAAGTTAATTAATTCTCTTCCAATGGCTCGAACTCTCTCACTTAACTATATTGTTTCATTCCAGCGTAGCAACCAACTATAGCAATAGCAACATCAAAACAAAACCAACAGAAACAACAAAAAAAAAAACAGACAACAACTTAAAGCAAGCCAGCCGAGCTCGATGAAAAATAATAATTTTCCTATTGGGAGCTGGGAGAACCAAACAAACCAAATCCCAACTAGAAGACAACAACAGGTTTTTCCATACATCACGCCGCCCGTTTTCCACACACTCTACTCCCAGACCAGAGTCTATAGAGATTTTCCTCCAGACACCACCACCATTCATCTCTTCCTAACCTTTTAATCATTTGAATCAAATTCGAAAATGCAATATTGAGTGGATTTGAATTCCAAGCAAGCAACTACCAGTAGCCAAGTAGTGCTACGAACAGCATTCCCATCATTTGAGTGAGATCGTTTGAATGAAGCGGACGGTATCACAGACAGTCTGTCTTTTTTGTCGAATTAAAAATATTAATCGTATTTTAAGTTGCTTGCTACAAAATTTGCACACATCAAAAAGTACTGTTGAGAGTTGTCCACTGTCCAGTCGAACAAATAATTTACCTACTTTATTTTTTTTGTATTTTTAATTAGTCACTATAGTAACCCAGTAAATTAATTTACTGACAAACGAAATAAAAAATACAAATAAAAAGAAATCGAATTCGAATTCAATTTCTACTCTTGTTAAAACCCGGTTTTTATGAGCTGAATTTTCCATCGCGGAAATATAGTTAAAACGTGTTCCGCCTTCGTCGCGCCATTGGATTTGGTTGGATCCAGCGAACATCGTCGTCGTCTCGACCGTCGAAGTTGAGCTCGAGTGCTGTTTCATGTTGTTGTTCTAATATTTGTTGAATTTAAATTAAACAAACGGAAAACCTGTTTTGTGTTTACTTTTATACAAAATAATTAAATTTAAAAAGAAGAAAACACATTTTCAATTTAATTAACGTTTTATAGAAATTATTCATGCTATTTCAAGCTTGGTATTTAAACCAATAATTCAAATTTAATTACCTAAAGGAGTTTAACCTGGATTTCCCATATTGTTCAATCTAATTAAGGTAAATAGAAATTTTTCATTTCTGTGTGGTATTTCAAAATAATATATGTACTTTAATTAACAATGAATTTCGGAGAAAAGTCTTAAGGTTAAACTATCTTAGTTTGGCAAATTTTTTTTGCAACCTTTCGTTAACCTATTTTTCTTACATTTTTTGTTTTTGTGGGGGTCTTTAATAGTAGATATACCTATTCGAAAAAAAAATTGTAGTAATTCTTTCAAGTTATTTTGTTTTGTTCTTTGTTGTTTATTTTTCATTTAATGCTTCAGTTGGAATCATCTTTATGCAGGGTCGGATCTTTCAGTTTTATAGGGTCCAATATTTGAAAATATTAAAAAATATATTTTAGATGGCCGAATTAAGTCATATATGTATAATAATTATCAAATTATAATTTTTGATCTGATTCTGTTCCACACTTCAAAAGATGTTTCGTTTTCGAAAAAGAGAATACCTATTATAATGGATTTGTGGTATCAAGACTTCAGTCTCAAGTTAAATTAAATACTTAATAAAAAAAAAAATGCATTGGGAATTAAAAAAAAAATAAATATTTAGGTATTACAATAAAAAGTTTTTGAATTAAGAAAATTTAAATTTTCTGCATTAAAAAAATTTTATTGGTTTTTTTGCAGCTATATTCTCCCAAAAAAACCTTTTTTACGCAGTCTTCGTTGAACTATAGATACCGAAATTTTTAAATAAGCCAAACATACATTAATTTTGCATCTGATTTTTCTGGCGGTGTGAAAATGATTAGCATTGCTGATGGCGATTATTTTGTCATTAAACCTTTTTGATCGTTTTTTCAGCGTTTGCGTTTGTTTGGCGATTTTTCTGTAGTGTTTTCGAAGCAAACATTTTTGGCTATTTTAAAAAATTTTCTTTTTTTTTAAGATAATGCCTTAGTTTTCGCCATTGTATACGAACTTTACTAACAAACTATCGTTAAATACACGAAATTCACAATTATTTTCAGTGGGTAATTAATTTTGAACATTAAAAAAAGTCAGTTCACTGTGGCGTATGAGTAATCAAAACATGAGGTATTTGCATTTCATTCAATTAAATTGTAAAATTGCAGAAACAGTGACTATGTTCTTTGAATTTTTTTTTCAAAATATCTTGGCACTTAATATATTACCAATAAAATTGAAAATATGATCTAAAGTTAGTTTCAAGAGGTCTAATAATTGGGCTACATCATTTATAATATTTTTACAAAATTGCATTTATGTTTATTAAAAAAATTCTCAAATTTTTTTTATCAAAATAGGTATTTTTATTCTGCAATACTTTTAGTAGGTATTACTAAAACCAATAACTTGTTAAAAAAATTGAATGGAAAATACCATTAACAGCTAAGGCTGTAAAAGTAACGACAAAATGAGTACCCGCATGTATACGTTACTTTTGATACTAGTACCCGCATCAATAATATCGTTAGTCGTTACTTTCGTATGTTTCGCATTTTTCGCATATTTCGTATGTTTCGTGTGTTTCGCATGTTTCGTTACTTTCGCATGCTTCGTGTGTTTCGTACATTTCGTATATTTCATGTATTTGATACGTTTCGTATGTTTGTTATTTTAAGTATGTTTCGTACATTGGTATAAGGGTGTACAAATTTTTTTTTTGAAAAAATCCAAAAACAATTTCTATAATCTAAGCTACATTTTAAGGTCATAAACATTAAAATTAGTTGCGGCATTCTCATGTAATAAGAGTTTAAAGGTAGCTATATTGAATTTTTTTCGATTTTTTTTTTAATTAAACGTGGAAACTTTTTTGATTTTTTTCCAAATTTTTAGACAAAACTTTGGTAATTTTTTGTTTATATTCTTTCAGTAATCTTATCACAATTCTTTGGAGACCTTTATTTCAAAAGAACACCGCGCAGATCCCGGAATATTAACATTTCAATACAACCATGTCGAACAGTTTTTCATTTATTTTTTCTATTGAGAGTGATTTTTAAACCTCGTTTTCTCTGCTTTTTTTGTGTTGAAAATTTTGCACCGAAAATAAACTAATTTTTTGAAAAACCAAAAAACTTTTATACATTCTTAAGCTAAATATCAATACCATTAACACCAAGGCCATAAACAGATTGGTTGCGTCGTGGATATACATATTTCGGCCAAATAGAGAAAATACAAAAACGTCTCTTTTGATATTTCTGTATAAATTATCGACAACACAATGATGATTGAACCTTGGCACTACTGTTTAAATCGAGACAAAAGTAAACTCCAGATAATTATCTGCAGTTAGCATTCTGACTATGGTCACGATACCGACACGAGATGCGAAATGCGACAAATTGAGTGTATCACTTCATTTCGTATCTCTTACATCGGATTTAGTATTGAAACTGGAATCGCGTCGTTACTCGTATGTTTCGTATCTCGTACGTTTCGTATGTTTCGTTACTTCAGTACCCAGTAACGAAACATACGAGTAACGATACTGTTTAGAAAGTAACGTTTCGTTACTCGTTACTGAAGTGAATACCCGCATTTTAGTAACGAATACATACGATTTGCTACAGCTCTATTAACAACCGATACATTTGTTTTCTTATTTAAAAAGTAATATCTTTTTTAAAAAAGTGCACACTAAATTTTTTTTATTTTGGACCTTAACAAATTAAATGTGAAATGAGATAATTAAAACCCAATGCGGTTGATGTGGTCAATGTATTTTGATGAGGAGAATTATTCTTGATAAATTTTGAGTTTATCAAGTTAAAAAAATGGCCCTAAACTATATTAGGTATTTGGTATAGATAATACGGCCCTGCATTAACATTCAGAAGAAGAAGAAGCTGAAAATAACAAAACAAAAAAAAGAAAAGACGAATAACTTATTATTACCACAAGAATGAGTCATCCTATATCTTTCGCAAAAAATATACAGGGTGTCCCATAAGTAATGGATCAAACGAAATATGCTGATAGGCCAACTTAAGGACTCTCAGAATTTGGTAACTTGTTCATCCCAAATCCTTACGGTTTTCGATTTAATGCAGTTTTTGTGAAATTTCAAAAAATCCCGGCTTTGCAACAGTATTTTGCTTCCTCCGCTCATAATTGATTTTTGTTTTTTACAATTCTTTCACTAAAACATTGCCTAATAATAGGAAATAATTATTTAATCAAAATATTTTTTATTTCATACACCATTTTGCTGCAAATTAATTAATAGTTCCATGTTTTATAAAAACTCAATTTCTTTCTTTTATTTCAGAACAACACCCTGACAAAAATTTGTATGGTGTGGCATTGGTTTATTATTTTGAAAACTTGCTGTGTTATTGCAGTTTTCAAAAATGTATAAAAATTTCCAAAGTTGAAATTAGAACGAAAGATATTATAATTTAAATGTAACAAAACAGGGCTTTTCAGAGAAAAATAACAAACAAAAATCGAGACTTTTATTCAAAAAGAAATAAACAAACAACAGTCGAGAAAATGTGTTTATTTTTCTTCGTTATTTTTCTCTGAAAAGCCCTGTTTTGTTGCTTTTAAATTGTAATATCTTCAGATCTATCTTCAACTTTGAAAACTTTTATACATTTTTGAAAACTGCAATAACACGACAAGTTTTTAAAATAATAAACCAGTGCCACACCATACAAATTTTTTTCAGGGTGTTGTTCTGAAATAAAAGAAAGAAATTGAGTTTTTATAAAACATGGAACTGTTAATTAATTTGCAGCAAAATGGCATACGAAATAAAAAATATTTTGATTAATTAATTATTTCTTATTATTAGGCAATGTTTTAGTGAAAGAATTGTAAAAAACAAAAATCAATTATGAGCGGAGGAAGCAAAATACTGTTGCAAAGTAGGGATTTTTCGAAATTTCACAAAAACTGCATTAAATCGAAAACCGTAAGGATTTGGGATGAACAAGTTACCAAATTCTGAGAGTCCTAAAGTTGGCCTATCAGCATATTTCGTTTGATCCATTACTTTTGGGACACCCTGTATATAGGAACACTGCGCCAGCGCACTTACCTTTTTTTTTTGTTGTTACTATAACCATGGAGTCGGCTATTTGCGTGGTCAGTCAGTGCTATTTTTATTTTCTTGTTTAGTCATTGAAGCTGGTTTGGTAGTTAATGCGCGAATAATGCAAAACTTTTCTCATGTTGTTGGGTTTCATATGATGTTCGTTGGCCATAGGAGAAGGAGAATTCTTTTTTTTATGTTTTTTTTTTTTTGTATTGGTCGTCAATGAGTTTCCTATGCAGATAAGTACAGTGTGTAGTGTAAGTAAAGTGGTAACCGGTAAACCATTAAAATGAAACAAAAATCTTCTCGCTTTTGACCCTATCGTGGGATCCAATGATTGTGTTGACGGTAAACATTGCGTTGTCTGCTTTTAAAGGGCGTTTTGATTTCGTATGCAGTATAATTAAAGTCTTTATTATAAGGTTGAGCAGGGTTGTAAAAAATCATTTTTTTTCAGTGCAATTGTTTTCCATTAGAAATTAAAAAAAAAAAACATTTATTGCAAATACAAAAAAATTTGCATTAAAAAAAATATTAATTGCAACTAAAAAATATTTTGCATTAAAAAAAATGTTATTGCAACTCAAAAATATATATATCCATTGAAATTAAAATATTTATTGCAACTAAAAAATATTTTGCATTAAAAAAAATGTTATTGCAACTCAAAAATACATATTTCCATTGAAATTAAAATATTTATTGCAATTAAAAACTATTTTGCATTAAAAAAAAATATTATTGCAACTCAAAAATACATATTTCCATTGAAATTAAAATATTTATTGCAACTAAAAACTATTTTGCATTAAAAAAAAATATTATTGCAACTCAAAAATACATATTTCCATTGAAATTAAAATATTTTGCATCAAAACAAATTTTTTTCCAAATTAAAAATTTTCTGCATTGAAAAAAAAAATTAATGCGAAATGTGTGCATTTTATTTTTTTTTTTTTTTTTAATATTTTGCCGAATTTCTTACAGTTTTGACTATTGAATTTTTTTTTTCAATGCAGAAAAAAATTTTTTTGCAATAATTTTTTTAATTAAAAATAAAAAAAATAAAATTTTAATTTTCAATGCAAATATTTTTGAGTTGCAATGACATTTTTTTTTCAATGCAAAATATTTTTATTTAAATATACCTACCTATTATTTTTTTAATGCAAATAATTTTGCAATGAAAATTGTTTTTTTAATGCAAATTTTTTTCAGTTGAGAAAAAATAATTTTTTTTTTTGATATTTTTGATATTTTTAAAACTCTCAGGTTGACACAGTATTTTTTGCACTAGGTCTTTAACTTTGAAAATCTGTGTATTTGAGCGATATGCTGAGTCTCGGATGTGTTCCTTTTGGCAACAATTACCGCATTTTTATTTATGTCGATATTTTCAATACATTTTGAGATTATTCTCAAATAAATTCACAGACGCTGGTATTCATCAGCATCAATTGATTTAATCGCAGATAAATCCGATAAACAAAATATGTACCTACCTATATAATTAAGTAGATATCCACACTTGTAGCTACGAAAAAAGGGTAAAACCCAAGCTATTGTTGTAAACATACTGGAAAAATTCACCTGCGCCTGCGTCGCTATTAACATTAAAGTAATCATTTTTTTTTTATAATTTACATAAATGCAAAATTTATTGCTATAAAACGTTTATTTTTTATTTTATTTTTTTTCCTCACTTTTGCTGTCATTTATAAACTTATTGAAATTCCTATCGTGTCTTGTTTACACACTGCACAACAATACTTAAGTGCATTTTAACCAATTTAGCATTCAACGCTCGAGATCTTGCAAAGAGTATTGTTGATGGACACAAGGGAAACATAATAAACATCAAAGCAAATAGTAACTGAATATGTATGTAAGGTACTTGAAAACTCCTTGAAAGTGATTTCCAATTCATTTTCAACAAACAAAAGGTAAAACTCATGAATGTATGTATTTGTGTAAGGTACCTAAATCCTGGATGATGATGATGACTATACCTAATGGTATATGTCCATTGTGTCAGTCATCAACATCTTTGGTTCTTTGGCGTGGTGAACCCAAGCACTAAGGTTGATACAAAGATATTACCACGGATAACCATTATCAGTTTTTTGTATTTCTTAAGAATTGCAAATACATTTTTTTTTGTTAGTCATGTTGGACAGCTATTTTAAGTACCAAGAAATCTTACAGTATGTACAAGAAAGAAAGTGTACAGGATGTAAGAAAATAGTTCTCGTTTTGTAGATTTTGTATTAATGAAAACAATTTTTGATTGTAAGTTAAATCTTTGGTTGAAATCAGAGTTTTTCGCGATTTAAGCGTTTTTCCAAGTTACTCAAAACTGAAGCTCGATGGAGCTTAACTGTCTCCGGTTAAGGATTCAGGGCATCAAAAGTAATGACAACTTTACTGTTCTATGTGTGCCGGCGAATTAGAACGTTTTTTCATGTGTTTTCCATTTTAATTTCACGTCAAAGGTACACGAAAAAATAAGACACCTTAAAATAAGATGATCCCCACTTTAATTCCTATCTTCATAAAACAATACGATTTCCGCTTAAAATTAGTGGAATCCGTTAAAATTCTATTATTTTTAGAGTGAATTTCATTTTTAATAAGAATTTTCATCTTAAAGTAAAGCACTCGCCTAGTAACCAAAGAGTTGTAGAATCGATTTCCAGTGGTTACCAGTTTTTTTTTTTCTTTTAATTACTATGCCTGCAAATAAAAATAAGAAGATTTGTGAGCTTAATTTAAGGTGGTGGATGCAGAAATCCACTTACTTTAATACAGATACAGAATCTGTTTTTTTTTTCCTTTGTGCACCTGCATATGTTATCTGTAAATTATAAAATTCAAAATTATAATAGGTAAAACAACTTCGAAAAATTCAATAAAAAGGATTAGTTCAAAAGAGTTCAAAAAGATCGAAAGCAAGTTCCAAAAAAGACTAAATAAATTGAAACAAATTTAAAATAGATCTTTCTCAAACAAAGTTTATTCAAAAATCGACATTTCAATCAATCGATACTTATTTTTTCTGCTTTAATAATTAAGTATGTACTTTCAAATTTCATTCAAGCAAGAGCTGTGAACTATAATTACGGTTACCATCCGTCCCGGTTTACCCGAATTAAATGATTTCAACAAAAACGCTCCCATAAAATAGTTTAGGAAATCTTGATATCAAAATAAGGAAAAATTATGAAAACTTATTTAAAAAAATCTAATTTTTTTAAATCAATATTTTCAAAACGATCCAACGAATTTTTTATCTGTCCCGGGTTTCGCTTCCAGAAATATGGTCACCGTAACTATAATACAAAAGGTGAAGCTTGATTACAATTAAGGCTAAATTGGAGCGAAAATTTTTTGGTAGCTTTGCGAAATGCGATTTGTGTTTTTTGAGTGCGAATTTTTATTTGATTGTTCGCAGACCACAGTTGTTGGACTCATTGTTTTATGCAATCTATGTTAAATATGTAAATCACTTATTCTCTTTGAGATTTAAAAGAATTTATTCGCACCCACATGCTTAACACTAGTGATTTGCCTGTTGCGTTCGCCGGGTCAACCTCAAAAATCGATGGCATTCTTCCCGGTTTTGAACTGTCGCTATTCTGAGGCCAGCTTATTGAAGACGGTATTTTTAAAATGAGTACTTATTTATGTGCTTAATCTCCTAGTTTGAATTAAGTTCCTAAATTAAAGAAGCATTTTTTGACGCTAACAAAATAATTTTTTATACAAATCCAATATTCTATCTGTTTAGGGCATTATCTGAAAATTGGTCTGCTAACTTTAAAACAATTTTAATCGGAAATCCGAACAAACAAGCTGAAGTTTCATGAAATGCAGCAACTGAAAAAAGTCACCTCCAAGCTATTTTGAAAGATGTAAGCCAATGTGCACAAGACGACATCGAAAAGGAATAGTTACAAATGCCAAGTGATATACGTCTTGAAATTTTTCAAAACTTATTTACTTCGGATATTTAAATAAATTTAAATTTTAAATTTTTTAACTATTGAATCGGTATAAATGCAATGAAACAAGAATAGCATCTAATCTCTATTAATCATTCAGTTGATAAAAAGGAAGACCATTTGAATGACAAAAATATACATAAATTATTTGCATTATAGGCACAAAAGAATCCGAAGGTCAATAAAATTAAACGCTCACAGATGTTTTCTTATACATATAGACACTCATTTGTGTCATTTTGAAAAGATTATCATCACAATAATTGAATTATCAAAACAAGAAGAAAAAAATAAAAAAAAAAAAAAACAATTCAAAAGTTCAAAAAACCGATCACAATTTTACCAAACAAAAAAACAGCTTGTAAAGGTCATCGATAAGTAATAATTAATCGAATCAGCATGATCATTTGAACATACGTCATCTTTGACGAATAAATCAAAAAAGAAATATTTTTATTTTTATTTTATATTGCGTGCCAAAACGAAGATTGATCAATTAATGAACGCAAAAGTTATGACTAAGCAACAATGGCAAATAAACGAAAAGAAAAAAACCCAGTTCAATAAACGCACCAGGCACCAAGTGTACTTCATAGTTTAACGACTATAACATCTAAATGTGTAATGTTTGTACCTGAAACTTTAAGTTGAGGGTTTCAAGTTTAAAAAGTAACAATTCAGATCTAATTAAATGTTGCAATTTAGTTTTTAGTTTAGTTTTTCGCTATTTCCATGTGTAAACAATGAAGTGTTTCATTTGTAATAGTCAAGAAAGTAGAGTTGTCAAGTTTTTTTTGAATGCATTTGAAATTAAAAGAAAAATATTTATTGCAAATAAAAAAAACTGCATTACAAAAAATAACTATATCAACTGAAAAAAATATTTGCATTAAAAAAAATATTTATTCCAACTAAAAATATTTGGCATTAAAAAAAATGTTATTGCAACTCAAAAACATTTTCATGAAAATACATTTTTTATTGAAAATAAAAAAATTTTGCATTAAAAAACAAATTATTGTAAATAAAAAATTTTCAATGCAAAATGTGTGCATTAAATATTTTTATTTTTAACATTCGTTTAATTTCTTACAATTTTGAGTCTATTAGACCATACATTAGGTCCAATGTTATAGCTGAAAGCTGACATAGATAAATAATGTACGATCAATTAGTCAAAGTTGTAAGAAATTCTACCAATATTAAAAAAAAAATATTTAATGCAAACATTTGCATTGAATTTTTTTTTTAATGTAGAACATTTTTTACTTGCGATAAAATTTTTTTTAATGCAAAATGTTTTTATTTATAATATAAATTTTACTTTCAATGCAAATATTTTTCATTTTCAACAACATTTTTTTTAATGCAAAATATTTTTAGTTGCAATAAATATTTTTTTTAATGCAAATATTTTTCAGTTGCAATGAAATTTTTTTTTTAATGCAATTTTTTTTCCTGATATAAATATTTTGTTTTTCAATGCAATTTTTTTTTATTTGCAGTTAATATTTTTTTTTTAATTTTTAATGGAAAACCAATGCATTAAAAAAAATGATTTTTTTTTTCAACCCTGTCTGTAAGTAGGAATTAATTTTGCTAATTTTTATTTTTTCACTACCGAACAATTCTTTCCGGACTATAATTTGGTCTGAATATGTTTTGCTTTTATTTGCTTAGACTCTCATTATTTTATTCACTGCAACAATTACGATGATGATGATGATGAGTCCTTTCTAAAGCAATAAAAAAACTAAAAGAATTGTCATAAACAATTGTTTTGCATCAACACGTTTTTTTTTTGTTGTTGTCAACAAACAACGACAATATAATAATAATTGTCAACAAAAAATTCACTACACACATATGTAATCACAGTTGATGAAAATACTGCTAATTTATGTAATTGAATGTATTTTTTTCTTATTAAATTGCTTTTCACAAAAACAAATTAGATAAAATTCAAAAAATTCCAAAAGTGAAAAAAAAATAAAACATAGGTACTCAAATAATAAAATGTAGCTATACACATTGAATTGACGACATTCATTGAACCAAAAAGAATTAAGCCAAACAAAATCGAATATAGAAATAAATTGAGCGTTTTGGCGTACAGAAATGTGAAAGTGGTCACGTTTTCTAATAACAGACCTGGATTAGAAAAAAAATTAAATGTTTTAATTTCAGTAAATGAGTCAACAAAAGAAACAAAAAAGGTTTTGTGTTGTTCAATTAAATGTGTGTGTTTTGTTGCTGTTGATGATAATAGTGTCAAATTAAAGTATGTAAAATTTCATTGTTTCTAATAAAGCATTAGTTCACAGGGTTAATATTGTAAATAAATACCTTGTGTACGTTTCATGACTACATTTTCAGACAGAAAATCATTTGATAAATTACTATCTCTTGGACGTTGAACCATAACTAAAAGGAGATAATTCTGAAATATAGAGATTTCAAAGCTTCCGGTATTTTTTTGAATAGTCTTGTCAAATTCGGCTTTGACATAAATACTTAGCACACAAATTTTTAACATTTTTCATATTATTGTTTTTCAAAGTCTAAGCATAAAATAATAATTTGGCGTATTCTCCCTTCCAGCACTTAACATGCGCCCTTTATTTTTAACTATTTACTTCAATAATGTTGTTTTTTTTTTCACGGAAAATTATATACATTACATGCCTTGATAGAGGGTTTTTATGGTTTTATATTGAAGAAGTAATCAATGGCACCAGACCTGAAAAGCAATATTGTAAACTCGTTAATCAATAAAAATTATATTTTCTTATCCCCAGTAACCGTTCTTGCACTTTTAATACCGTTTAACAATTTCTGTTGGTAAAAGAAAGCTTATTATTAGATTCTTATATTACACCCAATTTAAAAATGTTCTTTGTCTAAATGACAAATCTTATAAAAATCTTATAACACAGGGTCCACAAAGTTTTTATAAAAAAGAAATGAAATGCATGCAAAAAAATGTTTAAACCAAGAAAGAGGCTTAACTTTTCTCAAAAAATACTTTAAAGTATTGACATCAAGTATTAAATAAATAAATGATCTCGTAATTCTAGAAAAAGTAACGAAGTGCTTTTGGTCTTTTCTGCTCACCCTACGTTGGGGCAGGCAGTACGTATACGATACTTTGGACAAATATTTTAACTTCACTTCCGATACTGCTTTCTCTATTTTAATTAGTATCCACTTCGATTCTAATTGTTCCTCTATTAAATTCTGGCCACTTGCATATAAAAATTTATCATAGTGGGCATGAAGAAGCACCTTAGACCTCTGTGTCCCAACACAAATGCTTTTAAATAAATGTTACTGATCTTTTTAAACATGAATATTTCACAAAAATAAAATTGCACAAATTCGATTCTCAGGCTATCCCAAAAGTAATGGTCTAAACAGAAAAAAATTTCAAGACTATCATATGGGGTGTTAGAATTCGGGCACTTGTTCATCCCGAATATTTACGGGTTTTGGTTAAATGCAGTTCTTGTGAAATTTCTATAACACCGATAAGTGTAACTGAAATGGTATGAATTACACTGGTCTACAAAATTTAATTTTTTTTTGTTCGGATACTAAAATATACTTCTTTCTATAGGTTTTTGTAATATTTCAAAAACAAGAGCAAATAGGACATTTCTGTCTTCCAGATTCGAATTCAGCACACCGAAAACCTATAGAAAAGTATATCTTAGTCTCGGCACCAAAAACCTTGTAGACCTGTGTTATCTAAATCGATTTTCAAATCCGTTTTTCTGATCGAGTCATCTACCATAAATTGGAAACGAGCCGTGAAACTTCTTTCATAAAAGGAATTCAGTCTTAGTCCAGCTGAGACTGAGATTAATAGCTCATAGAGTTTGTATTTGTGGTTCAATGAAACCCTATACAAAAATGAAGCTTTGTGAACTTTTCAATGAAGTAATTTTCAAAATAATTCTCAAATGAAAAAAAAAGTCGTAAAATGCATTCTTAAAAAATTTGGGGTCTTTTTTTGATAAAGATGTAAGTCCTCAAAGTCAAAGGGACATAATTATAAAATGAAAGTTCTCAAAATGTGTAATTTTTTTACTTGCTTCATAGTTCAAGTAGTGATTTCATTAAAAAACAATGATTAAACCTTAATGTTGTTGATGACCAAGAAGTTCTAAAAAGTGAATTTCCTCATGACTTTCTTTTGTTATTCGAAAAACACGTTGATTTTAATTAATTTAGTAAAAACTGAAATTTTCAACTTCACATTTGCAATTAATTACCTAATAAATGCAAAAAAGTGCATTTTGCCAAATAAATCGAAAAATGGTCAAGTAAAAACTTGTAGGGGGTATAATTAAAAATGTTTTCCATATATACATCAATGCCCGGATAACCAGCAGCGGCTAAAAAACCTTAATCTTAATCTTACGGAAGTCCTGTTTAGTGTATTATTTCAAGTAGTTATACTCGATTTTTAGAGCAATCAGCCACTATTTTACTGTATGTTACGAAAATAAAATTATTTTGTATTGTCAATGGGTGAACTAAACGTTGTGATTTATTTGATTTTATAATTCAGTAGAATAGAGATCAATTGAAGGGTCAGAAGGCAGAGTAAAATAACATTAGCCTTGAAAATCTTATTAATGACGAAAAAGGTATACATTTACACAAAATGTGCTCTTAAGTGGAAAACATTTTGCATTTCGCGGTACTAAGCTTATTAAAAAAATGAACAATAACTGTAATTTAAAATGTACAAATAATTAATTAACATCATTGCAAGTATTTGAATGTATAAATATATGCACAGCGTAATTGGAATTAATTAACCAACCATCCGTAATGTAATCGATATCGAAATAAGAATTGCAATATACAAACCCATAGAAAATTATTCTGTATTCTCGATTGAATATTAAAATTAGCAAATGCTGTCTTTCTCTCAAACAGAAAAAAATACTTTATAATTGTTTTATTCAAATTATTTTCAAAATTTAGCAAGATAATTAATCTTCGTTGTCCATTTGAATGCAATCGATAAGAAGTAATACTATTTAATTAGTCTCTGGAAGAGAATAATTACACGACCGATCGTTTAATGAAAATTACTCGTAAATATAAAATTTTAAATCTGATAAGCCAAGTTGAAGGTTAATTAGATATATGAAGATGCAATATGCAAATAACTAAAATTAATTATACTATTTTTTTAGCTAATGATTTGTTGCTTTTCATTTGAAACAGCAAATAAAAATCCATAAATCATTGCCTTTTATTTGAGTGGCATTATTATCAATAAAGCAACAAGGCAAATTTCTTTATTTTATATTCATGATGCCAAAAAAAAAACGAAAAACAACAAATAAATTTAACCATCAGTGAAAAATAATCACTAAGCTCAATGAAATGTAAATTCAATAAAATAATATTGAGACAATTAAAATGAACTTGATTTATATGAATTTGATGCTCATGGCACGTAATGTAGATTGTTTTGTTTTTTCTTTTTTATATTCATGTGTAATTTTGTCATCGCGGTATGTATACCTATGTATTTGCAAATTTTGAATAATGGCATTTTTACGTCAATTTCAACCTACATTTAACTGATTAAGATGCTTAACATTTTGTTAAAAATGTAATGAATTTAAAACCGATAGCTAATTTAACTTTTTACATTGTCAAATAAAAATTTGAGTAAAACAGTATATAGAGCAAGATCCCAGGGCCGCCAGACATTACTTATTTTCTCAAGAAAAAAATGTATGGAGTTACGTAGTGCTAGGATCAACTAGAACCTTTTTCCTATATTAAAAAATTGCAACCTTTTTGAAGTTTTTTTCCTACAGATCAAAAACGGTCTGTCAAATCGAAAAACCGTTAATGTAATAAATGAAGGTAATAAAAAGATTTACAACTTTTACTTCAAATTAATTTTCAAAAAAGCTCAAATAAAAGAGATATGACGAAAATATGGTTTCAAAAAAAAAAACCACCCTAACTCTTAAACCGAAGGTATAATCGAAAAAAGTAATTTAACATATATTGTAGTAAATTAAATTATCTTCAAGTTTGCAATACATTTTTTTTCTGTAGATTCAGAAAAACGTGAGTTATGTGAAAAATTGCAATTTTTATTAAAAAAAACAAAATGGCGGCCAAATGACTCTAGATGCGATTGTGCAAAATGTGGTTTTCGCCGCGTGTCTTGATACTCTTTCGAGTCCTGAAGTCAAAATATTTTATAAAATTTTTCCTAGACTTCCATATAATAAAATCCAACTTTCCTGTTTCCCTTTATGCGTGTCTGGCAAGGTGTCGGCGCAGGGACATAAGTCCCCGGGACATAAGTCCCGAATTTTTTTTTCGGGACTAATATCCCACTTTACTGGGTCACAAGTCCCGAATCCAATTCGGGAATTATGTCCCACCTTACTGAGACATTAGTCCCGAAAAAAATTTTCGGGACTTATGTCCCACGTTTTTTTTTTGTATAAATATATCTATAGAGACTATTAAAGACTACAGCTGACGAAATAATAGAACCGATATTGTTCTCACGATTTTTTTTCGTAGTACCAACTCCGATGTAAGGTACGGTTACAAGCTGTTGGAAAACAAAAGCAAAGCTTGCAAATTTATTGGTAAGTCGAAATTGCATCGTGACAAAATATAAACAAATGTATAAAGTGAAAGTTTAATAATTGATATTTGTGATAACCGATATCAGTACTTACCAGGGTGAAGCGGAAAAAATTTCTCAGATTTGAATCTCTTTAATTTGCACAACCCAAACGCGGAGCGGAAAAAATTTTGCCCACGGGAGAATCCATTTTGAGGTGTGCAAATAAAAATTCGCGCGAATTAATTAAATTTTGAAATTTATCAAGGTAAAAATCCTCGTTCGAACACCAAATATGAAGAACGTTTCGGCAAATGCTCGGCGCCTCTAATATCTATGATAGATGACTTTGGCGAGAACATCAGAGTTCTACCATTTTCTTTTTATTTTGATAACTTGTTTACGGGTTTTCCTTTTCTCACGTATCTCAAGGCAAGAGGTTACAATGCAACAGGAACCATTAGAGAAAATCGAATCCCGGCAAGTTGCCCCATCGAGCATAAAAATAAATTGAAGAAGATGCCTCGTGGATCATACAAATGCATAACAATGAAAGAAACTGGCATAAAATTGATAAAATGGGTTGATAACTCGATTGTTTGCATTGCCTCTACTTGTTTTGGTGCACTTCCAACTTCTTCAGCATCTCGATATTCTAGAGAAGCAGGAAAGAAAGTAAGCATCGTGCGGCCTTGTTCCATAACGGAATATAATAAATATATGTGTGGAGTTGATCGCCTGGATCAAAATGTCAACAATCACAGGATATCTTACCGTGGGAAAAAATGGTGGAGCTCAATATTTACTTGGCTCGTAGATGTGGCAGTAAATAATGCCTGGCAGCTACACAGAGGAACGAAAACATTATCACAGTTGGAGTTCAAAAGGTCCATAGCAGTTTACTACTGTACACACTATGGTGAACTTCCAATCCAACCTGGCCCAAAAAGAAAACGACGAGAAGATGACGTTATGAAAAACATTCGCTTTGATAGGACTGACCATTTTGTAGCTCCACTAGCAAAAAGAAGACGCTGCGCAGGAGATAACTGCAAAAGTGTTATGAGCACAAGCTGTGTAAAATGTAATGTTGGTCTCTGTGTAAAATGCTTCCAAGAGTATCACACACAATCATAAATATTGTACATTATTCTTTTTAAAATAAAAATAATTATTCCGTTTAAAAATTTATATAGTTTTATTTCATATGACTCAAAAAAAATTTTTTTTCAGAAAAATCAATACGGACCCTAGTGGTGCTAGCGTGACCGTATGGTTACACTTCAGAAATGGTCATACCTGTGTTACCTGTGCATGCTCAAAAAAAAAAAAAATATATTTAGGTTAAGAAAATGCTAGTGTATAATCCCTGAAAGTTTCATTGCAAAATTCGAACAAAATAATTACAGCACAGCCCGGGTTAAGTAAAAATGTATGTGCAGACAGCTGTTTCGATGAAGTGATGTCAAACGCAACAAAATACTCGTATGTTCTCCTGAAAATTTAAATTTATTTATTTTTATTTTTTCGAATTCTGTTAATTAAGTAGTCTTTATCACAAGTTAATAATTAAAATTCCCTTTGAAGAATCAAAAGCGATTAATTATATTTAAACAAAATTAATTACATATTAAAAATAGAATTTTTATAAAATACAATGAATTTGTGAGAGCAGTATGGATTAGATCTTTCATGACTTTTTAAGTCAACATTATAACTTGGATATGAACCCATTGCAATCTGATCTGACCAGTCAAAACACTTCCCCAACCTAAAAAAAAAAACTTCTTTAAAAGACAGAATCACTTAAAATAACGTTTCAACTATCAAATCTAAACGTTATTTAATTAAGAATGAATGTTTAACTAAAAATAAATACTTATTAATATAACTTAAACCGACGTTGGTAACCGTGGGAAAAATAAGCAATTGTTAGTTAATGTAGGTTATACATATTTATAATTGCTAACCTTCTTTGGCCTTATTTATCTTGCAATAAAACATTAACTTTATTTTTAATAGCACATTAAAGTACTTTGCAAATTATGTATTTAAAATTAAAATTTGGTTTTAAACACGAAATCTAGAAATTAAAGTAAATATTACCTAAGCCTCTATATTTTGTGTACTTGTTGTACAAGCAAGCAGATGATTATTACTTGCGATATAGGTACTATAGGTCAAGTTAAGGAAGTAGTATTACACATAAGAGCCAACTTTTGAAATAAAAAAATATTTTTTTGTACTTATTAAAGGTACACTCCGCGAAATAATTATAAGGACAAATTTATTTGATTCGTCTTAAGATATGTAAAGGATATTATTTTTTATTTCTTTTATGAATTAGGAGACATGTATATGAGGGATTGTTTCCCACCATTTGTTTTTATTTAATTCATTAGAATACAATAATACAGTTATTTTTTCCGGGTCTGGAGCGAAATAATTATAGGGACACATCTGATTTTTGCACTAAAAGTGAGGTTTAGCGAGATCAAATGTAAACAAAAGTAGGCAAAACAGTTAGAAAATGAATTTAAACCCATTATGACCATTTCATAAGTTAAATTTTTCGGTTATTTTAAAATAAGGCGTGAAAAATCCTTGATCCAGGCAGAAATGGGCAAAATCAAGGCCTACCATGAATAGGGCTTGTGTAAATGGGAAAAACTGGAGGATTAGAAACGTCCGATTGTGTAATTGATAATTTAATTTACAAAGGTGACATGTATGTTTAACTAAAACGATCAGGGAGGAAGCCTTTGGTCGAAGAGAGAGCCAAAAGTGACAAAAAATTAAGTATTTTTCGTAAGAATTTGACAGTAAGAGAAATTTTCGAGAAAATGAAATTGGAAGTGAGAGTATGTTAAGTGCACTAAATAATGGAGGTGGACTAAGCCCATTCCTGTGAAGGTAAATGGTGAAAAACGGCGCTCTTGCCGAGACATAAATTGCCCGCCTTCGCCTCGGCAAAAAGCATAGGTTCTGGGATGAAAAATGGAAAAACCGTTAGGTACACCATCTAGGCTATCCAAATTAAACTTTCTCTCATTGATGAACTTAAAAGTTTTTCCATTTTTCATCCCAGAACCTATGCTTTTTGCCGAGGCGAAGGCGGGCAATTTATGTCTCGGCAAGAGCGCCGTTTTTCACCATTTACCTTCACAGGAATGGGCTTAGTCCACCTCCATTATTTAGTGCACTTAACATACTCTCACTTCCAATTTCATTTTCTCGAAAATTTCTCTTACTGTCAAATTCTTACGAAAAATACTTAATTTTTTGTCACTTTTGGCTCTCTCTTCGACCAAAGGCTTCCTCCCTGATCGTTTTAGTTAAACATACATGTCACCTTTGTAAATTAAATTATCAATTACACAATCGGACGTTTCTAATCTACCAGTTTTTCCCATTTACACAAGCCCTATTCATGGTAGGCCTCGATTTTGCCCATTTCTGCCTGGATCAAGAATTTTTCACGCCTTATTTTAAAATAACCGAAAAATTTAACTTATGAAATGGTCATAATGGGTTTAAATTCATTTTCTAACTGTTTTGCCTACTTTTGTTTACATTTGATCTCGCTAAACCTCACTTTTAGTGCAAAAATCAGATGTGTCCCTATAATTATTTCGCTCCAGACCCGGAAAAAATAACTGTATTATTGTATTCTAATGAATTAAATTAAAACAAATGGTGGGAAACAATCCCCCATATACATATCTCCTTATTCATAAAAGAAATACAAAATAATATCCTTTACATATCTTAACACGAATCAAATAAATTTGTCCTTATAATTATTTCGCGGAGTGTACCTGTACAAAACTAATCCGCTTTCAACGAAAATTTTTATACAAGAGGGTTTAAGCAAAGGTAATATTAAAATTTAAGAAAATTTTCAAAAAACACGCTTTTGGATTTTTAAAAAATATTTCAAAAATTTTTTTCAAAAAATCAATTTTTTGAAAACGGTTTGACGAAAAATCTTTAAATTTCGTTTTTATGTGTAAATTAATTATTTCTTCAAAATGGCATACCAACTTTTTTTTTTGAAAAATGTTAGAAAATTTTTATTTATAAAAAATTATTTTTTTAAAAAACGGCTCCTACGATTTTCGTAATTTTTTTTTTTAAATACCTTTTTATACAAGAAATAAAATGGCATACTTGTTTTTTTGTAAGAGATCATTTAAAACGGTGTTTAATTAATTATAAAAACAGATTTAATTTGTTTTATACTACTTTTGAAATTTCTTCAAAATATCAAATTTTAAATTTCTTGAATAAAAACAAAAAGCTTTAAAATTAGAGTTACTTTAAGAATAAGAGCAAGTACGTGCGACCCCAGTCGTGCAATTTATTTTAATCAAAATCGTTGTTCATGTTGTAGGTTGTAGCTGAAGATTGATACAGACAGACGAACAGAATTGCGGTACTTACTTTTGTTGTAATTTCTTTTGTTTAATTGTTATCTCAAAGGAAAAACAAAAACAACATCTTAATGACTTGAGCTCCAAAAAAACTATGAAATATGATTTTTCAGATGCATTTTAAGAAAAAAAAAAAAAAATCAAAATAGATAGAGCCTTTTTTTAAAAACTATTATTTTATAAATAATTAAAAAACAAATTAAGTTGGAATGCCGATTTGTAGCAATTATCATCATCTTAAATCAAAAGTAAAAAAAACTCATTGCCTAGTTTTATGTTTAGACTAGCTGTCCCGTCGGACTTCGTTCCGCATTTTTCTAGTATTTATTTCCAATTTTGGCTTTGTAATGTGTTAACCTTTCCAGTACAGAAAAATCAGGCCACAACTTGATATGTGGAGCACAAACATAAAATTCTATCAAGTATTAAAAGAAGCAAACCATTGTACGAAGTTTCATTAATGTTATTATTAAGGTATAACAACATAAATATTCAGCGGAAAGCAAAATGGTGCTATGTCCTTAACAGATCGTATGGAGTTACAATAATTTTGCTTTCCTAGGCGATATGTATGGTGTATGCATGCCACTGTTTTTTTCTGTTATTGGCAAGGGTTATTTGCGCAAATAGTTAAAAAATGTTTTTGAAAACAAAATCTTTGTGTCTCGAATTCCTTTCTATCACTTGCAATCGCTATTAAAATTTGATATTTTTTGGCTATTTAGGAAATTCAAAAAGTAGCAATTTTTTTTGTAAATTGTAAAAAAACCGACTTAAAGTGAAAAGATTCCGTCTTAATTCTATGCATACGTCTAAATATTAAAACATTTTCTTAAAAAAATCAAATCATTTTAAATTAATGCGGAAATCGTATTAATAATTGGGAGTTGAAACATCTCAAACAAAAATATGCAATTTTCCTAGAATTTGACAACAGTGCCAACTACTGGGTCCAATCATGAAACAAATCATGTCTCGAGTGAACCTTGTCTTAACACAAAATTTCACAAAAATCTGTCCAGTCATTCGACCCCACCTATGGAATTTGCCTATAACTTGAAAACAGTGCCACCTACCGGATCAAATTATAAAACAAAACTTGTACCGGATATACCTTATCACATGCACAAAATTTCACAAAAATCTGTCCAGTTATTCGACCCCAAATATGGAATTTGCTATAACTTGACAGCAGCGCCACCTACCGGGTCCAATTATAAAACAAAACCTGTCTCATAATTTTCACACAACATTTCAGAAAAATCTGTCTAGTCGTTTAGAAGGAGTAGGGTCACAATCAAACGCACAGGAGAAATATACATAATAGATACAAACCGTAACTCTGATTGATGACACCTTGCATAATGGTGCCATACACATACTTTTGTTGATCGTTTAACTTCAACAAATTGGTCGATTTGGAACAACCAATCCGAACTGTGCCAATGCTTTACTCGCAATAATCAAACACGTGTCCTCAATGAGGATCATAGATTGAATATACCTTTTATTCGTGCAGTCCATATGTGGATTTAATGTCACAATACTCATAATTATTTGTTTCACTCAAAATCAGGCTTTTTTTAATTATTTTGAAAGCTTTACAAATTAAGCTTAGTTAAAATTTTTAAAAAGCGAGAGTGTTTTTTTTACTCGTACAAATTGACAGCTATGTAAAGATGCGAGAAAAGGTATTATTTTTTTTGATACAAACCATCTACATATTAATACCTTTCAAACAAAAAAAAAAATTACCAAAATCGGACCAGCCAAACGCGAGTTTATCGGCCACACACACTAAACGAACTCATTTTTATATATAAGATTTTTCTAAAAAATATCAAATTTTTTTTAATACAAAAATGTATTTCTTCAAAATTTTATTTTTGATTCATGTTAAAATTATAAAAAATGCTTTTGTATTACAAATTCGTTGAAATTGAATAAGTTGTTTGGCAGAAACTCAGAAACAAATTTATGGGAGGTACCATAATTCCAAAAATCCCTCATCGGCCCATCCGTTTAGGCTTTATTTTAGCTTGACACTTTTGTAACACTACAAAATCTACGAACAAAATTACTCAAAACGAACTAAAACAATTTTATTTTTATTTGTATGTTGCTGCACGTAGATTTGAAAATCAACTTGATATTTTATTGCAACCCTTACCTTATGAACTTCAATTTAAGAACTAGACGCTTTCGACTTTATACATTGACCCTTTATGCGAAAGCCTGATTGTGTTAGAATAATAATTGCAGTCATGGTTATTTTCTTCTTTTTAATTCAATTAAGTTTGTTCTCTAATATACATATTCCAAGCAAATTCACAAATCAATTCACTTAAAGATCGTTTGCCTTATACTCAGGCCTTGTACTTTGCATACATATAAAACCTTATTCAAAAAAGTAGTTCAATGATGGGGGTCAACCTCAAATTGATATCAGATCAAAATTGATAAGTCGCGTTGCATTGTTTCAATTGAGTGCATTGCCTTCCATAAACGTTTGCTGTCAAAGAATAACTTAAGTACAAAAATGAAATAAAGTAGGTAAACTAACTGACAGCTTAGGAAAAAAAAAAATAAATAAAAAAATCAAAACCACTGACCTACAATTGCTGTTGCAGAAAATGCAATCGCTTTTCTGACAGAGACACCATTCGATCGCATCAGCGCCCATCAGCATAAACAATAATAAATACAAATACATACATATTTGCAATATTATTATGCTATAGTTTGCTTATAAGTTATAAGTAATAATAATTATTATAAACCATTGATACTATAAAGCTGATGAAGAAAATTGCATCACGAATGCGTAATAAGTTTTTTTTCTGTTTGTAGTTTTTTGTTATGAGTATTTTAAATGTTTAACAAAAAAGCTGAATGTGTAAGCATATACCTAATAAAATTGGAATGTTTTGAGGAATGTTGCTGGCTACAACCACAATCTGATTTCCCAATTTGGTTGTTTAGAATTTGGAATTTTATTCCATTTTTACTTTCAAGTTGAATAACCCTTCTTACAACAAACAATTACTCGTACATATAAACAACACATTTGGTCTGTTGATACATTTACAGGATTAAGACCAGAAATGAATAAAAAAAAAAAGATTTCCAGAGCAGATTGTATCGCAACACGAACGTTAAATGCCAACTCCACCATCAGATACTCTCAGGTACGAGTATCCAGCGCAATTATTATGCCCATTCTCTTTTCCGAAAAGCTTTAATGCAGCATAAGAAAAAAAAAAAACTAGAAACATTGAACAAAAAATAGTTCAATCGTGAAAACGCGGATTGATTTTTCATTTTTTTTTTCTTTTGTATATTGTTGTTGTTGTGGCTTTATTTGGGTGGGTGAAGCATGGTTATAAGGTAAAGGTGTGTGGGAAGTATTAGATATCTATGCCACCTCACGTTTTAGTTAAACTTAAATCTTTGTTAAGATAAATAATTTTTTTTTTTTTTCTTTTTGTTGAACTTTGGTGTAGTAAATTACGAAATAATTGAAGGAAATTGTTATTACAGTTCGGTACGTACATTGGTACTTTTTATAGGCTAAACAAAAAATTGTTAAAATTGTTGGATCTTTTTTTGTATACTGAAGGTATTCTAAAACATTAAAAAAAAAAATGACCTAAAAAACTCTAAGGAAGAGAGACTAGTAGTAATTGTTTATTCAATGTTGAAATTTATTAACTGCATGCTAACTACCGCTGAAGGAAGTACCTACTCATATGTATTGGAACGCGAACTATGCAGTACCGGAAATGGGTTCTAGGCCTTACTTTACTTTCTTAAAGGATATCAGAGTAAAATTTTGGCCTACATTAGGTTCAACAACACCATTTATTTAGCCTCTAATTTGAGTTCTTTTTATAGGGTTTTTGGTAGACTAGGTACATTTTTCTTCTAACCCTTTTTCATTCTTCAAGTTGTGTGAACCTTGATATATCTTATATTTTTATACTACCTACATATATATCGCAAACTACATCTAAAGTCTTGAAGGAGTTTCTTGTGTGAAATTATGTTATTTGGTTTGGTACTATACGCTTGACGTGAAATTTAAGTTTTTGTTTTAATCAAAAGGGAATTAGCGGTGTTCTCTAATAACTTCACCATAACCTTATTTCTAAAATGCAACAGCGAGTTAGTATGACTTAGTTGTGATTTTATTTATTCTTGTCTTTGTCTCATGTCACTCGGCAGGTATAGGTAAACGAAGATTCATTAAAGACTGAAAAATTGCTTTTATATTCTTTTAAACAAAACAAAATTTCAATTATTTTTTGAAGTATGTATACAATTTTCTTTTAATTTTTGTTTAAATATTATTTTTAGTGGTCTGTGTTTTGTTTGTATTCCATGAAAAGTAGAATTCTTATAACACTGGTCGGCAACGAAACCATACTTTTCTAAAAGATTTTTGTGTGCTGATTCCGTTTTCGAAATATTTTAATGTTATCAGGTCAAAAACGCGTTTTTTTGGTGCTTTTGACGTTGAATTTCATTACCGTTAAATACTTTTTGTTGCAAAACTACTTATTCAATCTCCAAAAGCCATATTTTATCGTCTTAAATATGTAAAATTTTTTTTCAAAATAATTTTTTTCTAAAAGTTATTTGATATAGAAATGTATGATATCTGGAAATCTTGGTGGTTCAAGTAAATTATTGTTTTTTGAAGCAGATTTGAAGTCATTTCCAGTTTTCGACTCCTGATTTGGATGAAACAAAAGTAAAATATTACCTAAAAATATATATTTTAATGATACGAATATCAACGTACCTAATATAAATAAAATTTTTCTTGTGGAGAAATTACTTTTTTTGAGGGAAAGAGGAAAATATTTAACTAGTACCGAAATACCATGTTAATCACTAAATGTATTTTTGTAATTCGGTTAAAAAGATGAAAACATTAGGCGATTAAAAGTTTAAAAAATTCATTTAAATATCGAAAGCAAAAGGGTGTTTTTTGAGGGAAATTATAAAATCGAATTTTATAACTTAACATTTATTTCATGACCCTTTTAATGCAAAATTTTTCAACTTTCCTGGACTATTATCTGTCTATATAAATGTACATTTCTATATAAACTGTCTTATTTAATGTAAGATACTTTTAGTTCAAAAATTTTAACAAAAATAATAATAATGGAAACAATGCATTTGGAAGTAAAATTTTTAGAATCTTAGAAATGCTAAAATGTTTGCAATAACTGAAGGCCTAAAAAACATTTTTTTGTTTCTAAATACAGATTTTGGGGGTATTATGGAGTTATAGTATATTTATTGTGGAGATATAGTATACGGCTTTTCTTTGATGATTTTGTAATTTAAAAGTTTTGTTTTTGTGCACTATTCTCGAAAGGGTTACATTTTTTTTTTTATGTAATGACATTTTTGTAAATCAATCTAAACTTCTTTTGTAGTTTGCAAAGTTAAATGTAACAAAGTGTTGCAAAATATAATTCTTAACGAAGAATTTAATTTTTTTTATTTTGTTATAGATTCGGTACCTTAACTTTAGCACTTGTGAGCTTGTGCATTTGATTGGATGAATCTATTTTTAAAATAGTGATTCAATTATATTTAAGATGAATCCCCAGATTATTGCCATGAATCAGCAATAGGAACCAGTTAAACAAATTATTTGTCATTCTTCTTTATTCTCGTATTTCAAGTGTCAATTCATTTCATGTCACCTAGTCCATGGGTACAATCATCAGAAACACCATAGCCCCAAATTAAGATTCAACAATAAGAAAATATAAAAAAGCAACCATAATAATCTCGGTATCTTGTTGTATTCAGAATATAGGGTGTCTTAAATATATGCAAATAATTTAAATTTAAACTTAACCCTGAAATTTGGTGAAGGCCTGGGGTTCAACCAACAAATTTCTCCAGTAAGATCTTTCATAAACTAGATCTGTACCATTTTCATACGAAAATGTGTTTAAAATTTCTCTTCTTACTTGTGTTATAAAGCGTAATAGTCTCCTTCTACCTTTCAAAAACGTTGATTAATTTTTAAAAACTTGTCTTGAAAAAATAATACTTCTCAAATATTTAGCACAAGTCAAAATAAGAGAATGATACAAAACCATTTAACTTATAAATTTTTGTGTTGGTACAAAATTTGTATACCTACATTATTTTTTATATTTAGCTGACACACAGTCAGTTACTTATAAACTTCAAATCCTCATTAGAATATTCAATAGTTTATTAAAAATCAAATATAAACTTTTTTTAATTAAGAAAAAAACACCCTGTTTGCACAAGAACAATAATGTTCAAGATCTAAACGAATAAAATAGAATCTTGCGCGAGTCAGTAAGTATTTGTGTCGTGTAACTGGCAGCCTAATTGAATTATCTTCAATCAGTGTAAGTTTCATTTGACTCAAATTGAAAATGGTTAACAATTTGTGTTTTAATTTTATTTCATATGCATTTATTTATTAATTCTTCTTCTTGTTTTTTTTGACAAAAGGAATACGAATGCTACATGTTTACTACAACTTATTTTTTGAGTGTGATTTTAAAAACTCCTGTTTGTGTTTATCTCTGTCAGACATTTATGGTACATAATTCAGTTTGAAGATATATCATTTTATATGCTTCGTTGAGTTTTCTTTTAAATTAGTTGTTGCGATTAGATTAGTAGTGCCTCCTGCGGTGTTGTGATTGTGATTTGTGACACTTGATGCGTGATTTTTACTCTGAAAATGGGGCAATTAATAAAAATGCAAATGCAATTTGTGTAGCTAATTTTTTTTTAAAAAGATTTGCGTTAAGAAATTTAAATAATTTAGCAAAAATGTAAGGAACATTTAACACCATACAGCTGGTATGGTTGCCAATTTAACAAAATTAGGTTATTCTTCTTAACTGAAGTGAGAAGAAAATTTCGTAGCTGTTTGAACAACTATAGCTATGTTGTAATGATATTATTCGATGAATCTTCTTAACATTTGTATTTCCATAAGATCTTCAACATTTTAATTTTAATTACTTATTAAAATCATTTTTATGGTTGTCCTGATTCTTCAAAATTAGTGACCACCGATGTACTGGCTCAGCTTGGTGGTTTCGATGAAAGATGTTAGCGGTTTTATCGCGGATTTAGTATGAATATTTTAAAAAAATTGGTGCCTTAGAAAATTTTCCACTAAACTATTATTTTTAATTAATAAATTGATACATGTGAATAGTAGTTTTTTTTTAATAAAATTTCATTGCATCAGAACAACTAAGAAGATATTTCCTTATTATATTTTGATGAATTTAGAAATAACTAAAATTATTGTTAGAAGCTTAATTATAATGACACTATACAGCCCAGATTCCATCAAGGCTGCAATCAACAATTTTGTTCAGACAAGTCATCCATCAATTAATAATAGTATTGATTAAAATTTATATTTTCCGTGAATATCTACCATTACTTTTTTCTTCTAAAGGAAAAAAAGTACGTATACGCCAGAGTGAACAATAAAAACATCACGTGTACGTCCAAGTGAACGAGTTGTTGGTTTGTATGGCATAATAAGTGTAATCTATACTTATTGTTTTATTAATAAAAAAAAATACATACACAGAAAATTAGGAATTAAAATAAACTTAAAACAAAAATCCTTGAATTGACTCAAGACAATAAGGGTTCAACCAAAATTAGGCAGGAGATGTGCTTAAATCGAAATGGTAATTCTTTGGAGACAAGTAATATGGCGCATGATTTAAAGGTATTATAGTTATGTTTTGAATTATAAGGAGAAACGAGTCTAAATAATATTAGCACCTACATATATTCGAGTTGCAATAATTGTACTCTTAATATGGTGCTCGAGGCTCGACTGCTTACATAAAGGTGTGGGTACAAGTTCCACTTTAAACAGCATTCTTTTATTTATCCTCCAACTTCAACGGTATGCCACCTAATGGGATAGTGTCATGAAATTTGCATTTAAAAGGCCTTTATGCCTTATATTTGAAAGACAGAGTTAAAATTATTTTCTTTCTTACACAATTTCGTTCTCTCTTCAGTAGTGGTAGTAAGACCAATTTGTTCACCATTTACTACTTGATTTTTGAAAGTTTAACTTTTGGTTTGTGTTACTAACGGAAAGAAAATTACGACTTTTTTATACTTATATGTTTTATCTCTGATATAATTTCTATTTTAACAAAAAAAAAAAAAATTAAGAAAAATTAATAAATTTAAAACTGGTATCAATTTTTTCGAAAAAATGTCAAAAAATATGGAAAACTTGCGCTTTTTTTACTTAAATTTTTTACAAAGATTTTTAGTGCAAATAGATTCTAATGATAAAGAGAGAGAAGCGAAGCTTCTGGATTGAGAACTTTTTGAGTTATTCGTGCACGCAAATCTCAAAAATTCTGTTTCGAGAAAATTTTTTAAATACTTGTTGCATGCTTCGAAAAAAATGTAGTTCTAATACTAAATTCAGACTAAGGTACATAACTCCTTAATATTCACGATTTCTTTAACGAAAAAAAGTTGATTTTTTGGAACATCTATAATTTTTATCCTCAATGTAGGAAAAATTGTAGAGCAGCCAATGTTCTCAAAATTTAAAAACTTGAGTTTTTTTTGTCGTTCTAAAATGTATACTATTTTGTTAAGGCTTTTTATAAAAATAAAAAAAAAGGCGCTTTTCAGTATTTTTTTGAAACGATGAAGAACTTCATCATCTTAATTTTTGGCATTCAGCGTTTCAAGCTTTGCCCTTAGATTAAATTAATAAACCGAGACCGCAAAAAACTTTTGACGCCAAAGATTTATTTTAAATTATATTATACTTTAAAACGAATAAATCAAACAGAATTGAGGTGAACAAAACAGGAAATATTAATTTTATGCATCATTTTTTTTGTCTTTCCTTTAAATGTTATCGTCAAAATTGTTGTTTCAGAAAATAATCATTTTTTGATATTTTCGTTTATTATTGGTACCTAAATGTCATTTAAATTAATAAAAAAAATTGACTTTCGATTTTATCAGCTTTCGATCATTGACTCATTAAATGACCTGCTTAATTGTGATTTCAGGTTTGTTTTTTGTTTTGTTTTTGTTTTTTTTTTTTTTTTAATAAATTTTAAAAGTATAAAGCATTCGATTTAAATATTCAATTAAGTGTTTAAAAAAAAAACAGTATAGTCAAGATTTAGAGTTGAATTTCTCTAAAAACGATTACTGATTCTTGATTCAATAAATATCTTCGCTTGTTCCTTCGGTTATCCTTATTTTAGTTATTGTAATTAAAACAAAAAAATTTAATTGAAAACAATAAATTTTTAGTACATTTTTCATGCATTTTCATTTGGTCAAAAACTTATCAAAATTTGTACCTTACAATCGATTGCTATGATGATGCTTCTCAGGCCCTTCACTGTTAGAACTTAAAGAACAGTTTTTATTTGGTGTGTAAATTAGTAACTATAATTATAGTTGAGCAACTATAATTATATTGATTATAATTAATAGCAATTTCAAATAACAAAAAATGTACTTCCTCAGTTTCAATTCAATACAATACGGTTATACAATACTAAAATTAGAACCGGAAGTAACTTCAGAAACAAAATTGCCTTAAGAACTAGTTAAATTAAATTGAAAGTTCTTCATTCTTAACCACTTTGTTTATTTTTACTTCTTGTCTGTGACCTTCATAAACGAGTTGCACTAAATAAGTAGGAAGTAAAAGTAAACTCAAGAATTATTACCAGAAAACAATAATGGCAATTCTTTGCATTTATTAGTATTAATACAATAAACTATACCATTACTATTAATTACCAAGAGTACAAAAATGCTGTACAATTTTTTTTGTAGGTTTAAAAGAGTTGCACAGCTTTCAAAATATTTATGGAATTTCATTGCTCCACCCAAACATTTTTAAAGTAACAACTATCTTATCATATTTTATTTGACGGAAGCCTCATGATAAATCTTAAGTTCAAAAGCAAACATATTTTAGAGTATTGACATTGGCCTTGCATAAAATTCATAGACCTTTAGATACTTATCTCTGAATGTTGTACTGTTACCTAATAATAAATCCAACAAAAAAGGCGTGTTTAAGCTCTCTCCTCTATACAAATTGATTATAGTCGAATCTCAACAAATGTATTTAAGTACAAGTACCAACCTACCTTTTTTTTTACACTCTTCCAAAGTAGCTTAAGTTAATTCATTTCCTAACATCACACCATTACCAATGGCTTCGAGAGTACATTGACACATGTCGAGGTAATTGAATTGGGTTCAAAACAATTTGTGCGTGTTTCGAAATGGGTAACACGATTAAACAAAAAAATAATATAGTTGGTACAACAAAGCGGTTAAAAGATAGATGAACCCTCGTGTTTATTGTGGTTTGAATCGAGGCAAATAAAAGTAAAAGTTACTCTTATGTTACTCGCGTAGTAGCAACTTCCACCATTGCCACTTTATGTGCTTTAAGGAGCATTCACCTGCAATTGTGTTCGGTCGTTGTTTGTTGTTGCCAAAGCAAAATGGATTCGATTCATGAATTATTAAGCCTGGAAAAAGGAATAGCGCAAGCATAAAAATTGTCTCGACGACCGACGACGGCAGACCTTATTGCCGACGATGCAAAAGTCAATTGTATCATCTTCTTCTTCGTCTTCTTGAAGGAACGTGAAACATATTTTAGTTGTTTGCTGATGCGAATCATGTGAACCCTTCCAAGCATATTATCTGGTGCATCGTGCATCGACATTGGAACGATGCGATGCGACAGTGTTTTGACTTGTGTCGGTGAAGGGACCCACAAATGCGCTCTCTGGTAGAATTGCGACACAGTCTAGATCTCGCGTATACACCAAAGTGTAGGAGTTTCAGCAGAGATGTTGACTCACAGTCACAACTCACAACAGAAAGAAATAAATGAATTATGTGAGTTGACGAAGAGACGTTTTGTAATTATTTCAAGTGAAAACTAAAAAAAAAAAAAAAACTTGTATTCATGTCAGAATGTTTACTCACGTGGTTTTGTTGGGGAGACAAAGAGTATAACAATGGAATAGGAATTACCACTGTACCGCCAGTACGCTGGCGCACCACAGCAGCCTCGCCAGTCGTAAGAAAAAGCTAGCAACTTGTCGGATTTAATACCTATGCTATATAAAGTAAATCTAACCAAACAGTGTCAGGAAGTAATCTATTTTGCCAGTTGTTTGGTGTTGAGATGGAAAACAACTTTCAGTATTTTAACTTTTGTCGGGGGGATACAAAAAAAAAAAAAAATATATCACGATCCATTGTTGGTAATAATAGTATAAGGTAACCTCTACGAGCATATAATGGAAAGTGTAAAACGTTCACGTTTAGAGAGAGGTGTTGTGTTCGATTACCATAGAAGTGTTTAATAATTGCTTTATAGGTTTATTTGAATTTTTGTTGTGTCTTTGAAAAATTGATAAAAAAATGCGGTTTTGACGAGTTCCTTCCGTGTAGATTGTGGTGTAAGTTCAAGAGTTTTTTCAGACATCCAGGAAAATTAACAAATACAAAGGGGCTCCCGATTTATGATCCCTGCCTGCCTTTCATTGATCACGATCCTTAGAGTCGTTAAGAGTTAAGCGTTAGTGAAAGACAAATCGAAAGGTCTATCAGCTCTCTTTTCCTTCTTATCATCCAACACTTGGCGGCATAAAGCAGGACTGCTACAGTGTTTTATGAAGTAACTGCTTAATCATCCGAGTGAGGAGTTTTTTTTTTATATTTTTTACTTGTTCATGAAAAGCTGTATAAGAGTCTTATACTTACAGCTAGTAAATGAGATTGACAGCTGATACCAAAGGTGGCTGCTTACCTTAGCTGTTGAACTGATATGTTAACCCTTTGCTCCCGGCAAAAAATACAAATATTTTGAAAAAAAGTTTTGATATTTTCTAATTACACACTAAAATGAAAAAATAATGATTGTACTAGTAATAACATTGTATAAGGAATGTTTTGAGCTGAGAGTACAAAAGAAGAAGTCCATTTTTTAGTAAAAAAAAACTATCAAAGTAATTAATAGGTGGTTTCATGCTGAAACCACTAGGAAGCAAAGGGTTAAATATGATGTCTTCTATATTTGAACATTATTTTTGTTTGTGCTCTAAAATTTAACGGCTTAACTGAGCACTTTCTTTGAAATTAAAATTGAAAAAAAAATTAAATCACAAGAAAGAGAACCACTTTAAAAATTGAACTTACGATTTATTAGAAAAAAAATTTAAATCCAGCTAGTTTATCTTCACACCTGACTTGTTAATGATAAGTTATTAATGAACATCTTTAAACCATTCAGAAATTCTTTGGATTAATTGGTTAGTGATACAAATATTTTAGTTTAAATTTTTCAATGGAAAACAAAATGTTACACATACACCACAGTGACTTATTCTTTTACTAATAATAAACCCTCAAAACGTCATGTCTTCTCATTTCTTGGAGCTCAAAACCATTTAGGAAGTTGTTTTATTCTTTTTTACATTTCCCTTTTAAATTTTTTTTACATTTCTTATAAAAATATTGAGCATAATTTTACATTTAAGAGGCTACTTTGACAATAAGACGAAGAACTTACGATCCAGTCGTCCATTTAATTTGAATTTTCAGTAGAAAAATATCGTAAATAAAATTTTTGTTCCATAAAATAATAATTAAAACTAAATTTGCGAAACATACTGTATATGAGAATAAAAAACCTCTTTTCACAAAATAACGTTATTTCTTTGACCATTTAAAAACTCTACATTTTAAAATCTTTAAATAATTTTAATAAACTATTGTTGTTGCAATTTTCCCTTAGTGACTTATTGAAAAAAAAAAAATATGTGCATTTGAAAAATGATTTGATATCTGTAATAATAAATTGTTTATTCAAAACCTTCTATAAAACCACCAAAACTTTCTAAAAATATTTAAAGTTGTTGAAATATTTTATTTAAATTTTTTTTGGAAAATTCTGCACTTCCAATGAATATGAAATATTTCATACAATATATGTACAAAATATTAATGTTGAGTTTATATCAATATATACGAATAGTATCATTCTTTTTTTTTCTAAAGCTCAATTTATCATTAAACTCTAATTTGAACAGAAAAAAAAATATTTTTATTAGATTTTCAAATTAAAATATTAAAATATTTTGCAAATATATATGTATGTATTGCTAAAAAATTAATACAAAAGTTATAGCCCTATGTCCACTTTTTCAGCTTCTCGATCTAATGTGCACTGGGTTGAAGTTTTCGGTTAAATTATTTTGACGTGATGGGATGGTATAGTTAACAAGTTGGAGAGCAGGTTTACGCTTTTCATATTGATGGTTCGAGAATCGGGTAAAAATAATCTTAACGAATCGATAATTATGTCGTTTTATAGGCTAATTTAGCCAAGAGCTCACAGAAAATTTTGGGAAAGGAAGTACATATAACCAAAATTCAAGTACGTCCTGTCATAGAATTCTAAAGTCAGTGGATTCTTGTACCTAACCCAAACTGTTGGTCAGCACTGAAACAGTGAAAACTTGACAGTTGTCTTCTTAACAGCCGCCTATAATCATATTGTTTAAAACTTAACTCCCTGTGGGAAAATCTATAACTAACTATCAATACAACTAAAAAAAAAACTCTTCGAATCACCCTGTTGAACAACTTAATCATCGTCATTATAGCATTGCATTTGGTTCCGGTTTCGTTAACAGTTGGTATTGTATACTATATGGCGCTAATTTACTGACTATATTATTATGTGACTACAATAATTTGCAATGAAATTTATATTCATTTCATATTGATTTTTCTATCTACACTTGTATTACCGTTATAATGATTTTTCTTTTTAATTTTTTTTTTAAATTAACATAATTTTTTTTGTATAAATTTTCATTTGCAAATTTTCTATTTGATTTCAGGAAATAGAAACACAAAGACGTATTCGCTGATAGAAATTAATTGGAAATTGTAAGTTTTTTTTTTTTTTTATTTATAATTTTTCATGCATGAAATTATATTGTAAATTTTATATGGCAGCTTATAAATTAGCATAATCTTTGAAGAGCGTTCGATAGATCGTAGGTGTTAAAAATATTTGGAGAAGAGGAAAGTTATTTTTAAATAATGTAAATTGAAATTCTTTTGAGTTTTTTTTTTTTTTTTTTGGTAAATGTAAATATATTTGTTTATATTTATCTTTCGGGCTTGTGCGTATTTTGTTTTTGTTTTTTGTCGATTTATGTAACTGATGTGATAATATCTTCCGATCTCACAGTGGATTTTTTAATGAGGGGGAATTAATTCATATAAATATCATAAATAGGCCTAGTTTAGTTATAGAGATGACTGCTGACAAATACTTTTATCTACCTGCATGTAGTTGAACGTAAAATTGTTATTAAAACAAAAAACGGATGAAAGTACAGAAGTTCTTCGATTACTAGCTCTTAATTTATTCTGAAGAATTAGTAAATTTAGTGTATGGTGAAATAATACCGAACATTTTTAAACTTGTACATATGTATGTTTTTAAGATCAACAAAAATGCATTTTTTAAAACTAAGATATTTTTTTATCCGAAAATTGAGTTCGTCTTTGCCATAAAATACCCTAAAAATGCCATAACATCGACGATGAAAATTCAAAATTACTTTAATTTCATTGAATTTTCCTGAAACAAACTGAATACTTGCATTGAAATATTTGAGTTTTTCCTAAACTTTGACAAACTAGACCTTCAAACTTTTTCTATTAAGCCTTGTATAATAAAGGCTGAATGAAGTTTATATTTATCTTTGAAAAATACTTTTTTAGTTTTTTTTATATACCTACTGTAATTTTTTTGACATTTTTCTTCTTCTGAATTTAACTGAAAATAAATATGGCCAACCAATTTGGAAAAATTACAAAAAAAAATTTTTTAAATGTTAACATTTTTTTAGTTATTTTTTTCCAAATTCTGATTTTGAGCACCAGTATTTCAAAAACACTTTCTTCAATTTACTTGATTTTAATTCTACAAATCGAAATAAGCTTAAAGCTTTTTTAAACATAATTTTTGAAATTTTAACAAAAAAAAAAAAAAAAATTTGTACAAGAAAATCTTCATTTAAATTTAAAAAAAGCGGCAATAGCGACAGTTTTTATTGTAGAGCTTAAAGTATTTTTAATTACCGACGTTTTGAAAAAGATCATCATAATCGTGGCTTAATATTACCATTTTTTGAGCTTCAGTTACTCCACTTCTAGAAAGTCCATCAACTCCTTTGTTCTACCAACCAAATATTCGAATGATCAAACATTGTTTGTCTCAAATGATTTTGTTAGATAGCTTTCTTGAGAAAGCTCGCGGGACAAACACTTCGCAGTCATATATGTCATCACTCCTCTCTTAAGAGAGGCTGCCTATAATTTAAGGGACATAATCATTTTACATACAGTGGCAAGAGCCTTTAAAGATTATGAAATAAAGAAATGCACTGTTTTAATTTTACTTTATTTATGTTCTATTTTGCTTCACTACCTAGAATATGGGAAAACAGCATTTTTCCTAGGTGTCCTCGAAAATGGCGAATTTTCTTCGTCCTCTCACTATTGAAATTACATGATCATCAGTGAACAGCTTTCATTTCTCGGTAGAAGCACTGTGAAATGAGCATTAATTCGACCTACGTCTCCAAAAATTATATATTTGTTGAAACGAACTTCAAGTAACTTAACTCATAAGGTAAGAGGTTAAAATTCAAAGATAAGCTGATACCGAAAATGTAAAAAAAAAAAATGGGTTGCCACTTTTAAAATGGGAACTTCTATGTGGCAACTCTATCTTCGTGTAAAGGTCCATTTATAAAAGTCATAATCTTATTTGAGCTTATATCAAAATGGCATGTTGTGCGAGTGTGTGAACACACAAAATCGCATATAACGCAGGGTATAATGCGCATATACGTGCTTCGTTCAACTTTCTTTAAGCAGTTCTTGCGATTTTGACATAAGATATTATGTCAACTATTAGAGCTGGCCCTTAGTTTGAGTACAACTCACATGTCTTGAGACGTACACTCCCACAGCTCGTATGACCTTCTTTGTGTCTTGTATCTGGTTGTCTTTCGTCTTTTTTCTTCTTCTCAGAGAATTCTACCGTAATACTAGCAATAATTGAGCACTAACTTTAGGACTACTACGACTGCGGGTACTTTGGACTTCTGTGAAGAAACAACCTTAAACCTTTTGAAACAATTTAAAAACGTTTACTGCTAAATAAAATCCGCTAAATAAAATCCGATTATATATCATTTAGTTAATAGTAAATTGCTCTCTTTTTTCTTTGTGTAAAACACGACTACCATCAATTTTACTCTGCACATTAATTAAATTATAAGCTTCAACCAAACCCCAATATGAACTTTTGTTTTCGTTAGTTTATGTGTCAATGTCAAATCGTTTATTGTTTTTTAATTCATTTTATGTATAAGCCCTCTGTGATCAAATTCTAAACATTAAAAAAGAACCTATCTCAACATAAATCTACCTAACCGTTCAAAACATAAACAAACAAACAAAAAAAAAAAAAAAGAACTCACACATCCGATTCCCATTAAACGTTGTTCGGTGCGGTTCGACAGCAAACCAATCGACCTGCAAACACATTATTTTAAAATTATTACTCGATTCTTTTTCCATTTTGATGGTGTTTCTGTTTCACCTTTCAAGAACGTTTGTTTGTTCAAGTCTGATTGAATGTATCTTAGAAATAAGATTCCAAGGCGAAGGTAAAATAGGAAAAAAAAAACTGGAACGTGTTTCAATTGGAAAATGTATCTAATCAAGTTGTGTTCGTTAAATTATTTTGTTTTGCATTAGAAACCTCTCAGTATAAAGTTGATGCAAGGTATACTTCTACTGGGGCACAACAATCACATATATGCATTATAAGTACCTACTCGTAGTACTCGTATAGTTGGAAAAAAACAAGTCGTGATAAATGCAAACCTAACGTCTCTGTCAGTCAGTTTGCCCGCTTTATTAGCTTTCCATAATTTTATCTAGCATTTAAGTACTCAGCAGACTGTAGCTCCATCTATTGTGATGTAATGTTATGTATATAGTTCGTTGGGGGGGGGGGGGGGGGGGGCTGTAGAGCTACAACACAATGATGGCGATATATGTAAATTAAGCAATGGCCTTGGAAATAATAATTTCTATTTGTTTTCCTTGGTTTTACCTTATACCACTTATGAATACAAAGATTTTAATTAATTAATTGATTTTATTAGTACAAGTTTGTAGATAGAAAGCCTAGAGAGCGGGCACCGGCACATACCGGTCAGGTGTATAATTTCAGACTTACTTTTTATAGAGAATTTTATTTGTTTATTGTAAAATTTTTATTTTCACCAAAGTTATTTATGCAAAATAAGGTAAAGTAGTAGCTTCAGTATGTTTTGTTTTGTTTTATTTATTTTATTTTTTTGTTTGACATTGAAATTTTTATATATGGAACATAAAGTTATGGTACCTACACCGAAAAAAAAAATTGATAATAACAGCTATCAAATTAACATTTTTCAGTGACAAAAGTCGTCCAACAATTAAAATATCAATTTTGATATTTTATAATATCATTTTGACATTTTTTTTATTTCAGGTGGGACAGTGAAAATTTCATTTTGACAATTAAAATATCATTTTGACATTTTTTTAAGTTAAAGTGAATAGTGAAAATTTCACTTTGACAATTAAAATATCAATGTTGACTAGATTTTACGTTTTAGTTTATTATAATGAAACCTATTTCTTTCCTTTTCATTTTTATTATTTTTATTATTTTAAGAATTTTCTTTCTTTTTTTAAAACATTACTGAAAGGGAATATTCCTTACAAAATAATGGTGATATTATTTTTTCTATTATAAGTGATATAATTGTTTTGTTATTTTCTCCCAAACTATGTGAAGTAAAATCTTAGTGCCGATCAAATTTTCTCAGTAAATCATACATTTTACTTCGAAAAAACACAAAGCGCCTTTAAATTAGTACATATTAAGAATTTTTTATTTAATATTTTTCAATAATTTGGAATGAGAAATTGATATGAAAAAATGATAATAAAATATCAAAAAAAAATTCCAAAATGTGACATTTAAATATCATCCTGATAATAAAAATGTTGTTTTAACATTTTAAATATCATAAAACACATTTTATAGAGCATTTTTGGCTGATATTTAAAAAATGTTAATTTGATATTTAAAAAATGTTAAATTGATATTGGTTTTTTTTTTCGGTGTATATGAAAAAAGCGTAAAACCTAAAGACCTTATGTTAATAACGTTGACAGGTCAAGTTAGTTATTTTGCATTGCAAAGCATTATGGTGTTGTCGGTATTTTGTACACTGAAAATAATAAATTTCGTAAAATTACGAAAATAGTTTCATACACTACATTTTCGTTGGCCCAACGAAACATTCGTTGGCTCAACGAAAATATGTAATTTTTCGTAATATGAAAACCTTCATCAATTAATGAAAACGTTTCATACACTTTTTCTCCCTTTTTAGTGCCAAAAAATCCAATTCAATGAAAAGATTCATCAATTACGAAAAATTTCATACTCATTTTAAAGAACAAAAATACGATTTTTTCCTTACTTAATCAAAGTTTTAATTAAGTAAGGAAAAAATTCATTAACTTATGAAATTCAACATTAACTAACGAAAATCTTCATAAGCTTATGAAAATTCTTCATATACTAATGAAATATTACATTGGCTTATGAAAAAATACATCCGTTAACAAAAAAAAATCGTTGCCTTACAAAAAAAAAAAAAAAAAAGGTAGACTTGGGTGCATTTCTGTTTTAATGGTTAAAAATTGAATCTTGCTGGATATAGTTCACATTAGGTTTTTGTTTAAAAATCTATGTAAGTTGAGCTGAATATAAAAAATATTTGCGTATTGACAAGGTGTCTCACGGATAAGTCAACTGATGAGTCCAAGTGAGCTCCACCGGGTCGAAACGCCATTTTTTTGTTTGGACTGTATTAAATTAATAATAATTTAATAAGTCCAATAAATATTTAACAATAATCTACTAAAAAAAAAAAAAATAATACAACGAAAAGTTTCGTTAGCTAACAAATATTTTTTCGTAATTTAATAAAAATTTTCATTAAATTTACGAAAAAATTCGTTAGCTAACGAAAGTTCTTTCATAAATTAATAAAAAAATACATTGACTAACGAAAAATATCACCGTGGTTAATTAAATTTTACGTTAATCAATGAAAAAGTTTGGTAAAGTGATGTAAAAATTCATTAATTCGCGATCAAAAATGTTTATGAAAAATTTCATTAAAATACGACAGTTTTCGTTAGTTGATGAAGTTCTTCATTAACGTATGAAAGCCATTTCGTTGAGCCAATTAAATTTTTCATCGGCTGAAAATTAATTAAATTTTCGTTGGCTCAACGAATTTTTTCGTTGTATTTACGTAAGGATTTGGTTCAGTGTATTTATTCATAATAATTTTAAGCGCTCTGGCCATTTGGAGATTAGTTCCACAAAATTAATTAAGTAAATTTGAATTTTTGTGTGAAAAATTGCATTCCTTTAAGATATAAATAAATTAAATGGTATTTAAAATGTTTGAAAAATGAATCTGAAGTTGATAGATATACCTAAAAAGTGAAGTTTAATGGAAATAAATCGTTAAAAATAAATTGTACCTCAAAAGTCTAAAAAATATTTTTAAATCTTAAAACGGAGCACATATTGCCAAAAGTCTAGATGGATGCAAAAGGTGCCAGCAGATATGAAAAAGTTCTTCAAATTAAAATAAAAAAAATCGGTACAGAAAAGCATGTATTGATACAATGAAGGAGAAATCATTAAGTTGTCAAACTTAAAATCACACAAAAAAAAAAAATAGAATTATGTATGATGTTTTACACATTTTTAACCTCTAGCTTACCAGAGCTGCCAATTCCTCCCATGGGCGGTTTTGCTCCATTTAGGTCATGTTTCGGATTTTTTTTTTTTGAAATTGTATTTTTCGACTCCTTCTTTCGCAAATAATACCTTCGAAAATTAGGATTTGATTGTTAAAAATACAAGATACTTTTCACATGAACGATAAGATAGATACCTATTTTTTATTCAATTATATATTTATAATAAACAATAACGATTTGATATAAAATCACAAACAAAAGCCACTTATTTTATATTGCATGTGCCCATTATTTTTTTTTTTTCATACAACAAAAACAAGAACAAAACAATGTTGGAACCCCCCAAATGCTAGTTTATTTTTCAAACCTGCCTGGTTCGATTGCCAAAAGTTAGCTCAGTATAGCCCAAGATTTTTTTTAGCCCATCCTTATTTCTAAAATTATTTTTTTCACCTCAAAAATTCATAATACATAAATATTTTATTTTATTCAGTGTAAAAATTGTTGGTTTTGTACTGTGGTTCGTTTGCCAACGCTAGTCCAGGATAGCGCAACTTTTTTTTTTAATTATTCCACCATTTTTTTCAAAAGATACAATAAATTTGTTATTCATATCAGAAACCGAAAAAAATATGTTTTTTTTCGTTAGTTTAAAATCTTGTGAGGTTAGCCCAGGATAGCGCAACTTTTATTTTCGCTATCTCAGTTTAAAAATTATAAAGCTTCTGACACCTAAAAAAAAAAAAAAATAGTGCGCATACACCACAGTGACCTTTTAAATTTATAATTTAAAAATAGATAAATCAAATGTTTTTTATTTGACTTAGCCCTGATTTTTCAATATCAGAGAAATAAATGTCTATATAAAGAAAACTTTTATTCCTAGGAATAAGCTCTAACTGAGACTTATTGGATTATTGAAAAATTGGCACTTTACTTAGTATTCTTACTTGATTGAATGTAGTCCATATAACATTCCTGTAGATTAAGTTGTTCTACACTTAGGAGCAAAAAAATTGAATCAAACTTTGGGTTCTGTAAAAACGATTATTGGCCAGGATGTAATTGACATACATGAATGTTAATTGCACCATTAAAAAACTTGAAACAAAAGCTTTAAATCATATGCTAGGAACTTAAAAAAACCGTTCACTTTATAAAGATGCAATCAACATAAATGAAGTACATATATAAGGAAAAAAGACTGATATTTAAACAGGGAATATCTGGAAAATTTAACATTAAAAAAAAATTAAGTGCAATTTATTGACAGATAGCGGGACTATATCGTATGCATTTATATGTTTTCTAAAACAATTCAAAGTAAAAAATTCAAGCTTTTAAATTGGACCATGAGACTTGTAGAAACATTATTTTATCCATTGCATTTTTTGTTTTTAATACAAATAATTTATTTGATTCCGTTTTTTTGCTCCTAAATGTATTTCATAAAAACTAAAATGAGTTTTTTAGAGGAGTTAATTTGAATTTGTCATAATTTTTTAACTAAGGGTTTGTTAACAAAAAAAGTGATTAAATTTTTTGGAATTACTATGGTCAATTGAAAAAAAGTGTAAAAAGGATAACTTTTACGCTGAAAAAAATAATAAAAATTGTTTTAGAGTGCAAGATCAATTCGCAAGAAGTAATTCTTTCATAGTTTTAAGGTTTAAAATAGTCATTATTTCGAATGGCTTCGTACAGTTTTTTTTTTGTCATAAACCTCAAAATCCATGAACTTGTACCTTGAAAAAAGGCATGCATTTTCAAAAAAAGGATGAAATTCATAATCAATTTAAGAATTCAAGGAGCGTAACATGGTTAGATCTATTTTTGAAATAATTCTGCTCTCAGTAACATAAATTTTTCTAAAAAAAAACACATGAAAAAGCCTTGTAGTCCTAGACCAAACTAAGTCACACTTAAAAAAGAAACTAGAACAACACCATTTATTTTCCATGATATAGCAAAATAATGGCCTCATTTCCAAGCAAATAGCTTTTAATTACTTTGAGAAAGTAAACATTATCAAAAACCATATAGACCATTATAATAAGGAACGAAGTCAAAAACTAATGCCTTTTGACCTTCGACATCTCTGAAACCTTGAAACAGTAACTTTGATTTGTGGACTCATTTTACTAATAACCTTTCTTTGCCTTAACTTAATATACGGGCGAATTGGATCATCTTGATCAAAAGACTATTAATTTTGTGATGCTTTTTTTTTATCAAAGGCTGAGGTAAGCTCGCCGGTTCCAGGGTTTTGCCGAAGAAAGCACAGTAAAACTCGGCTATAGAAGAAACCAAAAACTCAAATTCTTTATTTTCACTATAGAATCGTTCTTTATTGTTCTCTACTTTCTTTAAATAACAATTTTATATAAAACTTATATACTACTTATAAATAATGCCCAATACTCTAAGAGAGCAGGGGATCTCGGACGGAGATAAAAGGAATAAATCCTATGGTGACCAAAATATGCTATTATGACCAAACTCAGAGTGAGATGGTGGTTTCGGGAATTATGACCAAACTCCAAATGAGATGGTGGCTTCGGATAGAGACGGGTATTATGACCAAACTATAAATGAGATGGTGGTTTCGGGAATTTATGACCAAACTCCAAACGAGATGGTGGCTTTGGGAATTATGACCGAACTCTAAATGAGATGGTGGTTTCGGGAACTATGACCAAACTCCAAACGAGATGGTGGCTTTGGGAATTATGACCAAACTCTAAATGAGATGGTGGTTTCGGATAGAGACGGGGATTATGACCAAACTCCAAATGAGATGGTGGCTTCGGATAGAGACGGAAATTATACCTAATGGTCGGATGTAATGCCCTTAACTCAAGGTGAGAAGGGGGACTCGGAAAGAGACGCTAAATCTACCTACCTAACGTCAAAACGGAAATTTGCCAACATTCCAAAAATTTACAACAATACGGTATATCTATTATGGCTTAAATAGGTGTACTGAGGGAGAAATCGTCTACTCGAAGTAGATTCAAAAGATCTCTGGTTTATTCGGAAATTCTTACATCTACTTAGTAATATTTTTACACAAAGCAAGTGTGAACTCTATAAAATTAAACGGTAAAATTAAAGTTAAATTAATAATAACAATAGTTTTGAGTATAAAACAAAATGTATGTTGTCGTGTTTGTGTTGTTGCTATTGATGGCATAATCCGGGACGTTCAGTTGTTTCGGTATCGGTTTTATAGTCCGGGATGGGCGGTTGCCAAATAGTTTTAATTAATTTGATTTCTTTTTGTTGCTGTTGATGGCATAGTCCGGGACGTTTTATAAATTTGGTTTCGGGTTTATAGTCCGGGATGGTTGGTTTCCATACAGCTTTAATTAAATTGGTTTGCGGTGGAAAGGAAAGTGTGACGCTTCGTTACACACCCCCCTTTCTTTGGAAGACGAGAACCTTCTCGTCTCAAACTCTTCATGGCGGTAGGAGAAAAAAAAAATAAGAAAAGGAAAGGAAAAAAATGATTAGAATAAAAATTAAAATATGTTTTGTTTTTAATTCATAGTAACGGTTTTTTTTTTTTTTTTTTATATTTTTTTTTTTTTGTTTTTTTGTTTTTTTTTTTTTTTTTTTTTTTTTTTTTTTTTTTTTTTTTTTTTTTTTTTTTTTTTTTTTTTTTTTTTTTTTTTTTTTTTTTTTTTGTTTTTGTTTTTTTTTTTCCAGAACTTCAGATTATATTAAATACAAGAATAAGTATAAAAAGAAAAAAAAGTAGATTTCATTAGGTATAACACAAAAAAATAATTAATTCAGGATGCGGTAATGTTTACATGGGAATGTTGATAGTTTTTTTGAAGTTCCCGAAACGGAGAGAAGCGCGGTTGTTGCCTCTATTTAACATTACCAAAACAGGCCCCCAGGGACACTGAATTGTAAATCTTCTGTGTGGGTAGTACCCGCGGTTCAGGTATATCCCTTTGAACGGGTCGAAAACAGGTGCAGTAGTCGGGTCGGTTGGTGGTTTTGCACCTGGTGGTGTTGCTGCTGGTGGTAAAGTGGATGGTGTTGATGGTGCTGGTGGTAAAGCGGATTGTGGTAATGGTGCTGGTGGTAAAACGGATGGTGCCGGCGGTAAAGCGGATAGTTGTAATGATGCCGGTGGTATTGGCACTACAGCGGGTGTGGTTACTGCTGGTTGTAGAATTGCTGGTGTTGGCGGTGCAATCGCGGTTTGTTTTGAAGATGTTGCCATTGCTGCTACAGCACATAAATCGTACAACCCAGCTGCATCTTCCGGTAGGCAGGCGCTTAAATTTAATGCACCAGATAAATAGGCAATCTGGCCGGTTGTCGCTACGAAACCTCCTCTGGATCTTGGTAATGGCGGGTTTAGCTTGCACCAAGCTTCCTCGGCTGCATTCCTCTGCTCCCGAATCTCGGCCATCCTCTGTGCAACTGGAATTTTCGGGGGGATCGGCTTCGCAGCTTCTTTTGCGCGGTTCTCTACCCGGTGGGTTTTGACGGTGATTTGTAAGGGTGCATCTGGTCGCGGAGGAGCGCGTACCTGGCTTGGAGCCGTTCGTTGGTGGATGCACGGGTCATTTGGTACAGGAGCACGGCTTTCAGGTAGTGGCAGTTGTTTGCTGTAAACCTTTGTCGGTTGGCTGGCGGATTGCTGGCGGCTCGGTTCGGCGATTGGAGGGACTCCACGGCTTGGCTGTGGAAACTGTCTCTCTGGAGAAGATAATCTGTGGAATCGTCGTCCTTCTTCCAAATCGGCCTGGTTCGGGTGGTCTTTGCGTATATTCGTTCTTCCATACGGCTGGGTACGAGAACTTTTGCTAATTTTACTGGTCTTATGATTCATATTCATTTTTTCGGCGGTGTCAATGGCTTGAGATAGAGGTCTGCTTATCTCGGCTGCTGCTACCTGACTGACTGGAATGTCTGGATAATGAAGCTTCTTGATGCGGTTCGGTAGGACATTGGAAATATTATTTATTTCCTTGAATTTCGGTAAATCTTTATTCAAAACTTCGTTAAGTTTTTGCGGTTGTTGGACAAGGAGATGTGATGTAACATGGCAAACAGCTGAGTTTTCGGTCTGGATCGGTTTACTTCCGGTAATGGGTTTCCCCGCTATGTAAAGCTGAATGTTTGCTTGTTGCATTAAATCCATTCCTAGGATTGCGTCTTCTGCAAGAGCAGGTAAATATGTTACATCTCCTGTAAGTTCAGTGTCTCCAATGATGAATGTGGTGGTGAAGTGTTCACTCGTAGCAACTGGGTTTCCATTGGCCATATGAATCGGTTCGTAATTAATCCGCACCGGTAAGTCAAGTTCTTTAAACTTTTGTCGTACCTCTTTGCTTATAAAAGTTTTTGTAGAACCGGTGTCGACTAATGCTTGGAACGTGCGGTCGTCCACTGTTATAGGGACGAAATATCGGGGATCTCGGCGGGGCGGACAGTAAACAACTGCAACGAGGTTTCGGTGACAAGGACAGTCCTTGGTTAATTTTCCATCCTCGCCGCAGAACGAGCAAAAGAGACGGAACGGTCGATGGCAAGTTTCTTTACGATGGCCTCTTTGCTTGCAGTTCCAACAATGGGTATCCCTATTATATGGAACGGTTGCTGGCGGATCGCGAGGAAACGACTGTGCAGGGGAGGCTGCAGAAACTGTCGGTCGGATATTTCGTTCTTCGTTTTTGACAAACTCAAATTCCTCTGCGAGAGTCATCAACTCGTCCAAGGTATCAAAATCTCGGCGACGAATGTAGAACCTGTATTCAGGTCTCATGTGGTCAAAGATTCTGTCTAAGTTTTCGTCTATAGACATACGAGGGTGTTGTCGTATGAGGTATTGTACAGCTAAGATGTACTCCTTAGCACGCTCACGGGGACCTTGGCGTTTGCGAAGTATTTCCTCTTCTAATTTATGAAGATAGCGGGCCGGTAAAAAATAACGTATGAAAGCCTCGCGAAAGTCTTCCCACTTTCTGAAAGTTTCGCTTTTGATACGTAACCATTCTAATGCAGTACCCCGGAATAACTCAGGCAGTGTTCTTAACATATCATTTGGAGGGATGTTATAGCACCGTGTTAGTTCTGTTACTCTTTCCAGGAATTCAAGGGGGTTCCCAGATGAATCAAATCGCAGGCCCCACTTGCGCACAGTGTTCATCACCTCAGCCTCGTAACTCAGAGTGAGTCGATTTGAAGGTCCAAGTGGTGGTGCTTGTGCGGAAGTAAATTGAGTCTGGTCTGGATGAGAGATGAAACTCTGCTGGAAGGGTGCTGGATGGTTAGCGGAAACAACGGAGTTGTTTAAAAGTGGTTGCTGGTGGCCGGGTATCACAGTCGGAACTTTGAAAGAAGTCTGAATATATAAAGGGGTTTTTAAATCTTTTTCGAGACTTGTCGGACTGGTATCGGGTGCCTCTTCTTTGGAAGCGTCTTCGGCGTCATTTGCTTCATCGGATAGCGCGGCGTCAAGCCTTTGCTGAGTGAGATTATTCCATTTCTCGCATAAATTTTGAGTAGAAGCAAGTGCACGAACTTGTTTCAAATGCTGACTTAAACGTTGCCGCAGGTCCTGCATGTTTCCTGCAGTATCTAAATCACGGGTTTTGAGCATTTCGATTAGTTCGGTTTTCTTCATCAAATAGATGAAACCAAGATTCCTGAACGGACTTGACTCTTGGTCATCGTCTGGCGGCGGTGAAGCGTTTGCTTCGGGCATATCGGGGCAGTGAAAAACGGATTGTAAAGAACTAGTGATTTGGAGTTAAAAAAGAGCGGAAAGCGGAGGGCGGCGGAAGGCGGTAGAAGACGGTTGAACCTTTAAAAGATTCCGGGTCGGTCGGCGGAAAGAATTCGGAATGAATCTTCTAAAGGTCCCTGCTCGGGCGCCAAAATGTGATGCTTTTTTTTTATCAAAGGCTGAGGTAAGCTCGCCGGTTCCAGGGTTTTGCCGAAGAAAGCACAGTAAAACTCGGCTATAGAAGAAACCAAAAACTCAAATTCTTTATTTTCACTATAGAATCGTTCTTTATTGTTCTCTACTTTCTTTAAATAACAATTTTATATAAAACTTATATACTACTTATAAATAATGCCCAATACTCTAAGAGAGCAGGGGATCTCGGACGGAGATAAAAGGAATAAATCCTATGGTGACCAAAATATGCTATTATGACCAAACTCAGAGTGAGATGGTGGTTTCGGGAATTATGACCAAACTCCAAATGAGATGGTGGCTTCGGATAGAGACGGGTATTATGACCAAACTATAAATGAGATGGTGGTTTCGGGAATTTATGACCAAACTCCAAACGAGATGGTGGCTTTGGGAATTATGACCGAACTCTAAATGAGATGGTGGTTTCGGGAACTATGACCAAACTCCAAACGAGATGGTGGCTTTGGGAATTATGACCAAACTCTAAATGAGATGGTGGTTTCGGATAGAGACGGGGATTATGACCAAACTCCAAATGAGATGGTGGCTTCGGATAGAGACGGAAATTATACCTAATGGTCGGATGTAATGCCCTTAACTCAAGGTGAGAAGGGGGACTCGGAAAGAGACGCTAAATCTACCTACCTAACGTCAAAACGGAAATTTGCCAACATTCCAAAAATTTACAACAATACGGTATATCTATTATGGCTTAAATAGGTGTACTGAGGGAGAAATCGTCTACTCGAAGTAGATTCAAAAGATCTCTGGTTTATTCGGAAATTCTTACATCTACTTAGTAATATTTTTACACAAAGCAAGTGTGAACTCTATAAAATTAAACGGTAAAATTAAAGTTAAATTAATAATAACAATAGTTTTGAGTATAAAACAAAATGTATGTTGTCGTGTTTGTGTTGTTGCTATTGATGGCATAATCCGGGACGTTCAGTTGTTTCGGTATCGGTTTTATAGTCCGGGATGGGCGGTTGCCAAATAGTTTTAATTAATTTGATTTCTTTTTGTTGCTGTTGATGGCATAGTCCGGGACGTTTTATAAATTTGGTTTCGGGTTTATAGTCCGGGATGGTTGGTTTCCATACAGCTTTAATTAAATTGGTTTGCGGTGGAAAGGAAAGTGTGACGCTTCGTTACAATTTATTGCTCACTTTCAAATAATTATCGCTTTCGATATCAATATCGAGGTAACCAAAATATAAAAACATTTCACATCAAAAGCATTTCATCGCATTCACTTAATTTGATTTTAATTCCACCCACACTGCCCAAAATATCTCAAACGAAAAGGTTATATATTACCTATAGTTTCATTGGTCAACCTATAGTTTCATAAGCAATCCCAAAAAAGGAAATATTTTTATTTTTGTCAGTAATTTCATCGTGCTTCCGTAATTACACCCGTGTGTTCGGTCATAGCACACTCATTACGCATTAAAATAAATTTGATTTCGTGATAAAAGAAAATCACCTATTATAATGAAACAACAAATGGTCAACAACATTTGGCATTTTAGTTCTATCAATTTTGAACAAAAAAAAAAAAAAAAAAATCATAAAGTATTGAAACAACAACAACAACATTTGGCATTTTAGTTCTATCAATTTTGAACAAAAAAAAAAAAAAAAAATCATAAAGTATTGAAACAACAAAAGAAACTTAAGCACCCAAAGTAAAGTGACACTGGCTTTAAGGAATTCCACATTGGTCATAAATCATAGCACACCAGCCTCAGGCTTGCAAGTTCCTACCCAAACACACATACCTTATTCCACTTCACCCAGCCAGTATCTATCTACGGCTAAAAGTGAGCGGCTTAACTGAGAGACAATGTGCATAACAAAAAAAACTAACCTTTTATAGAATTCGTTTGAAAGGCATTTCACGACCTACAGATACATTCTGATTGTTAACAGGTAGTAGGTTCTATGCCATTATTGCAACTTTTGGCCAAAAGCAGGAGTGGTAAATGGCTTTAGAGTATAGTAACATAAAACGTGATCGTACTTTGCAAAATATAAATATCTATATGACACTAACTGGGCATAGCTTTTTTTCGTTTGCAAAAATGAAAAGCGGAATCAAGACAAAAGCTATTATAAAAGTCAGGAGCGCTTGAAGGATTAACGAATTAATAAGAAATTTCTTGGGGCGAAACATTAAAATGGATCTATAACCTTTTTATGTGGCTCAAAACAGTCGAAAATTAGGAAAGCCAATGAATTACTAAAAAACAAGTTTATAACTCTTGAAAAATACTGATATTTTTCTGGAAAAAAGTTATCAATTTTATTCCTGCGCCTACACTTTTTAAAACATAAAAGCCGGTCCCGTGTTTTAGCATGCAAATAGCAATTTCTGCAGCAACAAAAACGAAATAATGTAGATAAACGCTTTTGTCATTTTGTAATTAGTCATTATAAACCCTCACCCTGCCGGGTGTATTATGATGATTATGTTTTTATGCTTGTGGTGAGACACAAGGAATTAAAATACAAACTAATCTATGTAGTGGTTATTAGTTGTCCACGGTTTTGACCACATTTCTCAAGACTGACTTATGTAAAAGAAAAAAGAAACACGTTATGATTCAGTAGATTGGGGTTTTATATTTTGTTGTTTTCATTTCCCATTCTTCATGCTGAAAAGTCGCATTTGGAATGAATTAGTTTAAGGGGTTATTCGATTACCTCAACTAGCGTTGAATCATAAAATAAAGGAAATGTTTTAAATTTTTTTGTTTTACTGCAAATTGTTTGTTTTATCCTTTCCATGAATTTAACCCAGTTTCTTTGTTATACGTTTGATCAAGATACCTACTGGTATTTATGACTTAACCTTTATTTCAGTCTACCTAAAAAGTTTAAGAAACCAAACAAAAATTAATTAACTAAATAGTTGTAGATTTTTGTGAAATGGTCAGGCCACAGTCAGTCGACCTAGACTAATGATTCAAGCTTAAAATTTTAAAATGGTTTTTGGTCGAAATGTGAACATGTAATTTTGGCAATAAAAAATATAAACAAATTAAAATACTAAATTATGACCTCGTACGGGTAGTAAAAACATGAAACAGAGAAAGCTGTGATCTATATGATTTTTGGCCAAACAGTTTTGCGTGGGGGTGGTTATTTTGGGTCAATTTAACACAATGTTTAGTTTTATAGTTTATTATGACTTAATTTTCTCTCAATGCCAAAACCAGAATAGCAACACACTGTGAAAATTATACCTTACATTTAGAAAAATTGTGATCCAAAAAAATTGGGTTTAGTAACTTCGTGTTAGAAACAAGAAAACTAAAATAACATCTTTTTTTTTTAAGTCAAAAGATACGAGAAGAGATATGTACAAATTGGCCATTCCAAAGTAACGAAGAGGATATATTGACGTTTGGTTCCAGTTTATCTCGTTGAAAAAACTTAGTGGGTCTTAAGGACTCATGATAAAGTTAAATGTTCTAGAAGTTTTACGAAAAATGAATTTTACGTGTCCAAATTATACCCAGATAAAGACGCGTATATTCGTCTTCCCAGTTACCGTCTTTGTCTGTGAATGATTTAGCTACTTTTAATTAGTTTTTCGTGAAACTTCTAGCACGTCAACTTAATCATGAGCCCTTAAGACCCACCAAGATTTAAGCAAATAGATTGCTTCTTTAACGAGATAAATTGGATAACGATAACAAAAAAAAAAAATAGTGATAACTCAAAATCTTATCGCTCGAAAACATTATTTTACAATATAATAAACCTAAGTGGTCACTATGGCGTATGCGTAATATTTTTTTCTTTTGGAAAACTAATGATACAACCGAACCTTTGAGATAATAAAGTTGGTAATTTCTAATTTTAATTTCAGGGAACCATGTTTGTTTCCTGATAGATGGCAGTAATTGCTATCAGGAAAAGTTAAAACAGAATCAGTCAGTGCAACAAGAACAAATTGAAATGAAGTCAGAAGAATGACTTGTTGCATTTTTTCTAATCGTAATAGAATTTTATTCCCACAGTTCCAATCGCAATATTTATTTGCTTTAAAAAGCTTGCCTCTCTAAGAGTACGCAATAAAAAAAATATATGCGCTGAGCATTATAAAAAACTCAATCAGTTAAAAGCAAAACTTGACAAATTTATCAATAAAGGCGAAATAATTCATAAAAATAAGTGTCAAAACTTAAAAAAAAATCAAAAAAGCACTCTACTATCAACTTTATTCAATAATTTCAATAATTTTTAACCATTGGTTGCCAAACCAGATGAGAATGGTAAAGAATACAAAATTCGGTATAAATGCTTCATTTAGCATGAAAAGCATAAATAATAAAGTTCCATTTAAATATCTAAGTTGAAGGGTGCCTTTTTTTAGTGAAAATAAAAACAATTTTTAAATGAGAATGCAATACCTACCTTATTTCAAATAATTCGTTCAAACAATTAATTTTAAAATTCAAATTTAAAAGCAAATGAATTCAAGATCTAACCAACTGTAGTTTTGCTGGTTTACTACATTACCGACATCAGAAATCCTCCTAAAAACACGTAATAATCTCTCCTAAAAGTAAGCAATGATTTTCAAATTGATTGTAGTATCTCTCGTTTCTCATAACGTAAGCGCGTAACAATGATTATGAAACTGCTGATTGTACATAGTAGTTATTTCTTGTACTATGACATTGGGCGAATTTTATCTTATCAAATTTATTCAAGTCTATCTGTGATTAATCTTAAAATGCGTAATCGAATTTTTGTTTTGTTGTTGTTTTAATTGAGAACTTTAATCTATTAGTGGAATTTTTCTATATATTTGTTTCTTTTTTATCAGGTTTGACAGTAGTTCATGGCCTTGTCTATGAACTTACAAAAGTATCTTTGAAGTGTATGAAAATATTTATTTACACTATCTAGGAATGTCTATGAGATTGATAAAAATGAAAAAAAAAAAAAAAAAAAAAAATGATGAAAATAAAGAAAAGGAAAGAAAAAGAATTTTACTTTTTGCTGTAATGTTAAAAATAAAATACAGCAAAGCAATCATCAAAAGAACTAATTTGACTGTTTGCTTTGTAAAAATGGATTTAGCATATTGTTGATTACCAACTTATTAATTCCGCATGCAAGGAGTTAATTGGGATAATAGGGAAAGTATCTAACTATTGGCGAAAAGGCACAATGCAGATGCACTTGTTTAGTTATAGTTATGATTTATGAATAAGATTGGGATACTAGCATTTGTTATTTTATCGGTGAGTTGTGTGTGCTAATTTAATTTAACCAAGGAATAGGGCAATTTTAGGATTCGATATAAAAAATCAAACTCTACAATCAGACATGGCATTTATTACTATGATAAAGAATGTGAACAAAGTGGGTCTCGCAAATCCGTCTATTTGTCTATTATAACCCAGAGTTGTAAGAAATCATTTTTTTGAATGCATTTGTTTTCCATTACAAATTTAAAAAAATACTTATAGATATTCATTGCAAATAAAAAAAATTGCATTAAAAAATAATATCTGTTGCAACTGCAACTGAAAAAAAAATGCATTAAAACAAATTTTTATTGCAACTGAAAAACATTTGCATTGAAAATAAAATTTTTATTGCAAATAAAAATATTTTCTGCATTTTTTTTTTTTTTTTTTTTTTTTTTTTTTTTTTTGACGGGAGGAAATCTTCAAAAGACACTTGGCAGTATTCGACACCAAGTAGTGTGGGACTCTTAACCACTAAAACCACCTCTTTATCAGGACCAATCTTGAGAGATCGACATCAGATTTTTCTTTCTTAACTTTGTAAATAAAAATATTTTTTGCATTGAAAAAAAAAACAAAAAAATCAATGCAAAATTTCTTACAATGTTTACTATTTGGCCTTACATTAGGTTCAATATTATAGTTGAAATACTAATGTATGGTCAAATAGCCAAAATTGTAAGAAATTCAACGAATATTAAAAAAAATATTTAATGCACTCATTTTGCATTGATTTTTTTTTTTCAATGCAGAAAATATTTTTACATATTTCCAATAAAAATTTCCAATGCAAATATTTTTTAGTTGCAATAAAAATTATTTGTTTTAATGCATTTTTTTCAGTTGCAACAGATATTTTTTTTAATGCAATTTTTTTTATTTGCATTGCAATAAAGAAAATTTTTTATTTGCAATATAATTGTTTTTAATGCAAAATATTTTTACTTGCAATAAAAAATTTTTATTCAATGCAAACATTTTTCAGTCACAATACCATTTTTACTTGCTCTTTAGGGCAAGTATTGGTTTCGTGTAGAAAAAAAAAATCGAGTTTATAATCAAAACCAACATTACGATGATGGAGAAGATCAAAAAAGTAGTTTTCGTAATGCCGTCCGTCGGTCTGTGAGTGTGTGCGTCTGTGCGTCCATCTCTACATCGAGCCTAAACGGATGAATGGATTTGCTTGAAACTTGGTACAGATGATAAATCAATAGACCCGTTTTTTTTTTTATTTTTTTAATATCTCTTCTTTAATGCATATCTCCCATATAACGTTTTCGAGGTATTGCAACTTTCTCGAAAACGGCTCTAACGATTTCGATTAAATTTGGTGTACATAATACTCTTATTCATTCTAACAAAACTGCGTTTTTAGTTTTTCTTAAAAAGTTCGGAGAACGGAAATATGGCGTTGCCGTTTTTCAAAAATTGACATATTTTTTAAGTTCATATATTTCATCAAAGCATAAGTCAATTTTATTCAAAATTTACAGAAATCATTTTGAAGTGTCAAATGTAAAAAAAAAAATTAAAAAAGTTTTTGAAAAAAAATTTTTTTAACTTTCAATTTTTTTTTTTTTTTTTCTCGACACTAAACAAAATCTTAAATTTCCAATAGATATTTAAGATAAAGATACTTTGAACTACAAGAGCAAGTACGTGCGACCCAGTCGTGCATTTTATTTTTAATGCATAATTTTTTTATTTGCAATTAATATTTTTTTTAATGCATTTTTCTTTATTTACAATAAATATTTTTTTAATGCATTTTTCTTTATTTACAATAAATATTTTTTTTAAATTTTTTTCTAATTGACATTTTTACAACCCTGATTATGTTCTTGAACCGTTATTAACAGTGCCTGTTATAGAACCGTTTTCTTTGCCTTAGTTACTCAACCCATTTCCACTAAAATTTTGAAGAAAAGCGTTTAGGAAATTGTTATACTAAAGTTTCGCAAAACTAAAAAAAAACAACGATATCGAATAAAAAAAAAAAAAAAAAACAAATTCGATGTATTTTTTTGAAAAATCAATTTTTGAAAATAAATTTATTTAAAACTTAGTTTTTATCTGTCTATTAATAAATTATTAAAAAGTGCCGCACCAGTTTTTTTATTTTTGAAAATGTTTATAAATTCTTAATTACAAAAACTATTTTTTTAGACAACGGCTCTAACAATATAAAAATACAATAAAATGGTAAACTTTACTAAGAGGTCATGTCCTGTGCCATGAAATAAGGTCAAGTGAAATAAGACCAAGCTTAAGAAATTGACTATATTTCAGTTTTCAAAATAGAAATAAATCCAATTTTCAACAGTTTGCGAACAGTGGTCAATTTTTTTGGGTTGTTAAAATTAAATTATGTAGATTTGTATGGGAGCAATTTGTCTTCAGCTTTGTTTTCCACCAATTATAACAGGTAGAGTAGATAATGTTTTCGATTTTTACGTAATCCTAAAATACGTCCCTTTTTATGCGAAATGTTTCATTTATTTTTTTCCCAAATTACATGAAAATCTTAACCGTGAGACGTCGAATTGATTTTTGAAGAACTTATTTCACTGGGCCTTATTGCATGGCATCGACTCGAAAACAATTCAAAAACAAGTTTTATTATTTTACATTTCAAATGAAATTTCTTCTCAATTTTAATGTTTTGTAAGTATATACTCCTAAATTTATTATTTAAAAAAAAAAATTGCATACATCTTTTTATTGTTTTTAAAGTTTATTTTAATAAATTAGTTAAATACTCGTACATATGTATATCCTAATAGCCTCTTGTTTAGTTTCCATTCTCATAGTTACAGACAAGAGTAATGTACTACTCATTACTGCTAAATCAACAACTATTATTTTGTATTCTTGATGTATTCTTGCTGCTCAGCTCGTACATATACTGGACAAAGACCATCATTCCCGAGGGAGCTCTTTGATAGTCCAATATAACCCCTGCTGATGCATTCATAAGCTGTGAAGCTTTATAATTTCCTTTTCATTTGTTATGCTCTCCGATTATAGTGTTTCATGTCTATGGTTACGTTACCGGTACATTAACCTGCAAAGACAAAGTACAGACAATTGTTTTGTTGGGGTAAGATCGTAATTGTTATGATTTGATTTGAATTCCAAATGGAGATTGAATGTAAATATATTATAATTTCCCACTCGCCATAATATTGTTAAGCTTCCTATGCTTAACAATCTGTCTGTCACAAGTTCACATGACACTATGATGAGACCCATCTTAGAGAGGATACAGTGTAAGTAGATATATATGCTTCCTGATTGGTAGGTTGGGTATACCCAAAGACAACATTAGCTAAGAGTCCCAGTCACGCAAGTATTGTTCACTGAATATTATGAGAACTTATGTGTCATTCACATTCGTATAAATATATAACTTTATATACCTATTACATATCTAACCTACCTATGTGAAATGTTAGTTTTGTTGATATAGATTTCCAGGGAATTATCTATATTTGAAGTGGCAAAAGCAACATAGGTATACCTTTTGTTTTTTTGTTTTTTTTTTTTTTTTTGAATTTTGGTTGAAAGGTGCGATTGATAGCTTCTGTCATGACAACAACACGTATTTCCTTTAATAGGGCGCTAAGGAGTGAAAGTAATTTCATAGGTAACTTAAGGGTGGGTCGTAAGAAATAAGCAATTGTGGTGATGTGTTTTCGCTTAGGTACCTATATATGTTTTATTATTTTGTGAATTGTGAAGAAGTACAAAATTTTTCTTGAATAGGTTATTTGAACAATTTGGTATCATAAATATTAGGAAATTTGCCAAGATTTATCAAATATAAAATTTTCTCTAATTTAAGTAGCTCCTATTTGTCTTTGTTTTGGAGAAACTCTCTTTCGGTTCGGAGTAATTAATGGCAACATTTTACTCCATAAACTAGATAAATTGTGTGGTTCTTCTGACGAAAAATTTTCCACTATCATTTGGTCTAAAGCTACGTAAAGTTTCAATATTTCAAAAACAAGTGAAAAGTTTTATCCCAAATATTACAACAACAATCTTTATCTTGTTACACTTATTAGGCCGCAATTAAATACAACAACTGAAAAGTATCTTACAATAATTTGAAAATGCAGTTGAAGTTATTGGCAGCTGCTGGAGAATTTCGACATTGCAGTTTAAGACACATCTAATAGTAATTGTTGATATAAGAAAAAAACAGAAACTAGGTGTTTTTTGTATGAAAAAACCTGTTTGGGAAACCTTTAAGGGCGTGTGGTAGAGGGAAGGCTGAAAAATAGCTGGCTCAAACTTATATTTTCTAAACCAGGAATAGATATAGAAAGATAATTTGTTACCATCATACGGTTATACCTAACAGAAAATAAGTAATTAGGGTTTTTATTAGAAAAATGCACTTAAAAATGCTTTAAAGCGGTCTGGCGGGGGGAAAGCTCAAAAAGAAACTTGCGGTACCCACAGTTTCGAAATCAGGCGATTTTTTATGATTTTTTGGTGTATCATTTATTCGGTTATACCAAAACGCCAAAAGTTGATTTTTTTTACTGCACTTTGGATGCGTCTGGCAAGGGAAAGCTGAAAAAGATCACTGCCAGACTTTTTTCGTTGACATACTGTGGTGCATATCTAGATATGTGCACACTCGAATTTCGGTTATATCAAAACTGTCAAAATATGCTGCCGGCTCTTAGACTTAAAACAATAAAAAACGTAGTTAAAATTGGTTAAGATATAATGCCTTTAAAATACATAAACCGTATTTGTAAAATAAGAAAACTTTAAAAGCATAACACCAATAAGAAACGTATTTTTCAGACTTTTTTCGTAATTACTCATTTTTCCCGTTAAAAATATCTTGGAAAACTTCAGATTTGTTTTTAACACCCCAATTTAAAAACAAAAAATTTGAATTAGCAATGAGCATATAATTTTGTTTCAAATAACAAGTTAAGATACCTTTCGCATATTTACAAAACCCTATTAAAATTCTCATTTTTTCAACACGTTTACCCCAAATGTTTACGATTTTTTTTTATAATACTCTCATTGCATTGTGTTGTTTCATTAAGTCATAATTACAATAATACAAACTGGAGTTTTCTCCTTAACCACGCTGTTTCTATTTCTGTTCGAGTTCGACTGGACACTACTTGTAAAGATTCAGATCTCGAGTACTTTTCTATATCAATTTAAAAAAAGATATTAGATAATAATGTCCCCTCATTTAAAAGCCTTTGCCCTTACCAACATATCCTCCTCCTATCAAACCAAACTCTAATATAATCAAACATGTTTCATTTATTTGAGTGGTATCCTTTATTTAAGTACCGAAACATTATACATATTTGTTTTTTTTTTTTTTAATTATTTGTACAGTCTTATTTCGTTATCACGTAAAACTAATAATCCATTTAATTTTTTTCATTTCAGATACATCGTTCTTTGAAAAAATGGCTAACCACTGTTCTCCTAGCTTTAACTTAAAAGCTCTTTCAATTCCCTACGATATCGAATAAACACCTGTAATGGCTACCTGCTATACTATCATGCAACTTTAATCCTTCAATAAAAACTTTTTATACCTACTTTTTCCATAAAAAAAACTATTATAAGTTCAACTTTATAAAAAAAATGCCACACTTAACAAAATCTCTTTTCTACGTCATTGTAATATTTCAAATTTTGCTAAATATCACATGTATAAATTCAGCTGTCATAAGAAGAGAACAACGATCAATAACAACAAATGGAACATCATTCGGAATTTCCGATAAAGAATTAGATCCAGCAACAGCGATAGGATTGGAAAATGATGGAAATTTGTTACTTGACACATTATCAGTCACAGTCAAAAATGATGATGGTACAACGACGGAAAATTCGGTGCAAGATGCTTTAGTAACTACAACAATAGTTGGTGAAGATAAAAACAAAGAAGATACAACATTGACAGGATTAAGACTTGATGAAAACACAGTTGGTTTGTCCACTGATACTCAGCAAGAATCTTCAAAAGCTCCTATTGAAGATGGTTTCAAAAATAAGTCTGAAAAAAGTAAAAATGAAGATTCTACAACAACTGAAATAGAAGATAAATCCACATCTATTAAAATTTCAGAAACCACAACTAATAAAATTCCAGAAACAACAACGATATTAGCTAATATTGAAAATGACACAACTACCTCTAAAAATGATGATTCAATAACTATCGAAATTGAAACTTCAACTAATTTAAAAGCTAAATCAATTGATAAAGCTAATAACGAAGAAAAATTGGATTCAACTGTCAAAAATTTAGAAGACGATACAACAGTATTATCAACATTGCTAGAAAAAACAACAGACAGTGATCCAATTAATACAACAGTGGTTCCAAATTTAACTACTTCAACCGAAAAAGCAACTACAATCTCAGTTGAAACTGATTCAACAATCAAAACTACAGAATCAGTAACAAATTTTAAACTTGAAGAAGTTGATAAAGTAACCGAACCGTTACAAGTACAAAATGAACTCGTTGATACATCAACTGAATTATCTGTCAATGATATTCCCAAAACATTTGCTACAAAGAAAAACACCGAAAATTTAATTGAAGATGTAACATCCACTGAGTCAATTTTATTAATCAAAGATCAATCCACAATCAAACTGCCAGTTGATACCACTCAACTTCCAACATCAACTGAAATTTCTGATCAACATGACATTAAGACAATAATTCCAGACTTTAAAAGGTCAACAACAAACGAAACAAAAACCTCTAATTCCACTTCGACTGAAAAACGTGGTAAATACATTGCTCACAATTATAGTTCCTTAAATGAATTTAATTTGCCAAATACCAGTGACGTTTGGGCACTTGCAGGCTTGAGAACTGTTGGAAAGGCTAAATCTTCTGAGCTTCAAAATAGTGTTGAGACTTCTGAAGAAAAACCAGCCAATACTTCGATGGGAACTAAAAGTCTACATGATTGGACTCGTGTTATGGAGACTACACATGAAATGGAATCGAAATTAATTCCAAAAATAGTGGAAACTGCTGAAGAAAGTACTACTGAAGTAGTCTCACTTACTTCAGCCACTACTAATGCTGCAGAATCTAAAACAACTGTCAAATTAATAGAAGTAGCTACTGAAATAACCACTGAAAAGCCCGACATTGAGCTTGAAACAACCGAATCGAGAATGAGTTTAGAAAATGAAGTTGAACTTCCGACAACGAAAATTGAAGCAGAACCCACAACTATCAAATCTATCAGTTCAACTACCAAAATTGAAGAAGAACCCACAACTGTCAAATCTATCAGTTCAACAACCAAAATTGAAGAAGAAACCGTTCCCAACCCAACAGAATCTCAACAAACAACAAATAATGATTTAGAGACTTCAACTGTTAATTATGAGAACGCTGACAAAACTACAATAGATGACAATCCGCCAAAAGATACCGATTCCACTATCCCACCAACAACAACAACAACTGTCAGTTCTTTAAAACCTTTAACTATTCACGAGAAAATTATCGAAGAAAACAAAGTCGATGGTGATAGTTTTGAAAAAGAAACAATCTCACTACAACCAACTACGACCACAACAAACCTAACCTCTATACCTGAATTAATGACAGTGAAAAGTGAAACAACCGTGGATTCACATGTCAATAATGGCGAAATCACTCAAGAAGTAGCAAATGCCGGCACGACTTCTTTGCCAACCACATCGTTATCAGATTTCACTACATCGATACCATTTTTGACATCTACAGTAGCTATAACAAAGGAAACAATGGTGATTATGACAGATGTGACGACGACAACCGCTCCACCTGTCACATTTAATATGGATTATGAAGAAAATGCTACAAAAATGCCGTCACAAACAACTTCTCCAGCTCCAGTGACGATAGAATTATCATCATCTACAATACTACCACAAACAACACCTACAACAACAACTACAACAACGACAACAATACCAGCTGTTACTGTTATGGCAGCAACAACTGAAACACAAACAACGACGACTGAAGCACCACCATCACATACTCCCTCAATAATCAACAACAACAACGACAACAACGAAACGATGATGATACAAAAAACCAACAATAACTATAACGAATACGAGGTAGTGAATAAATCGACTGAAAATTACGCTGAAAACAGTTCTACCGAAGCTTTTGAAGCTACCACACGTGTCGGGTCGCAGCCGTTGTCAACAAATAACGCCGCCGAAGAAGATATAATATCTACGACGGAAGTAGATAAATTAGATGACACTTTAGAAATCACAACTGTAATTGTAACAGATTTTGAAGATAATAACGCTTACGATATTGAAACTACTACTGTCAATAGTACAGTTAGTACAGTGGCGCCCAACAAAACTTATTCAATCGAAACGGTTACGGTTAGTAACGCAGCTAGTAACGCAGCAGCTGTCAAAACGTCAACCACTGAAAATTTGGATCATATTGATCCGATTCATAAGAATTCGGATAACGCCGAAACGTCAATCGAGAGTAATGTCATCGATCCATTGCAAGTGGGCGGCGAAACATCTACGACGGCAACAACTACAACAACAACAACGGAGGAAAGCAATAATCAAGAGAATATGAAAATGCATTCTTCAACTGAAAGGGGGAATGATGGGGATGGGGTGGATTCTATCTTTTCGATAACAACAAAATTATTAACAACAACGACAACAACCTCCACCACCACTCCGAATTATGATGAATCAGCAACAACATTGGAATCGATATCGACAAAGAAAGAAGATGTATATTCAATTGTTCCAACAATTGACAATGGCAGTGGTGGTGGATTCCATGTTCCAAAATTGGTGCTCGATGATACAACCACCTTAATGCCACCTGGAGAAATTGGTATTGGTAATGGCTTACAACCAATGGACTCACCAGAAGCTCAGGAAACTGATGTCAATGTTATAATTGCCATATCAGTTAGTACAGTGGGTATTATTGCCCTCATATTGTTGGTGGCATTTTTGTATGTGATGCGGAAGAGACAAAAGCAAATGTCATATGGACAAAGATGTCGACCGGTCAGCTTGGATGCGTATAGTCTAGATAATGTTTCAGTGTATAATAGTGTGCGGAGGAAGGGGGCAACATTGAGGGCGTCCAAGCGTTCCTATGGGAATGTTGCTTTTGATGATCCTTCGCTGCGACACAATGTTTTAGGCACGCATGAGTTGGCTAGGTATGTGGAGAAGAAATCGAGCATATGGGAGGAGTTCAAAGAGGTGCCACAAATAATTGCTAGGGCTGATGAAGTGCCAGCAGGATGTGAAGATAAAAACAGGTATGTTGTAGCGAATAAGCTATAGGGTGTGACAAGCTATTAAGATTTTATACAAAAAAAAAATTGAAACAAAGGTTAGGTTAAATCATGCGGGAAACAAAAGTTGTATACATTTATAAGAGCTTATTAAAGTGTCTTAGTTTCGTTTGCAGGCGAGTTGAGTTTTAAATAACTATTTAAAGCTTTCAAGTACCTACTTTTAAAATTTTATTTTTCAGATATTACCGACATTAATGTAATAAATCTACTCGTATTTGATATTGATCACTTTCATTCTCGCTTAGCTGTGATTTGTTAGTAAGTCGCGCCCCACCAAGCGTAGGAAATTCAATTAACAAGGGTGTTTTTTTGTGATGAACATAATTAGCTGTGCCTGTGCGTACATTGATTTTCTTTCATTTATAGCATAAACGTTACCATTACCGGAACTGAAAGAAAACTACTAGTTCTGTAGTTAGACTTCGTACATACATAGGGTCAATGTGGGTAAATGTAAACAATTTCATGTCTTTTTTTTCTTTCGACTTTAGATTTTTATATGTTTTCACGGAACAACTTGAATGGTATCTACAAATGCAAATATGAAATGATGGCAATTCTTCTTTATAAATATAAACAAATATTTCCCAAATTGTTAACATTACTGTCAAATATGGCATTTTTACAAATACCCCACCATGTTTGTGTTTTTTTACAAATTCGGGGTAAATGTAAACGGTGGTTTAAAATTTAGAATTTCCTCTTTATCATATGGATAACAACTTGAAAAACGTTCAAGAAGGTATTTGACAAAAACTTTTTCAAATTACGATAAAAGTTTTTGTTTTCTTCATTTGATTCTTTATATAGGCGCCCAATATGCATCCTGAGCAGCTCTGAACGTCATATTTTTTGTTTTTTTTTACGTCAAAGACCGATTTGCAACATCATTCAATGAAAATGATGGTGTTGGCTACTTTAAAATGTGACTCCGCGGCACTTTAGCAATAGTAATTGACTAAAAATACGTTATTTTTATCAAAACCAATAATTTCAGCAAAAATATATGTCTATATTTACCTCCAGAATACGTTGTTTACATTTACCCATTATGAAAAATATTCTGGGGTAAATGTAAACACATGCAAATCGACATAAATGTCCTGTATTTTAAAATTTGCTTGTATCACATAGAATCTACATCAAAATTCAAAACTAAAAAGTATTTGCAAATTATACTGACTTAATTGAATCTCAAAAATATTTAATATTTCTGAAAGACTAACAACTTGTTTGGCACTTTAAAAAATTATCTTTCACGGAAAATACGCTCGTCGAATGAATACTCACTTGACAGCATTGAGTTTGACGTATAAGTTAAAAGATGCATGCGTCCGCGATTTGTACTTATGTATACGTCACAGAGACTTAACTGAAGCTTGTTATGAGCCATGTTCTCATTTACCCCTGTTTACATTTACCCACATTGACCCTACATTCGTTCAGTATTTAGAATGAAGGTTAAAATGTATGTACAACCTTGTTTATAAGAGCGATGTACTAGAACGAATGGGGAGTGTTATTATTTCGGTAAATTTTCATCAAATATCAACGACATTGTTACTCTGGTCAGCAAAATTAAATTTTTTTTTGTTACAGTAACCAAAAAATAATTTTAAATTTTTGGTGTCCTGGGCTAAAACCCGAAAAATTCTATCTCATCACGTTTGGAGATATTCCCATTAGGAAACTAAACAATCAGATTTTTTAAATAGTTTTTGAGGTAATGCTTTAGTTATTTTTCTAAAAAAAACTTTTTTTTTTAATCTTCTTAATCTTCTTCTTTGAGAAATCTTCAGAAAATTGCCACACGCTCAGACTTAACCTCAAAAACTATTAAAAAGCGGCAATTTTGACTTTCTATTGGAAATGTCTTTATAACGTAATGGGATAGAATTTTTCGGACAAGCGTATAGGACACAAAAACCTTTAGAAAAGTTTAATTTAGTTTTTATAACATAAACTTCGAAGTATGTATTGAAAAATTTTGATTCGCTACATCCTTAAATAACATTTCTTCATGTCTTCTATGCTTTTCATTTCATTTTTTTACTAATCCTGGATTTATAGATAGTAACGTGGAAGAAATTTAAATTGGGGATTTTGTATGGTACTTGCAGTCAAAAATTAAATATGACTAAAATACTGGATTAAGATTTTATTTTCGAAATATCTCGAAAAACTAACCAAAGTTTTTAAAACGGTTCTCTTTCCCCCGCTTTGCTACAAAATTGAATTATCCTTGTGTTATTAATTCAATTCAGGAGTTTGCGTAATTAATTTGATTTTTGATGAATAACAGCCCTATTCTGCTATTCGATTCACGTGAAATTCTAAAATAAGAAGCGTTTAAATGGGGGTTGAAATAAATAGATTTAAGCAATTTTTTCTTCCTTTGAATTGCTTAAATAGACGGAAACAACGTTTTGCCTTCGAAAGTTAAAGGTTTTTCAAAGCCAATTTGATGTGATACGGAAAGGAAAACTTTTGATTCACGTGAATCGAATAGCATAATAGGGCTGTTAGTCTTAGCTGAAAGTAAGAGCCAATGGAGAAACAATAAACGAACAACTAGAGAATCATGAAACGAATAATATATTTTCATAACAAACAACAAAAGTATTGAAAATAATTTAAAGTTTGAACAAGTAAAATTTATACAGTACATATCCTTTTTGATACCCACATAATTAATAACAACATTTACCACTGAATGGCTTTAATAATAAAAATACGTAATCATGACTCTTGGACGTTTGTCAATTCCCTGCAAGAGGCAACTTTCCTGAAAAATTTTTAAGATGGTTGAAACTGGATTTGAACGTATTCTTTATACTTATATCCTTCAGTGTACCAAATTTCATGAGTTTTCATCAAGGCACCATTTTAATGTTCAGCAAATAGTCTACTGCTTTTATTATTTGCTCTCCAAAAGCAAAAAAAAAAAATCTTTACAAAAAAATCTGTTAATAAAATGTTACACATACGCCACAGTGACCGTAAGTTTAAACTTTGAAAATTGATACAATTACACTTCATTGATTCTTTTAAGCTGTGATTAAGCAGAGTGAAGGCCAAAAAGTAAACGACTGCATTTTTCAGTTGCGTTTTTGGACAGATAGGAGACGACGCACGGGGAAGAATCTAGAGGTATTTCAGTAACAGTAAAATTGATTAAGCTTTCTTTAACTGGTGGTGGTCGAGAAAGAGACTTAACTTCAGATCAGTGCATTTCCAATATTCTAGTAAACCCATTCGTCATTCCTTCTTTGACAAAAATTCGTTGTAATACATGGTAACGCTCGGTACCTGCACGAGAACTTCTTAATTCCTTATTAAAACATGATTTGTTTTTAATTTTAATCAACTTCTACTTTGAACGTCTATATTCTACTACATTTAATTACATAGATCGGCGCGGCGCGGCGGCGCACACTGGGGATTTTGCGGAAAAAAGTCCAAAATTTAAAGTTCCTCGGAGAATATTTCAATAGTATTTCTAAATTCTAGAATAAAATCTGAATCAAAATCAGAAAGAATTACTAAAATCAGACTTGTAGTTTACTTTTAAGAGCTTTGTAAAGGGACAAGTTGTTGAAAGTATAAAAAACGAAGTGAAAATACCCTCAAATTAAAGCTGTGTAATTTTTTTTAGCTTGAGCCGACTCATACACTTTTATTTTTCCGTAAAGAAGCCATCGTTTGTCTATTGTAAATCGAAGAAATTATTAATTTTAAAGATGTTAATTATTTTATATAATTATTTAAAGAAAAGAGAAAAAAATGGCTTGATTTTTTCATATTTTTGTATATATTATTTTAGCTACACTTGCCTACAGTTAGAGACTATTAAAAACTTTTTCCTTATGAAATTCCCTTTCGATTAAGGCCAAATTTGGGTGCCACCAGGTGCCACTGCGTTTTTTATTGGCAATTGAAAACTTCATTTGGTCGCAAAAATCATTTTCTTAAAAATTACTTAAAATAACAAAAAAAAATATTAAAAATCAATGGTAACACTTACAGTTATAAATGATACTTTTTTTAAAAGTCAAAATATTAGGCTTAATTTGAGCTTTTAAATTAAGATCTTTAAGTGAATAGTTTTTGAAATAACCGATTTCAAAGTCAAAATTTTGAAAAAAAAAAAATAAAAAAAACATATCCAATACTATATTTGACAAGGCTGGGGATTTGAATTCAATTTGAATGATAAAGAACACTGCCTTAATTAATTCCTTACCAAACACTGAAAACCATATGTTTCTATGCCTTCTAGTTTTCGAGAAAATTGAAAAGTAAAAAATCTCCTTTTTGTCAGATTTTTGTTTTTTTTGGCAAGCTTGAAATTCTTATCCGAAAGACAAAAAGACAAGTAGAGAAAATAAAATTAATTCGTAACACATTTTTTTACAAATCTACTACAATAAAATTACATTTGATTTTTTGAACTTGGCTCCGAAAAATTAATTTTCGTTATATGTAACTGAAATGTATGTACATAATATATTGAAAACTATTCAAATTAAAAACGAGTGAAAAGGGATTATGCGTCTTATTATTATACATTTTATTAATAATGGGAATTTTAAGCATTTCATGCGAAGATCTAAGCAGAAATTGAAATTATTATTGAAAAATACAGATCATCTGACCCCTTCCTTTATTAAGAAGAATCAGAGTCATTTAATTGAGGAAAAAATGGCTCTCTTAAAAGAATAAACTTTTGAAAAATTTGTATAAAAAATGAAAAAAGTGTTTTTTTTTTTTAATAATTTTTAACTATAATTTGGGTTTTTTATTTTGCGTGGACGTGGACCTCGACAACAGTACCTACTATGAGTTATTCTTTTCCATTCAATGTATTTAAAATCGGTGAGGTGGTTCCAATACCTAATACAAAAAAATTTAAAAAAAAAATGCTATAAGTACAAGTAAATTGAGAATCGGAATTCTTTATTACTCTCACAAATTTTTTTAAAAGGGCGTGGCAGTGGGTGGAAATGAATAATAATAATTTCTTAAGACGAAAACTGTCATCCCTGAAAATTTCATCCTCATCTATTCAGTGGTTCAGTTTTTATTTAATTTTTTCCGCACTCCCATACAAATTTCCCCAGTGTGCGGCGTCCCGAGTAAACCAAGGAGACCTTGAACATATTTTTTAAAGTCATTTTTGAGATGAAGGTAACATTGGGACCTTTGAGTCTGTAAATTTCCATGTCCATCATTCCGAATCGAAGATTCATGGCTAAAATCTTTGCCTTAATGCTTGGTTGCTTCAGTTGAAAAAAAAACTAAAATTTTCACAAGAAGTGCTTTTATATTTTCTTTTTGTAAAAAAAAAAAGAAGTTTTAATATTGTTTGTATTTTTACACTTGTGTAATAATTTTATGAGATTAATGCAAAAAAAGTCATTACAATCTTAAACTATCCATTAAACTTAGATGCCTTGGATGATAGACATTCACACTTTTTGTTTTGTTTTTTTTTTTTGGTAGATGTATTTAGGTTTTTAATGTTTGTCCTAAAGAAACATTTTCTAGATTTAAGTTGAATAATAAAAATCTTTCTTTTACACAAAAAAAAAAAAAAATCACTCATCCAAATAAATCTTTAAACAAATGCAATCTTTTCAGGTACGCCAATGTTATACCTTTGCCAGAGACACGGGTAATACTTCAGCAACAGAACGGCGATGAGAAGAGCGAATATATTAACGCCAACTATGTCAGGGTAAGTAGTATCATCCGTACCGTAGACACAAAAAATTCAACAACTATTATTCCATCTAATCTTCACTTTAGTCACGGAAGCATAAAGCATATAGAAAGCAATTACTATCTTCATTATAAATAGTAGACTGTTTTTCTTATTCTTTAAATCTAAAAATAAAATTAGACGAAAATAATGCGTAGGTTTTGTTTGATACCTTCAATCTTTTTGACTTTTTCATAAAAAAATTCAAACTCAACTCATCACAGAATTACCCAAGAAGAACTAATGTTTTATTGTTCAGTTAAGACGGTGCAGTGTCTCGATTTAAATTAGTCATCATAAGTTTTTTTTATTTTTAAAATGATGTAAGAATTTTGAATTTGTCTCACATTTAACGTCTTTTAAATCCAAAAGATTGCAACCTTTTTTGAATACAATCCACTTTAGTGCATCCACCCACCAAAATTTACTTTTATTTCAATTTTCCTCACCTGTGTCATAAAATTTAAGTATTGACTTATTTTTCATTTACAAAAATTCTTATGCGTCTTCGAATACAAAAAAAAATAAAAATACAAAAAAAAATTAAATAATTTATGAATATTTTAACCTTGTGTGGGACTTGAAGTTAATTATAAATTAAATTCAATGCTCACTTACACATTTTCCTGACTACGACACGGGTGTGAGAATATGTGAATTTAATTTTTTATGAATACACTCTCGCTGGATGCCACCAATTTGTTGGGGAAAGTTATATGTACGAGTAAGTTAAGTTAGTTTAATCGCAAACTTGAGTTTAGAGCGCAATATCGCGGCCGTCAAGCACTTACTCGTATAATATAGAGTCTTTGGATTCGAGATAAGATTATATTATTCCACATGTGCGTGAATTTTTTTTTTTTTTTCTGAAGTGTTTTTCTTTTATATATCTTTTTGCACAAAATAAATGAGTGAGTGATGGATGACTCAGAGGTTTTACTACAGTGGTTTATTAAGTCTAATTAAATTTAATGCTCGACTTGGACGTAGAAACTGGCTGGTTTTAATGGGATTCTAGGAAATAGACCCGAATTTTTTATAAGAAGCTTAAAATGTAAGCATGTATGTTTTGTTATTTAAAAGATATAAGTCAAATTTCTAAGTAAAAATGCGATGTGTCAAGAGTCAGATTCTTGTTTGGCTGAAGGATTGAGAATTTTTCGACTACTTTGGTGTGGAAGATCTCTAGATACTGAAAGTAATTCACTCTTTTGACATGCAAACGTTTTGCAGCACGCCTTTTTTTATAGTTTTTAATAAACCTTGTATGTATAAAAAAAACTATCAACCATAAACTTAAACATCTTTTATGTCAGGAATGTTTTTAGTTTTAAACTTTGATTTGACACCAAAAAAAAACCTAAACTCGTCAACACACATACAAAAAACAGGACTTTTACAAAACACTCACGTTCATCACTTCTAACCTTAAAACAGGCTACAAAACTACCAAGCTTAGACCGGGAAGACCATGAATTTTGAAAGTTGACAATATTTCCTTTAATTTGACACCAATATCGTCTTGTTACCAACTATAATTATATATATAAAATATAAAAAATCCAAGAAATACCATACAAAATTCTAAAAGTGTGCTTAACTACTTTGGTACTTTTTGGTCTTTTTTTTAAATTAAATTTTTTTTTTTTCATTGAATATGAATAGTTATACATAAATCCAAGAGCGAACATCTTTTTGACATCAATTTAGCAAACATTTTAGCTTATATATAGTTTTTAAAAAGAAAATTCTATTAACGCTTATTATGTCCTCCATTTTGAATCCAGCATTTTGAATAAATAAGAGTTGGAAGATTTTTCGTAAATCTCATACTAATATTCTTCAGAGTCCTAAAACTCATGACTTTTCTTTCAAAAATGGCTGTGCAAATGGTTTTTGATTTAAATTTAATGAAAAAATAAAGTTATAATAAAAATTTTGCCATATTTAGACAAATTTCAAAATGCCGCCGGAGTTCCTTACCCAATTCTAAAATTACAATTAAAAAAAAAAATGTTCAACCTTTAGGACCGATCTGGAGGTAGAAGATATTAACCGATGTTAATAATTTCTTAGACTTCACCATTCGCAATTTTTCCGCGCTATTAGGATTTGAAATTCGAAAAAAAACAGTTTTTCGACCCACAATAATGCACAATGCACTTTATCAATTCATTTGTACCAGGATGCGGTAGGGAAGACCTGTGATTTTCGTTATTTACATTTTTTTTTTGAGAAATCTATTAACATCACCTTAAACCACCTACTTCTTCTTGCAATTCAATGAAAAATTACAAAAATGTCAAAATTGATGAATGATAACAGAAAAAGCTTTTATTTTCGTTTTAATTGTGCATACAAATAAGGCTTTATTATATATTTTTTTTTGAATATTATTTTAGGTAATTTAAAATCTTTTAACAATTGTTTCATAAGTTTCAATGATTTGTCATCGCCCAGCTTTTTTTTTTTTTTTGTTTTATGTCCATAAAATGTTATTGAATAATAAACACGTAGGTGTAAAGTTTAAAGATTAGAATTTAACTTAAAGAGACAAGTCATTATTATAACAACTTATGTACGAACATACTCGTATGTATGTATGTATGTATTTTTTAGTCGAAGCTTTTCAATTAGTTTTGATTAATTTTGAAGCGGTATATTTATGTAGGTATTAAATCAAATAATAAAACAAAAACACAATAAATCAGTTTTGTTTTATTGGCCTTCAATAAATAAGATAAACGTATGTATATAAAAGCTTGATAATGTCGGTTGTGAATCGTCATAGTTGTGCACTATTGAAGATCAAACCCCAAATCAATTGAAATGAAAATATGTATTGGTCTCTCAATTTATATTTTATTTCAGCGATTTTTTCTTCAAAATAAAAATCTTTTAATAACATCAATTAAATATTTAAATACTGATATTAACTAACTTTTGGGCCAGTAATGATTTTTAAGTGATCTGCTGCATTTAGAATTAATACACCACCGATTTGATTTTTTTATCTGCAAACAACTTATATGTTTCACATACGCCCAAGTGTACAAATTCTGAAACGGCTTTAGTTTGTGAAAATGTTTACAAAAGGTTCTGGAATTCTCAGATCAAATATAGGTTGAAATCATTAACGCATCACTGCTTTTGCTTAGAATTGATAACTGTTTTTTGTAGAAGAGTTTCATATAATATTACACGGTGTAACACTCAAAATATACGCGGGCGGAGACCTATCAGGTTTTGTAGAGCTAGTCGCACTGAATACGAAACGGTCAGGGTTCGGACTTCAGTTTCAAAATTTCGAAGCAGATTTGAAAAAAAAGTGAAGTAGATCCTAAATTTCGGAAGTAGATTTCAAAATTAAACTTTCAGAACATTTATTTACAAAAATTTATTCTAAAAAAATTATTTTTCTTTACTTTTTTTATTATGATCTTTTCCAAAAAACCTTTCTCATCTAGTGGTTGTAACGGTGCTTTGGGGTAAAACGGTTAATTTAGCATAATCTAACAAAATTTTGATCAGGAATTCTCCAAAATCAGTCAAAATTACTTTCATAAACTTTATTTATATCTTGAATTTGAAGAATAATTGACCTCCATTCATCTTTTGAGATTTCAGTTGAGATTTATTTCTCAATGCCTCGACCAGATTTAAAATTGAAGTTAAATCCCTTTCTCTTAATTTATTATTTGAAAAATATTTTTCAATCAAAAAATAGAAGTAGATCCTGAAAAAGAGAAGTAGGGAAGTAGATTTTATTTTTTTCCCAAAATCGAAGTAAATCTACTTCGATCGAAGTAAAGTCCGAACCCTGGAAACGGTATTTGAAAATCCCCTAACACCCCCAAAATCTGGAGTTACGGGAAAAAAACGGTTGTTTGGACCTCCACCCATTGAAAAAATTCTAGCTTCGACAATTTTTTACCCATTTTCGATTTTTTTACAGTTTCTGATAGAAAATAAATATACCTTTTTAACAATGTATAAAACATGTAACTCGGTTAAACCACTTAGAATTTATAAGCTGTCAAAGTTCAAAAATTCAATTTTTTTTGTCATTTGCCCAACTTCGGCATCAATTTAAAGTATATGTTTTCAAAACAACATGCTATTTAAAAAATATATTGTAAAACTATATCTATTTCCCAATTAATCGAGGTATTTTTTATGAAAATCACTTCAAAATTGGCTTAGAAAAAATTTTTTTTCAATTTCAACCCAGATACAGAAATTCGAACTATATGTTTCTATGTCTTCTAGTTTACGAGAAAATTGAAAAATAAAAACAAATAAAAACAAAAAATATTTTGAAAAAAGAAAAATCTGATAAAATAATTTTTCAATTTTCTCAAAAACTAGAAGACATAGAAACATATAGTTTTCATATAGTTTTTTTAGAAAAATGCCCCTCCCACCTTAACGGGGAGAGATAGACCCCCCTCTCAAAGAAAAAAATGTTTTTATTGAGCTCCTCTACAAAAACCCGTTATCAAATACTGGCGCCCAAGTTATCCTACTACGTGCCGAAACAACATTTTTTTTCTATACCTATACCTTTTTCTAAGCCAATTTTGAAGTGATTTTCATAAAAAATACCTCGATTAATTGGGAAATAGATATAGTTTTACAATATATTTTTTAAATAGCATGTTGTTTTGAAAACATATACTTTAAATTGATGCCGAAGTTGGGCAAATGACAAAAAAAATTGAATTTTTGAACTTTGACAGCTTATAAATTCTAAGTGGTTTAACCGAGTTACATGTTTTATACATTGTTAAAAAGGTATATTTATTTTCTATCAGAAACTGTAAAAAAATCGAAAATGGGTAAAAAATTGTCGAAGCTAGAATTTTTTCAATGGGTGGAGGTCCAAAAAACCGTTTTTTGCCCGTAACTCCAGATTTTGGGGGGTGTTAGGGGATTTTCAAATACCGTTTCGTATTCAGTGCGACTAGCTCTACAAAACCTGATAGGTCTCCGCCCGCGTATATTTTAAAACCTCATTTTTGTAACACCGTGTTATTAATCGAAATTAATCGATAATGTTAACTGCCTCAATTGATCCCTTATCAAAAGTTGAAAAGCATATGTTCTTATGCCTTATAGTTTTTGAGAAAATATCTTGGTACCAGAGATGTGCTCACGAGTGAGTCTGATAAATAAAGTATTTTTCTATTTTTTAGTTTTCTCAAAAACGAGAAGGCATAGAAATTTAAAGTTTTGTTTGATAAAGAATTAATTGAGGCATTTCGTCGGCTTAAAGCAATATTGTTCTAAGTACATGATTTCTTAAGGACTTAGAACTATTTTGCTTCACGCCGACGATTTTACTTTACCGATCAATTTTGTATTGAAATCTTGACAAAAATAGTATTCAATGTGTTTTTTAAAACATGTTTTCCCAAATTTTGACATTGAAATCCAATTTATTTCAAAAATATTAAGTTGATTGAAATAACTTAATTTAAAAATTAAAATTAAGTTTACATTTCTGGCTTTAAAAAGGTAATCATTAACATAACAATTTTTACTTGTTCTATAGGCCAAGTATCGGTTTCGTGTCGAAAAAAAATTTTAGGTTTTAATCAAAACCAACATTACAATCATGGAGAATTCCAAAAAAGTGGGTCTCGCAATTCCGTCGTCCGTCCATCTGTACACATTTCCACAGCCTAAACGCGTGGATGAATTTTCTTCAAATTTGGAGATGAGATGATTTTAATGGAATTCTGAAAGTTTGTTTTTTTTTTTGTTTTTTTTTTATCTCGCTTAGAAAGTGTACCTCCCATACAATTTTTTCAATTTAAATCAAATAACGTTATATTCTATTGCAATAAAACTGCATTTTTATTTAAAAAAAAAGTCAAATAAAAAAAATTTATTTTTTTCATATAAAAAAATTTGCCCCAAATGTACGCTCTTCCCCAACCTCAAGTGCTCTTGAACTCCAAGAGCAAGAACGTGCGTCCCCAGTGGTGCATTTTATTTTATTTGATTTAAAGTCATCTTTTATAAAACTGCCCCTAAAACTGCCATAGAAGACTATGTTACAGAAAGAAGCAAAATTAACTTATAAGATTTCATTTCGCGTACTGTTTACCAGGCTTCAAAACTGTACAGCGACTTTTTATTTAAAAAAAAAAGTTACTTTACCTTAAAGTAGCATACTATTTATATGAAAGAGAAATACAATTTTTTTGGAGGAGCATTAATAACGTCGCATCACGAAACTTTCTTTGATTGTTTCCTCGGGTATCTGGCCTAAACTTTCGTTTTCTCTTTTTCGGTTTTTAATTTTTCTCAACAAAAAAAATAAAAAAAATTTAATATTTATTAACAACACAAAGTAATATTCAAGGTTTAATGAGGTCCGTTTATTGATCTTTGAAATCGTTTGAAGATAAATCTAAATAGCTGATATTGTTGACGCAATTTGACAGACTCTGTAATCATCTCAACGCCAGACTTGATCTTATCTCAAGTTCGATTATTTTTAGCAATGCATAATTTGATACATACATTATCACAAGTGAAAACAGTTTCAGAAAATGCAATCTTTATACTCATATGAAGATATGTAGGTAGAAAACTTATAAAATCTAGTCTACCTAATTATAGCAGCAGTACCAATTAAAATATTGTACTGCTATCGGCGGGATTGAAAATTTCTATAGATTGCTTAGCTAAGGTCAACCATGTAATGATTTAAAACAAATTACCAATTAAAAAAATGTTGCATTTCCAATCAAATCGATATATTAGCAGCTGTTTTTTGTTTGTTTGTGATCCAATAGTATCAATACGCAATCTGTATCTAATGAACCGAATAAAAACCCTGACCGTTTTTAATTGATTTCTTTTGTTATTTTTTATGCTAATAAATCTGTTAGGTATACCTAATGATGATTCATGATCATGGTCCATAAAAAAGCATCATTAAATAGAATTAAGACATATTCATATAATTAAATAGTTTTTAATGCTTACTAATTCGAACCTTTTTTTATTTAATTTACAGGGTCCAAAAGATACAACCAATTATTACATTGCATGTCAGGCACCCCTTGAAACTACTGTCACTGATTTTTGGCGAATGATATGGGAACAAAATTCTCGTGTCATTATCATGGCAACTGATCTCATCGAGAATGGCATTGATAAATGTGCCGAATATCTGCCACCATCGGTGACACTTGACAATCATACAGTTTTCGGTGATTATCAAGTTACTTTGAAACATCGAGAAGTCAAGGAGAAATATGCTATTTCAACATTGATGCTAAAGAATACTGTGAATGATGAGAGTCGAGAAATTACACATTATTGGTATCAGTGGCCTGAAGCCGGAGTACCCACCGATGAGGCAGCTATAATTGCTATGCTTCTTGAGGCAAGAAGTTCACTCAAAGCTTATACAATTGAGCAGAGTGAGAGTAAAATTGAAAATTCTACAGGGGAAGATAATAATTCATCGGGGAAGAATGAAATTAATGGAAATGTTACTTCGGAGAAACCTAAAGTATCTATCAAGGATCAAGGGTATGTATGATATTATTAATTTTATTGGATTTAAATTTACGTGCGTTATGTGATAAGAGCATGAAATTCGCATGGTGCTCAATATAAATTTAATTTGGATATGTTGTTTTGAATTCCATCCGTAAGGGTAAATACAAGAGTTTTTCTGTGTTGCACATGTTTTGTTGCATTTCAAATTACATGAAATGAAGCATTTTTCCTCTTATACGATTTCGAGGTACTTTATACCTAAAACCTCATCTAATAAAACATTTGACCATCATCATAGGCCTAGTCCCTAGTGGCTAACAACTCTTAACCATTCTTTTATGCGTGGAAATAATTTGCATGAAAAGAAGGGTATTAAAATTTACAACCGATTCCAAACGAACAGAGATGCACTTTTTCATGAGATGATATTATTGGAAGCTTTGTTAATTCTTCGAATTAGCCATTATTCCCGAATATTCTTTAATTTTTTAGATGGTAGAGGCTGGGAATCGATCTGACACCTCGGGCGTCATAGCCCATCGCACTAACCATAGCGCCACGGGGTACTACCAAGTACTCTTTCAAAATAAGTGCTACACTGATGAATTTTTTGTATGGACGTTTTATTTTACTGTTTTTCACTCTATTTTTCACATAATTGAACCTCCCCCCCCCCCCCCCCTTCGTCCGGGTGCCACCAATGCCAGATACGGTACTGATGGTTTTTCATATTATCAATAAAGCTGTCATCATTAAAAGTTTGTATCGTTGTTAATGAATGACCCTTGTCATTATTGGACAAATAAACTGACCACATAAAAGCCCTTAAAATCGAGGGCCAGATCCATTAGTAGCGTTCCTTTTTCGGTCTTAGCTCTGAATATATATGTCAAATAGGCCCATATAAGGTGGTCATCCGAGTTGAACTGTAGCTTACTTCGTTGATTTCATCTGCAAAATTCTTTCGTTGTCCGCGGGAGTTCAATAAGAAGTGACTTAGTTGAATTACTCCTCCCCCCTCTTTCGCTTGCTGTGTCGCCAAGAACTTACGGCAGCTTTTTGAATTACCCTCTTTAGATAATTTCTTTTGTAGTGTTATTTACATTAACTAACTGCTGCATGCACCAAATTAGTCGAGTTAAAGGATCTCCTACTACCTGAGTCTGGTAGGAAGACTCATTGGAGCTTTGCCCCTCTTTAAACTTTATATAATTCAAAGAATCTTGGCGTCAAAGCCACCTAGTCGGTTTTCAACCGAATTCGGATAAACGTGAATGGTTAAGATCTTATACAGAAGTTTCGGGCTTTCTTAGTTTTTTTGAGAGATTTTTACATTTACTTCCTTATTAGCCCAAGAAAATAGTGGTTGGCAAGAGTGATCCTTCGTTTGATTTTTATTCTGAACTCAATTTGATGGGTAATAGTAGCTGTTGTTAAAAACGGCCACAAAAATAACTGACACAATTTTAAATGCGATATTTAGGAGGTTTATACTTCTATAATTATCGCAGTTGAGAGAGACTTCTTTTTGTGGCAAAGGCTAAGGCAAGCCTTTTTTATCCGGATTATTTTGTCTAACCAAAATGTACTAACTAGCAAAAGACTTTCCTGACCAAGCCATCTCTAGCTGCTGCAACTTGTTCGACCATTGATCATTTACATCCGCAGTCTTAATCGATCCAAGTAAGGCTTGAATAGCGTTCGTTCAAAGTGGGCTGTCTTGGCCGTAGTTTGGCAAAATATTTTTATAATATGAGAATTGACGAACTTAAATTCTGGGCTTGTATCCTTTCGCAGATTGCGAGTATAATATCTTTTCATAAGTTATCTTTTCATCAGTTTGGTTGACAGCTTTTCAGCTTTTTGCTTTGAAGGCCGCTTAGTTCACTTGTAAGGTTGAGTGCTGGATATATTATCCATATTGGTATTTCGACCCCCTGGAAAGTGTGTTAACCTGAGTTCCTTCTGGAAGGCTTTGTCTTGTCCGACCAATGACAACGGAAGTAAAGACAAGTCTTAAACGATTCTGGGACTAAAATCACATGATAACCTTGACATTACATTTAGACAATTATCGTTTGTCTAAAAAAAGTTAATTTTGGCCTGATCATGGAAAGGACCTTACTTTCATTTATAAAAATAAGCTAAAGTTCCATACAAGAAGTTGGAAGTTAATTCTTAATGACAAATTTTGAACACAAATCATTACATTTTCCATACATCATTAAACTAACCCACCATTAAAATTAAATGTTTTGTGATTGTTCAATAACCAATTAATTTTTATAATTTATCCATTTATTCACTTATAGCCCCCTCACTATTCACTGCTCTCCAGGTACGGGCCGAACTGGAACAATTCTAGCTTGCGACATTGCCATGCGTTGTCTGGAAGAACCAAAACGCACCGTTGATATACCACAAATTGTCTATAGCGTACGAAGAGGTCGAGCTAGTGCTGTCCAAACTAAGGAACAATACGAATTTATTTACAAAGTTACCCATATGTATGCAACGAAAATTTCAAACATAAATAATGATAATTAAGAAGAAAAAAAAATTAAATTTAAGGCTCTCGAAGTTTATCTTCTGTATTTTGTATTTTTATTATTTTTGTTTAAGCTTTATTCACAAAAAAAAGAAAAAAAGAAAACAGTGCTTAGGTTATAAAATTTCCAAAAGAGCTATAATGGTATTCCTCTCTATTGTGATATAAATATATTTTTTTTAAATTTAAATTTTATGTTAATTAATATTTTTTTTTTTGTTTGCTTCGCCGTTTGTGTTAATATAAATAAAAAAAAAAACGTAGCCCACATTAAATTTAATAAATTCTTGGGTTTATTATACGAATTATGCTTTATATTTACATAGAACATCATAAAAAAAACATATTGAATGAAAACTTGCACATAAAATCCTTTATGTATAATGTGTTAATTAAAATGGTATTATTCAAAAATATGTAATATTTTAGTTGATAAGAAAAATTATTGTAAATTTTTATTTGTAAATAAGTAAATATAAACTGTGTTATACGTACATTTATTCATAAAAGAAGAAAATTAATTTTGTTTTATTTAGTGAGGCGTGTGAAGAGTTTTTAAAGTTTATTTTTTCTCAAAAAATAAACGAAAATAAATAAAACGATAAATCGTTGAAATCGGATAGTTATCGTTGAAGAGCGACTGTAAAACGATAAATAATTGTTTAAATTTTTGTCGAGAAAACAATTAAAATTTTTGAACTATTACTCCGTTAACGGTAGAAAAATACTCGGTCCCATACCCAGGTACCACAGTTTTTAGGGCTTGTCCCACCAATTACGAAATTTTTTGAACAAATTTCACATTGGTTGGAAATTGACAACAATGATTGAATTTTTGAAGTAGTAGCCAAATAAAATATTTTTTACGACAAATTTGCAAGGAATAAAATACAAATAAATGCTAATCTACTAAGTTCAACAATACCAGGTATTGTATACAGGGTGTCCCAAAATTTAACGTCGAAACGAAAACGGTAGATAGGGTAGGTGGTTATCAGTTATCAGAAAAATAATAAAAAAAATCGCAGCCATATATTTTGTGAGTTATGGGCATTTGAATAAAAGTTAAAAAAATAGTCACCCTGTGAGGGTTTTTTATGTGCCGTGACTACAAATCTTAATTTTTCTCATTTTTTTTCTTTTGCTACGGAACCTTGAATAACCCTGCTACCAAATGCATTCAAAAATTTTTACTCAGCAGCATCAGTTTTAAAGAAAATTTCACTTTTTTGCCCAACTAAGTACAAAAAAATTTCACATGACTCTAATTCAATGAACCGTAGTGTACTAAAAATACACTACGATGTTTCGGCAAGTTACCTTAAAAGTTGGTGTGTTCAATTCTCTTTTCAAAATGGTATAACATTGTTAAGAATATTCCATAAATAACCGATATAAAATTTATTTTCTTAAAAAATCCGACTTTTTTATTAGGTATTTTGTCCATATTATTTTAGTTTTGTACTCTTTCAGAACCTTTCAGAATACAAAAACTTAAATAATATGGAAAAATAACCTAATAAAAAAGTATTTTTTCCTCCAAAAATACCGTCTCCGTGATCAACCGTCTTCTCTTCCTCCACATGCAGTTTGAATAAATTTAAAAAAAGAGCACGTATACGCCACAGTGTATGTGAAAAACTTGAAAATAATGTAAACTACAACTGTTGCCCAGGTGCCAACACACCCAAATAGATATTAAGGGCCATTTGCTGGAACGAAACATAAAGGCCTAAGATTCTCCTACCGGTTTGCACGAATTTGAAAGTAATTCCTCAATCACGCTAAGTTTAACATAACATAGGGGGAAGAATTAGTAGCACATAAAAATTTATGTTCCACCTAAGTACTTTAAATTTGAGGAAAAAAGAAATAAGACCCGTTAAAAAAATGATTTTTGCAATAAAATGGACATCGATTTGATAGTTTAGCAATGTTTAACTCACTTTCATACGTGTAAACCATCAGCAGATGGTACAATTTGCCATAAACATTTTTGTAGTAGTATTCACCACTTTTTTTAATTTTTTTTTATTTTAATTTTGACACACAAACACATATAGATAAAATATCCTTTAAATTAATACATTAATTATTAAATTTAACTCACAATTTACGAATATAACTTTTTAAACGTTTTATGCAATAAAAAACACAAACTCTGAGAAAAGTATAATGTCGTTTTCGATTTACTCTCCGGAAGCGTCCGGAATCATTCAGAAGCCTTCTGAAAGCGTTTTATTCGCACGAATATGACAGGCAGAACGCTTCTCAGAAGAGAAATTCTCTTCTCGATTTAAAATCGGAATTCAATCGAGAGGCACTAATACACGAATATTTAAAAGTCAAATTAATCACTCAATCATTTGACCTGTTCAATTGATTTGACCTGTTCCATTTGATTTCATAATGAGTGAATCCTTGAGTGAAACCAATCGAAAACGACATAACAAAATTGTTAAATTATTTCATCCAAATTGCTCAAAAACAATTCAAATTAATTTAATGTCGTTTTCGATTGGTTTCACTCAAGGATTCACTCATTCTGAAATCCAATAAAACAGTTTGAATTGCTTACACTCAATTCTGAAAGTTTTTATCGGTGTTAGTGAATAATCAAAAAAAATAGTTTTAATTTTGTACGAGAAAATTTTGTTTGACATTTATTTTCTATGTATAAGTAATTTTGAGTCGATTCTGATTTGAAATCGAGAAGAGAATTTTTCTTCTGAGAAGCGTTCTAGCTGTCATGTTTTTGTGAATAAAACGCTTTCAGAAGGCTTCTGAATGCTTCCGAACGCTTCCGGGCGGCCAATCGAAAACGACATAAGTCTATATTGATTTGACAATTGAATTTGAAGTTCTCAGCGATTTCTATCATGAAAGTATATTTTTGCTAAGTCCAACATAAATATTTTTTAGAAACGTAGAATAAACTAAATAGAACATAGGAGCCAATTTTATTAATCAACACCCAAACCAAAATTACAAAAAGCTCATGTCCTGTTTTCGAAAATTTGATTTGAAAAAAAAAAAATAAATAAAACCAATTTTTTCATACCAAAACCCCTTTGTAGAGTCTCAAAAAATTGCCACATGTTACGTTCTCAGTGATCCAACATATCCGTTTAGCCTGTGGCTTTTTTTTACAGATAGACGGATTTGCGGAACTCTTTCAGGACCATAAGGTAAGAGAGGATGATGGAAATATTGTTATTACTTAAAATTATTTCTTAATGCATTTTGTTGTAAAGAATTGAAAATCGTAAGTTTTCAGATTGGCCCTTTAAAAGTTACTAGATCACGAACCTAGCCCCTTAAAGCGAGTTAAGAAACATTGTTGGGCTTCTTATTTACGATATCTTTTCGGGTCGAAAGATTTCAGAGAATGAAAATGCAACATTGCTCCTCATATCTTACCAAATTACCTATCCAATCCATATTAATAGAAATAACCATTTTAATATAAGTTTACAAAAACAATTCTTTTATTGCATTAAAATATATAGTAAATAAAAAAAAAATACTAAACTTAAACGATATTAAGTTTGAATGTTATAACCTTAGTACCAAGGCCCACCTTTTCCATTAGCTGGTCCAGCCCCACCAATTGCAGACCCCTGCCAGGGACCATACGACTCCAAATTTGGAACATGATTTGTTCCCGAATTAATAGGACCGAAGGCATTATCCTTTGTCAATGATAAATGATGAGCAGTTGAAGCGGCTCCATTTTGTATTAATTGTCCCAGCTTTGATGCTTCATATTCGGATTTCTGGATTTCTGCAGCTGCAGCATGTGCAGATCGTTGTAAGGCAGAAGCTGCTTCAGCTTCTTTAGCAGCAGCTATACGCTGCTGATGAGCAACTGCTGACTTTGAAGCGGCCAAACGCTGTTGAGCCAGGACAACTCCTTGAGCAGCAGCAGCAGCTTCTGATCTCTGAATAGCTGCAGCAGCCTGGCTTTTTTGAGTAAGAATTGTAGCGGCTGTTTCACGTTCCATTGCCATGCGTTGTTGTTTGAGAACATTTTCTCTAGCCGCTTGCATTTGTTGCTGAGCGATGAGAACATTTGCAGAAGCTTGTTTTGCTGCTGCAATAGCATTGGCAACGTCCGCTGGAGATGGCCTGGTTAAAATATATTTTATCAAGTTTGAATAGTTTTGTACTTTCTTTAAGAGGAGTTTAAACTACCCTGAGTTCCATGGTCCTAAACTGCCTCCATTTCCAGACTTCCATCCACCCAAAGATGCACCACCAAAGAAGTTATACCCATGTCCAAAAAGAGGCAGTTCACGCTTCTTAACTTTATCCGCTTCAACACCACAAAGAATGCTTCCAATGACAAAGAGACAAAGAATCTAAGACAAATAAATTGAATTAAAGTTTCCAAAATGATAAATCATCAATTTTCTTACTGATAAGTTTGAAGCCATTTTCTTAGGTTTACTTGCTTACTGGACAAAGGCCTTGAGTGTTGTGATACTTTGAAAGAAAATATTTTCATATTTATGCAATTTGATCAGATTGATTGAAAGGCTATCAAACCAGAGTAAGTTGAAGACTTTCGATTTCATTGATGATACAATTTGCCCACAAATCACGTGCGAGACTTCTTTAAAACAATCGTTATCCAAGTGAAAGGGATTTAGTTTAATTAAGTCATGGAAAGATCTAGGAAGCTGTGAACATCAGCATCTTTAAAAATACTTTAAGCAAGTAAATTTTGCGTTTAAGAAAATTGGTGAGTGATTTAAAAGACTGTGGTCTAACTATTAGGTCCAATCTTTGGAAAATTACATGACCTATAAATTGGCTTACGTAGGGATAAGATTAACCCTTGCTTGCTTACTCTTGGCGTTTTTTTCTAAATAAAATAAATAAAAGATTACTTTACCAAATAAAATTAAAATAAAAAAAATTATCATTTCCGGTACAGATACAATTTGCTTGCACTTAAAATTATCACATATGCCAAAACGGTAAAAGATTAGAAATTTATTTTTTTCAGATTTTTGAGAAAAAATCAAGGTTAAGGGTTAACCCCTTCGAAAAAAAATTCATTTTTAAAAATTTCCTTCAAATCCATCGAGTGAGATATCAAAAGAAAGGTCTTTTCAAGTACTATTCATAACTGAAAATGGGTCATATCCAAATGCCCCACGTTGGAAATGACCCACGTGGAAATGACAAACATGGGGCATTTGAAATGCCCAACGTGGCGCATTTGAAAATGACCCACGTGGGGCATTTGGATATGACCCACGTGGGCATTTGGAAATGACCCACGTGGGGCATTTAGATATGACCAACGTGGGGCATTTGGATATGACAAACATGGGGCATTTGGAAATGCCCCACGTGGGGCATTTGGATATGACCCACATGGGGCATTTGAAATGCCCCACGTGGGGCATTTGAAAATGACCCACGTGGGGCATTTGGATATGACCCACATGGGGCATTTGAAATGCCCCACGTGGGGCATTTGAAAATGACCCACGTGGGGCATTTGGAAATGACCCACGTGGGGCATTTGGATATGACCCACATGGGGCATTTAGATATGACCAACGTGGGGCATTTGGATATGACCCACGTGGGGCATTTGGAAATGGCCCACGTCGGGCATTTAGATATGACCAACGTGGGGCATTTGGATATGACCCACATGGGGCATTTGGAAATAACCCACGTGGGGCATTTGGAAATGACCCACGTGGGGCATTTGGAAATGACCCACGTGGGGCATTTGGATATGACCCACACGGGGCATTTGGAAATGACCCACGTGGGGCATTTGGATATGACCCACATGGGGCATTTGAAATGCCCCACCTGGGTCATTTAAAAATACCCCACTTGGGTCATATCCAAATGCCCCAAGTGGGTCATATCGAAATGCCCCACGTGGGTCATTTCCAAATGCCCTACGTGGGTCATTTCCAAATGCCATACGTGGGTCATATCCAAATGCCCCCCTCTAATTTCTTATAGGTCTAGTTCCTGAGATATTTCCAACCAAACATTTTTTTTTGTTTCTTTTCATCCCATTCCGAAGTCGATATCTTTTGACCAAAGTCTCGAAACAAGTTTTGGTTTACAGATAAGAGTTCACAGTGAAAAGGTCTATGCATTCCGGTAAAAAAATTACAAATTTATTTTTTTCAGATTTTTGAGAAAAAATCAAGGTTAACCCCTTGCCAAAAAAAATTCCATTTTTAAAAAGAAAGGTCTTTGCAAGCTCTATTCATAACTGAAAACTAAAAGTTTCTTAGAGGTCTGGTTCCTGAGATATTTCCAACCAAACATTTTTTTTCTTTCTTTTCCTTCCATTCCGAAGCCGATATCTTTTGACCCAAGTCTCGAAACAAGTTTTGGTTTATAGATATGAGTTCAGAGTGAAAAAGTCTATGCATTCCCGTAAAAAAATTACAAATTTATTTTTTTCAGATTTTAGAGAAAAAATCAAGGTTAACCCCTTGCCAAAAAAAATTCCAATTTTAAAAATTTCCTCCGAATCCATCGAATGAGACATCAAAAGCAAGGTCTTTGCAAGCTCTATTCATAACTGAAAACTAGAAGTTTCTTAGATGTCTTTTTCCTGAGATATTTGCAAAAAAAAACATTTTATTGTTTCTTTTCCTTCCATTCTAAACCGATATCTTTTGAATAAAGTCTCGAAACAAGTTTTGGTTTACAGATATGAGTTCACAGTGAAAAGATCTATGCATTCCGGAAAAAAATTACAAATTTATTTTTTTTTCAGATTTTTGAGAAAAAATCAAGGTTAACCCCTTGGCAAAAAAACTTCCATTTTTAAAAATTTCCTCCGAATCCATCGAATGAGACATCAAACGAAAGGTCTCTGCAAGCTCTATTCATAATTGAAAACTAAAAGTTTCTTAGAGATCTGGTTGCTGAGATATTTGCAAAAAAACATTTTTTTTGTTTCTTTTCCTTCCATTCCGAAGCCGATATCTTTTGACCAAAGTCTCGAAACAAGTTTTGGTTTACAGATATGAGTTCAGAGTGAAAAGGTCTATGCATTCCCGTAAAAAAAATTACAAATTTATTTTTTTCAGATTTTTGAGAAAAAATCAAGGTTAACCCCTTGGCAAAAAAAATTCCATTTTTAAAAATTTCCTCCGAATCCATCGAATGAGACATCAAAAGAAAGGTCTTTGCAAGCTCTATTCATAACTGAAAACTAAAAGTTTCTTAGAGGTCTGGTTCCTGGGATATTTGCAAAAAAACATTTTTTTTTGTTTCTTTTCCTTCCATTCCGAAGCCGATATCTTTTGACCAAAGTCTCGAAACAAGTTTTGGTTTACAGATATGAGTTCAGAGTGAAAAGGTCTATGTATTCCCGTAAAAAAATTACAAATTTTTTTTTTTCAGATTTTTGAGAAAAAATCAAGGTTAACTAACCCCTTGCCAAAAAAAATTCCCATTTTTAAAAAAAATTCCTCCGAATCCATCGAATGAGACATCAAAAGAAAGGTCTTTGCAAGCTCTATTCATAACTGAAAACTAAAAGTTTCTTAGAGGTCTGGTTCCTGAGATATTTGCAAAAAAATCATTTTTTTTTGTTTCTTTTCCTTCCATTCCGAAGCCGATATCTTTTGACCAAAGTCTCGAAACAAGTTTTGGTTTACAGATATGAGTTCAGAGTGAAAAGGTCTATGCATTCCCGTAAAAAAATTACAAATTTATTTTTTTTCAGATTTTAGAGAAAAAATCAAGGTTAACCCCTTGGCAAAAAAAATTCCATTTTTAAAAATTTCCTCCGAATCCATCGAATGAGACATCAAAAGAAAGGTCTTTGCAAGCTCTATTCATAACTGAAAACTAAAAGTTTCTTAGAGGTCTGGTTCCTGGGATATTTGCAAAAAAACATTTTTTTTTGTTTCTTTTCCTTCCATTCCGAAGCCGATATCTTTTGACCAAAGTCTCGAAACAAGTTTTAGTTTACAGATATGAGTTAACAGTGAAAAGGTCTATGTATTCCCGTAAAAAAATTACAAATTTATTTTTGATATGACCCACATGGGGCATTTGAAATGCCCCACCTGGGTCATTTAAAAATACCCCACTTGGGTCATATCCAAATGCCCCAAGTGGGTCATATCGAAATGCCCCACGTGGGTCATTTCCAAATGCCCTACGTGGGTCATTTCCAAATGCCATACGTGGGTCATATCCAAATGCCCCCCTCTAATTTCTTATAGGTCTAGTTCCTGAGATATTTCCAACCAAACATTTTTTTTTGTTTCTTTTCATCCCATTCCGAAGTCGATATCTTTTGACCAAAGTCTCGAAACAAGTTTTGGTTTACAGATAAGAGTTCACAGTGAAAAGGTCTATGCATTCCGGTAAAAAAATTACAAATTTATTTTTTTCAGATTTTTGAGAAAAAATCAAGGTTAACCCCTTGCCAAAAAAAATTCCATTTTTAAAAAGAAAGGTCTTTGCAAGCTCTATTCATAACTGAAAACTAAAAGTTTCTTAGAGGTCTGGTTCCTGAGATATTTCCAACCAAACATGTTTTTTCTTTCTTTTCCTTCCATTCCGAAGCCGATATCTTTTGACCCAAGTCTCGAAACAAGTTTTGGTTTATAGATATGAGTTCAGAGTGAAAAAGTCTATGCATTCCCGTAAAAAAATTACAAATTTATTTTTTTCAGATTTTAGAGAAAAAATCAAGGTTAATCCCTTGCCAAAAAAAAATTCCAATTTTAAAAATTTCCTCCGAATCCATCGAATGAGACATCAAAAGAAAGGTCTTTGCAAGCTCTATTCATAACTGAAAACTAAAAGTTTCTTAGAGGTCTGGTTCCTGAGATATTTCCAACCAAACATTTTTTGTTTCTTTTCCTTCCATTCCGAAGCCGATATCTTTTGACCCAAGTCTCGAAACAAGTTTTGGTTTACAGATATGAGTTCAGAGTGAAAAGGTCTATGCATTCCCGTAAAAAAATTACAAATTTATTTTTTTCAGATTTTAGAGAAAAAATCAAGGTTAACCCCTTGCCAAAAAAAATTCCAATTTTAAAAATTTCCTCCGAATCCATCGAATGAGACATCAAAAGCAAGGTCTTTGCAAGCTCTATTCATAACTGAAAACTAGAAGTTTCTTAGATGTCTTTTTCCTGAGATATTTGCAAAAAAAAACATTTTATTGTTTCTTTTTCTTCCATTCTAAACCGATATCTTTTGAATAAAGTCTCGAAACAAGTTTTGGTTTACAGATATGAGTTCAGAGTGAAAAGGTCTATGCATTCCCGTAAAAAAATTACAAATTTATTTTTTTTCAGATTTTTGAGAAAAAATCAAGGTTAACCCCTTGGCAAAAAAAATTCCATTTTTAAAAATTTCCTACGAATCCATCGAATGAGACATCAAAAGAAAGGTCTCTGCAAGCTCTATTCATAACTGAAAACTAAAAGTTTCCTAGAGGTCTGGTTCCTGAGATATTTCCAACCAAACATTTTTTTTGTTTCTTTTCCTTCCATTCCGAAGCCGATATCTTTTGACCAAAGTCTCGAAACAAGTTTTGGTTTACAGATATGAGTTCACAGTGAACAGGTCTATGCATTTCGGGTAAAAAATTACAAATTTATTTTTTTCATATTTTTGAGAAAAAATCAAGGTTAACCCCTTGCCAAAAAAAATTCCCATTTTAAAAATTTCCTCCGAATCCATCGAATGAGACATCAAAAGAAAGGTCTCTGCAAGCTCTATTCATAATTGAAAACTAAAAGTTTCTTAGAGATCTGGTTGCTGAGATATTTGCAAAAAAAACATTTTTTTTGTTTCTTTTCCTTCCATTCCGAAGCCGATATCTTTTGACCAAAGTCTCGAAACAAGTTTTAGTTTACAGATATGAGTTAACAGTGAAAAGATCTATGCATTCCGGAAAAAAATTACAAATTTATTTTTTTTTCAGATTTTAGAGAAAAAATCAAGGTTAACCCCTTGGCAAAAAAAATTCCATTTTTAAAAATTTCCTCCGAATCCATCGAATGAGACATCAAAAGAAAGGTCTTTGCAAGCTCTATTCATAACTGAAAACTAAAAGTTTCTTAGAGGTCTGGTTCCTGAGATATTTGCAAAAAAATCATTTTTTTTTGTTTCTTTTCCTTCCATTCCGAAGCCGATATCTTTTGACCAAAGTCTCGAAACAAGTTTTGGTTTACAGATATGAGTTCAGAGTGAAAAGGTCTATGCATTCCCGTAAAAAAATTACAAATTTATTTTTTTTCAGATTTTAGAGAAAAAATCAAGGTTAACCCCTTGGCAAAAAAAATTCCATTTTTAAAAATTTCCTCCGAATCCATCGAATGAGACATCAAAAGAAAGGTCTTTGCAAGCTCTATTCATAACTGAAAACTAAAAGTTTCTTAGAGGTCTGGTTCCTGGGATATTTGCAAAAAAACATTTTTTTTTGTTTCTTTTCCTTCCATTCCGAAGCCGATATCTTTTGACCAAAGTCTCGAAACAAGTTTTAGTTTACAGATATGAGTTAACAGTGAAAAGATCTATGCATTCCGGAAAAAAATTACAAATTTATTTTTTTTTCAGATTTTTGAGAAAAAATCAAGGTTAACCCCTTGGCAAAAAAAATTCCATTTTTAAAAATTTCCTCCGAATCCATCGAATGAGACATCAAACGAAAGGTCTCTGCAAGCTGAAAACTAAAAGTTTCTTAGAGATCTGTGCCTACGTTCTGTAACTTAGTCGAGAACTTCTCGCATCGAAAAATTGTGAAACAAAAATTCCATACGTTTCTCTATTTGGAAAAATAACCTGTGTCTGTATCTCGATGTGAGAAGCAACCCTATAAATTTTTTATTCTATTGGAATTATTGGAAACTGTCAAAAAAAGGGAAAATATTTTTACCTTTGGCCATCAAAGGTCATACACATAGTTTTACAAAAAAATATCTCAAGGCTCGGTAGTCCGAAGGTAGGGCAGTCGGTCAGCGAGTGGAAGGTACCGAGTTCAAGTCGCGGTAAGGGCATGAAATTTTTTCTTTTTTTTTTGCTTTAATATTCTTTTTTTTATTTTAAAAATTTAATTGATACAAAAATAAATAACCGTGAACACTTTTTCAGAACTAACATCTCACATTTAATACAAGAATATCAATTTTTTTTCAAATATCTTACTTTCTCGCATCCTTTTTGCTTGTGAGTAATTTTGGCAGTTCAATCGAGAAATTATTTCGATAATTTTCTTACAGACACAGTTTTATTCACATTTTTCCAGTCTTTCAAACATTTTTATTCCGAAATGTTTCAAGTCGAGAAAATTTTGTTTATAGAAACAAGCGAATGTGAGAAAATGATTTTTGTGTCGATTCACATTATTTTTGTTCCGATTTGCGTGTTTCATGCGAGAAATTTCTCGATGCGAGAGTTACAGAACGTAGGCACTGGTTGCTGAGATATTTGCAAAAAAAACATTTTTTTTGTTTCTTTTCCTTCCATTCCGAAGCCGATATCTTTTGAATAAAGTCTCGAAACAAGTTTTGGTTTACAGATATGAGTTCAGAGTGAAAAGGTCTATGCATTCCCGTAAAAAAAATTACAAATTTATTTTTTTCAGATTTTTGAGAAAAAATCAAGGTTAACCCCTTGGCAAAAAAAATTCCATTTTTAAAAATTTCCTCCGAATCCATCGAATGAGACATCAAAAGAAAGGTCTTTGCAAGCTCTATTCATAACTGAAAACTAAAAGTTTCTTAGAGGTCTGGTTCCTGGGATATTTGCAAAAAAACATTTTTTTTTGTTTCTTTTCCTTCCATTCCGAAGCCGATATCTTTTGACCAAAGTCTCGAAACAAGTTTTGGTTTACAGATATGAGTTCAGAGTGAAAAGGTCTATGTATTCCCGTAAAAAAATTACAAATTTTTTTTTTTTCAGATTTTTGAGAAAAAATCAAGGTTAACTAACCCCTTGCCAAAAAAAATTCCCATTTTAAAAAAAAATTCCTCCGAATCCATCGAATGAGACATCAAAAGAAAGGTCTTTGCAAGCTCTATTCATAACTGAAAACTAAAAGTTTCTTAGAGGTCTGGTTCCTGAGATATTTCCAACCAAACATTTTTTTTCTTTCTTTTCCTTCCATTACGGAGCCGATATCTTTTGACCAAAGTCTCGAAACAAGTTTTGGCTTACAGATATGAGTTCACAGTGAACAGGTCTATGCATTTCGGGTAAAAAATTAAAAAATTTATTTTTTTCAGATTTTTGAGAAAAAATCAAGGTTAACCCCTTGGCAAAAAAAATTCCATTTTTAAAAAATTCCTCCGAATCCATCGAATGAGACATCAAAAGAAAGGTCTTTGCAAGCTCTATTCATAACTGAAAACTAAAAGTTTGTTAGAGGTCTGGTTCCTGAGATATTTCCAACCAAACATTTTTTTTGTTTCTTTTCCTTCCATTACGGAGCCGATATCTTTTGACCAAAGTCTCGAAACAAGTTTTGGTTTACAGATATGAGTTCACAGTGAACAGGTCTATGCATTTCGGGTAAAAAATTACAAATTTATTTTTTTCAGATTTTTGAGAAAAAAATCAAGGTTAACCCCTTGGCAAAAAAAAATTGATTTTTAAAAATTTCTTCCAAATGCATCGAGTGAGACATCAAAAGAAAGGTCTTTGCAAGCTCTATTCATAACTGAAAACTAAAAGTTTCTTAGAGGTCTGGTTCCTGAGATATTTGCAAAAAAAACATTTTTTTTGTTTCTTTTCCTTCCATTCCGAAGCCGATATCTTTTGACCAAAGTCTCGAAACAAGTTTTGGTTTACAGATATGAGTTCACAGTGAACAGGTCTATGCATTTCGGGTAAAAAATTACAAATTTATTTTTTTCATATTTTTGAGAAAAAATCAAGGTTAACTAACCCTTGCCAAAAAAAATTCCCATTTTAAAAATTTCCTCCGAATCCATCGAATGAGACATCAAAAGAAAGGTCTCTGCAAGCTCTATTCATAACTGAAAACTAAAAGTTTCTTAGAGGTCTGGTTCCTGAGATATTTCCAACCAAACATTTTTTTGGTTTCTTTTCCTTCCATTCCGAAGCCGATATCTTTTGACCAAAGTCTCGAAACAAGTTTTGGTTTACAGATATGAGTTCAGAGTGAAAAGGTCTATGTATTCCCGTAAAAAAATTACAAATTTATTTTTTTCATATTTTTGAGAAAAAATCAAGGTTAACCCCTTGCCAAAAAAAATTCCCATTTTAAAAATTTCCTACGAATCCATCGAATGAGACATCAAAAGAAAGGTCTCTGCAAGCTCTATTCATAACTGAAAACTAAAAGTTTCCTAGAGGTCTGGTTCCTGAGATATTTCCAACCAAACATTTTTTTTGTTTCTTTTCCTTCCATTCCGAAGCCGATATCTTTTGACCAAAGTCTCGAAACAAGTTTTGGTTTACAGATATGAGTTCACAGTGAACAGGTCTATGCATTTCGGGTAAAAAATTACAAATTTATTTTTTTCATATTTTTGAGAAAAAATCAAGGTTAACCCCTTGCCAAAAAAAATTCCCATTTTAAAAATTTCCTCCGAATCCATCGAATGAGACATCAAAAGAAAGGTCTCTGCAAGCTCTATTCATAATTGAAAACTAAAAGTTTCTTAGAGATCTGGTTGCTGAGATATTTGCAAAAAAAACATTTTTTTTGGTTTCTTTTCCTTCCATTCCGAAGCCGATATCTTTTGACCAAAGTCTCGAAACAAGTTTTGGTTTACAGATATGAGTTCACAGTGAACAGGTCTATGCATTTCGGGTAAAAAATTACAAATTTATTTTTTTCATATTTTTGAGAAAAAATCAAGGTTAACCCCTTGCCAAAAAAAATTCCCATTTTAAAAATTTCCTCCGAATCCATCGAATGAGACATCAAAAGAAAGGTCTCTGCAAGCTCTATTCATAACTGAAAACTAAAAGTTTCTTAGAGGTCTGGTTCCTGAGATATTTCCAACCAAACATTTTTTTGGTTTCTTTTCCTTCCATTCTGAAGCCGATATCTTTTGACCAAAGTCTCGAAACAAGTTTTGGTTTACAGATATGAGTTCAGAGTGAAAAGGTCTATGTATTCCCGTAAAAAAATTACAAATTTATTTTTTTCAGATTTTTGACAAAAAATCAAGGTTAACTAACCCTTGCCAAAAAAAATTCCCATTTTAAAAATTTCCTCCGAATCCATCGAATGAGACATCAAAAGAAAGGTCTCTGCAAGCTCTATTCATAACTGAAAACTAAAAGTTTCTTAGAGGTCTGTGTTCCTGAGATATTTGCAAAAAAACATTTTTTTTGTTTCTTTTCCTTCCATTCCGAAGCCGATATCTTTTGAATAAAGTCTCGAAACAAGTTTTAGTTTACAGATATGAGTTCAGAGTGAAAAGGTCTATGCATTCCCGTAAAAAAATTACAAATTTATTTTTTTCAGATTTTTGAGAAAAAATCAAGGTTAACCCCTTGCCAAAAAAAATTCCCATTTTAAAAATTTCCTCCGAATCCATCGAATGAGACATCAAAAGAAAGGTCTCTGCAAGCTCTATTCATAACTGAAAACTTAAAATTTCTTAGAGGTCTGGTTCCTGAGATATTTGCAAAAAAACATTTTTTTTTGTTTCTTTTCCTTCCATTCCGAAGCCGATATCTTTTGACCAAAGTCTCGAAACAAGTTTTGGTTTACAGATTTTAGAGAAAAAATCAAGGTTAACCCCTTTCAAAAAAAAATTCCCATTTTAAAAATTTCCTCCGAATCCATCGAATGAGACATCAAAATAAAGGTCTCTACAAGCTCTATCCATAACTGAAAACTAAAAGTTTCTTAGAGGTCTGGTTCCTGAGATATTTCCAACCAAACATTTTTTTTGTTTCTTTTCTTTCCATTACGGAGCCGATATCTTTTGACCAAAGTCTCGAAACAAGTTTTGGTTTACAGATATGAGTTCACAGTGAACAGGTCTATGCATTTCGCTCTAAGCTCTATTCATAACTGAAAACTAAAAGTTTCTTAGAAGTCTGGTTCCTGAGATATATCCAACCAAACATTTTTTGTTTCTTTTCCTTCCATTTTGAAGACGATAACTTTTGACCAAAGTCTCGAAACAAGTTTTGGTTTACAGATATGAGTTCACAGTGAACTTGTCTGTCTATGCATTTCGGGTAAAAAATTACAAATTTATTTTTTTTTTCAGATTTTTGAGCAAAAATCAAGAACACTGGGAAAAAAAATTCATTTTAAAAAATTTCCTCCATATCCATCGAGTGAGACATCAAAAAAAAAGTCCAAAAATCTTTTTTCATAACTGAAAACTAAAAGTTTCTTAGAGCAGAGGTCTGGTTGCTGAGATATTTCCAACCAAACGGTTTTTTTTTTTTTGTTTCTTTTCCTTCCATTCCAAAGGTTTTTCAGCAATTGAATAGTTTTGATTATTGTTTAATTTTAATCCGCTTATGTGTAATTAATCAATTAAAAACAAAACTCCATTATTTGACTTAAAACACAAACATCCAACTTATTTATTTATCAGATCTAAAAATAAATTACAAATGCATTTATCGCTGCCATTTGCATAACTGTTTTTATATACTTTTCTAATCTATATATTTTCTATACACACATTTTTGTCTACTATATTTTTCAACCGAACTGATATCCGGCCAAGGATGCCCCAGGATTCAATAGACCCAACCTCTGTTTCTGCTTCCTTTGTTCTGTCATGTGGTCTTTAAGCTCGCGCAATTGCTGTGATAAATTCGTTACCAATATTTGGGTTTCTTCCAAATTCACTTGCAAACTTCTCAATTCAATTTGATCACCATCTGAATCAACTGCTGCCAATGACATAGCTCGCAATCTTGGAAACCAATCTAAGATACCAGCTTTAACCATTCCATAGACATAACTTTCGGGTCCAGTGAATTCGGTTGGATCTTTCACTTTGACCAAGACAATAAAGTACAAATAGTGCCACATGTTGTGTTCGCTTTTGATATGTTCTTCAAAACTAACGGTTTTGTTATCGAATGCCGACCTATTCAAACCACAAATGAAACAGGTATTCTTCAAAATTAGCTCCTTTTGTTGTTTTTCACTTCTGAGATCGGCAAATGTATCGATTATCACACCGAAAATTAAATTAAGTACAATAATAATCACAATAAAGAAGAAGAGAAGATCATAGATGACACGTGCTGCAAAGAGTCCTTCCTGTAAGAGAAATTTTCAAATTAATACAAGATAATAAAGAGTATATGCATTTAATAGAAGTACCTTACTAGACGGAGCTCTTAAAATATCACCAATACCACCTCCATTGCGTAAACCTTGATTCAGTGTTGTTACAATACACATGACCAATGAATCGCAGGCACGTTCCTTTTGCTCGCCATCTGCTGGTTCGCTACGCATTTTGGCAACATCTTCAGGAGAAATACATGAATCACCATCGATTGGTTGCCCAGTTAGGTGATTTATAAGTGGTTCATTCTCTTCTAAAAAACATTGATATTAAAGTTAGCACGACGAACTTATATATTTATTAGGGAGATTTTATTACCTAAAGGCAAATCGGGATCAACAGGTACTAAAAAGTCATCTTTAAAGAATATATAGCCTATTATAGAGAAAAGGTATACAAGAATAAGAGCCAAAACAGCTGTAAGAACAATCGATCGACCATTTCGTGTAACAGATCGAATAACATTTACTAATGTCTCTTCGCGATAAACTACGTCGAATAACTGAAAAGATAAAAAAGGTTATCATTACCTACTACATGTATTTTTGAAAGCAAATTTATAAATAATTCTAAACAATGATTCAAAAAACGTTCAGTAATAACCAATAATATTGAAATTAAATAATAACGTCAAAAGTAAAAAATTTAAATTTTCGAATCTTGGATGTTGATGATGAATTAAGACTAAGGCAATTTTATTTTATTCGTTTGTTTAATATTAAAAAATCAGATTGGCCGTACTCAACACAGGCCCCTGAACTTAAGCTTTAATTTTTTATAGGCCAGAACCAAATGTCCCCTAAATTTCACTTAATTTTGTATGGCATCATACCAATCAAACCTTTGGAATTCAAAACTAAAGTTCAGGTGGTTTGTGTTAAAGCCGGCCATTAGAAAAAAAAACTGTACATGATATGGGTGGTCCATAGGGGCCGAATCGGCTTAGGTGATGTTTAATAGTTGACAGTAGAATTGCATTTTTTTGTATGCTCTACACTGTAGAGTCTAGAGTCTACAGCCCATAAAGCAAAAACAAAATTGTGCAGTATAAGTGTCAACTATCAAATATCACCTTAGCCGATTCGACCCCAGGTATCCAGATGATCTAAAAACCGAAGACGGCCCAATTTCTTACATTTATTTGAACGGAGTAGTGCGTTAAGCACTCACATACATAAATACATACGGTTAAAAATGTTTAAAAAAATGCAGAAGGAATGAGACGAAATAAAATAAAATGCAGTTGATTTCGGAAGGTAAATCTAAACTTTAGTGGATCGCTGAAATTTGATTATCTCGTAACTAACAATTCTCAACCATTCTAGTATTTGTGTAAAAAATTTGAAAGAATGGAAGGGACAATTTACCGTGTCTGAACGATTAGTCAAAGATGCATTTTTTATGGCAATGATGCTCTGGAACGCTTTGTCAATTCCTCGCACCTCGTACCCTGAAGAAAATTCTGGTTTTTTTAGATGGTTGAGAATGGGGTATGAATTCAGCCTACACCTTCACATTAAATCAACGCAAAAAATTCTTTTGGGAGAGTATTATTGCAATAACCCAGTGATTTAGCATTAAATACACAATCCGCTCATCTCTAAACTAAATAGTTTGACATAGGAAGATCCTACAGATCCATGCAATGCAATATCACAATGGGCCATTCTATATCCTAATTATGACAGCATTACACTGCCCAAAATCTCGTAAAGGCTCTAACTACAAAATTTATGATTTTGATTTTTTTGCGTATTTTGAGCAGTTGGCATTGTCTCTGATATATTTTTATTTATTTTTTTAGCTTAGGTCAAAAAAGTCTCAAAACTCCAAATTTTTCATTTAATTTTTTATGCAATTTGCGGTATTGGTATAATATAGTATATCCCCCTATAACTAAGAAGTATGAAAATTGTAGTAATTGTAATTGGGCCGTAATTGTAGTATGGGCAGTACACTGCCCGTAAAGGCCCTAACTACAAGATTTTCGATTTTGATTTTTTTGCATATTTGGAGCTAGGGCAATGTCTCTGATTTATCCTCATTTAGTTTTTTAGCCTAGGTCTTCAAATACGTCAGAAAATTCGAAATGTACTTTTGATTTTTTTCATTTTTATATGCAAATTGCGATATTTGATTTTGTTCTTCCCTCTATAACTCAGAAGTAAGAAAATTGTAGTTAGGGCCGTAATTGTAGTATGGATAGTACAGTCGTCAGCATCTGGTCGCAACCTAAACTAACAGCAGTCCAAAAAAATGACTGAAACTCGTGAATGGAAGTCGGTTATGTAGGGGCTCTTCAGATCTCTTCAAAATCTAAATTTTTACCTCGGTGACTGAAATAAAGGACACGTTTTGCATTGGCTTTAATATTGAAACTAATATTTTAAATAAGTTGCGGACTTTAACAATAATACACAACCCAAAGTTCGCTAAAAGCCTTTGCTAAAGCCTAGTACGCTAGAGATGCGAAACCAAAAATAAAATTAAAATAATCAAAAATTAATTAAACAAAGTTTGAATTCATACGAAAATAAAATATCATCAATATTATTAATTTATACTCACCAATAGAGAATAGAAAAATGGATGAACTAGAAGGCCACAAAAGACAAAACATATGTACCCAAAGTGGTAAAAAAGTTGAAAGTCTGTAATAAGTTTTAAAAAGTTCTTCTCCAGAGTTCCTTGATTGCCCATGATACTTATTATGTGAACTCCTTTTAATGCCACCTGTATTTACAGAAAGAAAATATTTTAAAAATGATCAAAACCAAAAATTGTATACTTACAGTTACTGATCCCAATAACCAAAGAGTTGGTTCCGGTCCTATAAGAAATATAAACCGTAATATCACTGAACCAATTAGAGTTCGAATACCAGATTCGCGTGGCAACATTATGACAATCACAAGAGAAAATAACATTATTGCCCAAAAAAGCCAAGAAACGTGCGGAAGAAGTTCTAAAACAAAAAAGTATTAATTTCAATGTTTAATTTTGTTAACATATAAAATTATCTTACCGGGAACAGTGTTATCGAAAGGATAGAAGAATGCGACAATCATATTTATCACAACGACACAATTGAAAAGTATACTTGCCCATAATGACATATAGCTACTGACCCAAAACAGTGCAGGTTGACCTTAAATAGAAAAAAAAAAAAATAAAGTTAAGTTTTTTTATACATACATACATATGAACTAGACTATTTTTGTTTATTATTGTGATTTTGGCGCCAACTAATTTTCCCTAGAAAGTAAAATGCATGATTGGATCGCACTGCCTCTAATTCAATGCTATATTAAAGCGTTGAAACTTGAAAATGAACGTTGTTGGCTATATTGGTAAAAAAAAAGCCAATAAAAAAGAGTTTGACGATCGGGTTGGTCCCCGTGAAATAACTATGAATCCAACCTCTATTTTAGGAGGCAACACAAAAGTTGTTGTTATTTTATTCAAAGCCTTCAAAATAATTTTTTGATTTACAAAAATAATTGTACGTATACACCACACTGACCTACACTTACCTAAAAGATATATTTCAAAATTCAGCTATACATTATTTTTATTTTATATTATATTTAGAGCCAATTTTTCATTAGCCAGATAAACCCAAGTTAAGGCTTGTTCCAGAGAATAAACGGTTTTTATTATATTTACATTTATTCTTCTGATAGTCCAACTGACCATTGAAAAATCATGGCTAAGTTTGTAGTTGATAAGTATAAACGATAATAATAAATTTTTTTTTTATATTATTTGTGGTGATTGGAGGATGAAGCTATTGAGTGAAATTTTTTTTAATTTGCTTTTGACTCATGCAAGACTTAACTTAAATTAATATCTAGTCAAAATTAATTTCTAGAATTTGAGTTTTGAGAGCATGAAAAAAAACTTTAAAACCTGATTGCTCAAATTTTTGAAAATGCGCTTTCTTCTACGGAAAATAGCACAATTTTTAAAGGTAAGAATAGACTCAGGCCAAATATGACTAGATTCCGATTTCTCATGTCGTTTGGCATGTTCAAGAAACATTTGGGACAAGATGTTCAGACCACGTCATTTTTGGAAGAGAAATTTAGTGAATAAATTAAGTGAGTAAATTAAGTTAGGAAGAATTCAAGTCACAAAAAAAATTGCCTAAATTGGAAGTTTTTTGTACAGCTAACCAATCAGAGACGCTAAACTTGACTTAATTTTTCGTAACGCCTCTGAACCTGCCCGTTTTTATTCACTCCAATCCAGCATCGAAAAAATTAAAAACCCAAAACACTAGGCCAAATGTCAAATACGTAATTGTGGATTTATGTCTGTGTGCTAATACATATATGAATAGCGGACTAAAAATCTGGAGTAAATTCGGAGTACCAATTTTGCTCCTGACTAAAGAACTGTAGCCCTTTTTGACTAAAAGGGTATTTTCATTGAAGTGAAGGAAAACGACATCAGACTGAATGTGGAACAGAACTAGTATAATGCAGAAGCGATTGGGTTTCTTTGTGAGAGAACGGAAAGGAACTCCAGAAGAAATCAAATTAACAGAAGCTTTTAATTGATAACTAACAACGCTTAATTTGAATCTTTTCGATATCTTTTTTTTACCCCTTCCTAGAAATTCTCAATTAGTGTTCATTGATTTTTTTTTTTAATTCTTGAATATACCTCTAAGTTTCTTTTGCCATTTCATTTCATTAAACATCTCTTCGGCTCGGTCGAAGAAATCAGCCACTTTTGATCCTTGGTCATCTCTCTCAGCTGTGTTTAAAATCTTAGTTTTGGTATCAGTCGTTAGATATTCACATATTTCAGGTATAGGAAATACAATTTGTTCCAATGTTCTATCATTTCGAACAATCTGTAAAAATAAAATATGCAATGATTGAGATGAATTAAAATGCTTTCAATTCAATCAACAAAAGTCATTTCAATGGAAAGAAGTTGATATTTATTGCCTTTCCTTGAAGTTTCTTTTGTTCATTAAAATTACTGAATTATATTTTTACTTACTTCAATCTGTGCTGTATGCGTTGCGTAATACATCAGTGCTTGACTCATTTTCGAATCGAAATTCAATGCCTCATCCGAAGACTTCAGCAGTGTGGCCAAATCTTTATTATGCTGTGCCAGCTGATGGCACAAAATGTATATATTATGACCAACTTCGCGAGGTGAAACTGTAGCATCGTCGTCTTCAGGCTCAGCATCATCATGTTCACTCTCATCGACCATTTCTTCTTGATGATAAGCTTTACATGCAACTTCAACCAATTGTTTAGGATTCATATTATATAAAATTCTTTCAGCATTTTCACTATCCCCACGTGACTCCATTATGGCCAATAGCAATTTCGATGCATTATTTTTCAGCTCCAAAACCAAATCCATACGATTTTCACCCAACGGATTTATATTGTTCATAATCAAAGCGGTTATAATGTCCAGTCCATTTGATTCATGAGTTGCTATGCAATTTTGGTTTTCATGACATGGTCCCTGACAATACTCGGTGAGTGTTTCAAGCGTCTGATTTATAAGAGCCACATTATTCTCATTGATATACAGGCCAAGCAGCCCCAAGCCGCCAGTAGTAGAGCCACAAATGCAGTCCAAGAACATCAGAGTCTCCGATACGAGATTATAGTTTGTCTTTTGATTTTGATTTCGAAGGAGATTTTGCAAATCTGGATTGTGATTCTCGCAAAGAAGCTGAAGAAATCTCAAAATTGGTTGCATTACAAGAACTTTATTTGAAAGTTTATTGCGATCATCTTTGTCTTTGTTCTTTTCCAGTTTTTCAGCTAAGATATCTTCAAGAGGACTTGATATATTCAATGCAGATGTATCATCTCCAGTAGCCATATTGCGAGCATGACTGTAAGCTCTTGCAGTTGCTAGTCCAGCATTGTGCAGTTCCTTCTTCAATTCTTCCGTTATAACCACTCCATTGCTTTTCACACCATGTTTTCGTGAGATTTTCTCCAATTCTAAACTCATATCATGTGGCTTAGATTCATGAGCTTTTGCAGCAATGTCAGACGTGTTAACTGTAACAGTCGATTTGATCTCTTGCTGTGAGTCTTTCATTTTCTCAAAGAAAACTTTGAAAAATGCTTGGTTCAAGTCACCACTGAGAAATTTAGTGAACATTCCCTTCTGAATGATTGGATTTCCACCTTCAAGAAGGGCTATGCCCAGCTCAGCCGCCTCGACAAATATTGAAGGAGAATGAACAGATTTGATGACAAGTTCCACAACCAAATCTGATGCTCCTTCACGATCTAGATGATTTTGAACTTCATGAAGTGTCTTCCCAGCACGAATAAGATATTTGGCTCCGGGCCCATGTGTAACAATATGCTGTCGACGACTATCTCCTCCTTCTATGGATTTCTGTGAAAATCCTTTGCCAAAGTAACGAATTAACAAAGAATTTCGAAGAGAATCACCCTTTTCTCCATAATTGACATCAAAAGCCATCATCTCTCGAAGAGTTCTAAGAACTTTCACACAGAGCTTTTCTTCTTTCTCTTCTAAAAGCTTTTCGGTGTGCTTGATAAGTTTTCGAATGAATCCTCCACTCTCACATTTTTTGCGCGACTCTGTACCTTTGGGGAATAACAACTCGGAACGATAGAGTATATCAACTAATAGAGACAATTCCGCTTCAACCAATGGCTTCAATTGGTCCTCCAACAGAGATACGATGTCTTGAAGACCTTCAATTATACTTCGGTCCATTCGCATACAGTTTGAATAGTAAGCGCTATCGTACTTTGGTTGTTTTGAAGCCAGCAACCATTTGGTAGTCTGTCGTGTAAGCAACGCCGTTTTACTCGACATCGATACTACTTTTTGTTCCAAGTCCAATGGTATCGCAATATTCCTAGTCTTTGCTGATTCCGAGAGAGTTTTAATGCAATTTTCGACATTGAAACGTTCAGCTAGAGATAACCATTTGCATTGAGATAATTTATACGTGGCTTGCAGCAGCTGCACGAATATCATTTGGCGTGTTTGGACAATTGTACTCCCATCAGAAAATGGACTGCTAAAGAATGTACCTAAAATGGTCATTACTCCAGTCAGTACATAGTTTATCAGGGCTTTATTTTGTTCCACTTGAATGATGGCAATAAGCTGATTGATATCAGCAAGGAATGACTTTTCAAACAAGTTCCACATGTGTCCCGACGAGTAGATTTCTTTCATTTCCACTTCGGTATCGATATAACAGTGATTCAAAAAGTCGACATAAGCTTCCTTGACTTCAGGTATACAATCCGGATGGCAAATTACAGTAACAATATCATCAAGAGACAACAAATTGTTGCATTTGATTTCGGTGTAAACATTCTTGCCCATTGTACAACAAGCTAGCAGCTTCACAAGTTCAACATGATACTTGAGTGGATTGTCATCGGATAAAGGTTGTTCTTTGTTAGTTTTTCGCATCATAGTGACAAATTGATTGAAGGATGTTTTGTCGTTATAGAAGACTAGGACATCTTCGCCTGCATTTATGAGCTCTTGCATAACCATATCTTGACATTTGCGTATAAATTGATTTTCAGCCTTGACAATGGTTTGGAGGAATTGTAAGTAGACAACATGTCGACCATGGATTTCAATACAATGAACAAAATGTTGAACCACTTTGTCAGTAACTTCATTGCAAAGAGATAGATTATCTTTGAAGATGGCACACACAGTTTTGGCTTCCAGTATCTATAAAAATATTATTCATTAGTAAATAAATTGTTAAATAGGATACAAAAATAGGTACTAAGCTAAATTAGTAAGAAAGGAGTTAGCATTCAAATATGCTGATTAAAACTCCCCGGGATGGGGTTTATTATTTTTTGGTTTTACAGGTTTTTCTCAATTAGTATAAACAAACAACCATGGGTATTCTAGCAGCAACAACATATCCAAGTTAAGCGGTATTAGAAGATAAAACAAAATAATAGGAACAAATATTTCAAAACAAAGAACAAAAAGGTACAAAAAAGACTTACACTTGTTGTAATTTTTGGAAGCATTTGCTTGGAGGGGGAGGATAAAAGTAATAAACACAACTGATTGGAATTAAAATCAAAAATCATTTTTTTAAACTTTTAGCCTTTTATCCAAATAAAAATATTTTTTTGGAAAACAATTTAAAAAAGTTTGTTTTTAGACTTCAGTACAATAAAATAGGTATGTATTTGGGAATTTTTCTTTAAGACCACGTTGAAATTAAAAAAAATTGGATGGCGGGTACCGTAAATAACATCTTAAAAAAAATCACTAAAAATTATCAGATGATTTTAAAAATCATTTAATCCGTTTTTGAGAATACATATTTTATTCTAAAATTTACGATGAGGATATAAAATTAATTTAACAAATTGGTAAAATCAATAAGATGCAAAATTGATAGGTGTTGTTTGTTAGATTTTTGTTTACAATTCTTAAAAAAAAAAAATGACCTTATAATTTATTTTCTATTAAACCTAATACATTTTTTACATTAGTTACATATGTATAAAGTTCATTTTTTTAAATTAATTTAATTGACTAAAACAATTTTTTTGTCAAGTTTTTCAAAATAGGCATTTCTGTATAGACCGAGAGCTGGGAGCAGATTTCTTGCGCGAGAGGTAACCGATTTATATTAGGGCCCTATTATGACTCGCGAGTAGAACTTTCGACTCAAGTCGAACGATTTGAGAAACATTAATATAGTGGTGCTCTGATTAGAAAACTACGACTATCTACCCGCAATGCCATCAAAATATAGAAAACGATGTGAAAATAGAATTTTTAAAACGCTAAATGGCTTATCAAAGGATCAATAACCTTGTTTCACCAAATTTTTCTAGGGATTCGCGAGTCATAATGGGGCTCTTAATATTACAAGGAGGTCCATTTATATCGATAACAAACATGTTAGGCTGCCGGCAATAACAGTGCAGTTATTTTAAACGACTATGACATCAAAAAATTTGTAACGATCCCCACTTTTCAAAAAAGATTATAATCGCATTGAAAAAATTCAAAAACGATTTACTAAATTTGCTCTTCGAAAGTTGAATTGGTCTAATTGGTTTAAAGCCTTTATCTAGTAGAATAACATACTATTCGGTAATATTCGCGAGAGACGTTTTAACGAACCATATTGAATGTCTTCCTCTTTTAGCCTTGTTCGGTATAAATGCAACTTCTAGAGTTTTAAGACCTAGAAGTAACTTTTTCTTGTATATTTCACGATATGCTACAAATTATGGCCAAAATGAGCCGATAACAAATGCTTGCGTTAAATTCAACCAATAGGTATGCAAATGTTTGATTTTAATCAAAGCAGAAATAATTTCAAATCACTTATTATGTTAATGATAATCTAATTGCTTTAATTTTTTATTAATTATTTTTAATTATTATTAAGTAATATCTTTGTAAATAGTCTAAGAGAGTTGTAATACTTATAGACGTAAATAAATAAATAACTATTTGCTGTGGCTCAAAAAAATCGTTTAAAAAAAATCGTAGGTATGAAATTTTCATAAATTAGTAATTATGTAATTATGCTTAATGTACAGACTTTTGAATTGCAATAAAAAAAAATGTCGTTGCACCGAAAACCAAAAAACACAAAAACATTTTCTTGCAACGTTTCGAAAAAAATTTGGTCTTCTTTGAAAGCTCTAAAGTGGAGACCATAGCAAGCCTAATAAATCGCAATCGAGGAAAGCAACGATTATTAGCGGTTTTTATTTGCTATAAAACTGCGTATTTAAATTCTGGTTATACCTCCACTCCCAAAATTTGCCATTATCGCTTCCGGGCTTATGCACTTTCCAGGCTAGGCTTTATTGGTAGAAAAACAAGATCATAAAGTTCGATTTAAAAGACGAATATTGCAGGGGGAGGGTCAGATAGACTACAACACACGAGTTTATTGTGTTCCCTGCTGAGCCGGGTAAATCAGTCGCAAACGTATAAATAATTTTCTGTAACTTATTCTATTCTAACTTTGTTTTTTTTTTTTTTTTTATAAAGTTTATCTTCTTCGTTGGCTATAGCAGAAGAAGATAAACTTTATATAGAAAAGAAAGATCACGGAATAAGGAAGTATTTATTTAGTTTTTTTTTTTTTTTTAGTTTTATTATCATATAGGGATAATGTTTTTTTAAATAACACATTGGAGAATGGTAAATTTTTTTTAATTTTTTTACTTTTGAGAGGGAACAATTTATTAAATAAAAAATATATTATAACACAATTGCCAGATAAATTGTTAGTGGAAAAAATAATATTAATACAAAATAATAATGTAATATTAATACAAAAACAAAAAGGCTTTATGGAAAACACCTAATACAAAGGGTTACAATTTGGTTATCAAGTCCACACACACGCACGCACACACACACACACACACACAGAATACACATTGAAAGCCTCACATTTCAGAGATTTTTGTCGAAGTCATTCCACCACCTAAGCTAGAAATGTTTAATAGTTTTTTTGTTTGTTTAATACATCGACTACATCGAAAATTATTATTGTTGTTTAAATATAAATTTAAATATTTTTGTATTCTTACTCCAGGATTAAGAAACAAATCCAAATGATCATGCAGCAACACTTGATTTTGCTGATTGCCCAGACAAAAGTTTTCCAAAAATTCGTGTGCCAAACACATTAACTCTTGCATAAGAACATCATCCTTTTCATCGTAGGGATTTTGCAATAAATCCAAAACCACCGTGTGGACACCGACATTCCTCAATAGCCGTTGTTCATGTTTGCGTGGTTTAATGTTTGAACCTTAAATAAAGCTAAAGACATTAGTATGTCAGATAAGTGAATTCACTCACCACTGGTTACACAAAACTTATTCATTCGAATAAGAATGTCCTTGACTTTTTGATACTCTGTTAATTGTTCCAGACTCAGAGATGCTCTGTATTCGGAACTGAGTGTAGTTTCGAGTGATTTTTCTAGCGATCGATCAACTGAAATAATGATTATTTTGTTATGATTCCCAAAATGAATAACGATATAACAAGAATTTCATGTTTCTAACCAGGAACTACCATAGCATTCTCTTCCATTGCTTTGGATTTATATACCCACAACTCAGATTTTTCCACACTTTGTCTTAGAATGTCCAAATCAGATTTAATCTGTTTGTATGATTCAACGTCGCTGTCTGAAACCAAAAGTTGAACCTGCAAAACAATTTAAACAAACAATTTAATGACTTCAATTTCAAATAGATAGAAAGAAGAATCATTTTACCTGTCGAAAAGCATGCAAGACTTCTTGCCTCTGGCTAAAATGTCTAAAAAGTAGATGCAATGCTCCAGAAACCAATGGAGGATAATCATGCATTATGAGATGTAATAACACTCTCAAAAATGTTCGACCACCTTGTCCATCTAGATCCAAATTGGCAACATCGCCATCACTGCCAAATATTCCCTCAGCTTGAATACCAATTGATTCCAGATCAATGTTCTTTTGACGGGCATTTATCATCGATTCGGTTGGTTGGGTTTCAGTCTCATCGAATTCTCGTTTAAAAATCGATAACAAACAACTAATTCGATAATCCAAACGGACATCAAGAATGAATTGTAAGATTTCGATTATTTTTAATTTTGTGTCCATCACGAGTGGATACTCTTTCATTTGACTGATGGATTTTCGCTGTTGAATTGTCGGTGTAGCCATGGCAGATCCAATAGGACCAAGTGCAAGAGATGTCATAACAGTATTCATGTCACCAATAGAACGAAGAACACCGCCTTCAGCTACAAGAAAAAAAAAACATAAATAAAAGGTAAGGAGTTAAAGGTATAAAGTTCATCAAAATCAGTTTGTAATATGATAACACAAATAAATATCAGTTCGAACTTAAAGTATGAGTTTTTTAAATATGAAATTTTATGTAAAGCAAAATAAATAAATACCCCAACAAAATATCACACGAAGAAGAAAAGCAATATTACTTACATTCAACATCGTTCGCATTGTAACGAGCACTTGCACTTGTATTGTTATTTGAAACGCAATCCAGAATACAAAGCAACGTTTTAGTTAAACGCAGTAGATCACTGAAGCTGTAGAATCCAAAGTAGATCAAATCTCGTGCAAGCTTAACAACCTAAAAGCAAAATCAAAAATGTCTATTTCATAAAAAATGCATTTCGAATGAGCAAAACGTAAACTTTAATAACTTAATTCTTTAAATATGATGGGTTTGATTTTTAGATAACTCAACCAATAGTTCGGTAAAGAATTTAAACTTGCGATATATAATTATGATGGCAAGGCTTGCATTTCTAAAGAATTTCAAAATCCTGCACAGGGAGTCCTAACCTCAAAGGAGATCTACTTTTTTCAAACTTTGTGTCTACGATTTTTTGGAGATTTTTCAGAGGGATGTTTGAAAATAAAAAATAACGGTCATGTTATATCGCCCCTTAAATGCCAAAAGTAAGTAATTAGAATTTCAAAATATAGAACTTCTAAATATGAATAAAGTGAGTAACCTAGATTTTGTAATCAGAGTGCGATTTACCAATAGTTTTCAACAGTTTTTTGTTTACGGAAGCTTGGAAAAGTTATAGGAATTATCAGTGAACAAGCAGCAAATAGTTAGAGAAACGTTATTTGTTTAATCATAGTGTTTGAATGATTTATTGATCAAGAGATTGAAGGAACCAAAGAGCCGTACAAATATTTTGATTAAAAATATGTATTTAAAGGATAGAAAGACGTGTCGAATTAGTTTATTAATAGTAAACTCATGAAATTTGGTTAATTTATGTTTAATTTGTCATAGATGGAAAAATTCCACGCAAATGCTTAAGATAAAACGTTGTTTATTTTTTCATAAAATTAAAGTTTTTAGATGGAAGATTTAGATTTAAAAAGTATTCTTTAAACCACTCTTTTTCCAATACTAAGGTTCCATGGCTTTTCATACACATAGGCACTCGTTTGTCGAAATTTTGAAGTCTGAGTTTTGTACACGATATTGCGACATGGTAACACAGTTCTTTCTGCCAAAATTGGATGGTATTGATGGGGCCAATATGTGGTTTAAACAACACGGTGTCAACTGCCGAACAGCCCGTGAAACACTTCAATTACTATTGTTTCGGTTATCAGAATTGAGCCCCTAGATCGTTTGATGACAACAAGCATTAAAGGAGGAGACTCAACTCTGAATCAAATAATGCAACTCAAAGAATTTTTATTGTACACGTTTAGAAAATAAAAGGGACTAGATATTAGATCAAGGTCATTTTCTAAACGAAAATTAAGGTAGACGAGTTAGAGAAATTTTGTTTGTTACGCAAAACTTGACTAAAAAATAAACATAACTTTTCTGAACCTGTCCATTGAAATTGGAAAGACAATTTTTAGACGAATAATTAATTTTTTTGCTAAAATTGTATCCTATCCCTTGAATCAAAATCATTTTTGCATTCCAGCTGATTGTCATTATGCGAAAAACGAAAAAGTTTTGTGAGTATATTTTAAGAAAAAGTGGATATAAAGATTGTGTGCCCGGCCAAGTGAAATAATTTTCATAATAATATAACAGTTGTATTGAAATTAAAAATAAAAACTAAATTTACAAGTTTTCGAAGCAAAACAAACAAAAGCTGAATTTAATCTTGTCTTTTACATTTAAATGCTTCAAAATTAATTTAAAAAAATACTGATAAATAAAAAACATGGATTACTTTTCGATAATATGCAAAAAATAATACTATTGAAATAAATCAGAGAAGCATAAAACTACTTTTTTTTTGTTAAATTGAGGCATTTTTAAGACTACAAACATTAATGAAACATGCTTACCTCAAATGTCAATTTATTTTGCTCTTGATCGGTAAAAAGCCACGCTTTAACTGCAACATTACATAAATAATTCTCAACAAAGACAATAGTTGTATTAAACTTAGCACGAACTGCTTCCTTGTTGCAATCAGGATGTTTTTTGTAGTCATAGCTAAAAATAAAAGAAAACAGAAATTAAAATACTGTTCCCATATTTACTGTATAACATACTCTTGAATAGACATTTTTGATGAGATTTCACTCCACAATCTAGCATATTTAACAGGAGTAACTGGCTCCTGTGGATCACGATCAACGTGTAAATGCAACATAAGTCGACAAAATGATGCTCTTAATTCATAAGGAATTGTTTCATCTGCCATACATCTAAAAAGAAATATAAAAAATATCGATAACACATCTCCAAAGCTTTGTTAGTCAAAAAAAATATTATAATTGAAACTTACCTTAAAATTAAATCAATATTAAGTTGGGGTGAGAGATTATTTAATGCGAGATATTGCCTATTCAGGCACATATTCGAGAATAAATTCAATTGATGGCGATAGTAATTGAGAATTTCACCTTCTTCGGTTCTACCTTGACATGATGAACTAGCCAATTCTGCCATGGATTTCGATTTCTTTAAATTAAAAAAAAAAATGTTATAAATAATATTTTTTCTCTTCAATTTTTTTATACACAATAATTTAAAATGTTTAAAAACTGAGTTGCAAATTTATTTATATCAAGTTACACATCACGCTAAGAATACATAAAATGAATGACTGCCACCTTATCACCCGACATAAGAAAAATATAAAGGTGATTTGCTTCATCATAAATCGTGTTTCTAGACCCAATGATGTGGAAAATGTGAATATGCTTGTGAGTAAACGCATCGTTGGTGGTTTGAGTTTGTTGTTTGAAGATATTGCATAGGTGTTTGAAAATATTGCAAGAAAGTTAAAGCTTTAAATAAAAGTTACCGGTTTTTTTTTCTTTGTTCTTAGCTTTGATGTATCAAGGATATTTTTTTTTATTTTTCGATGTTCCTATTTTTATATAAAAAAAGTTTAAGTTAAAGAGGTGATGAAGAATTGAAGAGCATCAAAATTATGAAGTGATTGAATTAGGTTTAATTTAAAGCGCAAAGGCCAATAGAAAGTAAAAACCAAGAGCATAAATTAAGCAGTAACTAACATGAATGTATTGAAATTCAAAATTCTTTGCCGCCAGGGTTAAATAGTAACTGATAGTCTGTTTAGAATAAGACTTAAACTTATCCTTATTTGATGAACACCCGAAAAGTGCAATTTTGTGACAAAACGCATTTGTACTATGCGGGAAATGAGAAATAACACGGGGATAAACGAAATGATGAAATCAGGAATTAAATCATAACCTCCAGCGGGTTATTCAGTAGCTGCTAAAGCTTGTGAACAACTTGCTGGATGAGAATTATAAGGTTGTATGTTTTATGGAAACCCCTGCAGACATACAACCCTATAATCCTATAATAACTGGAGGGTGACAGGGCCAAACGGACTTGAAATTCGGATTCAGCGGTCCCAAAAACATATAGAAAGATAGGTCTGGTTTCTGGTTCATGACACTTTTTTTTTTGTGTGCCGGTGATTATTCAATACCTGCAATTGTATTTCTCATATGAAAATTTAATGTTTAAAAGCACACTTGCTCACAATCAATCTCTAACTATAACTTC